>NC_140028.1:50240936-51440936 GCF_963513975.1 Fringilla coelebs | reverse complement strand
TGTAACAGTGAGGAAAACCTTACAAAAGGCAGTGGAAAAGCTGTCATGTTTTTTTGCTTCCTACTGCTCTGGTAGTGTCACTTCTAAGGTAACCAAGAGTCCTGTAAACACTCCCTAGATACAGCATGGTCTCATGTCAGCTGGAGTACATCAGGCCACTGTGCATCCTTCTGTGTGCAACTACAAGTACCAAGGAGCTAGAAGGAGGAGGAAAGTAATGTGCAGACTGATCAGAATATTTTTTTACAATAAAATTGATTAGCCTCGTGCAGTAACTCACATTTAGCCAGATTCATTATTTATAGTACAATAGGATAGTTAAACCTGCAGGAAACGCACAGGTTCAAGAGCTCCAGTGGGGCCCAAATCATTCAGCAAGCAAAGAAGCAAATCAAGTAAAATTCATGTGAGATGTAAACTTGACAATATTAGAAGAGTTCTGGCTCTAGAACCACAAATTAGAGTTTTTAAATAAATATTAAAATACTCAGCAGACACAGTGAAGCACTGAAACATAAGGAATAAAAACTTTCTACAGCTTTCAATACATCTTCTAACATTGCCTGCATTTATGATGAAAATTTAAAAGAATATACATTTTTATTTTTATATCATTCTAGAGGAGCTATCCTTACAACCAGAATAATTCTTATCATTAAGAAACTCAGAGTATTTGCATTACTTTCTGAAACACTTCAAAAGACAAAGTCAATAATTTTGGTTGACTTAAGGTAACAGCATAAGGAACTGGACTATATTGTCTACTGGAAGGTATCTCATGAAACTGCATATATTGCAAGTGTAAGCACTTCAAGGTCCTGATTTAAGCAATGAAGGGAGGCAGATACATCTAGAGAGAGAATATGTAAACAGGAGCTTAAAGTCATGCAATATGTGTTTGAAGTTTTCTTTGTGCTTAGTTTTAAGTGAAGCCCAGCCGTTACTTTCTTCCTTCCTATAATTAATGAATGCTTTTAAGTAAATGTCACCACTCCACCCATTACACTTTTTTCAAAGGCTTCAGGACCTAAGCAAACAAGCATTACTTGAGTTATTGGTTTTTCCTTTAGATGTTTTTAACATATACTGAAGGCCATGGCCGAGTTACAAAATATGAATAAGTAAACTCTAATGTATTCATTTACATTTTCATCCTGAATGGTGCTCATGACAAAATGTTTTGAACATTGGGCTTAATAGTATTCACAGGACTGAACTGAAGTAGTGTAAAGTAACACACTGAACTTTTAAAGCTAAGCAAAACACTACCTTTAAAGTTATTTTATTGAAAAAAAAGCATATTCACTGAAGATATTCTTGAATCTTTTGACAGAGAGATGAGCAACTTCATATTGTCATGAAAATCCTGAATCAGATTCTCAGATTGCAACAAACTGTTACAACCCCATTGGCTTAATTTATCCCTTATGTTCAAATTCAGAACATCCTTCTTCATGGTACTGCTAATGTTGAAGTTATTACAAATCACAAAAACTTCCTGAGCAAATGTACACCATTTGAGTTTTTCTCAGCAGTTCTAGGTTGGCTGTCTGGCAATTCTGGACTCTGAGCTTGTATTTTCTGTGCTGTATTGTACTTTGCGCTATACTGAATCAATCAGAAGGAATGAAAAATTTTCTGGAAATTTCTGTAGCCAAGCAAAAATCAAGATGTGGGCTTAATTTTATTTTCTGCCACTCAAGTACGTTGGTAAAGATTTTATGAGTTACTTTGGAAAGTGTTCCACACTTGTTGAATAGTCTGGTTTTTGTTAATGGGAGTGCTTAAAAAGCAGTGTAGATAAAGAATGTGCAATGAATAAAGAAATGTAGATGGAGAATATATCAGAGAACTGACTTTCTATTTTTACCTGAACAAAGATGGTTATACATCAGCTGAAAACTGATAGAAAACACATCAACGTGGAAACTCCTGTAATGACCTGAATGGTCTGCGACTTTATTGTTGATGACCTGAGGCAATGTGAGGCCTCATCTCTAATTCTGTCTCCCTTTCTGTCCCTCTGTCTGCAGATGTCCCAGAACCCTGCTTCTTTCCCTTCCCTTTCCATCTTCCATCAAGTGCTGCTGGGTGGGGTGAGAGGCTCTGTAGGAGTGCAGCAAGCAGAGAAACTGAGAAGGGCTCTCTGCGCAGGGGAGAGGTGACACCAATGCCATACAGGGCATGGGATGGGCACTGCAGCTGGTGGATGTATTCCCACATTTCTCCAACAGCATCTGACTGTCTTATTTCCTTATCAGCAGAAGTCACACAGCAGCCCCTCTTTTCACTCAGTTCCAAATATTTGTAAAAAACTTAGTCACAGCAACGAGGGCACTTTACATTCTACAAAAATTAATGGCTAAAAAATCCCAAACAGCCAGGCAATATTAACAGAAGTAAATCCTCTTGTCTCTGTTGAATGAATAGATGTTTTTACCAATGTGGTGCACATTTAAACTTCAAGCTTTAAGAAGAAAACTGTATCAGAATAGGCTTTTGACCCACATTTTGTGGGGAACACTGAAGGTTGCATTTCTTGCTAATTCACTCATCTTCTTTTAGTTAAAATTTTAGACTGTTTTACTCACTTTAAAATTAAATTTCAGTATATTATTTGATAATCTCTCCTATTCAGGACATTAGTAATTATACACACATAACTGTGTAAACACAAGTCTAGTTTTAAATCAAAAGCTGGTAGAAGACTCCTATTGGAGATTGGTCTAGAGAGTTTTCATTTTAAATGTAGGTACAAAGCTATGCTGGCAAGAACCTCGTGAGTGGCCAGATAAGTCGAGTAGCATTGCCGGTACTATGAAAGGTCATGGTGAGGTGATGGCAAATGGCATCAAGAAATGCCAGAAAAGAGCTGAGAATGAGTGGAGGTTAAAATTTCATGGAGACAACATGGGAGCACCAAATAAATCCTCACAGACCTCTAAAGAGCAAAAATTCCCAGATTAGGAGGAAAAAATGGACCACAAAATCAAATTTAGCTTGTTATATTCTCATGTCTTCAATGGAGGAATGAAGAAGTCAAGAGAAAAGAAACCAATGCATTTTCTTATACTTTGGCTATACAGTTCCTACCAGTGGAGTATAAAAGGTTTTCTGTGATCTTAAAGTGATTTCTAGGCTTGTGCTAAAGAGATGGAAAGAACATCTTCATGAGAGTTGTCAAGGCAATACCCTCTAGGTCTTAAGTGGCAGTTTTCTAATTGTGTCCAAATGTTTGTACTACATGCCTGTGAAAAACATGACCTTTCTATGTAAGCAGCCAAATTAATCAGAAGTGCTTCCAAACCACTAGGACTCCAGTGAGAGCTGGAAATGTTACACTAAGACACACTTCTTCACAATATCCATTAAAAAGGCAAATACCAGAACAAGAAAAATCACCTTTTAAATGGGAGAACCAATATGTGATGATTTCAATACAACAGCTTTCCAGTTTCCTTCAACTACCTTTTTGTTCTCCTGCTTATATGTTTTGAGGTTTGTCTCAAATATTTCATCCATGAGGACTCTGAGGAAAGCTATAACAGGCCAGGTATTTCAAATCTAGGTTTTCAAATATACTGCAGCTCCTGAAGCTCTTAGAGCTACGGAGGCTATTAATATTTACAAAATATGGTGCCTCAGTGATGTGAGCAATTCTGTATCTAACAAGCAGCCCTGCTGAAGTCAGCCAAGTGACTCATGTGTGTAAGGCTGACTTTCTTAACGTTTCTTAGTATTGATACTGGGGGATAAGATGTAGCTCTTGGAAATCTTGCAGGAAAAAAAAAGCTCTTGTTGAGAGGAAGACTTCAAAACACAGAAGATATAGAGGCACGGTACCATAGTTTGAAGTATCTTAACATAGGCACAAAATGCCCATTCATGTTCTCCTGGGAAGTAGAAACCTTAGATGGCCCACAACTGCACTAGAAATTTCCCCAGCACCCTTTGAGACATCATGTATTACAAGAAGGGATTACTCTTTGTTATTTTGACATTTACTGTTTTGTACTGGCTTTTTGTAAGCTCTTTGGGGTTTGCACCAGGTTGTGCTGAGACAATGGAACAGAGGACTTTAGAGAATTGTCTCTTTAAGCTGAGCACTTCCCTGCCAGTCACAGCCCAGAGTCTGAACACAGATATCGAATCATCGTGCAGTAGATAACAGCAGAATTTGGTAATTATCAAAACACCTCAACCACTCCCTGTAGCACTTCATCAATTATATAGGCAAGAGCTAATTCCTCATATCCCAACTCCAAAGACATCAATTAAAAATTACAGAGACAGGTGAAATGGGATCTCCAAAATGACACAGATGTTCTGTTACAAAAGAGGGTTAAAAATAGAAGTGCTAGTTTGTGACTCAAAGCTATAGTATACTGTGAGTAAAAGGACTGCTTCTGTAAGTCCTACAGAGCTTGGCTGAAGTTTCTATCCAAGCTTTGCAATCCTGTACATATTCTTGTCAAGATAACCCCTAAAAAGTAATTAATATTGCTTTGCAAACATCGTAAATCATGTCTGGAAGCTCACATACTCCTGTCAAAGGAGTACGACTGAGCTGTTGCTGTGGCCTCTCTCACTGTGGGTTCATGCTCCTCTTCCCACACCTGCCTAGATAAGAGAGCCATGATCCACGATAGGAGGTGAAGATTCATCGGGCATTCATCCATCTTTTAATGACTGTGTCAGATCTTTCACTGTGCAGGCACTTTATGAATGTTGTGAAACTGTAATGCTATCCTTCCCATAAGGACACCAAATTACTTATCCATGCTTTTGATATAATGCATCTTGGCTGAACTGCTGCAGCTCTCTCTCTCGCTGGATGATTTCCAGTCCAGGGCTATATTTACGTCAGTTACAATTGATTCAAAATGCTTCCACAGGATCTTGAACAGGCTAACACATCTTTGTGAGTTTAATCCAAACCAGATGACATACAGCTTTCCAGTAAAACGGGAATAATCACGGTCATGCCTCTAGTTCTTAGGTTTGAGTCAGTAGCCTGGGCTGATATTCAGCCTCTGCTTGGACTGAACATGTTTTGGACTTTCAGGTGACTACAGATTATGCTTCCAAAAAGTGACTAAGGCAGACCATCACCCCACTCCTATTTTCAGGAAAGACTGAAGGACTTCAGAGCACAAGCCCTATGG
This sequence comes from Fringilla coelebs, assembly GCF_963513975.1. NCBI lineage: Eukaryota > Metazoa > Chordata > Aves > Passeriformes > Fringillidae > Fringilla > Fringilla coelebs. Next base: position 51,435,771 of record NC_140028.1, on the reverse strand, counting down.
ACTTAGAGGAAAGTAAATGCTCCTGGCTCTCAAAGTAAGTTTTGACTTAGGCCTTTAAATCACAGGAGAACTTCTGAAAATTGGCCTTCAACTTAACTGTATATTATTACACTCTTTGTCCTTGGAGTTCATTTTTCTGTGGGCATTAATCTTGCCCAGTTTTCTGGGACTTTGACCATCTAAATTCAAGCCTTATCTTTTAAATTTGTCTTTGATTAACACAGCTGTTATTTATTCTTTTGCTTGGCAGGATTTTCTGCAAGACTGCCATAAAGTCAGCCTGTTTGTATTGTATTCTACTGTTAATCTCCTTTCCTTTATGACATACATTCACAGTATCCTAAGGGAAAGATTACTATACATTTATATGGATTTGTACTCACATATAAATAAATGTATGAATATACAACAAAGATAGCAACAAAGGGAGGGAACATTTTAGTAATCTCCTAAAAGCCATTGTGAAAAAGTGTAGATAACGCATGAATTGGAATATTTTATACAACATGAAGCAGAGGATCAACATTAATCAGCTGCTTAATGAAAGCATAAATCAAAATAGGAAAACTTCTTCTTCAAAGAAGTTGGAATCATTTGGGTGGGAGAAAGAACTGCCAAATTAGGAGACTGCTCTATCATTATGATAACTTACATGCTGCTCACCACCTAAGGTTTTCCAAAATAATGTATTTAAAGAGACTTTCTAGTAAGAAGTAACTAAAACAGTTGAAGAAAAATACAATATTGCTTAGAGTTGCTGGGTTAATTTTCATCAGAATTTGATCATCATCTTAAAACCTCAACAGTGGAGAATTTTTAGCTGTCTAGAAACATCTACATTTCAATGCTTCACACAGACTTTTTGAATTAGGAATCACTTTGCAATTTTCCTGTAAAGCCCTGCCTTAAAAGGCCCTAACATCTAAGAGTGAGCTGCCTTTTCATGGTATATACATGATCACTGGGAGCAAACATAGCAAAATCCAGTGATGGGAGATCCTTCAGATTTCTTCAACTCATATGAGAAATGGGTCACAAAATCAGAAAAAGGAGCTTGGATAATCATTTATGGCAGTAAACTCTATCTCCCATGCTGACAGAATACTGCTGGGATTTGGAAACTCTACCGGTGCTAGAACTATAATTCTCCAGTAGAAATTTCTCAAGAATCCCACAGATTAGACTAACTTTTCCAAACAAAACAATCAAGAATCTAAGGAGCAAAAGTCAAATCTCCAGAGATATTAGCTGCCTGGATTTCCTTTCAGTGAGACTTCGTATTTGACAAGGGAAGAAGAAAATGCTTGCTCTTTCATCCTGATCAAAGTCAATTAAAATCAATTATGTACTCATCATCTTGACCATGGTCATCATTTTGTGCTGCCCTACAGCATCTGATGCAATTTCAGACTTCCCTTTGACCCCCAGTACAGGCCTCATGCTGCCCCTAAGGAGGAAATAACAGGGTAAGAAATCCTTGAAAAATTTTCCCCAAGGCAAGGAGTATTATTTCTGCTGATGGTCACGACCCCGGCTTATGATATTTTGCTGCAGGGGGACTTTGGAACCATAAAGGTTGTGCTGGCCATTTCAGTATGTGAGAAAACTGTCCCAGAGCAAGAACAGCTAAAAGAAACTCTTCAAGCACTCCTGATGTTTACTCTGGAGGTGCAGAGCTGTGAGTGTCATGCCAGCCAGCCAGTAGGAGAGAAATCCCCTGGAATCCTTGTGGAACAGAGGAGAGAGCCCGTTTGTGAGTGTTGGAGGGATGGTCTATTGTTTCCATTTATTTAGACTACATAAACAAGATTCCAGTTTCCTTAAAACTATGTGGACAAGTCCTAGTTTCCAAGTCTCTTGCATTTCTCCTGTTTTCATTACTAGGTAAACAGTTTTAGCTGCTCTTACCCACCAGTCTCCTGCCACGCTGGATTTTTACCTGGTTATCAGATAGAAGCGCTTTCAAACTGAAAGTAGCCATTAGAAAGAGACTGCACTATCTGCAAATCCTTGTCTGCCAAGTGTACAGGACCAAGCCAAATTTGAGTACAATGTGAAAAATGAGGATTAGGATAATGTATTTGTGAATGTAGAAGCCTTTTAGCTCATTTACCCGTGTAATCTCTATGAATGCATCACTTAAATTGTCAGACCTGGCTTTCCTCCCATGGAATAAATCATAAGTCTCTTCTTTCCTTATAGCTAGGTTTGCACAAAGCTAAGTTAGAGTCTGGCCATGACACTGAGCTGAAATCCACATAATTGCCATAAACAACTATATGACATCAGAAGGCAAAAGTTGAAAGAGGCAAATTTCTGACCTCACATCAAATGAGAGCAAAAATTGGGAAAATTGTGAACGATCCAATTTAAAGTGAAGGTTCTTCTCTCTCTGGAATATTATTCCAGGGGAACATGTTTTATTACAGAGAAAAATAAAATATTATAACAGAGTATAACTTCCTAGATTAACACCTTATATATAAAAGCTTGAAATGGTTTATATCAATAGATTTTTGAGACATATTTTCATACAGCTTGAGTCAAACCATGCATATGCCCCTTCTGAAGTTGCTTACACTTGCACTGTGTCCAGTTGTTTTTCTACAGTGGAACATTTTTTTTTTTTTCCCCTTTTCCTGCCTGGTATAGCTGGAAAATTCCACTAGTGATAATTCTGACAGCTCACTCTCCCTTCTGTCGCTCCTTGTTTAAGAAAGCAAGAGGGAGGGAACATGGTCTGGAAGGCTGAGAAATTACTGATTTAGTAAATTCTGCAAAGTCTTACCTCAGAGGAGAATAGAGCCTTGGTGTTATCCTTAACGGAGCAGAGCAGAGTCTCTCTTAAACCAAACTTCATGCTCCTAGTGGCAGTGAATCCCTCCTCAGCCTATAATCACCAAGTTGCATATTCTGGGAGTTATCTCAAAGCCTGTGACAGGATATTCTGCCTCCAGTCACACAAGGGCTGCAGGAACAAAGAGTGGTGGAGCTTCTGGCCCTTCTGGGAAATGGACTGACACTGCTCCATCACTATTTAAAGAGCAGATGCCTTCAGGATAAATCCTCTTAGTATGTTTTCCTGTTTGTGTCAGAACTTAAACCTTTTATCCGTTTCCTAAGAGGAGAAATAAAAAAGTAATCAGCACTAAGCTGCTCTGTAATTCAGGAGAGTCCCTGTGGGGTGGCTCAGAAAAAGACAGAGCCAGCCTATGTGTTTGCTTCTAAAGGGATATGAGACATTGTCATTAGCATAATGCAGAAGCTCCTAAATGGCCAGATGCAAATTAATGAGGAGCTCTTTCTGCATGGAGATGGCTTTTCCACCCAGAGGAGAAGCCTAGTGAGCAAAGCCAGAGAGGAGGGAGAAGGGAGCCAGAGTACAGCTGTTAAGAAATGCAATATTTATGGGGAAGCCTTTCTTCCTTTCCTTACAGTGAGATGATCAGTGGGGGCCCCAGATGAATACTGGAAAAAGCACTCACCAGGTTTATATTAATAGTGGCCCAGAATTGGGTTGTGGCCACAAGATCAGTGAAGTCGTGAGATTCAGGGGATGGCTTTGAGCTGCAGCTGGGGCATGAGGAAACACACTATGCAAAATGCTCCCCACTACAAGCAGTTGTCAAAGGAGCCCTAAGAAATAACTCTTGAGCATGAAAAACATATGAGCTGGTCAAACTTTACTCCCTCCACCAAACCTTTGTTTATGCACTGAAATGCTTAAACGGGTCTGTCAAATTTACGGCATTCCTGTCATCATTCCTCCAGCCTGACACACAAGAGGAAAAGCTAACTTTCTGGTTATAAGCTTTTTGATATCCTACACTTCCTCCAAAGACATGGCTAAAGCCCTACAGCAGAATAAAGGGAAAAGAAATCCTGTTATTTAATCAGAGAAAGAAAAAAAAGACTGAAACAAAGGAGAGAGAAGGGAAAGGACTTCCTGAATCAGACACAGATTTCCTAAGGGGCAGAAAAGAACAAAACCAGAAGTCATTTGGCTTTACAGTTGTTCTTGAAGTAAAATTTGCTCTGTGTTTTAAACTTAATGTCACTTTTCTTTCTTCTGGGAAAATTTTATGATTGCATAAATCCTTGTCTGTAGGTCTACTTAGGGACTACTAGGTCATGCTTTAATGGACAAACTGCAAGGAAGAGGGAACATGGCTCAGGAATTTGGTAGTGGACTGTGGGGCTGTTCATGATACAAATCCAGCTGATGGTGGTGGTGACCAGAACCTGCTTGGAAGCTCCTACTGCTTTGCCTGGAATTATAAAATGCTGCTAGTCCATATCATCCCAACTAAATACCTCTACAGTGTTACTTTCTACAGGCATTCAAAGGCAACCTCTAGGCTGAATAGTCATGAGACTGCCCTCTCTGCTTCCTTCAAGGATGTTGTCTCCCTCTTCTCAGTGAAGTGATACACTGTCCCCACTATTGCTCTCCTTGTGTCATATAAATACAGATTTAGGATTGCCTTTTCCCAAGGTTGCTGTCTGATGAAATTTATACAATCATCACTAACACTGACTTAGGTTTTCCTAGAAACTAAGGTGACGTTTGGTTGCATTTTGCAAATATGAAATTTTCAACCCCTGTTCCTTGTAGCTAGCTGCCTGTGGGGTAGAGAAAAATGGTTTTGGGAAGGGAGATGAGGAAACAGAGGTCAGCTTGGAGCAGCAATTTACAATGAGTGCATCTTCCCTCCGGCTGCTGTTGGCAATTAAAACACTCCTCAGACTCCAAGAAATCCTGCATCCTCTCATTTCATGTTATGTGTTGAACCAGGATGTGTGAGTTAGGATGCTGCTTGCCACAGCCAGCAGAAAGTCACCTCCTAAGAGCAATGCAGCTCACCCTTTGTTGAGAGGTCTCTCTTGCTGTCCACAAAGGGAGAAACAGTGAGGGACTCATAAGAGAGCTAATAAATGCTGCAAAAACTGCTCACTGGGCATTAGGTACATTGAAAATTAAGAGAAGTGAGACCCTCTAGTTACAGTGTCCTACTTAACATATTTTACCTCCAAAAATACAGTATCTTCTTTAGCTAAATTTTAAACAAACCTTTAGGTTGGAAGTCTTGCCTTAGAAGTGTGTAAATATGCCTAAACATAATTTTTTGGCCTCACTCTTTCAGGACCAGCATAGTGGTGAGCCCTAATCATATCTGTCCTATGAAAAATAAAAAGTGGTGAACACATATACACAGGTGTCCCTCTGAGGATCTGCTTGCCCTTGCATTTTTATTCATATTTGAGTTTTCTGTCTTATGGTTTGTCGAAAAGTAATTCTGAACCAATTCCTTATATGGGACATAATGATGAAATATTTCAGCAGATATACTGAACGCCATACATCTGATAAATACTCACACATGGTTTCATGCTATTCTTTTTCTAAATTTAAATGTTTTACCAGTCATAAACAATTAGCTGTGTAAATAACTGATTTTTTCAGGGCTTTGGCCAAACAAGTAATTGAACAAAGTCTTCATTTAAAGTTATTCTGAAACAAAGCCGTTTTCTTTTCCTGTAGAACTTCAGAACAATAAACAGTTTGATCTCAGAGATTTGTTTTACTTTTCTGTTGAAAGTTAAATTCACATAAATTAAAAAGAAAGCAGTTATTCTAGAAAATGTTGCAAAGAAATGTTTCAGCTTTTTCTGATTTTTGCCAATTCTTTTCCTTGGCTCGAAACATGCTCTTGTAGATTATTCTGATCAAGCCAAAATTTTTTTTCCTTGAAAAAGAAATGTTAATTTTATTTTGGTTCCACTTCTGAATACAGTCTCCTGTTTTAACATCTCATGGCTGCTGGGGAATAGCTTTAAGCACTTGTCTAACTGATGTCATATGGCAGGCATGAAAATAAAACTACAAGGAAGGAACTGGAATAATTATCATTGGATTAATTATTCCATAGAAATTCAACTGGCATGATTATAGCTGTGTGGTGGTTTCTTCTGAAACATGGCTGCTCTTTCCAGGGTCTCTATATACTGATCTATTCCAGCTGTAGTGAGTAAAAACCAGAGGCTCTTCTCCAAGCTAGATTCTACATTAACACTGGGATACATTAAGCGCACATGCTCCAAATCTGGCTTATTTTTTGTGGTATAAAAATGGCAACATGCTAAAATTTAATAAGGGATGTATTTGAAAGCAACTAGATAGATAGAAAGAAAACAGTATTTCATGGCCAACCACTCCAGACTTGCCCTCAACTCCTCAGATGCCATAGAAGGTTAAACCTTCTCTTGTGGGATCTCTGAAGATCTGCTTCTTCTGTCTGGGCCTTAGCAGAGGATCTGTGAAATGTCCTACCTACACTCATGATCGATTAAGATTTAATTGTAGTCTTACCTCAGCCTAGCAGACCATTAATTTACAGAATAGGGATTTTTCAAAAGAGAATACTTAACCTCAAGACCATTTAGACAATGAAAGCAGTCAGACAAGAGGAGAGGGTTTACAGAGCATGATAAAAGGATTGCAAAATGTACAGCCTTTGTTGACAGAAACCGTGGAACAGCGAAATCCTTGGAGTGTCAGGAGGAAGGGTTTGGTTTGGCGATGTTCCCGTGGCTCCTTGCGGGAGGCTCACGGCCGCCAGGGAGCTGGGTTTCACAAAGGTGCAGAGGCGGCTTTCTTTATCTGCAGGAGCGCTCCTGCGGGCTGCGAAGGTCACCTTGACAAATGAACTTGCCTGGCAGAAAACACCTCCTCCACCAGTAAATTAGCAGGAAGGGACAGAGCTTGTTTTGCAGGGCCCACTGTGATAGCCGTAAGCCAGGGCCATATAGACACTGGAAACAGTGTCTGGAGCTGGGTTTTGTGATGAATTCACACACACAGTTTTTCTCAGGTAGCTCTTTGATCTTTGGACAAACGCTATTTCCTCCCATAGTTTTCAGTCAAATTGTCAAAGGTGACTTCTGAAAATATTCTCCTATTAGGTCCTCCAAGAAAAGCCTGTATTGCTTCTTGCATTAAACAGTACCATAGACAAACTTTTATTTATCCTAATTCCAAGGATTTACAGAACAGTTCCCTAAGGAAGCCACTTAGTGTCCCTTAGAGCCATATTTCTTTAAAAGCTAAACCAGGAAGGCCAAAAATAAAAAGATTGCCGTCTGGAAGAAGAGCTACCGACTGAGGAGGACACGAATAACAAACACTCCAAATCACATGGCAAGAAGATGAAGAAAACAATTGCTCGTATTGCTGATGTTGCTGATGCATTGTTATAAACTACACCATAGATGATATTGCTGAGTCCATTTCATCTGGAAAGAATGACCTGAGATGATTGTCTGTAATATTGCCATTTTCTGTATTCTCCAGAACCAAGTTTTTGCAACAGCCTGACAACAGAATCATAGAACCATAGAATGTTACAATACTTTGTGTTGGAAGAGACTTTTGAGATCATTTAGTTCCAACCCCCAACCATGTTCCAACCCTTCACCATGAGTCCAACCGTGCTTACACCATGAAACAACTGTTGACTCAAAGAGGCTTTTCTAGGAATAGTTTGGAGTACTCCTCTATAGAAGTGAAGTTCTGACTCTTAAAAGCAAATTTTTCTGCTGGTTCTTCCCCATTTTGCTTTTTCTCATCCCAAACCATCTTTCAAACTTGTTTTTCTTTTACTTCTGATTGATGTTGCTCCATGTCTTTGACGCACAGGGAAATGTGAGGGGTAGGGTTCCTGCTGTCTAAAATGATTGCCTGCCTCTCTACTCCAAAACAAGAATATTCATAACATATGATGTGGGCTGAGTGTTCAAAGATTATTATAAAGAGTATAGAAAACCCAGGATGCATGACATCAAGGGCTAAAGGATTACTGCAGCTTGAGCAAAAACAGAGGAACATTGTTTAAACCCAAACAAAGTCAAGCAACGGGTAAAAGCCCTGGCTTACTGATTGCCAAATGCAAGACATTTATTCTCCTTCCTTCCTTAGATGTTAACCAAGTACTTCTGAACTAACTACAGCTAAACCACTGTAATGTATCCAGATATTTTTATATTAACAGATGTTCTCCAAAAGTATCTGCTCTTTGGAATGTAACTTCAAAAGTAACTGCCAGATTCATATTTGGCCAGTAACTTTTATTTTAAGAACTGGGGTGAGTTTCTGGTGACCAATTTGTTTCTCCTTAAAGGTGCAGATTTCATTTGGACAAAATACCTTACTAGTTTCACTTATTAGGTAATGTTAATTTAATCAGCAGTATTACTTGAGCAAGACTGTAAATCATGAAATGCGTTCCAGTAAAATGACTTTTAAAAATCCCTAACTAAATAGGCATCACATCTGAGAATTCTGTTGGACTCAAACAGACAAAGGAAAAAAGAAGTTTTTACTTTCTGTATACAGACTTTGAATATGCTTTTACAATGCAGTGAAATAGAAGATAGGACAAAAAACTTCAATTACCAAATTTAAAAGAAAGAATTGATGTTACCCATTCTATCACAGACATTTCAACATCAAACCACAAAAATACCTGACATGTGAAAATATTAGCATGAGATAAAAAAAAACCAAAAAGTAGACACAGTACTATCTACCACTGCTATAGGGCACAAACTGTAGCTGACACCACAGAACTGCTTTCCTGGCTTCCAGGAAACTAGAGCCCACCATGATCAGCACTTGGCACACCCAGAGCAGCCAAACTCATGTCAGTGCCACCTAAGGAACCAAGACCATCACTAGCACTGCTGAAAGTGATGTTTTTCCTTTAATTGTGCAGATCTTAATGGCTGCAGGTACTGGAAACTCAGGCTAGCAAAGACACTGGGAAATGAGCACGCTCCTTGTCATTGTAAATGCCTTCAAAAGCCTGAATGGGGTTCCTGCATGCTTTCAAGAGCAAGGCTTTCCTCAGCATTGAGAAATCTCTGGCTTCAACAGCACTGTCCTGTAAACAAGATATACCTGGACCCATGGTTTTCATGAACAGAGACAGAAGAGCAATTCAGGGCCAGCCTGAACCTGCCCTTCACAGTTTTTGTTTCCCAGTCCCTCTCACACTTGTACAAACCCAGGTGGGAAGCCTGGGGAGGACACCAGCCACATGGCAATGTCACAGGTTTCATGGAGTCCTGCATGATGTGATCTGACAGTTATTTCCTCTTGCAACACTGCTGCAGCAAAACTCTTCAGCTGCCTGTTGTGCATTTAACAGCTGGTACCGATCCCAGCTCCAATGGTTTCACTGGCAGTGCTTTTTTAGCACTGGCAAGACAGAAGAAAATTGTTGATTAAAACTAATAGAAAGCTCTGGATCAGAGAGACAGAAAATTCATGATATTTGATAAAAGATGATGTTTCAAACAGTCTTTTGTGGCAACACTGCCAAGACTACAGTAACAGTCTCCTTTGCCAGCTGATGCAATTGCAGGCAGTGCCCTTCAGATGTTCCAATGGACAAGTGTTTCACGAGGCCTCATAATGCTGAGAAGGCAATTTATGTCTTACAGGACATGAGCTGGTAACTTAGGGGTGGGTCATAGCTGATGGGGAAAAGCATGTGTTGTAAAGGTAAGGCAGTGAAATCTGACAATGCCACCCACACAGCATACATACAAGCACTAACTGATGAAGATGCCCCTTACTCTCTGCCCCACCAACTTCTGGTTGGGGGTTTGGGTGCAAAAGACATACCAGGAATTCCCGTAAGAATCCATTTCTTGATAATGCTGCAGTGCTGTGTCCAGTATTCTGGACAAATTCCAGCATACACCCAGCTCTGTTTACAGTTATCATGAAATTTCAGTCTGCTGCTTATGCCACCTGTGCTTATGCCACCTGTGTCTGTTTCTGTGAAAATGTTGCTGTGTACTACTACTACTACTACTATTATTATTATTATTATTATTAATACTGTTCTTCACTGGAGGTGTGAGTCAGACACAAAAGCCTCTTGCTTGCTGGTCCTTTGTACCAGCTACCCTGAAAATTACTGTTTACTATCAGCAGCCTGCAGCCCACCTGTGCCCATGCAGAGTGCTGTGATCCCTAGCCATGCTCTGACTGCAGCTCAAATGTCTTTTTATAGCCCTAAGATGGCTACATTTCAGTGATGGAATTGCTTCTTTCTCACTAATACACTCAGAAAGTTAGGGGTATAAGAAAAGCATAGCAATAAAAAAAAGCTAGAGATTTTCCCATACCAAATTACATGGCAATTTTAAAGCTGCTGTCTTGGGCCCTATGAGGCATAGTGCTCTACTTGTCCAGTGAAGAATGATTTCTAGTCTCAGAGTGTATGGACATATGTGGACTCAATCCAGTCAATGATCCAGGACTATACTTTTGTCTTTTTCAGGACCTAGGCTAATCTTATAACTGAGGAAAATAGGTACATATTTCCTTTATTTTTGTTTCTCTTTCTGGCTGGCTGTTTAGACACTACATCAGCATTTGAAGACAGATTGATGTTTGCAATGCCAGTAAAACTTTGTTGCAGTGGAAGTGGTGAGTGAACAGGGGGCAGGTGAGCAGAAGTGGTGTTCCTAGAGAGTGTGTTTTTCCACATGGCTAAAATGCTGGGTGTCTGCACTTCAGCAGCACAGCTGATGCACTGCAGGTGACAAACACACAAATACACGCATACATACACACATGCATGGATGCATGTGGAGCACAGGCATGACCACACCACAGCGAATGTGTACACCTCAAGGATTTTTAAAGCCTTAAGGATCAGCTGATAGAGGAATTACACAGCCTGACCCTGAAACTAAAACCTTGAGCAGATTTGCCATGACAGCAAAAAGTGTCTCTGCTTGCTTCTTCACTCCTTTCTCACCGTGGTCTTCAGATTCGTCACAAATCTGGCTATAAGATTTGAAAATTTACTTAGTAATTGTAATTTACAGCAGCTCTCCACAAAGATTCACTATTATTGGAAAGAGATGAAAGTCGAGTTCACGGAGGTTGCACATCATCTTGACAGCCACCTTTGGAGTTATCGACTTGAAATATCTAATGCAGTGTGTGCTGTCAGACACACCACGAATTCTGGTTTAGTAGGGATTTCTCTGATTTGATTTAGAGCTTATTGCCCATTTGGAGTAGATGCCGAGTATGCCCAAGAATTTATTACACCTCTCCTTTCTGCTCTACAGCTGAAGTTTTTAACAGGCTGACCAAAAGGAGTTTTGAATAACTCTAGGTAGAACCTCACTCAAGTGAAAATATTGTCCCCTGGAGTTTCCTCAGAGGCCAGCTGTCTATTCTGGAGTTTCCACTGTGGGCATTCAGTGGTCTAATCCTGCTTGGAACTGACTATTCAGAATAAAAAATATGGGTGTTGGGGTGGAGCGGAGAAGGAAAAATCTCACTTAGAAGTGCCAGGATTCAGAGCTGGAAAGAGTTTTTTACAAACCAGAAAAATTAAGCAAGGTCTGATTCCTTTGAGGTGCTCAGCACACTGGCCATGATCCAGCAAAGCACTTAAACATTAAGTGTGCTCTGGAGAGTGCCGTAGGGAACAGCCTGAGCACTAAGTACCCGGCAGGATCAAGCTCCAAATAGGGACCAGACATAAACCAGATGGCATTATGTCAGCTTTGCCATTTTAATAAGTTATTTACTTTGCATTTTAATCTCCCTCTCCCTTTTCCTCCTTTTTCTCCTTTTCGCTCTGCCTTTCCTAAAAAACAATTCATGTGTACTAGCAGAGGAGGGCAATGCACTGAAATTGCCCCTTATCACCTTTTCGCAACTATGGAGTTAAAGCAAGAGCTGGGAAAGTGGCTGCTTGTTTTTTTTTTTTTTTTTAAATCAGCAGTGCTTGGAAAAGGACCATCAGGATCTGGAGCTGCTGAAGGAAAGAAAATGCTGACTGTCCTCTAATGAGCACTCCAAACACGTGTTGAGTGTGCTACTGTACTTGAGAGAATCAGTCCCTGCATCAGAGGTTATTTTAATGCCTTGCGGTTTTCTGGGAATGGGGGCAGGTAGGACGGCCGAGCAGGAGCCGTGGAAGGCAGCTTTCTGCCTGTTTATAAACTGGGCTCAAACTGAACTGAAGTGAGAAAGCTGCCAGGCAGTGCTCAGCACTCACGCATCCACAGAGGTCACCTGCCAGGAGGCAGCAGGAAAAAAATCAAATTCAAGTTGCTGCTTTGTTTTTTTAAACACGCTCATGGCTTTCCCCTTTTTCCTTTCCAGCGTGGTTACAACTATCTCCAGAACTTCCTCAGTCTTGTGATTTGTGCAGAGGCCAGTTTTTACGTGGATGTTTTTGAAATTGAGCACTGCTAGACTGGAAGCTGTCCTAGCTGGAGCCACTTTGCTGCAGGGAGGACATGGGCTCCAGCCGAGGTGAGACACGTGCCTCTTTCTCTGCGCTGCTGGCACTGCTGACTCTCAAGACAGAGCAGTCTGGGCTCAAGTCCGAGCCTCAGAGCTTGGATTAGGGCACGCCAGCTGGCTGCCAGGCAGGTTAGGGGTATTTCTGCACAGGCTGCAAGTCATCACTTTGTTGGAGCTGTGCATGTGTGTGGGTTGTGCAGTTAAGACTGAAGAGGAAATTTCTGTGATCATTTCAGCATTCAGGCAACTGGAAAAGGAGCTGACGGAGGCGCCAGACCTTTGCTTTCATGACTGCATTAATCTTCTCCTGGCCTTGGAGAGAAATTGTAGATGAACTTAACATGTGTTCTGAGCTTTCATTCTCAAAGTTATTTATGCTGTGGATCCTGAACTGATGAATGATAATGCCAGTGAATTGGCCAATATAAATTAAACTTCACTGAATAATAATTTTAGTGACAATTCCTGCTGCTGTGTTGTTATGTAAGAAGCTGAGAGTTGACTACCATGACCTGGAACTTTTGAGAAACATAGATTTTCCTATCACGAAAGTTTGTGGTGGAGACTGGAGGAAGCAGTAATGCCCCTTTATTCTACATCTATGTATCATCCAAGAAAAATCTTTTCTTAGGTGTAGTTGTGGAGTTCTTGTGGTGCAGAGAAAGGAGTTTCAGATGAATATAATTATAAGAGTTAAGACTAATAATGTTATTGCTACTGCCGGAAAAGTTCCTAATTAGCAATTAGAGCTATATTAACTGCCATGTGAAAGTTTTGTCCATGGCAAATGTGACATAATTCAAAGTAATTCTGTCATGAAAGAAGTAAAAGGCTAGTTAAGTTATTTTTTATTAGCCATGCGCTGCGAGCAAGTCCCTAAATGGTTATAAAAGCTCACAGTGTAAGCGGCAGTTTGTTTTGTCATCACAACTTGGTTGTGATTCTGAGTCCCAAAAGACTAGGAAAGAATGAAAGTAGTTTGGGGATAGCTGACTACCAGACAGAACCTATGAGTCTGGTGGGGATTTGACAATAACTTTTGATCAAGCAAGGAACAAACTGAAACTAAGCCATTTTGCTTTTGTGAACTGCCTAGTCCTCCAGAGCTGTCCTCCCGAAGGGGGTCCCACAGATGCAGTTGTCACAACTGCAGGAAGAGCACCAGTCTGTGGGCAGGTTTTTCTTTGGTTCTCCTACACTTTCTGTCCATAGATTTGCCGTAGAGCTGCAGTTTTAAAAACTGTCAGGGAACGTTTTCTGGCTTCACTGTAACATTTTAAGGCAATGATATGAGCTGTGGAAATGGTCAGGAGAGCCCCAGAGCAAGCCCTGGCACAGCCCACAGTCAAGCTTAGAAGTCACCTGAATTTATCCTTCATGAGCAACTGGACCATGCAATTAATTGCCCTAGGTCTCCATCTGTGAAAAAAGTCCAACCCAACACTTTTGTATAGAACATTTCTATATGAAACAGAATATGACTAACAATGTGCATATCAAGTCCAGCAAACCTTGCAGGAAACACAGGGCAAGTGCTACTCAGAGTAAGTTTATGATAAAGTTTGTGTCCAATGAAAAACAGACAACCACAGCAACTCAGGGGAGCCACAGAGCTGCCCTCATTATTTATCTTGTCAATAGGATTAAACCAGCCCATCCATCAAAAAATGTTCAAAGTACTTGGAAATACAGAAAATCATCAAAGTTTTCTATAGCACAGACAGTACATGTGTCTAAGTCAAGGCTTTCCACTCAAGATATTATCTGATTGCTTTTTTCATGCAAAACAAATTAATTCCATTTTTGTTAGGCAAACATTGGCTAGTAGCATGAGGTCAATCACAGCTAACCAAGAAGCTACGGTCTTATCATAATTTCCAGGGAAGCAGGACTTTCCTATTTACATATTGTATAGGATAGCAGTCAAAACTCATATACAGTGCAGTAAATCATTTGGCTGTTGACATTTCAAGGGTTGCATCAAAGAAATGTACAGAATCAATCAAAAAACTTCTGCCATCACATCTGCTATGAATGTGTATTTTCAAATGCTTTCTTTGTGAAAATGCCCAGTAACATGTGTTTCAGTTACTTGTTCAGACTTCTAAGCAACAATTTCTACAACCCTATTCAATATTCTGGTCACAAACATTCTTTTCCACATAATCCAATCACAGAACTTTTCAACAGCTTTAATTTCAACAAGTGCATGATTAAATCAGTAATTTAAGTAAAGCACCACATCAAAACAAACCCCTGAATTCAAGAACAAGCCTCAGCTAAAGAATTTTGATGATCTTTCATCTACTTTCATCATGGTTTTAGTCTATCCTTCATTTTACTACTTAGTAATAGAAAAGTGTACCTACTCAGAAAGATCTCTTCCAATGCTGTCAAATATTACCCATTTTCAAAGAAAGACTAGCCAAGATTTTGTCAACAACAAGGCAAATGCAAAAAAATCCCTCCACTACCAAGCGAGAGGCACTTGTGGAATAGCCATTCAAGTAAATCTTAGGTATGTTTTCTTTTTTTACTTATGTACTTCTTATTAAGTAATTGCCACTTTACCCTTAACTTTTGAGTTTTCTTCTAAGTTCCTTTAGATTCTATTAATGATTGGAAGTTTTCTTGCTTAAGGTTCAGATGTACACTGTATTATTTTCTTTTATCCTCACATAAGTGATACATTCTGAATATACAGATAGGATGACATAGATCTTCACCAATCTTCTTATCTTAGGCGCCTAAAATTATATATCTAAATGTTTCTATTCATTTCAAGTGATGTCTATAATCAGAATCAATTCAATGATTCATTTTTAGAAGATATATCACCTACAAAAACCAAAACACCTTCCCCATTCTTAAAATCTACAGGACTCATTCCAAAACCACAAGATTAACTCAGCAAAAATCAAAAGTAATACCAAAAGTACACAGAGTATCACAGGTAGAGGAAAAAATTATCACAATTAATACTTACAGAATTTCTTAAAATCTAGCAATGTCTTTCAAGCTGCTGGCCAGAGGACAGCTGTGCATGAGGCAGAGGCACAAACAGTACATCCTTTGTTACCTGTTCACAAGACTATTTGAAGTCCACTAAAAACTAAACTTCTCTTACAAAATGACAAAATAAGATGAAGGAAAAACACATACATGATTTTGCATCAGCTCTTTTGCTTTCTGCACAGCAATTCCCAGGAAGATCGCAATGTAGAATTTTTTTTCTGTTAGTATTGCTCACTTTCAGTTTTTATAGCTGCTTGGAGATCTGCATCATTGTATTTGATTTCAGCTAATCAAGCATACAAATGAACAGGAATGCAGACACACAGCACTGTAAAAAAACACAGAAGGAAGTTTTCTCAAACAAAATCCCTTTATTAGGCAGTGGTTCCAGTGATGCAATCAGAATAGGAAGGAAAGTCTGTGTTGCTTCATTGTTTTGTTTGGATTTTGGGGTCCAGTGCTAACTTGTGATAATATTTCCATTTGTAAGTATATTTCTCTGAGTGCAATCCAAAAAAGTGACTGTGATGAATCTAAAAGGGAAAATATCCCATTGAACTTGCTAAGTTTTTCCATCATGAGTGACCATTACAGAATTGCCCCACTCAATTATCTTTCCTGTGTAGCTCAGTAGTTTTTGGCTATGTTCATTGTTTTTCATCAAAGTCCAATAGATGCACAAAATGGGTGCAATAGAAATGCAATTACATAGAAGTTCAATAACTGATTCATCCTCATGAGGAATTTAGGAGTTCCTAAATAAGAGAATGGAGTGAATAGGATAAATGACAAAAAATAAGAACTGCAACATGTATTGAAGACACAGAGTCAGTCGCAGCATGCAGACACAGGCCACCTAGGTCTTCAGAGGCAAGCCCAAAGCCTGCTGTCACCAGAGGAGTTCTAGGTCTGACTTTCAGTGTGGTGAGATGTCAATTACATTTGTAATCCAAAGATTCGACTCTAGCTAGTATTCACAGTTCAACAGTTAAAACAAACAAGTAATCTTCTCCAGAGTGTCTTATCTGATCAGCCCACCACAGCACCTAACTCTAAACAGGATTTTCCAGGTGTCATGAACAGAGCACTGTGTCGGCCCTCTGGCTTTAGATATCATGGTTTAAGTGCGAGAAAGGGCAGACATCTCAGCTCAAGCAAAGAGGAATTTTCCTTATGTCTCCCAAACATAAAATGCAGTACAGCAGTCTTGCAAAGTGAGCAAACTCTTTTCATCAAATATGAAATTGATAGCTAAGATTAAGAGGTTTCCTTCCCTTCTGTAAGAATATGTCACTCCTCTCACTGTACATAAGGATGTGTTGTTCACTGTTTATCCCTGAGATCTACTCATTGCTTTCAAGTGATGTTCAGGAGATGGTAAGTTTGATCTGCAATAACCACATTACAGGGCATTACTAATTTTATAGGTAGTTAAAAATGATGGAAAAGCCGTATTAAGTTTTTAACTAAATACAGATCACAGAAAAGCACAGAAAAATAAACACTGAGCTTATTATCTTCAGCTAAACCAGCTGCTTAAGCATACTGATGTCAGTGAATGTTTTAAGACCCTGTGAAGATGGCCAAAGCCATAAATATGTGTCTTCTCTAAAGATACCAGAAAAACTCTTCCCACTGTCTATCATTTTCCTGTTATTTTCTGGTATCTGGTGCAAACTGATGCACTTAATTTCAAAGATTAATCCTGTACTAAGTTCAAACTTATTCAAAGTCTTCAAAGATTGCCTATCACGCATTATCATTATGTAAAGTGAATTAAAGGGATATGGCTATTTGTGGGCTTTAGGGTAGCCCTGCAGGTGCGTATGTATCATGTCAGAATTTGGATCATTGCTATTGTTGCACAGCCTGAGGTCGCCTTGGTTTGTATGAAATACAAAATCTATCCCAGTGATGGAAACTCATCACCAATAGTCTCAAAGGAGGTAACTTTATCTAGCCATCCACTCCACTGATATAATTAGGAATGCACTTTGTCAGCCTTTGAGGGTTTAACTACAGCTGGCTGGATTCAAGGCAGTCTCAGAAACCAATCTGTTCTTAGTAACACCATCTCCTTCACAAAATTACAGACATACTTTCAGCAGATATACCCAGCTGACTGCTGAATGACGTTTCTCCGCCCACTTTTGCAGTGGTCAATGTCATTTTCAGCATAACTGAAGCACTAGATCAATGCCATGAAATGATTCAGAAACCAAAGGCTGAATTGACAGTTCAAGAATAAAGGTTATAAACCTTATCTACAGTGTTGGGATGAGGCTCAATGCAGTTTCTAAACATCATCATATTTCTGATCCAGCTGATGAAATTTAATTAGAAAGGAGATTCTAATGGATATTCAGATGCTGACTGGCCTCAGTCTTGTTTAAGAAATAAAAGGTTTTCAAGCTCTATTCTTCCAGAAAATCAGAACTCTACTCTTCAGATGGATTACCTAAGCTAAAGGGGAAAAAATCTAACCTAATAAAAATGTAAAATCTTCTTTAAATTTATTCATCAGAACTAGTGCTGGATCCCTGCTGTACCCGTGATTGTTCTGCTGGAGTCTACGGGGATTCACATGATGAATACTTTCATATTGCTGTCAATAAGCTTTTCTAAGTGAGTATCACAAGCAGCACTCCTTTTTCATGTGCTTTTCTCTTGTAGGAATCTAATTTGCACAAAAGAACAAGTTATTCTGCTATGGTTCAATTAAGTTGGGTAAAGCTTCCCTTCCAGGCTGCAAAGCATTTGAGAAAAATGCAGTGTAACTTTATACCTGCATTTTTATGTACTTTTACCTACCTCAACCTGAAAATACCCAACCTAACCTATTAATCAGCAGAGTGGCCTGTTCAGCAAAACACATACCCCCTTTTTTTTTTCCTTATCAGTCCTGAAGCATTAGTTTAAACACTTTGAATTCCAGCCTTCAAGTTTCCTACTGCCGTGTCAGTGGGATGGACACGGGCTTCCCAGGGCCAGAAGCCAGCAGCCGAGGTGGCACGTCATCATGGCTGGTTTTTGGCTTGGCTAAAAATTCCGTGCTAACGTGGCCCTACAGCTCCTGCACACAGGCAGAAGGAGCTCAGATTTGCTTGCAGCCACCCCATGAAAGTATGCTCTGAATTCCTGCGTGCAGTCATTACGTGGCAATCTTGATATCCACTAAAACCACGGATTTATTATCTTGCTGTTAAACCATATGATGTCAGACTGAATCTCTTCGGTTTTGTATTTTCTTTGCATTGCTTTATTTGGTTCTTTTTTGCCTGTAATGCAGATTTTCAGTAGAATACAGACATCGCAGCTGGGCCTAAATACTAATAGTACACAAAGTCCAGTGTCCTGTGTCTGAGAGCAAAAACAATACTGTGAAATAAAAAAGCAATACATATCCTTCTTACTTCAGAAAGTTTCGTGTAAGGAGGAGAAGGTTACCTCTGAAAATTACAACTTAACTGTATCTTTTAGAATTCTTGATAGCACTAAGTGTTAATTATAGACATCCTTGTTATCCACATGAATATCATACCCCATGTTTGAATCCGGAAAGAGAAAATGAGCCTCCAAGGACATCCTATGACAATGCACTCCATGTACAAATGCGTGATTACTTGAAACTAGTGATTTATTGTTGCATGACATGTAAGGCAATTAACTGCAGATTTGCTTGTGTTCAGTGTAGACTGGAGCAAGCTGTTTTGGCTTGCATGATCTTACTGCAATGCTGAGTGTGGCACAGTTAACTTCAGGCCAGGGTTAGCTAAATCTTGTAAAACAAATTTAGTAGTTAAAAAAAAAAAAAGGCATAAGAGATGGAGTCTATTAAGGATGAAATGCATTTTGATCACACAAAATAGCTTCAGAATCAACGTCTCATCCAAAAATATGTGGTATGCTTCCTAAATACAGAACATGGAGGTCCTGTATGATGAAGAAAGCTCTTCAAAAATTGACATGGGTTCTCTGGTTTGCTTATTTTTAATTGCTACGCTTTCTCAGAGGCAACAGATGGTTGGATCAAATATGCTTGAAGAAAATTCCAGTTAATATTTGACTTGTAGGACAAGTAATTCTAATGTTTGCCATATACTCTGTGAATTGTCGATGACAGAAGGGTAACCATAAACTTCACGCTCCATCTATGGGCTTGCACATATTGTACACACACAGGTAAATTAGAATAAACTAATACTTCCCAAAAATTCAAATTACCAGTAATGTTAAAATTCTCATGGGTTAATTGCTCTTGCTAATTGAAACAAAGGAGGGAAGAAAGCAAGCAAACAAGGCAGCTCAAGGAATTGCAGCAGATCACAGGGTCTTATAGTGAAATGCATCCTCTGAGTGGAAGATGTAAGAAAGACCTCATATGAGGCAGACACTATTGTTTCAGCAGGTGACAAAAGATTCCCATGTACTTAAAAGACCTCTTTCCTTTGCTTGGAAGGCTGTCCTGGCTTCCTTCTCACCGCTCTCTCCCCAAAAGTGAGCACTTGCAATTTAAAATCCTGCTGCAGCTTGAGTGCCAAGGCTTCCCTTGTCTCTGTTCCTCAGGATAAACTCTCTGCTTCCATTCACCTCCTTACATGCATGACATGGGCACCATCTGGTCCAGAAATGGCCAAGGACAGCCAAGCCTGAAAAACATCTTCACAGAATGCCCTAGACCCCTGAGCTCCATGTTTCACCTGTATTTACAGCAGATATTTTATAATCATCTCTGATCCATCCAGACAAATATTTAGAACTCAAGTTTTCAAAATATTTGAGTAACAGAGGGAAGTGCTGCAAAAAGATGACAGGCCTAGTCACTGTTATGTTTTAATTATCTAAGATTTCATATGGATGCCCTATTCTGCAAGAATACCATTAAAGAAGTCAGCTTGACTTGAGACAGGAGATAGCATAATCAAATCATGCCCTGTAAGTAAAATTATTGACTAAAATGCATGTGTTCTAATTACTTATTCCATTTCTACTACATTCAGAATCAAACCTCTATTACTACACCTAAGTGTCCTTTAATTCAGTCCATATGTAGAAACAAGACTCATATCCCACTTGCTGTTTCACTGCCTGATTTATTGCTGATGTTTTATAATATTAGAATTTTAAAAAAAGGACTAATTCATATTGGCTTGAATGTTACAACTATCTAGTTCTTCCTCTTATACCAAGGTTAACCTTCAAAAGGATCTGTCATTCTCACTTCTAAATTCCCTCTTGATCACTAGGTATGACAATCACTGGGCCAGAAAACAAGACTGGATGATATTTTGTTCTGAATTTTCATTAGCCAGAAAAAGAGAAACTGATGTTGAGGAGGCTCTCCACTGCCATACCTATATTTTGCACTGATTAACTCAGAGTCTGGCTATCCGCAGACTCTGCAGGGGTACAGTTAGCAAAGCACCTACTATTCCATGAGTCAAATTCAGGCCTTTATACATTTCTTATGCCCTTCCCAAGTCTGACCATTTGAAAGCTAGGGTGTTTTTAATTAACTCTAGTAAAATATGAAGACTTACAGCTCTAGAGCTTCTTCCATCTCTGGTAGCAAATTGTGAGAGTGACCTAAAGACTGATGTCCTGAGGTTTCATCCACAGGTGTTTAAAATGCAGTTCCCTGGCTTGTCTCTTGCTTTACCTGTCTTTCATCTGGTTAATGATGTCAACACAGCGGGACTTCTACATCTGATACTTGTTCTCCATATATACTTGTTCTCCTCTGTCTCTCTCTAATAGGGCTCTTCTACCTTCCACAAAAAGACTTATGGTCATTGTCTTCCTAATTATCTTCTCAGAGGGTTTTCTGCACCAAGAGTTTTTAAAAAAGGCTCACCTTCTGCCTAAGCATTCAACGTAAGTCCATCCTAAACTGGATGATTTTACCCATCTGAAAATCCCACAGACCTACAGTAGCTGAGTATTACACAGCATCCTAAATAAGAGAACCTAACTGTATTTAAACGAACAAGCTGATAAAAGGCTCCCTGCTCCAGTGTTTATTCCACTCTCCTCAGAGACACTGACAGTGTCTGGAAAGTTGAGATATGGCAGGGGAAAAAATGAATTACAGAAATGAGGGATCCCTCGCAGATCATCAATCTTTTCCTTGCATTAATTACAAGGGATGCCAACTCAAGCACTTCTGATCTCTGCTGAAATAGTCCTTCAGGGTGATAGAGCACTTTTTCAAACAACCTGTCTTTTAAACCATTTCATGTTTTGATTTCAAAATCACTACTTAAATGCCATTCCAAACCCCATGTGTTTGGTGGGGATTGAGGCCCAGCTGTAAATTTCCCCACCACAAAACAATATTTATGAGTTATTTATTGTCTGACTCCAGGTCCTTTTATTTGCACACAAGGATGCAAGGCAGGTAATACACCTGGGAATGTGGTCCATCTCAGGTCCTTCTGTGCTCCCCTCTTCTTCCCACCCCCTTGTGTAGTCTCCCTGTTCCAAGTCCCTAGCACTCAGACAGGACATGGAAGACCAGGGTGATATGAGTTGATTTCCACCGAGAGAGAAAGGAGGCAGGAAAAGGGGGCCCAAAATGCTAGGTAGGATGCTTTGCTTCAGTCACCACTTGAGATGGGACTCTGGGTTCTATTCTCGGGGTACCTCTCCTGTGCTCTTTGAATGCACCCACATGGTGGTAGCTGAAGGCTGCAGAGAGCAGGGTCCTGCCCCTCTGGCAGATGTGCTGCCAGCTGGGCTGGCTCTGCTGTGCTGCATGGCCAGCTGGAGCCAAGCATCGCAGTGGGCCAAATGGCTGCTCTACTGCAGCTAGCTGAAATCCAGGATGTCAGCTTGGCTGTTTGCTGTGGATACCCCACACTATTTCAGGATGTGATTCTATATTCGTACGGCACTAAGCAGATGCTTTTCAGATCCTGCTCTAGCTAAGTACTTTTACTAGTACTCCATAGTCGTCTCACAGTTGTCACCTCTCCACATTTTCCACACATTTGCACTGAATTAATATGATCTCCTGTGCAAAAGAAACACTAAGGTTGTGTATTCCTAGCAGTTTGTTATGCCAGTGATGTCAGACTGCCAGATGCAATCTGAACATGTCTGTGCAGGGCATGCAGGGCTCTCAGGTCCTACTCTTTTTTTTTTTGCAGGCAGCTCCAACACTCATGTAATCAGAGATAAGTGACTTAGTTAAAAATGAATGGAGCAGTTGGCTAAATGCTCAACCTAACAAAATGATCAAAGGGACAGTGCCAGATGTTTTTCATTAGCTCTACATATGGAGGTACCAGGGAGAGCAGCAGGAGCACCAAGCTGAAAAGAAACCAGAGAAGGCAACTCTAGTTTCAACCATAACATGAGGAGCTGGCTATAAATACTACATTCCTCAGTGTGGCTCCCAGAGGACAAGGATATTTCTAAAACCTACAGGAAAAGCGTGTCTACTATTGTCTGACTTATTTATATGCATCCTCCTGGTAAATATTTTATTAAGAATTATCATTCTTAGTATCTATAAAAATATACTTTAAAAATCATATTTTAGAAAGCTTCTATAAGTTGCAACAAGGGTTATTTTTTCCATAAAATTTATTTTTTGTGCAGCTGGTGCCAATGCTGTTTTTTCCTAGGCTACTGATTTGTGGGATTTTCTTTACCACATTTAGTATGTTTTAAAATTTTAAATTCATAGCTTTGGAGTCCAAGTTACTGCAAAAGGCTCAAATCATGTCAAGATTTGCTGTGGAAAAGGAGCCAGATTTTTATTTTTGTCTTCTGGGTAGGTTTATGATAAGGCAACATTAACATCCAAAATAGTTAAGGTTGTTTATCCTGCATCACCAAGAAGACATTCTTGACATCATTTGTATACAACTGAGCTGGGGAGCTGCTCAATCAGCACTGACAGAAATCCAACCCAGATCACCTGGCCCCAGGGCTTACAGACCTTACTTCAGTGTGATAAAATCTGCTTCTGTTGGGATAAAACCCAAGCTGTTCACATAGCTCCTCCTGTCACAAGACAAATTTTGCTGCATAAAGACTCCTCCTGCGGTTGTATTCCTTCCAGGGAATTATTTCAGGATGCTTTACCTCACCTTGACATATATCTGTAGTATCTTGAGGCTTGCAAGGAGGAATGAATCCTACAAAACAATCTGGTGTCATGCCTGTCCAGTGTAATGACTTGACTACCAGCTCCAACTCTGCAAGCCTTAGACTTGGAGAGCACGGATCCTGGAAGTTGCCAGCAGGAAACTCAATTCACACAGTATTTTTCAACCAATATAGAAAATATTCCTATTCTTTTTTGACTCTTTGGTTTAGTGGTGTCTGCCTGAAAGTCACCCCCCTGACAGTAGAAGGAGAGAGACATGCTGAATGCAAAGAGATTGGGAAGGCATTTCTCTGAAACAATTGGAAGTACCAGACTTGCAGTTGACTAGGGAAGATGGTAAGAAGGGCTCCTGGCTGTGTTGATCAATAGTGCTGACATCTACTTTGTCCTTTACCTATGCAGCAAGCTCCTAGGTTTGGTAGTATATATGCTGCTCTTTGCATCATTATTGATTGAAAAGGTTACTACATGTATAAAAAGCTTAATGTGCACTTTAAAAGCTGCTCTCACACCATTCTGCAGGAACAACCTCTATGAACATTATTTTTCTTTCCCCTAATTCTTATTTCATGCAGACATAAGTGACAGCCACTCGTTGCAGTGAAAATGTGATTTGCAGTGCAGGATGAGTTCTTTGCTGGTAGATGTGCTGGTAGCAAACAGAGGAACACACTAATTATCATACTGGAGTCAAGGAAAGCTGGAGCATGACTCACTTAGGAATGCTTTGTCTTCCCCTAATTGCATAATTACCTTAGAGAGCTCTCTGGCCATTTGGCATAGAGGTCATGCCTGTTTCCTTTGAGCACAGGAATAACTCCTCCTAGCTACTCCTAACAGGATAAAAAGGGGATGTGAGAAAGACATATGGCCATGGCCCCACTTTTCCTCTATATAAACCAGGAGCAGTATTTGTGCACAACTACAAAGTCCTTCATTCTCTGAAATGAGGAAGCCAAAGTTGACCATTATGTAACATAAATCAGCACTTTCACCTCTGCACTGAGACAGGATCCGTATTGACAGGCATAGTGTGATATTCTGGGTTCTTTGGTGCTGGTATTTGTGACATCTATTTTCTAATAAACAGGATTTTAAAAGAGTGATGGGGTTGCCACAAGAACAGGAATCTTTCCCACTATACTCCTATGCTGTAGAGCTAGCCTAACTTCCCAGCAAACAAAACAGAGATCTCCCCAACACCTCATTCTCAAAAGCAATAAATAAAAAAAAGATACGACTACTATAAACGTCTATAAAAGGCACATAAAAGCAGATGGCAAACCAAGGAAAGAGACCTTAATATCCCATGAGAAAAAGGAAAATGAACTTTCTAGTTATATTAGCATTAAAGGATCAAAGGAAGGTTTGTCTGGAGAATTCTCCTGGAACTCTAGGATACTCAACAGTGCAGTTTTCAGGGCTCACCCCAGCCCATGTATAGAATGGGTTAAATAAGCCTGCAAGATGCAACAAATGGAGAGAGAAAGAATTGAACTACATGGATAACTGAAGTCAAGATATTTAAGTCTTTAGTCCCTCTGATGAACTCTGGTTCTGGAGGATGGGTGGAATCTGTGGTCCCTTTCTTAACCACTTTATTGATATTATCCAATGCTACATTTGGAAGCTAGAATTCTCCTTTGCAAACTGGTGATGGCATCATTATGCAGTCAAATTTTCATCCCACTCTCCTCTTCATTACTGCTATGAATTTTCCATCCTTCACTGCACATTGATCCATCCTCCATTCAAAGCAATTTAAGCACATTTTCTCCAGTTCTCTTTACAGCCCACCAGCTACTATCCCCTAACTTATGATGGGGTACAGATCCACTGGGCTTAGAAATGGAAATGCTTGCAGCTGCTACACTTCACGCTGACCCTGATGCTGGCAGTGTGTTTTAGAAATGCACACAGGATGCCAGCCTGGCTGGCCCTGTGAGAGTTGGGCATGAATATAAATCCAAGTAGTTGGATGCATCTGTTAGTGTAACCTTTCGTGTGCATGGGCTTCTCAGCTGTGTGTCTGGATTGTCAAGAATGTTCAAGATTACTCATTTGTTTAGGGGCTCGTAATGGTTACTTAAATCTTTCCTTCTTTTTTTATCAGTGTCTTTTTTAATGGTGGGGAGTGGTGCAGTTAATTGCTGGCTGAGGCCGCATTAGATTCCACTTTTTGTGATAAAACTCTGATCAGAAGGTTTCCAAAGGGAAAATTTTTGCAAAAGAAAACAGCTGGAAGACAACTCCAAGCCTGACTCCGGCGAGTGGAGCTATTCTAATATAAAGAGTGCGTCACTTTAAAGCAGGGAAAATGTTATGAGAAGAGGAAGGAAAATTAAGTATCTTGATTCCTAAGCTAAGGGAGATTTGGTCAGCAGTTTGCCAAATTAAAGGCTAATATCCAAGACAAATTCTATTCTCACGGATAAACACCTCCACTACAGATTGCTTTAGAGTACATGTAACTTAAATAGCTGACTTCAGGCTCTGGGTCCCAACTGTTTTTGTTATCAAACAAAAAATGGGTAACACTTCTGTTCTTTTCATGCTTTTTTGAATAATTTTCCCGAAGAGTTAAGGAGTTGACATAGTGTGGGTAGCTGCCCTAGGGATCAAGGAACACCAGAAAGAACCTCTAATAAAAGCTCTTGCATTAGGATGGTGGCAGAGGAAACTATACTGAAAATGCAGTCCAGGAAAGAGTTCTTAGAAGATGAAGTAGGGATTAAGCCAGAGCCTATTTTACCATTTGCTAAAACACTCAGTACATTTGCCTTCATGGGTCCTGCATTCCAGAGGACTTCATGCTGGGTTAATAAAATCACTCTCTTGAACAGGCTTTGGAAACTCAGACAGCCACTGACTGCCCATATGGCAGAATTTGGCTATTGCTATTAGACAGCTGTGGGAAGTTGAGGACAAGAAAGGGGAGACAGCACTAAAATCTTATGGATATGTAGACATAGAGAGAGACCCATGGCTTTGGCTCATGGCAGGAGCTTCCAAAATAAGTTCCTCATCAAAATGTCAGGATCCGCTTTAGTTTTCTTCTTTCAGGAACCATAATTGGCACTTCTGCTTTTTGTAGGTGATATGCATGTGATTTTATGTGTGTGATTTAAACCCTCAGACACTCCGAGCTTTAATTTCAAGTGCATTTCAAAACAATTAGCCCACCTACAAGAAAAACAGCAAAACACCACATTTCTGTTGCTCACAAACTTAACGGGAGCTTGCTCTTCTTAAGGGAAGAGCACAGGGAAAAAAAACTACATTTCCCTGTAACTCAATGCCAAACCACTGCTCTCTGTTTTGAGTAGCAAATGCCATTCTTACTGCGTCTAAAAGCCCAGACTCCGTTTCTTTTCTCAACATGTAATTGTGTATTTTGGTACTGCTCTCCAACAGCAGTTTACCAGAACAAAGGAGTTATCTTTATGGGACAGCCAGGGAAACGCACAAAGAACAGGAAGATGCAGCTAATCTAAATAATGACATTGAAAACAAAATAGCTATTTGGGCTATAAATAAACAATATGAAGTAAATATCATTATTTTTATTAAGAGAAGACACAGACTTAATTCATGGGGATAATGTCATCTGCTGTTTCCTTAGACTTAGTTCTTATTTTTTCAGTCAAGCCATAATGCAAGACTTGCTACTTTCTTCAACTTTTTACAGTATGAACTTTTCTATCACTCCTTTTGGAGAAAGTTGCAAGACTCAAATATGTATGTTTGAGAGAAAGATCAGATTTTCTAAAATGGTAAAACTGCTCAAACCACTTGGTTTTGAACTGTGCAAATATATGCATTCTTACAAGGCAGGAAGGTAAACATACACGCGACTGCATTAATTAAGACAATACTTAGTTTCCTGCAACACAAAGGAATTTTCGTATTTAGACTAAGTCTTCAGCAAGGCAGTCCCCCATTGTGTGTGCAAAGCAAAGCAGCAACCCCAATTTCACAGAGACAAGCACAAGGGCTGGTTCTGACCCGGCGTGTGAACGGAGAAGGAATTAAATAATCCTCTAAACCAAAGCCAGAATCAACTTTCTGAGCGCCAAGCTCAGCCGGTCCCACCACCTCACTTTTTGGCAACACAGCCCTAAACTATCCGAGCAGCAGCCTGGTTCACGTGCCTTTTTTTTTCCTGGGGATTGTCTCGTTGAGTATCCTGGGCAGGAAACAAGTCTGATCTGTCGCCTTACAAGATTTAACATCGGCACTCGTGTTTCCTCCTCCCAACCCCAACCCGCACCCCTGGGCTGAATCACTTCCCCGGCGGAGACAAGAAATGAGAGATCGCTCTCGAGTGTCCGCGCTGACACCGAACACACGGCCCAGCCTGGCAAAGCACCGGCCCGGGCACCGCTCCCCACCCCTCGGGCTGTACCTGCTGCTGGGCGAACGGCTGGGGGGCATATCCTGTACAAAGCCCTGCTCCATGCCCGGGATCCTGGCCGGGCTGTGGGGATGGTAGGCTGTCAGCACCACGCTGCCCGAGTCCTTCATCTCCATGGTCACAGGCACATGTCGGCCCCGCTGCTGGCGGCACAGGCGGCCCGACGGGCGGGCAGGGACGCCGTCACAAGCGGCGGCCCATGGCCCGGCCGGGCGGCAGCGCTCGCCACTGCCGGCTGTCAGCAGAGCTGTGGCACCGACACACGGCTCCTCTCCCTGTCTGCGGAGCCGAATTAGCATAAATTCAAAAACACCGCCCACAAAGCAACCCACGGGGAAGTTACTACGTCCCTAGGAAACGAGAAACCTGAGATAATGCTGCGCGGGACGCTTCCTGCCCGCGCACAACCGCACAACACACAACACTTCTTACTTCTTTCCCTTCTTTCCCCAATAGTTCTCTGCTTACTTTTTTTTTTTTTTTTTTTTTTTTTTTTTTTTTGTTCTGTTTCTTTTTTTAACAGCAAATACTCCTCATGTGCCTGAGTTGGTCTTGTCTGAGTGAACCGATCTGGTGGTGGAGAGCGCCACAAACACAGCAAACACATGGTTTGGTGGAGCAGGGAGTCAGTCAGTCTGTCAGTCTTACATGCGATCAGATTGAGCTTTCATTTTGTCTGATACGGCTGGGTACATAATTTGAAAGGCCCTGGAAAATGAGTGAATTACTTTTACAACAGTGTGTGTTCATTTGGAGCAATCCTGTAAATAAATACACACCAAGATGCTGGATAGTTTTTCATGATTTAACTTGATCTCTCTACGTTAATTAAGTGCTTTTCACTCAAAAGGAGACAATCAGGAAGAACAATCAGGATTTAATTCTGGAATAATACTCAGAGAAAACTCTAAGCAAAGTGAGAAAATTTACAAATCCCTTTATTTCCCTCTGCCACTTCTTCAGTGTTTTTGTTTTTTTTTTAAAAAGAAAAGTTTCTGATAAATGCCAATTCCTGAAAACGACTGTCCTGCCTATGAAATCAGGATGTCCCTAATTTTACTCATAGGGCCACAGGTCTCTGAGCACCTTGTGAGCACAGGTGTGAAAGACCAACCTCCGCGCAGCTTTGTCACAGCTGCCAGCAGCATCCTGAGCGCAGGTTCTCTTCAAAATGCTCGCTGGTCTCCTCTTCTGCATCTCCCTTGAGTGAGGTTGCTCTCTCCAGCAGTACAGTGCTATATTACACTGTCAGTCTCTCTGGTGAAGTTGCTCAGGTTCTCAATCACAAAATGATCTTCTCACCTCTGCCTTCCCCCCGGACTGGGTGTCCTGTCCTGCCTGGAGGGACGCGCCGGTTTCGGTCAAACACGTTGCTGCGACTCATGTAGGCAGTGCCCAAGTTAATTTTACATTAGCCAGCATAGGACACTGATAAAGGTACACTTGGCAGCACTCCTTGCCAGACTCACCCAGGAAGCATAAATATTTGAATGTACAGAGCCTCTAAGCCTGCTCTTGCTATGCTGTTAAGATATCCTGGATTAAATATTTTCAGGCCAGGTTGCCTGGGATAAAATCATGGCTGCTTATATGGCAGCATGGACACCTTCTAGAAGCTTCCATGCAGCCATGTAGAGATGACAGAAGTGAAGGAGAAGGCTCTGAGCTATATCTGGAAGCACCACTGGGACCATAGGCAGTGGTGCCACCAGTGATGACTGGGGTGAATGCAATTACCAGTATTCTGTGATTACTGGGGTATTCAGTCCTATCCTGGTTTTACATTTTCCTTCCTGGACCAGAAGGTGAGAAATCTCCTTCTCTGATGGCGGGGGGGGAGTAAATTGTTAATAGAAATTTATACTCGGCACAAATGCAAATAGATATTTTGAATATTAATCAGCCAAAATGTAGATATTGAACAGGACATGAGAGAAAAAAAAAAAAAGATAAATATATGTTATAAAATATTTGCTGACACCCTTTAAGGATGTTCTTCACAATTTACTTCAAGAAATTAAACACCTGAAAAAGCACACATAGGAACCAAACACTATCAAAAAGGGAATGGGTGTCCTTTGGAGATCAGGGTGCTGAAAAAATATTGGCTTGACTTCAGGAAGGCCTTTTTTTTCTCCTATCATAACACTAGTCTTTTTGCAGTACCATCAGCCAGAAAGTGATGATTATGTGCTTTAAGCTATGTATAGATAAAGCCCACAGTAGAAATGCAATATATTTTTAGTATTATTTTTATTTTCTCTTTCCATAATAAAATCCCTCAAACACCAAAATTACTTAGAAAGTATACAGATACCATCTCAATAGAAAAATGCATATAAATAAAGGAGACCTACACTTAGTAAATGGGATTTCTCTCTAAGAAAAATAAACATGGAAGATTTTATTTGGAGATTTATAAAGTGCTGATGCACAAACTGGAGGCATATATGGAAATGGCAGACTATTTGGCACAAGTACAAATAGATATTTTGAAAACTGATCAGCCAAAAGACATGTATCAGACCAAGAGCTAAAAATGTTTATATGCCTAATGGCTCTTGGGGTTAGACATCTGCATATTGAAACCCTAAATTATGCTACATCCACTAGACACACACATCAGCCTTTAAACAGAGTTTTAACTGGGCTAGTGAGCAGCCATAAGAAAAGTGTTCAAGACAACATGAGCTGGACTCCAGCTCTATCTGAGCAATTCTGTTCCCAATGGAGAAGTTTTTTTCCTGGTTTATAAAGAAACAAGCAGGAAAGTATTTTAATCCAACATGTTTGTGTCTCTGCAAGATTCCTTTGACTACTAGATTGTGAAGTACTCAGGACTGTGACTGTTCTAATTGTTTTTTCAGATAGTTAATAGCTTTCTAGACCTTTCAAATGCTATGCAAATGCCCTTTTAGTGAGAAAAAAATATTATGAGGATGCTTTTGGTGGCAAGCAGTAAAGTCTTCGAAGGTGCAGCAAGAGAAGAGTCTGTGGCGAGTCTGTGGCCCATAATCCCATGAGCAACTGTCTTAGTTTTTGTAGGCAAGGGGCTTCTGCTTTCAAATTTTATGTTGTGCTTCTGTCAAGGGGGATGCTTTGCACTTTCACACATTTGGCAAAATAATTAATAAAAAATGATTGTGTAAGGATTAGTGTGCCTGAACTTGGAGAACTAGGAGTGAGAAATCTTCACTGACCTGTCACTTCAGAAATGTAAGTTAGTAGATGCATACTAGTATGATCAAGGCTTCAGCTCATCTGTTGAAGAGTATCTGTGACAGCCATATACAAGAAATATAAACACGCAGAAATTCATTAGTTCAAGGTTACTGAAATGAAAAAGAAAGTGTCACTGTTATTAATACCAATTTTGGATTTACATTAAATTAATTAATAATCATTTTGGCGGCAAATTGATGGGCAACCTTTGCATAGCACATTTAATACCTGTTGCTTCAAAAGGAACTATAATTTTAAACAGATATTAAGCAGCCTTTTCTGGTCAAGTTCAAGGGGGTGTTATTACTTAAAGGAATGGGATTTGTCATCCAGGGATTCTTGTCCTGACATGGTGGGAGCATTCACCATTATATTATTAGAGTAGACCCACAGAGCCCTGGAAAGTGGAAGATTCCCTATTGAACTATGAAACACACAAAAATCTCTGAGTATTGAATTTCATTGCTCATTTCCAGCTTAAATTACCCAGGGCAAAGTTAGATAAAATTAGCAAAACCCAGAAGCTAATTTCAGACCAGATTAATTTCAACTTGGGTTAGATTAAGTTTTATAAGGAATCTGTGTAAAGCACAGCATTTTTCACTGATTAAATCAAGGGGAAATGAGTGGAGTAATACTCAGAAAAATGTCATCCCGGCTCTGTGTCTAAATTTCCCCATGCCTCTTGCAATAAATTTTGTATCTGTCTGTATGAAAGTAACCAGAACCAGAACCACTGTAGTTCTTCATCTTTTTTTGGCAGGTGGGGGGGCAGGGGAGGCAAAGGGTGTCTCTTACTTCTCTCTAATTTTCCGTTTGGATGGAAGCATGTTGGAGGGGTGGGGAGCAGAAAGCCTCATCACACCAAGGAGTTGGTGTCAGCAGAAAGCACCTGGACAGTCTGAGAACGAGCAGTGGCACAACACTGCATCACAACCAAGGGCAGTGGTGTGGGCAACTTCTGCTGCTCAGTACCAATTCACATGAAAAAAGTGTCTGACTTTGTATCAGGAGAATTTTTTGCTGTGTCTTGAGGTCTGTATCCTTTCTGATAATTTTATGTGTCATGAAGGATAGTTTTTAATCTTGGTTTAGGCTCTGAAGCTTATATTCTGGTGATGCTGGAAGGATTAGAGTCCTTTTTTCTTCTATAAAGGAGAGCTGTTCATGTGCCTTGTTGTGGTCAGCTGGGAACGTGAGGGCATGGGTGAGACCTACTGCTTTTATACAACTGAGAAAGTCATAAATCAGAAAATAAAAAAATTAGAGAAAAAACTTTGCTATTCTGCTTTGTCTGTTCAAACTGAGAACAGAAACAATGAAGAAAACTGTTTCTTGTCCTTTAAAAGCAGGTTAATTAACAAGGCTATTTAAGCCAAGAGAATAGAAATCAGGTATTGTGGCAACTGGTGGTTTTGCAAAGGTTTGTAATTAAAGTATGAAAAAAACCCATTCATCTTTGTTAAATATAGCTTCACAAATTGCAGTTCCAGACTCAATTTAAATATATAGCACATTTTGGTGAATTTTAACATGGTCTTTTTAAAATTGATTTACTATGGTTTCTTTTATCCTAAAAAAAGATACTTAAGTATGGAGAAAAAATTATTTAGGCAACTTTGTGCAGTTTCTTGCTTAACAGTGACCCTCATTTGTTTTCTAGGAGCTCAGAAGTTGTTTCTCCTTAGCCCAGAAGAAACTACCCATTTATTATTCCCATGTTAATTACGTTCAGAAAAGAAAACTTCCTAGATCTGTCTGCCACAATAGGGCTTTCTGGAGGTTTACTTTAAGAAAAAGCTCATATCCTTTCATTCATCCATGAGGTTTATGCTCCTTCATGACATGTTGATCTAAGCACTTCAGCTGGGACAGCTGACATCCACAGCTGAGTGCTGCGGTCTGGTTTTTTTTTTGTTCTGAGGCAGTAAGTTAAAATTACATGAAGGAGTGGTAATGTGGTTAAGAAAAGTAGCACTGGGAGAGGCTGGTTCCTTCTTTGAAATGTTCCTCTAAGCACTGAGCTGAAAATGGGAATTTGTTTCTGCAGCATGGAAGGGGAAAAATGGTTGTGGATAGACAGCAAAGAGCATTTTCAGTACATGTGTCTATGTCCTGGTACCTCTGAAAGAGCAGAATTGGTTTAGGTGTTTGAATTTGGTGCGAGGAAATTGAGTCCTCCTATTCAGATGATACTGATCTATAAATACTTATAGATTACACATCATACAAATAGGTTAGTAATGAAAAATGAAATAAGGAGATAGGTTTTTGTATAAAAAGCCAACCAGACAGAGATATATAACTTTATTCTTTTAAAAAGTACTGTTTTCCAGGGGTCAGTCAAACTCCTAAGAGGCTGTGTATATATGTATGTATATGTATTTGTTTAGGATATGTATATGTATTCACATTACACCTCCTCACCCTCCACCTTTAACCACCATTTTCACATTTAAGAAAGGTATTCCTTTTTTTTTTAGGCTAAAAATGAAAAAATGCAATTTCTGAACTTAGTAATGATTTGTGAATCCACCTTTGCACTTACAGCAGCACTTTGGTAGTATTTCCAAACACAAGAAAAACGCTGTTGCCTCTTTCTTTTTACACTCATAAATAACTTCAAATTCAGCATTTTTTAAACATTTTTAACCCTGAAACAACAACATTTACTAGGGATGGCTTTAGGTAAAATACAGTGGGTATTTCCCTGTAACCCTGCCAATGATTTTTCCATTTTGCCATTTCATAGCTGAGCCTGTTTCCCAGGCAGTAGCAGTAGACCACAGCTCTGCTGGTATATTTGAAAGCTGTACTGAGCTATGTGTTCCACCAGAAGACTGCTCTGTTAATTAAACCATGCTTTGAGCTATGGTCTGAGGAATATGTGAGAAACTTGATGAAGCAAGGTAGAAAGGTGTTAACAGGAACCACTAGTGTTCCTCAGGCACATAGCCAGACATGTCAATATCAGCTGCCTTGTTTTGATTGTATTCTACTCCTTTTATAAAATCAAGAGCTGTGTTTTTTAAAATTACAGTGTCTAATAGCACTATTAACTGGATTTTTCGCATCTGCATACAAGGGGTGAAACCTCAAATTCTCCTTCCTGTGTAGAGAAGAGGAAGAGCATAGCTTACATCTTCGTCCTGCTTTCTCATTCTGTGGCTTGACGACTTGAATTCCTGAAGTTACTAAATTTAGTATTGCCTGCACTATGCAAAAGTGAAGAAAGTTTTTATCTGCCAATTTCTTCATAGTTCTGCTATATTACCACAGAAATAGCTATAAAGGTTTTCAGAGGAAATCTGATATTGGTCATGCAGGAGTGATATCTCAGAACTTCCCTGCAATACATGTGTTAGGTAAGTTATTGCACAATGAAGTGAGTTAGATTCAAAAGGGATTTTGCTTTTTTGATAGGACATTTTTATAAGTTAGTAACTTCCAATTTAGATCTGCTGTAAAAGTAAATTGATGTATGTTGATTTACAGCAGCTCTAAAGACTTTCAGTAAAAGGAAGCACAAATAAACCAAATTAAAATATCTATAAGTAAATTTAATGCTATAATTTACTTGAAAGTTTGTTACAAATTTAAACCCTAATTGTATAATTTATGAACAGTAGGAAGAGGATGTTTTCAAATTTAAAATAAAACAGACTAAATATATCTAAATAAATTTAATATGCAGCAGAAAAGCACTGGATGGCACTGTTATTAATAGAAATGTATTTTCATTTTGAAATATTATCAAAGGTCTGCCTTCACTTTATAGCATTACTAACTTAAAGATACCTGAGGGAAAGGCATGTTTCATAAACTCCTCTGTGAACACTCTGTGTTTTAGGAATAGAGAAATTAAAACACCAGCTAGCAAGAAAGAAGACTGACCTGTTGGAAAAGGGAGCTTTTCACAGGAAGTTAGGGAAACAAAAGGGTGTATCATATTTGGAAAAAGGGGCAGGTGACTCAGGAAATGTTTAAGGATGCCATGAGGTCACGCAGAAAGAAAATTAGAGGCAAAATCTTAGTTAGAACTGTATCTGACCACTTACATAAAGGATAATTAAAAGTGTTTTTATAAATACAAAAATTAATTTAAAAAAAAAGGAAGTGCAGTGAAAATATCTATTCTTTATTGGATGTGGGGGGCAATATAGTTACCAAAGATGAGGAAAAGACTGAGGTACTTAAAGCCTTCTTTGCCTCACTGTTCTGCAGTAAGACTAGTTATTCTCAGGGCAGCTGGCCTCCTGAGCTGGTAGACAGGGATGGGTGGGGAGCAGAATAGACCCCCCAAAATCCAGGAGGAGGGAGGTAGTGACCTGCTGTGCCACTGAGATGCTCACAAGTCTATGGGAACAGGTGGGACTCATCCTAGAGGGGTGGAAGAGCTCTCTAAACTGCTTTCCATCATTTATCATCAGTCCTGGCTGATGGCCAGGAGGTCCTGGATGAGTGAATGTTTGGCAGTAGGACATCCATCCACGAGAAGGGCTGGAAGGAGTTTTGAAACTTCCAAAAAAACTTTCCAACCCCAAATGTGGCCAGGATGAAACATTATTATGAGTAAATAGGAAAGTCCACTCTCTTGTAGCCCTTTAAACAGCATAGTAGAGTAAGTAGAGTGAACCTCACCAGCAAATTTTGTTGTGCTGTTGCTGTTATATTAAACCTGTTTTTTTTGGGTAACTTTTTCAATGATTCTTTCAGTGCTCTTAAACACTCATTAATGCACAAATATCTGAAAGTAGGTTGTAGCCAAGTGGGGATCAACTTCTTCTCCCAGGCAGCAGGGAAAGGACAAGGACAATAGCCTTTAGTTGTGCCAGGGGAGGTTTAGGTTGGACATTAAGAAGAAATTCTTCACAGAAAGTGTGATTAGACTTTGGAATGGGCTGCCCAGGGAGGTGATGGGGTCACCATCCACAGGGATGTTCCAGAAAAGATCGAACTCAGTGCATTGGTCCAGTTGACACGGTGGTGTTCAGTCACAAGTTGGACTTGATGATCTCAGAGGTCTTTTCCAGCCTAATTGAGTCTGTGATTCTCTGATGCTGTAACTGTCTTGTGCAGGAAAATGCTGGGTGCCAGACATAACTATAGAGGGAACTGCCTGACTCACAGTCCTGTGCCCTAATCACATGGGAGATTGCAGCTTAATTAATCAACAGTTTGGGAATCACTTTTATAAAGGAATGGGTAAAAAGATAATACATTTAATCAACCACAGAAACAGAACCACAACAGGAGATACAGAGAGCATACCACGTGAACTACAGAAATGGCACATCCTCTCTGGAAGTGGCTGGTTAGAGATTTATTCCCTGCAGTGGGTGTGTGCCAATTTTGGTGGGGTATCTAGGGAGACTCGAGGGCTTTCCACCTAATGGTTATTAAATCATACAGATTAGCCTTAAGTGAAAACATACACCTGAATACAACTTTGCTAAATATATCAACAGTCATGTTTCTAGGCTACTTTTATGTCATGGTATTGAACACCATGAACTTAAGTATGTTTTAGAAACACTAGAAATAAATTTTGTCACTGCTGTAAGGAGGTGGTTGTATCACCATAGTGAGCTAAATGAGTTATCATAATCAGGGGGTAACAGAAGGGAATTTTGAAATACTGAGGATCTGGGAATTACTGGCTCAGGAGATTGCAAACATTTTAGATGTTTTTGCTTAACAAGGTCAGGCACGAGCTTTTCCCTCTGTGATACTGGCACAAGGAATTTTGTTTCATAGTTGGAAAGGTCTATCAGAGTTTAAGAACATGGAAATTTCCCATTAAATTTTGTCATTGTACGTTGTTAATGGAATAATAAGCATTCCCAGGGTTATTGTGTCAATTTTGTTAGGTTAAATTGTTAGCCTTCTCAACACATAGAAAAAATTACATTTATGCCAAAGGCATTTCTGCTAGAGGAAAAAAAAAATAGCATGTAGCCATTACTTATTTATTTCATTTGTTTTTTTTTATTCATATGTTTTTTATCTGTGGTCTCAATGGGCTACAATCCATGGTATGCAACTCTATCAAAACAAAACAAAGCCCCACCAGGGATGAAATAGATACATTTTCTCCAGATTAATTTAATAGATGAATGTTTCACACAATAAGGGAGCCAAGACTGCAGATGACTTGTTTTTGGTTTAGAACTTCAGGGAACAGATGGGAAAGTGGCAGCATTAATGTACCTTAATGGATCCACAGGACCCTGTTTATTATTTGGCTTCAGTTCAGAATTTATTTTTCTTTTTTTTTTCTCTCTGTCTCTTTTTTTTTTTTAGTGGCTGTGCTCTCCTGAATCACTTCAGAATCTTTTCAGAATCTGCTTCATTTTTCTACTGCACTTTCGCCCACTTTTGGTCCTACCTTTGTTGTTGTGACTACAGGTTTCAGACTCAAAAAGCATGGAGAGTCTCTAGCTGTTTTTCCAAAGTGAGTACCATATGGGGACATGCTGAAGGGAATAGACAGAAAGGTGCCCCCTTGGCCTCTGCTCCAGGAACTGGGAGTTTCGTGGAGGATGCAGAGAAGAGCCTGCAGGGCTCAGCTCATGCGCTCTTCCTACCCAGCATCTCCTATTGGTGCTGTTGGAGACAGAGGAGTGAGCCATATGGACCACAGACCTGACCTTCTGACTTCACAGGGAGCTTCTTGTGGTCCTCAGTTCACAGAATGAGCTTTTATTCACTCTTATTTACTTATTGTTTGAAGCACTCTTACTATTTACCCTTGTCTGCTGTCAGTCCACATGGTGCACAGTAAGGCTTGACTTACTTTTAAACACAAGATTAAAAATCTCTGGGCTGCTACTGAGAGTGCTGTCTTTTTGTATATATCTTCTGCATGGTATTTGTAGCATAGCTTTCTTCTATTTCTTGCAAACAGCAGTTTCCTTATTTCTCTCCAGTTGTTTTGCTCTCTGACATTTTGTTCTTTCCTATCTTCTACTGAACTGGAAAACAAAAAAAAAAAGTAGGTGAAACTTTGAAAGAAAGAGAGAAAGTCATAATTTATTAAATCTAGTTCAGCATGAACCAAATGAGGACAAAGAAGCGCATAAAGAAATACAGGTACTGGTAAATTGTGAGTGTTTTGTCCTCCTCAAAGTCTTATCATCTGATGAATGAGATACTACAGGTCATATAAAACATGAAAACACATTTCTTGTATAATCATGCCAAGCGTGCATGTCTCAGCAAAGATTTAATGATGAAGATATGTGGATTAATCTGAATTACAGAAAACACTGACTTTTATTTAGTCATCCCAGTCTTTACTCAGCAATCAAACTGGCATGTCAAATCTGCCATTTGCTTGCATAAAAGAGATAAACAAAATGCTGAATAAACCTCCTTTTCCTGGGAAATTACTGGTATTGCAACAAACAAAAAAGTCTTTCACACACAGAATGCAAGGCCACGCGTTTTCCTGGGTGTTGTATTGTGCCCAAAGTGTGTCTCACTCTTTCTCAAAACAAGAGCTATAAATAGGCAGGCACTTTGTGCCATTTTAATGCTGAGTATTACACATTCCAGCAACTTTAGTTTTTCAGCTGGTTATTTTTATTTTCCTTTGTTGTGACTGAGCAAGTGAATCCAGCCTACTGAAATGCCACCCACTCCTTGAAAGAAAAATCTAGGAATAACCTGAAAGGTCAGGAAAGGGCTCTACCTAGAAATATGCTTGAAACAAGGAAGAGAGTGCAGAAAACTGAATGAGAAGGTTGATCTGGATACAGTGAGTATTTTGTTTGAAAACAGCAATGAACTTTTGTCTGAAAACCACTGACTTAATTACAAATCCCAGTCCCTAGCAAGGAACATCAGTACAGTTGAAGAGGTTTATGTAGCAATTCAGAAGGCTGCCTGAAAAATGTTACTTTTTAAAAATTTTTATTTTTTATTTTAATATGGCCCCCCATTGTTTCTATACCCTGGGATCTGGCACTCAGAAAGCCAGTTGTTTCCTCTGAACACTATTAGAAAACACCAGGAATGATATGGAACAATAATGTTCCTTAAAAAGAGTTTCAGTTCATGGGAGAATTACTGCAATATGAGGACTTGTTTATAACACACTACAGTGACTTCCTCACCCTATTATCATTAGCAACACAGCCCTTAAAGTTGCAATTACCATCCTGCTAATGAAAAAATCCCAAATCTGTATTCAGGTCAGCTATGGTTTCCTGGACCCCCTCTGTGTTAGCACACCTTGGTGCAATGCAAATCTTTTAGTGTTCTCCTGGCTGCTGAAACCTGTGCTGGACCTGAGCTCTGGTGTCCACCTGGGCCTTGTGTTACCCATTTAGGCAGCCTGGAATCTGTCAGCTTGGGAATCCCACATCCCCTGAAGGCAGTCCATGACAAAGGGCTGTTCCTGTTTTAGAGAAAAACACCAGCAGAGCCATTAGCTTAATCTTGGGCACTTTGTTAATGGTAGATGTATAGAAACAGAAAGTCAGAAAAGCTGCATCATGCTGGGGCAGTTGCAAATGCAGCCATGAAACTGAGTGTTTTTGGTGGGTGCACATGATGTTTTTATGGTTTATTTACTAGCTGTTTTGTCCAACGTGGTCTGTGAGAGTATTCCAGAGGATAAACACTCAGCAAAGCTGACCTTGAGCTAACAATAAATAGAATGGATTTACTGTCACTCTTCTGAGGATTTGAAAGTTTAGTAATAAATTATAGAAAACTGTTCCTGGGAAACATTGTCTATGTGGGATCGTAACTATTCCATAAACTGGCAGACTGTGATCCTTGTGGTCTCATATTGTTGCCACTGCAGTTTTATTCTGGGCTAAAATTCTCTGATGAAAATAGAAGTACTCCTTATTTATGCCACTGCAAACAGTGTTAGCACAAATGGTTGATCAAAGCAACTGCTCCAGCTTGTAATGGCTGGGTTAGGACAAATGCTAGGAGTTGTGACTCTGAGGTTCTGCACTGCTCAGGAAAAAGCTCATTTCCAGAAAACTGTATTGCCCTTAACTTCTCCTGCAGTTCTGGTCCTTTGTTAGACCACCCTCTTAGCCCCCTGGCCCTCTGCCATCTCTCCAGTGATTCTGTGACCCCCATAGACAAGGTTGCAGATTGGTTCTGTCATTTCAGTTCTTAATTTTCTCTCTGGGCTGAATATTGTTCAGGACGATTTTCTTTGGGCAAATAAGAAAAGGTCAGTTTGAGGACCCCCAAAGAACATCAAAGTGGTAGTGCATATACAGCAAACAATACAGGACACTGAACATGTGGACTTAGAGGAAAAGGCTTGAACATGACTGTGTTTCCTGTGCTGCAGCTTGTGCTCTTAGTAATGGCTGTCCACGGGAGCCAATTTTTCCTTCATAAGCTGATGAGAACGGGTATTTGTGCTTGCAGCAGCTAGGAGGGCAACCATCCAAATGTGCTCTGCTCTGTAACACACACAGGGCTGCCTCTGCAGTGGCAGCAACCCTTGGTGCTGCAGATACTTTGATAATTTGCCCTTTACTAATTCAACCTAACTCTTATTCCCACTGTTTGTCTGAGAACTGAATCCTCATTTAGACTGCAAAATTATTGCAGCCTGTGTGTGCTGAAAATAACTTGAAAATTATATTCTTTATCTTAAGGATAAAGAATATAATTTAAAAAATATTTTCATGATCCTGAATAGTTACCTAGATCTTCTTACTTTGCAATTACTGCACCAGCCAAGAGAGATTGTCTCCATCAAATCACTCAATAAAATGACTTTCTGTCAGAGAAACCTACTCACCTGACTTTGTGGAGAGGATCAAAGGGATTTCTTACTGCAAATGGTGTGCTGATTCTATTGGAATACATTGTAATTATAATACATATATGCCATTTTAAGTTGCAAGTAATCTCCCTAAAGGGCTTTACAGTATTCTGCTTCACTGTGCAACAAAGGTGCAAAGAGGGAGGGACAGTCCCCAAAACTGGTATATAGTCCCCAGCTTTGGCTCTCTGACTGCTGTGAATGATGAATTTTGTGTTACTGTTTTCTAGACCGATACACTAACATACTTTTTAGGAAAGGGTTAGAGTGGTAACAGTTATATTTATGAAAGAAAACTCTACAAGTTTTGGAACTTTGCTCCAAGAGCGAAGCGTGCCCTTTCACCTGGACTGCACAGCTAGGAAACAGAGAAGGCAGCATAAGAAATGTTCAGCACAAGGACAGGAAAAGCCTGTCCGACTCAATATGCCCGGTATTTTCTTTCTGCCCTTGTTTATCTGAAACTCACTTCCCTTCTTTTTTCTCTCTGCTCCTCTAACTCATTCTCAACTTGTCTTTAATTTCCAGCCCTTTTTCCATTAGCACTACATAAAGTCTTGGCATAAAGTAGTTGTGATGGCAACATTTCCCACTTTCTTCTGTTTTGAGCTTGGGGAAGCTCTAATCTCTTCGCCTGTAGTTTTTTAAAGGCCGGTGCAGACAGTGAGCACACAGCTTTCGTCTGATAGCTGCGTGTGCTTTACAGCATTGCTGAGTTTTAAAATTCCTGTGCCAATTTAGATTAGCCTGAAAACTGCTCTTATAAACTTTTAGATAACCGCAGTTGCCATGCTTTTTGATTAGTTTGGCATGAAGACGTCACATCAGTCTTTCTTTTCCCATTTAATCATTGGAAGAAATCTGTAAGTTCCCCTAGTCCATTAGTTTTTAATCAGCTTGGAAACATCTCTTGTATTGCATGTGGCAGGTAAATTTGTGGTAGTTGTGAGGGACAAGGTGGATATGCTGCTTCAGAAACTGTCCCCATTGATTTATAAAAGTCCCATTCAAACTACAGATGCCTCAAAAATTTCAGAATGTTTAAAGCCTATACTTCCACTAACCCTGCATATGTAACGATCTCTTTTCTTCCTTAAAAATAGCTATACATCATTCTCTTTTGTTCTTTGAGAAAAAAATTTTTGTTCCACTCTAGCTCTTAGTCTTTGTTCTATACCTTTTATCTAGTTCTATACCTTTTATCCAGTAATCTTTGATGTAGAGCAGTGCTAAGTATCCTCTCAAAATCTAATTAAATTGGAATTCCCTTTATCTATCATGGCAGTAACATCTTCAAAGAATTCTAACAGGTTAGTTAAGGCTGAATACTTTTGCTTCAATATAGTCTAAGTATTTTGAGATGTTATCCCACGAACAGAGAGCTCTTTTAAATAGCTTTCAATAAATTCTTAAAACAGTCTTCAAAAGTTACTGGATCCCCATTTCATCCTATGTCTCCCATGTAACGTTTTTGATAATTGACCTTAAATTATGTATCTTTGTTGTATTATACAAGGATCCCAGTAAGATACTGAACTTTGTATAAAACATAAAGTAAAATATATGTTCAAAGGTTCTCATTCTCTTTCTCCTCTTAACTACATGGACACTGTTTGAATTAAATGAAATTATACCAACTAATTACATTATATACCTAACAGAATATATTCTTTCCTCTTTGACTTTGAAGAATGATTGCTAGTGAGAACGGTTTGTTTTGCATTTCCTGTACAAAGAATGGAACCATAATATAGACTTAATAATTCTATTTAACCCCATATTAACTTTTCACTTTTCAAAATTCCTGTCAATATGATAGATAGATAGATAGATAGATAGATAGATAGATAGATAGATAGATAGATAGATAGATGGAAAGAACAAGAGCATTTGGATTCACATAAGGTCTTTGTATTGAAAGGTATCCTATCACTCATGATGGATTAGCTTTAATGTAATCTTAAAAATATAATGTAATCTTAAAAATAATTTCCAGGGTTTGTTTTTAGTTTTTTTTTCCCTTTAATGTTCTGGAAGTGCCAGCTTCCCAACGCCTGTTCCACTTGCATAGCTATAAGTGTCCCTTAAGCTTACACTGGAATAATTTAATTTTTCTTAGTAATTTCAATGGTGCTTGCAAAGTACCTTTTCAACACTTGTCTCTCCTGAGCTGAAGGGCTGCCTGGGCTGATTGCATTCCTGTTGCTGCCAGGTCCCTCCCATCATGTAGTGAGTGACCTTTCAGTTCCTTTCCCATAGCTTCCACACACTCAGGAAGGCTCTGGGCCTCCACCAGCACTGAGTTAACCAGACGCTTTTGCAGCCCTGCAAATCATGGCTAAGGAAGCCAATTTGAACAGCAGTGCCCAAGGAGAGGGAACCCCTC
This sequence comes from Fringilla coelebs, assembly GCF_963513975.1. Lineage (NCBI taxonomy): Eukaryota > Metazoa > Chordata > Aves > Passeriformes > Fringillidae > Fringilla > Fringilla coelebs. The sequence continues at coordinate 51,392,470 of NC_140028.1, read as the reverse complement.
ATCAGCATCCCCATTGAGGGCTTGAAGCAGCCCTGTTCCCTCCTCTGCTATTCCAAGCTGCAGATTGGATGGGTTTGCCTCTGTGCCTGGTGGTGTCACTGGTATAAGCATTTCTGTTTAAACAGAGGGACTTCAGTGGTGCTCTGGTTTACTTTAGCAGCACTTTCTAGGCATTTGCATGAACTAAACAAAAGTTATGAAAAATTTGGTATATTGAACTGGAATCCCACTTTTTTTCTGTTTTGTTTAGGTGGGATATCCTTTTTGGCAGGTTTACAAGCATGTGTCAGACAACTGTTTTACAACAAAAACATTTTGCTACAGTCATGGGTTGATAGAATGACTGTCATTTAAGAGGCCCTTTGTTCTGACTCCTCATATGTTTCCTCATGTGCTTACAGTCTGAGATTCATTTCTCTCCAAAATTGAATTCATATGTTCTGGAGGAAAAAACCCCATCCCCTCATTCTTGAGCCATGAGGTCTTTTTCTTTCCCCCCATGACTGATTTTCATAGTCCTGTGACTGATTCTCATAGTCTGAAATGATAATTTTATAGCTGCAGTGAGCATGGAAGAAGTGAAGCTCAGCCCCAGGAAGCAGATAACTGCCTGGACTACCTGTGGAGAGCTGTGCTGAGACACCAGTGTCAGCTCTGAAAGAGGTGCCTTGGGCACAGAAAGATCCCTGCTGCTGCTTCACAGAGAGGAGTCCCTGCTCTCAAGCCTCTTAACACAGACCTCAGACACAGACATTAATTAATAGCAGCCTGCTGAGGCAGTGAAATGCTATACCTATAAGAATTGCCTGCAGTCACAAGCTGAAACAGAGCCAGGAGCTCAGCCCAGCCTGGAGTTCCAGTCTAGTGCCTTTTACCACTTCCTTCTCTCACATGACTCTTTACGTTACTGACCTTTGGAAGAAAACAACAAGCCCCAACTAGATATTTATATATGCTCATATTTCAACACAGGATTCCTGCTTTTGAAACATCTTTAATACCTCTGCAGTCCAAAGGTTTCAACAAAGCCCAGTCTATCTGAGGGAAAGCACACACTGTAATTGAAATTTGAAATCTCCTACATTTATATAGAGATATAACCGGCCTGGTAAACCCTGTTTCACCACATTATTTCCCTTTGGCACAGAATAAAGGAATCTAGGGACAGTTGCTGGGTGGCTTCTAGGAAAGGTGAAATAGCAAAGTGTTAAGGTAACAACAGTGGTTTAGCTTTTACAGGGATTTCAGGAGCATGGTCTAGATTGCTCTCTACTGCAGACTTCAAGCTAACCATCCTTGAGAGGAGAGCATTTCTGAACCTGAACAGTGGTCTCAGCTGCCCCAGTTTCAGGTAAGCATATGGTGAACAGAGTATCTATTTACTTTGTGGAAGTAAAAACTCTATCTCTTGGTTGTCATCTTCCCACAGGTTTATTAAACTTTTTGTTTGTTGGCTTTATTTGCTTAAAATTGAAAATTTTAACTCACTTTTACTGATCGCAGAGCCCCTCTGGATATCAAAGTGCGTGATGTGGTGGAACTCAACCCGGCCATCTGGGCAGGTGCCCAGCTCTCTGTGGAGGGCATGCTGTCCCCCTGTGCTGAACAAATGCTACCTGAGCCCAGTCCTAGATCCCCAACCTCCACCACCAAATACACAATTTTGGCATGGAGAGGGCACCACAGATGCAATGAGCAAATGCAGCTTAGCAGTCCCTCGGTTTCTAGATAGCCTCGGGGTCATTAGAAGTCACTGTAATTCAAAGCAACCCCTATGTCCTCCTAGAAAGCGAAACTGCTGTCAAAGCAGAAGACTGACATGTAAGTGCACAAATTAAAAAGAAGCAAGGATAAGAATGACTCATCTCTTTAGGTTTTTAGAGCTAATTCATCTACAAGTATCATTTCATCCCATCAATATGATGCGTTGCCCTTTTGCAGTATCTAGCATAAATTAAACTGGTAAAAAGTTAACTAATTCTGAAAGTACTCAAAGTACCTTCAGATTTACTCAAAGTAACTCAAATATTACAGGGGACTATTTGAGTTACCTGCCTCCAAAAAGCTTTCTAAGGGAATTCCTTACATGTCTGTGTTATCAGTTAGCATGCAACATGAACTGACACAAGAATATATGTAAGATACAAATATTGGCCCTTGAGGTTCCTGCATTCTAATGAATGGTGCTGTAGTCTGGAAAGAAAAAGAGATTTTTCTTATATTTTAAAGAAGTCCAAGTGCACCAATGATCTTTGCGTTCATACACAGACAGCAAAGTCAAAACACAGCTGTGAGGTCTAATTTTAGGGGCCACTAACCTTGATCACGCTCTTTTAATAATCTTCCTATTTGGGCATTCAAAGATTCGAGGAGGGTGTAACCTTGAGGCTTTTAACCAGTCCTTGAAACCAGTATTCACAATGTGTCATTTGATTTTAGAAACAATATTATCAGAATGCACTGGTTGATAGTGGCTTGACCATAGGATGCCCTGGAAGCTGAAATTCCATTTTAAATATAAACAACACAGAGGGTTCCACAAGAATGTTTCAGCTGAAAGAGATGTGTGAGGAGTCTAGTATCACATTCCTGTGTCAGTCATAATATAGACAATGAAGAGAAATAAAAGTCGTTCACTCTTTAAATCTTCCACCAAACTGCCTCTCTTAACAACTATAAAGAGGAACTTTGTCAGGGTTTTCTGGTAAATAAATGGGAAATTACTGAAAAGTCCTGAAATGAACCTTATTCTTAAATCATCTTTATTTTCTTTTTTTTAGCATTCCAGGTTGAATCTTAGCAAACTAAAGCTTTTATACATTTTGGAGCCCTGCTGGTTTTGCAAAGCTGAAGAATTTGCTACTTCCAAATGTATTATTCATTTGAAGTCTTCTTACATGACAGCTGACTTTCAGTAAACAGAAAAAGTATGTAAACAGCGACTATTAATGTAATTTTATTCAGTTAGAGAAAGCTGTTATTTCTAAAAAGAATGAAGTAAAACAACACTATGCATCTATTAAAACATAAACACTACGGGAGATTTTACTCCTGTCCTGCAGTGACAGTGTGGCTCAACAGCAGCATTTGAATGATGCCCTGCACAACTGATCTGACAGTGCCAGAAGGACAGTCCCAGTGTACAGAAGGGAATAGAACTAAGCTGAGCCTGGCTGAGTTAAAACTGTGCCCATGATGTGCAGTATTCCTGTTGCTGTTAAGAATCCATTGCCTGAGCATTTTGTCAGGTTTTAGTTTTGCTTGTGATGGCACAGATGGATGATATTCCCAGATGAAATAAAGGAAAGTTCCAGAGCAAAATCTACTCCCTATCATTCTTCTACCTTATGAACACAATGCTGTACAGTCCCTCCCACATAACTACTCAGTAGTATTTCAAAATCAGGCTGATTCCCTACATTCCTGGTTAGCACATTCAGAGGTTAAACATAAACCAGAAACCAACACTGATTATCATTAAGCATTCCTGTGCCAAATACCTTGGTGAAGTAAAATGATAAAAGTTCACCACGTAATTCTTGGCAGGTATGGCTGATAATTTTTTTTTTTTTTTAATGCTTCTATTAATATTCTTGGTTTACTATGGTCTCACAATTACTTTAATTTGTCCATAAAATTCCACTTTGTTTAGTCTTGTGAGCTATTATTTCTGATTCAGTACAATAGCATCCACCAAAACCAGGCTGCAGGAGTTCATGGCTCATTATTATATATTGTAATGAACTACTGTGCAGCTAAGGTGCTACCGTGTGAATTGGCAAAGTGCTATGAGAATTCTAACTCTAAAGTGCAGCTATGGGAAATGGGGACCTATTTGCTCACAGTTTTTTCACACTTAACCTGAATGTGCACAGGGTCTGTGGGAGGGACTGTAGTTTGGTTTCTACATCCTGCCTAGTCTTATATTTATTATTACAGACTGTTTCACTCCAATTGTCAAAGATTTTATCACTGATCATGTTCTTCAGTATGCAGGAATGCTTTTTCCTTGCTACTCTTTTCCAGGAGCTCTTGGCAACCTAGAAAAGGGTGAAAAGAAATGAAAAATTCAGATGCTCCAGTGTGTGCATCTACAGGCCATGGAATGAGCAGGCTTTCAATCGGTGCATCACTGATACAGTATTTTAAACCCTGTTGTTATCAGAAAGCACTTGTTCCTCATAGTGCAAATTCATGAGGTTTTCTGAACTTAGTTGAAAATGGAATCAGAAATAAAGCCACAAACCTAAAAAACATTAACTAAAGCCTGTAGGAATATTTGAGGCACGTATGCAATGATATACAATCAATCTTATGTGTTCTATCTTGCTGTTTCTGGTCTTCTCCACACTCTGATGAGTTCATAGAGATTACAGGCTTGATGATGGGAAGGTGTATCAGTCTCTAGAACACTTACAGATTGGATTACACTCCTCCAGAATTCAGAAGTGACATACATTACCAGGATGTATCCAAACCCCATTCATTCCTGCACGAAATTTGATAAAAACGAAAACAGTGTCAGCACATAAAGTACTTGGCAGTGCAATTGAACTTATTTTTTTCTTGTTTGATAAGTACAGTGTTACCATAGATTCATAACACAATGGGTTCTGCTTGTGCAATAAAACTCACCACCTTATCCTACCACTTTAGGTCCAGCCAGAGTTGGCAGATATAACTTCCAAGAAAGGCTGCCAGACACAGGCAGAACAAGTCATGGAAAAAAAGGAATTTCTGGGGTTTTTTCCCTTCGAAGGGGAGAATTCAGATAATTGGAATTGCCTTTGTTTACTGACACTGGAATAGCTTTTTATACAGGCCACTTAAAATACTGAGGGGGTAAACATTAAAAAAAACCAAGACATTGTGAAGTAAATAAAGTTATGGAATCCACTTGAGTATTTGAAATAACTTTAAAAAATTGACTAGAATCCCTCAAATCTAATTGTCTCCAAAAGGGGATAATTCAGATCCTTTTAAAAGATAAAAATACTGTGATAAAAATTTGACTTGCTTAGCCTTTTCTGGATTAGGTCAAAAAGACTGCAAAGGCGTGAAAGACTGGCCAACAAATGTGTTTTTGTAGACATATTTTCTTTCAAACACCTTCAAAACATCTGATTTTCAAGGTCCATATAAAAATAGCCAGCCAAAAAAGGGAAAATTAAACTGTGCTGGGATAGTTCTTTTATAAGCAAGAGGAAATGCATCATGGCATAATAGGGATTTTTCATCTCACCTTTCTAACCAAAATAATTGTGGTTCAAGAACTGAACTGAAACACTAAAAAGCAATGATGATCTCTTCTTCCAAGAGCTTTTTTCTTTTTTTTGATGATCTTTTCTTCCTAAGAGCTCTTCTTTTTCTATTCTTCTTTTCTATTCTTCTTTCTTGAGAGACTTCCTTTATCTCCCTATAAGATCAAAAAAATATTATCAAAATTAGAAATACTTCTTCTCCGAAGATTTTGTGTTCTTCTTCTTGATCATGTTTTTAAGCATCCCATTAAAAGCAGAATTTCCTTGCCACAGAGAAATTCCCCGAAACATCACTGGAGAAGTGTATAACCGAGACAAAAAAAACTTCCTTTTAAGGATTTTGGGATTTTTGATAAACTCTGCTCTAGGTCAAAAAACAGTTCACCCTGCTCCTAGGAGGTATTTCAGCATTTCTTGTTTCTTGCATCAACTATTTTTCCCCTAGAAAAGGGAACATTCTTGTCTACTTGGCTCTTTCCCACATGTGTTTTGCTGTGAGTGTCTTCAGTTCCCATCAATCTTATCAGATTTTGTCATGGAGTTTGAGTAGGTTAGAATTTGTTTCTTGGAGAAATAATAATAAAAAATACTTTATAATATTAAGTTCTTAGTTTATACACTCCTCCTACATATCTAAAGAAATTTTGAGACTAGTAGCACTAATTTTGAAAGATTTTCTGACTACATTTAAAGAACAAAATTATGGGAAAAACATTTGGCCATGGGCCAAAGCATTTTTCTTTGTTCAGGAATGTATTCTGTCCTTGTCTGCTTGTACATTGCTTGCTGCAGTGTGAAAAATTAATCTTTAAGTGTTTGGACTATACAAATCACTGTTTATGGACTGCCATATTATTCTTCCCACCAAAATCCCTATTCAGAACAAGAATGGAGAAATATGTTTTGACCTCTGTTTAATGAAATATAACTTTACCTAACTATTTAAATCCTGCCATGAGTTTAGCCAGAGTATAACTTGGTTCATGCTTTATGCAGTGTGACAAATCAGCTACATGATGCATGAAAATAATGCTGAAGAATTACATCAAGAAAAGGTGCTTTAGCCTAGAAAGTTGTTGAGTTTCAAATGCAGCCACAGGGACACAAGAGGAGTGGCAGATGTGGCCCTAATACTGATTTTGTCTGGGAGGAGCAGCTATTAGGCAGTAATTAGACACCAGCCTCTTCCTGTGATGCAGGCTTGGGTTTGCCACACAACACCTGTCTGGCTGCTGCTGGCTGTGGGCCGAAATACCTGTGACAAATACAAGCATCTGTTTACGAGCAGTTGCTAATCCTCTGTCACAAAGAGAAGATAGGAGATGTGAATGGAAGAAATTAATCTTGTAACAGAAAATTCCAACATCATAAGACAGCTCATTGAACATGGAGTATGTTCTTAAACTTTCCTTATTGCTACTTAGAAAAATCAATTCAATTTATTGCTAAAAAGTTCTAATTATTTTTCTTCAAATAAAACTTGATGTTTTATTTGAAGTAAAATTTGGTGCCTTTTTTTTGGAATTCATTATTCCTTTATTTAGTGTTTTTTCTTGTTCTAAATGACCTTTTTAAAACCATGCAATTTAACCTAGTTAAATCTAGTGCTAATTTAATCTAGTTCAGATCACAAGAGCAGTAATCCATCTGTTCACCTACTTTACATGTGAAACCATTATATAACCTAGTTTTGCATGAAATATTAAGGTTAACATACTTTTCAATATCCCTGGGCTAGAAAGAAAGTGGAGCTTCTAGTAAAACCAGAAAATAGTTCATCTGAACATAATGAATGCTGAAGCTTGATATGCTACATTTTATAGAGGACAGAAGTAGACATGTATGGTTTAAGGACATCATGAAAGCATAATGTTTTCCATTTTTAATAGTAACAAATGGTCAATTTCTGCTGTCCTGCTGCTTATAACAGTGTGGGCAGATGGCTCTCAGTGTAGGAGAGATCAATCAAACAATGTCAAACTCAAAAAAAAAAAGTGATTTGAATAACCTATAAAATGAAGCCAGTTAAATATAGTGCCTATAATGAAAATGTGAATTGATTTGAAAATATTACTGTTTTGTACTAAGAGATCTGGTGTTCAACAGGATCCATATTTTGAACTTAGCTTACCCATCCTATAAAAATAATAGAAATGACAAGCCTTTTCAGCTTTTATTCTTTCCTGCTGTAATTAATCTTATTTTATAATTGTCAGGCCATTCTGAAAGAATTGAGTCAGGTTGCTCTGGGACCAGAAGTGATTTAAATTCCTAACATGGATGAAATTATCTTTGTTGGTTTTAAGAGTAGTTTTCTGAATGGATCTCCATCAAATATAGATTTTTAACAAATTTTGGTGAATGAGGTAACAGAATGACAACCTGTTCCAAATGTGATGAAAGGACTAAAGGCCACAGCAAAGCCAAATTTGCTAGATGAGAAACCCTTGTCACTGAGAAGGAAAAATTCAGATGTAAACCATTTTAATTCTTTAACCCATATTGCTATTTTAAGTATTGGTATCTCTGGAGTAGACAAGGTCATTTTAGAAAGGGAATAGCAGCTGCTAATTTGAGAGTTAGAAAGACAACCAAAGGTATTTATGGTAGTTGTAATAGTATGAGGAATGACCTCCACAAAATCTCAAGAATCTCCAGGGAAGCAGTCCAGTAAAACTACTCTAATTATTAACAAAGCTTCAATTACACCCCATACCACATGCCAACAGTTGTCTGTGGTTACCATACTAAAGATACTTGGTGTTCCTACATGGATGTAGCATAATTCTCATTCTCTGTATCCCAGTTGTCTGAACTTATTTATTGTTCATATGCTTATGATACCACTAAAAGTATTTCAAACATAAAAGCTTTTTTTCAAACATGAGTGAGGATATGTCTATTTGAGCCTATCAGAAATGTAGTGAGCTGTCCAGGAAAGCAGAGGCAAGTACAGTATTTTGGTGAACCTAATGCCAGAACTTTCAACTGCAGGTTGAATTAATTAATTTTAACCTGCACTTGCTTATCTGGCATCTATTGTCCCCTAAATGCCTCTATATCCATATATAGAACTCGCTTCTGAAAAAATCTCTTGCCTTGTACTCAGGCTGCATATTATAATAATAGATCACATTTTAATTTGTGGTTACAATATCCTGAAAATCAGATAGACCTATCCTACAGAAACCATTGTGGCCAGTTAGTCTGTCGTGGCTACTGAGGGTGCTAACATTGTGGACAGAAGCCAAAAGGTAAAGCACAGATTTAAATAAGGTTTCACAAGAAATAAGCCTCATGCAGACATGGAAAACTTTGGACGGGAGGAGAGGGGAAGCAAATAGACCAACTTTCATAAAAGAAGAGGTCCCCATGACAACATGTGTCTTCTTGAATATAGCTGCTATACTGCCAAAGGTTCCCTTAAAGAAAGGTAAGATACCATTTACTTTCAGATGGTGGTTGGTTTTGTATGAAAAAAAAAAAAGGTGCTGGAGATTTGGAAATGCCATGTGTGTGAAGCAGAAATACTCAAAACTGCATGAAGATCCTGGGAAGGATGGGTGAAGGGTCCTTCTGGGAAGCCTGTGCTGGACTTGGTGTCAGGTGGTTGTCTCAAGGGCCCACTTGTCAGAGGAGGTGGTTGGCAAGGTTCCACAACTGAAGAGCAAGAAGGTGCACAAAAAAGGAAAATCCTGATGCTCAATGGTTTAATGTGGAGATTTTCACTGAATGCATTTTGATAAGAAATGAACCTAGGCCAACTCTAGTGTCAATTTTAAATGGATGTCACATTAAATGGATGATGTGAGTTCTGCCTACATTCGCTTCTGTGTTCTGTTCATGTACACTTTGCACTTCTATAGATTTTTCGAATGCTGCAAAGCCTTTTTCTAGCAAAGTGAGTGGAACTCTTTATAACCTGTTAAGTAAGCATTTTATCCCTATTTTATGGGAATCTGGTGCACTGACTGATTAGTTGAGTGACCTGGTAAGACACCCAACAGAGCTGTGACAGAACTGGAAGCAGAACATTGGTCTTTTCTATGGCTTATTACCCTGTGCCTTCTTATGACAGAAAGTCAAACTATTTACCTTGCATCAGTTCATGTCCTTTGTACATGTACCTTAGCCTCAGAAATCTGCCTCAATACCTTCAGATCCATCCTTCTGCATATTTTCTGAGAATTCTCAGAATTTCTCAGCAGTTTTAGCTGCCCTGCCATTGCGGACTGGGAGGTATGTGCCATAGTTTGGCAGCAGCTTATGCACCATCTTGCACCTCAACAGACAAAACATGAAAGTTAACTCATTAACTTTTGCACAGAAAGCCCACTAACTGGGATTTTCTTCTCTAGTCATGTGACAGTTTTTGGGGAACTCATATGAATTGAACTGTCTTTAAAATTTTCATTCTTCCATCACACCTCTTTACATTGCCCGAATCAAATTGATTAGGGGGTGCAGGCTTGACATAAAAGACATGATTGCAATATACCTTGCCTCTAAAGAAACTAGTTAAAATCAAGGCTCATCTAAATCCAATATAAACTCCATATTGAAGAATAAATTGCCCTGAAAAAGTAGAAATGAACTTCTGTGGGATTATTCCTAGAACAAGTTACTACGGAGCTTTTTCACGTTCCTTTGAAACTTCTCATAATTGTGAATATCTGAGGTGAGGAATGAGACTTCAAAGTTAAAGCATCAATCTCCTCCAGTCGGAGGAGAAACTGCAGGGAGGAAATATTCTGTATGGCAACTGATCTATGAAGCTGAGCTAGATCATTCAGTCTTTCACCCCTAATTGTTTTATGGATCTATTACATATCAGGACTTGTCCTAGCCAATATTTGGTGAAGGAAAAGGCCACTGCCTGACAAATGGCCTTTTGGTTCCTGTTCTGTCTGGGCCTCCTGGTCCCCCTTTGTTTCCCTGTCTGGCATTAGCCTTCTGTTTGGCTGAGTTGCAGGTGGGAAATGTTATTACACCAGGAGTGTTTGGCTTGTGCCACTACATTTCTGTCAGTATTTATCATAACAAACACTTTTTCCCTTTCTGTGGATTCCTAATTAGAGTCTGAAAGCTGTTTCAAGGCTGTCTTAACATATCAATGCTCCAGTTCTTCATTCAAATACATTAAAGTAAGACCAGGGCAGCTAATAGAATTATTATAGATTTAGGCCAGTGAGCTAAAAGTCTAACCTACATTTCTGCTAAGGAATATGTTTTCAGCTATTTGGGAAAAATAAATAACTTGATGTATTTGCTGTGTTAATAGCTTGATGAGAAAATGGCAGTTTCCTTGATGAAGATGATTCTCATTATGCTTTATTCCCGTGGAGAATGTGTGGTTGTGATGAACACCTGCTGGTGAGAAGGCTGCAGGCAGTGATACTGGATGTAGGGTCCAGCCTAGCTGTCTGTGGCAGCATGGGTTAAATAACCTTTGAAGAGCTACAGCAAAGGAAAACAGTGAGGACAGGCTCACTCTGCAGCTGATGACAGGATTGTCCAGAGGCACAAGGTATTTTAGGGCTCTATTGCCCCTTGCGCAGATAATGTCAAGTACAGAAGATTGATAAGGACATTTCTCACAGGAATGTGGTGTCTCCTATCTCAGGAACAGAGAGCTAAACTGAAGATCTATTCACACTTGAGCAAGCACGCTGGAGTGAGCACGCTAGCAGTCAGGGAATTGCTTTAGCAGAACAGACAGCCAAAAAATCACCAACAAGACTTCTAGCAGCCCATTAACTCCTAAGGGAATCTGGCATAGATGGATGTATCAGATAATGTAGGAGAGGGAGTATATTTTTTTCACTAGGGGACACTTCTTATTTCCAAATTCACCCTGAATGAATCTGCTGAGGGTTGGAGATGTTCACAAAATCTGCTATAAACAGCAGAAATGAAGACCTTAGTCCTTTCAGTCTGACTAGGAGATACAGGCTTGTCCAGCATTATCATGCTAAGTCTTAAAGTAGCCTCAGCTGGTTTTCTTTAACAAAATTGATTCAGAACAATCATAGGGGAATTTGATTATTTTCGGTTAAAAATGAAGGATTCATACTCTCTCTATCATGCAAACAATCATAAGGACTTTGCCTGGCAAAGTCTTATAGGGAACTAAATCCTGAAGATGACATTTCTTTTTCCTTAGATCAGTGTGAATGGAGCTCTTAATTCCCAACCCCTTGCCATTTTTCTGTTGCTTAATTCAATCCTTCAGTTATAATTCCCAGTGTGGTTTGAATGTGACAGTTTATTTTTGTTACAGGACATCTGAAATTCATAGTAGTTTTGTCATTGAATTCAACATGCAAATGTAGAATTAGGGCAGTGGAGCAGGAAGGAGATGCCCTACAATTTACTGCCAAACTAAGGCATAACTCTGTTAAGTCCAATGTTAATGCTTAGCTCTTTTTGATTTTATTTTTCCCAAGTCTGTTTTCTGACCAAAAGGATCAGATTTAGCCCAATGCTGTGTTTGTTCTAAATTTTAATAGCTAGAAAGATCATGACAGAAGAATCACTTGTTGATAAAGGATGAGAAGGTAGAAAAACAACTGTGTTTATAGACATGGTTGATGGTTTTGTTGTTTTTTTTGAGAAACCTTTGAAATAAGATGTTATTTCATACAGGGTAGGTATTTTAATTTCCAGAACCCCAGAACTAATTAGTGTGTGTGTGTGTCACACTGGTTGGGACCTCTCTTTACCGCCTTAGAGCACTTCCAATTACTTATGGCTGCTGTAAAAAAGCATACTGTCATGTGGAATCTTACAGCTGTATCTGTCTGTATCAATTAAATTTGAACATGGCATTAGCAAACCCAGGCACATGAAAAACACAGAATGTTAAGGTTTCCGAACCACTGTACTGTTTTCCAGGACTGTATCCTGATTAAGTGATTCATGACCTCATTTACAGGAACCAATTGATCCCAGAGTAGAATATGCTGAACAGCACATTCCTGAAAGGAATTTGCTGATGCATTAACAAGCGGTGATCCTAAGCTGTCCTGCTTTAAATTTGATCAAGCACTGGATATCCTAGCAACATTTAAAAGGGAGGCTGAGTCCTGAGGAGAAAATGAGTGTAATCATTTGTGGAACAGCAGTGGCATTTTTACGAAGAAAGCCATCTGATGTGACAGAGTGTTTTCAAAACTTTTCTTGCAGACAGATGTTCAACTGAAAAAGCTCTGATTTTTCTGCAAACTTGCAAGAGGAGCCAGAGGCACTTTGGGAAGTAGATTTGTTCACAAAATCACTTCTTTTTGATGTATCCTTCACACATGGATAACAAACAAGATAATCAAGCCAGTGATCACAGCTGTTAGAAAACAACTGTGTCAGGAAGAAAAGCATGTGCTAGGAATTTCCCACAGAGATGCTTTGAATAGTAGAGTTACATTGCTGTCCATCATGTAGATGCCTTTTCACTCTTGTCAAAATTCTACACACAGTATAAAGCCATTCCATGTAAAATCTACACATAAAAAACAGTTTTAGATTCTTTAAGAAAAATTAGACAAAATTCAGCACCTTTCCATCACAGAAGTGGGCACAGAAAGGTAGCTTTAGTAAGATTTTACAAGCTAAAAGCTTTCTACCAAAAAGTAGAGATTCTTAACTAACAAAGTGCTAGTCTGATATCTGAGACTAAAATGTATAGATGTGCATTTATTTTAAGCTGCCAGGACAAAAAATTTCCAGTGATCACAACTTGAGAATGGATTTCCATAAGTGTTTTGCCCATATGTCTCAGTTGAATACTCAGCTTTGATGAACTGGTGTTGATTGCAGAAAATTTCAGCTAAGGTTCATTCGTCGTTAGATTACAAATCAGAGAGTTTTTATTTCCTTTCCCTGTTTTTCTGTGTTTACAGTTTCAGTCATTTTGGAAATTGGTTGTCAATGTTCCTCTACACAGACTTATAAAATGGAGAAAACAGGTGAAGTATCAACTAATTTCCTTCCAGCAGGAGTGCAAACAGAAAGCTTCATAAGTTTCAGAAAGTGATGGCAATATGAAAAGACCTGATAGTCTAATGGTAATAAAATTTTACAAGAAATGTCTGGTTTCTGGTAATAAATTAATTGTTGTCCATAACAAATTCTAACAAATCTGTTTCTTCGGTGTTTCTAATAAGCTTCTATCCTGGATTTAGATTTTTGAACTGTTCAGAATTGGCTGGACATGGTAAACTTCAAGTCTTATTTGAACTCTCAAGCAATTATCTTTCTCAGTACTCTACCTAAGGGTATGGGGAAAAATATCCTCCTGATTTTCAGAGGTCAAATCTTTATATTCTTTTAATTAGCTTAGTCAAGCTGATGTGATATTTTTTAAGTCATTGCATTCATGTAGGTAATTACAGTGCACATAACATAATAGTTTAATCAGGTAAATAGTTCACCTCTTCAGTGAGGAAATGACTGATCCTCTTTCACTAAAACAATGTTGGATATATTTCAAAATACTTTTTCACTGTGATGGAGCTAGATCCAGACAAATGGAGTCAAACAGAGCTAAAGGAAGAAGAAAAATTCTACAGTTGCAAGTTGTTAAGTTTTCTGCTCCAGAGTTAATGAGAATGGAATTCTTGACACTAAACTTTCTGTAGATTGAATGGAATTCTTGACACTAAACTTTCTGTAGATTGCGTCTGTTTCTGGCCACACAACATATTTAGTTCATGTTCCCTTGCAGCCATTTGGTGGGATTTGGTTTAAATTTTATCTTTAGCATAAGCACATCTGGGAGTATCTCTGGGCTTCATCCCTGCCTGAATGTTTGGATGGCAGAATTTGGGCAGGATGAGACCCGACTCCTTTACAACCAAGGGAAGATGAACACACATACAGGATCCATATGGTCATGGAAGCAGGATTGCATATTTTCTGTAGAGTATGCCTACCTGTGCAGTATTAACACAATTTCTGTGGCTTCATTCCTTGAAACAAGTACACCTTCAGTTATAAGACCACTTATATTTAGAATTGAAATTTTAAAAATTGTTTAAAAATTCAGATAGAAACCAAATAGTAATATAAATAAAGGGTCTGTGTGATATTTATGGCATTAAACATTAAATCACTTGGGATAGCTACCTTCTTTGAAGCAAAGGAGTATTCAGTGAGAAAAACTATGCTAACAGAAATGCACGCCCTTTGTTAAATTTTGCAGCTGGAGCTGTACAGACACTCAGACCAGTGCTGAATAGGGGTGTATATTAAAAATATGATCTGTCTCAGATAAGAGTAGAGGTAATGAAGTCCTGAAACAAATTATATATCATGTTTATAATGAAACACAACATTATTAATGATGTCTAAGGTAATTCTGCAACTTTTCCAATATAGAACATATTTACAATGAGTTGAAAAATAGCAATCTTTTTGCCAAAGTTGTTTTCCGTTTTCTCCTTTGCAAAAGGAGAAAAGATTAAGCCAGGTTTGTTTACAGAGTGTGATTATACTCAGTGGAGTGCTGTTAAAAGGAAACTTTTTAACTTTAACTCAAGCCCATGGAATCAGCAGAAATAGGAAACCACCATTTCAAAACAAAATCTATGCAATGCTGCCTGTGTTTTCCACGTGGAAGATGTTAGGATTTATGCTATCATATTTTGGCACTCTAAAGCAACATATCAGCTTTAAGCTAGTTGTCCATGTTGTCCATTTCTTCAAGTCAATGATGAGAAAAGTACAGCCAAAGGGGCAGTTTTTCCCACCTGAAACAAAAATCTCTAAACTGACAAAATTTTGTTTGGATGGGTCAAGAAATGAGTGACAAAATCACCCTGCATTTTTTCAGATGGGCAAAAGATAAAATTTTCCAGACATTAATTCTTACAATTAATGCTGAAGAAATGGTACAGTCGTGATTCAGAGTGAAATACAAATTATTAATTGCAGAACTATGTGATTTAAAATGATTACAAAAATGCAATGCAATGGGATTCTGAGAAAATTATCTTTTTACTATGGAGAAAATAGTGAAACTGAAAATGAAATTTATAACATATACCAGGTGTAAAAGCATTAACATTACATGTAAGTACTCAAATATACATTTCTAGTAATATCACTTTCTAAGCAGGAAATGCAGTTACATTCCTACTCCTCAGCTGTGGTAAGACAATTAAAACAGAATTTACTCTAAGTGCCAAAAAACCATGTTCAGTATGCAGAGATTTTATTTAACATATTTTGTTATTTTCTAAATTCTAAAATGTAATTTATTCCAGTAATCTTTTCCAACAAAAAAAAAAAATCCTCCAATATCATCAGAATAAAGGCAAATTATGATAAAAAGTGGAGTAAAGAGCTTTATGAATGAGAAGACAGGAGAGCCTGCATCTTGAGTTAGTTGCTGATTGCATTTGCAAAGATGAGTCTGAGTGATGCACACAGATTATAATAATACTTATCAGTTTTAAAGTTATCTCAGATTTCCTGTGGCAGTATGTAACTTCCAGAGAGACAATTCAGTAAATCTAAGCATAGTGTGAGATCTGTGTTGAAAAAGACGCAGAATGTGAAAATAATTCTTGTTTGTTTCATATAATGTCTTAGTATTTTGCATTTTAAAAAGTTCACTTGGTGGTATTATCATTATTATTATTATTATTATTATTATACCTAAAATACACTAAAAAGCAATCATGCAGAACTTAAAGTTTGCACACAATGAAGTTAGCAGACAACAAAGGTAGAACATAGAAGGTACAACATGGCATTAGGAACTGTATAGACAGACAGAAGCATTGAGACAGATTTTCAATAAGAAAGAGATAAGCAAGAAGCTAAAAATCAGTCTAACAAATCAGTTTACCATATTCTTATCTTTTAGAGACATATTTTGAGCAATGAGGGCTTTAGTGGAGATAAAAGTACAAGCAATAGGTGATATATCTGAGAATTCTCAGGCAGCTGCTGATGGAGGCAGAAAAGGTAAAACTGCAGTTCTGCAAGGCACAGATAAGGCAATAAGAGAATGAAGTCCTTGCCAGGAAAATCACTGCAGGCACCAGCACTGCCATGACCCTAAGGCATAGAATTATTCAGGAGACCAAAATCACCAGTATTGCCAAGGCTGTGTTAGCATGGTGGGAACTAAATTCTTATCAACTCAATTAGTATGATAAGAAATGTGTTGGCACATCTTTAATCAGACAAGTGAGTTTAGGTAAACATCTATAAAATTAACTATCTTTGATAAAAATAAACTATGTGTTTCCAGAAGTCTGAGCTTATTCTCTATTGACTGATCCAATTTTAGTTTTTGAACAGTTCAAAAAAGTGACAGAGCACCACCACTGACAAATCTGATTACTAAGTGCCTGTCTCCCAATTCCCAAGGGCTTATTGAACATGACATGTGCTACCATGTAAAAATATTTTGCCACATTTAGTATAGCACAGACAGACTTCAGAAAGCATGGTGTGATTTGTTAGTTGTCTGACATTGGCCAGACAGATTTTCCAGTGGGACACAAAATAGTTCCTATGTTCAAAAAAATACTAATAGCAGTAGTAACAGATCTAAAAGGAATTTTGATCACCTAGTTCATCCCTTTGCTGTGGTATTTAACCTGAGACTTCTCTCTTGTGCAGGAGAAAGCATAGATTCCTAAGCCTTGTAATGAATAATATATTTTCTAGATCCTGGTTTCGTCTTTCCCACTCCTGTTTTTCCTTCAAGAATATAACACAGTTTATATTTTTTCAGTTTGTGTGTCATGTGAGCCACAGGGCCTTTTTTACTTTGAATTCCTTTCTGTGTCTCTATTTGTGTAACTAAACAGACCTTTTGCAATGTGATTTCCTTACTGAAAATTGTAATAATAACATTTTGAACTCATATTTTTTTCTTCTAACTTGCTTGGATCCCATACAGGCTTAATTTGAAAAGCATCTTTCTCTGCTGTCCAGACTATTAAGTTAAATGTGTAATATTGCCAAATCCATCACAAATCACTGTATCTTTTTGGTTGTCATGGTATTTATCTTAATTTCTACATGATTATCCTTTTTTGTATATTAATCATAAGGTCTCAAAAAAAAAATTTGGTCACAGGAAGGCATGGTACAGTAAGAATAAAGCCCTTTCACTGTAAAAATAAATCCTCATCCATCTGTGACTGGACCATGTAAGGGGTCATTAAAATTAAAAGAGAGACACCCAGAGGACGAAAATAAGGAGTGGACCTTGCTGAACTGTCAAACAAAACCAAATGTGTTCCAAGTACTGGTAGGTACTAAGTGGTTTTTAGTAGGTCTCTTTAGGTCTCTTTTTTTTTGTTGGGGATGTTTTTTCTGATGTACACTAACTTTGTTCCATTTTACAGTTTACATACAAAGTTTTGTATGATTGCCTTCTATCTTATATAAAAGCCTCAATGTGAACATGTGTGTTGATGGGCTTCGCTGGTGTGAGAAGCTTAGAGGTACAAAGACAACCCAATCTCTAAAGAGTGCAGCAGTAGCATGCTAAGTTGTATGAATAAGGATTAAAAAACAAATTTGGAAGAATTCCTAGTGAATGCATATGCCAGCTTCTTCATCAAAGAGTGTTGCTCTTTGAACAGGTTCCTCCATAAATTTCCCACTCCAGAATTCAGAAAGGTAGAATAAGAAGCCTCTAATCCAAACTAGACACAGAATGTCTGACAACAGGTTGTCATACACTGCCCTTGGGATAACTAAAAAGACCTTCTTAAAAAATCAATAAACCTTGTTCTTTATACTTGTTAACTGGCCAAGCTGAATGGGGCTCTGAGCAACCTGGTCTGGTGGAAGATGCCCATGACAGAGGGTTGGAACTAGATGATCTTTAAGGTCCTTTTTAACCCAAACCATTCTCTGATTCTGTGATTAGACAGAATGCTAGTAGAGTGTGGGAAAACAAATACCATATATTTGTGTGTAATCCAAATCAAAATTTAACAAAAAGTTGATTTTAAAAGCTGATGCCGCTTATGTTCCTTCTGGCTTTGCAAGCTTCTGGTTAAAGCATCCCTTTTAGTAATTGCTGCTGATACACATCTGCAACATAAATCAAAATATTTGATCTCATGAAATGATATTGCCAGATAGATAGATGAAAACCCTGTTACAATCTTATCTCTGCAAGTAAGTAATGACAGTATAAAGCTTTATTTGTAATAACTCCAAGTTTCAAGAATAAGCTTTTCCATGGAACCACATAGAGTGTGTAGTGTTTTGCGTAATTATAGACTTAAGAAATAAAAGAAGTTGTATTTAGTGTTCACACATAGAGGGATCCAAACTGGTGTTTAGTTAACCTAGGAAGAATTCTAGCACATAGTATGTACTGTATGAAAAACATTCAGGATTTATTTATGACAACAACATTGTTCTCAATATGACACTAATAATTCAGATAATACAAAAAAACTGAGAAAATAGCATCTCTTTAGATAGAGTTTCTGGATTGTTTCAGAGAGCAGCAGCATCAAGTCTTCTGCTCTGTTTATTATTAGAAGCCAAGAATATATATTTTGGAAAAAAACTCCTATTTTCCTATCGTGGCTATACTTATTAATTGTAATGAAATAGCTTTGAAATTTTTCATTCTACAGTTTTGCATAATTAAAAGTATAGATATCTTTATAATTGATGTTTTCTAGTTATTTTCAAGGAATGTGTCAATAATTATTTACACAATTTACTTTTTTCCTGACTCATACCTTTCAGGCTGGGTTTTATTTTCAGCACAACAATATACTTCGAGCCTCCAAATCTCTCTAAAATTCAGATATAACCACTCAGAAAATGCACTACATCTGGGCTATGATTGCATTTTCCCCCTTAAACCTAAGGAAGGGAAAAGAGGCACTGATCCTATTTATGCCCTGAAATTTGGCAAAGCTATTCTGGATGTGATGTGATGATATCCTGTGGATCCTAATTTGACATGCCATGCAGACAAGGTGGTAAGTGTGGGCCAAAACCATGGGGCCAACAAAACTTCAAAGTTCTCTTATGAAGTGCTGTCGTGCTGAAAGAGGTTAAGGACATGGTTATGCCTCTGTGAAGTCAGAGTGGCTGTTGAACAGCTTCATTATCTCCTTGTCTCGTGTATGAGTGGTGGGAAAGTCAAGTCCTGGGTCTCCCTGTTGGGGAAACAACCAGAAAACAGTGCTTTGTTAGGCGGGGTTGCACAGTGGATAAAATTGAAAGACAACCACAAAATTCACAAACGCATTAGGGACTGAGTAATTATTTATATTCTCAATATTTGTCTCAACAGGCTGATCCTACTTAATCCCTTCCAGTGTTATTCTTGGTTTAGAATTGAGGATAGAGTCATTTAAGAAGAATAGGGATGCCATCAGTAGAGTAAGTAGCAGTAGTCCAAGGATAGACTTTTTTTCCCCCTAAGTCATCTGTTAATCTAAATTCTTCCTCAAAGAAAAAAAGATACAAACAATATTAAAATGAATAATTACTTACAGTGCCAGGAAGTGTTGTCAGTTTGATAATTCAATAATATTCTTCAACATAGGAAGGAAAAACTGCTTAAAAAGAAAAATTGGAAATGCTACATCGTCTAATGCTAAATTGTTGATAAAAACAGTATTTATTGCTATGATTCTTAAAATAGTATTTATTTGCTGTAAAGTTTCTAGAACCAATGATTTTTCATGCCTTCTAAGGATTTTGCAGAAGGCTGACTTTGGTATCTATAAATTATTTCTATTTTTATTGGTCAAATTTATCTTGGTTCATATAAGTGAACCTAGATTTCAGAGGTCTGCAAAAGACATTAACCATAACGAGCACATTAAGGGGTCTACGGAAGGTTTTTCAGATGTCTGCAAATATATGTTCTCTCAGATGAATAATATTCAAAAACATAAATCTGTCTGTCTAGCTGTCTTCAACAGACATATCTGCAGACAACTCACCATAACTAGCATAACAGAGTATCTCTCTGTATACCTGCTCATGTCCTTTGGCACTGAACCTGTCACTTTTCTTGACATTAGTGTCCTCTTCAGATGATAGCTGATGCAGACATGATCATATTCTAAAAATTGGTGTTGCAAGTTGTGATATGGCTGCTATTTAGCAGTTTACACTTGATGAGGCAAATAAGCCAACTTCCCTGTTTTCATTAGACAAAGTCACTGAAGTTGCCTCCAGCAGAAGCTCTTTGTGTAAATCCACTGGTAACTGCTTTGGAGCAGAAGAATAATGGGACAAAACTAAGCCTCTTTACATCTTTATGCAAACCCCATGGATTGTACAGTAGTGGATTATACAAGTGCAACTTAGGAGAATCATTTATAAGTGTCTTTTCCTTGCTTTCAGCAAAACCATTTTCCAATGCCATTACTGTAAACTTACTTCTGGTGATCAAAAATAATGATCCAGTTCACTTTACTGTCTAACCAAATGAGTCCCTTTCATTAGAAAAGCATTAGCATTCCTAATTCTAATACAGTTGGTAGTTTTAATGTGGAACTTTCTGGTAGTTCCCCACACTTACTGATTTTGCATTTTATGGTCCTACTCTTAAGGCTGGAGTTTTCACTTTCAAATAATTGCACACCATTCCTTGGACACAGAGTGAAGAAGTTTTGAACTTTTATTGTCTTGAGATGGCTTTGGATTCCCTTTGGAATCTGCATGGTTATTTTATGAAGATCCTTAATGCTTAACAAGCACTACAGGAAATTTCAGTTAAATGAAGTTATGCTGGTGAAGGATAACAGAAGGACAAAACAAAGCTGTTTTAGCAGCTTGTGTTTTATGAGAAACAGAGGTAAGGGAGAAACCACCCACACGTTCCAGGGTGACAGAAACAGTAAGAGAGAGTGTTCCCTTTGAGCTTTCCAGTGCTATGATAATCAACAGAGCTAATAAAATGCAGCAGTTCATGGGCTTTTGGCAGCATGAGCCTTCAGAAGGACATAAAATGATTGCCAAAAAAGAATCTTAAAACCTTGGTTTTAAAACAAATATCCTGCCTGCTTTCTCTAGCAGCACTAAATTGTTCTGAGGTTGTTTGTGTAATCTGCCTATCTCCCTTTATCTGGGTTAGATAAAGGAAATGAGGTTATTGTATCATTGATCAAACCAGTGTATTAATGGCCTCCTTCTGGATTGGGCCAAAGGTACTGTCTACATTTGATTTACTCAAGTTGAGAGAAAGCCTGCAGTGTTTGTGAACCCTGGGTAAGTATGCTGGTGTGTGATACAGAGACAGCAGCAACAGGCAGGCTGCTGCAAATGACAGATGGTAATATTCAGTGTGAGTTGGTAAGGTTAGTCAGTCCAGCACAGCAGCCAAAATCCTTGCCAAGATTGTCTCTCTCTCCTACCCATTGAGAAAAGTGCTCTCTCACACAGTATTGCTATAAATTTATGAGAACCCCCAATGCAAAATCTTTACTCTTTCTTGCTTTCCCTCCCAGGAAACTGCTGTATTTATTACCTGGACTGAATCTTCTCCCTGCAGACTGAGCAGGCAACCAACTATGCCAAAACAAATGTTTACACAGGGCTTTTCTCAACTGTGGCATTCAGCTATTGTTTGGCATGTACAGGGTTTATTTGGGTTAAAAATCCTACATTTTGGAGAGTGGAAAGATATAAAAAATAAAATTCCTTGCACTTACTTAAAGTAAGTAATAACTTACTAGGTTACTTACTTTACTTACCTGCTCAAAAGTACTTAAAGTACTTTAAAGAAAATGTTTACCAACTTTAAAGAAAATGCTTACATTAAAGAACGTGCTTAGCAATTGACAAGACCAGTACATATAAGAAAGGAATCTTAATAGTAAGTGTTCTGATATTATTAAGCTTTCAGAACAGGCATCAACAAATCTTCACAGGTCTCGGTATATCTCACTATCTGACTGTTTGTAGGGGGCAAATCTTGTAGAATGGCTGCAGAAACCCTATGAGAAATTTTCCTCTTTTTTTCCTTTCCCACATTTCAAGCACCCTCTGGCTGGCTCCCCTCCTGATGTATCTGTCAGGTCTTGGGGTCTGATCACAGAATCACAGAATATGCTGAGTTGGAAGGGGCCTTAGAGCAGCTCTGCTGTGCTGCTGGTCTTTAGTTTTGTTGCTGATGCTTGATCCAGGTAACACCTATGAAGGAGAAAGAGATTTGGGCCACAAAGTACAGCCAGCTCTATCCCTGGTCCATGCACAGAGGGTGTTAAGATTAACACAATAGGATTCAAGCCTGAAATTTTATTTAAAATCATATTTAGAGAATTGCAAGAAGGCTGCTTCTGAAAAGAGAGCTTAAAACAAACTAGAAACAAAACATTTTGTTTATCATCCAAGCAGATCCTAGTTATGAATTCTTTCAAGTTATTTCCTCTTGGCCAGACTAGTTCAGCTGGAGGGCTGCTGCAGACTGGAGGCACCACAACTACAACAGCTCACTCCAGCTGAGTGCTTCAGGAAAGCAGAAACACAGGATAGTTATTCTGCATTCTTAAAGCCAAAGTAGTTAAACTGTGAGGTGGAATTGTAACAGCTCAAATCAGATTTCCTGGATAAAAATGGAAAATACCCCACCAAAAGCTGTGACCTGGAGTTGCATTTCCTCTGTAAACTTGTTTAAAAATGTCAGATAAACATAAAATTCGGCTGTGTAAAAGAAGGAACAATAAGTAAGTAAGTAAAAGTGTATAATGGCAGATTGATCAGAGAGGAGTTAGACTGGTACAAATGTTGGGTAATAGCATGAACTTTCCATGTTTTAAAGTAATGCACTGCCAATTTTCCCCTGCAAGTACTTTCTGGCTGGAAACCACTAGAGTACAGAGAGGTAATGAAAAAAACGTATGTGTGACCTGTGAACCTATATAGAGTTAGGTGACCTCAATGAAATAAGACTCCTAAGTTTAATCAGAAAGATAAAGTGTGCAGAAAAAGGTGAGGATTTCTTAACCCAAGAAATTGGAAAGGCTCTTACAGCAGGTCCATCTTGAGACTGAGGTTTCTCAGCACAAGTGAGGCTGGGATAGCTCTGCTTGTGATGGCCAGGACAGGAAGAGAATGATCAAAAGAGAAATAAAGCAGAGAGAGAAAGCAATGCCATTCCAAAGCTAGCCTGACAGCCTTCAGAGTGGATTTTTTCTTGTAACAATTATAACTAGACTGGCCATGAATGCATACCAATTTATCCAGGGCTGAAGAAGTTTATGGATCGGGAAGGTAATCCTCCCTCTGCATCTTGTCCATTCTCCTTTTCTTCTGGCATTAAGGATATCAGAGAGTGACAGAATATCCAATGGGGAAATGGACCTCTGAAGGCCATTTGGTGCAACCTCTCCTGCTCAAGCACAGCCACCCAGAGCCAGTTGTCCAGAGGGGTTTTGAATATCCATAGGGATGGAGACTCCACAACATCTTTGAGAAACCTGCTAGTGCTCAGTCACTCTCACAGTTAAGAAGTGTCTCCTGATTTTCAGAGGGACCCTCCTGTGTTTCAGGTTGTGCCCATTGCCTCTGGCTCTGTCACTGGACACCACTGAAGCGTTTGGTTCTGTCCTCTTTGCACCCTGTCCCTGAGGTGTTTCTACATATCAATAAGATCCCCTTGAGCCTTCTCCTACCCAGGCTGAAGGGTCCCTGCTCTCTCAGCCTTTCCTCACAAATGAGGTGCTGGAGACCCTAAATTACCTTTGTTGCCCTTTGCTGGACCATGTCCATGTGTATCACACACTGAGGAGCCCAGACCTGGACACAGCGCTCCAGGAAGGCACCTCACCTGTACTGAGCAGAGGGAAAGGATCACCTCCCCCAAACTGCTGGCAGCACTTTGTCTAATGCAGCCCAGGATGGTCTTCTGTCCAGCAAGGACACATTGCTGGCTCTTGGTCACTTGGGTGTCCCACTCCAGGGCCTTTTCCACAAAGCTGCTCCTCAGCAGGATGGCACCCTGCACCTCCTGCTGCCTCAGGCTGTTCTATCCCAGGTGAAGGATTTGGCACTTCCCCTTATTGAACTTCATGAGGTTATATCCTGGGACAGAAAAGGATCTGATCTATTATTTTGCCTACAATTGGAAACTTTACTTTTTTAAAAGCTTTGAAAAATATTATTCAGTTAAAATATACAGATACATTAAAAAGTATACTATATTTTATGGGGAATTTTTTTCGAACTCTTAGATACCAAAAAGGTGTTCAAATTTATTTTGTTTATATTTATTTTCTTCTACTCTGGTTTTTTTTTTGCAAACAATGTAAACAAGACGTGTAGTTCTAGTATGTATGAAAGTTGATCAACGACTTGGTAAATACACATCTTTACTGAAGCCACACTAGCTTTTCCCATGCAGGCTCAAGGAAAATATTTCTCAAGGAATCCACTAATTCTAAACTTGGTTTGTACTCCTAGTAATTTCCTCAGTAAAGAAGGCAGACTTAGAGGTTTCTTGATCCCAAAGGAGCTTTTAAAAATATAGCACATCTGTGATATCACAGATGCTACACTCCAGTCCTCAGGTGCCATGGGAGCCTTAAAGCAGAAGTTAGATGGTGCTGTTAGTAATTTAGCTGTTTCATCCTTGAGATCTCTCAGAGCTCTTGGGGGCACATGGTCTAGGTTTGGTGATGTTTTAGTGTTTGTTTCATTGCTTTGTTCCATGTCCTGCAGCCACTTCAGTTTCAGACAGAGCCTTTGCAGAGCACACTACAAGAAGCTTAAAGAAGGGGAATTTTTCTTACTTCCACAGTGAATGTCAAGGCAAAAAATTTGTGTAGTATTATATCCTGATGATCAGCTGTCCCTACCTAAAATCTGTGGCTTTCTTCTGATGTGTGTGAAGGATTTAGTACTAGTTTTCATTTTATGTTCTTAGTACTAGCTTCAAATTCTGGTTTAGTCTGCACTCTTTTTCATTTCATTTGATATGCCTGAATTTTTATTAATACCTTTGTTATATTAATTAGAACATGCATGATTTCAGCAATTTGAATGATGGCTTTCTGTTTCCAGCAAAAAACCTTTCCTTCCCATTCTGTCCTGTTTTTATCATTATTTAATCCTTTCCTACTGGAATACAATATGCAAATTGTCTGTAAGTATTTAACTTTGTCAGCTCCTTCTTTCAAACTCTGTTTTCAAAGGCTCCTTGCTTTTACATCGCTCTGTTCCTTCAGGACTCGTGAAAAAGTGTATGAACTGGAAGAATTGTTTTGCTTGTGGAACCATTCTCTTTGGTAGTAGGGTGTATGAGGCCACAAACTGTGTTCCTTTAGCACCAGTGTTAAAACCACCATAACTCAACAGAAGTGGACTGGGTGATTTCCTGAGTGGTATCTGTATCAGTTGTGGTGGAGAATGATGGTGTAGATATGATCTCCAGATCACGAAGTCACTACCTAATTGCTGAAAACTGAGATGGAGTACCAGGGGAAATATTATCCTTTATGCATTCTCCATCTCTTATATGCACCTCCCTAAGCACACCAATCACTGTCTAAGCAGGATATTGAGGCAAATGGCTTTTTTGGTCTAACTCCATACACTAGTTTTTATAAAAAATAAATCTGTTAAGAAGCAAATGCTTCTGGAGTGAGGTAAATTTCCTCAGAACTTGATTTCAGAGGAAAACAGCAGGAAAAGATCTGATGTTATTATATTTCTTTCTAGGGAACCTGGTTGCTTGATTATCTTTCTGAAGTGCCTGTACACAAATGCCCACAGCATGGGGAATAAACAAGAAAAACTGAAAGCCTATGTGCTATCACAGGGCCATGGTCTCATTGCAATTACAGAGACAGGGTGGGACTGCTCACGTGGCTGGAATATGGTCACGGATGACTGTGTACATTTAGAAAGGACAGCACAGAGAGGTGAGGTGGTGGAGTAGCTGTTCATGTGAAAAGGCAGCTGGAATATATCAAGATCTACCCTGGGACAGACACATGATTTGAGGGTTTCTGGGTGAGAATTAAGGGACAGGCTAATACGAGTGACACTTGTGGATGTTTATTACAGGCCACCTGTAATGGTGGAACTCAGGATCCTGCACAGGGGAAGGAAATCAATAGGCAGGACTAGAACCCTGAACTTCCAGAGAGCTAACTTTGGCCTCTTCAAGCACCTGCTAAGCAGAATCCCATGGGTTGTGGCTCTAGAAGAGAAGCGTGTCCAAGAGACACGGTCAGTATTTAAGAACTACTTTCTCTAAGATCAAGACCAGTGTATCTTCATGATAAAGTAATTGGGCAAAAGGAGTAGGAGACCTGCATGGATGAACAGAGAGCTCCTAGTATATCTCAGAGGCAAGAAAGAAATCTATGGGCTGTGGAAAAAAGGACAGGCCATGTAGGAAGACTATGGGAACATTGTCAAAATATGCAGGAATGCAATGAAGAAGGACAAGACCCGCCTGGAACTGCGACTGGCAAAGTACCTCAAGGACAACCAGAAGGGATTCTACAAGTATATCAGCAGCAAAAGGAAGATTAGGGATAATGTTGAGGTGCTGCTGAATCAGATGGGTGTCCTGGTAATGGAAGGACAGAGAGTGTGGAATTAATGAAGGCCTTCTTTGCCTTAGTCTTTACTCCTGAGGATGGCTCTCAGCAGTCCCAGACCTCAGAGGTAAGCGAAGGATGCTGGAGAAAGACAGACTTCCCCTTGGTCATAGAGGGTCGGGTTAGAGGTCAGCTAGGCAGACTTAACACCTGTGGGCTCTGATGGGATGCACCCATGGGTGCTGATGGAGCCACAATGTTGTTGCTCTGCTGCTCTCCATCATCTTTGAAAAATCCCAGAGAACAGGGGAGGTGTCTGAGGACTAGAGGTAGGCCAGTGTTTCTCCCATCTTCAAGAAGGACTAGAAGGAGGACAAGGGAAACTACTGGCCAGTCAGCCTCAACTCCAGCCCTGGAAAGGTGATGGAGCAGGTCATCCTGGAGATCATTGCCAAGCATTTAGAAGAAGGCAATTAGGTGTAGTCAGCAGGGATTAACCAAGGGGAAGTGATGCTTGACCAATCTGATAGCCTGCTATGATGACATGTCAGGATGGGACAATGAAGGAAGGGCAGTGGATGTTGTCTGCCTTGACTTCAGGAGAGCTTTTGACACTGTCTCCCAGAACATCCTCATAGGAAAGCTCAGGAAATGAATAGACAAGGTGAGGTGGATCAAAATTAATGAAAGAGCTCAGAGGGTCCAGATGAGACCTCAGAGGGTTGTGATCAGGGGAGCAGAATCCAGCTTGAGGTCTGTAGTCAGTGGCATTCCCCATGGATCAATCCTGGGCTCTGTATTATTCAACTTGTTTATCAATGACCTGGACAAAGAAATCAAATGCACCCTCAGCAAGTTGCTGATGATACAAAACTGGGGGCAGTGGCTGACACACCTGAAGGCCCTGCTGCCATTCAGTGGGACCTTGACAGGCTGGAGAGCGGGGCAGAGAGAAACATAATAAGGTTCAACAACTGCAAGTGCAGGGTCCTGTGTCTGGGGAGGAATAACTCCAAGGACCAGCACAGGTTGGGGGCTGATCAGGCGGAAGTTTCTCATTTTCCAGAAGTATTTTTCATCCAATCTTTTCCTCTCAGAAATGTGTCTATGTCACTATGGTCAGCATCAATCCTTTCAGAGTGTCACAGATCCTGCAATCTTGAAAAACTTTCACAAATCAAAGCATTCAAAGCCTTGAAAATACAGTCTCAAGAATAGACAAAATATAAAGTCCTTCCTGGCATATAAGAAGAAAATTGGTTATATTGAAACAAAAGGCTACTGTCCATTGTTTTCTTGCAGTTTCTACTATAAAAAGCCTCGGGACAAAACCAGATGAAAAAAGCCAATTTAAAAGTAAGTTACAACCAGGATGGAATTTGAAATGCTTTTGTTCTCTATTCCAGACTGCCCAGTTGCACTTCACTAGGTTTGGTCACAGCTTGATTTCACCTTCGAGCCTAAATGAGGGTTTTTCCCTTGAAGGAGCCTGGTTAGCTTACCCAGATTTCATCCTGTTAACAATGGATAGCTATAGAGCTTTTTTTCTTTTTCTTTTCTTTGGAAAGGTATTTGATTATAAACATCAACTGACTTTGAGGGTATTTGATGGTCATCAATTTGAAGGAACACACACAGTTTGTTGTGATTGTGAGATGTTTCTGAAGATCTGCCCATACAACCTGCTAGGCCACTAGGCTTTCCAGTGAATTTGGGATGTCCTGTTTGTTTGACCTATTGTGGAATGTAAAAATTCTTAATTACATAGTAAATTTTAACAATTAGCTGTGACATGTTTATCAGTGTTTATCCCTAACTGCTTCAGAAGGTTTCTTGTTCTCCTTGTTTTATAAGCCACAATGTTGTACCAACTTTAATAAATGTCAGTAACTAACATAATATCCTTAAATGATTTTATATTGTTCAACATACATATGGAAATCCTCATGAAGAGAAGCAGAAATTTGATTATTCTTAAACAGCACTATCTCACTTGGAACAGGTTAACATAACTGAGAGGAAAACTGTGTTTAAATTAAAATGCAACACTTTAAAATTAAACTTTGAAAGTGAATGAACTTCATTATGTCCTTTGAGCACTTACATTGCAGGAATGGTTCGTTACTTTCACTGAAAGGGCTCTCATCTTAAACTCCCAAGAAATAAGTAATTACTCATGTTATTGCATGGCCTGTACTGGGGGACTCGAGCATATCCCTGGTAGGAAACTCACTGTGTAGATTAAGCTTGTATGGGGCTTTCCTCACAGGAGGAACGATAATGTAACTTATTTTAAAACCAGCCTTGTTGAGATGACTTGGTGCAGGTATCCAAAACCTGTGTTTCAGAATCCACAGTGCTATTTCCCTGCTGCTGTCCAGCCTTACTTAAAAGGAAAGCTTTTTTCAAAGAAATCAATTTACTTTGGTAAAAATTGTCAGAAATACTGCATTTTCCCATGCTTTTGTCAGGATGTGAATTTTGCCTTTATAGCTTTCCCCATTTTCTGTGAAGCCACAAGCCAGCTCTGCCAGTCTGGCTATAAAGCTGTTACCCAGCTGTCAGCTTGTACAGTGATACTTTTAATAGCTCCAGTATCTCAGGCTAAGTCTGTTTAGGCTTCCAGGAAAGATGTGTTGGATGCGCTCAAGTGCACATCAGTTATTCCCTCCAAGCTATCAACATATCTATTCACTTGATGGTTTCCCCTCTAGTCACAAAAGAAGAAAGTGCAACTCTTTGAGCATCACCTCCATTTATTGGCTCCTAAAGTCTTACATCTTGCCTAATGCTTAATCCTTACACCTTTTCTCTTTTTATTTCCTCTTGGTCTGTCTCCTTCCTCTGCCTTTGCTCAAGCAGCACAGGAGGCCATGCTACCTCCATAGCATGCTCAAAGAAACAAAGATTATTCTTGTCTCCCTTGGTTTTGGAATTGAAATTAGTGCTTCCAAGCACTAATAGTGAGGAATGAATCACAGTTTTAAAGAAAACTGCAAACCCCAAAAAATATTCTCTTTCTCACATAACTGCAGTAACACAGGATTTTAAATAAGAGATAAAAAAAAAAAGGCATAGCAGAATACTAATGTAAAAGTGGAAACACAGCTGCAATATGTCGCTAGTGGTTTTCATGCTGGAAGGAAAAAAAATATTTTTGGAAAAAATACAGAGAAATATTGTTAAATTTGGACCATTTTTAAAAAGAAAAGTCTGTTACGATATAATGGCCCTTTACAGCTGGGGGACTCTTTAAATCTTCTTTGCCTCTAGTTTTTTATTCCTTCTTCTACATTAGGGCAAGTTGGTTTATGTCCCCAAAATACAATAATTTCTAATTGTAATAATTTTAATGTATACATCAACCCTTAAGAGACATTGACAAATTGTGTACATGAGTCCAATTTAATACCAAATTTTAGATGTAGAAAATGAGTCAGCCAGCTCATAAAGTACATAGTTTGCTTGAAGTCAGGGATAACTTCATTGACCTTAACAATCCCATTAGCAGGTTTACCTTAATTTTAAACCCACCAATGTCTCATTAAAATAAATGACACTGACTACAAAGACTTTTAACTCACAGCCTGGGCAGATATTACATGATTAATCTTTAGTAAGTCAAGACCACAATATTCACTATCTGAAAACTGTATCACTTATGTGCAACAAGATATACAATTAAGTATAATTGTAGGTTCCCATGTCTTGACCTACTTAAAAAAGTACATATTCCTGCTTTGGAAGAGTAATGAAATAATCTCTTTGGGTTGTACAAAGAATATGTTTTCTTTTCTGATGCTGCACAAAATCTTCCCTTCATCAGACACTGACCAGGATTCCTCTCTCCTACATCCTTTCTTGGAGATTAATAGATCTTTTATAGTCACAACATCTCTGAAAGAAAAATACTATAATGATTTTAGAGGAAATGCACCTTTCTTTCAGAACTTCCAGGACATATATTTCATACCTTACAGGGGGAGTGCATTCATGGCTTTGAAATGTGCAGCCTTTTAATGACTCTTTTTAGCCACTTATTGCAGTCATAAATTTTGTAAGATTGGATGGAGCATTTCTAGGTGCGTTGTCGAATAGGAACTCAATAGTTTAATGTGCTGTGCTCTTTACATAATGCACTGTGTTAACAATCAGATAGAATTTCCTAATTAACTGTGGTACAAGTTGTATAATGCAGGCATTAGTAAATCTGTGTTACTGACGCAGGAGCAAGGCAGGCTAAATTATCAATGATGATCACCGGAAATTGAAACATAGCATGTGCAAGTTTAACAATCAAGAAACAGTCAATTAAATGTAGGCTTAATTTCCCTTCTAAACTCAGAGAACGTATGCAGGTAAGAAGGGTAGTATTTTTTTTGGCTAATACGTGCTTTTTAATCTGATACTTCCCAGCTGAGCTTAGTCATTGTCAAGGTCTTTAACCATGGACAGGATTAATTTTTTGCAGTACCTGTGAGGGGGAGGAGCCTATAATAATGTGGGTGTGGCCAAGACCCAAATATTATTCAACACTATTTCATGTTGTTGCTTGGGCATTCCTTTCCAGTGGAGCAAGCCTGGCAGATGGAGTGGTGGGGTAAAACTGGTCCCAGGCAGAGGGAGCAGTTTGGGTGGCATGGCTGTGGATGGGTTGAGTCCACACTCTGTCTTTTGTATGATTTCATTATTAATATTGTTGCTGTTACTGTTCCCTTTCTTATCTCGTTGCTGTTTCCAGTAAACTGTTCTTATCTCAGTTGGTCATCTTTGCCTTTTGTGCCTTCAGTTCTTCTCTCTGGCCACCCATGGGCAGAGGAGAGGGGGAGGCAAAGCAAGTGGGAGGCACTGTGGTTTTGGAGTCCTGATGGAGGGGACACTAAATACCATTCCTAAACCACAACAGTAAGGGAAGACCCCAATAAAGCTTCTATTACAGGAGCTGTGAAGGAAATGCAGTCCACAGCTCAGGAGACTACATCTGAGAGGGAACCATTGTGACTCTGATTGCTGCCCAGCTCTTGATCATTACCTTCCTAAGGAGCTCCTAGAAGCAGCCAGGAAGGAAATTTCTGAGTATTCAAGCTATAAGACAGATGGTTATCTGGCCTGGAAGTGGCCAAGCAAGTAACAACAGAGCTGGGAGTTCTTAGTACGTATTGATAACTTGCAGACAATTATCATTAATATCAGGTAAAAATTCAATGGATTATTACAGTATGGAAAGCATGCACATTTTAAATGGTATTCAAATCAAATAATATTAGAAAGATTGCATAACAAAGCACAGGGCCCCTATGTTTTAGCAATGCAACATATAATTTAATCTGATGTAACTGGAAGTTAGGATTCCTGCTGGATGGGACAAATATGGTCTGCAGGAGGTGATGCTAATGGAAATGTTGATAGTAATTTTTTAATCAATGTGCGTTGATACTATGAATTAAAGTGTGAATTTTAGAGTGAACATATATGAAGCAATATGAATATACATAACACAAATCTATTCATAAGAGCTTAGATTTGATGGCTCTAACAAGAAGACTTAAAATAACAATTTTTGCTGCAGAAATTAGGGGTGTTTATAGTGACATGGAAAGAAGCAAATCTGGAGATTGTTCTTCTGATGCATTAATTACTCATTTTCTCATCCTTATTACAAGGATGTTCAATAGCTAATCAAGAAATTAGGTGACTAACTAAGGCTGTCTTTACTTATTCTGTCATTACATTTCACTCAGGCTTACATGACAACAATCCTGTGGTATGCCAAGGCACTGAAGATGCAGTAATGATTTGTGTATGTATATGAGTTTATATATGTTTATCTGTGTGCTCAGGTGTGTTGGCTGATTTTTAAGTTCCTTGCACTATCAGAAAAAAAATATTTGAAGAGTAAGTGTTTACTTAAGAAGCTTTAGTGCAGAATAACTTTTACTCACAGATGGATAAACATTATATTTATAAAAATGCTATCAATGGCAAGTATTAACTGAACTTTTAAACTTGATCTATTAATTAAAATAATTGCTAATAATTGGAATGTTCTAAGATGACTTCCAAAGACTCTGATGAGCTTTAAGTTAGGTATTCAAAAAGATGAAATGACATTGACCCTTCCATTCATGGCATTTTTATGCTCTCCTATTGGAAAAGCTATGGACAGTTTGCAGTGCTAGGCTCTTTCAGTAATTTTTGCATTATCTATCTATCTATCTATCTATCTATCTATCTATCTATCTTTAAAAATTCAAGATGCTTATCATTAATTATTAAAGATTAAGGTGCATTATTTTAGACTATAATGATGTGGTGAAGATACATTAGAAGCTGAGATATCAGCTGGTCACTCTTACTAAATGCCCAATCCGACCTAACAAGTTCCATATGCAGTTGACAGTATTTTATTTTCCAGACTGAAACACCTTGATTTCTTAAGGTGCACCTCTGAACTGTTGTACTGTTGCTTTTTAAATGTCTAAATAAGGCTAAATTTGCTGTTATTCAACACTTAAGTAGACAGACAGGATGGGCTTTAAAGAACAGCTACTGTTCTTAGCATGCTGATGGTGTTGTACTGTTTATTATGTGGACTAATCTGCAATTTTTAAACATCAGCACAGGAGAGGTGAAAATACAAGACAGCTGTCCTTTACAAAGGGAAATATTTATTTTCCACCGCTAACATGTATAATTATGCTTAATGAAGGAATGTAGAATAAAGAGTAATTAAGAATTAATATAATGAAATAAAATGCTGCATAATAATTCATGGCATATTGAACATATCCATAATTAAATATTTCAGTTAAATGGGATAAGTCATAGGAAAGAACATTAATTATAGCACAATCATTGGCCATGTGCTGTCAAAAACTAACATTCTGAAAGATCATGAAAATGACCGTTTCTAGTCTTTTTGCAAAAACAAACATGAAGGGTCCCTAGATTTCTTTTCACACAAGGGTCCTCTATATTCTGTTGAAAAAATAGGTATGAAGGCTAAATGCTTAGTGAGTGTTTTGCCTGTGTGATGCCAGTAGTAGTTGATAATCCCTACTTCTGTTAGCTGAAGGTACAGATAAAGATAGATGAATAAACTGTCTTTATTCTATACCGGCCATGATGACCCAAATCTTGTGCTTCCATCAATCTCACTCACTTTGTTTGGTCAAAAAATTGGTTTTAAGCAACATTACTTAACTGTTTGTCTCCTGTTCAGTGACACAATCTCATGAGTCTCATGAGTTTATTATGCAGTCAGTTAATGAACAAGGAGAAGAGCTACTTGAATCGCAACTTCTGCTGGGTCCCAGGTGTTTCAAAAGAGGTTAAATGCTCCCTCTTTAATGCAGACTCTGACTTGAAATCTTGAGAGTGCTGCTGGAAGCTGCAAGTACTCAGGCCTTGCTGTGTGTGCCTTGCATTTTTACATTTTCCCAGCTGTACACTCTAGATGGCTCTTTGCTCTCATTCAGCTCAGTATTTCTTCAGATTTTATGTGTTTGCACAATCATCTGAAAGGAGATAAGACTCATAACAAGGGGGTAAGATTTCTGAAACCAAGAGCATGGCTACACAACAGGAATTGACATCAAATAAGTTTTCCCCAGGCAGCTTTTGTCAGGGCTTTCTATGCTCAGACCCTATGTGAGAATCATAGAAGCATGCACATTTTTATCCAAACAGCTAAGGATAGACTCCCATCATCTGAGAAAATGGAATGACAAAATTGGATGCTACCAGGGGAGGTTTCTTGATCAAGGTATAATCAGAAAGCCTTGTAAGGTCCTGCTGTGTTTTTTCTTTTTTTTTGCTAAAAAGTCCCATGAGGCAAATGACTAACTTGAGTCTGTCCTGGAAGGAAATCCTGGATAAGGCGGAGCTGGAACAACACAAAAGATCCAGCTGTTTTTGCAGTCTAGTGTTTTCGAGGAGGTGACAACTGCTGAAGCCACTTGTTAAAGCAGTAACACAAAATAGTCTGCACAATCACAGTAAGCGCCAGAAGTCTTTGGCACAGTCTTCTAACTGGAAATTGTTGGCAAATAGCATTAAACAATGGTAAGATGATCAAGGGAAAATATTAAGGAAGACTTGATAAATCATGTAACTTGATTATTTCAGTCTTTCACACGTCAAAGTAAAAAAAAAGAGGCTTTATTTGTAATTCTGTAATTAAAAACTTGAAAACTCATTACAGAGTAGTCCTATAAAGAATTTACTAGCTTTTGCTAATAGCAGAAATTTTATCCTGTGTTCAGGGCAAAACACTGTTACACTGAAAAGACCTCTGAAGAACAAATTGTGAAATGAAAACTAAAACATTTATAGCCCAAAAAACTTACAAAATTTGTGTTGTTGCCTCATAATTGCATGAAAGTTATGTATACTGGTTTGCTGGGCTATACTGGGACAATATTCTACATATCCTTTTACATGATCATATTTCTACCAAGCTACTCGTTACCAAACTATGATCCATCTTGCAAATCATGATTTAATTATATGCAGGTATATGGTAATTTCATGTGCAATAGTTTCAACAGCAAGCAGTTCTTTAGCTCAGAGGCGTTTCAGACTCTGCATTTAACAGCAAACTCTTTGATGATGCAAAAAGTAGCTCTCTTAGGGAGAATGGTCTATATGTAAGGTTTAATTTCTTTTCAACACTGTTCTGTAACATCCCAACTCTTGTTTCCAAGGCCCAGACACAACATGAGACAGTCCTGCTCACTCTCAGGGTGAAACTGCAGACTTCCTTCCTGGTTTAATTTCAGAAGTTACACGCAGCAACCTTGGCCTCCTGAGTGCTGCTGAACCCGCTGTACCTAATTTGTAACTTGAGCAATGTTTTAGATGTTTGAATGTTATATTGAAAACCAAAGATCATTATTCCTAGATTATTCAAAGACCATTATACAACATGGTTCAAGTAAAATAACTTTTAAGAAATAGCATTCAGATACTTGCATCACAACCTATTTATTCTACCAAGTATAAACTTTAGCAGAAGTTAGTGGGGTTTTTTTAGATTCAACAAAGATTTTGCAGAGAGGGTTATTCAGATTTCAGGCTGGATGTGAGGAAAGCAACACAGTTCTGGGACAGCTTCCACAAGAGACCTAAGGAGACCTGCATCCTGACAGTTTTAAGAAAGAATTTGCCTTTTGTTTTTCTTGCTCCCTTGAACTTCAGAAAGTAGAATATAGAGGCACTTTATTCTGCTGGGGAGCTCTTGGATCTGTTTAATAAAATTAGTATATCCCCATGTTCTGCACAGGCTGCAGAAATAATTCTGAATGCCTCACTACCTGCCAGGAGAATGTCCTAATAGGAGTTATGTCATCTATTATCAGAGCTCAAACAAAATCTTTGTCTGTCAAAAATCATTGCTTGTTTGTGGCTGTGCTCCTCATTCTTCCATCACCCGTAAATTGTGGGTACACAGGCCCTGTAATTATGAGCTGTGAGAAATAATAGTGTTGCAGGGGTACTTTGGGTCCCAGAGAGGCAGAGGCTCAGGTTTATTCTCATCTGTGAGCAGCTGGCTAACTCAGCTCTCCTGTTAGTGAACCAGTTCACACTGGCCAAATAAAGTCTGACCTCTCACCTTCCTTCTCCTCTTGGGCTTGGTTGATATGACATGTTCTTCCTCCTCAACAAATTATCCATGGCTGCAGGACCAGTGGGGCCAGCCTGCCTTCAGACCTTGTAACTAACTCTTCTAATATTGACACTGCTTGTCCTGGCAACAACATGGGTTTTGCCAGGAGAATTTGTAGGGCCTTCCTTGAATGCACTAAGATGAGTGAGAATTTAAGATTTTGATGGTCTAACTGGTGAACACAAACCAGTGAGCTGAAGTAATGTACTTGCAGAAGTATTTTATGTGTAGACATAACCAATGTGAACCTTGTAGAAATAAGCAGAAGAGCACCAAAAGAAGTGTCTGTGGGTAAAATGTTTTTTTATTAATACTCTAAGATTAAAACCAATCCAGTTCTAAACCCTCCTCCTTCCTAAAATCAACTCTTTCCTCGCTGCTAGCACAGTTAATGGCTCACATGTTTCATGCCTTAGACAAAACCTTAATGCCTTCCTCACCTGCCTTCCTGCCAACCTGCCTTGCCCCTTGGTATTGCATCTGCTGTGAGAGTTCTCTGTGTCCAAGGCCTCCAGCACTCACTGGAATCAAGTAGGGAAAAGAAAAGGGTGAGAAACTCTCTGAACCTTGTTAAAGAAAAGTTCGGGTGTAATTTGGGTTTGGCTACACAAGCAGGCATTATAAAATAGCTCTGCTTTTTTATCTCAGACTAATGTGAATTTGTGCTGCAAAATGTCCTTTTGCTGCTCTTTACAGAAGAGCTTGTGTGCACGAGCTTACGGCCTCAGAGCAGCACATTAACAGACACTTAATGCTCAATATAAGTACTTATATTTGGAAAACTTATGACCTTTAATATGGTATTTCATTTTCTTCTTGCTTTTATTAAGGATCTTTCATGATTATAGTTAATTGAACGCAAGATTATTTCAATCACTGCTTTATTAACAAGAGAAATCACAAAAAGTCAGCCAGAGTTTTCAGTGAGCAACAAATTTAGCTTACCATGCACTATTTTATGGTGGGAAAAACTGATTGACATCCTTCTGGTTACTATTTACTTAAATGCTAGCTTTCTATCAGAGACTAAACAAAGTATAATCCCTACAGAAACCTGAGCTGCTTATATTAAAGTCAGATGGGATGTAAAATGGAGAGTTTCTGTTATTTTTGGCTCAGTAATATGCAGCTATGGTAATTTCCACCGGCATACTCAGTGCCTTGTGCTTTTGTGACAAAACAGAAGAGGCCTTTCCTTGGCTGTTTCTTTTCCATTAGTGGCAGGATGACTTGAAATGTTAATGCAGCCTAGAGACTTTGTGTCGTACAGATAGCTTTGCTTGCACTTGAGAGATAGAGGAAATGTGTGGAGGGTTTTTTTATGCCAGGTTCTTTATTATGCACAGGGGCACATAGGTGCGTGTACATAGGAGGTCTTATTTCTCCCCAGTGGCCAACATCTTCCTCAGTTTAATGGCTAACTGCAAGAAAGAGGTTGCTAAAACCTTGCTAGTGGCTGCAGGTTTAGCTAAGTTCAGCTGTTTCTTAATAGAGCTCAAAAGCACTGACAAAAGCAACGCAGAGAGCAGCAGGGAGCCAGGGCTACTTTGTCGCCTACTTCATTAAACATTGCTATAAATGTCAGGTATGGGTGAAAGAGAGAGAAAATCTTTTACCAGAATCTCCAAAAATCTACTAAGAACAACAATGGTTTGAAAAGTAAATAAAAAAGATAATTATTAATTGTAAAAATAAATAACTTCTTTGTTACATGTGTGTGACTAGATCTGCTGAAAAAATGTTATAGGATGAAAGTTAAGGGATTTTTTTAAAGATATATTTCTATCCTTTACAATCAGCTTGGCAGGAACAGTGAATGAGAAAGAAATGAACTTGCTTTGCATGCTGGTGGAGAGGATGTTGGATTTCCTCCACTCATGCTTCCAACATGTGAAGTAAGAAATAGTGTACTGTGTTTGCAGGAAGAAAACAGGTCTTGTGATTTCTATTTCCACTTAGCACAGAAAGTGAGAGAAAAAAACATTAGAACAGAATTAAACTTTTTTCCTTCACCTAAAGGAAAGAATATGAAGGGGAGTAGTGTAATTTCTTTTCCAGACATGAGGTTCTTATTAGATTTGTCAGAGCTATTTAAGTAATAATATTGTTTCTATTATCGTATGTGTCATTAAAGAGAAAACTTACACTTTGCCTGTAATACACATTTCCTGAGTCCTAATTGCCATTAACTTGAATTGTAACTCTTCAAATCTCAGAACCTTCATTCATTTGAACCGTTGGTATTTGCTAGCACCTACTAATGATTTGGAACATAAATATTGTAGAAAGATATTGTTCTTTCCTTTAAGCAATTGACAATCAAAATGGAATATTTAATAGTCAATCATTATTGAACATTAAATTGAATAGAATTCATATTTATCAAGCAACTGAAATCTACTTCAGTAGACTATAATTAGCTTATGACACATAATCAAGTAGTTTACAACATTAATATGCCGTTCAGATGAGGGAGTAGTAAGTTCTGTGCTTCCCAAACCAGCTGGCCGCCCACGCCAAGGTAGAAAATACAAGGTTCAAGATAGACTGCTTGTTGTGTCTTAATATTAACTTCTCTTAGGAACTTGGAATATTTTCAAGTTTATGAAAATTACGTGATGGGTCATTCATTGACAAACTGGCAACTGGGCTTTGCAAACTCCAAACCCTTGCTCTTGAGTAGGGTAATTACATAGATGGGGTGAAACCTTGTCTGCATTACCTCTGCTCAGTTTGCAGACAATACAAGTACTACATATTTGCTGTGTGAACTTTGAAGAGCAGTGTCATTGCTGCATACTGTATCTTGGCTTTGTCACTATGTGGAGTTGAATGCAAACACACAGCAGCTTAAAGTAAAAAATAGCTAAGTTAGTTCTGTTTCCCTTCACCAAGCATTGCTCTCTCAGAAAACCTCCTTTTCACAGGGGATGTTTCTTACCATGACTCATCAGCTAGCTGAATAAAATCTAAACAGATAAAATAAAAAAAATCTTTTATACCACTTAAGGGCTATGAGAACCCGCTAATTCTGCTGCATATTATTGTAAAGTTGTATAATACCTCTGTTATTAGGTTGATTCAGCTCAGAGGGATGTGCTATTTTACTTTTATGACTCTGTATAATCCTTTGCCCTGAAGTTGAAAATACATTTTCCCCTGACTCACAATAAGTGATGAATTACAAGGTAGTGCTGCCAATTTTCCAATACACACTAGATGAGAGATATAAACAATCATTTCCTCATAACAGCAACATGAACTAAACCGGGTTCAACAAAACTGAAGGAAAACCTGCAAAACAGCAAAACTAATTTTTCCCACAGACTGTGATTCAGTACCTCCTTTGGGTCCCATATTTGAAATTTTGTTTATAAAAAATGCAGTATTCATTTCGATTAGCCATCAACCAATCAAGACAAATTCAGAATAGCGTTAATCTGTGAACATGCACCCTTATGTACCTATATGCATGAACATGAATTAGTTGTTAGTATTATTACTATTCAGCATGTGTTGAAGTATGACAATTCAGAGCCATAATTTCTTAAGCCCTCATGTACCACCTCACTGTGATTTTTTTCCTTAATTGTAGGTTGAACATTCAGCATCTTTAATGTTGAACCAGAAAGATCTCTTTCTTTTGCCCCGAGTTCAGTTTCTGCTAAAAATGCTAAGAAACCTTAGAAATATTTCCCTTTTCCTCAGAATCTTAATCCTGCATTGTATCTTGAATGCTGCTTCAACAAAACTGTGTTTATTGCGTGTCTTAGAGCTTTGTTTTAATTAGATTGGTAGTTTGTGGCTTCAGGGTTGAAAAACCTTATGTCTTCACCTCTCTTGCCTTTGTCTTTGTAGAAGTAAAAACTCAAATTACCCTGTAAACTGAGATACATGGGGAAAAAGGATACCTTGTAGGTTAGTAGGGAAAGAGTTAGAGATCTGTACAGATACAGCCATATGCAAAAATGCAATACCTGCAATGTCCAAACTTTGGGAAAATTCCACACCACCTTTTTCTCTGCCTTCACTGTGTTTTTTCTGGAGTAGGAAATGTCATAATTTTCCACTATGTTTGACCCTGTAGTTTCTCTGTATATATGAAAGAGTGTAACCTTCCTTCATTAGTACCCATAGGGGCCACTATATTATCCACATCTCTTTTTATGTGCTTAGCAGGAATTGAATTCTCCCTGAAGAGCAGGGTTTCTCATGTGGAGAAGAGGAGGAGAAAAGTAATTTTCAAGTCAGAGTAAAGGTGAGCTTTGAAAGAGAGCTAAAAACTAAGACCAAAATTAGTAATGGCATTTGAAGAACAAGCCATACCACTGCAGGCAAATAGGAAGAGAAGATTTTTGACTAAGATGCTGTGGTTGGTCTGAAAAGAAAACTGCAGAATAACAAATGGAAAGAAGATGTTTGAGCAGGGGTAAGAAATAACTAACCAGAAGAAAGTGGTGACAAAAATGGTGGGAGTTATAGGATTTAGTGAAGAGGGCCTTTTCCTACTTTTGGAGGATGTGAAGTGGGAAGGGTTAGAAAAAAAATCCATAAAAGCAGGTAATCCAGTATCAAAAACCTAATAATAGAAAAGCAGATAAATAAAAGAAGGGAAAGAAGATAATTATTTAAGCCACCTTTCATTTTTAGCGGGCCAAGATGATAAAATCTGCCAAAACCCTTGCAAAATACAACATTGATTCAAACTGGGAATTTGGAAGTAGTGAATTCCCTTCACATTTATAAGAAATAAGACACATCATGCAGAGCAAAGATATGTAGGCAGTTTTGGAAAAGACTACCCAGGCAAAAAGCAACAGGAGTGCCATATGTCTTTGACATGCAGCACAGATGTGGATGAGCAGTAGGAAATTCATACTCCAGTGCGTGGAGGAGGGTCTTGTGGGAAATTTTTTTACTAGGTCAATGTGTATGTGATTGCAAAATGTTGTATGCAAAAATAAGGAGGAGACAAGATACTGCAGGTGCCAGTGACTTGCTGAGAAAATGTTGAAAAAGAAAGTTGGGATTGAAACCTTTACCTTCTGCACACACAGATTATCATAGCACCAAGAGCTGTCTGGGTCACCTCTTGTAGCAGTTCTCATTATCAGGCTAGTTTTTGTGAAGCAACCGTTTTTGGCTGGGATTTTCATGTTAGGTTGAAAAGAAGAGGGCAGAATAAGGAGCTGAAAGAAGCAAGCTGAGATTAAAAGAATACTGACAGGATATTTGTGTTTCAAAGGCATCCCCTTCAAGCAAAGTTGTTTTACCTAATCCTGTTTGCAAGCTCTCTGTGGGCTCAAACAGAGACTTAAGTGCTGTTATCCATGGCAGAGAGGCAATGTAGAAAATTCTCTACCATTCTGGAATTCTGGATGTGCGAGACATGCAATGACAACAGAGCTCTGAGAGTTGATACTATCAGTATACCTTATAAGATCCAGTACTGGTGAGGTAAGCAGGACCAAAGTAGGGGCACAAGCATCTGTATGTGCAAATAGCTGCATCATTGAAGCTGAAGTAGGAGGCAGTATTGTGCATAGCTTTGTAGATGCTCTCGAATTTTCCCAGAAAAAGTTTATAAGGTTTATGTTTAACTGCAAAACTAATTTTTTAAAAAAATCATTGTTCCAGTAAATAGCATCTGTAAAATCTTCCAGGTAAAAATGATCAAGCTAGAAATACT
The DNA here is from genome assembly GCF_963513975.1 of Fringilla coelebs. Classification (NCBI taxonomy): domain Eukaryota; kingdom Metazoa; phylum Chordata; class Aves; order Passeriformes; family Fringillidae; genus Fringilla; species Fringilla coelebs. Next base: position 51,350,356 of record NC_140028.1, on the reverse strand, counting down.
ATTTTAATTCACACACAGTCACTTTCCTCATCTCAGATAAGAAGCCAGAGAAAAGATCCTTTCTTTATAGTCACCAATGATATTTGAGCTCCTTATAACTACCTTTACATACTTTGTTTTTTCATCCAAACTTCCACAGATACAAGGAAATTTTGCCTAAGAAGAAAAAGAACATATTTCTCAGAAGCTTCCACCCATGACTTCAACATAGCACTACCAACAAAGAATGTCGTAATCAGCCAGAACCCTCCCTCAGTTCCCTGCAAAAACACTACCATGTTTGTTTACATGTTCAGATGGTTTCTGTGTATGTCTTATTTTATTGGCAGTTCTGGAAAGGGCACATTCTCTAGTGATGACACACTCTTGGATTCTGCCCCAAAAATGCATCAGACTGCACAGGATGTGTTGTTATCTGCTCTGTAACACATAGACAGTAAATTAACTGCTATCAGACAGATGACAGACAGCTAAATCGAATGTTTGCATATACTTTTCTTTAATTTACTGTGTTTCTTGATACCTATCTTTCATGATATTGCTCTCACATCAGATTTGAGCATATTAACACTGTCAGAATAATGGGGAAAATTATTGCAGATAGCAAAGTTACATCCCTCCATCAGTGGCAGGCACTTTTCAAACTAATGACTTGTAGTGTGTATTACATATATTCAAAGATCTTTTTTCATTGTTCTACAAGTGTGTTTTATCCTATTAGAATAAAAAAAAGAGAGAGAGATTCACAGTTTTCTCAAATATGCCAGTAATTTCTCTGAGTCCTCAAGGGGCCTAAAAAAAATTTTATCTAAAAGTGTGATATTTTTATGAATATACAAAATTTTTTAGATTTTTATGACTTTTCAATTCAGTACAATCAGATTCCTTATGTAAAATAAATTTCAGCATGAACCTGAAGCTGAAAATTGCAAAAGCAGAAAGTATAATTTGGGAAAACTACCCTTTCAATCAAAACTAGAAAGTAAGGAAATCCAATAGCCAGAAAAATGCCAAATTCAGTCACTCTGTGAATACTAGATGACACTTTCGGTGCATGTCTCCCAGTTATTAGCTTCTGTAATATGCACCAGTCTTTTATATAGAGATCTGTCTAAGAATTTAAAAAAATCACTGAAATTTCTTGTTACTATGTCACCTGTCATGGAAAGTAGAATGCTAGTGCAGAATCCCATGACATGAATGCATGTTAATATGGAAAAGTCTCTGTCCTGCTTTTTCAGGAGACAGCCATATTAGGTTTTATAGCCACTCTGGTGTCCATCTACACAGCAAAAAGAAAATAAAACCCTGTGATTTGTTACTTCATCATAAATGTGATCTGCTGCACAGGGCAAGTAAACAGAGATGTTATGGCAAATAATTACCTTAAGGAGGCCTGTTAGTAGCAATTATTTCTGGATGAAAAGGAGTTTCTGGAATTACAGTGTATGATGGTGGTTTGTACTTGGCTTACAAAGGTGACTTATTTGAAGGATGGGCAGCAATAATTTGTTGTAGAAAATAACAGTGTGGTGAACACGATTGTACCTTATGCAATATGTTTTTATGTTGCCTGAAATATTCTCAAGAATTCCACAGAGTTCTGGAGGGGCCAGTCCTTGTAACAATAAAAGTGGACAGGAAAGCGTTGCAGAGGCTAAGGCAAGCATTCCACAGACCAGAAAGTTGCATTTTTACAAAAAATGCATTTCAAAAAATGAACACTTAATATAGCTTTATACAAGGTCTTTTAACATGGTGTATTTTAGATCAAATGCGTACAGACTTGCTATGTCAATGTTGCAATCTGCATCCTTTATTAAAACTCATTTTCATGTTTCTGCACCCTCTGTGCCCTTTATGGCCAAGTGTGTGTGTGTATATATATATATGTGTGTGTGTGTATTACATATATATGCCTTATCAATAGGTGAGTTTTGACTTTCCTTCTTTCTCCCATGTCCTCCTCTCATTGACATTTGGACCTCCAGTCTGCATTTCTATTGACTTTTGTGGGGTGAAAAAAAGTTCTCTTTCCTTGCATGTCCACTAAATTATGAATTATTGAACCACTCTACTTAAATAAATTGTCTGTGTTTTTAATTCACAGTGCATTAAATGCTTCTAGTGACGTCAATCTATTTTATTATACTGTCCTCAGATCCATCAATGAGCCAGATTTCAGCTACACAGACCTGCAACAACCTTGAGTATGTTATTTCTGTGCAGTAACACAAAAGAAGATGATTACAAATTAATTTTTTGTAGAAGATTATCAACAATCATGGAGAGTAACAATTTAATAAAAAATTATGAGAGAGATTTGTGCTTTGATGTAAAAATCCCTTGAGCCTACATACTGATCATCATTAGCCTTGACAAATTAATTGGGATACGTTAGATAACCTCATTAACCAACCACAGTTTACCTCAAGTCATGGATGCTTTTTCAAGGTTAAAACTGATAATCACTTTTGGTTTTAAGACTGAGGTTGAGAAAAAAGGTTTTTAATTTCCCATAGATCAAAAATGGAGGAGTTCTTGTGTTTTATAATGTTTTCGCTTTGTTCTTCTGGAAGTAAAAATCAAACGTTTGGCAAGAAACGTGGGAATTTAAAATTAATAATGTCTCTTCTTCTCAAAATATTTCTCTTGATTTTGTAGCCATGTACTTGATAACTCATAAAAACAATAATAGTTTCAGTGCCAAAGTACAAATAAGAGAAAACAGCCTGAGGCAGAGGTTTTTCAAAGATAGAGATAATACAGAAACTGAGAAATATGTGAGGGGGGGGAAAAAGGACTGTTTTTGTCATGTGAGGGCACATGGAGGGCAGTGATTAAATGCTGGAAGAGAGGGGCAGATGTCAGGCATTCACCAGTATGCAACACAAGTGAACTTTAAAAAACCCAAGATGCTTTTGTTGCCCTAGGATATCTCATCTCTCAAGCAAATATGGTAAATATAAACAAATCAGCAGTTATCTTCAAAATGTCTTCAGTGATGAATGGCACTGTTTTTTATGTCACTCTTTTTAGCACTTCTGTTGATTTCTTTGAAATGAAATAAAAATCATCTGAATGCAATCTCTCATATTCGAATGGCACAACAGAATGGGAAAAGAATCTTATCCATGCAAATATCTTTGTGATTTCTTTTCACATTCCTTGGTACACATTCATTACATAGACTTAATTGGCTGAATTGTGAAAGTATCCTCATGGATCCACTGCAAGTGTCTCCATGCAATATTGCTTTCTGCATTTGTGCATTAATTCTCAAGCGTCTTGGGGTGGAAGCTGAAGTCATGTCTGTGCCACTCATGTGTCCATGAGTTTATAGGTGCTTTGTACACCAGTCTGGGAGGGAACTTCACTTTTATACTGAGATAAAGAGGGTTTTTTTTGCAATGAGGTTTGTTTCCAGTGTGCTGAAGGCTGCTAACAAGAATTTATGTGCAAGAGACATAGGAGTGACTGCTGTTTTTTGATTCCTGTGTAATGAGTGTTTCATCAATCTGTCTTACAAAAGGTGAAATGTTCGCAGTTCTGTTTGGTTTTGGTAAGATAAACAGTTTTCTAAGATATGGGAGGACTTAACCAAAGCTTTAATTCTAGTGCTTTGTATGTTTAGCTGGAGAAGACTGAGTTCAGGACGAATATGAGACAAACTGAGTCAAAAATACCCATGCTTATGGCTTGGTGATGTTAGGGAACACAACTGGTAATCTCTGCTAGTGAAAATTTGGAGTGGTCCTTGGCATGGGGACCAGCACCAGCTATTCACAGCACAACTATGGGATTTGTGTGAACCACGTTACCAGTCCCAAAACACAGTTTGGGTGCTACCAGTCACTTCTGTAGTGTGAAAGAGTTTAAAATACATATAGGCTGCTGATCTGATTACACCTATCAATAGATTGATACATGCTGCAGGACATCAGAAGAATGACTTGGCTGAAATATTGCTCGATGCCTTCTAAAAGGCCTGAAATTGAGTTAATTTCTCTGGCTGTGAACAAAAAGTTCACAGCAAATAAAATCACTTTCTAAAAAGAGTTGTGATCCACTGCTAACAGGTGAACTATGAAATTTGCCTCTTTTTGAGCACACTCCTCCCCCACTCCCCCCTCCCCCCAGGGCTTAATACTTCTGCAGTTAGAGAAAAGAGCATTTAGAGCAGTGCTTTTTTTGCCACATATTCCATGGGTTTTTGTGTCAGGCAAGGATCAAGCTTCACACACGATCCAACAAGTAACATAAACCTGGAAATCCAGAAATAAAAGCACATGTCATGTAACACCTGCTGATTACTGACAGGCTTCACGGCAGAGCTGTAAGGAGTCACACTAAGACCTCACAAAATCTGACTTCTCTTCCTCTCATGTCTCTCCCACCTCATTTGCAGACTTAGGCAAGTTTTGCCACCAGGAGTCATCCACCCTCAGTGTTATATCCATCCAATTTATCCACTCATCCCATGTGCTTGTAATCTGTAGTAAATTTAGCTTTTGTTATTGGCAGAATTTATGAGCTGGAATAAGTCTATCTTTGTAATAAAGACTCGGGGGATATTTCTATGGCAACATGCCATGAACAGTTTTCTGAGGGAATAAAACCCTAAAAGTCAGCCCAGCCATTCTGGAAAAGGAGATCAAGATTCCTCGGAAAAATACCCCATAAAACTGTTGAAACTAATACTAATTTTAGGGTCTGATTTCATAAAGACATTTGAGTAATGCATTACCAACCTTTGCATATCCTATGTCCAGTTTTGGGCTTGAATTTGGCAGTAAAGGTGAAAGCCTTGGGTTTATGTGGCAAGGTTTTGGTAGAAAAGGGGGAGCTTTAGGAATGGCTTCTGTTAAAAGCTGCCAGAAGCTTCCACCATGTCCAGCAGAGCCAACACCAGCCAGCTCCAAGATGGACCTGCAGCTGGCCAGGGCCAAGCCTATCACCAACAGCGGCCGTGGCTCTGGGATAACAGACCAGGAGGAAGAGACAAGTAAAAAAAGAAAAGTGGCAATCAGAACTGGGAAGAGGAGCGAGAATACACAAGGAAAACAGCCCTGCAGGCACTGAGATTGAAGAAGGAGAGGGAGGAGCTGCTCCAGGCTCTGGAGCAGAGATTCCCCTGCAGCCCATGGAGGTGAACAGTGGAGCAGAGATCCACCCACAGCCGGAGGACCCCAGGCTGGAGCGCTGAGACCTGTCCCTACAGGAGGCTGTCCCTGCCTGGGAAGCCCACAGTGGAGCTGTGGGTCCTTGCAGGACCTGTGGGCTGTGCAGAGAGGAGCCCGTGCTGGAGCAGATTTGCTGAAAGGGCTTGTGACTCCGGGGGGAACCCACACCAGAGCCCGAAGGGCTCAGCCCGTGGGAAGGACTCACACTGCTGAAGCTGGTAAAGGACTGTCTGCCGTGGGAGGGACCTGTGCAGAGGCAGGGGAGACTGGGGAGACCTCGTCCTAAGGGTGAAGGAGAGGCAGAGACAGTGTGTGATGTATCACTGGAGGGGAAAAGGGGGAGAAACCTGAGAACGAAGCTGAGCCTGGGCAGGAGGAGGGGAGAAGAGTTAGGGGTTTTTTCTCATTACTCTACCCAATTTGATTAGTAATAAACTAAATTAATTTCCCCCAGCAGAGTCTGTTTTGCCTGTGATGGTAATTGGTAAAAGACACCCTGTCCTTATCTCGACCCACTATCCTTTCATTGTACTTTCTCTCCCTTCTCAGCTCCCGGTCCAGCTGAGGAGGGAAATGATGGAGTAGCATTGGTGGGCACTGGGCATCCAGCCAGGGTCAGCCTGCCACAAAAGAAACCTGATGGTGCCAGAGACTTGGGGCCTTGAGCAGGGAAATGGGGGATGAAGTCCTTGCAAACGGAAAAGTGACCCCAAACTGAATCTCTCTTATTACAGGAAGGTGCTCTGATTTCCTTACAGTTTACAGGATACAGGTGTTTATCTGCTCTGCCTTCAACCTCCTACTACCCAAGTTTTCTTTAGAACCAAACTGATACGTGTGGTCTGAGAAAGACAAACCAGTTTGGGTCTTCCAGGTCTTTTTTTTTTTTTCTCTTTAACTACCTTGCCCCTTAGCATTATCAAAGTTTCAGTACATTCTTGGTTGTTCAGAAACAATCTGGGAAGGGAAGGGAAGAACGCAGATGGTGATTTAAGAGCACAGTATCATAGCTAAATAAAATGGTTAGGGTTGGAAAGGACATAAAAGATGATCTAGATACAATGACCCTGCCATGGGCAGGAAACTTTATACTAGGTCAGGTTACTCAGAGCCCCATCCAGCCTGTCTTGAGTAATTCCAGGGATGAGGAGTCCACAACCTCTCTCAAGCGATCTGTTTCAGTGCATCACCACCCTTACAATAAAGAGTTTCTTCTGTATATTCAATATTAACGCACTTTCCTTCAGCTTAAGGCCATTCCCCCTTGTCTTACCACCACATGCCCTTGTGAAAAGTCCCTCTCCAGCCCTCCTGTACAGGAAGGGAGGTGTCCTTGTAGCCTTCTCTTTTGCAGGCTGAACAGCCCCAGTTCTCTCAGCCTGTCTTCACAGGAGAGGTGTTCTTGCCCTGTGATCAACTTAGTGGCCCTCCTCTGAACTTGTTCTAGCAAGTTCTTGTCTTTCTAATGCTGGGAGCATCAGACCTTGATGCAGCACTCCAGGTGGGGCCTCATGAGGGCAGAGCAGAGGGAAAGAATCACCTCTCTTGACTCGCTGGTCCCAACACTTTTGATGCAGCTCAGGGTACAGCTGGCCTTCCAGACTGGGAGTGCACGTTGCTAAATCATACTGAGCTTCTTGTCCACACACATCCCCAAGTCCTTTTCCCCAGGGAAAGTCTCAATCCATTTGCTGCCCAGTTTATATATTGCTCGGGATTGCCCCAGCCCAGGTACAGGACCTTGCACTTGGCCTTGCTGAACTTCATGAGATTCATGAAAACCCACCCTCCCAGGCCTGTCAAGGTTCCTCTGGATGGCATCCCTTCCCTCCACCGTGTCAGCCACATTAGGTGCCTGATTAGGTGCCTCTTCCATAGATGTTAATTTGTTCAGCTTTGTTCAACTTGATCAACTTTCTGTTATTCACTTGCCCACAATCAAATTGCCTGCTCCAACAGATCCAACATGCAAATTTGAATGCTCAGGTTATAAAAATCACCATATAAATAACTTTGGAGCTTCAGCAACATTTTGATCCCTAAATTACAGAAATACTAGTTGCTCATACTAATTATTTTTGTGAAGGAAATTGACTACCCCCGCCAAAACCAGGAACTCTAGCAGGGCTCTGTGGGATGCAGACCTGGAGGTGCTGAGTGTGCAGGTTTGTTCTTTCGTGAGCCTAGTCCTTTGTCTCATTCAGTGTCAGAGGAACTTCCTCTTTTTCCTGACCAAGTCATGACTAAAAGTAACTCTGGATTGTCTAAATATCTTCAAGCTTGTATTAATAGAATAACTCAGAATCATGCTTGCTCTCAAAAACCTGGTCACAGAACAGATAGCTAATTTCTTCTGATAGCTGAATAGGAGGGTCCTGGGGAAGAGGGTTCAGAAAAAGCTTCAGAAGCCAGACACTTTTGAATTCATGGAGGAAGGTGGAAGAGAAGATTTCCTTAGCAGGAGGTTCCTGAAGGCCCTTCCTCCTAGCTCTTAGTCTCATTTTCCAGGACTGCAGCAGCCAACACAGACCTCATCACATTTCCTTTTCCCACAGCTTCCCCCTCTCCTGTCAGTTCTGGGTGGAGCAGAACACAAGTAAATTCCTCTGCCCTGGGCACAGCTCCTGTTCTTTCCCCTGCGCTGTGTGCTCTTGCACCTTGTCATCAACAATTTCCCTGGCTGACCATTCAGACCCAGTCCTGTCTGGTGCCCCAGGGCTGGTGACAAAGCACATCCCAGCACATACAGAAGGACAAGAGAAGGCCTAGAGGCTTGACAGGACACCATCATTGTAATCACAGGTGGTAGATTGAGTTGTGCCACGTGCACCTGTGTGTGGACATTTGGCATGCTTCAGAAGTGAAGGTCCAAACATCATTCTGAACATGAGCTCCATCCTGATGTGCTGCCCAGCTGGTCCATGCTGCCTCAGCTTCAAGAGGGGAAGGAAACTTCTACAGGGTAGAGCAGGGATCTGAAATTCAGATGATATGGGGGATATTTGTGTCTAGTGAGTCATATATGCACCATCACCCCTTACAGGAAGGCCTGTCTTCACAATGGGCGTCCTCTTAGGGTAGGAAGAAAAGCCAGCAGGAAGAAAAAAGTCACCATTCCCTTTCCCATTACCCTACACAAAGGTGTATTTGGTTGCTCAACTACCAAAAATGACACCAGGAATGGTGCAGGCAGCAGACACTGCACTTGCACTCCTTAAATAACTGACACAGAATGAGCAAGAACAGAAAAAACTTCTTGCTGCACATCAGAGCTCACTCAGGAGGCAGTGGTAAGGCCTGATACATGCCTCCAGAATGACAGTGGGAAAGACAGGGACTAAATCCCCAGTCTAGAGGCTTCTTGTCTAATGGGAGAGAGCTCATGAAAAGTAATCTTTTAGGGATTGAAGCAGGCAGTTGTAAAAATCTGAGGTTGAGTAAGACAAGCCAGAGCAGCAGTTCTTGGAGTCATTGGCACCAAAACAACACAACTCCAACAGCCTGCACTTGCTGACAAAGTTCATTGCATGCTGGATGTTGTTGTAAACTGACAAAATCAGAGGTTTCACCCAAACTCTGCAGGTGGTAGCAGTGGTTGAATTGCATAAAAGGAAAATTTTCTCTGACATCCATCTTTGAAACATATCCATCTCAGCAATGATGCAGTTTGACAGTGCATGCCAATGTTAATATGTGAGATAGACAGACAGATATATAGACAGATAGATAGATAATAAAATTATGGGATGGATAATATACACATTAAAGAAAGTGAAGAACAATGACTTTGAGAGCTTTTAATATTAAAGCTGTCACTAGGATGAGCTTTAATTGTGGTAAAGCTGAAGTAAGTTTCTAAGTTTGGATGCTGAATCAATGCCATCTAGTGGTAGTAGGGTTGGGGTTTTAGTGCTTTTTTTTTGTTTTATTTGTTTGGATTTTTTGTTATTATTTATTTTTGGTTTTGTTTTATGGTCATGAAGATCCCAGCCAGTTTAACATCATCAAAAATTCCACCTAATAATTATCTTTCACACCTTTGTGAAAATTATCCAAATATTTCTCCAAGTTAAGCAACTAAAAGCAACAGACATGAAACGATCAAGATATGAGCAAATTCAGAAATATTTAAATTTCCATTTGTTCAAACAACTGTATCCATCACAGACTAAGAATCTTTTCTACTGAAGCCAGCATTGCATTGCAACTTATCCAACACTCTCGCTTTAAAAGAACAGCTTTGCTTCACTATAACCTAAGGAGATGGGAACATTGCACTGACCAGCACTCTCAACCCTATGTCAGTTTGTCTAACAGAAGGTATTTCCTCTGATGATAAGCCTTACAATGAACAGTGTTTTCTTAGCTTTTAATTATGAAGATCATCAAGATACCAGGTGTTTGTCATCACACCTGGCTCCTTAGCAATAAATTCTTTTATGTCAACAAGCACTGACAAGAACAAGACTTAACAAGCAGGATTCATTTCCAAGCTTTGTAGATAAACAGAGAAGTTCTGAGCCCTCCTGCAGTTGCATATTGTAAAAAGAGCTACTTTGGTGGTCTGTTGCTCATTTGCAGAGTGCTGGCAGAAGTAAAATGTTAGAAACAAATGAAGTGTCTTGTCATTGCCCCTTACAGATTGACTGTGGCAGTGAGTGTAAGTTAGAGCACATGCACAGATGTGAGCATGGTACTTTACACTCGTAAGGCTGGTGTGCTTAAAGTGTATCTACTGATCATTTCCTACACTGTATTCCTCATGCCAGGATTTATAGCAGAGTAGACACATTCACAAATGTTTGGTATTCTCTTCAGTGGTATGCAGCTCTCAGATAATAAATTGCTTCAATTTGTTCCTAATGTCAGTGATCTACAATTCATCTGGCAGCAGGAGCAAAGGAGATGAGGGTTGTACTAAAATGTGAAAAGGTGGTGTGCTGGGTACCAAAATTCTGCAAAGACTGAGTATCTCAGACACAGCTAAAGGAAGCAAAAGTGAGGACTCTCTGGGCAGGACCTTATGGCAGCCCTCGGAAAATTGAGGTGAGAGGACTCTTTACTCTGTGTTTATTATATTGGGGGGTTTTTGTTTGCTTGTTCCTTTTTTTTTTTTTCTGTATTGTCCTATTTTTATGTTTGTCCTTTTAGAGAGAGGCAAATTCAGCCTTGTCTTGTAAATGGTACTGATAAATGAGATTGGGGTTTGAGATCTTGATTGCTGCTTTAAACATTTTGCCCCGTGAAAAAGTCCTCTGGGACTCTTCTGTGAAAGGAATCCAACAATACTGGAACTACAGGTCCTAACAACTGTGTAACTCTAATGCATTTCTATGAAAGTCAATGAATCAGAAGTATAAAAAATTTTATTTAAGCAAAGAATCTTTACGTATGTAGTACATGAAAAATCTGTACATACACATTAACCTCTGCAACAGATGCAGATATAGACAGTGTTTAAGGAACTAAGAACTTCTGTGGTCTGTCCTTGAAAACAGGATAAAATAAGCAACAAATTAAGGAAAACTATCAGTGACGCATTGCTTGAATTATATTTCCATGAGAGGCAGCTGGAACTGCTGTTACCTTTCAACAAAGTCAATTTGTTGATGGGATTTGATACCTGAACTCTATGTAGTGTACAAGCCCTCAGAAATTATCAAAAATATCTGCATCACTGTGCCTGTAACATCTTTGTATATCTTCTCAGTTGCATCAGCTAGGGCTTCAAAAGCTTGTAAGCTAATATTATTGTCAAGCTCTTTGCTTTTCTTAGGCATAAAGTCATGGATATTCTAGCTGGACTGGATGCTTGGAAATTATTTCAAAGGAGTGTTTCAGCTTTGGGAGTGAGCCCTTTGAGGTGTGTTTGTGAGAGTGTGGTATGACCACAGCAGCTGGTGGCAGTGTGAATGTACAGTAGCACTTGGTACTTATCTTCTCCTGGACAGTCATTTCAGCATTTACTTTAATTATTTACAAGGACAGCTTCTGCATTTAAAACCTGGAGAGCTCAATAAGTTGAAAATACTTTATCACCAAGCTCTTTATAACTACATAGGAATTATGCTTGAAATTTAGATTGTCCTCAGTGTTGAACTTGCCTGTTTAAAGCCAAGAGATCCCTTGATGAAAAGCTATGGGTCAGCCAGCTAGAATGGCCTTGGCCATCCTCTGCTTTCCCCTCTAGCTTGCAGTGACCTCCAGTGCCCAGCACTGGACAGACAAGATGGTCCCTCACTTTACTTGCAGCAAGTATCCCATGTCACAGATGGTCCACTGATGATCAAGAAAAGCAGTCACTAGTGGAGATTTTTATCTTGTTAATACAAATCAATAGTCTTGTCACTATCACATTTGCATTGCCACTAAGCTACAAGAGTTGAAACTGTGTCCTGGCTTGTGCTCATGTCTGACCACATTAAATTCTGAAATTATACTGAAATGGTAGAATCAGATTATCCCGCTGTAAATTGGACAATGCTTTAATGCTTTGTTCTCATCAGCTGTAAAACACGCTATTGTAAAGCCAAGCTTGGTCAAGAGTAGAAGCAGCTTTGGCATTAATGATCACAAAACAGCCAGGGCTGTGTGGGGCTATTCTGTATGACTTCATTTTTGTAGGTGGTAGCTGTATAAGAGTTAGGTAGTTCAAAAGTGAAAAAAAAAAAAAAAAAAAAAAGCTTGTCCTTATGGTCACATGTAATTACAGAAAACTGAAAGTCTTCGGGCTTTGAAAAAAGTTCCCAAAACCTCATGCTGGAATGGTTCTCTGCAATTTCAGCAGAGAAGTGGGGGATGGTGTGAGGAGCACTCCTGTCATTGGTGGCGGTTATTATGATCTACTTGGTTAAATAGCCCTGGCCTCTTTTGAATATGTTTGAAGATACATTTAATTACAAAATCCAATGAAATATCCTTCATGCTTTATTAAGAAGCAAGAACTAGTAGTCACCATTATGAAGAATTTTTTGCTGATGGAAGAAAATGAATGTCGAATAAAAGGATAATGAAATATCACTTATTCTTTCCTCCTGTGAGTGAATATGGTATTAGAGTTACTTTTGCAGAGCTTCTGAACACTCCTGGTATATCTTTGTACTGTAGAGAGCTCATGGCAATTCCTCAAAGAGTTACATCATAAGGATATTACAGAGCTGTAGCTGTGCCCTACTTATAGAGAGGGTACCCAGAGGCATTTTCTTGTTCCTCTTCTAATTTCCTTGTGCTTAACATTTGGTGGTTTCTTTAAAGTCTTAAGAAAAATGCCTACTTTCTGCATATTTAGGTGATTCAACACCTTTGAGAGTATCAGTGGAAGGTGGTTTTGGTGAAACACATTCTTGTTGTATAGGTTAGTATCAATTGCAGTGACTAATGCTCTGATGTCATCTTTCTACTGAGGAATCCATTTTTCCTGATGTAAAAACCTCAATCACTTGAACACAGTAGTGGCCTTCTCTTTTCAGTTACTGCTCCAATACCTGCCTTTTCTCACCAGGTTTTTTGAAAGAAAAGTCTGTTTTCCTAAAAAAACCCCCCAAGTTTAAGGAAGTGGTGGCCAACGAGCCATTACCAAGACAGAATACTTGTTAAACCACACATTCACATCTAGTGGTGCTTCTTTTCTCTCGAGTACCAATTTTCATGTGCAAGACAACTTATCGAGTGCAATGCAATAAAAATTCAATGAAAAAAAGATAGCACTAAAAATGAGTTCCCAAAATGTCCCACTGTTCAGGGAATGACTTCCTCAGCAGTAGAATCTCCTTTCCTTTAAAATTCATTCTTATTGTTACATAGAGCATCGACCTAACTCCATGATTCAAAAGCACAGACTAGAGACTATGAGGTGGCTTTAGGACAGAAGCGTTGAACCAATGTAATAATTTTCTGACAGTAGGTGAGGTAAGTCAAATCTCTTTTACTGCCTGATAAATGACTTTTCTTTTGGCAGAAGTGAAGCAGATAGCACATATCTAATTAGATGACACAAAGGCACTGCAGTACATGCTCATCAGAAAAATATCCTCAGAAGATATTTTCAAAAGCTGCTCTTCAGCTAACTCTCAGTTTTCTGGAAGAGAAATCATGCATCCTTTGATGAGGAATAACAGCCTTGTCCCCTCAATGACATTCAAAAATTTAGTGCCTGGGATCAGAATAGTCACATGTTGTAGACAGGACTTATTTGGTATGCACGAGTATATTCCTGCAATGAAATTGCATTTCATGAACTGCACTGCTACAGCAGCCCTCCCCTCAAAACAGATGGTCCCTCCTCCCTCTGCACAACCACTGACAAAGGGGAGGATAAAATACACTTTTAAACAGTCACAGCTGTCCATCGCTGGGCCTAATCATCAGCAATTGTGTCACAAAGCTCAGTAGCTCTGGGATTATGCATTTGAAATGAGTTTTAAAATGAAGATTGTGGGGTGTATCAGAGCTCATCCAATGCCTCTCTTTTTTGACAGCTTTCCAGATTTCCTCGGTGCTCAAGGACTTCAAATAAGGAACTATTTAATTCCAGCTTTACCTCTAGTTTCTTGTTTCCTGAAGAAAGCTGCAACAATTTGCCATGAGTGCTATAAATATACTTTTTTCCCTACAATCAAGCAATATTTAATTTCTATTTCTGTAACTATGGCATCGCACAAGCAGACAAGTTTTTTATTTCATTGAGTTCTTTTCTTTGAGTTATAAATATTTAAATATCATTGAATAGTGAGTCAGAAAAGAAATTCCAACCACTTTAAAAGGTTATACTGATTTTTATCTCAAGTGATATGAGGAAATAGGGAAAATAGGATCTAGATTATAAAGGTGAGCAAAAAATCTAAGAAAACACTAATATAACAAGCACATCAAGCAGTTTAACCACTTCACTGAGTTCTACGGTTAGAAAAGACACAATTGCCACAAAAATATTTATGCTTGCATTTTCTATACATATCTTTAAAGTGAAAATATAGATGACATGTTTTTCAGTGAAGATAAAATTACAATGGCATGCTAGTTGTACACCTTAGCCACCAACATGGTAACTATGCTCCAGAATTACTCTCACAAATGGAATCTACACAGTCACATGTTCATGGGGAACTAAAATGAGTTACAGCCCAGAGTCAATGTATAATTGGTGCAATCACTGCAGTAAATCAGAGCAAGAAATTAAGAAAACTGGAAAATGCTACTTGATAGGAACAGAGTTTAAGAGTAGCCTCAAAGCCTTTTTCCATTGTACAGAATCAAAAGCAGCAGGAAGAAGAAATAGCAGCCAAAACACAGGAAGTACTGACCAAGGTATTTTGAACTAGAGCAGCAGAAATGGGCATTGTCTGCTAACATTGTCTGCTATTCACACATTAAATGTTCAATTAAAGTAATAAGATCAAAGCAGATGGCAAATAGCGCAGGAAATGACAAATGTTGTTGCATGAATTCTTTGTGCTATCTCAGGCCTGTGGCCATCCACCTTAGCCTGTCTTTAGAGGTGGCTAGCTTATCTGATGCTTCAAGAAAAAGCTAATAATAAACCCAAGCAAAACAGAAGTGATGCTGTTGGACAAAATTCCACTTTAGTTTTATCAAGAGGCTGAATTAAACTGGACCTTGAAGTTTAGCTATAATACTTGCCTTAACATAAACCTACCAATGTCAGGAGGAGGTTAGGAGCTCCAAAGGAGTTGGGTGAACATATGAACTCAGAGCCCCACATTTCAAGACCAGGATTACTGTTTGTCTCAGCTCTTGCCTGACACATTTCTTACACAGAGGTTGGAAAATGGGAGCTCATTCAAGCTTCTATGCCCAAATAAAGAGTACCTTGAAAATATTTCTGAAAACTGTGCTGTGTCATGCTAAGAATTTTTGATGATGGCCTATTCACCACTGTCCATGCTTACATTATTACACCAGATGAGTTTCCATAGCTTCTAATAGAAGCAGCTGGACCTTCTCATCAGCCCATCAGACCCTAAAAATGGCCTTGTATTTGTTCCTTTACTTAAACACAGTGGTCAAGTTCTTTGTGGTCTTCTTGGGCATCTGAATGAAGTCCTTAGGTACTTGTTAGAAGTGTTGTTTTCCAATTCTGCATCTTTCAGAGTATTTTGAAACTTTTCCAGTTCCCATGTCCGTCTTGAAACACAATCAAACTAGCGCAAATGGAGCAGTTTGTAAGGAAAATCCTTACTTTCATGTCTCCATCCCCATTTACACAGCTAAAACATACCTTCATTGTAGAGACAGAATCAAGTAACTAGAGAAATTCTGAGGTCGTTACTCAGAACTTCTCACAATCATTGTTTTCTATGATTTAATTTCTCATCCCATAAGCATTCAAAGTTCCATTTTTCAAAATATCCTACTTAAAGGGTGAAACTCTATTAAAAATCTTATTTGTAATTGAAGTTTGTTTTTGAGTTCATGCTAAGAAAAACATATTTCCAGATTTTTTTCCATTCAACAAAAAAAGTGTTGTTATAAGAGGGCACCTATAAACAATTAAATCATTTTATTTTATACTGTCATCATTGCACAGTCACTTTTCTTGAGGTACTGGCAATCCAATAAGAGGATTATACAACTTGAGAAGAAATTAATCTCTTTGATTATCTAATCTTATTCTAAAGTCTGCACTATTTTAGGCTATTAGAACTATTTTTAGAATTGTAAAGAGCTTGGTGAAACAACTGTCCTAATTTCTAAAGCTGTGTTGGTAAAATGTGAGAATTTAAAAAATATAATTAATTTACATTTGCTTCTAAGTCATGATGATTGAGGAAGGGGATCCTGGTCCTCTTCTCAGCCCTAGTGAAGCTGTATCCAAACTACTGACTCCAATTCTGGACTCCTCAGTACAGGAGATACATGGAGCTCCTTTTGACACAGATAACATTTTAGCACAAGGCGTGTGATGGGAAATTTCTCATATTTTTCAGGTTTTCCGTATTTGACAGGTAATATAAAGGATTTCCATTTTATACTGCACCCACACAGCCATTTTTTAGTCAATAATGATCATTCTTTGTAAAGAGACACCAAATCTAAGGCTGATTTGAGGTAATTTATTCAAACACACTTGGGCTAAAGATACACATGAGAAGATATTATGCTAGCTAAATGTTTCTAAGTAGATATCATACATTTTATTGAAGAGCCTGCAATAAAATCAGGTTTGTGACTCGTGTTATTTACACAAGATAAACATTATGTAGACTGCAAATATTTAATAATTCTAATTTTATTTATTCTCTCTAATTTAATAGATTGCTTTCTTTTTATCATTCCAGCTAAACTTTGAATGCTAAACAGCCACCCAGATCAGCAGCTGCTACAACCATAAGCAGAGCTGAATTTTGATTATTCAGAATGTTATGAAACTATGGGTGAGTCTGCTCTAAGAAGATGTGAGCCCTCACTTAGCAAGGTGCTGTAATCATCATAGTTGATTCACTTGACCCTGAATACAACCTGATTAGAGTCAGAGCAAGGTATCAGCCTGCTCTTTAGGTTGGTAACTAGGGAAAGGGAAAGCTTGAGTTGTAGTAATTTCTGAAACACCTTTTTAATTTATGTACTTTCCTAGAACATTAGACCGTTCCTGCTGTTGGAAATCTCTTCTATGTTGTTCTTGAAGCCTATTTTTTTTTTTGGTAAATCATTGGGGGTATTTTTTATTCCAGATTTCATGGGATTTTCTTTCCTACCAAAGTACTTATTTTTCTCTTATAAATTAGGTTATACTTTGCAATCAACTTTGGTTTACTGACTATTTGCCATTCTGGATGTGGATAAGCTGGATTTCATGCTCGTAGCCTCAGTGATGTTCGTTAGAAATAAGGACATGAAAAGCAACTGGGAAGCAAAAGAGCATACAGTGGAAAATAATTTTAAGAATTCTGAAAACTTAAAAAATTTAGCCTTGTTGTGACAGGACTGCAAAAAGGTTGACAATGGCGTGTGGTGAAAATGCAGAAGAGGAAGGAAGAACACAGCCAGGAGAAGCAGGGAGAATTATGAAGGCATGAATCAGTAAAGTAACTGATTATCTATTTGAATATTGTACTATTGTAAATATTGCTTTTCTGGGAAAATGCAATTTTGTAAATAACATTAGAAGGTTTTCAGTACTTACAGCTTTCTGATGAAATTACTTTGGGCAAAAAATGTATCCAAATACTAAACTACATCAAGATGTTCACAACATGGCACATAACATCAAAAACAACTGAGGTCAGAAATGTAAGACAATGTAATATATGTGGAAAATCATAGGGTCACTAATGTTCACATGTATTGCATTTCTTTTTTAATAACTATTATTAGGAAATACCATAATAAAATAGATGTAACTCATTTTTTTGTATAAATTATTTTTCATAAATTATTTAAACTCTATAATCCATTTGAGTCATATTTATATCAATGATCTACAGAACTAAGACTATATTTCATGTTCAACAACTATTTCTGAAGCCTAATACCAATAAGCATAATAAATAAAGGTTTAATATGCTGAAATAGGGGATGGATTTTCAGACCAGGAAAGAACTATTAAAGTAAGGTACGGTTCACACATTTTTCATTTTAGATGAAAACTTCCTCTAGTGAATCTACATGAATTATACTCTCTTACTTTAGAGAATTTCTGGGTTTAGATGTTTCATTTAATGAAAGATATTTAAATAGATCACACAGACTGCACTATATCTAATTAATTTCCCTAGCAATAATGTTGAATAACATTTTCTAACTTCCTAATGTTTTAGTTGTCGTGAAAGTTGTCAGAAACACTAATTGTGAATGAGGACTGGATATCAGAAGGAGAAGAAGATGGGGAGGAGAATTCATGGCTCTACTGAGGGTGGGTGCCAGCTGAGCAGTCTGACTGCCCTGGGTGATGCAATGCCAGTCTGGATGGATGAGGGGTGGGCAGCAGATGTAATGTACTGTCCCTTTAGCAGAGCTTTTGACACTTACCCCTCCTGTGTCCTTGCATACGAGCTGAGCTATCACAGTCTGGGTGGAGGGCCATCAGGATGGTTGGAACTGGAACACTTGTCCTGTAGCACGAGGTTGAGGGGCTGGGGCTGGTTCAGCCAGGAGATAAGAAGGTTCTGGGGGCAGCCAAATCAGGAGCAGCTCCTGGTGTACAGCGGGTGACCCAGAAGACAAAAGTAAACTCATCAGAGAGGCACATGGTGGGTGGATGAGAGACAGCGGGCATAAATGGGAACTAGAGGGGTTCAGGCTGGATTAAAGGGAAGTTTTCAGCCTGAGAAGAGCCAGGCAGGGGTACAGGCTGCCCAGGAAGGCTGTGCAGTCTTTGTCCTGGGGGTTTTTCATGACCCAAATGGACAATGCCCTGGGCAACCTCGCTGGATCTCACAGCAAATCCTGCTTTGAATAGGAGACCTCCCAAGGCCCCTTCCTTCAAATATTATTGTGAGATTAAGACTGAGATATACCCATCTAAAATATCCACTGAAACTACATAAATTTCAACCATTTGGGAGATCCTGTTCCAGTTCTCTCAGGTCTGTGAAGGAAAGATTATGCTTGCAAAGGATCCCATTGGTTATTAAGAGTGTTATAATATCTGCAGTTTAATCTCTGAAGAAGCAATTGTAGACAGCTTTGATATAAATACAGTAATCAGAATTCATTCATCTGACAGTGTAACATGGCATTTCATTTTACAGACCAAAAAAAGAGACAGAAAATACTTTCAAAGGAAGCAGAAATCTTTTGCTTCTCCAGAAAATGAACACAGTCTGGCACTCACAATCACAGCTTTAAGATTAAATGGAGCAGTTTTACAGATAAAGGGGTTCTACTGTCACAGTGAAATTTCTAAAGGTTTTTTATTTGGAACTCAGGAAAAGGGGACAATAAACCTGGAGAAGAGCAGACTGATTTTCAAGCGTATACTTGAGTGTTTGTCTGGCTCTTCCCATGAGCTCTCGCTCACAGGTGCACATGGCAGGTGCCGTGTGTGCTACATGTGTTTCTGCACATGTGGGCAAGACATGCATTTAGCTCAAGTACTGTCAGTCTTTCTGTCTTACTTGAAAACATGAGAGTAAACAGGAAAAGTGTATGTCCAGTTTGTGAACCTCAAAAAGCCATCCTACACTGTATGCAACAAGCTTGCATTAAATTGTGGAGAGTCAGACTAATGTCTGTCTCTTCAAACAAAACTTTGTGAGTGCAGCACTGTGGTAAGAAGAGTGCACTGCTATCAATACTAGCATGGTATTACAAAATATGGGCAGTGCTGACTCTTCATGTTCCAGCCCTAAATGACTGCCTCTGGAAAAAGCACAGGCCACACAGTTCCCTGCTCTTCTCTTTCTTTACAAACCTTTAAGCAGCATTAATTTCTTTTTGGCCGAGAGAGAATTGTTAGGAGCTTTTAGCCCCGTGAACCATCTTGGTGGCCAACTGCATTCTGGAAAAATTGTCTGTAGTATTGTCTGTAGTATTTTCACCAGCTGCTGACCTGCTAAGTAGAAAAAAGGGCTAACAGGTATCATGGTGTGTTAATCACAAGGCTACCAAACCAGTCATAGGGTATTACTGGTACTTTGCTGCCAAAAAGCCCAGTAATTCCAAGTATCCATGCTTGGTGCCAGATGCATTAACAAGCTGCAGCTGTGCTAATTTTTTTATAAAGCTTATAGGAAAAGTGCCATGAATAAAAGCTAGCCATCTTTGAAAAGTAACATTAATACTTTAAGCTTCTGTTAACACAGAGGCATTGAATGAAATGGGAACTTAAACATTCTGTGAAAGATGGCTGCTTCACAAAAATCTGGTCACGTTCAAAGTCCCTCTGATGACACAAAACTGAAGTGTGAGGGTATATGTAGTACTGTGGCCATTTGAACATTGTTCATCACTGTTCCAGGATTTTTAAAAGGACCTTAGGGCAGGCATGGAGATGGCTGACAAGCTCTACAGCAAGGGTAGCTTTGATTTGAGTGAGGTTCTGAAATACAAATTCATGTAGTTCAGAACAGTTCTTTAACCTGTTTAACTGTTCTTTAACCAAATTAGCTCTGCTATATAATTTTGGGGATATGGATCTGTAACCACGTGTTCTTTTTTAATAAACTAACAGAAGAAATATGGAATTGTGAGCAACTTGTAGATTCTATCCATAGTATAAACTAGCCAAACCTATAACAATAAACATAAAGAAAAAAGCATATTGGGAGATTTATGTTTTCTGGTTTTCACATAGTGAATCTCTCTAAGGAAATTATTGTCTGTTTTTTAAATGGCAGTCACATAAGAAATGAATCCTGAATTAATTGAAGTCCATGATGAAACTTCAAAAGGATCAGCATTTCTTCCTTGCTTATATTGTGGGTTTTATGGAGATGTTTCCAAAAGGCCTGAGCCTTTTGAAAGTCACATTATGAAATGTGACTGTAGACATTCTCCTGCAACAAATGCTGAAAGAGTAGGTAGCATATTCATAAGCATTCTCCAAGAACCTCACTTTTATTCATGAAACTAAACAGTCAATAAAATTGTATTAATGCAGGAATTGTTAAAAATGCATGTTGTTTTCTGTCTAGAAGAAAATTAATTTTAATATACACTTTGATAGTTGATGGCATTTTAAGGCATATATTTGTCAGGATATTTGCATGCTGAATATCAGAGTGTAGCATTTAGTCTTTCCCCAGTTTATCAATCATGTTATTCTCTGCAGTTAAGACAATAACTTCTAACAAAAGAAAAAAACTGAATGACTTTACAGGAGAGCATGCCAAATTATTCAGTGTTTAAGTATCTTAGTAGTCAGGCTGTAACCTCAGACTCCTGGCTCCTCCTGTAGACACAAGACAAATAATTGACCAGCAAGGAGAGCTGTGCTCTTTGCCATTTGGTTCTACCAAATTAATAAATGAACCCTGACTAAATGGCCAAGGAAACTATTTGAAATGTGTAATTCAGCGGATGCTGAGGAGCGATTTTGAAGTTGATTAGTTTAAATGAAAAAGGGTTTTCAAAAATTGCTGGAAACCTCTAACAGCCTGCCTTTGTATCTTCAGAGCTCTGCTGGAGAGAATACTAGGCTGTAGTATTAAGCTATTAGTGAGCTGCATAAAGAGAAGCACAGAAAGCAGTAAAGGCAGGGCCATTACAGAAATCATTGGCATATTTTTGAAATGAGTAGTCTATACAGAATTTTGGTCACTGCATCAAAAACAAACGCAAAAGAAATACAAGCAGCCCAGCAGTTCTGACAGAAAAATTACAGCTCTGGAGATCTCATCTTTACATAAAAAGATGAGATAAATATCAGTACCATCTCATACTGAAATAGTGTCCATGTGAGGTGATGTGGCAGAGACTTGGGAAAATGCATGTTGCTACAGCTGTCATTCAGATGTCCTGGAAATACAGAAATGCAAAAACACTTGATGAAATATAAGGGAAGGCAGGAAGACAAGCTTACATTAATGAAATATATACATACCAGGAAGCAGCAGACAGAAAGGTTAGGAAAGAGAATAATTCTTAACATTCTTAATGATTTCCACCTCTCCACAGGCCCTGGAGTAATGCTTGGATAGCTCTGGGCAACCCTTTACCCACTCTTATAGCTCCTGCCCAGTTGTGTGTCTCACATTCAGCCTCTTGATCTCAGTGATGGCTGGTTTGACAAGGGACACAATTTCAGCCTACAGCTCCTCTGGGGCCGGGCTGTGTCACTAGGGTATTCAATGTCAGTCACCACTCTGGGGACCAGCAAAGCTGAAATCATAGCAGGTGGTTGGAGGGTGAGAAGAGATAATGCAGCTGAACTCCCAGCTTCACAGCTCTCCAGCTCTAAATAATGAGTGAGAATAGTTTTGGACTGCTGTAACTCACCTCCAGCTGCCTACCACCCACAGGACAATTTTGGAAGCAAGAACAGATAGATCATAAGGACCTTTGACTTTCCCTCCGTGGCCTGGCTATCTGAAATATCACCCACTGGTTTCATTTCCACACAGGAAATTCTTTCACACAAAGTTCAGTTGCCTTTTTGAATGTTTCACTGGACAGATAGCAGCCTCCAATCCTAGACACTGACACAGATTTTCCCAATCTATTTTACTACCCCAGGGGAATCTTTTGTTCTGCTTTTCATCTTCCTTTTTGCCAGCATTAGTCAGCATTTCTTGTTGCATCTTGCCTTCAATTTGGTACACAGTCTGAGTGGTAATAAGTGTTTGTAGGATACCTGGATCCCACTGACTCCCATTAAATTATAGCAAGTTCTATGAATCTCTTGGGATCTGATCAGTAGACTGTTCCTCTTTCCAACAGCAACATTTGTAATGCATCAGAAACTTTTATAGAGCTATCAGGAGAAAATATATAGTGTAAACAACTTCCCTGTGCAATCCCAACATCCAAGCTTTAGCTACTATGTGCCTAGCAGCTACTATGTGCCTAAATCTTGCACACAGGGGATTCTGAGTCTGTGTGTTATTTATAATATAAAGCAAATAGAAATATTTTTTATTTTAAATAAGAACAATAACAGCAAATTATCAGGGTAATTCCACTGAAATCAATTACATTAAAGTAAAATCCTTCTTGTTTCGGGCTGTCAGTATCTATCATTAAAGACCACACCTGTTCTCCATTGCATGACAAATCTTCTGTTCTCCTAGTCAAGGTAAAAATCATAAGTATACATGTCCAGGGTACCAGCTTGTTTTTGGACAGATTTTAGGATATTCCAAGTACTCTACAGATACAAGGCATGATTTCAGCTTCCTGCTCAATCAGTTCAAATGATTGCAATGATGACAGGTACTGTGTCTCTTGTGTGGAAATTTTTTTTCTCTTCCTTTTTTTGCTGTTTTATTCAAACTCGGATCTACTTCTGACTGGAAATATGCAAGTTCTTTTGGAAGTAGAAGAGCCTAAAATTTGCTTTCCTTAACCAATTAACTTTGACTAGAGGTGTTCAAATTTTAATTTTACATGATGCAAATTTATTTGTTATTATTTAGCTGCAGAAATATCTGTGCAGATTGTTATTCCTAGTTAGAAAACCTATCTTAAGAAAAAATGAGACAAGACTGATTTATATCTCAATGCAAACACCAGCAGATATAGAAGGATTTGATTTTTGAAAGATGAAAGCGACCAATCTAAAGGCATCAAGAACTTGAGGCAAAAAAGGACAGTGTTAAGTGGGACCCACCTGTGTGTGTGTGTGTGTGCATGTATGTATATAAAAGACACATTAAATATTTTTTTAAAATCCTTTTGAAGGAGTGTGGCAATCACTTCTGTTTCTTGTAATTGCTTTTGTTATGCTGTAATTGAATAGGCCTGTGTGTGTGAGTGTCTGTGCATACAGAGGTAGGGGAAGTTGGGGACTGCAAGTATGAGAGCAAGATGGAAGAGCAGAGTGATATTCTAACACCCTTATATGATATCTGATACATTTGAGCACTTGTATCATATTTTCTTAAAATATTGCATGCTTCACTACTTGCTGCAATTCAGCATAAACTATTTTTTGCTGCATTTTTCCAGCTTTGTCACCATATAAGAGAAGCAATAAAATAAATATTTGCCCAAGGGAAGACATTTCTGTCTGCCCCTTAATAAATAGTGCAGCTAACACCTAATACAGAAATTGAATAAAATGGTTATGTTTTCTTTCCATTTTATCTTAATGAGAAAATTATCATTAGAATTAGACAAATGGAAGAATTATTTTTGTAATAGCAAAAATCTGAACGAGGCGCTGAATTAGAAAAATGAGCAATACTTTACCTCTCTGTTGACTCACAGCTGGTGACACACAGCCTGTGAGGGTGGCTACAGAAATGGAATCAAGATAACTGGGAGTGCAGAGGGAAACCCATCATGGCAAGATTTTGCTGCCTGGGGTGGAAATCCTGGTTTTGAAGATGTGTCACATTAGATGCTCCTTCACCAAAGAGTCAGGCCATGGAAGCACAGCTTCTCCTGGCACTGCAGCTGCTGGTGCTGGTGTGGATGTTGAAAGGGCCTCCTCCACACATTGTACCCAGAGTAAGCAGGTCACACTGATCACACAAGTTTGAATGGAAATCCTAGTCACCCAGGAATCTTGGAAGTGATAATGGACCAGCCAGAAGGCAGGACTTTGGAACGTCACCAGAGCAGGAGGTGATGTGTGCTCTGTTGGGTGCTCATCCAACTCATGTTGGGTGCTCAAAAGGGCAGTCATGTTTTAACCCCAGCCATGCAACCACTCTCTCCCACTCCCCAGCCAGGTGGGATGGGGAGGAGAATTGGGAAAAAAATTTAAGAAAAATTAAAACTTGGGAATGAACAGTTTAATAACAGAAACAAAGTAAAATTTAGTACTAATGATTTTAATTATACTAATGAGAATAGTACTATTTAAAAAAATACTAATAGCAATGAAAAGGAGAGAGAGGAGAGAGGAAAGGAATAAAATGCAAGAAAGAGAAGTGATATCCAATAAAATTACTAACCACCTGCTGAGCGATGCCCAGTGGCACTTACTTGAGTATAAATGGGGGTTGGCTGCATTTTTCCAACTTATTAACTGAAGATGGAAAGCAATTAACTAAATTCTAATCCAAGGGAAGAATTTTCTGTGTGTACATTAATAGTGTAGCTAACACCTAATACTTACTGAAAGAAACTTAATGATAGAGCAACATTTGCTGTCTTTTCAGCTTAGTTTTTCTGAGAGATAGTAAGATCTCTTTCCCAGGCAGCTGCATATATTATGAATTCTTCTTTCCACAGCCACAATTTGCTCTTTTCTTAGGTATGGCTATTGCATACTCAAAGTACACAGCCCTGAAACAGGCAGGTTTCTATTAATAGCATTCATCCTGAAGAGATGAATTTAAGGTTCTCCTAGATGTTCAGATACTGATAATCCTTTAGGGATCAAGCCCCAGAATTATGTGTTTGCATTGCTCCCAGATCATTTCTGAAGTAAAAATTGTGAGAAAATTTCAAAAAGGATCACATAGATATATTAGAACTTATTGAAATATTTTACTGATGTTTTCCTTAAAACATCAAAAAAAGTTGTTCCCCCCCCCCAGAAAAAAAAAAGCTAAAAAAGTTCAAAAGGAAATAACTGCATATTTCTGTACTGATGGAGACCCTATATCAAATGTCAAATGTGGGAATGATATCTCATGTTTAGCATCAAACTCAAGTGTGGTTCTTTTTACTGTGTTGGAATATGCAACACTGGTTTTCTGAATACTTCAGTGTTATTTGAAAATGTCAGATTGATTCTAGTCTTTGAAGTAAAGAGATTCTCATCTATAACACTGTTAGTCACCAAAGCTCATTGTTAGGCAAAATCATGCGAAACAAGACTGAGATTTTAAAAATGGAAACATCCAAGCAAGTAGCTAAAAATCCCATGCTTGAGACCACACCATTTTCTTGCTCTTAAAAAAAAAAAATTAAATTTCCTTTTTGGCTGATGGACATTTTGCTTCACATTTTCACCCTTTTCTTTGTGAGGAATTTGTAACATGAAGTAATGTAAGTGTGAGAAGATAAGCAATAGGTTCAAAGAAGGTACAAGAATAAGGTGCCAAGAAAGAGATGATGGGTTTTCTTCTTCAGAACACAATGCCAAATCTTTTTTTTTTTATTATTAAGTTGTTTTTTAAGAAAGTTGATTTTTTTGATTAAGTTTTTTTTTTGATTACGTTGTTTTTTAAGAAAACAACTTAATCAAAATATGTACATTTGAATTTATAATAGTTACTCCAAAAAACAAGCATAAAATTTCTTTTTACTGCAAATAAACAGGTTTATATGATAACAGTTAACCATCTGTGATGCTCACTGAACTTTATGGCTCACATCCTGACTTATTTTTTTAAGTATTTCATCTTCATTGTTTTTCATACAGACACTTGGAGAGTGGCAGCAGCTTCAGAAATTCGGTGTGTAGTTTTGCACAGCTACTTGTGGTGAGGATGATTTTGGAAACTAAGCTATGAGCCTAAACATGTGTAATTCAGATCTGGACAGGCAATACTTGCGTAAGGATCAATTCTCCTGGCACTGCAAAACACATTCAGTCATTAAGGCGAAATGTTTCATAAAACTCCCTTTCTGTTCTCAGTTGAGGGACCGCTGTTGTAACAGTCACAGTCACAATTTTGCTTTTTCTAATACAGAATAAAAAGAAATAATTTTGAAAACAATTTCTGATGGAAAGAAATACAGAAAAAGCAAATGTGCACATGTCTGTGCACATTCATATTCATACATATATTACATTTGAAAGGGAGTAATTATTGTATTTAAAGTGAAACATCAGCCCACATGGATCCTATATTGTCTCCTCAATTAAGTATGGGTCCTGTTCCTATTAGGTGTCTTTAAATGAAAAAACACAGATTTTTAACATAGGCAGTGCAGTCAAGATGACTTTGCTTCACGAAAACTAGGTTTTCCCAGTAATGATTTTAAAAAGGCAGGCACTAGTAATACTTAAATTGCAGGCAGGATTTCTCCACAAAGGACTACCTTCCTCCAAGTTTTAAAAGACAAAATATCTGTTCATTCAGTTTTAATGACTGAAAAAAACCTGCAGGTTCCACAGTTAGGTGGCACTCTTTCCTTTTTCTTATTGAAGCCTTAAAGCCTTTGCAGTCACTGTAACTCAGAAGCTCTAAAATATAGCATTTTGTGATTAAGGCTTCACTCTGAAAAGGAACTGGACAAACATCAGACCTGTCTCACGGGTCTGTAATTTTTCCCTTCTCTTGGAAGCTGGCATGTGTTTCCTACAGTCTTTGTCTATCACCTTTTGTAATGTGTCACAGTTACTGTGGGTATTTTGTAGCTTGGAGAAACGCTTGAGGGTGAAAGTTTCATCCTCTGCAGGCAGATGCCCTGCACTTATTGCTGTGGCCTGCTTCCACTTTCCTTACAATGCCATCAAAGCCTTATATTCAACTAATCTATATTCAAATTGAGGATCCTCTACAGTAAAAAAATGCCATTTCCAGAAGACCTGTCCTTCAGGACAATTATCGTGGTGAAAGGAAGATGTAGCTCCACTTTAGCCTTGGTTTTGTGATCCATTCTTCTACAGCTGTGCCTTGCAAACGAAGCTGTCTTGAGGATAAAGGAATTTAACATGATTAAATGTGATTTATTGTGACTTAGTGTGATTAGGAACTAGGCTCTCACCTTTGTCAATATGTTAAATTGGACCCATTGAGAATGAGAACCTCTGTTGATATGATAGATCACAAAGAAATGTGAAAAAAATAGAAAAAAAAAAGAAAATAGGAGAACCCATAGTACTGAACATAGCTAAAGCTACAGTACCAAAAGCTGCCTCAAATTATTTCACCAATATTTCAAAATTCCTATCGTATTGATTCATTCTTTCTTCTTCTTCTTCTTCTTCTTCTTCTTCTTCTTCTTCTTCTTCTTCTTCTTCTTCTTCTCCTTCTCCTTAATCTGTAATAATAATAATGATAACTGATTTTAATAACTGACTTTATAAAAATGCCTCATCTTGCCAATTTTTTTTTCAAACAGGGCCCATAAACTATCGATAAGCCTTTGTAAATGTAGAAAGAAAAAATAATAAGGCAGTCCACCTTAATTTCTGCCAAGACAAAAATATGGTTGAAACACTTTGTGAAGTGGATGGAGATGTGTTGGAAGGTATTGCCTTCACTGAAGCATAGTGGTCTTATCCCAACAATTGCAACCCAAGTTTAAGCAAGTGATAAAGTTTGCACCTTTGGAGCACTGCCCCATATACTATAAATCATAGCCTGGTGCAATATTTTATGTCAAGAAAAACACTTTAAGTCAGCAATATGCTGACTTTTATTTTCTAGGCAGTTATGACAGTGATGTACCTTAGGAGTGGTTCCTGGACTTCTCTAATGAAGCTTGAACTTCAATTCATGTGTGGCCAAGAAATCTCAGAAGTGTGCTGGACTGAGCCCATAAAACAAAACATTGCTTTGTACTTTTTCAATTGCTTTTTCATAAAAGGATTCCAGTACAGTTGCCTGATATAAATCATCTTTCCAAATATTTGCTTAGTCTTAAGTAGTGGTGTTTCCCACTTGATAGAGTTTTGCAGTATTTTGTTTCACTAAAACTGCACTATTGAGTCATGGTTTGTGTCCTTGTGCAAAGCTACCTTTTGGGATGCAGTTTATTCTGCTCTATAATTTGGGGCTATTTTTAAGTGTGAGCTAAAATAAACCATGAAACTTGGCTTCTTTGTGATATCTATGTTCTTCTCACCTTTTTTCTAGCCAATCTTTTCCACACAGCTTTTCTTCTCTTCTTTGATTGCCAGTGGTCTGTAGTGTTACTAGAAACTTCATGGACTTAAGAAGTTATCAGCTATTACTATACCACAAGTTACTGAGCACCCATCAAGAATGTTTTGCTATTCTAATAATCCATCCATGAAAGAAGACACAGGGAATGCAAAAGACCTAATGATGTTAGGCTGCTGCTACTATTTTTTTTTTAATGGTTCCCTTCTTCTTTATAGACATTTGTAGTGGGTTGACCTTGGCTGGGTGCCAGGTGCTCACCAAGCCACTCCATCACTCCCCTTCCCTGTATGACAGGGGAGAGAAAATGAGATGGAAAGAGGGAGAAAAAGAAGTTTATTCTTTACTTCCCAGCAGCCAGTGATGGTCAGCAACTTCCTGGGAACCAGGGCTTCAAGTGCCAATGGTTGCTCCAGAAGGCATGCGTTGTAGATAAGGGATTTCCTCCTACTTTCTCCTTTCCTTGGCTTTTGTACCTATGTGATGTCATATAGTGTGGATCTTCCCTTTGGCTAAGTTGGGTCAGCTGGCATGATGGTGTCTTCTCCCAGGATCTTGCCTCTCCCAGACCCTTGACAGAGAGGAAATGCTGGGAGAGCGGCGGTGCCAGCCCTGCTCGGCAGGAGCCAAAGCACTGGCGAGTTATCAACGCTTTTTGGCTACTGACACAAAGCACAGCACTGCGTGGGCTGCTGTGGGAAAACGAACTCCAGCTAAATCAGACCCTGTGGTGGTGTACACAGGGGTCCCAGGAAGAGGGGAGAGACGAGGATCTGACTCCATGTTTCAGAAGGCTTGGTGAGTTATCAACGCTTTTCTGGCTCCCAATGCAAAGTACAACACTGTGTGGGCTGCTGTGGGAAAAATGAACTCCAGCTAAATCAGACCCAATGTAACATTTAACTTAAAGAATTTGACCAAACGTCTATAAGCATTGAAGTTGCTCGCTAAATTTTCAGTAAAAAGTAGAGATTTACAGAAACTGAAAAATCCCAGTCTGCTCAGAGATCTGTAAGACATCCTTTGATGACATCCTGAGGATGTCTGTGGACACTTTTCCTAGAAGACCTGGGAGAATGCAGAGATTTACAGTAGAAGTTGGCTATTTCTTGTTCCTTACAGGTAGCACCTGCTCAGGGTTAGCAGTGGTCCCAAAATCTGTTTCCAAGTAATCTCTTGAACCCTGAGGAGGTAGCAGCATCTCTGGGGAAGGGAATTGTTGGATCTCAGGGTTTTTTTGTAAGATCAGCTGATCAAGCTTACTCCTCTAGCCCATGCAACTGACTAGCTCTGCATAACAAAAAAAGAAAGGAAAGGAAGACTCACATTGTAAGTGAAATGTGTTGTGTTTTCTGTCCTGTCTGCAGGAAAATGTGGGGAATTTATCTTCCTTGGGGAGGTCAAAAAGAAAGCTCCAGCTACAATTATATTATTTTTTGGAAATCCCTCAGTGATAACTGAAACAATGATTCATTTTTCTACAGAAAAGACCTAGAAATTATTTATGATTAAGTGAAAATAATAAAATAAAATTATTATACTGAAGTGTTCAGATAAATACTCAGCTGCAAAATGTCAGGTACCTGATACTACAGCATTTGAAATGGGTGTCCAGTATCTTAACAACCAAAACTGACATGTGCTTTGGATATTTATTAGTCAGCCATTCAAGGCAGATGTTCTTCACAACAAATGCTGGATAGCAAAGCCAAAAGAAGTTATAATGTGTTTTAGGGCACATGTACTATAATGTCACAGTTGCATTTTTATCTGTCCATGAATTTGCCATACAGCTGAGTTCTGTGCAATGTATACAGAAGGTATATAGGACTCATTTCCTTTATTCACAGAGTTTCACTGGCTCATTGTGCATTAAGAACTGATTTCTGTATGAAGTGTCTGACACAGAGGAGCTGAAATATCAGGAAAATTGCAACAATTTCTTAAATAAATAAACCCAATGTCTATGGTAGATAGATCCCAGCATACTCTGAGGTCCTATATAATCACTATTCTGTTTTGTTCTTTTCTGATTTTGCTGTTGCTTCTTCAGATATATATGCACATAAATTAATGTAATTCATCAATATGACAGCTGAATTTTAAATTTAGGGTTGTTATTTCCTAAACAGTTCTGCTGTTACTTTAATGTCAACAGTGATGCAGGCTTTACATTATGTACTTTTCGTCATCTTTAATTCCAGATTTATGCAGCATGGATTAAGAGAAATGCGCATATTCCTCAGTGAAGCAGACATTTTTCTTTTCCAGAGATCTGTCTCAAACAGCTCTGTAAGCTCTTCTGGAGTCATGAGACCATCCATGTTTAACTTAATCTTCTTTTGGGTCATCAAAGTAACATGGGAGTTACTCAAAAGCTGGAAAAGCATGTTTCTGCTTCTGTTCCCTGCCAGCAGCCCTGCCTTAAGGCAGGAGTTCAAAATTGTTTTTATGACCTGAATCTCCCTGCTTCCGTATGTTTGTCTTCGAAGGGAGCATGCA
Organism: Fringilla coelebs; assembly: GCF_963513975.1. Taxonomy (NCBI): domain Eukaryota; kingdom Metazoa; phylum Chordata; class Aves; order Passeriformes; family Fringillidae; genus Fringilla; species Fringilla coelebs. Next base: position 51,319,323 of record NC_140028.1, on the reverse strand, counting down.
AAAAGCATGCTCACTCATTCCCTTTTGCAAGCTAATGATACAGTTTTCTTTTTTTATCTCCTGGTATATTTGTCTGCTGTTTTTTTGAGCTGTTGGATCTCTGTTATTCTGCCTCCTCTCCTCCGTCCCTGCCCCTCCCCACTCCTCACAAAACCGCCCCAAAACCAGGCAGGGAAAAAAAATCTTATGAAAAAGTGTTAGGAGAAAAGTCTTGTCTAAACCTGCTTTTTAGCATTTATGAGTGTGACTTTAAACTTTCACACCAGGCGATCTTTCTCTTTAACATGTTAACCTTAGAAGAAAAAGAGCTACCAATCCCAAACCTCTGGCTGCACTAAAGGGAAGCCCAGCTCTTTGCCTCTCTGAGAACAAGACCTGGCCAGCTTTCCTGGGGCTCTAAATTTGCTGCAGGTCATAGACCACAATCATGCTGCTGGATTGCAAACACCTTTTTCATTTTTCAGTGGAAGCTGCCGCACAAGCAGTGATACCAGCTTTCTGTTTATTTTGAGAGGCACTTTCCCTTCGTTTCCATTCCACTGAGTCTGCAGCAGAGGCACAGCACAGTACTAGTGGTAATTTCAAATGACTAAACTTTCCACAAAACAGCAGCTGTCAGGCTTGCCATATGGGAAAAAACCTCACCCCCAACAGAACATGTATCCAAACTTGGGACAAATAACCTGATAATAGGGTGGCAGGAATAAGAAAACAGTTTGATAGTCGGCTAGAAAAATAACCACAAAATTAGTTATCAATGTAAAGAATATTTTTATTTGAAAGTTCTGGATACTTATACTTCTTTTGAAGGGAACCTTTATTTCAAGTAGCAAAGTGATTCCTCATTTTAGAGTCCTGTATAAAAAAAAGGACCTACAACATTCAGACAAAAATTCATCAGTTAAAGACAATGGCCATGCTCTGCATACCCTTACAAACTTCTCTATGAAATGTTCAGTGGAACTAGCTATAATTAAATATATGCAGATATCACAATAATAAGAGCTTGATTAACTCAATTCTGTAGGAAGCTGCATATTAATTTCCATAATGCTTAAAATTAGATGAGTTCTATCTGAATTTTAACATTTTCCCTTGCCAAATGAAGATGCTAATCGTACTATTCAAATGTTTGAAGAGAGGATTGAGAAGCTTAGTGCAGACAAAAAAAATCTATAGTGTTACCATTTTAGCAATACTCATGTGCCCGACGTAACCAATCATGAATGAAGCCCTTTTACTTAAATATTTGGGAAATGTCTAGTACATCTCAACAAACCAGAATATTTTATATTCATCTACAGAGAATTAAAAAGGAATGGATGCTTTCTAAATAGATTACCATGTTATTTATTCTTCTTGAGGGAGAAAGTCATCATAATTTGTTTGATTATAATATTAGCTGAATTTTAGAAGTTGTTTATCTAAATCCTACTTTAGAGAAACCATACATGTTTTGATATCACTATTGCCTAGTGGTTATTTTTTTGTACAGAAGATTTGTTCTGCATCTGGATGTTGAATCATCTACATACCAATAACTATTTGATCAAGCCAACATGATACATGATTACAATAATCAACACAATACTAGAATCAAGATACCCTTTTTGAAGAAAAATATGCTACTTTCCTATGATATTTCTTTTGTTTTGTTCAGCTCGTGTAGCTAAAATGTAGATTTTATTTTCCATACAGCTTGTTTCTGATCCAGCTTTTGGGGACGTGTTGGGCTTAGGGTTTGTCCTACTTAAAATTGAGTCTGCTAGCTGTAAATAGCTACTGCTACTTTCCAGATCTTTTCAATTCTGGTACTGAGGGAAATAGCCCAGTCAATTTAATTCCCAGCATGTGTCATGGGGGTTAAGGATAGTAAAGTATTGTTTTATTTCTTCTGGAGGTACTAGCTCAATGTACCATATTTTAAGTAATGTCCAGTGGGAAGTCAGATGATTCCTTACTCTAACAACAAATAAACCACCAAACTTTGGAAAAAAAGATTCTGTGACAGCGTTAGAGAATCAATGGCTTTCTCTTAGTCAGGCTTCTCCTACAACAAATACAGCTGGTTTTAATCCTGCAGTTTTAGACTTCAAAGCCTTTTAGGGTGCCAGTTTTCATTTACACCTTATTCTCCTGCTAAGAGAGATGGTGTGATGCATAAAGAATTGTTTGAGAGGATGTAGCGGTGATTGCAACCCACTACAGAACAAACCTATTCTTTTTATACCTCCTTATCTCTCAGCTTATTGATTTCAGGATATCATCAAGTGTCAGACACTTATTTAAAAATCCTCATGTCAGAACAAGAACATTGCCACTGTAAAAATTACACAATCCTTGGCTAAATCTTAATCACTGAATTTCTGAACAGACTGATGATGACAGCTATCATGGTGAAAAATGTCATAATTTCTGACACATGGTATGTGTTCGCAGAAAGACTGTAAACCACTACTCCTGCTGTTCCTAGATATTTTGGATGCAGATTGCTATTTTGCATAATTATGGCTGCCACAAAAGATTAAACTTGTACTAAAAATATATATCACTATCTGAACACAGAATGTGGGCTTTTTTCATTGCTCTTGCTCCCTCCCATCTCTATTCAATCCATATCTCATTCTCCTTCTATTGTGCTGCCTCTGTTCTCTCTCCCGCTTATTCTTTTCTTTATTCAGTTTTCCTCTATGCCTTTATTATTTCTCTGTGCCCCTGAATTTCTAAATCATTGTTTATTTGGGGAAAGAAAAGTCCTTTTCAGCCTTTTTATTTTCTGGTTTTGCATCATTCTCAATTCCCTTTGCTTGTCTCCTTTTTTTCACCTGGTATTACTTGATTCTCTCCATTTCACATCTTGGCAAATTGAAGTACTTCCCTTTTCCAGAATTCCTGGTTTGCTGTGCTTCCTCCAACAACTTATGTTGCTTCTTCTTCTCATGACTGATTGAATGTTCTTCTGCCTCCCTCCAATGGAATGTATGTGGATTTTTTTTTTCAAAATTGTGAATACTAGAATACTTACATAGGAGTGGATGCATCTGCAAAAATCCTTAAGCCATCAGCAGGTATGTATCCAGTACTCTACTTGTCTGGTCAGTGAAAAACAAGAGTGGGTTGGAGATTTGGATGAAGAAAAGCTAAAGAAAAGACCATTGAGAGTGTTCAAGGTAAATCATGCTTCAGCAGAAACGGAAAAGCAAAGCTCTGTGATAAGGGGCTGTTAGAAATTTCTGTTCTTACAGGAGTAGGTGGACTTTGGATCCAGTCTTCCCACAAACTCTTAAACTTTAAGTATTTAATATGTTCCCTTCCACTTCTTATCTGATCAATCCTTCATCTACTGTTTCAACTTTTGCCCTTGAGCATAAACAGGAAATTAGGCTAACGTTCCTTGGCCTTTGATTTAGAGAGTTTTTAAATGGATCTAATTATCATTTAACTGTCCTGATAAGGTATTTACAGTTTGCTTACTAATTGTAAAGAACATCAAGATTATCTGCTTCAAGATAATTTAAATGCAAAGTATTGTAATTTCCAAAAGAACCTCTGCCCTCAGAATTAAGTAGTTCATTACTCACTTAAACATGTAGCCTTCAAAGTTACTTGGTTTAGAAAAATCTATTTCTGCTTTAGGTATTGCATTTACATGCATTGCATGACAGAAAATTACTTTTTTACTTGACAGCTTGTTATTATGATGTCATATACTGGTTCTGAAATATCAACTTCTTGTTATGCAATTTTTAAATGGAGAAAGATTTCAAAATTATACCGATTTCAAGGCTTGTGTTGTGATTCTCTTACTTCCTGTCCTATGTGGATGCTGAAGCACAGAAAGCACACTGGCTTTTTCGCTACCTAGAAGGAATCTATAAATCAAATAGAACTTTCAATATCTGGTTGGCACTGGCAATCTGCTCTGACAGACTGCAGAATGAACAATCTGGTCGCCGAGTCATTATCAAGGTCTTGCATCCTGCACTGACTTCTTAGCAGTTAAAAAAAAAGAAATCTGTTAGTACAATCCCTGTTTTAAGACTACAATATTAAAAATCCTGGCTATGAATGTTTAATGTTGCTTAATTAATTTAAATTGTACTAACCATTAGCTCTCTAAGACGACTGAGATACCCAGGGCCTCATAAGTAGCAATTAAGACTGTGAAATGGAAATTGTGATCAAGAAAGGAGTGCACTGGTGTCTCCATCTCTGTGTTCATCATTGCACTACACCATTATTTGGAAAAGAATTTGAAAATCATAGGAGACTTGATCCATGTTTTATTTGAAGGCCTTTTGACCTGCCTCATGTTCCTGAGCGGGGTGAGGGCTCCACTTGGCCATTGTACATCCAGACAGTCTTGGTGGTGTGCTCAGCGGGATTTTTAGTCACTGGGATTGTTATACCACAGGGCAGCTGAATTGCCACCTGCACTGCTGTTTCCTCCCACATAAGGATGGTTGCCTTCCAAATACACGTAAATATAGACAAGCAGACAGTTTGTACTCACAAGGTTGCACCTATTTAAGCAACTGAAGGAAAGAAAGGTCAGAACAAAGGAAATATTAGTATTCTTCTAATGTGGCACCGAGGTCTGTATAAAGCTCTAAATTTCAGATCCTCAAAGGATTTCTTTGCACATCTCATGCAGCCTCTCTTGCAGTTCTTCAGTGTCTTTGTGTGTCTGGTGGCATGTGGCCACTGAAAATCAGAAAAGATGGTAGCATTCAAACTCACTGGTCATTCACCACCTTCATCTCCTACATTGTTTGTATATAGTGTAAAAATAGAAGGTTCTGTTTCTGCAGTCTGTTATACCATCCATTACAAGCCTGAGAAACCAAACAGGGATAGTAGTGTGTATGTCATATTGATTTTGTGGAGGAAAAGAAACATTTTAAGTTTCTAATAGGGAACTAAGAGTAAGAAGAATATATTATTTGATTTACAATCTTTCTGAGTGCTCTGTTTCTCTAAGTTTATTTCTTTGGTGAAATAAAGAATTTAACTTCTAGCTACAGTCCATATGATCTAGCAGGAGTTTAGGCAGAGATAAATCCAATTTCATGAACTTTGTCCAGAGACGGCAATAAAGCTCCAAAAATATTAGATGTTAGATTTTCTCAGTTAGACTAGGGACACCACTACATTCTTTCCTCCACAATGCTTTTATGACTGATGCACTCTTTCAGGGTTAACTGTAGAGTTGGTTTAGATTTTTTTTAAAAACGTTGGCTTGCTAAAATTGTTTTTTCTATGCATAAATTGCTGTATAAATTCAAACTATTGTTTTTTTTAAAAAAAAGAGCAGATCATCCACAATAGAACCGGCGCAGCATCGGGAGGGATATAAAATCATATCCTAAGAAGGTCACTGTTACAACACGTGTTACAACACGTTTTTAACCTTGGTTGCATCAGTATGGCATTTGCCTCACTGTTGTCTTTTAGTACTCCCTCCAGCCTCATTTTGAAAGACAACTTTCAGATGATTTAGTGGTCAAATAATTTTCCTGAAAGCAACAAGATAGCCAGAGAAAGCATGGCACATGGGGCTGGAAAGGTCCCCAAGATGTCACTCAGTCTGTGTAAGTCTGGTCTAAGGCAGGGCCAGCTGCTCCTAAATCACATCTTGCAGATGTCTGTCTGCTATCTTTTTCTGGAAGCCTAAAATGACAGCTCAGTATCAAGTTAGATATCAGGAATTTGTTTCTAACTGTAAGGGTAGGGCAGCAAGGATGTAGCTGCCTGAAGAACCTGCCAGGTGGGAGGTTTTTGGCTGTGGGTGAGACAAACATTAGCCAAGTGTGATGGATTCAGCAGTGGCTAAGCCTGCCTTGGGGCAAGGAGGAGGACTGAATGAGCTTGTCAAGACAGGAGACAGGAGCGATCTGACATAGCCCAGTGTCCCTCAACAACAGCCCTCAGCACTCTCAGTGTTGATTACCACACAGTGTGGTGTTTTCCCAAGAGGCTGTCCATCATCCAGATCACTCCTGCTGCCTTTCTCCACACATTTTTACCAAGGAAGTGATGTTGTCTTCAAGCCATTGTTGCTGGAAACTTGGTTTAGATGTATGCTCTCTGACTTCTACTTTTGAAAACACTCTAAACCTGCTCTGAATCAGAAGTTTTCAGCCTTGCTGGCAGGTCCCAAATATGATTACGACTGCAGTTATTCAAGCCAGAAAGGTTGAACCTGTTTGTGCCACTGAGCACAAGCCAGCAGTGTGCTCCTGCAAGGAAAGCTGGAAGCACGTTGGGCTGTCCTGGCTGCAGCAGGAGCAGCAGTTTGAGGTAAGTGATTAGCCTGGCCCTGTGGGGAGGCTTTATGGACATCCTGTAATTGATCTCCCCTCCTCAGTATAAGCAGAATATCAGCAGGCAAGAGAGTCCAGCACTCATGCACCAGAATATTTAGGGGCATGGTGTATATGTCTTACAAACGAGCTACAGGAGCTGGGTTTCTTCATCCAAAAGTAGTGTCAGGGAATATTACTTACTGTCTTTGTGAATCTAGACAGGAGTTGTCAAGAAGATGAAGCCAGTGTCTTCTCAGAGATACACAATGGAAAAAATAACAAAATAACAAAATAAAAAAAGCTACAGCAAAAGTAATCCCCATTAGTCATGAGGGGAAAAACAATGGAGTGCTCTAGTTTAACATGGAGGCAATAGAAGTTGCTTTTTTTTAGATTTTCAAAGCTTACCTGTAAAAAGTTCTGAGAAACCTGTCATTAGCCCTGCCTTCAATACCAGTTTATTACAGATAACCTTCAGAGGTAGCCATCTCTTCCAAGTTCAGTCTTTCTGGGGTTCTATTTCAGCCCCTTACTGTGCACTGTAGTTACTCTTAGACCTTCAGGAAAGAAATGTCTTACAGAATCATAAAACAGCCCATCTGGAAGTGACCTCAGAAGATCTTCTGGTCCACAAATCTTTTGTGGGAAAGAGAGCCTAGATGAGATTATCTATCACCCAGTCCCACTGCATCTTGAAACCTCCAGTGGTGGGGCTCAACCACATCCCTGGGGAGGCTGTTTCAGAAAATGATTGTGTCACTGCAGAAAAATTTTCTTACATCAAGAGGAAACCTCTCTCAGTACAATTTCTGCCTGTTGCCCCTTGTCTTCTCCACACAGTCCTTGTGGAGGGAAAACCTCTGTCCTTTTTGTAGTTATCCTTTAAGTGCTGGAATACTTTAGGTACTATGAGGTCTCCACTCCCATCTTCAGGGTTGAGAGACATCGCTCCTTCAAGTCTTTCCTCACAGGGCAGGTACTCCAGCCCTTCACAGCCTTCCTCTGTACCTTCTCCAGTTTGTCTCTATCTTTCTTGAAATGTGGGGACCTGAACTGAACTCCAGGTGTGGCCTGACCTACACTGAGTAGAGAGGATCTCTGCCAGTAACACCCCATGGATGCAGCCCAGGATCCAGTTTGCCTCTGTTACTGCAGCCGTGCTCTGCTGCCTCAGGCTCAGGGTGCTGTCCCCCAGGTCAGCAAGGCTGCTCCCAAACACACAGATCCCAGCTTGTGTTCAGCTTTTTGGGGGTGTCCATCCCGGGAGCAGGGCTTTGGACTTGGTAAATGACCTAAGTAAAATGAAATCCTTTGTATCTTTTGTGTATGAGAGCCACTGTAGCCGATAGAGTGTGCGAGGAGAAATCATGAGATGAGTATGATTCCATTTTAGAGTGTAAAATAGGATTCAATAATTCCTAGAACTCCTGGAGTGTATTGCAGGATATGATTGTTAATAATAATAACAATAATAACTCCTGTAACTTTTTTTAGTTTCACATTTGTCCTCCATTGAATAATGGCACTGTTAGGCTAATTTTGAAAGGATTTGGTGTGATCTGAGTATGAGCTAAGAAATTTTGATTATGCCAAGGGAAGTAAGAAATCAGTCTTTTTAAAAAATACTGCACGAAGGAAATGATCCGGTGTTCAAATGACTCTTTGCCTTATTTTCCAGAATTCACAGTCTTTTCCCTGTGCCACGTTTTATTAGGAAAAGGCAAATTTTTTTCCTTACTGAGCGACTTAGTGAATGAATGTGTCATATATAATGTTTGAAAAGAAACTATACTATGTGTGTTATTCATCAATCAGAAGCACTCTTCAGTCTTGTAATCACCATCATGTAAAGTCCAAGGACCTGTAATTGACCAGTAGAAAAAAATCAGCTATGATTGACTTCTGCCTTAATGTGGGAAGTTATGTCAATGACGCTACTTTTAGTAGTTATGCCTCTCCAGATCCGGAGCATACATCTAAGTCTCAAAGATGATTTAAGCTTTTGTGCTAGAGAGATTTCTCTGCTTCTAAGAATGCAAAATTACTTTTTTTTAAGGGTCAATCTGTACTACTATAGTGCAGTTGAAATTACTACTGTAATTATAAGCATAACATAGCAAAATTAAATGCATAAATCAGATTTTTATACACATACAAAGACCAATAATATCTCTTCCATTTAAAGTAATTAGCTAACTGGTGTTTTCACTGGAATCAAAATAGAATTCTTAACTAAAAATAACAAAATAACAATATCAAAGTTGAATTTATGGTTTTAAAATAAAAAAAAACATATTAAAATAAAAAGCAGCATATAGTCTTGCAGTTTTCAAGTGGAATAGGGACTTCTGTCCTTCCTCCTTACAAATTATAAGGCACCATAATGCACAAACTACATGTTCTTTTTGGTTCTTATGTGCTGGATGCACTGTGCACCCATGTCCCTTCCTGTGAATTGTCTGTCCTTGCTGAAAAGCTTAATGTTAGGAGGCCATTTAGGACATGATGCTTTTCACTGTCTTCCTTCCCTCTGCTAAAGGTGTGTAAGTTAAGGGAAATTTTTTCCATATGACTACTCTATCCTTTATATACCTTTGACACTCAGGAAATGTTTCTAGAAACTGTCACATTATTTTATCAGCCTGGTAACAAACATATCTCTTACAATCTTTTCTCATAAATATAGATATATACAAGATTTTCCATTTTATTCTGTGAAAAGGTGATTAAATTGATAATTTTTGTGGTAGAATAAACAGCATTTTTTGGTACACTTGTCTCCAGCAAATGTTGCCTGTTTTATCTGAGAAGCTTTGGCATTCCTGCAGTGAATATAATTTATCTCCTTTGAAAATTGCTTTTGGTTTGTGGAAGAAGTTAAATGAAGCTGAAAAGGTTCAGTTGCACTGCGAATTGGCAGAAATATTTCTCATTTGCTTAGATTAGTTTGAATTTTCTGCACATTTCTGACAGGACAGTAAAAAGACTGCGCATAAGTAGGCATATATGCTGTATTTGTAAGCTTAGCTTAACATCTGAGACAGTAAACACCATATCTAATACAGTTATCATTTTCTATTCTTTCAATTTGCTATAAATGTCTTGTACAACATTATTTAATGTTGAAACCTACAGGGAGAGCTGGAAACTGAAAGCCCAAGAGTCAACATTTAAACTGATATGATGCAGTGCTAGCTCACAGGTCCCAGATCTAAGCTGACTTTTGCATTCTGCTGATGTTGCACTACCAGGAAAATTAATAGTTACCCTGGAGGAAATGACGTCCAATATTTCCAAAGCCAAGTACTTGAGCGGGTACTTGGGTTGCAAACCTTGTTTGGGGTCTGTGTGGGCTTCAGTGAAAAGGTGAAACCCAAGTACACACATATTTTGGCCAACATAGATTGCAGAAGAATTTTTGCTAGTTTCTCTCACCAGTGTTTGCGACTCTCATAGGGGTCAGAATAATGGAATGGTTCATTTCCATGCTCTCTAAAATAATAAATACAGACATTTATAGTCATTTGGCCTGGGGTGGGAGGAAAAAAATGCATTAGTAAGAGGTAAATAATATTTTTCCCCATTCTGCAGATGTTGTAGTTTATAAATTCAGATATCATGGATATGTATGCATATGGAAGCCCATATGGAAAATATCTTTTTAACGAGTGTGTGCACTTCCACACATTTAATTGTGATGATTTCAGGCAAGTTATCTAGGAAACATGTATCTCTAAGCCTGTGCATAGTCCATTTTATTTTAGCAGCCCTGTTTAAAGCAGGCATCAGGCTCATGGCCACATTCTTGGCAGTGCTGGGCTTTTAGGGTGGAACCCAGTACTTCCTGAAGCACCTGAAGAAATGCACCAGCGGTTTTAACTCAGACCCAGTCGCTGTGTCTTGTGGTTTTTGTCCAGGCTGCCTCATGGAAGGCTGAGCAATCAGTAGCAATTTGGAGGCACAGCAAGCACCTATGGTAACCTGCATCCTGATGAGCTGCCTGCAGGCTGCAGAAGCATTTTACCTGTACATCCCCAAGACAGCCTAATTTTGTCTCAGTGGGGTCAGCAGCAGTGCAGCCATAGAAACAAAGCAGTCTCATGGGTGAGACAGAAGCCTGTGAGCTAACCTTACCCATTATCCAGAGATGGCTCTTGAGAGCAGATACAGACTCACATTAAATTGGAGATGGGAAAGGATGGGAGTGCAGGGCCAGACCTAAACTGCCTAAATGTAAACTCAGCTCGGTCATCCTCTCCCCCACCACCTTCCCAAGATGCCAGCCTAATGAGCCAGTTTGTAAAGCAATGCCATCTCACTCTGTCCAGATAAAAATATCCTTTGAAGATTATTTGAAGGAAGCTGAAAGGAGTCCTGAGCTTCATTAAACTGGGATAGAATGATGATAATGGACAGTCCAGGGAAAAGACTAAAAAGTTACGAGAATCTCATATAATGTGGTAGTAGCACCAGCTGTACTCTGATTTCTCATATGCAAAATTGGTGCAGTCATAAAAAATATTGATCTCTCATGTAACAGTAGGATCTAAGAAGCTTCTTAATATAATCCACAAATATTTTTGATTGAGTGCATCACTCTGATACATTCTGCCTTGTGTTTAATGAATAAATAATTCTTTGTCCATCCATTAGCAGAAATGTGAACTATTTTCTTATTTCCATTTAGAAGAATTAGGTGAAATTTGATTTCAACTACATTTTTTTTCTCTTATTATGACAGGAAATATCAAAACTTTCTTAATCAAACTAGCTCTATTTTCTTCCAGCTTAGTGCTGAGCAGTCCAGATGAGTTCATTCCCAAGGATGTAACATGGGTAATGATAACTCTCTAAACCTCCTGGCTATCACACAAAAACCTGTATGTGCATCTTCAACACCACAGAAATGAGTCTTTAGTCTGGATGGTGAAGCAATTTAGTCAAGCATGTTAAAAATTTTGGACATCTTCTTCTGGGATGCCCATCCCTATGCATACAAAGGAACACTAAGATTCAAAAGGAATACCTTTGATTTACTAGAATTGTCCAGAGATACTACAGGAGGCTGCTTGTTGTCCTGCTACTACAGGAGGCCAGCTGTACTGAAATGTTTTTCCGACTAATAAATGCAGCAGTGACACTTTGGTTGCTGAAGTAGGCAACAAACATAATGAAATTGATCAAAGTATAGGAAATATACCAGTTTCTCCTTGGAGCCCACCTCCTTTTTTTTTTTTTTTTCCTTTCTTGCCAAATCTTTATCTATTTTGTATTATTTTACATTGAGATTCATATTTCAAAGTGAATTCTGAACCAAACAGAAACATTGCCCAATCCACTTTTTGCCACGTAGACTATTTCCAAATTTGTTTTTAATAAAAGGCAAAATCACTGTTCAGTAGTTAGATGTCAAAGCTATAGCCAAGTTGCAAGGATTCCTCACATTTTATGTTGCATACACCAGTGGTGGGTGAAACCAGGAGGAAAATGAAGCCCTGACAAATTATTATATTCCCTGGGTAGCTTAAATAAATATGCCCTAAAGCTTCAAAAAAAGGTAACAATAGTCTTTATATTTACCTAAAAGTGTCAGCATCAGTGACTGAATGAAAAGAATGAAAAAAATACAATTTTTTACAAGCAAGAAGAAAGTCATAGTTAATGTATTCCCTGATTTTTAATCTGAGAGGTAATACATGACATCTTCATGGATATTCAGAAATCAAGCTGGGTTTGAAATATGCAGTCTCTACCATAAATTAAAATTGTTTTCTCCTAAAATCCTAATACTCTCCCCATCATTAACTTCCGTGCCTTACAGTAGCTTGTAATTTAATTACTTAATTGCATGATTTCATCGCATTTATTCACTCAAAAAAATCTTATGTCCTCTCTATTTTACCTGAGTGTACCTAAAGCATTTTGAACTGCTCCTTTGGTCTGTTGACCTCTGGCTTTGTGCTGGCAACTGACTCCCTAAGATTAGCAGACTGCAGGGTTTTTAATAGAGGTGGAGAGGGATGGGCAGGTTGCAGACAGGCTTTCCTAGCCTGGGTACTCTCCCCTGCTCTAGGACAGCCTTCAGTGGGGATGAAGATGAAAACAGAGTCCTTGTTACGGCTGGGAAGAATCTCAAACAATCCTTGCCACCATACTAAAGGAACTTGTCTCCCTCCATAGTGGGCGTCTTCTGTTGCTGGCAGCATTCTCTAATTGCACTTGCCTCTGAAACAGGACATGGCATAGGCATCTTTGCTTTTAAACTTTTCTGTGGTCACCTACAAATAACAGACTCACTTTTGGTTTCAGTCTTCTTTGGAAAGGGTAATTCACTGAGTATGTAAAAGCCCTTACAAGTTATTAGCATGAACCTTTAAAACTCAGGAGTTTTATTCAGGAAATTGCATCTCCACAGGATAGTGTGTGCCGTCTTTGAAGCTCTTTTCTTCTCCTCAAAGATAAAGTCTAGAATTTCCATCCATTTCCCATATTTATTTTCTGTTATGATGAACTGGGGACAAAAGTTCAGACTATTTCACAGTACTCTATTCCATTTTCCTTGTTTGAAACTCAAGCTTTCTACTTGGGTACTTGGGTGACTATTTTGGACAGACTGCTCTAGTATTTTTATCTTCATAGGATTTTGAATTTAATGATCATAATGTTACAGTCACACAGTCTGTAGGGATTTTCCTTCAGATACCAAACCAAAAAGAGCTATGCTTAGAAGTAGGGCAAGCATTGCTTTCTGTATCTGCATTGAAGTCTGCATTGAATGGAAAAACTTGATTTAAAGTATGGAATTACCCTACTCAATCAAATAAGTATTGTCCTTGTTTTCAGTGTTCAGCACTCATTATTTTTTCCTCTTTCTTTCTGTTTGGCTGAAAGGGTTTCACAGCACCTTGGAAAAAAAAAAGAAAAGAAAAGGATAGCAATCATTATGCAGCTACAATAAAATATTTCCTCACCCACTAACATGGCTGAGGCATTTCCATTTCAATCACAGAATAAAGAAAAAAAGTGAGCCTGGAAGTTAAAACATATTTCCCTGCAATGATCAGTAAAACTGGCAATCCCTCTTGCTGCTCTTTCTTCCTTACTTGCTTCTCCTAAGGCCCACAACACCTTATTTCACCAAGGAGCACAGATATTTCTACATCTCTTGGCTGCGAGTTGGAAAGCTGAGTTTCCTGATGGTGATTATTTCTGTGAAGACAGTGAGGGTTCAGAGAAATTGGTCCTGCACTGTGAGCAGGACAACCCTGCAGTGAGAGCACAGGCATGTGTTTATAGCATTATTGCTCTGCCTCCCACTCAGCCACTTGATGCAAGCTACTTTAGCATATTGCTGTCTGTGAATGTCATGGAAAATACTGTCTGCCTTGCAGGATACCACCTAATATGTTTATGATATTTAAACACTCTTTCTGTTATTTCTGTCTGGGTTGTTTTTTTTTTTTCCCTTTTTTTTGTAACTAAAAGGAACTAGAAAGAAAACGCGTCATTCTTCTCTCCAGTAATAATATATTCTGCTTCATACAAGTAAAAGATATTACAGACTATCCATAGAAGAGTATTTGTTTAGGTTTGTACAACTGTTTTAACAGCTAATAGTAATTTTTCCTGAAAAGGAATGTAAAATGGGGAGGCTATAAGGGCTTTTATCTCCCCCTGTCCCACACATCATATGTGACTTTTAGTTGTAATCATAATACCCACACAGAAAAACAGACAAGGGACAGCTTGGAAACACACCATCTGAAGGAAACTACAGACCCATGCTCAAAGGGTACATATTTAGTTTGGTTAAGGAAGGTGGGTTGTGACTGAGTCTCTCTGTTGTCTTCACTCAGAACACTTTAGGTTTTGTAGTGCAGCGGTTTTAGAAGTCTAGAATCCCTCAGTGTGAGAAAGGGCACAGCCTAAGAGCATGCATAATGCCTGTCAGTGACCAGGGGATTCAGTCTAAGGGGCCAGGCTAGAGTGAATGCACAGCAAAGCCCCTGAGGTGTGTATGATATGGATGACAATGCCACAGCCACAGTAGTTTTGCTCTCAAGACCAGTTCTTGTCAGGAGATGCTGCTGTTGTGTTTCTACGGGACTGATGTAGACATAGACTCAGTTATATGAGTCACAGGAAACTCTGGAAAAAAACAGGATGCATTGGGGAATTGCTGAACATGTATTCTGCATCACAAAACCCAACCAAAAGTGTAGAAAAATGTCCCAGCACGCAGTGTGTGAAACAAAGTTTCTCCTTTACCTATTCAGTTTTGGCAAATTGCAACAATGCTTTACCTTGTGTCTCTAGCGTCTCTTCACTTTCTGCTGCCTGATAGTCGCTATTTCCTTCGCTCTTTTGCCTCTAGAAAAATGACTTAGCTCTGTTATGGTAATCAGACTGGAACTTGGCAAAGCCTTCATTTCATGGGCTCATTTTTAGTGCTCACCGTGGCCAGGTCATGGCAGGATTTGCTGTTACTCTTTCATGACAGTCCAGTGTGTCTTTACCTGAGGGGCAGTAGCTGGAATGATTGCAAAAGATCTGGAAAGTCAAACTTGTGATTTGTGTCAACACATTAATGTCTAAGGGCAAAGGGAAGTGTGCAAGCCAGGCAGTTTTGCAAAGGTCTGCAGGATAATTTTCTTTGTTTTATTCCTATTAGCTAATCTTATATTTTTATGCTAGAGGAGGGACATTATCCTAAAGGTGAATTAAGCTAGTTATCTTCCAATTTTTGGTTTTATATTTAAAAGCCTGAAGGTATGACCATGCGATAGTTACTATATATTGTTTTGTAACATTATCAGTGAAACTGCTGTATTTTTTTGCAGTACTGAGAGACTTGGAAATTTGTTTCCTGATAAAGCCCTTTGGGAGTCCTAAATATTTCTAGCATGTTCTGAATAAGATGGAAGAAGGAAGAGGGAGATAAGCTATAAACAAAGACTCTCATTTTAGTGTGGCAAGTTGTGAGTCACCATTAATTACTGCAAGCCAGGCAGGCATCAAGAGATACATTTGTGAAACATGGCAAAGTGTTGGCAATTGTGGGCCACAGGCACAGATTTTAAATTGTTCATTTACAGAGAAGGGCTGAATTTATAAATTTTAGTTAGACAGCATGAAATTAATCTTTTGTTGTTATATGGAATTTATTCGGTCTCTGTTCCCCAGTCTCAACAGGTAGGGAGCTATTGAGTATAAATAATTTTTAAAGATACATAAACACACATGTACACAAAAATGAAAAGTAGTGTCTTTGGACCAGGATTTTTTTCCTATTGTCTCTTTGAACTGTCAGCAATGGCCTATTGGATCTGTAGTCACCATTCCCAGGGAATTCTGTACATGGACACAAAAAGGGCATATATTTAAATATAATTAATTTTTGTGTGATTCTGATCAGTAACTCAAAATATTAAGAGAAAGAATGAGTGGTTACTATACAACTTAAATCCTTGCTGTGTGTTATTTTGGGTTTTTTGCTTTTCAGGTTTACTTTTTTTATAATTAAATGTTATTTTTCATTGTCTGAAGCCGTGTGTCTCTGCAGCATGAACACCAAGTAGAATTATTAATGTATTTTTTTTTTTCTCTCCTGGACTTTAGAAGAGAATGGTAGGATTTTCTTCAAGAGCTGCATTGTTCACAAGGAATTTGCTAAGAGATTTCTGTTCAGTAACAAGAGGTAAAAGAAACAGAAAGGGTTTATGAGGAGACCTGAGATTTAGCTGAAAGACAGTCATCCAGTCTCTTTGGTCTTAATTGGAAAAGCACAGTGTTCCTAAACACTATGCTTAAAAGTGATGTACAAAATGACAAGGAAATGAAAATTGGTAAACTAAATAGTTTCTGAATGAAACCGAGTCTCTTATGGTAGATTTGAACTTAATTGGTAATTTTCGTTGGCCAAAATTCTGATCATTCAGATGGGTGAACAAAAAGAAACCAAAACCAACAACATGAACAAATAACTAAAAAATGGTCTACTGATTGTTAATTGGAACTGCTATCCTTTCCTTCAAGAAGAGGCACCTCTAAAAACAAGAAAAAAAGGTGTTTTATGGGTAAAGAATCTGAGTGTTTATGGTCAAGAGGCATAAATTCTAACTGTGCAGTCCATTTTAATTTACCATTTTCAAACACTGGAGTTTAAACATGAAGTTTGTTGTATTAAAAGAATTACATTTTAGAAAGACCACAGGAAAAAAATAACTTTGTGTGTGCACCATCATAGAATGGTTTGAGTTGGAAGGGATCTTAAAGACCCTATAATTCCAATCCCTGCCATGGGCAGGGACAGCTCCTACCAGAGCAGGTTGCTCAAATCCCCATACAGTCTGGCTTTGAACTCTTTCAAGGATGGGGCATCCACAGCTCCCTTAGGTAATGTTCCAGACCCTCACCACTCCCACAGCAAGAACTTCCTCCTAATGTCTAATCCAGACCTACTGTCTTTTAGTTTGAATCTATCCCTTCCTGTCTGTCACTCCATGCTCTAGTGAAAAATCTCCATCTTCCTCGTAGGTTCTCTTCTCCGCTGGAAGGCTATTAGATAACCCCAAAGCCTTTTTTCCAGCTGAATAAACCCATTTCCCTCAGTCTTTCTTTGAAAAAGAGGTGCTCCATGCCTCTAATCATCTGTTAAATCAAGCAAATACAGAGCTGATGAAACAAATTATATAAATGTATGTTGTGCATTCTTTCAAAATGTACTAAGCTAACAAAAAATTTACACTGATAATGTGCAACGTGATTTAAGTTAATTCTGTTTTCCTACTATGTGGTTCATTACCACACATGCATAAACTTATTTTTTCCTATTAGGCACAAATTTTAAATATTGCAATAGTTAAACAGCATTAGGTTTCCAAAGGATAAAATTATGTTGTCTACCTGCAGACAGGTGCTATAATAATGAAATCTTTCTCCTGCTGTAAATTGTCCTTTAGCATCTGTCTTGATTAAGTCTTAGTTTCTCTTTAATACATTCAAGGACAATAATGAAATATTGTCCCCAGCACTGTTTCCCAGTGAATTTCTCCTCTCTCTAATAGATAGAAACAATTTTTCCATGAGATATCCTGAGAAAATCTTAATATTTTACTGAAATTCATAAAAATGAGATTAGTCTAAGCTACTAAAAACCAAAATGTAATCCTTTACCCCTCACCTTGGGACTCCTTTTATCTAACTTTGCACTTTAAATATGAGACACCTTGACTTCCCTGTGTGTATCTAAACACTCAACTGACAGCAAAAGACACTTCCCAAAGTAATTCTTGGAACTTTGACCTAATTTCTGTACTAAAGTTTCATGTTTTTAAGTTAGTCATACAATACTCCAACTCACCTCACTTTTTGGGGCATGTAGAGTGAGACGAAAAGAACATCACACCAGCTTCTGAAAGAAAATCTGATAATGATGATGAAAACATTTTGATGACATTAATATAATTATGCAAAAAATATGTAATGCTGTGTGTTTCACAATTTCTTGCTCATATTATTTCATGTGAAAATGTGAACTTGCTAACTATTTTACCTGGATGCATAGTAATTGTGTGTCATTTGGAAAGTTCTGCCTGAAAAGCAAAGGGCTGTGTTTAGCAGACATGCTGAAAAGAGCAAATGGCTTTTAGGAAAGTAAGTCCTATGCATCTCCAGTGAAAGTCAAAAAATTTTGGGGAAAATTTTATCTTTTATAGTATTATGTCTTGTTTAATTTTCTTCTAATTTTTCTCTTTGATGACAATATAACCTGGTGACTAACATCCATACAAAATTGCTTCATTATTGGTCTGGTTCATCTATAATTTCTAACACATATTTATTGGTTTCCATGAACAGACATGCCAGAACAAATCCAAATTTCCTATCCGGTGCAGTATCTGAACCATGTATGTAAATGGACAAACACTGGTAAACTAAAGCTTGCACTTCTTAACTCCATAAACTTTTAAGGTGTTGTAACTGCTTAGGAAAATGAGGTCAGTTTTTAAACAAGACAAGGTTTATAAGTAGGTATGGTTGGAAATGCTGGGCAAGGCTTTGGGCGCACGAAATCATCATCAGTTTGAAACATACACGTGTCTGTAAGTTTATTAAAATTTCCTGCTAAATCAATCTGTCTAATAGAAGACATTAGTTCTACATATAAATATTCTCTTGGGCTCTTAAGCTTGGATATCTCTAGTTTTGAATTCCTTTTACAGGGTTCATAGTTGATTCCTTTAAAACACTTTCATAAAACTTACTATAATGTATTCTGTTAGCAAAGCAGAATATTCTTTTTCCTAGTGAAAATTGCATTGTTTTCATTTCTAGAAACCAGAGCTGGAGATAGCAGAACTTACTTATCAGTCCTTTCATGTTCAAAATCTTGACATGATAAAAACAACTTGAAAGGTAGATAGCTGAGTGAAACAATGCTTTCTAAATATTTCCCTATAATACCCCTTACATTTTCAAGACATCTAATTAATACACCCATTAACAAATGGGTGTATTAATTAGATATGATCAACACAATAAACTAGGGTTCCATGTTTTATTGGTCCATTTTAGCTAAATCTGCATACAAAGAAAAGTACAATTTACAGGTACCATAAGATCAGAACAGTACTAGATTAGTTAAAATAGATACATTTTAATACACATATTTGTATTAGACAAGAAAATGTAAGTTGTACATGCTAAAGCAAGCTAATTGTTTTCGGCTTAACATAAGCAAACTTTGCATCTTAACAGTAAAATCAGTCAGCTTTCTTGTCAAGGACAATCTCCTTGTGCCATACTTACCTACGCAGTTAGTAACACTTCTACATTACTAAAACTTATTTTGTAATTTAACAGCTAATTTTTCTTCATTAAGTTAATAAAAATTCTTAAATATTAGTATTTAGATAACTCAAAGTTTTCTCAAACTCAGAGTTTTCTGCAACTTGTACATCAGCACAAAACTCTAGACAAGGGAATTAAATCAGTTTTGCTACACTGAAACCTGTCCTCACTCATGCCAGTAGTCCTGATGTAGTCTTTGTGCAATTGTTTCTTTCTTTTCAGAAGAGAAAAAAGGGCTTACATAAAAATTATTATTTTACCTTTGACATTAAGTGTTGCTACAGGATATATTTGTTAATTGAAAAGCTCTGGAAGTTCAATGGGATAATTAAAAAAAAAAAAGATGTGAGACATAATAGATAATACAAAGGAATGTGTAGTAAAATGACATAACCCTGCTCTTTTGCTTTCATTGTTTGAAGTTACGATAAACATGCAAGGCTATAGAGCAGTTTGCTTTGTGTTTCTGGGTTTTTGTTATTTGTATGGGTTTTTTAAATGCAGATTTCTCCAGCATTATTTATCCCAGTAGAAATAGCACTTGATTAAAATGACTGTCAACAATAAAATCACATGTCCCCTCCTTGGAATATGAAGCAGGACAAAAGCTACAAAGGCTAGAAATATGTACTGAAAGCTTTAGCAAAAATTTGATAATTAGCACCAAAGAAAATTAGAGTTTGCTGACTGCTTGTAATTCACCCAGAAATTCACCTAGGGTTTTCCAAGATTAAACCAAGTACAAGGCTACCAATCATGGAGATTTACTCAGGTTGTTCATCAAGTTTTTGGGTCATTCATTAAAAACCAAAATTTTATCACAAGAAAAAACAGTATTTCTCGGAAATGAGGGAGCTGATTCACCAGAAAAAGGCATCATGCCTCCTAGTGCCCAAAAATCTTGACGAGGGTGGGGATCCCATGGTCTGCCAAGCTGAACTTTTCAAGTTCAGTCTAGAACTAGATATGCAGGGGCTGTTCAGTCCCCTTACTAAGCATGGGAATTCTCCATGAGGAGCACTCCTGCTGCTCTCTATGGCATACCATGCCAAATTTGCAAGGCCCCTTTGCCACCAAGGCAGAAGTCAACCTTGCCAGAAAGACGCATTTAATGATAGGCACACTTAAATATTTAGAAAAATCCCTGATAATTCACTTCCTTTGTTATGGAGAATTGTAGCCTGATATTCATATTAACAGGAATGGTGCACTCACACTTCAGCGGTATCCACCTTAAGGTGAAAATATCTGCCAGCCCATTGCAGACACCCCCTTGAGTGCTCTTGGGTCACAAAGGTTGAGGGAACCAGCAGAGCATTAAGATAAAAAGGGATGGTGATAGAAAGTATTCCTTAAAGTATAACACTGCTATTATCTAAAATATTCATTCTCATGCTGAACCACTTTTTTTTCCTTTGCAGTTGACACAGAGCAGTCTGAGAGAAGACAGCTTATGTGAACTATAAAATTACTGCCTCCCATTGGGTAGAGACCATGTTTATTTTCAAAAAGCTTTTGAGAGAGATATACAAATTAAAATACAAGTTAAATATTTGCCAGAAACTATTGACCCATTTCTAATAGAGTAGAGGGAATACCCAGCATTGTGTAGGAGCTATGCCCAAAATCTTGTTTCATGGGGGAAGAGGAAGAGCACCTTATATAATCTTGGAACTGATGAAGGAAACATTTTATAAATATTCTTTTCAATCTTTTGAGATCTTAGGCTCCTTGCAACTTGATTTGAGTAAGCTACAAAAAATCAAATGAAAATGAAAATTCTCTATAAAAGTCTATATAGAAATTCCAAACTTTTTATAGAATTGAATCACCGAATCTTCAAGGTTGGAAGAGACTTTCAAGATGAAAATCTGTTCCATAACCTTGCTGGGCACCAAGGTCAGGCTTCCAGGTCTGTAGTTCCCCAAATCCTCCACTCAGCCCTTCTCATGGGTGGGTGCCACCCTGGCCGATTTTCAGCCATCTGGGACCTCCTCATTTAGCCAGGATTGATGACAAATGACGGAAAACAGCTTGAGAAGCTCTTCCACTGGCTCCCTCATCACCCTAGGATGAGTCCCACCTGCTCCCATAGACTTGTGAGCATCTCAGTGGCACAGCAGGTCACTAACTACCTCCTCCTGGATTTTGGGGGGGTCCATTCTGCTCCCCATCCCTGTCTACAAGGCCAGCTGCTCTGAGAATAACCAGTCTTACTGTTAAAGAATGGGGCAAAAAAGGCGCTAACTACCTCAGCCTTCTCCTTGACTTTGGTGGCTGTATTCTCCACCCCAACCCCAAACCAAGTGGAGGTTTTCCTTACTACTCCTTTTTGCTATTAATGTATTTATAAAATCACTTTTGTATGTGAGAAAGTGAGAAATTTTGGTTAAGAATTTTTTTTAATATAAAATTATACCATGTTGGGAAAGATGTGGCTTTTTTTCCTGAGTCAACAGTAACTGCAAAATTACAAAGACTGCTGAATTCAGAAGTTATGTGGAGATCTTGATTCAAAACCTATTGGAACCAATGGAAAAACCTTTTGCTACTTCAGAAAAGTTGCAAAAAAAATTGGTTTCATTTTTCAAAATGTTACAATTAAATATTTACTTAAATTATTTACATCCTAAAAGTGGCATTTGAGGATATTTTATTAAATTATTTACATTTTATAGTTAAGGAAAATGGCTCTTTTGAAGTAATAAATTAAGTGCTAAACTGTCCTACACCTGAAATGTAGCAGCAATTTAATTGAAAGATAATACAATAGTCAACCTACAACAAACATGCCAAACTCCAGATACTTCTACCAAATGATCTCTGCTGTAACAATGGCAGCTGGACAGCCCCACAAGGAGGCTGAGCAAAAATAAAAATACGCTTCAGCTTTCAGTGTAACTATGGAAATATTACTCCCTGTGAAAAATGTGTATAAAGATTTACAAACAGTCTTTTTTTAAATCCCTTGAGCAAGTTACATACCTGCAAATGTAGACTGAATGATAAAAACCCCATTACTTATCCATTAACTTAGCTGATTTGAATACTGATAAATGAATAGCAGAAACATTTGCATTATTATTTAATCTGATACTAAGGTACAATAATAGAATAAGGTCCATTTTATATCTCTGCTGAAAAATCAGTAGAGGAAAAAGGTACTATAGAAATTCAGACACATTAAATCTATTTGTAAGCTTCTTATTTTCATACAGAAGGAAAACAGTAAATAAGTGATTAGATAATTATTCCCTTATTCCAAAGAAATGAACAAAAACTTAGTGCTGTCAGCTGTCTGTGAATGCCTTTTTGATTGTCCTGTCTGGAATGCATCAATCTTCCCCACTGTAATAAACTGTGTGTGGCTTTAAAAAAATGTATTAGCACCTATCACTGATGTTTATTGCATAGGTTCCCTCCTCCATTTTGTTTCCTTCCAACATATTTAATTTCTTATACCTGAATCTAAGGTAGGTTTTGATCTTCCCAAGACTTTTAACAAAAAATTCCACCTCTAACGGAGCAAGAAACTTTTTTTAAAGATATACAATTCTGACAGCAAAATGTTGTTCAGTGTTTTTTATAGGTCGAGGCAGAGTTCTATGTAAAGGGGTTATTTTTCTATTGTACATAAAAGAAGACCTCCTTCAGGGTGATTTTCTTAGGATGTAAATATTTCAAGAATTTAAAGAGTTTTCATTTCCCTCACCCCCAGGTAAAACATAAAACAAATGCATGGCCCTACCTGCCACATTTCTGCTTGCCCCTTGGCACTCAGTGTGAGGGAACACAGTGTAAAAGAGCACCTCATAAAGCACATACCTCTTTGTGTAATATTGATTATGAGTTCATAAACTTCCATGCTATTTTTTTACGTAAAATATAACACCATTCATTTTCCATTACAGAAAAGTTTCTTTCTCTTTAATTTAGAGTGGCCTGTGCTTTATGTCACAAAACTGACATATCATGTCATTTATGTCTCTCTTTTTCTTCCCCACAGGCTTCTCCAGCAGGTCTCACTGTGCAGGGGAAATTCAGGCAACGCTCAGGAATGCAACACACATCCATATCTTTAGATAAGCCTTTATATTGCAGGCAGCTGTACCTCTTTGATTTCCAGTGGCTGCTCCATTATAAGCAGAAGTGGAGGTTGCCAAGGTTGAAACTCATTTTTCATGTGGTTTTTTTTTTCCCTGCATTAATGGGGATGATGTCGTTGATGAGGCAGACGAATTATTTTCCACTGATTGTAGAGCAGACATTTTATAATCTGTGTGAATCATTGTGGCCTGTGTTTTCTTTCATCTTCTTTGCTGGATGTTTGAATAAAGCATGGAGCTGATGAGGAGTGCACACTAAAGTAGACTGCAAGGGTTGCTGCTGGGCAGCCTTCTGTCAGTATTAACAAGCCAGACATTGTGAAGAGAAGTGGTGCTTGAGTCAACCATAAGTAAAGGGAGGAAAAAATACTGGAGAACCCCTACTGCACATGTCTAGAGCGTGCCTAGAGCAAAACTGAGCATGCAGAATCACAGAAATGCAGAAAGGTCAGGGTTGGAAGGGACCACTGGAGGTCATGCAGTCCAACTGACCTGTTCAAGCAGGATCCCCTAGGACACATTACTCAGGGTTGTGTCAAGCCTGTTCCTCAGTATCTCTGGAAAAGGAAACTCCACAACCTTTCTGGCAAACCTGTACCAGTGCTCAGTCAGCTTTGAAGAAAAGAAGCTCTTCCTGATGTTGAGGTGGAAACTTCCTGTGTTCCAGTTCATGCCCATTGCCTCTCATCCTGTTGCACAGCACTGAGAAGAGCCTGGCTCCATCCTCTTGGCATCCCTCTGCAGACACTTATATTCACAGGTATGGCTGATCCTGGTTTGTGTTTGGATGAGGAACTGGATGACTTGGTGAGACTTTCTTTAAACTTACTTTCCTTGATACGAGGGCAGACAGAGTTGTGTGCCGTGTTGAATTGTCCCATGCCATGAGGTTGGCTCTAGAGCAAGTATGTTCCACACAATCCTTTCTTGGCACGTGTATCAGACCCAAATTTTCTTTCCTATTTTTGCATGTATGCAATAGTGTGAATGGAATAATTTATCCTGAGCTATCTCTTTACATTGGCACTAGCTCTCCTGGCAGTGTCCTGCCCACCTAGGGGCATTAAAGCTGGCATCTAGGAATATGTTGTGCCCCTTAAGCACGGGGGCTTGGGAAGCCAGGCATGGTCTGGAAGAAAAGCACCTTGCTGATAGCTGGAACAGAGGAGAAGGCCTTCTGTTCTGAGCATCTCTCTAAGGGACACAGAGGAACCTGGATGTCCATTCCCTTCACACAAGGAACGTGCTTATCTCTAGCTGTGGACAAATGTAAGGGGCCAGAAAGACTTCTGCACTGGGAATAGCACTTTCCTCTGCTTTGCCTCTCGGGCTGCATGTGAAAGAGCACACCAGCATCTCAGCATACACTGTTGATTATATATGCAGGAGGTAGTGATTAAAACAGTATTTCTCCAAGGGTTTTTTGTTTTGTTTTGTTTGTTTTTTGGTTTTTTTTACCCTAAAAACCCCCAAAACATTGAAAGAATTTCAGGACATATTATAAACTGAGAGCAGTTATGTTCTGCAATTTGTAGCTTAATGAATCCACCAAGAATGCTGAGGTAAAATTAACCCTTTGCAGGTATTATTTTTAAGAGCTTTCTCAAGATCTCAAAACCTTAGAGGTGTAATGTCTATGTAATATTAATATATTACTGCTCTGAAGGAAAAGAAGGGATGGTATCTCATAACAAATTTGGCTGGCGAAAAAATGAAAAGGAGTTGAGCTTTTCAAAGTCTACAATATCTATAAAAGAAGTACAACTCCATTTCTAGCCCATGGATGCATTCTCCATTCTGCACTTGAATTTTACACAGCTGCTCAGAAACAAAATATTAGAATCAGTGTTGTTGTGTTTTACAGCATGAATTGAAGAAAAAGGGAATTATGGAATAAAGAATTAACCTGAAAAATTGTGTGGTCTTTTGTGAATGTCATTTAAGCTCAAGACATACATTTAATGTGCTTTTGCATCTCGACAAATCCCGAGGGACAGAAACTTGTCTAAAAGCATATTTTCTTTGTTAACTGTCTCTATGTAACATTGTCTACCAAATGTTGCTGCTTTATTGTTAGACAGAACAATAAGTCATGAGGCTTGGGAAATATTCTGATTTCAAACATTTCATCATGCTTATTTTCCCTATTACGCAAATCTGTAGAAAATGAAAAGAAGCCCTGCCTAGCAGTTTGTGATGTCAGCAATACTTTGTCCATTGTTCTTCAGTTTTTCTCACCAAAACCTCTTGACTTTGTTGCATTCACATATTCTTGAAACCATTAAGTGATGAGGAGGAATGGTTATCTGTCATGAAAAAGCCCTTTATCTTGTTATCCTATTACAGTGTTTTCATGTCTGTTAGCAGCTGATTTTTAACAATACTCCTACACATTTGGGGACTGATATACTGATGAAAAGACCTGAACACACTTTGCATTTCCCATGACAGAATGAATAATAGGTAGCATATGTCTTTAAGAGGTAGCAACTGATCCCACAGGATCTTTGCTTTTTACCTATATGTGCAATCCAAACTCTTTTGAAATCAACATGCATCTTTCCATTGCTTTTAATTAATACAGAATTTATCCTTTACCTTACAGAATATGGCAAATTTCTTACTTTAGTAAGCTGTATTTATATAACTTTCTTGTGCCCCAAAAGTCTGCTTAGTTGAGTAAAGCACCTTGTGCTAAAAGATGGAGGAATTACTTTAGAAGATTCTTTTTACACCTTTAAATATTTCAGGATGAGTGGAGGAGAAGCAACATATCTGCTGAAGGAGCCTGGCTGAACTACAGAGAACTGATTCATGTGACGTTGGTTCTGTGCCTCTCCTGTCCCTGGCATGGGTACACACCACAGGAGCTGTGTGAAAACTCACCCCTACCAAATGAGGGGAAATGCACACTTTCTGTTACAGGTAAGCAGTTAAAGCCTTCTGTATATTTCTTGTACCAAAACCTGACAGGGATATTGCTGAAAAACCAAGGCCAAATGCATTTAAATTCCATTACTATATAACTTAAAATTTCAGTTATTCTGAAAAATGTTCAGTTAATTTAACTAACTAATGGCCTTTCAAAAATGCATTTGTTACATTTTACTCTAATAACAAAACAGTTTCTCTCTTACCTGAAAAATATAATTCTATGCTTAATTTCTTTTTCTTTCCTTACTGTGCTATGCCCAAACTAAAATAAATGCATAGATTAAAAAAAATGCATTGTTGTTACTGTTGTCGTGTTCGTCATACTTAGTAATTTTTCTTTCTGTTACCAAATTATGGCACAGCTTCCTTTAAAACAACAACAACAACAACAAAAGAAAAGAAAACAAACAAACAAACAAAAAGAAAACCAAAAAAGAGATAAAGAAGATAAGTAAGTCTTATTTGGCTGAATTCTAGCACCTGCAGTCCATACTTCACCTCGTTATGTGATTAGCACTTGTATATGCATTTTCCTATTTAAAAACATTTCCCTTCTTGTGGCCATGAACCAAGAAGGGAAGCCACAACAGAGCCTGCAAGCAGTGCTCTTCAGGGTTTACAGAACATGGGCTTCTCCAGTGAATAGTGAGAGAAACCCATTCTTGGCCCATCACAAAGCAGTGTGGAGGCAGTTGGGAGTCTCACGGATACTTTGACCCAGATTACAGAACAGAAGATGCTATTTTTTTATCCTGTAAGGCTGTTCTAAGGAAAGACATTTCTCTTTCTGAATAAATGGTAGTTGCAGACATGTGCAGTGATAGTCATTAGTCAGTGGGAAAGAAGAATGCTAAATTAGTCTGTGCCTGGTGGATTGAGTCAAAACCCAGCTAACCCAGCTGAAAAACTGATGAATTTGTGCAGGAGAGATGGTACTTCTTGGAATACCCAGCAATAATCCAAAAAAGAAAAAAAAAATCTCATTTTAAAAGAAAAACTCCAAATTGGACATTTTTCTTTGTGAAAGGTTTATGTATGTAGTTTTTTTAGAGACTTTTTTCCCAGGGAGCAGTAAAGGCAAATTTTATATACTCAATTTTTAAAACATTCCATGTGTCAGTTTCTCTCCTCTGTAAACACTAAAAAATACAGCACATGCTGTTATCAATGCTCATGTAACTGTTTTTCTTTCTTTCTGTAGCACATGTCTCTGAATTCCAATATTAGTGTGAGGAACAATCCTAACATACATTTTATTTATTCCCATACCCTCAGGTAGGGCTGTTCCTCCAGGAGGCAATAGAAGGTCTGGGGAAGGTAAAGAAAGGCACAAGGGAGACTGAGAAGAGAATGAACTATTTAGTTGAATAAATAATTACATAAAGTAGGACACAAGATAAAAGACATGAATATGTTTAAGTATCATTTGTAAAGCAGAACTAGTTTATATCCCTAGCTGAATTAATGATGATGTCCAGTGAATACCAAGGGAACTAGACTGAGGCTACTGCTGTGGATGAAATAAAGGTTTGATTAAAAATCTGTTTTAAGGAAAAGAACAAGGGAAATAATCCTGTTCACTTCTGCAGGTCCTAGCTGAATTGTCTCCATGTCCAACCTATATATAGAATTCCCATATGTCTTCAGGTAGGCACACAAAAAGGAGTGGGATTTTTCAGATTGTGAAACATGGAAAAACCTTTCCCATATTTACAGAAAAACCCTTTTAAGCATGCACATTGTACATTTATGCAATGTTTCACAAAAACTATATGTTCTAAATGTGCCTTAATATAGATGCAAACACTTGAGAAGAGTTCGACACCAAATGCTTACATAATGCAGCAATGGACACTATTTCAGCACTCAGTGAATCCCAAAGAATTGTGCTGGACATTGCTTCAGTGGAAGGTAGCCAAGAAAGGGTCAGCTAGATCCACCTAAAAGTATGCCCATAAACTACAAAACTGGTTGTGGTGAACAGTTGTGGGGTGCGAAACATTCCATGTCCAAAATTGTGGATGGTTCCTCCACACACAATTCAGGACTCAGACAGTGAATATTAGCCTAGTTCTGCATATAATGCATACTTTAGGACAGCCAGTTTTTGAAGTCTGTCCTTATCAATAAATGAGGATATTGCAGCATCTGAAATTTTCATTGATAGAGATTGATTGAAGAGTGATGTATGTATGTATGGAGCTTGGAGGAAAGTCAAGAATTGCCACACGGCTGCAGCAAGTCCAGAAGAAGCAGACTGCAGTTCAAAAGAGGGGAGCTGGCATAAAACTGAAAGAAAGAAGAATTCTAATAGATTGGAAAGAGGCCTGAATCAAGGCCAGAAGGTTTCTCATGAATAATTGAAGGTTTTGGTTAGTTTTATTTCTGTTGCCCTCCAGAATTATGCATTGTTCTTCAACAGGAATGAGATATTTTATTCAAGATGTTCAGAGACTCACTTTTGCTATGAAATCTTTTAGCAAATGTATTAGTCTCTTTTTTTTTTTCTCCGCCAAGTAACTCTGCTATCTTTCAGCCCAAATCCATGTTTGTGCATACAGCATTACTTTCTTTAACCATAGTATGAAATGCATCTGCTGAAGTGTTACTCATATTGTGAATTGCCAGCTAAAATGGTTACCTTCTCCTCAGTATTTGTCTTTCTTGCCCAGACCAAGTAATCAGGTTGATTTTGCATGCATGAGGATAATTCTTTCAGCTCACTTAGAGTTTTGCCAGGAAAACCATAGAAAGAATCCTCCCACTTAATTGCAGCATATTCTTACCTTTGTAAAAAAAGGGGTTTAGTCAGTGTGCTTCTTTGCCCTTTAGATCTCAGTTTGGTAGCCTGCCAAAACATTTTGTCTACTTTTGATTCTCTGTCTCTCCACAGACCCTCAGTGACACTTTCCACCTGAGTTCTGTTTGTCACTGAGTGAAGATGATAACAGTTCTCAAAAGTGAAATCAGTGTCTCAGATCTGGGTAATTTAGGTACGTCCAGAAAGCCTCAGGCTTGAAAACTTCAATAAACTCCAGCATTTCAATAGGTATGCCAGACCCATCATTTGTTTCCACTTTGTCATCTTACCACAGGAGAAGTATACTGTCATTTTTCTACAATGACTGTAATTAATGCCTCAGCTTGCAATTCAGTCTTAGGAGGGCTGCAGCTGGATAATACATTCTTTGCAGTGCACTAAGAAAATAATGTATCTGCTTGTCCAAAATGAAAGTACAGCCCCTCTATGCTGACAAACATTTGTTTGTATTCACTCAAGTGAGTTTTTAGGTTGATCCTTGTCTAAGCAACTTGTTAAGTGATTCATCTTTATTTTCCTGGTTGCTAACATGTAGTGTGCCAATTTTTTTTCTTAAAACTTTCCATCATCTTATAAATGACTTGATTGCTTTCTGGCTTCTGGGGGAAAGGAGTAAAAAAATCATTTTTTTAGGCATTTTCTACTATCAAAACTGTATGTATAATATTCCCTGAAATGTTTAATGAAAATGTATGAAAAAAAAGAGTTGATAAATGGGAGAGACAGCCCCTACAGAAATTACTACCATTGAGATGTCATTCTTCCTTATCAGATATTTGAATAACAATAGTGAATATATAAACATATATATGTGTTTCTTCTTCACATTCACAATTAACTGCGCAGAAAATAACTGTTGTACTCTCATTACTATGTATAATAACAATGGTAGGCAATTAACAGTACTTGCCTAAAAGATTCTATGATTCTATGATAATTGTTTGAAAAGGGATTCAAGACTTAATGACTATTTCAGCACTTCTGTATCAGCAATCACTGCAGTAAGAGCTTTATGTGAGAAATTAGCAGATGGCATAGTGAAATACATTTCTTCTGCTCTTGGGTTTGTACAATGTCCTGCTCATCTGTTTCCATTGGGTGCTTAATGTGCTTCTCTTGTATTTAATATCTGACTTTTCATTTGGTCCCTTCAAATCTCTCAGCAATACACCAAAGCATAATTGATACCTTGGGAGTGGAGGGGGAAAACCAGCAAAAATTAGAACTTCTGGAGGGTAGAGGGATCCTTTGAGAGCTGCTCTGAGAGGAACAGTGCTACAGGAGCAGACTCTGTCAAACCATGCAGCACCACCTGCAAGACTTTTCAAAAGAGGGTACAGGAGTGAGCAGGATGCTGCAGTGCTTTTATAACCTAATCCTACCTGTTCCCAAAACATCCCATTAGCCCAGAAACATTGTTACTGAATCTTTAGTTCCACAGTAGTACCGTATTTCAAAGGAAAACAACCGCCCCAAAGGAACCCAAATGAAGCAAGGCTTTTAGTCAGGAAGCAGAAAAAAAAAAGGTAATGGATATCTGAGAATGAGAATTATTATAAATCCATGAAATTAATGTATTGGGGACTGGGAAAAGAATGGAAGAATTAGAACAAATGAGTGTGCTGTGATTAGTACTCCCTTCAAATATTTATTTAGCTAAAATAATTGGCAATTAAGTACCAGATAGCAATATTTGTAAAATTAAAACACAGACCACAAAAAACTGAAACAACATCTAATAAAAGAGAGTGTGGTCTATGAATGTAGACATTTCAATACTTGATTTGATATTATGAAACCAGTATTATTCATTATTATGCATTATCATACATTACCTGTTGGAGGCATTAGTTAGGTCTGCAGAAAATGTCCTATTGGTTTTTCCTACAAAGTGAAATTCAGGGATTTAAGTCTGAGCTTGAAAAGGGAAAATAAAACATGATGAATTGTGAGGTCCATGATCTCTGTCACTCTTTAAAAAAAGACTCAGTGAAGCAACAACAGAGATGAAGAGAAATAGAAGAAGAAGTAGTGGGTGTCACAATACCTTACAACAAGTGTTTATGTAGGCACCTACATATGAGAAAGTCAGCTAAACAGCTATTAAGGTATAAAAGAGGAATAAGCATTTCTACAGCAGTTTTCCTCTCATCCTAATTTAGATACATGAATTTTAGTTGCTTATAGAGCTAGGAAATTAATTCCACAGTTGATAGTTATCTTTTATGTATTTACAGCATCTTACCTATTGTGTTTGATTCAACAAGGTTTATGTAGCCACGAGAAAAAGTTAGAAATAATCCTGCTGATTTCCATTTAAATAACTATAAAGGCTTAACTCAGTATATATGATGGACAATGGACAACAGAGAGAAGAAGATATATAAAGATAAATTTATTTACAACAAAACAACTCAAATGGTTGGTGTGCATGAAATGGGAATCAAGACATTTTCAAGGACAGATGGTTATCTAGAGAAGAAATGAAGCCATGAAGACTAAGACAGAAAAAATACAAAAAATCATGGAGAGCTAGCAGCACAATTTAAAGCAGATCTCCCACATTTAAATCTTGAGTTTAGTGGTTCAAAAATATCACTATTTTTATAGTATTGAAGCAGGAATTGTATAGGAATATAAAGTAGTTTCCAATCATTTGAGTAAAAAAATGTATTAATAAATGCAGTGATATTTATTTGTTAAAAATGACCTATTGTCATATCATCAAGCTTTATTTAGTCCCTATTGTCTAGATTATGTCTCCTATCACTGCTATCTGTGATGTTTAACATCTCTCTGTAATTTTCTTCTTTGGTTCTTTTCTTCTTCATTTTTTTTCTTCTTCAAAGAGAACATTCCAGAACTATCATTAATATGCACATTATGCAGCTTACTTAGACCAGCACAAATAACAGCAAATGTCACTTATTACAAATGTCACAATTTGGAACAGTTCTGGTGTTAAAGCAGTGCGAAAGTATTCTGAAAAATAATTATGTAAAATTAGAAGTAGTTTATTCAACTGAGCAGACAACATGTTTATTCATACTTGTAACTTCATTAGTGCCTGAATTAACTATAGCATTTCTTTCTTGGGTCTTGTGTGCATTTGTGAATCAATACAGCTCTGGGAATGTAAGCTAGATGCTATCCCAACTTTTATGTCATTAATAGAGTAAGTGCCTTAATTGAACTTCAGCTATCTAAAAGTTAGACATGTAGATTGTCAAGACAATATTAGGCATCTAGATTTTGTCAATAAACATTGAACATCTCAGCTTTCTTATCTCTGCTGCTTCAATTCCTTGTCCTCTGGAGGCTTTCAATGCTATTAAAGCTAGATTGAACAGCAAGCTTTGACTAACCTTTAAAGCATTGAAATTAAGTGAGAGAAGTCTCTCTCAGATTGTCATTCTATAAGCTATTGGTTTACCACTGTGCCTATTGCAAGCCATCAAAGAGATGGGCTGTAGGTTGTGTCACTTAAGGTTCAGAGTTCAAATTCATCACAAGACCAATATATATCAGTGAGATGACAGAAAAAAATAAAGTCAGTTTGTCTTGCTGGTATTGGAACTGAATGAGTAAATTTGTCGTTAAAAAAAGCTCCACATTTTTAGAAGCTGCAAATGTACAACATTTTTGTATAAGGTTTGCTTTGAGTAAAAGCTCACAAGATACATTTTGTGGGCTAAAATATAAAGGAAAAATAAGTATAATGAAGTCTAAGCAAAACTCCTTGAGCAAGTTAAAAAAAATTCTTGTATTTGCAACAAAGATGGAAGAGTCCTGTAACAAGACATATATGTGTCTGTGCACACCTGGTCATCCTCACTGAAGTATCCATCTCTGTAATTCCATTTTGCTACTAATGATCCTGTTCTAGAAATATTTTCTTCTGGAAACATATGGAAGCTGGCTCCAAAGGCAAGTTGGAAACCTGGCATCTTAAAGACAAGAGATCATCACATTGTACCTGAGTACCTCTTGTAGAGGAACAGCAGCCACATGCAGAACAACATGGTGCTAATTATAGTAATTTTTAGGGAAAAATTTCATAACTGAGGCTGAGTTAAGAATTGTACTGCAGAAAGAATGTTTTTGTGACCTGGAATTTCCTCAAGATCAGGCTTTTTAATGTTTAGTAACTAAAAACACTGTATTAAAGTAACCCCTGCTGCTTGACACTAAAAACTTTGCTAGGGCAGTATATTTCTTTTAAGACAATAAAGCTTACATTATTTTTATGGTAGCTTAAACTGCACATATGATAATATTTCTTTTTTTCAGTTCTAAAGATCCTATCGCTCAGTAAAAGTTTTCTACACATTTAGTTGCAGGTTAATTTATGTTTCGGAATGCAAGTGTGATTTCATGAGATACTTCAGGCATCAGAAGAGGAACAAGAACAAGTTTTTCTGTGTCTTACAGATGCCTTTGGAGAGAACTACTGGTACTTAAGTAGCACAATTATTCTCAGGAAGATTTCTTCCTTTGGTCAAATTGCTCCTACCACGGCACCTGAACATTTCCACCACTCCTCTGCTCCTTCCAGTTTCCAAAACACACCTTGTGTCCATATTTTTATTAACAACTTTATCATCCTCTCTAACTGAAATGACTATTTCAAGCAGGCTTGTGGCCTGCCATCTGCATGTGATTGTCTGTATGGGCACCAAGGCCACTAAATATAAGTGTTTCATGCACATTTTTGAGGACCTGAGTGTTGAGGACCAAAGATTTGAGGCTTTCCATACATATTCAGCAGTTTGCCCTTGGTAACAAGTTGCTTGTGCCTACCCAGCCTGCCATCCCCTGTGGCACCTTGATGCCTGTTTCCAAAAATAGCAGCATTCAGACAATACCTTCCACCAACCACTGCTTAGAATAAACAAGGAAATGGCACCCCAGAAAAATTACATTTTTAACATTTCACATTTCTGTTCCCCAGGATGACGTCAAGCTGTGCTTCAATAAGAGGTTTGTTAGGACAATGAAATAGCAACCATCAGCTATTTAAAAAAAAACAACAAACCTTCTGACTGCCAGAAGGGATGTAGTAATTACACTTTCTGATGTACATTTAAAAGTTGATGTCAGCACTTGGGTTCAAGCTCCTTGCAGAGGTGGGTTTCACCACATGGCAGGGATCTGCTGATCCCAGGGAACCTGAAAGGATTGTTTTTCTCTACAGTTATCTGAAGCATTTATTGATATGACTTTGTATTTCTAATTCATTCCTTCACAGGAGTAACTTTTCAGGGTGGAAATGGTTGGTGGAAATGGTTAGAAAATTACCACTACCTTGAAATCATTGAATTGAATTTACTTCACTGGGAGAAGTGATAGTTTGCTATTGGTTGGCATATATTCCTTAATTCTCTGACACAGTCACCTAATCTTTTCCTCTTTCTTTTTAAGGAATGTTATAGTTAGCCATCATAACTGCTAAAACCTTTCTTAAAAATTTTCATTTGTCTTTTTAGTCATCTCTACTACTCCATTTATATTTTTGACAGCAAACACTTCCGAGACTGAGTTGTTTTAAAAAAGCCTGTTTTCTCTGTAGTTGCTAGACTTCACTGTAACATGCCTCCAGGTCCTTTGGGTTTTTTTTTATTTTAAAATTGTTTTTTATCACATTGTGTGAAACACGAGTTATTTCTAGCTCTTCCATGGAACCAAAGTTTAGAAAATGTAATTTCTTTCAGGCAAGTTGTTGTTACAATAAAACCTAGCATCAACAAGTTAAATTTTCTGTTTTGGCAAAAAATCCACATCAATTTTTCTTTACTACTTCTGCTGAGGAAAAGGTATCTGATGTAGAAGTTGTCTGGGCTTAACATCAGACTGAGTCTCAGCTGGCAGAGCAAGCAGTAAAAGGGTGAGGGAGGCATCTCCTCTGTCAATAGCAATTCTCCAAGAAATGAGGAGCCAGCAAAATCATCTCAAATCTGTCCCTCTTGAAGGGCACAAACGCAGCATACTGTTGCAAGCCCTTTGTATAAACTATATTTGCTTTTTAAGAGCAGTTAATAAGTGACTTTAGTGGGTGCCTGGGCATCATCCTTCCTTCATGGATTACCATATTCCCAGTCATATACACACACATGCTTTGCAGAGAGCCCAGCTGTGATCACATGCTATCCAGTCTCTTTGCATCATGCATGACCTTTATATAGATGCACAGACTCCTCCATATTTAATGTTGACATCATCTCTGGCCTTCATTGAAACCTCCTATGTAAATTTAATCTCAAACAAACTGCTTCCTGAGGCTGAGGGAGCACTTCAGTCCTGCACCTCAGCATCTTCACTTTGAGCAAGCCTTTGTGATGTTATGAAGCCCAACACCTGGCTGTCTTGCAGACCTCACCTCTCAAAGCTTTTAAGCCACATGCCTCTAGCATTTGAGCCACAGTTTCTTGGCTCTCCCTTGCAGGCTGGTAGGGTAACCTCTGTCCTTGTGTCTCTTCCAAATGATGGCAGTTTTTCTATATGCAAGTGGTTCTTGTGGTGCCCTTTGTATTGTCAGAGTCAACTGAAGTTCTGTCTAATGTATCCAACTCTCCTGTGCCTTCTTCCTTCACAAATTATGTAAAGATATATTCTTAAGGGAGTGACTTAGCTGAAACAACAAAATAGGCCAATAATCTCCTACAGGACACTTCAGATTTGGGTTATTCCATAATTTCCTCTGGAAAATTAGGGATCCCAACGTGGAGTCTGCTGGCTGTTGTGAATCCTAATATACCAGTCCTATACACCTAATGGTAACTACTGAGTTGCCATAAGCAGTGTTACATGTTCCATTCCCTGAACTGGCTATCTCAGCCTTAGGCATTATTTAAGCACAAGTCTAAAGTCTCTTTCCTAAACTGAACCTTGCTATTACTTTGCTACTTACAAAGACTATCAAGGAACGCCTTCTCTTTCAAAATAAATTTCCTCAAACAGACAAGCCATCATGAGTAAATCCCACACAAGACTGTGCCTGTCCTGACACCATCTGGAATTTAAAAAATTTAGCTTTCTGTAGTACAGCTGTTTAGATCTGAGCTTGTTTTGTAGATACCTTTTGTACTCAGCAGAGAAAAATAGGCATTTCTGGGCAGAGTTTAATCTCATCTAAATATAAAATATGTCAGATGATTACATTCTTGGATTGGGGTGAAATGAGCCCAAATAGACTGCAGAGACTATTTCAAGGGCCTGATGCTAAATCTGGATGATGCAAATGTCACATAAGCTTCTGCCCCAAGTAAGTGAAAAAACACAGTCACTTCCTAATTCCTACTAAGAGTGACTCACAAACTGTAATAAAGAAACAGGCAGTGAGCTGCCACAAAGCCAGTAAAGCCCACAAACCACAGGGAATTGGAGGCAGATAGGCTGTCTTTATTTACAAATAATGTAAGACATTCCTCAGAGTGGGCCTCCTGCCTGGTGGTCAGTCACTGCAGCTGGAGCAGAGGATGACAAGCACAGCAGCAGGTGGGAGACAGCAGCAGCACTGATGGTGAACAGCCTCTGCTGAGCTCTGGAGACAAAGCTGCACCTTCCTGCTCTTACCACAGAAGAAGACAAGGTACCTTTGCTGCACAGAGGCAGCGTTCGTTCTCCTAGATTGAAATTGCTTGGTAGGCATGGCAGCTTGTTCTTAGAAACGTGATGCATCCGTTTCCTCTGTGTAAACAGATTTGTTCTGTAAAAGAGGAAAGGGGAAAATTTCCTTTATCCCTGGGGGAAATGGTGTCCTACTTCTATCTAATGGCATCCTCAGAAATGCATACAGTAGCAATAATCACTCCGAGGAAGAAAGAGGAATTTATAGGGCTCTGCTTGAAATAAGCTTCTACATGTTAAAGGGCAAGGTTGTTAAAAAGTACTCACAGATGCCTCAATTAAATGAGTCCCCTTTTCTTGAATTCTGAAGTCAATCATTACTCGTTCTGAATATCTCAGGGCTGATTCTTCAACAATTGCTTTAGTGCTGCTACTTCTATCTGGAGGTAGAGGCATGGCAGAATTGAGACACATCAGAATTCCAATGAAAGGAAGGTAACAAGAGATGTCTGGCTTTAAGTTAAGACAATTCTTATTGACCGGTTTTAAAATCTAGACTCAATCCACAGCTGTTTTCTTTACAAAACAAAAATCAATATTTTTGGGCTTAGCAACTAATTTGAATAATTTATTCTTCAGACTACATCTTTTGTGAAAGTGCCTCCTTGTGATCTTTATGTGTAACATGCTTGCATCATCCTGCACCCAGAGAGACAGTAATAGTAATTTTAGTGGATATCTGTGTTGTATAAGATTTTGCTTACTTCACTGACATCTGTCTCTCTGCTTGTTTATGAAAGTTTGATTTTTAGCCTGCCTCCCTAACTATACCACTTCATTCCAAGAGCTAGTTTGTATCCTTCCCCTGTTAATTTTAGAACAACTCCTACCTGGGGCAATCAGGTTCATTGCTAAGGGTCTGATCCTTTAGGTCTCAGCTCCCAGAGGACTGGGCCTTTTGGCTCCTGCAAGTTAGAGTTCCTTTCCTTTATTTATTTATGTGCTGAAGTCCCTGAAGAACATGGTGATGAGCCAGTCACAGGAGCAGGGTGAGCCCAGTGGCCCCAGAGCCCGTACAGGAGCTCAGTGGTCTGCCTGGGGGCTGCTGAAGCTCAGGGATGCACCTGGGTTCTGTTAGAGACGAGTCCTCCATCCACTAAAGGCACGGATAAAACCTCTTGGGACCATGACTTACTGAGTGCTGACACACAAGGCCAGGATTGCAACCTGCCTCCTACAGGGTCACATGTTTCACCCAACTTCTCTGCTGTTCTTACTCAATTTCTTACTGAAATGATGTGGGTTTTTACAGTCAGTCATTGCTGGGAGCATGTTTTCAAGCTCTTAGTTATGCAGCAATTATTCACACTATATATGCTGGTATGTTGCAAATTTTTATGTTCCCTTCCAGAAGTGTTTTAGATGTACCAGATTCCTTCATGTCCTAAAGGTCTGAACAGTGACTTCTAATACTCATGTAACTCTTAGTCTCACCTTGTCCCAACTCTACTGACAAGTATGATCTCTTTTCTTCCATTTGTATCTTACCACATGACATACATGGGCATCCTTTGAAGAGCCATACATTTAAGTCTAAATATGCAAATCTATGTCATAGAACTTTTCATTTCAGGATTTTCACTTGGTAAAAATTGAGTTGCAAGGTGAAGGATGACAAGCATCATTGGGCCCATCTGTATTGTCAAACTCTGAAATTTTATATTCATCAGATTGAATCATTTAATGGGCAGAGCACGAAAAATCAAAAATAGATTTCTTTATGGAGCTTGAGAAACACCCCTCCCCCTTTTTTTTTTCCCCAGAACTTGTGATGTTGAGTAGTTCATTTACAGGAAAACTTCCAAGGTCATGGTTAGTGCATTGCCTCAGGAACCTAATGCATAAAGGGAAGTGGGAAAGAATATGTCTCTCAAAATGCCCCTCACCATCATTAACATCTACCAGACATGCCTTAGTTTATATTCAACATCATCAAGTCACCTTACAGCCTTGCTGACACAAATTCAGAAGCTGTATTAGATTTACCATTACACTGTGCTTTATTTCCCAGAAGTCTATATTAGCTCCAGTTCTCTTTTCATATTTCCCCCTGTGATAATAACTGAGCTTGCTATATGCTGCATTTTCCTTGAAGAGTTTTATCTCTTTTTGAACAAATAGTATGGCAACTCAGGAGCCAAAATAAAAACTGGAACACTAAATACACAATATCACCAGAAATTTTCACTCTTTTAAAAATGGGAAATATCACTAAAACACCTTTTTAAAAAAGGAAACAAGAATGTTTATGAGGTTTTTTGTTCTAGTTACTGCTAATTTTACTTTCATATATTTGGTTTGTATTGAAGTGGTGAGAACAAGAATTTTCATGGTGTACCTGATCCAAAAGCCTCATGTTAGCAGTCTTCAAAGAAGGAATTTTCCTGCTTGTTTGGATGTTTCTGCAGATTTTCAACCCAAAGCACTGTTTAATTTTAAATAGCCAAATGATGCCATGCAGAGAGTAATGTTCTAACAGATTACAAATATATCCACTTAGAAAGTAAGTCACACAGTGCTGAGACATTAAAACATTTGCTTTTATTAAAGCAAGTCTTTCATTATGAGTACTCTTTGAAGGAAGTTTTTTTTTTTTTTTTTAACATGAAAACCTCCAGCGTCCTAAAACTATTTGGATCAAAAATGATCCATGCTTTCTTACTTTCACCAAAGAAAACCATGTCAGCAGAACTTCAGCAGAGACCTCTCAGGAAAGGATGGTTGTCAAAAGTAGAGCTTGGAAGGAGGAGAAAAATTATTCTAATATATTATGAAAAATACCATCATTTTACAAGGAATCTTAACAGTGTGCAGAGAGGTGACTGTACTAATCATTAGAACTTTATGAATGCTTATAAATAGAATGGGTCAAAGATTCTTCCTTGACTAGACAATTTGACCAACTGCCAGCATGAAAATGTCAATGAATTATTTGACAAAATTCTTCTTTTTGTTATCTGATCGCATCTCTTCTTCTGTCCTCTTGATAACAAGCAAACACACAAGAGGTCCTGGAGATATAATTTTTACTGCATCAGGTTCCAGGAAGCAAAGGTTTGTGCTTTCTATTGACAAATACAAGAAAGGATAGTCAATGTCCAGAGAGTTGTTTGGGGAACAAATGGATAAGTAATGATGTATTATAGCACTGAGTTCCTAAATGTTGAAAAGGAGAATTGCAGGTAAATGGTCCACAGGTCTAGGTCTAATGGTTGGGCTGGGAAGTTAAATAAGGTTTAAGTGAAATATCAATTTGATGAGAAATCTGGTATCTATAGCATTTGAGAGAATATAGATTAGGAAACATGTCTGTGAGTAGGTGATGGTACCTAAAATCTTGTGAACTCTGAGACATGATCAAAGAAGGACATGTTCTTCTTCAGAGAAAAAATGTAAAATAAAGTTGTATCTCTCAGACCCCACAACTGAAGACTTAAAAGAAAAAGCATTCTGCCTGAGCCAGACCTGGGCTTTAATGCTAAACACCAAGGAGCTACAGGGATTTTTAAGTTCAGAAAATAAATGTTTCATTGTCATCTGGGTAACGGTTTAGGAGAGGAAGAAAGACTGCAACTAATGTGAAAGAAAAATATAATTTGGGATTAAAGGAAAATAAATTTTTTCACTCTTAAGGGTAGAATTATAAAACCATTCATAGATTAAATGGAAATGCACGAGTCAAATTAACTATTAAAATGATAATATTTAATTAATACAATAAATTAACTTTTTAATGTAATTTTTCTTTTTTTTGACTCTTTAGACCAGGTATGGTATTGTGGTCTTGTGAGACTACCAGAAGATATTGTTCTAGCTGGTGCAAGTTGATGGATCTTGTGGATCTCTACCAACTCAGGATATTCTATGACCTGGAAATATAAAACCTCTGTCTTGACCTTACAAACAGAACTTTGTCCAAAAATCCATAAATGAAAATATTAAAAAGATCTTTTCTTGTAATAAACCCTCTGTCAGTAGTCAGAGTCAGGGCTTAAAATTTTAAGATGCTTATAAAGAAATGAGAGTTAAAGGTAAATAAAGTTTTTACATATATAAAGATATTTATAAAGGAGAGTTAATACTATTTAGGAAACCATGACATTTAGTGGACTTTTTCTTAGAGCCTCTCTTTGTCTTTTTGTAATTTTTAAGAAGTTTATCCTTTGTGTATTTGCATTCATGTTCTTCTAAGAAAAGTTGGCTTTTAAGCATCACAATTTCAATAAAAGGACAGTTATATCATCCTTTTCCTGGTATTTTTACCTTTTGTGGGTTTGGAAGGAAACAAAATAAAAATCACATATGAAGTGTAGCTTTATTTCTACTTTATTTTTATTTGCTTATGCGGTAATCTATTTGATCAGTGAATAAAAACATTGTCTAGGTTATTTTACCACCCTGGAAATGCTGTCTTATTGTTGTGCTTTGTTTGCTGAATTATGCAGGAATTATCAGAAATAGTTATTACTTTTGCTTTGTCCCTTATATTAATGCTATATTTCAGTATACTTCTTTGACAGACTCATTTAGACACAAGGGCAGACTGGAGAGCAGTGCATCTTCTCCTGCATTTTAATATTGTGAATCCATAGCAAATGCTTCATTGCCAGTTAGAACTGACAGAAAGGAACCATTTTTAAGTCTTAAAAGCCTGACTTTCTC
Organism: Fringilla coelebs; assembly: GCF_963513975.1. Taxonomy (NCBI): domain Eukaryota; kingdom Metazoa; phylum Chordata; class Aves; order Passeriformes; family Fringillidae; genus Fringilla; species Fringilla coelebs. Next base: position 51,278,017 of record NC_140028.1, on the reverse strand, counting down.
TGACTGCAGCTGGGGTAAGGAAGGTAGGCATAATATTTTTTCATAGAGGAATGATGAAATTATTCTTGTATTTCTTCACTTGTACTTACAGTTTCTTGTAGGTTCTCAGGTTTTAGAGTAAATGAACCCTTTTACTACCTGAAGGTTTTTGCCATTACAAAATTTACCCATACAGTTCTTCTGAAGGGTTTTGGGGAGCCAGAAATTGGATTGGAAAGTGGATTAATGTCACCACTTTTGGTTGCTACCTTGCTTTAATTTGAGCAGAATTGTATTTCAAAGAAAACTGAATCTACTAAGAGATTTTTTCAAACTTCTTTCCTTGAATGAGACAAAAAGTTTTCTGTCTTTCTAAATTGCAAGGATTTCATTGTCCTCAACATATTTTATATCTGTTCATGCATCATTCAGATAATATTTTATATTATATAATGATGTGAGAATCCTTTACAGATCATTCACAATATTTGCATCACATTTAAGTATTGCATCTCCTATCACAAGAAAAATCTTACATGGTTGTTTTGGTAATGACCAAGCAAACCAGGAAGTTTAGATTTCAGGCTGAAACCCCAAACACTGTTAGTCCTGTATCCCTCAAAGCAAAGACATACCTCATTCTAGCTTACAAAAGATCTAAATTAAGTAATAAACCAGACATAAACATTAGCAAAACAGTTTGGAATCATATTAGCCAGCTAGACATTTCCCCAGTTACAACATGAGAGCTGAAGGTCAAGGCGTGTTAGGTGAATGTGCATAGAGCATAACTGCTCGGTTTAGAAATCCCCAGCACTGCAAAGACACCCCCTTGGACGTGCAGCCTTGGAGAATGGTTGTGGTTGGTGCTTCCTGGCTGGCACAAGAGTGGTGTTCACATGACAGCAATAGTCTTGGGAGAGAATCAGGGACAATTTGTGTAGCCCTTGCTGATTTGGGACGTAGATGAATAGGAATGAGCAACATTATTTGAATTGAAGGTTGTTGAGGCTTCTGGTACAGAGGCATTAGAAGGTCAATTGTGAGATTAAGATTTGTACAATGTGTTGAGTTCAAGGCTACAGAGACCACTTGAGGTTTCCATTATGATGCTTTGATGAGGTGATTAGTCTAAAAATTATTCCACTTCAAACCTGGACCATTAGAAGAACCATTATACATTATAGGACATTACGCTATGTTCTGACAACGTGATTATTTTTGTATAGTATTTACAGTAAAATGAAATTAATGGCAAATTAGAAACTCTAAACAGGACTTCTGAACAGCATTATAGGCAAAGAGAGAAAACCAATTGACACTACATTGCTTAGTGCATCAGGAATCAGAAGAAATCTTAGGCAGTAAAAGGAAGAATCAGGGGAAGGTAACATCTCTTGAATGAGGTGAATGAAGAAATATGTGGTCATGGAATGAGACAGAAAAAGCAGCACCAGTAATAAAAATCAAAACTTCAAAACAATAAATCACAGCATTAACAAGGGGCTCAAAAGTATTCTGATCTGAATTCCACGCCTGGAAAAAGGATCAGAAAAGGAAAAAAAAAAGAAAAGAAAATGTAGAACATTTAGAAAAGGTCATTCTTCTGCACAGGAAAGAATGGCTAGTTTAACTGTTGAAATATATTTTGAGCAAAAGATTAATTTATTTAAAATATCTTCCATGTGCACATCAACATGGCTTTGAAATGCCTTTGGGGGGAATAGAGCTTGTATATCTGATATTTTCAGATTTAAGAAATTCTTTCTTTGTTGATATTTTTCTATTTTGCCTGGAACCTTTTAAATTTTTTTGGTATGACTCTTCATGAAAAATTTGAAATGGCACATGAAATTGTATGCACCTTCCTATCTAACCATATATTTGTTCCAACCACTCTAAATAATATTGGACTAACACAAGCCTCCTTTTGGAAGCGAGTGTTATATTTAATATATCTCATCCTGCTTTGTGTGGTTGGCCATGTTTTGAAAAAGAAGTTATTTGTTGGGTGACAAATTTACAGCTGGCAAATACATACTTGTTACCAAAGTCCAAGAAATTTCAGTGGGAGATAACAAAACTGAGTGAACAGTGCACAAGTGAAAGCTGAAATATGTGTTGCCAGCGTTCATGTGAATTGCTCATACACATCACCTCATTCAAATTTAACTGCAACCAACAGAGGAAATAACTGACATCATTTTGGAGAGCTGAATAAAAGATGTAGTTTAATGTGTGCCATCCACTAAGAAAGTGAAGAAATTCATAGAGTACCTAGAGTATAACATGAAATGGAAAATAGGGTCTCACTGCCTTGAAAAAATGGATACATGAACCATACAGGCCTTGAATCTGCTCCTAAAAAATGGATGCCTCAGAAAAAAAAACACAGCAAAGATGAGTGTTACAAACCTCTATTAAAAAATGCTGAAAAGAGAGTTTGCACTGAAGAGGAGACGAACAAAAGGGTTAATGACAGAAATTATTAAGGCAATGAATTGTGCTGAGAGTGCAAATGAGAAAACTCTGCTCATCGTCTACAACCATGTAAAAAGAGTAACAAAAGAACAATTGAAAGCAAAGCCATACCAACCCAAGACAAGTCCCTGATATTTGCTGGCTATGTCCCAAATGGTGGGGCATAGCAAACTTTCCCAGCTCTCAGGAAAGGAGTGTGTATCTCAGACAGGTCCCACCCAAACAGTGTAAGTGTAATTTCTCCTGTTTTTCTCCCAATTTTCCAGAAGAAAAGCCTCTTATCTTGGTCAAAACCCATCCATCTTGCCTGGGGACCTCACTGCCAAAACAGTTTTTTGTTGGTGAGCAGCTGCCCTGCTATCTGCTAGTAAGTAGCACTAGCCATAGGGACTGTGACAGTGTAAATATTGATGTAAAACAGCAATGCAATACAATAAAAAGTGATGAAGAAAACTACATTTAGATAACAACAACATTCACATTATTGTTATTTTAGGAAGGAAATAAACCTAACTAGTGTGACTACATGATTTTACTATGTATTATTATATGATTATACCAGTTCCACACAATTTTAAGAAATGGAAATATAAGAAAAAGATTTATCTGCTTAATGTATTATGAAAAACTTTAAATATATTCAGATTAATAAAATGATAAGAGCTCCAGTTTTAGGTGGCATGGACATTGGAGACCTATTTTTCCCACTAATCTGTTTCTTGATTTTATAAAAATTTTGACAGCATTCATTTTGTACCTGTCTGGTGACTAATGTAGCAATGTTTGCTTAACAATCAGTGCTGCAGATGGTGCCCTGCCTGGAGCTGGAACCATGTATGGAAATCTCATTATAACTAAAGAAACCAAACTCTTGATTTAGATTATGTGATTATGAAAAAAATTAAGTTTTGTGTGATGTTGAAATGCTGGCATGGTGGCAAAATCATAATGGCAAGGAAATGTGCTAAGGCTTTCACAAAATGCTTTAATCTTCACCCAAAGCTGGCAGTAGGCATGGCCCTGTGTCCTCTCAAAGGAGTTCATTTATCACAAGGGATGCTGCATTAGCCAAAAAGCCTAAACAGCAAGTTGCTTTAACAAATATCTTTCCTTTGCTGTTGTCACTGCTTTGTGACTCTTAAAAGAAGTATAAGCTGAATTATTCAGTCTCATGCAACAGCACTGCAAATTTCTCTCCAGGGCTTTGTGGAAGACCACTGCCTTTGAGCACAGGAGACAGATTTTCTGAAGCTTGTGTCAGATAATTGTGCTTTCCTGGCACCCAATTCTGCTCATGTTTTTCACATGAAGCGAGAATGCACAGAGGAATTGCTCTGTTGATCTGCACATTTGCAGGCTGAGGAAAGCTGGAAACACCCATGACATTTCTCACTTGCTCCCACAAATAGCCACAACTGTAGGAACAAAAGGTTCTGTGCTTATCTGGAAGAGTTTAAAATGACAGGTCTAGTACTTTTAATTGCCACGTGTGCTTCAACAGGCTTATATAAAAGGATTTTTCACAAAAAGAAAACTGTTTTATCTCCCAGTTTTTGAACGTTACATAATGCCTCACATGGCTTGAAGCAGGTTTAATTAGTGAAACACGTTAAGACCATCATATTTCCATTGGGAAGTTTCAGTACAGTCTTGCAAGTAGCCTAATACTTAGAATAATCTTCTGGTTCATAGTTCTAGTACTTAGATTTAGTAATTAAGTTACATCCCAAAATGCACTGTACCACTAATTTAGGGTATTTCTGGCTTTAGGGGCCCATGTGCTAATTGTAGAAACAAATTTATTCACAGTAAATTAAGACAAACAGGAAGGCCTTCAGCTGAAATACTGTGGAGAATATTTGCTAAAGCTGAAATGGATTAAAAAGCTTCAGTAAGACTTTGTACTATCAGACTAAATGAAACATGTTTCAGAATTTAAACATAAATAGATAATTCAGTTTTTAAAAATACCTAGGGAGCATTAACTGAGAGGCATGCAGGCTAAATCTGGAAGAAATGATACTGCTTTAAATGTTTTAAGCTTTGCTAGCATAACTGCCAGAGTTTATTCCTACTTAAAGGAGAGCACAATTCTATTAAAATGTATAAGTACATATTTTGATAACACATGAGAAAGCACACATGCTTTTGCTTCATTTTGTGCAGCTGCACCCTCAGATTTAATTTTGGTGTTTTGGATTATTGTTGTATTTTGATTTACTGTTACACAGCAGTAATTAAAACAGGTGTTCCTCGTAACACAAAACTCTCCACTTGGATACTGCTGTGTTCTTCCATTACAAAATGTGGATATTAGATGATCATATAATAAGAAAAGTGTTATTACCTGCTGTCCCCTCCATAGACAAACAGCAGATGTAGAGATTTAAGCATTATGGAGATAATCTGGTAACTATTGTTAGTATAGCATTAATTGAACAAATAATGTTTTCCATTGGATCAAAAGTATTTCTGAATGTAATTAAATCAGTCTGCTAGCCCGGGTTTATTTTCCTTTGATAAAATACTTGCAATGGCTAGCCATGACATGCTATACAAGCATTTTTTTTTTTTCTTGTGGTAATAGGACGAGGTGGATCAGCTACAAACTTGACATACTTTGATTATTTAGTCACAAGAAGGACACAGATATCTTCTTTTCTTTTCAGCCAAATAGTAAATCTCTATCTTATCAGTCCATGAAACAAAGAGGCTTTACTGTCTGCTGGGTATGCACCAGCCCAGTTTCATGATGCAGACCAGCAGTGGGGCTGGTGAGGGGGCTGCCCTGGAATCTGGGAAACACAGGGAGGGCTTGCACTACCCAGCTGCACCATCTCCTCCTGGGAAATGAAGTGCACTGCTGTGTGGTTGCAGTCAAAATTGACAAAGTAATGAAGGACTTATCTCCCTTTGGATTCATTTTGTTTTTCTTCCTTTTTCAGCACCTCCATCAGTTCCTCAGACAAGTGAAACTGGACAAACTAAAGGGGGAAATAAAAAGATTGCATGGCTGTGTCCTTGCCCTATATTCTAAGAATAGATTATTTAACTTTTCTTTATGGACAGGTAAGGCCATCAGGGGGTCCCTGAGGATAGCCAGCTGCCTTCATGAAATATATACCCTCTGCATTTTTTGAAGTTATGATTCACTTGCTAGTTTTAATCAGATTCTTCAGAACACCCAGTTTTCTGACTCTGAAAAAAGTCTCAACTTCTTACTCTGAAAACCAAATCCCTTCCAGAAATAGAGTTTCACTGAGAAATCTCAAATATTTCTACTGTAGCAAAACGTGGAAGAATAAAGCCCAAAGGAGATGCTACCACAGAAGATATAACTCAGTTTTAGACAATGGAGTTTTTGGTTATTTCCAAGACAACTTGTCCTCAGGCTCCTGTGTAATTCAAAAATGTACTCAGGATATGTACTGTATCTAAGTTCCCATTTCTTACTCTCATGACATGGTTGAGTTTTCATGGTCTCTAGAAGTAAGTCAGTGTAGTTGGTTTGACTTCAGAGCAGCATTTAGAAGAACCAATCCAGATTTTGTTGATTTTGAAATATTTCCTTTAACAAAATGAATGCGATTAAAAAGAGATCTATTAAATGACCATCCAGTTTTGTGTGCTACAGAATGTGTTCACTCTTTGGAGTTTAATTTAGTTACTTTACTTTTCAGAGATTTATTTTAGGCCTTCCTGATTTGTTGAAATAGCAATTTGCACATTGTATAATCTGTTTATAGACTACAGCCACTAGAAGGTTGTTAGGGATATGAATCTATTTTGCCTTCAGGCGTGTCTGTCAAAGACTGATCTGAAATGAAAAAATAATTACGTACTCTTCCAGATTATGTCTGGATGATATTTTTGATACCCAATACAACTGAAACAGGCTTTTTTCTCTAGGGGAGAATAAAATCAGCAAAATCATTTTCTTCTAGTGGAAGGAGCAGATTCATTTATACTTATACTAAAAAAACTGCAAACAGGATTGGATGTGCTCTCTGTGAAGAACATGGGATATCACATTTGAGAGAGACAGAATGGGTTTGATTTGTCATCTTCCCCTTTTCAGAATCCAACTAAGTGAAATCTACAGTGCTTCAGGAGAGGATTGCTTCACCTAATCACTTGTCCCCATGCACAGTTGAGCAGATATGTGCTGTAACTACATCTGAGAAACAAGCAGGCTGAAGGTAAAGCCTGAGCTCTGGGTGCTTACCCTTCCCCTCCTGAGGAGCATCCCTGCCATTGCTGTATTGGAGGGAGCTCTTCAGCTCTGGCAGTACAGGAGCAGCATCTCCCTCACAAGCAGTGGTGGTGAGCTGTGTTTTGCCCACAGTTTCCCACAGTGAGAACACCCATTCATTAAAAAATGCAGAGGAGAGGAGGAAATGAAAGCAGCGTTTGTCATTAATTTTAGTGTTCTCTACCTGCTTTGCCTGATTTCACGTTTAGCAATGGTAGGGCTGGTAAAATAATAGAGAATAATTACAATCCAGTTCTAAAACTGTAAGGAGTGATAGGCTGACAGCAACCTCATGCAGCTCAACAAGAGCAAACATAGATCTCTGCATCTGCAGGGGAATGATCCATGCAGCTCCTGTGCAGGCTGGGAAGCAGCTGGGAAGGAGCAGACATGGGGACCTGACAGGTGCATGATGAGCAGGAGTCAGCACCAGGTCCTGCTAGCAATGAGACAGAGCCTCAGGTCAGTGCTGCCACATGGATGGCCAGCTCAAATTACAGACAAGAAAAAATGTCCTCACCAAGAGAGGTTAATTCCAGGTGCAGGTTCTCCAGAGATGTGGAATATGCATCCCTGGAAATATTCAGCACTTGGCTGGCCAAGGCCATGGGTGGGACTTTCTTTGAGCAGGACCTTGGATCCAAGGACTCATACTATGAAAATTATTCTGTGTTTCTATGCCAAAGAAGACAAGCATGGATTATGCCTTCCTACTCCTGAAGTTAAAACTGATCTTGGTCACTTCTCCTTTTCACAGATCATAAAAATTTCTAAAAGTGAAACAAATACTGAAAGAGGGAACAGGAGGGATGATGGAAGAAGGGAACTGTGTCCTTCCTGGACAAATTCATAAGCAGCAATAGTCTCTTTGGATTATAAAAACTGCAGCCTGAAGAATTATTATGTCAACCAAACTGTTGGTAGAAACTGACCTGAAATCTGAGTTTGACATAATTTTATCTGCTTACATGAACTGAGCTGTATGATGAGCTATTTTTAGCTGGTGATAATGAACTTCAACAGCTTACAGGAGAAATGGCTAAGATGGGTCCAACTGTGCAGAGATAAAAGTGAAAATCAGAAGGCTCTTCACAGACCTACTGCATGCTAAATATTTTCCATAAATGCTTTGAAAAACCTCAGATAGAAAATACTGTACAAATGTAATAGAATATTACTCATATTATTGTGTTTATTACAAATGTTCCTAGCAATAAAGGTGAGAAACAGAACCTTGCTGTGCCATAAAATTTATCTTACGCAGTATTACCTATGAACAGAATCTTTTAAGAAAGCTGATCCTTAGTGAGAATCTATCCTTCATGCTATACCACATGATGAGTAACCACAAGAAAATAATCTTCCACCTGGCATATAAATGTACAGGACATTACAAATGGGTATTTTAAACAACAAGAATGGAGAGCAGACAAAGACATGAGAAGAATTTTAAAACAAAATGGGTCTGTACCAGTAGATTGTGGTTAGCAACTATTGTCAGTTTCCAGGAACTGCTGAGTCTTTCCAGTATCAGTCAGTCTATATTTAGATATGATTTTCATTCTATTGAAAAACATAATGCTCTTTAAGTCTCTTATGAAGGTCTTGTCTGTGGTAATTACATATAAATTTTAGGATTTCAGTGTTTTCTCTGGGGTGAAGTTTTAAGATATTACATGACCCTGCATTTCCATATTTGAGCTGTTTCAGACTCTTTTTCTGAGCTGCCCACCTGACCTGTGCAACTTGTAGTCTGAATAATTATTTCCTGTATTAATTCTAAATAAAGAGAAACTCATCCCACACAAGCTCAAAGCTAGTCAAGTCCTGCTTTGTATCACTGCACAAATTTCTTTGATAAGGGTTAGAGATGTACAGAAACATGGGAAAACGTGAGGTTGCAAAGTCACTACAATAATCTTACATTTTAAATAAGTTGTGGTAAGGAAGAAACAATTTGTGTTATACGACTATTCCAAACTGACGCATTTCATGGGTAAAATCACTGGGCAGTCATATATCAAAACTGAGTGAAAAGGAATAAAAATGGACAAAAAGGAAATTATTCTAATCAAAAGGTTTTTTTGACTATGTTTGCATCCCATTTTAATGTTTTGTTTGGGGTTTCTTGTTTGTTTTTTGAAGCTTTTAAGCAAATCAAGATTTGTGTTGGCTAACATCCAAGATATTTTCTTATTCACAAAAAGACTTTTTTTGGTGACTAAGCAAAATTTATTTGAGTGAATTCCAATTGCAGTTTATCAAGCTTAGTTACAGGAAAGAAACAATGCTAGCTGCTAGGCCTGGGTACAAAATCACAGCCATAATAAGGAATTATAGGAGAGTAAATAATCCACAGAGTGGAAATGTTTTATTTATAATTAAAAATTCAAGTTATGTGTTTTTCCAGAAAATTCACTAACTAGATAAAAATGGTAGACTCATCATATTATTTTCATAATTTTTTTGCCCCTTCACATCATCATATCTTCTCTTAAATTAGAATTGAAATTTATATGCAAAATCATGCACTGGATCAGCTATAATAGAGTAGCAAAGATATTATTACCAATTCCATCTTTTTCTTGGTATTTTTTCCAGCTGCATTCAAGTTACACATTAATCATTAAGTTTTGCTTTTCCAGCGTATTCTTCTTTAAATGTAGGGAACTACTTGTTCTATTTCTGAAATTGAATGTGGTACAGACACAAAGCCCATTGATGCTGGGAAGGCTTCAGTGTGTTGTTCCATTCAGTATGAGAAATATTTAATTCTCTGCTAGACCAGATTATATCTGGTATGTGCCTGGCTACCAAGAAGAAAAGGAGGAGAGAAGGCTCCTGGCCTTTCCTGGGTTGCCTTCAAAGGATTTATGTGCTGTAAAAATGGGTTCACTTTCTGAGGTCACTTGGATGCCTCTTGCTTTTGTCCCAGCAATAGTCAGCAGCAGAAAGAGAGCCCTGAGCTTGGAAAGGAAATGGGGTTTGCTACCAGCGCTGCAGTGACTTGGAAAAACAGGTGGTAAAAAAGGAGATGCTGCAGCCTTTTACAAAGCAGGGTTCACTCTCAGTGTGAGTCACTGAATACTGGATTCAGTCTAGCCTATTATTTGCTATGACACACCTGAATTATGTTGCTGATACTCATTTTGAGTCTGCATCATTTCTATGAATGGTTTTAGAAGGCTCTGTTTTGATTTGTGCTGCAGAATTTGAGCCACTAATCTTCAGCTACAGAATTGCCATTGCTGGGTTTGGATAAAAACAATATACATTCTGCTGCCTGGAGGAATATGTTTTCCTCTCCTATTTGATACCTGACATCATTTCTGCTGAAATTTATTTACTGTGATTTCCTCAGTAATTGATTTCTATGCTATGGGCTTTTTCTTTTTCCTTTTTTCCTGTTGTTTTTGTTGCTGTTTTGATTTGTTGGTCTCTCAGTTCTTCAAATCATGCTTACCAAGACATGAAAGAGATTAACTTTAAAGGAAGGAAAGCAGTGGTGGCCACTCAAATCTTTTTAAATTCAATTCTCTAGGTCGTATAGTAGTACTTGTGATTGGTGGAAAATCTAGACATACTTTTGATCTCTCTTTAAATAAAAAATCCTTTACAAGATTTGCATTTTCATTTCATGATTTTTAACTGAAATATATTTTTTTTAAATTAAGAAGGGAATTATTTAAGTGTGTGCAGACATTTCACCCTCATATTCTTGCTTGGATTTCAAAAATTTTTCTATGGTATTCAGTTCAGCCACCGGCCAGGAAAAACAGAGTTGAACTGTGTATGGCTGATGACTGAGTCAGTTCTTAGTAACAGTTTTTAATTCAGAAATATATTATATATTCCATGTAACTTGTACATAACTTACTCTAAAATGTAAGATAATAATAATGCAGAACATAGGATGGAAGGGATCTTGGCTTTGTACGTTTTGCATCCATTTGTGGCTGTTCTTTTTAGACTATCAGCTCTCAAGATGGCAGGACTGCAAGCAAAAAGGAGGGAAGTTGAAAGTATGCTGCTTTCTGCTGTCTGGATTCTTAACAATCCAGTCTTTTTAGTGTGTTTTTATTGCCCTTCGAATTCAGAATATTCTTTAAGTTTTTCGGCATAGCTGGAGAAAGAATTAAAATGATGATGAAAAGATGGCACCAACTGAACAAACTAAATCTATGTATCCTCTCCTGCTTGGGTATGCACCAGAATCCCATCCAGGATGGAAAATGCAAATATACACCAAAGGAGGAATTAAGAGAACTTGCAACTTAGGGGTGTGCAGGAGAAGAGCTCAACTGGAAGATGGAAACCTGAAGGTATGTCTGACATGCCCTGAAACATGGTGTGCCATCAACAGGGCAGCTGAGAGAGCAAAGCCTGAAGTGAAAGGGGCAGAAGGAGCCAAACACAATTGTCTTCTTTGTTGTATGGCTCAGGTGGGACCCTGAAGCGGATCAATCAGAATGGCCTGGTTGGACAGGACTTGTTAACAAAGCAAAAACTTAGGAAAAAGCTCTGAGTCCCTTCACAAAAGTATTGCTTCACAAAAGCACTCCTTCACAGCTGCTCCATCTTGCACAGCTACACCACGTGGGCAGCTAAGGAGCTGGGAGTAAATTGTAGGGTTAGGTTGCATGCCAATTTACATGCTAGGTGCATCCAATTAGACTTAGCTTTGGCTCTACAGCCTAACAAACAATTTCCTGCAGTGCACAACAGCCCTGATTCCACAACAGATGGGTAATTCTGGTGTCATGAAATCTGCACAAAACTCTGAAATAAAACCGGGTATAAAGCTGAAATGGCCACTAAGGATTAAAATTGCAGCCTGTGAAGGGTCTCATCATGTAACAGCGAAGTGCCAATAATAATTTCTTCCTCTGAAGCCCTGCTATGACCTCACCTACAACAGCTGAGTGCAGTTCAAAGCATCCCAAAACAGAAAGACACGGTCAGGCGTGTAGAAGAGAGCAACAGAAAGTGTTATGAAGATAGACAGATGGATTTAAAAAAGGTGATGTGGGAAGAAAGAAATGATAAGATGATGCCTGTGTGAAAATGAGGTTAAAAGAGGGAAAAGACAGATCACCCCTAAAAGTGGAATGTTATATTGCTTTTAGATTGGGAATTTCATGCTGAATGTCAAGAAAAAAATCCTTGGCATTATTTCTCAGGAAGCCCTACAGCAGCATTTCCACTCAGTTCCAGACCATCCTAAAAATTGCACTAACAAATATTGCAGTGTTTTGCATTTGTATCATAGTAAGGACCAAAAAAATGTTTCCCCAACAGAAGACATATTGCTCTGGGCCTTTTCCTACCCTAATTTCCATATAGAAAATAAAAAAGATAAATACTGACACTACATCCTCTCTGGACACAGCCAAATTTTGGTCTCAGAAATACTAGGTCAGTGAAGTCCATGAATGCAGCCAAAAGCTGATTTGACCCATAGTGTGATATACAAGTAAAGCAATAGTAGTTGGACATTTATGCCCTTTAATGAGGTCGTATTTAATATTCCATGAGCATTTCTGGGCACCTCAGTGCAGCGGGGTCATTGTAGAGAGGAAGTGCAGCAGGGGGGGCAATCAGTATTGCATAATGAAGAGACTTCAGAGTTTAATTTTTTTTCTGAACATTTGCAAATGTAGGGCTGTGCTAAAAGGAACAAAGAGAATTGGAGGGGCACTGAGGTATGCAAAGACTGCCACCTGTTTAAATTCTAGTCAGAGATAAAAGCACAGGTTTGCCACTAACAGAAGGTGAATAAAAGTTTAAAACAATTAATTCACTATGATTTTTAAAGTGTGCTTATTAAATATGGCTGCAGTGAGCTTGAATTAGGTTACTGATGATTGGAAATGGGATATTAAAAGCTACTCACATCAGTGCTTTCCAAACAATTTTGTTCCACGCATAGTGCAATGGCATTTTGTTATGGGCTCTATGTGCCTCTTTCAATTCAAATTTAAGGAATTCTGAGGACTACAAGGGCTGAAATCCAGTTTAAATTGCTGTCCTTTGGAACACACTCTTAATTCTCAGGAAAAAAATGAAACGTTTTTGGTTTTGTTGCAGCTGCCTCCCACTCTCGCCCGCCCCCTTGGGCTCTGAAATCCATAAACACAGTAGGTTTATCACAGGCACATTCTCATGTTCTCTTCCTTTGGCTGAGGACAGAAAAAATAGGCTGAATCAGCATCCTGAAATCTGTAGCCTGTCTGCAGTTGTACTAAATCCTAGAGCAGATTTTAAACTTCTTGCTAATTACAGGCCAGTTATGTAGAAAGAGCTAAATTATTTATCATTTTACAATATAAAGAGATTAGGTTTTAATATTAAATCACTCTTTCCATTTCCTTTCAATGGTTTACTTTACTGAGGACCACTTTGTTCTCCCTATAGATTGTTTTCTTTTGTTCCAGCAGATATTCTGATTCTTTTCAAGATGGTATTGATTTTAGTGCAGAAGTTTCACTTCCATTCCTTTAAATGCATTGTGTTCTTTAAAAGCTCAGTATCAAGAGCTGCTGGATATTTGCAGGCCGGTGTCTGCAGAGGATGGAAAACTTCTTGCTACCCTTTAGAGAGACAGTCTCACACCAGCATTTGTGCCCTTGCAAATCAGATGCTCAAATATCAGAGATTTTAGAGTGTTATTAGGAAAATCAAGGGCAAGTATTTTTAGCCTTTAGTTTACCATGTCAGTAATATGATGTGTGCTATAGTAGCTAGCTATTCATACATTATCTGTAAGTACAAATAACCCAAGCCTTTTGCTTCAAAGGGATCAAAGTGATCACACTAACCACACTTTATAACAGAACAGTGATAGAAGTAAAAGTAGCAGAAAGCAGATAAACACTTATAAAACCCTACTGTCAGTCATTCAAGGCAAACTATTCACTTAGAAACTGAAAAGGGATAAAATATTTATCATTTCAGGAAAGGAAAAAAAGAGAGGTGACAGAGAGAGAAACATGAAGATCAGCACTATTTTTCACATGATCATGCCTTCTGATACTGAGGCCACAAGCTCAGATGAGATTCAGAACAGTTCATTGAAAATTGGATTATTTGGAGATTCAACCATTGAGGTGATTTGTTTTGTTTAAGCTGAATATTTAGCCCAATTAAAAAAATAATCTAAAATCTCTTATTCACACTCCAAGCCGAAAATTATGTTAGAGCTCTGGCAAACTTTAACTTTTTTCCCATTTTTATCTCTTTATCTAGATCTCCAGGATTTTAAAAAATAAAAAATGAAGTGTCAATTTTGTGTTAAACACTGTGACTAAAAAAAATTATGTTCCATGAGAGGAAACATTTTTAGGAAATATGCTTTATAATGACTATAAGATTATGCATATATTTCACAAGATGGTAGCCCTATCACTATCCTATGGCTAATATTATTTAAACTAATGAAAATTTATTTCTTATGGTAAGACATGCAATAGATATATTTTTTTAAAATCACTTGTTGTTTTAATTGCTATGTTTACTCATTTGAATGCAATAATACATAAAATTCCTTTACAAATATATATATATATTCCTCACTTAGATTAATGAGAAATAATGTTTTTCATAAACATGGGGGGGTTTGTCAGTATCTTCTCTTATAGGTACCTTGCATGACATTGTATATTTTATATATTGCATCAGTTAGGTAGTTTCCAGGAAAAAAAAAGTACAGATAAAAAGGCCATACATATAGCTAATTGCTCTTCTGAGGCAAATTAAATACATAAAAATAGGGCTGCATGGGCTGAGACCAGGCAGCTGTCCCTAGTGAGCTGCGTTAAATTTTGATGGATTGCAATGAAAAAAGAAAAATGTCAAGGGAAAAAAGGATATAAATAAAAATTTTCATCTTCCATCAGAGAAAATAATGAAACAGTTATGCAGTTTTCAGTTATGCAAATTCCTGTCTAGCAGTTGCTTTAATGCTCTGATTTTTGTGTTAATAAACATGAGCTTTTTTTCATATAAAATAGATCTTCTCATTTGAAGAAGGTACTTGGATTAAATAGTTGAAAGCAGGGAAGATAGTGGAGAATATTCAATCATCCTTTGATTCATAGAGCAGTTATTCTTATTAGTCTGGAAAGGCTTCATATTATTAATTCTATTTTGTTGTGCTATATAAAATCTACATTTGATTGCTAATACTTGATGAGTGTTTTATGTAATTAAAAATCCTGGTTGTTGAACTGAACAATGAAATACGCATAATTTCCCTTTGTTTTTTTTTTCCTAACTCAAAGCCGGTCATACTTCACAATTTCGGAGAGGTAAAATGGTCTATTTAAATGCCAATGTCAAAAAACCACTGAACTTCTAGTCTTATATCCCATTTGAACCCATAAGCCAAGTTTCAGCAGGTACAACTGTCCTCCTGATGTAGCTCGATTCAGTGCTGAAGCACATTGACAGCTTGAATCAGCTTGAATCCGCTAATTCCACAACTGTAAAAACTGATACTTTTGTCTTCTTCTTCAATAAGGTACTTAATCTGGAGAGTGAAGTCCAGGTTGGCCTTCCCCCCAGAGAGGTTCTGCTATCTGTCTCTGCCATCATGACACTGTGTTTGTACCTTCGTGGTCCCCCGCGCTAAATTCATCCGTAGCA
This sequence comes from Fringilla coelebs, assembly GCF_963513975.1. Classification (NCBI taxonomy): domain Eukaryota; kingdom Metazoa; phylum Chordata; class Aves; order Passeriformes; family Fringillidae; genus Fringilla; species Fringilla coelebs. The sequence continues at coordinate 51,262,662 of NC_140028.1, read as the reverse complement.
GACCCTCAAAAGCTGGTGGCCAGGGATACCTTGGCATACTGATAAACACTGGGTTTGGCAGTAAGGTACCCTGTCAGCTCTTGTGACAGCCCTGCAGCAGAAGACCTGAGGGTTTGTCCCTTCCTGCCCTGCCACACAGCAGCTTCCCCAGTGTGGTGACATCCAGAGGAAGGATGGAGGTGAGGCAGGCTGTGACTGATGCTACAGGAGCCTCCCAGCTTAGATTCTCTTCCCCAAAACCCACCTCATTTAGAAGTCTCCTGCAAAGAATACTGGATGTGGTGAGAATGATTTCTTTGACCCCAATCCCTACACAGCTTCCTAGAAACCATCTTTGTTTGGGGCTCTGGATTGAAGTTATTATTTTTGATGCTGTTGTCTTCATACTGGGTCCATATATGAGGCACTCCTGGTATTCATCTTTAGTTGAAAGTGTTCAAAACAAGTGAGAATGTTTTAGATTTGCAATAAAGATCCTGAAACATGCAATTGCTGTTCTTGGGAACAAAAGTATTTCTGTTCATTATTAGTATTATTAGTAATCACAATCTTGATGGAAAACAAGCAAAATATATTAGAGACAAAAAGTGGACAGAACAGATAAGATCTAAATTGTATGTGTCCAGTATCAAATCTCCAACAGTGACCTGAGAACAATGTGAACACTTCAAGCTCCACATCCCAAGTGTTTTCTAGCAGCAGTGGTGAATGCCAACTTGACAGTAATTTAGGCTAATTTTCACAGTGTGAAAATCAAAATGTGTGTGACATGATGAGAAAGTATGGTGCAAAAGCATGGGAGATTGACTAAGGCTTAAATGCTTGATGAGGGGTGCTGGAGATCTAACTAGAACAGCAGAAGAAAAATTAAAGTTTTCACTAGATATTCACTAGAATCAATATTGCCTTTTGGGAAGGGTCCCATAATCCTTTTAATCAGGCCATTTTACTTATGGAAACAATTCCACAGGTCATGGCAGTGAAGATCCTGTGAACTAATGAGTATTAGCAATACACCAGACTAGGACCTGGGAATGGACTGCAGAGCTAATGGCAGCTCCCAGACAAAAACTAGGACTAGTCAAGAGTCAGCTTAGTACTTCTCATCAGTGTGAAGTAAACTCAGTTTTCCCTCTCTAGCAACCAGGGCAGCTTTTACTATTTGGGTGTGGTTTTTTCCCCCAGCTATAGAAATCTGAAAGATGGCTATCTATAGGGAGTAGTTTCCTCTTCATTGCCTGTGAGGAGAAGCAAGCACTTTGGGAGTGAGTAACTTTCTTTAAATGAGGGAGACAGACCAGCCTGTTGAAAGCAGGGATTGCATTGGCTGGACCCAGCAATCCCACCTTGGCATTCATGGGAGGAGCTCCAGGCGGGGCAGACTGGAATGCTGCATCAGGTTTTATTAACTGTATTTTTCAACTAACTAAAAAAGCATGTGTTTTCAGGAGGTACAGTATGGGACTACTTTAACTGGCATAAAGTTGTCTCTCATGGAATAGAAATTGTTTAGAAAGGAACAGAGAAACAAAGTTTAAAAGTATCATCTTTTTCATTTAGAAAAGCATCACAATTGCAGACATACAGAATGCAATAATATATTTTATGTTTGGTACTCACTGTCACAAAGCAGTTTAAACAGCCAAAGGAAATGAGAGAACCAGAAAGATTTACAGTATATGTTGATATTCTTGCTGCAGGCAAAGATACATAGCAAATTGGGTTTAGACAGTTCTGAAGGGAATTCTTTTGTAGAAGTCTAGGCACACCATATTTTATTTTATTTTACAGAACTGTGCATGCAGCATGCAAAAGAAAAAAAAACCAAAAGGCAAGATTTCAAGCATAATTGCATATAATTTTAATTAAAAATGATTAAGATATTTCCTTTCAATAATTTTATTTTCACAAAGGTTTTTGGTATAGAAAAGAACTGGTAAATGAGTGTTACTGTTAAGATGCACCATAAATGAGATTATGTCTTATTTTGGAATGGGTTTAGAGACATCATCTGAGCTCCCATTTTAAAATCTACATTGGAGGAAACTACTGTTCCCTTACTGCTGTCATTCCACACTCCCGTGGGGTACTCCACTTTCGATATAGGAATATCAACAGGCAGCCCCAAGCCTCCTAACCCAAGGGAAGATAAAGTAAATGTTTGTATTGATCAAATATTAATACTGGAACAAAATAAAAGTCGAACCAATTTCTCATGCATAAATATTCCACAAATGCCAGTATAAATATTGCTATTATGATCTTATAAGGTTGAGATTATTTGAAAATTTTCAAGGGTCTAGCATTCTTAAATATTCCTGTAGATCAAGTTGGTAAAAAACTGAAATGGCACATAAAAAAAAAAACCAACACAAGTTACAAAAAGCCCTGTGACAAAACAAACTTTGCATTGGAATTATCCCAAACCCCATATATTTTGTTTCTGAGAATCTTTTTTTTCTTTTTTTCTTTTATTTTGTTTCTGAGATCTTTTTTTTCTTCCTTACTATTTTAAGACTCTTGCAAACTATCAAATAGGAAAGATTGATATGGATGTATATAACATTTAAGTTAACCACACACACTTCAAACATCTTCTTGGACAAAGAGCCAGGGTTCCTTTGATCCCCTAGAGGCAGCTGGATAATTCCTCCTTGTAGGCAGAGGTCTGCCTTGGGGCAGAGGCGTGCTCTCAACCTGAATAGCACATTTCCCTGTGTCTGGATCTGAGTGTGTTCAGAGCCCTTCACGGCTACAGAAGGGCTACAGACTGCCCACCTTTGTCTGGTCTCTTTTCCCACAGACTTTCCTTGGGTTTTTTTAGTATTTCATTTGATCACCACATTAGCAAGAATTCCCTTTGACTTCTCTTCCACCAAAGCACTCGGATGAGTTTGCCAACATGACTGTAGGAAGAGGAATGGAGAGGCCCAAGGAATCCTGCAGAATGTCTCCCCTAAAAAAATCCCACAAGCACTTGCATGTTCAGGAGACAGTCATGCATTTATGAGCATGACCATTTTCACCATCTTGCAGCGCAAAGTCAGCTACAATTATCGTAACAATCAATAACTTATCACAACAAAGATGCTTCCGTTCAAGCTCATCATGTTTCTAGAGAAAGTGATCATGAGCAATAATGCCAGCATCCTGCTTTCTCAATGTGTTTGAGAGGACTGAAGTCCTTCTTGTGTTTTCTTCTTGTGCTTAGGTAAGCACCTATCCTGCATCTCTGCTTCCTCTCACATCCACTTCATGATTTATTCTTCAGACAGTTCTTTGTCTAGCACCACTTTTGCAGCTTCGTGGAGCCACAATCTTCTGAAACATATCCATGGATCAATGTCTCCAGCTTGCTTATTTGGTGCTCTCTCAGAAATATTTCCTGTGGAGATAAAAAGAGGAGAAAGGATAGACTTCTTCTAAATTTGACTCAGGTCTAACTTAGAGAAGTTTAAAATTATCATTTAGAAACAAAATTGTCTGCAAACCCAAGTAAATATTTTTCAAAAACTAAGTCATTGAAAACGCATTCTCCTTCAAAAATGTTGCAATAACACCAAGGTCTCAGTTGGATCACTAAAGCATGAAAATGAGGTAAGTACAGCACTGTGCTTCCTCCTGTTTGCCAACATTTCCTCTGGGCACTTGAACTATATGGGTGCCACCTCAGCTAAAGGCTCCTCAAGTTGCCTTAGTTTCTAGCTCTGCTAATGATGGATTTCACAGCTGGACAGTTTCTTAGTGGATTGCTGGTATTTCAATTAGCAAATTCTAACTGTGAATAACAACATCTACCCACGGGATTTAAGCTTCTTATACCAAGTGTTTGTCTTTTCTACAGCTTCCTGCATTTTACAGCTTCCGAGTCTCTGGACCATCACTTCATCCTGCTTTGTACACACATGTCAAAGTTAGTTTTAGCTGAATCAGAAAAAAGAGCTGTGAAAAGGAAGAGGGTGTATTATCATCTCAGCTGGATCAATTTTACAGTCCCCTAAGCACTGTCACTTCCAACAGTGCAGGTTCAGTACTGATGAACCCAGTGTGAGGTAAAGCTAGACCTTTTAATTGGCAGGGGAGTTCAATCCAGTGCTGCTGTAATACTGGAAGCTGTTTGATGAATAGCAATAGGTTTGTCGCTTAAAATGAAACAACACCTTTCAATGCCACTCTTTTTGTTGAGTTAGGCCCTCATTATATTTTAAATACTACTCTCCTCCAAAGCATGAGAGAAGGTGAGGTGTTGAAAACTGACAGTGTTTTTACTGACACCAGCAACCATCTAAAGACATGCTGCAGCTGCTGACATGGCAGTAACAGGTTGAAAGCATATCCTTTCATCACAGGAGGATCTTCAAGCTGAGCATTCAGCTCTTCTTTTGACACTAGGAACTTTTTCACAGAGACACCTGCTTTGTCTTCAATCAGCCTTCCACAGTAGACTGAAAAGTGTTTTTAGGTTAGAAATATACAGCGCAGTAGATCCTCACAAATGGCAAAGCCGCTGATGAGCTAGTAGTGATGGTCATGAAATATGCATGTGGACAATGAGTTCTGAGTGGGAATGTGAGCTATTAAGGCCCATATTTCATTTATGCTATTGTGAATCCATAATGGTTTCTTCAGAATTATCTGGATTTGTGATACGGGGTGGCAGAATAAAGCATCCTTAATTCCTGCGAATGCAAATGACATCAGAGTGGAGTCTATAATTTCAGCATTAATATTGACGCCTTTGATTTTTTACCCTCATGACTAAGCTTTGCTGCTACCTAAATAGAAAAGCTAAAAAGAAATTAAGTATTTTTCTTACCGTACATAAAATACATTTTATTTCAGTCTTGATACACTTACATTCTCACAGCACAATGAAAGGAAAAAAACTTTAAAAATCAAAGACATGGTCAGGATAGACTCTGAGGAGATGAATTAAAATTTAAACAATACCAGGAAGCACAGTAGTGCTCAGAACAGCAGGTTGATTGTGGAGCCCAAAAGTCTTGAAATAGTTCTGACACTGATTTCACAAGTATTTTATGTGTGGTATTGAATCAGATCTAGACTAATATTTTGGATGTGCTGCGCTGTGTCCTTCAGTGGGCTCCTTCTGCGTCCCTCACTTGCATGACACCACTGCTGAAAAGAATTTTCCTCCCTACAAAACACCTCAGTCCATTGTAAGAGTTCTGGAACTGATTGAAGAAAAACACTTTCTTTAAATGGATCTGCCCTTTCCTTTCTGGCTCATGGGAACAGCGAACCCAGAGAATGATTAGCATTAGGAGGAAAATTATAATAACGATTCAGATCTCCTCACATCGATCTATCAGCAGCAATATCTAAATAATTCACAGGTTTGTATTGCCACATATTTTCTTTCAGCTTGTTTCTAATGTAGTTAACATTAATTTTGATGCTTTGTTACACTACAGTGACAATTAACTGAGCTTTTTTGAGTTTAGGAAATCAGGAGTAATTTAGTGTGCTGTTGAAGATCCCATCAATTTACATGCACCTCCATACAGCCTGACCTCACTTGTCCGTTTTTAGAATAAGGTTACCTTCTAGGTCTTTTGATGTAACACCCAATTGGGTAACAGGAAATTATTCAAAGTGAGAAAACAGTAATTATTGTGTTAGTTCTTCACTGTCATTGTTTGTGGTCTATCACCAAATGATACCTGTGTGACCTTTTCACTGTGAGTAAATTACTATCTCCTCAGCCTAGAAAGAGCTGGCTGTAGGAAGGAGCTAATTCACCACCACTGGAACATCACTGTTGTGTACAGCTTTCAAAATTATTCTATTGCCTCCATAAGGCAGTAGTAGCAGTTTTGGTTCCAATTATGAAATCTTTGTCTGCAAAGTAATTTAGGTTTTTTTTTTAAGATGACATTTTCTTTATTAGCATATTTTAGTTTAATTAATATTTATAAAAATTTGCCCATTTTTTCTCCCTGCATTCATTTTAATTCCAGTTGTTCTAACTCCGACGTCATTCTTTCCTTGAGTGACACACTGCTCAATGTTTGTTGTCTCAAGTAAATGCTTTGGTTGTGTTTGGTAGTACCTTAGCAAAATAAGCACTTTATATTCATTACCTAAATCAGTGACTGGAACATTTTGGTGTTTATCTCTTCTTTGGTTATAGGTGCAGTCTTACAGATAAATGTATCTGGTGGACTGAACAGAAGTCAATATTTAATAAATGACTGCCTTATAGGAACTTCAGCTAAACTGTGAAATTAATAATAAATGTTTTCAAATAAATGATTTCCACCATAAGGCCTTTTGAATAATTTATAATTTGGGTCCCCTCAGTAAGTCTTTTCATATTTAATGCATTAAGTTGGAGTATTTATTGCATTTCTGAAAAGAACAAAGAATGACGTTCAAGAGGAAAATCACCGAGGGTTTGGATGAAAGGAAAAGCACATAATTAAAGTCATATACAACTAAAGAGAGGTAGACTGTGCACTTAGGTAGAACCTTAAATAAAATCCTGTGCATCCTATCCTCAACTAAAAGCTTAAGTTTTGCATTCATATCTGATATATCACTTCTCCAGCAGAGCAAACATTTGAAGAAGTTCTGAAAAAGCTTGTGGTGGGCTCTTTTCCACAGCACAGACAGCAAACAGCTAACCCTTCCCACCTGCTGCCCATCTCCTCCCCTCCATCACTTATCACTCATGTGGTGGTCCATTGAGGAGACTGTTGAATTTTAGAATAACAGGATCACAGAATGATTTGGATTGGAAGGCACCTCAAAGGTGATCTTGTTCCAACCCCCTGCCATGGGCAGGGACACCTTCCACTAGGCTGAGTTGCTCAGAGCCCCATTCAACCTGGTCTTGAATAATTCCAGAGATGGAGCATCCACACCTTCTCTGGGCAGCCTCTTCCAGTGACTCACCACCCTCACATAAATAATTATTTTTTCATGTCTAATATAAATCTACTCTCTTTCAGTTTGAGTACATCTCTTATAAAAAGTCTCCCTCCATCTTTCTTGTAGGCTCCCTTCAGGAACTGAAAGGCAGCAAGTAGGTCACCTAAGCCTTCCCTTTTCCAGGCTGAACAATGCAATTCTTTCAGCCTGTCCTGGCAGGAGAGGTGCTCCACCCCTCTAATCACCTTGGTGGCCTCCTGTGGACTTGCTCCAACAGGTCCATGTCCTTACTGTGCATCTTGAACTAGGTTTTATTACACTTCATGAGATTCCCATGAACCCATGTCTTGAGCTTGTCCAGGCCCCTGTGAAGGTCCCCCTTTCCCCCCTTCCCTGTCTGTCTGTGCCTCTCCCTGCTCCTGCAGGACAGTAGGAAAATGTGCAGCACAGATGGGTCCCTCAGTGCCTGACTGGAGACAAGCTTGAGCGCCCATGTGGCTGAAGCTGAATTGCAAGGGGTTATTCCAGTATGAGGTGCTTGTAAAAATCAGTGTTCAGATTTGCAAACACTTCATGGGGAGAGAGTGGCCATGAGAAGAGATGGAGGCTTGCTCCCTGTAACATTCTTGTAGTATATTTTACTAAAAATTATTAACTATTTCATTTTCAAAACTAGAAAATGTAAAAGAATGCACTTAAACAAGATAAAGACACCATAAAATTTTTTCTTCACTTATGTGAAAATTATAAATCACTTTTTTTGTTTTTTACTGCAAATACATGTTCTAAAAAGGTTTGTAATGCAGGTCTTCTGAATGAGTTTGCAGTATTAAATTTACAATTTTTATTGTAAAGGTAAATGTTGCTTATGTTTGCAAGATGTTTTGCATCTGTAACACACAGACTAACAGTTGCTACTAGCAGCACCCTGCCTATTTACTTTGCTGCGATAGCCATTTGTTTGAAATAAATGTTTATGCTGTGGTTACCATTAACAAGATTAGGATCTGTTCAAATGACCTCATTTAGCCTGCACAAGGCAAATGAATAGCATGAGGTGTATCCAGTCTGATATCCTGCAGATTTGGTAGGTCCCACTGTGATACCAGGCCCTGATATAATTTTGTCTTACATTAATACAAAGCAGCAGGATGTAGCCGTGGATGAACAAGCTCCCTGCTTCCCCGCCAATGAATCATGCAGAAACTGTGAAAAGCAGTGGTTCAGTTCTCCACTCTCAGTCCTTAACTTGAAATATTTCTTTAGCACCGTACAGAAGAGCCCAGGACCATAAGAATTACCTTTGTAAAGCAGAGGAGAGCCTTCCCAGCAGGACAGAAAAGGGTGGGAGGATGCTGGTGGTGATGGAGATTTTAGACATGCTCAGTATTTGATATCAGCCTTACAAAGCTCTCTAGTCACTCTAGCTCTCTAGTGTCATTGTCACTCGCACAGAACACATGTGCTGATTTAGACATTGCATATTCTGCCAAGCACTGAGACAGCTGGAAGCTGAGTGTCCTGAAGTGCAGCACCCTGGGGTTTTCTGGGCTAAGTCAGCCCTTTCTGGTATCTGCTTATGTACACACGAGGTATCAAATCTTCACTAGGCACTGTAGCTGAAATTTTTAAGAGGCTTAAAATGAATAAACTTTTTTTCTCAGCAGCCTGACTAAAACACAGTGATACTTCTATAAAGGTCTTAAGGTATAGAATTCCTTACATTGATTTGATAATTTCATTATGATTGGTTAATAAATCACTGTATCCAAGTGCGTTATTAGTTTGCAATAGATGCTTTTCATTGGTCATATGACTCTTGCAACAGTGTTTTAATTAAAAACACTGGATGTATCTATAAAAACAGATTGCAGACACTGCTCGAATTCACAGATTCATTTAAACTTTTGCTTTTAATTTTAATAAAGTTTCCAAACTCTTAAGACCTTCTGACCAGCTGCAGTAATGATACTGTAGGTTTATCTGCCATTGTTTAGCTAAGCAATTATGCAGAACACATTTCTTTGAGGACAATCTATTTTTGGATTTTTAACTGGCATACATTCATAGACAGGAGAATGAATATTCTCTGTTTTAATTTCTACTTTAAATAAAATAAATTATTTAAACTGAGATTTTGAGGAGAAAATAAATATAAGATCCCATGTTTTATTTTCTGTAACAGTATCTGATGTAAAGTTTATGTCTCCTCAAAAACTCTTTTCAAGAGGAGGAATATTTACAGGAAAAAAGGGTATTTGTCTCCCAGAATTATCCCAGAACCCCTTAACTTTAAAATTCTCTCAAACAAGTTAAAATGCAAAAACTAATGTTCCCTTCCTAGTGTCTTCAGACATTAGACCCCATGAAATGCTGTTGGTTCAGGTTTTCTTCTTGTTAAGGAGCAGCAATAACGGAATATTGGAAACAATTTTTAGTCCTATTGCTGGCCCAGAGTCTGTCTAAATTAGTGCAAATGTCTCTGCAGTTTACCATCAGTGTTCTGATGCAAAGAGTTGGTTAGGTAACTTCCTAATTACTCTATTTATCTTGCAAGGTGGCACCTGCTTTCTGGAGGCTGTGTTAAATCAAGGTCCAAAGTTTTCACAGTTTTAGAGGAAGTAGCCTCCCCCCAACCTTTGTTCCTCCACACCCCCAATATATAAGCTCTCAAGCTGTAAACAGACACACGCAAACATATTTTTTTCCTGACAGAAAATGGCACTATTCTTCTCCTGTTTCAGATTTTGGAGACTGGAGAGGCAAGACTCAGACAGTTATTTTCTTTAAGGAGCACCATGTAGATTTAAACACTATTATTTGTGAACATGGACAAATTTCAGAATCCCTGTGTTCTCCCACGGGCTCTGCTGAGAATATACTCTAACAGCTGGAGATAACATTGGTAAAGAGCAGCGAAGCCTATTACATGGAAAGTGAGAAGTCAATACCATCTTTGTAGTCATATTCTGATACGAAGGAAAGAAAATATATTGTGTGAAAACTTCTATTTGATTTTGCCCAGGGCTATGAGAAATGAACAATCAAGGATTTAGCCATGCTGGATTAAGATTTTATTGCTCCTAAGCGCCAGCCCAACCTGACTGGCTGTCTGCCAGGGAACTCAGTTCCTTGGGAAAGAAGGAAATTGCAGTTTTCTAGGAGGGAAAAACAGTTTGTATCTCAGGTGCAGTCTGATAACCTGGTTGAAATCCACCCCATCAGCAGCTTGAGCATCATGGGGCTGTACAAAAGAAGTACTCTGGTGTTTCTCCAAGAACAGTAATAATTCCCAGGCATAAGCAAGGCTTCCCACATGCCACCTCTTCTCTTTCGGAGTGGAGAGGAAAAGGAAAAATATTTCCAGCAGATTTTCTACGTCACCATCACCACAGGTGTGAGTGACTTTGCAGGTTTACTCTGGGTTAATAGTGCAAACTATATTTAGATGAGGGTTGGCATTTTGACCATCAGATCTTGCTTAACACCAGTCTGATGGTGGTTTTTTTTTCCTGCTCAGTGTAGCAGAGCTTGGCGGCAACTTGATCACAAAAGAACATTTTTCCTTGTGCTGCCATCAAGCAGCAACATTACACAGTACAGAAAGTCTCCCATGAGAATCTGTAGGGCCTTAGAGAATTTGCTTAAAGATGAAAATTATGAAGGCAGTGGTTGGGAAAGAAAAATTTAAAAGAAAAATAATATTTTCTTCTAAGAGCTTGAAAGAAGGGAAGGGGAAGAATATAAAGTCAGGAATTAGGATAAAATTTGATGTTGTCTACTAATAAAGTACAAAAAATTTTCAGAAAAGCTGAGGAGGAATTATTTTAAAAAAACCCAGTCAGTAAGGAATTTACACTGAAGCAAACAAACAAAAAGTAACTAGAGAAAGCTGGCAAGGCAAGTTGAATTGTCATCCTGGGAGATACCATTCTCTGTGAGATGGCTAAGAATAACTTACTCAATCCAGGCAGATACAAAGGGATGGAAATGACAGCAAGTCCCTGCCAATTCAGCCTGGAACGTCACTCTCACACATTCTGTCATTTTGGTTTTGTGTAGTGCAAGTCACATTTTGTCTCCTTGATGACAATCCGATCATTTCCTATCACAAAGACAATCCTATTTGATTCATACAAACAACACCTATCTTAGCTGTCATGTAGGATTATTTTTTTACAAGAAACTGTATTTTGGCTGCTCACAGTTTGCTGGTAAATCTCCCTCAGTCCTAGGTTTGATCATGGTACTGAGATCTGCAGCACACAAGTTGGTACATCTGAAAATTTTGTCAATGCCTGCTTGACACGAAATGCTGATCTCACCCTCAGTACTCCATTTGGAGTTCAGAGTCCAGCTCCAGGCTCCCCGGCATAGGGCAGACAGGAAACCAAAGAAATGCATCAGGCAAAGGGCCAAAAAAATGATTAAAGGACAGAAGCATCCCTCATACATAGGGGCTGAGGGAATTGGAACTCCTCAGCCTGGAAGGTGAGGAGAAGGATCAGTCACGGGATCTTATCCATGTGTAGCAATATCTGTTCCAAAGAACAGAGGAGATGAAGCCAGGTTCTTCTCAGGGGTGTTTAGTGTCAGAACAAGAGACAATGAGCATGAACTGAAATACATGAAATTCCATGTAAATATAGCTTATGATTTTTTCTAGTATTATTATTTTTAATTTTTATTTTATTGTGAGGATTTCCCAGAAAGTCTATGGAGTGCCCAGCCTTGGAGCTATCCAAAATTCAGTTGTATATGATCCTGAGCCATCTGCTCTCACTGATCATTCTCTGAGAGGGGCAGTAGCATTAGATCATAACCAGAGGTGACTTTCAAACTCAGCTATCCTGTGATTGGTATAATCTGTAAATGGAAGAAAACAACTTCTTGTCCTAAAATGTTGACAAATAATTAAAATGGTATATCATGTCACTATGCACAGCTCCAGGATATGATGTGCACTGGGACATTTTATCATAACACTGTCAGAACCCTGGCTTGTTCCAGGTTATAGGGTATTGTACTAATAACCTACATCATAGAAATCTGTGGATTCTTCTGTTTTATAACTTCCTAATGTACAACAAATGTTATGGAAAGCCAGGAAAACCAATAATCGTTGCTGACTTTCCCAGCACTGATGACATTTCAAAATATATATAAGCTTCAAAGCATAGCCACATTCAGGTTTTTTGACATGACAAATAGTAACTGAAGACTGGGTAAAAAAAGGTCTATTGGTCCCTAAACCTGAGAAGTACAGAGCTTTCCTCTCTTCACTTGAGGGTAAAATCCTGCCTGGGATGAATGGATATTTTGCCATTCTATTCAGTAGGGTCAGATCCTGGCCAGTACTCAGCTCTGAAATATATTTTTAAAATAATGGGCAAATGCTCCATGAAAGTCAATACAAAATACTGCTGGATGCTTTCATGGATTTCCCCAGCTGACAGAAAGCTAAGAATAATTAAACCTAATTTAGTTAAAACTTGCACTGTTAAACCCCTAAAAGTGCTCTTAGGATTACCTATAATTCAGATTGAAGCACAGCCTCGACCAAAAGTGTATGCAATAGGCATGGGGATTCTAACCATCCCTTCCTTCTGCTCTCAGTTAGTACCAACTGATGACACTAATTACTCATGAAATTTCTGATACTGGCACAAGCTGAATCCACATCTCCCAGCACCTCTTGGTGTTTCCTCGTGGTTGATCTGTTGCAAGAAAAGCACAGGAGCACTCAGGTTGGGAACTGCAGCTCAGGAAGCCCTTCAATAGCCTGCTAGCCCTTCAGGATGTTCTGCTGCCTTGTGGGCATCACCTGAAATCAGTTGTTTAGCACAGGGTGTGACAGCTTCCACTCAGCTGAGCCCTGCTGGTTTTTAAAGGGTCTGGGTGACTTGTAAGAACATTGCAGGCAGGCATCTGGCAGCTCAGGGCAGGCTTGAAGAGATGCAGGGCAAAAACTTCATGGCAAGGTGGACAAGATGAAGGATAAAGCAAATGAGATTAAAACCCTTTTAAAATTTGGATTACTGGAATGTCTGATTTATACTCATACAGTTTGGATTAAAATAAGTCTATTTTCAGGTCACCTTCTGCAGCTTTATTTGAGATCCCTTATCTGAAGCAAAGCAGAGGACAAAGTAATGTTTACACAACTGGAGGCATAAGCGAATGCAATGACATTCTTTGGCATGTGAAGAGTGACACTTTAAACCCAGCTTCTTACAAGATGTACTCTTTGATTGCATTCACTCTGTCACAGGCTTCCAAAATATGTAGGCTTTCTGGGAACACACTGTAATATAAAGACTTTATACATATATATATATATATATGTAATATCGCTGTGTATGTGTATATATATATGTGTGTGTGTATATTTATAGATGTATATATTTCAAAAATTTCAAAATATTTGCATCACGGATGACAGAAATTTTAATCCTGTTAAAAGTATTACAAAATCAGTGAATCGTACCTTCCTTTGATGTAGCTAATGACTGTTCATTAAAATGAAAACCCAAAAAGTTTCTGATATCATCTTATGATATTCTTTTATTCCAGCAGTAGATATTTTCCAGTTGTTTTACGTGGGAGAAATCCATGTAGAAATCTAGAGTAGTGATGATCTCTGTCACAGGGGATAGAATAAATGTGAGGTAAAAAAATCAGCTGTCCTAAGTTTAGCATCACACACCATTAATCAAATGAAACAGGAGAAAAAAAAGCCCAGCTGATTTGAAAAGGTCACAAACCAAGGAAAGACTATAAGAAATTGAAAGAAAAATCCTACCAGAGCACAATCTTATTCAGCACCATTTTAACTGACTGGCACTGCTACAGGTATCTCTGCTAAAAAACTCTGCAGAGCTACAGAGTAGGGAATTTCCCAAAAGTTAGAAAGCCTGAATTACTGAGACCATCTGAATAATGGGAACACCCTGCAGTTGCTTATATGCAGGGAAAACCCCAAACAACAAAAGCCAGAGATCATATTCATTGGCACACAAGTCTTCTGTGAAGAGATACCCTTACAGTACAGGATAAGCAGTAATGGGGAGAAACTGCAGAAAAATAGATTCAGGTTAGATAACAGGAAAAAGATTTAGAGTATTTTGCATCTCTGTTTCCAGGGCTATAGAGATTTAAAGGGTTTTCATAATCTGGCTTTTGCATTTACAATGAAATTCTGAATTTTGTCAAGTCATTAGTATTTACAGCTCCCAAGACCCGAAGAAGCCTAAGACATGTCATATTTATAGGAACAGCAGATACCATAATCAGGGTAATAGAGGAGATCTTACCATCACCTGGTGAGAATAAAAAATAAGTTAACCAACACACACTTGCCCAAACTATTGTACATCTGAACTACATGTGTTTTGGTATGGAGATATGATATCCAGATATTATACCTAGAGATATAGGGTAGTAATGCTTTACATTAATGGCAATTACTAATTTATATACAAATGCATGTGTGTGCACATCTGCAGAGGTGAAGGTGGAAATGAGCAACAGATATTTAAATATATTTAAAGGCAAATTTGTACTGGCTGGTTTTAAACATAACTCAATGTTGCTGAGTTTCAATTAGAGTTCCAATACAAAGTACATTCATACCAACAGTTTTTTTATGTAGAAATCTCTTCAGAAGTTGGAATTAATTTTTTTTTGTTAATTTGTTTGAAGGAGGGATGAAAATTTTCAGATCCAATTATTTCATTGCAGACTTGCATTTACCCTATTAAAAACAGCACATAATCAAGACAGCAGAATATTGGTAAACAATGACTTGGTTCCAATTGTAAAAAAAGGAAGCTATTTTTAGTAAAACTTCTTAGTTGCTTCCAATGTTTTTATCGAATTTGTGCAGTTTAAAGACCAATTTAAAAAACTTTAAAATGCTTTTATAAGTTAAGTTAATAAACATAAACAATATTCCAGGATTAGCCACCTGCCAGACCTATGCAGTGGGATTGCTGATATAAATTCCTTTAGAATTTGGAAATAGTAGGGTAGTGAGTCCAAAATATGAAGACAAATTTCCTGCAAAGCAACCCAGATAATGGACTCTAGAGGAAAACAGTTGCGATCGATCCGAAAATCTCTGGAGGAGGTCAAAAACTTCCCAGCAAAATGAATAGATTTTGGCTACAGTCCTCAGCTGCCATTAGTGAGAGGGAAGAGGAGCTGCTGTCCAAGGGCTGAGGAGAGCTCAGCTCCGGAGGATGCTCTGTGGCACAGCAGAGCAGTGCCAAGAGGCAGCACGCCTGAGGGCATCTCATGCTACCACTCACCGCCAGCTCCCAGTGCATCGGGCAGGCTGGAGCTGCAAGGGGCAAGTGCTGTAACAGCTGCACACAGCTGCAGGCAGTGCAGACAGAGAGTGGAGTTGTGGTCATAGATATGCCCACAAAAATTAGAGTTACAGCCTTTGTGCTGCTTAAGGGGATTGTCATCAGAAGCTTCTCCTTTAGGCACAGGGAATACCTCTCGCTGCTCCTGCAGCTGCGTGGGGAGAAGAGGATCTGTGTGGAGGGGGGAAGGTTTTGTGCTGGCTGCCACAGTGCTCACACTGAACCAAAGGTGGCTGTTACCTAATGCTGCTGGGTAGTGATGCTGGAGAAATGGCTTTTATCCCCCTGTTTCCATGGAGATAGTCAGACCAGACCATTAATAAGATGTCTGATGGAGCAGACAATATAATAGCATATGTGGCAGGCTGAATGTGGGACAATAATCCTGTATCTCAGCCATCTACTTACCAGAACACTTCTAGCTAACTGTGATAAAGGTGGAAAAGGAAAATCTAAGCTGTGGTCCTGTACTTCAAGAATGATCTTTATTCAAAATTGGGTATTTCTCACCCTTTTTGAGCTAATACCTGACACTAATGCCATCTGTAATATTATTATAGCCTCCTATCTACTATTTCAATTTTATATTAGTCTATTAATTATTAAGATCTAGTAAAAATCACTATGATGGGAACATACTGCACTTAGGTCTGAAAAGAAAACATTAAATCTTTCTTACAGTGTAAGTTCTTTTAGCAATCGCATCACTTCAATGCTTTACCTTCTAGCTGGAGCACTTCTAGCTTCCAGCATTTTTAATATGGTTTCCTGGAAAATAAGAGGAGATAAGCACATTTGTCTGCATAATCAAGTCAGCTCATCTGTAGTGGAATAAACAGAGAGAAAGACTTATGTGCTTATTTCATTAGTATATACTATTGCAAATTACGTGGTATAATATGTATGAAAATATTTTGCATATTAGGGGTTTTTTCCTAAGTCCAGATTTACTTTATTCCTTTGAAGCAGAGGAGCATGGAAGAAATCTTCTGCTTTGAGTGTTATAGATAATCTGATATTCAGCAGCCTTCTGAGCCCAAAATCCTGTGTGGGTGGACATAGAGGTATGAAGCTGGGATTTCAGGCAATATAGAGGGGCAGAGGCTTTGAAAGCAGTAGCTAGAGGTGAAGCAGGAGAGGAATTAAAGCAGAAAAAAAACCCTCAGCAATTTTTACTGTGCAGGTGACAGGCACTTCAAGACCTCAGTTTGAGGACTCTCCCTGCTACAAGTAACCTTAAGCACATGATCATACAATCAGATTCACTAACAGACTAAGGAATGCCTTGGCAATAGCAGCCATATTTCTCCAAGCAATTTTACCCAGGCTGCTTATCATTCATATTTTAAATAATTCAACGGAGCATTTTTAATTATTCAGTTTGGGTAATTACTGTGCAAAATGCTAAGGCATACTGCTTTGGTTCGTTATTTACACCAAATGTCATTGGACATACCCTAGGTACTAACTGAACCCAGTTCCTCCAGATACATGAGAAGCATCTGTGAGAACAGTCACTCAAGCAACAATGGCTACTCAAGCCATTGTTCTCTTGGGAAAAAAATAGGACCAGGGCCACATTACTGAAATCCAATCCTGTGGTAATAATAGGCTACCTCAACCACCTGCCTGCTATTAAGTACATATCCTAAACCAATTACACAGCTCATTACACAATCAGTGTTTGGGCCATCTAGCTAAATGCACCCAGATAAACACGTCGATAAAAATGAGTGCATCTAAACTAGAGATGTGCCATGGAATTTAAGAAAAGGCTAATTAAGGAAATAGTCTGTTCACTAATGAGATATAAAACTCTGATTCCCTTTATTTTTCACCCTTCACTTAGAAATAAAATCATCCATAAGTCTTAAAGAAAGGCTATTAAAAAAAGGCACTATGGAAAGCAGTTTCTACAGTGAACATTTTTTAGACTTGTGTTTCTGGAATGCAACGACTAGATCACTGTCTCTGTTGAAGGGATGCACTCCTGAGGAGAGATTCTACATATGTTAAGTGAAGAAAAAAAACTTGGAGAAGTGGTCGTCCCTAGGCCTTTCTTCTTGTCCTGTGAATCTTATTAAAACAGAAAATGTTCAACTACATTGAATTACGTGATTCTGTATGTTTATTTACTGTGGATATTTTTACTAGCTATGAGAATAAGAAAAAACTTGGTTTCATACCAATCTTATTCCCTTGGATTAATTTAAACAGGAATTTGAAATATTGAAGGCAGGCAAATCACAGGTAATTCTCCAAAGAAATACTCCAGAGGTTATAGTTCATTATTATAACTTGCTGTTATGTGCATTATAATATCATCTAGAGGCTTCACTTATGGACCTGGACCTCACTGATATTAACTCTGCACCACAATAGCTGGAGACAGGTAAGAATTTGGAATGTTTGTGTTGATTTCAACAAGTGCTGAGTTCTGCATTCCTGACATCAGTCCTGTAGTTGTTTCAGTTCTGTTTAATAATGTGGCAGTTAAAAATACGTAACAGAAAATGTTAGCTTTTCTCCACTCTTAGTCTGGGGAATTCACACTGGCGCTTGTATGTTATAGAAAATGTGTTTGCAAAGCCAAGAACCACCTTGCTGCATTTCACAGGGAATTTTTGTCAAGTTCTATAAATCAAATAATGCAAGCAACAATTTGGTGCTCTGCATTCAGCAATTGTTTAGGTTATCTGCTATCTTATGTCCGAATTTTTACTTCAGCTTTTTTCTTTACCTCATTTATATTCCAAAATTTACTCCCAATGTTTTCTCCAAAAAGTAATTTGTTACAGGGGCACATCAGAATTGCACAGGGAGAGCTAAAAATTGCTCTGTGCCAGTTTGCAAAAATAGCACTATCTCACTCCTAATACTCTTAGAAGATAGTCCCTTGCCGCTTCATCCAGGAGCTCTATTCAACCCTTCTGGCATATCCTCTATCAATAACTGGGCTGCTTTCTTTCTCCCAGATTCCTGGATAATTTATAAATCATTCCTTAGGAGTGCACCATCCCCCCTTCTACAGGTAGTTACTACTCTTGAAGAGTTGTTAGTGCTTAAAACCTCCTCCCCTCCCACCCCACTATTCTGTTGTATCATGTAATACAGATCCTTCTGTGTGATGGATCTCACACTGGTCTTCCACAAGTCCTTGTGGCATTTACACTCACATTTTGGGCAATATTTACTGTTGACACCTTCACTGATGAAAATGCTCAATGTCAGCCTGGTCTTAATCACCCCAAGACCCCTATTTCAAGGCAAATAGCTCTGAACTGGACTCTTCATTATCCATTTAGCATGAATTTCATTAGTGGTCTAGACTGCTAATGCTCTTATGGTCATACCAAACTTATTAAAGTTTATTATGCTGTTGCTATTGACGATTTTCTAACCTCAAAGAATGGAAATAGGACTTACTCTTAAAAAAATTTGTTGGCGGACTTAAGTCTGCTGCACTCTTATGTTTTGATTTTGTTGGCAGCTACTGCTTCTCCCAAGCTCCAAGCTTCTCTCTTTAATTTCAGTTGAGTCAGCCAACAGTTCCTCAGGCCCTCACTCTTTTCAAATTCAAGGGAATTATTCTCCTTCTGTTTGAATTTCCATGATATATTAAATGAGCAAAGATTATCTCAGTCAGATTGGATTCAATTTATCAAAACCGGCTGTTATTTAAGATATCTATCTCTGGGTGGATATGAATCACATTTCTCTTGGATACTATAAAATTGAAATGTGTCTAGTCTTCCCCTGGAAACAAATCACATGAGACTGTTATTTTTCAAATAAAGAGCAGAAACATTTATTGGACATGTAGGCTTTTTACATTGTTTATGAATAATTTTACCATTCTTCATTCCTAATGAAACTTCCAAAAAATTATCCTTACTTCTGACATGGATTTTTGCCTGTATTTAGCTACACTTTTATCTGTACTGCATTTAATAAATTCCAAGTCATATTAATTCCCCTCTATTTTCACTTTTGAGTTTTAATAAACATTTTATTGGTTTTAATGTTATCACCTGTAAGTGTTATAATTGTAGTATCTCCAAACTTTTCTTCTTTCCTGGGGAAATGATAATTTCTTCCTACCAAATCCTGACCCTCTCTATTTCTGTTTCCATAGTTTGCTTCTATTTAAAACATTGGTGTATAATTTTGCTTACAAGACTTCTCAGTAAAGATAAAATTGATCTGGGGTCAGTTAGCTAATACTTCAATGCACTTTTTAATCTGATTTTCTGATACAATCAATAACTCTCAAAGGAGTAACGTTGGTACAGAATTCCTTTGACCACCACTCTTCTGTTCTGTTCTTCTAATAAAGTAATCAAAAAAATGTTGTTTTGAGAAACTTTACAGGTCTGCATGACTTCAGACTTTGTTTTCTTTTTCTCTGCCTCACATTAGTTTCAAAATAGGAATAAAATAATGATTTGCAAGGAGTGCTTTAGACTTCCTGGAATAGGTACACAGTGCTAACATCTCAGGAGACTCAAAGGACTGCTGAACAGAAATGTCATTTTTAATTTTTGAGGATTATTAGTGGTTGAACATGCATTTTTATTATTCTGGCTTGTGATAAATACTGAAAGAAACATAACAAAAAATATCTGCACCATGAAAATTTATACCAAACTTGACTTACCTGTGTTAGCACCCTTATAACTGTGGAGATTTTTGTGATGAATAACCTGACTCCTGAAAACCATTTTTTTTTCCAGGAAAATTTGTATTTCTTCTAAACAAATCAGTATTTTTTTTTCCAGATGTGTCCCCACAGAAGACACTAGTGCCAAGTTAAGAGCTCTCAGCACGAGTCCAGGAGAGAGATAATCTATCATTTGATAACCACAGATAACCAGTGGTAATCTGGCATCAAGTTATCAAGACTCTGGCATGCCAGGCAAAAACTAAGGAGCACACCTGAGTGCCAAAGATCTCCAAAGATTTTTTACAATATATTCTCATCTAAGAATTTCTACAGGTATCCCTGATGTTCTCTACAGCTTCAAGGAGGGAAAATGTGCGCATGTGTGCTGCTGACTGTGCTGAAAGGCATTCAGAGGAAGAGTATCATTCTGCATAGGACATGTAATTTAACCCATCAGTGAGAAGCCCTCTGGTGACTGGTATGCAGACAATAAACTGAATGAGAAAGCAGCTCCTTCTTAACTGGGACTGAGCTTTGCTCTTTGCACTGTGGCAACTTGTGTGTGTGTGATCATTAATGGAGGGGATGGTGTACATCCCTTGCATATGGAAAACCCAGAAAATGTCTTCAAGGCATTTAAAAAACCCATATTAAATGGGGAACATGTCCCCAGAAAAGTGTTCTTCTAGATCAAAGAGATTATTAACCACATTAATGCAGTTCATTGAAAAAAAAACTAACTGGCTTCTTTGGTAGGATAGTATAATATTTTTACCCCTTGTAATGTAACATGTGTTGTTCTAAAGCAGCTCACATAAAATGTTCTAGTACAGAGCTTTACAGGCAACATGAATGCTGCCTGTCAACAGCAATCCTTTACCTGTCTGTAACTGTAGAGAAAATTGAATCCGACTTTACCCAGACTGTTTTAAAATAATATATTTTCCCTAGTAATTATAACAACATCCAGTTGCCTGCCTGTGTCTCTTCTTCTTCTTTACAAGCTACAACACCCTCTCCCTATTAAAGAGTCAATTTAATGGCCTTCTGGTCCTGATCGTAAAACTCCAATCATCCAGTCATGGAACAAAACAAAACCTGTAATTTAAATGCCTGATCATGAAGTTATAATGCTACAGTCTAACCAACTACCAGTCCTACCAGATAATGTACTTCATGAGTTGTGGACTGAAAAACAATCACCCAAAAGCCCTCCCTAACTATACTGAATAAGCACCTTATTTTTTTTTTTCAGGGAAGGTGAAAAAACTACCCTTACTGAGAGTCTACTCTTCTCAGAGATTTTTCACTGTTTGTGTTGTTTGCTCTGCTTTTCTGACTGTCTCCTCACAGAGACAGGTGATTTTCACACTCAATAAATCCCTATTGTAGTTACCAACAGATAAAAGCCAGAGGGGACCATGTTGACCAAGGTTCTACTTTCTTCATATTCTTTCTACTGGCAGGACAGGAGCATAGGACTATAAAGGATGATTTGTTAGGTTCATAGGAGGAAGAAATCTACCTTCAGAGTCTAGTAAATTTACTTCTTTTCCAGTTATTACTAAAACTGCAATTTTGCTTTAAAATGCAGTTAATATACAAAGAATCAATATTAATACATTTTGGAGTCTTGAAATATTAGAGAGAGATACCATACTGTGGGACCAAAGAAACTCTTATTTTGCAATGGAAGCGATAGAAAGAATGACATTTACGTAAGTACTTATTAGATCTGGCATTAATTATTCCTATAAATAAACTGTGGGATAGAGATTAAAATTTTGGCCTTTAGTCCAAGATGCGCTGTTTGCAATTCATTTTATAAGGACAAATGAACTTTCATTTCTTACACGTAATTTATAATGCATGATATCATTACTATTTTAACTGCTCAAAAGATGCTATTGATTGACAATTTTAATCTTTGAATATTATAAAAAATTAATTTTGACAGTTAAGAATTCTGAGAAGTATAATTCAATCTCGTTTTTTACAACGCTTTTCCCACTTTTAGTGAATAAATAATTGAGCCTTAGATTTAATCTGAACATCACGACAAATCTGGGTTTGCTGTCCATTGCAATATTACCATGTCAGAATTAAAAGGAAGCTGTGCTATATGAAAACTGGTATAAAATATGCTTCAGTTTCTCTGAGCTCATTCATTCCTGAAGCTTGTCATGTGCATTGAGGGTTATATTACAAACACATCTCTATTGGGTAATACTTCATTCCATTTTGCATTCTAATAATCTGTTGGCATAGTAATATGGACGATCAGAATGAAAGATAAAACAAATTTTCAGGAATTTCTTCACCCATGGGCAGTTTCAGTCCTAACATTGCCTTTTCATGCCCTTGTTCATCTTAGCCATTTCCAGAGGTGTGCTCCACAGCCCAATTTTGTTTACCATTCCTATTTAGTTCACAGGGAACAAAGTGCCTGACTCAGCCCTGTGAGCTGCACTGACTTCTGGCACCTAGATGTGCAAAACCAGGGACACACCTCCTTTTGGATAAAGTCCTTAAACTCAGGGGAGGTCTCAGGAAATTCTAAGGTTCAAAGCACTTTTGAACTGATGCACAGTATCTATAGTCCTATTAGAAACTTCTGGTTTTCATATATTTTATAAATCCTATTTGGTACTTCTATGTAAAGATTTCTTTGGGGCTTTTTCACTCCACAAGGTTCCCTAGCCAGGTGTTCAAATTATATATTAATTCCAGAGCAATTAATAAAACTTCTTCTCTTTTTCTTTTGTCTGCCTTCCAGTGCAGGAAAGTCCTAGCAAAATCTTCCTCTGTGTACAAAAGGCCCAGTCTTTGCTCACATTGCAGAAGGCACTGAGAAGTTTTATCTTCAGTTGCACATAAGGCAATGTAATCTCACCATGCTTCTCCCATAAGAGAGAATATTCTGGTCAACAGAAGGTTTTTCAGCAAATACTTCCATTCCCCCTGCTTGGCTGGAGTCTTAAGGACAGGAATAACCAACCCTGTTCAAGTCAAACAAAGTGAGGGGGAGAAAGGGGTGCAGCCTTTGTGCTGCTGCCTGGCACCTTGACGAGTTTACTATTCAATGCTGCTTTCTGTGAACTTGGCAAGAAGCTTCAGTCTCTCTGTGTGCTGCCTTTCTGTCCACTGCCATTAGGAGCCTGTGAAAGAAGGGACTACCTTTCAGTCATTTCCTGGGGGACAATGGGCTGGAGGGCACGGAGAGTGCAGGCTCTGCAGGAACCATCTATCTCCTGTGGAGAGGCAGAGCTTTGCTGCGGGGAAGGGGAAGGTTTTGCTGAGTCAGCACCTTGAGGACCGGCTGAAGTCCCATTTGCTTACATGCTGAAGTGCTCTGATGAATTATAGCCCAGGGCAGCCAGCTGCCAGCCCTTCGCTTCCTGATTAAAAACAAAACAGCATTTCTAGAGGCTGCTCATGTGCTGTGAGCAGAGTCATTCAAGGTCCCCCTATTTTCCTGAGTATTCCTCTATGCCTGCCTAAAATATCGCCATCCACTGCTTTAAGGAGTGCCGTGGTTTGAACAAACTGTATGGAAAGAACTATATTTTCTAATTATGTGCCAATTTCTTTTCTCCTTCTTATCTCATTCCAGAAAACAGTATGGCTCTTAGCAAACATCCCAAGGCAGTACAACTGCCTATTAAATAGGACTCCCTGTTGATTTCAATGTACTTTCAATGTGCTTCAAAAGGTTGATGGCACAACGCAGTCAAAGGTGCTTTTTGCCAGTGCATTTTCTGGTACACAGAGAGATAATAAAGGGAAATCTGAATGCTTCTTGAAATAGCTATCAGCGCTGGCATTGCTAGACAAAATAAAATAACCGTTTCTTAGTATTAAGAAATTAGATTAAAGTTTTTGTCCTGGAAATGCTGTGTGTGACACAGAGTATAATTCCAGCCAAGTCTGAGAAAATGAAGTCTCCTAAGCTTAAATAAATTAGAAAATCAATGCAAAACAGTCCAGGCAGAACGCTTAATATGCTCTCAGAGGCTGTGTGATGTTTTCCGCTGAAATTCCCAAAGCAATCTCTGACATCAGATTAAAATATCTGAATAGTCTCAGGTGCAAACACACGGCAATAGAGCAATAAGAGGAAGAGACGGATGGCACACAGTTTTTGAGGAGGACACACTGCTATCCTCAAGACTGCCTTTTCTCAAGGCAGAAGTGATATTTCAAGAAAGAACCATGGCCATCTTGAGGAGATAAGAGCAAATCTTTTCATACCAATCGCGCTGGCCAAGCATAACATTTGCTATCAGCTCTGGATTCAGGGAAAATTTGTATAAACTGATCACCCATGTCTCAACACCCTGAGAAGGAGCAAAAGGATTTGAAAAATTGATTGGTTTCATCATTCTGACACTTTACTTTTTCCTATATAGGTTTTTAAAATAAGTTAAGCACTGCTATTGAACTTTTCAGACATATGTGAGGTGACCTAAATATGGAACAGAGTCTTACTAACATATCTGAAAAGTTACTATTCAAGTTGCAAAAGTTACTGTTGATTTTATGTGCCCATTATTTGAAGTATCCTATTTCATTTGAAAAGGGATGCTTTTTATCAAAATGTCCCTACTCTTACCCTTTAAAGGTCAAGGACATCCAGTTTGGCAGTTTCATTTATTGGCAAAAGGAATTGTTAATAATAGCTACTGCTGAGAGAAGAAGCATCCTGTCTGGATGAGGATTTGATTATCATTTGGTCATATGGATTTCTTGTATGCACATGGCAACAATGCAATCTGGGATTTAAGAAACTCTGCATACTCTTTAAATTACTAGACTATTATGCTGTGTTAGGTACAATTAAACTCACAAGCTTCTAAGAAAATCTCAACGAAATATCTGTGTGATAGAGGTGTTAGGTAAAAAAAGGGCTTCCTAAAGTCTTCACAATTATCTACTTGTCTGAATACATTGCTAAAGTTCTGGTTTGAATTTTTACCATACCTCAGTAAACTGAGAAACTTGTGCCATTTTTTATAGTTTCATTTATCTTAAAAATATTTGTAGTAACCCCAAAATTCAACAAATTTCTAAGTTTTTGCAACTTTTTATTTAATTTCTTCTGGTTTTGATATCGATGTGTTTTCAAAGATGAGTTTAAACATGTGACATATGTCTTTATTAATAAAGTTTTAATATTTTTATTGGCTTCACACAAAATGGCACTTGTGAAAATGCTCAATAAACATTTTAAGCTAGTATCTGTGGGCTTGAATCAAGTTTCCTTTCCTCAATCATGCAGACATCAGTTAGGAACCGTCAGGGTATTTTATCTCCTATTCAAAATTTCATACTTGTGTTTCATAGGGTACAAAATCTTTGGTTTTAATTCAGTCAAAGTTTAGATGTATGATAATCTTTCATTTAAATGTAGCGTTTCTATCGTAAAAAAAACCTGTTTCTCATTTTTGAAGAGTGCCATGGGAAACCAGCAAAACCTACTGCCTTTCTTTCTCTACACTTACTTGACTTCTTGTTTCTTACAAAAAAAAGTAGTGAAGAGGAATCCTATTCTCTTACTCCTGAAATTAAATCTGATTTGTTGTGGCACATTACTGCACAGCCTGAAACTGAATATGAAAAATCTATTGTACAAGCCTCTCTACCAGTTTATCAAGTCTCTGTGAAAATCAAGCTGTGTAATCAAATTCATCAGAGCAATGGTGTGGGAAATCTGAGCAATTAGAGTGCTACATGAAATATCATAAGTACCTGCTCTTAGTATGTGACCAGACATCCCGCATTATGTGCAACTCTGGGACACAGCTTCTGGCATGAGAAAACTTTGCCTGTAACAAAGGGTTTATTCAGACCTAAGTCTGCTAGATTTCTGCTGTGAAGATGGTAGAACAAGTTTGCCTTACCTGAAGCACAAAAAAATCCAGAACATTTCAAAATGCAGAAAATTTCAATCCAGAAAATTTCAAAGTGCTACAAAAAGGAGCACTTTACTGTTTTTCAACTTAAATTTACACTGAAAAACAATCAGTGTTGTCCTCTGAAACTCTCAAGAGATTGTTCTTTGCTGACTGACCATATTTTCCCAGATTTTCCTAAAAAGAAGGGGATAAAAGTTGACACAAGGGCAAAATAATTACTAATAGACAGAATTTCATATCCTTGCATACATTTTCTGTCAAAGTTCTGTGACTTGAAGTTTCTGTAATCTCTGTAACTTGAATTGATTCTTTGGTCAGAATGACCTTTTCAAAACAGTTTTATGCCTCTTTAAATCTGAAGCTACAGCTTAAGAGGCAGCTGACAATACAGTTTGACCCCTGCCCCTCTGTGCAGAAGATAGTGTGTGAGAAAATCAAACCCATAAATTACACAAAGAAAACGTTCTGCACACCCTATATCAATAATGTTGCTCCAAGCAGACCCAGACTGAGGGCTCCCAATATTTCTACTGCTCAGCAGAAGGTTTCAATATTTAATGTGACAGGCAAAGCAAGAGGAAAGCCTTCTGATGGAAGAAAGCAAATAGATTGGTAAACGCCACAAAGATTGGCTTAAGTGCATATTCCACTCTCCCCCTTACCAAATTTTTCAGGTATTAGTTACCTACCTGCTCTGCCAACAATGATTTTCCCTCTAACAAATACACTTTTCTAGTTACTTTGCAAAAAGATTGATCAGTGTCGTTGTTGTAGTAAGTGATGAACTGCAACCACATTTAGTGCTGCTGTGCTGGTTTATGTGAAAAAAAGATATTTCCAATACCTGAGCAGAGAGTTTGTGTCTCAGAAACAAAGTATTGCAGGTGATAAGGCAAAAACATGTGTTCAACTATGTGCTGTATTTATCTGAAATTATAAAGCCTTCTGCTGATCAGAAATGCTTTTTGCCCACATTTTTCTGAGACAATTAGAGGACTGTGAGACCAGCTTGCCTCTGAGAAGTTTGGGTTGTTTGCCTTGATTAAAAAAGGCATCTGACAAATTCAGCATGTTACATCCCTATTTGATGAGTAACTGTAGAATTCATTCTTTCATTTCTGGATCCTTTGAGGAAACCTCCACTTAAATATTTCCATGCCTCTCTGAGACTCTGTTTCATCTGTAATTGCTTATGGCACCAACTGGTAACTGCTGTCTTAATACAATTTACTCTGGTTACTTCTTTTGCTCTTTTAATTTGCACTTTCTTTTGGAAAAAAAAAAGTGAGCTTATGAACAAAGTTAATATTTAAATAGTGAGTCAATATTCAAGTTATGTTCTGTTGTATAAATGTCCTTGTAATAGCCAGATAATGGTACAAAATGGCTTTTGATGCTTTTCATAGTCAGTGCAGCACTGCTCATTTCAACAAGTTGCTACTTAAGACTGCAGTGCCTCTGGGGAATCCTCCATGACAGACAATGAAAATAATTATTTGATAAGTGTATAATTTTCTCTCAACAAAGATGGAATTTTTAAAAATGCTTTACATTCTCCCAGTTGCCCCAGAGGAAGCCAGCTAAACATTTTCTAGGGTATTTAGTGAAAACAGGCTTGACAACATTATCCCCAAATTTTGTTCACAAGTAAGTTTGCCCTGATGATCAGCCCTTGCCTAAACTATGTCTACTTGTCCTCCTTTGATCCTTTCCTTGATGGGACTGCTGAATCTCCTCTCAGCAACACAATGTGTTCTAGGGTCTGTATAATCTGCCATAACACACTTCTCATGATCAAAAGGGCTCTTGGGTGCCCAGAGATGTATTCCCATGGCCATTCCTGGCAGCTGAAGATGCATATCAAGGATGCCTTTCATTCCCTTGAGGGACTGTGGGTGTCTGGGGAAAATGAGAGCAGCATTTTGGATTGTTTCAGGTCAGCATTACAGGTCCCTGAAGCTATAGGTGATATGGGACTCCACCTTTGAGGTGAAAGAGTCACTCCTCACCCTCTGCTTCAGTTTTGAAAGCAGTCTCAGTGCACTGGAGTAAAAAGGGTTTGGGAAAGATGAAGGTGAATATAAAAATAAAATGGTACATGCAAAAGAGAAAAAGGAGAGGCAGAGAAATTCAAAAGTCTGAGAACAAAGAAAAAAATCCCAAGCATTGTGTAGAATTTAGAAACAGTGCAATGAGAATTGCAAGGAAATTTCTACTAAAAACAATCCTGAGAAGAGGTGGGATTTGGCCTTCAAGACTCCTCTTTCCCCCATGCTAATACAAACAATATTAAGAAAAGAAGCAACTGAAAAAAAATAAAGAATTGCTGCAACTTAAAGAAATAGGACCTGCATAAAATGTAAGAATTGACCTGCAGACCGTCAAATTAATTTAAGGGAAAAAAATAAAGTGAGTCTAGTTTAGATGCTCTACTAGAATTTTCACTTAGCTTGTGAAACAAAGGAGAATGCTGTCTTATTGCAGTCAGACAATAACATGATTATCTGGTAGAGGTTGTAACTATTAAGTATATTGATAGAGGTTTGTTCTCAAGAGAAATAACATTTGTGTCAGGAAGAATGACAATTTAATTTTCTGCACATCAATATTCCTTGCTTGATGTAGTCTCCTTCCCCAGCACAATACATTCTATCAAAATAATTTATGTTTGGTACCCTGTCTATTGAATTAAGAGTATTTTCAGCTGAAGCAAAGCAATTTTAATGAACCCTAGCTTGGCATTCTTGGGAATACTTCACAGTTCAGCACGCTGTCTATGAAATCACCAATACAGAATAATTTTCTTATAAAAATATTAAAGGAAGAGGTCCTGTGTTTAAGTGGCAGTATACTTTTGCTTCTTTCTTTGTCTAAATACTCTTCACTCATACACAGTAGAACATCTTGAAGAGTAGAAGCACTAATGGTAAACAGAACCTTCATCCACATGCCTCAGAGTACTTTTCAGTACAGATTCAGGCATGGAATCTTTCCCCCTTCAGCACCTGGAAAGCAAAGAGCTTGCACAAGGTCTTCTCACAGGTTGTCTATCACCGTGGACAGAGCTGGTAACAAGGGCTAGGGGCTGCTCTCTTTCCATTGTTAGTAAGCTGGAAAGGGGAGGCACAGAAACACGAATTTGTACTTCCTGATGTTTTATTTCTGTGGCCTCTCTGAATGTTAAGAAATGTGTTTCATTTTATGAAGGATAATGCAAAACTTACCCACTCCAAGTAGCTAATTAATATAAACATATTTTAGATGGTCTGATAATGCCAATAAAATCTGAAGACTTTGGCTTACTTTGGCTTACAAAGGCTTACTTTGTTTTGAATCATATAGAGCAAAAGTCAAGTACTCACTTCTAAATTGTCTCTGAAAATATCTTTATCTATTTTGACAAGCCTTTTCTCCAAGCTCAAACGTTTCCATCAGAATTCGCACCCACAGTTGCTTTGGAAAGATAATACAAAGAGAGCATCAGACTGCTTCATGCAAATGGATAAACTTATTATAAAGCAACCATTTAACAGTAAAATCAAAGTAATTTTTCTCAGGTGTTCTGATTTTATGATTTTTTAAACTGCTTGGTTAGATTTCTAAAAGAATCTTGAAAGCATAGAGATGAATTTCCTTGCTTTTATTCTTTATTTTACATGTGGTGTTTTTATATACCAGCATAATCAAATAAAAATTATTTTCAGTTATGTTTCAAATATACAGTCTGATGAATTGAAAACTAGAGGTAGTTCTTGTGTATAAACTCCTTGTCAAAATTTTATGAGTTACTATTTCCATTTTCCTAATATTCATTGTATATTAATAATATATTAATAATATTCATATCTATGTGTATGTTTAGTCATTGTAAGATACTAAAAGTCACATCTTCTGAGAGAAGCAAACTGTTTTCTAAGCTAAAAGAATGGCTAAAAATAACTGGTTGTTACACCTGATCTTTTGCTCAGTAGTTTTCACATGCTCCCTACAGAGAGCAACCAAAATGAGATGGGTGAATGAGGAATGTAAGAGGTCCGGTTTTCCTACTGAGTGAATTATTCCAAAGTCTGTGAGGCAATAGGAAAGCTATTTTTCATCTACAGGAGATGGAAGTACATAAATCATACCTGGAAGATAACAGCACCAAGTGATTTCATGGAGATAAACTATAAATCAGAAGTCCTTCATTCTGATTTCAGTTATCATCAGATGCAGTTGATCTATTGAAAATCAGAAATTCAAAGTACTTAGAAATGTATAAAATGTACCACAAACACTGATGGAGCTTGTAAGATTTTCAGATGTATTTTCAGATAAGTGTCATCAGGACTTCCAAAAGTAATCAGATCACCTTGTAAACCCCCTATCATTCACTTCATTTAGTGTTCCTTTTCTTGTCTCTTAAGGGACAGTTGTACTGGACTATCTGATTTCTGGAAAAGTAGATTCAGATAAGGCACATTTATCAAGACAATGAATTTTTAGAGAGTAAGTTAGACAAGTAGTTCCAGCTCATCTTGAACTGAATATATGTTTCCTGTCATGAAGCAAGCATTTGCTTTGCCTTCAAGAGCAAATTCAGGTTTTGTTAAAATGAAGATCATCTTCCTTGTAACTGGCCTGATTTTTAAGTAATATTAATACCAAAAAATAGTGAAAATAATAATAAAATTCAAAACAGGGAAATAAGAATTTTAACAGGGGCAGATGCTGGATTCTGCACCTGGGATGGAGTAATCCTGTTTATACATATAGGCTGGGGGATGAGAGGCTGAAAAGCAGCTCCAAAGAAAGAGATCTGCCAGTTTAGGTTGATGGCAAGTTGAGCATGAGTCAGCAGTGGTCTGGGTGACAAAGGGGCCAACCATGTCCTGGGGTGTATCAGCACAGAGTTGCCAGCTGGTCCAGGCAGGGGATTGTCCTCTCTGCTCTGCACTGGTGCAGCCTCACCTTGAAAATTGTGTGCAGTTTTGGACACCTCAGTACAAGAAGACATCAAATCCCAGTCTGTCTGCAGAAGGGTGACCAAGACAGTGAAAGGCCCCGAACACAAAATTTGTGAGGAGTGACTGAGGTCCCCTGACTTACTCTCCTTGAGAGGAGAAAGCTTAGGTGTGGCCTTATCACACCTTATCACCTCCTCAAGGAGGGCAGCAGAAGGGTGCTGATCTCTCTCTGGTGACCCACAGTAGGATGAAGCAGGGCTGGGAGGAGTTCAGGCTAGACATTAGGAAAAGGTTCTTGACTGAGATGGTCAGTCAGTAGAACGGGTTCCCAGAGGAGTAACACCAAACCTATTAAAGTTCAAGGGGTATCTGAATGATGGTCTTACCCACCTGGCTTAATTTTTGGTCCTTTGAGGAGCTGGAAGCTGGATTTGATAGTCCTTATGGGGACCTTCTAATTTGAGATAATCTGTGGTTCTATGTGGTTCTGTTATCTAACCAGGGTGTTATTTTCCCCCTAGAACCTGAAGCTTGAATTGCTACTAACCAAAGATTCTTTCTCATATTTTACATGGGCTCTGGTTCAATGACCACCAGCTAGAGAAATGACTTACATGGACACCCAGAGGTCATACTCCAGAGAAATCCATACTCAGGATAAACCCTGAGCAGCAAAAGCATGGTTATTTATGAGTTTTTTATATTTGCTGTAAATAATTTTCTGTGATCTGAAAAGGAGCATTTTTAAGGCTGTCAGTGATAATTCCTTTGAGAAAAGAGAGGACCATGGTAGCAAGGCAGCTGCTCTTTGGGCTGCCTGGCAACACAAACAAAACTTGTAGGCTCTGTGTTTTCCTCACCCAGGCATGAGGAAAGACATAGGGTGTGCTCAGTGTTTTACATCATAGATGGCGAGGACTTTACATGAATTCACATGATGGGTCTTAACATGAGTTCACAGATGGTAGTCTCCCTCCCTCTCTCTGTTTCCATGAGTCTTCTCAGCTGCAGAAGAGGTCTGGAAAATGTGGCAAATGTCCCCTCTTGCTTGCACACCACCTGCTGTAAGATCAGGTACAAATGCTCCTCTTCATGCCTGCTGTGTTTGCTAGTTAAAAATGGAGAGAGCAGCGTGAGAAGAAAGAGAACTTCATCTGCTCTGTACTCTCTCTGTACCAGGACTGGGGCTCCTTGCCCAACCCATTCATGCTAAGCTTAATTCAGTGCTGTTTCTTCATTTGAATTATAGTTCTCCCGAGATGATGGTGGCTTTTGTTCTGATTTTTGATGGAATATGCTGGAAATAAACCCATGAAAGAGATTCTGAATAGGCATAAATCTCAGCCTTATAGACTGGGATGTTGAAACATAAATATCTAGGTCTTTTCATAAAAGTAATTGTCTTCCTCTACAAAGGCCAAAATAAACTTGCAGACTTGCATATAATTGATTTTATTTTTAAATCCTACTGTGTCTTTACAGTGAAACTAAAAAGAGTACTGAAATTATGAAAAGAGGAGCTGTGGATTGTTATCTGTTTTTTCAGCTTTTACTATGACATGATTAACTATGCAATTATTAGAGTCATTAATGAAGTTAGAAGAGATCACTCATAAGTGTTTAAAGTACTCTGAACCATTACTGTAAAATTCTTTGAAGGTTAATGCACTGGACACATTGTAGGGTACAAGGATATTCAATGAGCATCAATTCTCACCCTGACTATCATTTATGTGTTTAAGGTGCAGATTAAGTTGAATTTTCAAATCTTAATTAGCCAAAAGACGTGCCACTGAG
Organism: Fringilla coelebs; assembly: GCF_963513975.1. Lineage (NCBI taxonomy): Eukaryota > Metazoa > Chordata > Aves > Passeriformes > Fringillidae > Fringilla > Fringilla coelebs. The sequence goes on along the minus strand of NC_140028.1, from coordinate 51,230,078 downwards.
GCGTAGCCCTGAGGAGGGCATTGGCATGTAAACAGAGTCATTTGACAGTGAGATGGGAGCAGTAAGACATCCCACTTTTCTACTATGAATACTTTAATAACATTTCAATATGCATGGACAAGGTGCTGGGATCCTTTCAATGCAAAGGTGCAGTTGGGACCAAAGGGCTCTATTCTTCAGGTCCTTCATAAAGAAGAAGACAAGGATCAAACACCTTTCTTTCCCTCTGAAAACTTTGCAATTATATTAAAAATGCAATTTTTGTTGCCAAATTCCAATTACTTGAAAAAATTTGCACTCTTAAGATGTCAGGATTCTTCTCAGCCAGTGGTACTGAATAGTTCAGACACTGAGCTCTAAATTAACTTTAGGTTTTTGACAGTGCTCCCACTTGTGCAGTCGCTCCTTTGCGCACCATTTGAGTTGAAAATGGAAAGGCCACTGCTTGCTCACCGTGGGAGAAAAGCAGTTAAGTGTTTTCTGAGTAAACTATTGACTATCTTTAAATGCTATTCAATAGCTGTAAATTTATACTGCCTTCAGGAGCTGTGACTGAAAATTAGAAATGAATGTGTGGGCTGTGTGCTATAAGAGGGAGGGAAAGGACAGCTGGAAAAGTTCCTCCTTGTTCCTGTTTTGGGGGAGAGTACCACATTCTCCACCACACAATTTGCAGCAGATTTTACACCTTTTGATGATCTGAATTTCTATGGAAAGCAGCACAGTCTGAATGTCTACCATGAGATTCAATCCAGTGATGCCTGTACTGCAGCTAACCTTCCATGGATGCTCAAAGGATTAACTGTGTCCACCTTCATCCTTCCTGCCCTGTGAAACAGTTTTTTTTTTCCGTTTTCACCTTAAAAGTCTAGTTTTTTCTGTTTTCACCTTAAAAGTCTAGTCAATTTTCAGCCTTTTGATTAGTATTCAAAGTATAGTGGAGGAGCCATGATGAGCTACATAATTAAGTGTTGATGTTTGCAGGGAGCTAAACCCAAACTTTTTATGAGTTACTGATAGTCTTTCAGAGCAGCAGCACAGTGGGAGGTTTTATGAACCAAAAAGTGGCCAGGCTTTTCTTTAGCTACAACAGATGATCTCATAAAATGAACTATTTACCCTGAAAAATCTTGCCTCAGCTATGTTCAGAGTTTGAATTTTTCACTGAACTTCTTAAAGATACAAAGAATAGTAAAGATCATGTAAGCTTTTAACAGCCTTTACGAGAAAGAAAAAAGTCTCACAACAAAATTATAGTCTATGAGATGGTCAATATACTTGATGTTCTCATGAACTGCAGAAAATTGAAGGTAAAGCAAATACAGGACAAGGGACTACAGCTAGAAAAACAAACAATTTCAAGGTGAGAGACAGTTCATTCCTGGACTTTGTGTTATCAACCCCACCTCTTGCACCTACACAGCACAAGGGAGGGGGAGTTGCTTATTAAGGAACCATTTTTCCATGTTTTATTGTGAACATCAGCAGTTAGTTTTGTTAACTTTGGGTGAGCCACACACAAACACATTCCAAACCAAATCAAATGGAAGTTATACCTCAATTCAGTGCATACTAGGTCACATTTTATTTCTAGTGGTGTCGCCATTCAATTTGCAGGAATTGCTGAAAAATTCTAGTCATGATTATTTTTCTGGTCTCCTGTTTGAAAATATCTTTTTAGTGAAGGAACATAGACCATTACATGCCATGATGCATTTCCTCATGCAAAACATTTTTCAGCAAAGGTGGTTAAAGAAACAGTATGTGGTGAGCATTTGGATGAATTAATTTCAGAAAATAGTCCTGAGCTGCTTTGCACAAAACATGGTAATGCAGATATTGGGATCCCTCCTTTCTGGAAGCAGACAATCTGTTTCTAAACACCTTAACAGAACAATAAATCAAAATTCACTTTCAGCTCTTGTAGCTAGGCAGAGGTATATCAATCTCCCATAAGCAGAATGTGCATCTGTTTTAATTGGGAATTACATTCCCATGCAGAATATTGCAGAATATAGATGGCAATTTAGAAATTCTATAAGCACTAGCAGGCAGTTTTTGGCCTTCCCTCTATACACATGTTAGATAACATGAACATCGGTAGCTGTAGCAATAGGAAAACTCTGCAGAAGATTTTTCAGTCCAAGGATAAAATAAAAAAATTAAAAGAGCATGGAAGTGTGAAAATGTTCATGTATAAAATAAAAAAAATAGTAAAAGCTTTTATGATTCATTTTCAATAAAGAAAGTATATTGTTTCATGTTTAGCTTCTGGTAATTTTTAAAAATTCCTCCCTTAGTTATAAATAGCACATTGTGGTTTTCCACAAAGAACCTTAGATTGTCCTCTGCTTGAGAAATACCATATAAAGGATTAACATTTTTAATTACACACTGTTGCCATTTTTCTCTTGTAGCCTAGCTTGAATATATTTTATATTTTTACTGCAATTGTCTGCAATATTCAGTGTGTTCTTAGTACTTGGTAGAAAGAAAAGCAAATTTATAGTTCTATTACCAGAAAATGTAAATTTTTCTTGCTTTCTACATATAGCATATGAAGAGAACTGCAAAAAATTCACTGAAAACATAATTTCTGTAAATATTTGGCCAACAGAACCAATGCCACTCTTATCATATTTAAGATGTGTGTCTTTCAAGTTTGGGTTCCTCTATAGCAGGGAAGTATGGCAGCGTATTTCTAACTGAGGGCTGGATTTCAAATTTATAGCAGTTAGAAGGAATTAACTCATTGATTTACTAGCTAACAACTGCTACTGGTAACATTGTGGCTAAATTCTTAGGTAATTTGTAGGAAGCACTTACCTGGTGCAACTAGAACACATTTTAATAAAACACCCTTGGTTATATTTTTCTGGGAGGAACTGGGACAGATGTTCTAACTTTTCTAGCTATCTGCATAGAATCCTATTGAAATTAAAAAAAAAAAACAAAACCAAAAATAAAACGAAATGAAATTTTAAAAAGGAGCAATCCATGCACTAAGATAACTTTCATTTAATATGGAGATTCCAGTTTTGAGACAGATTGTTATTATCTATGAGTTCTGTCCCCTTAGCAATTAATGACAGTGAAAATCTGTTAGACAAAACAAAATAGAAAATGAAGAATTAATCAAGATTATTTCTGCTATTTCTAACTAAACTGATTATATAAAATTTTAGAAACCATAGAAACCAATTTCTTTCAAAAATATTTTTTTTGAACTCTACTTTCCAAATATTTATCTTTTAATAGAAATTCTACATTGTAAAATGTAACGCTATACTACAATTAGCATTTTTGAATTGAACAATTGAGATTTTCCTTTAATTACACCCAAATAAGAGATGTTGTATTCTCAGGATCTCTTTTGCTTTCAGAAAACCTTTAACAAGCTTTTACTTTTAAAAGAAGTATTACAGATAAAGCAATTAATTTTTTGCCTTTTCTAAATATAAAACCCAGTATTTTGACACATCAAAATCTTCACTTTTGAAGATGTTCTACACTTTCATTTTAAGTTTCTTTTTCTATATAATATCTTTGGATATGCAATGGCATAACTTCCATGGTCTCTTCTCAATAATATTTATATGACTCTGTAAAACTTAGTCTCCATTATTTTTATCTCAATTGATCCTTGAAATGAGCACAGGAAAAGTCCAATAATATTGATTAGAATAAGGCTTTTTCTCATCAGTTTGGAGTGAAATCCCCTGTAAAATTCAGGCAAGAGACCTCAAAATATATTTAATGGAAAGAAAGATGGCACATGGAACTACTGGAAGAGAGAAAAAGCATAACTATTATAGTTCCAGGACTAGAGCATGAAGGTCCAAACTGAGAAAAACTAAAATGGAAGATAAGATAACATTCTTGTCTAGGGAAGAATGCAAGGCACATTGCAAAGATAGCCAGCAGGACACGCCAAAACACCCTGGAAAAATGCTATTAATGACTTGAGGTAAGACATCTGAGATAGGGTTACATTGAGAAATCATGCAAGACCTGCCTTTTCTTTTAGCCCTCTCACATGGCTAGAGCAGTGTGAAAATACAATGCAGTTGCATTGCATGTGTGTAGTAATGTTGTCTACTGAGTCAGTCCTAAGTAACACAAGTATGCTCTATTTTAGTGGCTTTGCCAATTTTGGGGGGCTTGGGGTGGATGTGGGGGTGGTGGGAAGTGTTTCTTGGTTTTTACTGCTTTTTTGTTTTGTTCTTTTTGTAAATGCTAAGATTAATCTTTGCATAAATAGAGAATTAACACTGCCTCCACCCGAACATTAAAGGACTTTGAACAGAAAAACTATGCTAAACTCTGAAATAAACAACGTTACCAGCTCAGTGAGGTGTGTCTGTGTCATCTTCTTCCTGCATGAATGGTCTATCACCATTGTTTAGAAGGTGTGTGATTTTGGTGCAGGCTAGGGAAATGATCTCTCTGTTTACAGAAGACACCATCCCACAGTATCTGAGAGATGAGGAACAGCAATTTCCCTGCATGAACCGAGATGAGACAAGGAGAAACACAGAAGAGCTATTAAGAATCTGGCATCTATCCAGGACAGGGATTTAAGCTAGAAACGTAGGCCAACATGTAGCTTGTGTTACAATTCCCTAGCCACATAGTTACTTGATAGAGAATAATTCTTCATCAGGAAAAAATGCCTGGTTAAGAAGCTTTTAACTTTTCCCAGAACCACTGAGTCAGGTAAATATGTAAATATGGGCTGACTAAAATGCAAATGGTTTAATTAATAAACTCTATTTATGCATGGTCTACTAAAAAATTGGTTTTGTTTGCCTTTCTCTTGGTAGAAATGTACGTATTTTCTGATAGATTTTTTAACTTTGTTGACTTTTGCCAAAATCTGACTGTAAAAACTACTGTGAAAACCAATCTATTATAATGAAGTGTGCCTACTAGTTTTAGGTGTGTATTTGTTAAAAATGTTATTTTAATGGAGTAAAAAATGAGCATGTCTTTGGGAAGGTTAGAATTCTATGTTTGAATTTTAACCCTCCTTACTTGGGAAGCTGATATATTTTTTTTCTTATAAGGTATTTCAGAAATGATCCATGCTTTGTACCAGCTCTAGTATTTAAAGACCAGAAGCATTCTGAATTGCCTTCCACCAAGGAAATGTCTGATCCTGTGTAAAATATTGGTGGATTTAATGGAGCCTGAAATATTTTGATTAGCTCAAGCATGTTTGTGTGGGTTAACCACCAAAGCCATTCTGTCACTCCCCTCCTCAGCCAGAGAGGGGAGAGAAAATATATTGAAAAGCACTTGGATTGAGATAAGTGAAGGGAGACATCATCCATCAATTATTGTCACAGGCAAAACAGATTTTGGGAAATTAATTTCATTTATTACCAATCAAACCAGCACTGGATAAAGAGAAATATGAAATCAATCTTAAAACACCTTCCCTGTTCTTTTCCCTGACTCAATTCAACTCCCAGTTTTCTCTTCCTCCGCTCCTGCAGCTTGTGGGGGACAGAGGCTGTGGTCAGGTCATCACACATTGCCTCTGCCACCCCTTCCCCCTCGGGGACAGAGCCCCTCACACGCTTCCCCTGCTCCAGCCTGGGTCCCTCCTACAGGAGACAGCCTTCCGTGAACTTCCCCAGTGCCAGTCCTTCCCAAGGGCTCCAGCTCTTCACAAACTGTTCCAGCATGGGTTCCTTATCAAGGGTTGAAGTCCTTCAAAAGTAAAACTCCTTTTTCCTTCTATTTACTTTTATTAGATTTTAACAGGCATTAAGGGAAAAAAAAAAAAGAATAAAAGGAAACACCAGAAATAACATAAATTGAAAATTTCTTTAAAAAAATGGAAAAAATGAATATTCCACCTTTTCAATAGCCACCTAACTCCCAAATAATAAAATGAAACAAAAGCTTTAAAAGTGTGGACCAGGCTGCTTCTTATATTCTATTAAGCATACCTATGACAAACTAAGTAGAGCACAGTAGCAAACCTTTCTTTCTGGTGTTGTTGACTACTAGATTTTTGCAGTAGGATTTATCCCTTAATACATCATTTTCTCAGCTGATGCTCTGGGTGCCTGTGGTCCATGTAGTTTACCCAAGCAAATAATAATAAAAGTCAATAGCAACTACAGTAAAATCAATCTTCTAATTGCTTATTCCTTTCCTCGAGGATGAAAATATTGCCATGATTTTCAACCATATTGTAGATAATTGTCACATAATGATGCAATAAATTAAACGAAGTGATGTGTTTCCAGTAGATAGATTGCATTTGGTGCCATCAACAATGAGATGTAAAAAGCCTCTTTTTTTTTTCTTTTTTTTAAATTTTCCTGACTGCTGCAAATAAATTACCCACAGTAAATGTGGACGTCAAGGCTGTCTTAGGGTAAAGTGCTGATTTTTTTCTGATTTTGATTCAAATTACATTCAGCAGGAGAAATTTTGAAGTGCCTTCCAAGAAGGGAAAAAGGCATAGAAAAATGTTTTCCTGTTTTTCAATGTTTAACCAAAAAACCCCAACAAAACAAAAGAAAGAAAAACAAACACAAAATCCTGAGGGGAAGGGAAGGGAAGGGAAGGGAAGGGAAGGGAAGGGAAGGGAAGGGAAGGGAAGGGAAGGGAAGGGAAGGGAAGGGAAGGGAAGGGAAGGGAAGGGAAGGGAAGGGAAGGGAAGGGAAGGGAAGGGAAGGGAAGGGAAGGGAAGGGAAGGGAAGGGAAGGGAAGGGAAGGGAAGGGAAGGGAAGGGAAGGGAAGGGAAGGGAAGGGAAGGGAAGGGAAGGGAAGGGAAGGGAAGGGAAGGGAAGGGAAGGGAAGGGAAGGGAAGGGAAGGGAAGGGAAGGGAAGGGAAGGGAAGGGAAGATGCTCAGGACCAAACAGCAATCCCATTTCATGGGGATTCTTCTAAAAAATCCCAGTAAAATAATTTCATGGGATTCTAGTTCAGCAAGTACTGTACAACAAGGAACCCTCCGTAATCAGTGAAGAGAGAAAGCGACATTCCACACAGGAATTCTTTCCATCCTAAAGCTGATGACCAAACCATATCTTATATTATCCCTTGGAGGAGACTCTTTTTCTCAATTGGTAATAAGTAGATCCTTGATAAGGCTTTTAGTCAAGCCAAGTAACTTTTTCATGTGCAAAGTTAGACAAATCCCAACTAAGTCTTCTAATAATATTTTTGGTGTATCAAACTGTCTTTTAGCAATAAATAACTTAATGCTCAGACATCTCAAAAGGAAATTTCCGGAAATTAATTCTACATCTTTATGCATCTTTGGCCCAACCATAAACCAATCTCCAATATTAATCTTGAGGCATTTCATCATTCTCTGTCATAGTATTTACATTGATTTCCTGGTGTGATTAAAAACTACATCTTCTTTTACAAAGTTCTTGGTGTCAATACACTTCTTTTTTCTCTAATTTCATACTGGTATTTTCAACCTTTTATTAAATTTTTTTGTAGTATTACAGAATTTTAAGTCTAGTATAGCTTAAAGCACTAATATATAAGTTGTCACCAATGGTTCATTTTCCCTGAAAAGACAGCTATTTTATATTGCCTGGGTGCATGGCTTGTGGCTCATGAGTTTGTTGAATAGAGATGTTGAAATATGAATTATCTTTTCCTGTTTGAAATTTTTAGACACTAAGATTTTTAAAAACAGTTATAATATTGTTACTGTTTTTACCACTAAATTATTTTTTATTCTAAAACATAAATAACATGGAGCTGATGAAAACTATGAGGATGGAAAGAACTCAAATTACCATCTTATGTTATTTTCCCTCTGTTCATCTTCTTGTTTCTGCAACACTGGGAATAAGACTGCCTTGCCTTTCAAGAGAATTGGGAATAGTGGTTGATATTTTCATTGTGATCAAAATGTAAGAGTGATTGGCCACAAATACACACAAAGCAACTGTGTTTATGTGTGTACAACTACTTACCTTGAGCATCCTGTGATTACACCCACTACAGATTTCTTCCAAATTTTTATCACTTCAATGTTCTGGTGGGTCAGTGAAGGAAATAATTCTGTTGGAAACAGCAACCACTTGCCAAACTGGTAACTCAGCAAATAATGACCAGAAAAATGTCATATCAACTTTAGCCTAATCCTAGAAAAATATGAAGCTAAAAAGTAAACAGGAAACAAAGGAAACTGAAACAAAGTTACTAATAATTAATTTATTGCCTGATGTTTCTTGAAAGCCTTTTGTTTTAGATTTCAATCTGTTTATATGCATAATTATTTATTTGTGGATAAGGCATGACTTTTTTAGGAAATAAATTGATTTTAAATGATATCAAAGGATGTTACACTATGAAAGATGGGACTGAAATCTCCATTATTTTACAATGATGCATGGCAGCCATATTTGAGTTTTCCCTGTGCAATATGATCATGCTTCAAAAATATTTGCTGCACTTTTTATTCTACCTTATTTGATGGAAACACCTATATACATTTTAATAGTGTGACTGCTTTTGCATTTTGTTCTTATTTGAATTCTTCTGCCCAGATAGCTATATTTGCAATAATTTTCAGAATGAGTCTGATTTCAAAAAGAAATTAAATGCAAGGTTACTTGCACTCACTAAGAAGTAAAAGTATAAATTTTAAAAGCTAAAAGTGACCATATGGATTATCCATCAAAGACCAGATCTTGTTTACTCAGTAAACAATACATAAGGAATCAGAACAAACATCTCTTTGAAGATTTCATTAATATAACTAGTGATAAGCCAATCTATTTACTTTAAAAGTGAAATTTTAAGAATCAATGCATCTTCCAATTTATTCTGTGCTTTCAGTAAGTCTTTATATAGTTGGGTTTGATCAGGCTTGAAATTAGGAAGAGGCAACCAGAAAGAAAAAAGCTGTCATTTTTATTATCCTGTTTTTATGGTTTCTCCTCATGAGATGACAGGGAGAAGTTAACAAAATTTATATTTAACCTGTAATTATTGGCTAAGTCAGAGACTTAATGACTCTAGGGAGACTCTCCAAGTGACTGTAATACTATACTGAAATCCCATATGTATTTCCAGTGAACTTGAAGAATGAGCCAGCTGAACTTACCATTAAATATAGTGTTATGTAAGAAGTTGTGAATTATACTTAATTTTAAACAAGATATTTCTCATACTCAAATATAAATAAAATATAAAATAGTCTTCTCAAGATGGATCCTTATTGCATGATGCTCTAAGAGTTAATAAAAAAATACAATTATATATGTCAAGGCTGCCATCTGTACTATAACCCAGATTTGGTTTCAAATTTGTGAAAGTGAAGTCAAGATTGACTTGGGATCAGACTGTGAATCCCTCCTAATCACTTCCACAAAAAAGTCAAGTTTTTTTTTTAATACAGCCTTGCATAATAATGCCTGTAAAGGTAGGAACATAGGATATTCTTGTAAGTGAGAAGCATGAACTGTAAAAGAGTCAGAGATAAATGCTTCTGTGAATGAGAGACAGGGGCACACATCAGAGGTTTTGGTGTCCTACAAATGTCAAATTTGATCTAGATTTTTTTTTAAGAAAGAATCTTGCATTTTTTCTTATCCAAAGGGATCCTCAACAGGACTCAGACAAGAGGGGGAAAAGTTCTGCATCATGGCAAGGGTTCAGCTACTGATTTGAATATAGGGAGCTTTACTTTCTTATATAACCTTAGCACAGAAAACAACATGCATTATCAGGAATGCAGGCAATGGTATAGATATAAAATTTGTGCCAGATGCAAAGCATAATCTCAATTTTTAAAATCTTGTTAAGAAAAGAAACAAGAAAGAAAATGCCAAGAGAGAAAGAGAGAAATGCAAGTCAAAGACAGCTGGCCAGGCAGAATATTTTTTCAGCCCCTGTTATTTACAGCAGTCTTAAGAGGACATAGTTTCTCTAAAGACTGTTTTTCAGAGGCCTTTGTTTGCCTACTGAGATCCACTAGCTATACCTTATTTTTACATTACTTTATATAAACAGAGTTTAGCTTGAATATTACAATGCCTGTGAGAACCAGTTTTTCCTCAGCCAATTAGGAAGAGAAATGGCTGGGAAAGATTCAAGTCTTTTATCTCAGTAACAGGACATAAACAGCTGGTAAAATTATCATGGTTCACAGCTCTTGTTGCTGACGCCAAAGCAGAAAGGTACATCCCAGCAGGAGAGCAGTGGACAAGCCTCTGAGGAAAAATACAGCTGTGGAATTTTTCCCCAGGATCTAGAAAGAAAGCAAAATTACTTGTCTGGGTCAAATGGAAGATATGGGGGCTATTCCTGACAGAGAGCTTCCCTTTTAGAACCTCCTTTTGTAACAGCATTACTTGCCTATAATTGCTGCTGCTGCTGACATGGATACAGAAGGGGGGAAGGCTGCCTGATGGGGGCTGTTGGGTAATACTGACATCCATCCAGTGCAATGCTATCCAGACTTTTTGTTGGATTTAAACTTTTTCATTTCTATGAAAAATAGAAAAATAGATGCATTTTTTTCATTAATGAAAAACAGTCCTTTTATAACTTAATATTATTTTCCAGAACTCATATACTGTTTTAAAACTGTGAATATATCTCCTTTAAAATATCTACCTTCTCTCTTCTTCTGCACCTGACAAATTTCCAATTCTCTTAAGTGAAGATGCAATGACCTTGCCATTTATCTAGTGGAAATACCTCAGCATGTAAAAGATCACTCTTTTTGAGACAGTAGGAAATGTTTCAGCCTATCATTAGATGCTGCTAATTAAACAGCTTCTCACAGCTTTTGGTCTCTTCCATGCCATTCTCATTGCATAGTCACAGCTGTGCTCCTCTCAGTTAAATGCACTACTCAGCTTCACAGAATCACAGAATCACTGAGTTGGAAAGGACTCGTGGGGATCATCGAGTCCAACTCCTGGCCCTGCACACAGCACCCCAAGAGTCACACCTTGTGCCTGAGAGCATTGTCTAAGTGCTTCTTGAACTCTCTTGGGCTGGTGCTGTGACCCCTTCCCTGGGGAGTCTGTTCCAGTGCCCAACCAGCCCCTTGGTGAGGTATATTTTTCTAATATCCAACCTAAACCTCCAACAAACAGGTTTATTTTTGAAATTTCTAGAAGAAAGCAATGTCTTGTGGCTGGAGCTCGTGGACACTATAGGTTCATTCCTTGAACAAATAAACTCAGGGCTGTTTCCATCGTCCCGCTCAGAGTATTTAATCTAGGCAAGTTCTGCCAGCCCCAGAGGCTCTGACTCTGTCCTAGAACAGATGGCAAGCATCACCCTTGCTAAGGAATACACGAAACCTTGACTGTACAAAAATCAATCTAATTTCATTTTCATAAAGCATGAAAGGTAGATTGCCTCTGAGAGTAGGGATTTGTATTCCTGGGCATTCGAATCAAGAGGTGAAGAACGCTCTCGTCTGACACTTTACCAGCAAACACAGTATCATGTGCTTTTAGGATATTATAATGGGGCTGTTTTTCATTAATGACAAATGTTCATCTATTTTTCTTGTCAGGATTTCATACATCAATGGAAACAAGAATATAAAGATGACATCCTGAACCTACTGAAAAAAATGAAAACTTTCATCACAGGTAGCCCAGAGTTTTGCCAGCAAATATAGGAGTGATCACAATAAAAGAAATGAAAAGCCTCCTTATTACTGTAAGTGCTGAGCTTAACAGCTTTTCACTTGTTCTTTGATATTTTTTTTTGAGTCAGCCATCCTTTGCTATAAAACTTCCCAGCTAGAGCCTCCTCACATCTCTCTGATCAAATCTGGCCAGCTGAGAGGTGCTGGATGCCGTCCCCTCAGATCTCATCAGTGTCATTTATTGAATGGATGCATCATTTTCAGTACACCACAAAACTGTGTCCTCTGTAGAGGAGCTGAGCTCGCTGCCCTGAGCACATCCCTAGACCCTACAAATTGGCAGTGAGTTTTCCCTTGCAAACTGAGGTAGTCTCAGCCTCTGCAATGCTGCTAATGCAAATTTCCTGCTAATGCAAATTTTCTGCTCTGCCCACATTGTACCTCTTCTCCTCACCTTTGTGCAAGAGATCTAACAGGGCACTACTACCCTCAGCATGGCCAAGTACCCACAGTTGCCCTTGGACATGTCCCCCTCCTGTCACTAAGATTTTGAGGCTGCTCTGCTGAACAGAAACACAAAGGGATGTTTATTTCCTCCCAGACCTGTTTTACAGTTTCTCCTTGATGAGCTGCCCACAAACCAAAGTACATGATTAAAGCCTATCATTGAGCAGCATTGTCTTGATGTCCTTCTGTGTAAGCTTTTCCTCTGCTTCTTTGCTTCTTTTTTTTTTTTTTTAGTAAAGGATGGGAAAGAGTATTTATAAACTTTGTTAATTGTAATCTTGTTTTTTCAGACTTACTACTCGGGAAATCTTCCACTTTGCTCTGCAATCCAACCACACTCTCAGCTTTTACTGACTCATGTCCCTTACACGCTTTCACTCACTCTCCTCCTCTGTCTTACAGGGTTTTGCATACATAGTTATAAGCTTAAAAAAAAAAAAAAAAAAAAAAAGAAAAAGAAAAGGAAGGAAAAAAATAACAGAAATAATTAAAAGTAGGGATATTAACATATGAATTTCAACAAAAAGCAGAATTAAATATTTGTAATATTCCAAAGTAGCTCCACCACACCAGTGTAAGAACCATTGAACATAAAATGAAATCTGTACAGAACACATATTCTCCATGGCAGACATAACCCTACTGGCAGTTAACCTTAGATATGAGTGCACCATCCCATACTATCACAGAGGTTCACCAAGTGCTTCTCAGCTTTGCTGATTAACTTTGATCATTTTCAGAGCTTGGCAGTCACATCTAAGCTCTTCTTATTTATAAGATCTTAAAAGAAGCCATGTAGGATGTAGGCTCTTCTTATTTCCTAAGTATATTTTCCCCAGATTTATATACTTCCTATATTTTCTAGTTTCTATATATGATGATATAGATAACTATAATTTCTATACTTTCTGGTTTAAATATAAAAATGTAAGATTTATCTTCCAGGCTGAAAGGAAGTATAAATAAAATAAACCTAGTGTTCCTTGGGGCAAATCACTTGAAACGATCTCTAAAAAAAATTACACCTCACACTCAGCATTTGGTCTTCCTCAGAGCCGTTGTCACACCTCCTGCCTTCACTGCCAGACAGACAGCCTGATAGCATTGTCAGCACTGCAGAATCACCAAAGCTATGGAGGCAAGAATTCTACTCTTTGTGCACTGGCAACAAAAGCAACAGCTATAAATCAGGAATCAAATTTTTTTAAAGTATAACTAAATCAAAGAAAAATGCTGCACGTTCCAGAAGCTGGAGAGATATTCTAGCATGGGCTCAGAGAAACATAAAGAAAACCTGCACTGAAATTTATAATCTAGGTATGCTTCTTTCCAACTTTTATTCTTGAAAACCCCATATAATTCAGAACCTTTCATTGGAAAAGTTGGCTCAATAATCTTTTTACATAAACTGAATTTATTATTTAATAACTAATATACTATGGTTATTTGTATTTATTTTTTTGGTTTTTTTTTCCTTGAAAGAGGTGCCATTGTAGGTAGAAATTTCACAAAACTGAGACAATAAAATAAAAAGAGGTTATAAAATCCCCATCCCCAGAAACTTTCCAGGTCAGTTTAGATGAGATTCCGGGCAACCTAGACGAAAATATCCCTGCTCATTGCAACAGGATTTGAATAGATGACCTTTAAATGTCCCTTCCAACACAAATTATTCTGCAATTTTGTGATTCTATGATTCTAAGAGCTTCTACAAAACCCAGCTGAAGAGTTAAAACTGCCTCTTGTTCTGTAACAACGCTCAAATTGTCCGTGTAATATTTTGCGTCACCCTGTCCTGCCACCATGGAATGATCAGCTGGCTTTGGCCCTGCGTGGAGCTGTGGAGCTGGGTCAGTCTCTTCCAGCAAGGTAAGCTTAAAGTACATGGGAGATACAAATCAGTCCCAAACTTCCAGACTTTCTATTCACTGCCAAAGTGAATGGTGACACCGTGCCAGACACCTTTGTCCTAGCTTTGCTTGCTGGGGACGCACTAAAGCCTCACTGTGGAAACTGAAGTTCTCTAAACCTCCTTGCACAGGTGCCTTACCTTGCTCCCTTCTGGAGTGTGCTGCTTCCACTGTCCCTGCAGCCTGCCAGGGAGGCAAATCAGCTGTGAACTGTTTTTTCTCTACAGGAAAAAACAAGCAATCACTTTTTTATGGTCTCATTTTCAGAGTACTGTAGAACTATATTTTATATGAGCATGTCATTTGTTTTAAAACCAACACATCACCCTTTATTCCAAGATGTCTAAGGTCTAGCAAAAGAGAAAAAAATCTGGGGTTTTTTTTCATAAATTTAACTGCATGGTCTCAGAGCTATCTGTCCCAAAAACAGCCCTTCAGCAAAAAACCAAAGAAGTCCTGTGCTCATTGCACTACAGTTAATTCTTTAAGAATTCTAAAAACAGTCTCCCTTCTTTCCAGTCTAAGTAGTTCGCCATCTGCTTGCAAATCGAAAGGAAAAATGGCAATTTTATGGTGTCTCTTCTGACATTCAGTCACAGGTTACTTCTCATTGATATGCCTCATTTTGGGTCAAGACACATTTTGCTTTCTGCTAGCCATTTCCAACTGTGAAACATATGGCTGAATTTCCACAACTGTTCCACATCACAATTTGGTAACCCTAAGAATTAATATTAAATCTTCACAGTTAATATTAAATCTTCACAATTAACTGTGAAGAATTTTTACGCTTGCTATTCCCATACCACTTTGTCATTAATAACAATATTCCACAACAAATGAATGTAAAAGCTTGAAATATTCAGCCATCTGACCAGCTGACTCACCTTCATGACTTTTTATTTCAGAAGTCCTTTTTGGGATTCTTATGTCGTCATGGAGAGGTGACATACTTTGATTTCAATCCTGGAAGAAAGATTGCTCTTTTAGTGGTTCTGTACTACAAGATTTCTTTCACAGTGGATAAATAGGAAGCTGTCACCTGCTTTTCCCCCACATTCCAGTGACACTAATCAACAAGAAGATCTTCCCTATTCTACTGAGATAGGGTTTAGTACTGTATTATATATGAACAAAAAAAGTCATTTTATAGAGGCACACATCATTTCCATCTCCATTTCCATTTCCATTTCCATTTCCATTTCCACTCTCACTTTTTTCTCCATTTCCATTTCCTTTTCCTTTTCCTTTTCCTTTTCCATCTTTTCCATGTCTTGCAATGAAATGTATTTTTCAGAAGTTAAAAGGGTTGTTTGCATCAAAAATGGGAAGAAAAGCAGCAAAATCATGACAATTACATTTCTAGACTAAATCATCAATACCTAATTAGAAACAAAGTCCAACTGTAGCAGAATGTATCTTATTTTGTAATAAACAATATAAGCCAAATATTAAAAAATCTGTGAAATAGCATATGAATGGAGGGAAAAACGAATTCAATTTTAAGACAGAAAGGGCAGTTT
Source organism: Fringilla coelebs (assembly GCF_963513975.1). Classification (NCBI taxonomy): domain Eukaryota; kingdom Metazoa; phylum Chordata; class Aves; order Passeriformes; family Fringillidae; genus Fringilla; species Fringilla coelebs. Next base: position 51,214,535 of record NC_140028.1, on the reverse strand, counting down.
TATTAAAGTAATTTCCTGAGTCTGAGTCATCTGAACCAGTTATGTCCAAAGTGTTAATTAAATAACTTAAAGTTATTTTCTTGCTTTGTTCTGATAATATCAAATATGTTTACTTTTACATGAATTTTTAAATGTTTCAAATTAGATTTTTCTACAATAATATCTAATGTAAACATTTCTGTTGAGATATCAGGGGAGCAGAAAGAATTGAAATGATAATTTTGATGGTTCTCAATCAAAAATCTTTAAAGTTTTGCTTGTTTTGGAAATAGCAAATTCAATGATGAAAAACATTTCCAGGTACCTACTCTCACAAAGAATCATAGAATCATAGTTGGAAGGGACCCAGGATCCCTCAGGATCATTTTGTCCAACTCCTGGCCCTGCCTGGGACACTCCAAGAGTCACGCCATGAACCTCAGAGTGTTTAAATGCTTCTTGAGCTCTGTCAGGCTTGGTGCTTTGACCACTTTTCTTGGGAGCCTGTTACAGTGCTCAGCCCCCCTCTGGGTGAAAAAATTCTTCCTGATAAGTATTGTGCTCTCAATTTCCACCAAGATTTCCTTTGGTGCCTAAACTAAACTCAAACTTTGCCCTGGAAATATAAATATACTTATTGCAAGGTTTAGCAAGTCAAAAGCATAATAAAAAGGCTTCCTTCCTGCCTCCATAAATAAACTCACCCCACAACAGCAAGTTTTATTTATGAATGAAGTCACAATGCAACCTGATGTATTTGGGGATCCAATAAATGCTTGTATTGCAGAGGAAGACGTTGCTGACAAGTATGTGACCCATATCAGGAAGCAATGGCAAGGTAAATGGACTCCTTTGTGGTTGCTTACTAAGTCATTAACACATGTTTATTGTAGAAAAACTGTTAGGAAACATAAATCAGTATATGCAAGTGAGGTAAAAATATCACCAACTGCAACAGCTTCATTTACACCCCCACTCATCTGCAGGCAGATTCAATTTTCAACAATATTAGTCAGGAGCAATTCCTGAGGAATTAGTGGCAACATGCGGCATGGGGAATTATGAAGTTACTTTTAGGGATTGTATGTGATTTGGTATATCCATTGACTTTTGTGTCGTGATTTATTAGGACTGAAGGGGCAGGAGAATAAAGCACAAATCCAGTCTACACCATGTAGACCAGTGCATAGAGCTCAGAGAGACTGGCAGTAGAATCTGCTTCAGAATTGGGAGCGATATATCCTTGATACCAGCCTGAAGCAGGACACAGCTTAATCCCTGCCTGCATGGATGCAACACTGTGCTCAGGTAACAGCACTGCTTCTGTCACCTCAGATGTCACTACACAGAGCACCATGAAGCCCTAGGGTGATGCAGACTCTGAGTGCTCTCTGGAGTGCTTCATCAAAAAGATGTTTCTGGGCTCCTCAGGTTGGTGCAGCTACGATCAAGAGCCAGAAGATTACAAATGGTGCAGTGAACTCAGCTGCTCAGTGACCTAAAACAAGCAGCTGCTCAGAAATGGAGTGTGTGAAAGTAGAGGTTGGGATTCATCTCCATTTAGTGGCAAGTAAGGAATCAAAGGTTACACATTGCAACTAATTATCTTTAGTCTTGTAACAGGGAATGGAAAGAAATGTGTGCTTTCAGTACTACTTAGCTCAGACAAATATTTAGAATGGATGGAAATTGTTGTGGTTTAATCCCAGCTGGCAACTAAGCAACATACAGCCACTCAATCATTTTTCCCTGGGAAACAAGGGATAGAATTGGGAGAATAAAAGTAGGAAAACTAGTAGGTTGAGATAAAGACGGTTTAATAATGGAAGAATAACAACAACAACACTAATAATGAAAATAACAAAAAGAGAAATAACCCCCAAGAAAAACAAGTGATACAAATGAAGAACAGTTGCCCACTACTTGCCTACCAGTAGCAGTCAGATCCACAGCAGTGGCCTCCTGCTTTCCCTCCAGCAGCTTTCCCTCCAGTTTATATCTTGGCTAGGATGCCATATGGTATGGAATGTCCCTTTGGCCTGAGGGGTCAAGGCTATGTCCCCTCCCAGCTACTTGTTCCTCTCCAGCCTTCCTGCTGGCTGGGATCAAGGAACTGCAAAGTGTGTGAAGCACTGCCCAGCAGCAACTAGAACATCCATGTGTTATCAACCTTATTCTCATCCTAAATCATAAACACAGCACTGGACCAGCTACTAAGAAGAAAATGAACACTAAGCCATCTGAAATCAGGATATAAATGCATAGATTTTAAGATATTAGAGTTAGATTAAATGAATCTCACCAAGTATGTCTAAAGCAGCAGCAGTGGGGTCTTGACATAAGAACTTTGACAACTGCAGTGTTGGAAGAGAGACAAACACTGATGTTAAAGAAGAATGTTTCCCCTAAAGATGCCAATACATGTTTTCTTGCATACTATATACTGCTTGCCTATCAAATACTCATGCTTTGAAACATGGACACATGTCACTCAAAGCTCATATCTGCAAAAGAAATGAAGTTTTTACTAGGTTTCAGGTTCTCTTGAACGCGCTGAAAGCTCCAGCGTGTGTGTGTGTCCAGGATAGGATGCAGTGCTGAGGTCAAGACAGGGGAAGCTGTTGACAAGGTCATATTGAACACAAATATCCAAGTAAACAAGGTTAGAGATATATATCCACTAATATAAAGACCCAATAAGGTTATGGAGATGTATATTAGATCCTTGTAAAAAAAACCCAAACAAACAATTGTTTCCTAAACAATGAAAATAATCAATGTCTTTCTAAATAGTCATTAGACATGATAATTTGCTTTAACTGCATCACATGAAGTGATATGTGTATGGAGCAGTCCTACTACATATTCTGCAGTCTAGAGATTATATGACAAGATTTACTTCACTAAACAAACAAATACATGTCAGAGTCAAATCCATGCTTTAAACTGTATGATTTCAAGTCTTAAAAGACATAAAATCCAAATATTGGGTCTCTGCACACCAGGAGAGCCAAACTTCTGTCACCAGAAGCAAAGCATCAGCAGAATTGCTTTATTTCTCTATGTTTACCTGTCCTTGAAATGACTATTTCTCAGCACACTGCAGTGTGCAAAGAAAACCCAAGCAGCCTTCCTCTTTGCTTTTATTGTTATACACAGTTTGAAGTGTCTGAATGGAAAAAAAAGACCACTTGTTCAAAGTACCTCTACACTACCACATCCATAGAAGTGAAAAAGAGGGAGAGAAATCTCTAGAAATGTGATTCATCATCATTACATGACCAGTACAAAGAACAGTTTGTGAAGGTTTTATACAGCATCCAAATGCATCTTTCAGGATAATCAGTCCATGTATATTCAGATAAAACAGTTGGATGCCAAAAGCGCTGTAAACCTCTAGCTTACTAAAATATCTCTCTATTAAATATGTTACCAGAAAGCCCCCCCCAGTTTATGGCACAAACTGAACGTCTCCTGTTGGGATTCCCCCTGTTTTGGGTACCCACAAAGCGTTCACAGGGTACAACACAGCGTGTTGTGCATGAGCAGTAAGAGCTGGGGGCTTGTTTGTGAATGGATCATCTGGGTGACACCTCAGGTTCTAGCTTTTATGTTTTTCAGATTCTGTACTGCTTTAGTGCGTAGTTCTGAGCTTCTTATTAGGGGTAGTAACCTCTCTTCACAGAGTAGGTAGACAAAACAATTCCTTCTCTAGCTGGGAAACAAGGACAAATTATCCAAATTTCAGCTCCAAGAGCTTAAACAACATGGACCGAAGAGAGAAAAATAAGAAGGATGGGACCTCATAAGCTAAAGCTATAATTGGACAATTAACTCCAATGTGCTAATGGACCAAAACTTAGAGACTTTGTGACTAGTCATCCATTTTGTGACCATTTGTGGTTCATCTTGGGTGTAGCCCTGGCTGGGCTCTTGTACTGCCCAAGGTGTATCCATTGAAGCCTTTAATAAATACCTACTTTATTCTTTAACTCAGGCTAACCTCTGTACCAGGTCAGCCTTCAGAAGGCATCATGGGTGCTCTGGGTCTGCCTGAAATTCCATCATGATCAGAAGTCCACAAGAACACATTTCAAGTGTTACGTGTGGATGTTCAACCAGTTTGTGCTGTTGTAATCTGCCTTGAGATAGGGTAATCTCTAACAGATGCCCATAGTTCTTTTAGTCTTTAATTTTCACTAATTGGCGGTGTAGTGCACAAGAATCTGGGCCACATAATTCTGAATTTCCCATCAGTTTAAATCAATAACTGCTTTTCCTGCATTCATATTCTTATAGAATAAACTACAATCACTATCCATAAACCCAGAAAAAAATGTATCACTGAAATTGTATTCACAAACACTGATCCCACGATATATCATCAGTTCAAAGAAGTCTCTAAAACACCTTGATTAATATCTATGTCATTGGCATCAAAATGCTACAAGTACAGCTGTACTTTCTGTGGCCCTCAGTGCTTGCATCTATGAGAAATAAGATGCTGTGGTGGGATGGTTGCTCTGTTGAGTCCTCTTTACTAGATACTTTAATGTTTTTCTGACTCTCTCAATTAATTTGCCACCCACCCAATCTGTCATAAAAAGTCTGAACTAGTGTTCCTGCAACAAGAACCTTTTATTTGTCAAAGACTCTCCTTTATTTTTTCAAAACCAGAAATAATCCCTCCCAAATACCAATGAACCAATTAATCCAACTGTACATGCCCTGTGTCTTTGCCTTCTGCCTTCATTTCCTGCAGGGACTGATGTTTCCATGGATATTTATCCCCTCTGAATATTTCCTTGCTTTGCTTCCAACAGAAGCTTTATCCCCTCTGACAACTGTAAAAAAAAAATATATAAATCTCATGCAGCTTTTGATGATTATTTCTTTGTCATTTTGGTGCCACTGCTGTTTCCTTTTGTGTGGGAAAAAGGACGACCCACCAGCCTTATTTTGCTTACAAGAAGTTACTTCAAACAACAATACACTCAAAACACTGTGAAAGTTACAAGACACACTGAAGGAGATGGCTTTTTTATCCTTATAGGAGTAAAAAAAAAAAAAAAAAAAAGAAGAAGCTATAAATTAGTTTAAAAACAACATCTAAGCCTTTTAAATAGCTTGGTTTTTAAACTTGTATTTTTTTCTTAAACAGGATTTGGAAGTGTCTCTTAAAATACCCCATAGTTACACCATTCTACTGTTACTGTTCTTCAAGGCTCATGAGTGGATTTCACATGGATCTTAACCCCAAGGCAAAACAGAAGACATCTTTAAAAATCTGATTAGACACCCATACCATTGAATACATGCATTTGCAATTATTTTAATCAGTCCTTCAAATAAAGGTTAATGCAGTGCTTGTTAATGTTATTACAATATTATATATTCAGGTAAATGTATGTTCACTTATTTCAATCTGCAATCAGCTGTACTTCTGCCTTTCCCTTTCTCTTTTGGCTCTAAGAGGGGATATTAAAGCCCAGAACATTATTAGTGTAATGTTATGATTGAGAAATTACATTTACAGGAGTAAAGATACTCAAAGGACGGTTTCCGGAGCAACCGCAATTCAGCCAGCTTGCAATTTATGCATTGCAATTTATGCATTTCCTGAAGAGAAATTCTGCCTCCTGCTCACAGCTGGGCTACATCCTTATGGTTACCCTTGGCTGTAGTGACTCTGCAGATGTTTTGTCCTTTTGCAAGCTGCTGCAGTCATATGGGATCCATGCTGCCTGGATACCCCACTGAGGATCCAGTCACCAGCTGCAAGTTAGGAAGACCCCAGCTCAGGCTCCTCTAAAAACCCTCCTCTCACACTAGGACATGTCTCAGGAGTTCTCAACAGCACAGTCTTTCCTGTGTTCTACTCCATGTATCCAATTGTACTAAGCCTCTTCTGTGACTCCAATAGCAAAACTTGTTCCCATTTGCCTTAAATTAGCATCCTTGTTCATCAGGATCCAAACCGGCCCCAGTGTCCTCTGAGAGAGCACCCAGGAGCTGGATCTGAGCAGCAGCAGGACCAGGGCCTCCACACTGCTCCAGAGGTCATAAAGACAGAGCCCTGGACTTGCACACATCACAAATGTGTACAAAACCCTCATGCTGATACAGAAGTAATGTGAATTCCCCGGTTTAACATCCGTAGAAGTAATAATGCCTTGTATTATCACAGATTTTACTGAGGTAGAAGGTTGGAATCCTGGATGCTGAGAATTTTAAACTTTCTGTGCTTAAAGGCACAGACCCACAAGAGAACTCTGCATTTGACCTGAGGCTGTGAAGAAAGCTTCCAAAATTGATTGATAGTGCTGGAATTACGGGTGTGGAGTTGGTTAGAAGTGTGTAACATCACAGGGTAGAAAACTTAGAGTTTGGAATTTTGGGATATAGAAATAAATATGAAGCAAGATGGAGATTTTAGGGTGGAGGCAGGTTGTTCTTCTTTACCTTCTTCTTCCTTCTTCTTGGGTTTGAGTGATGGTCTGTACTTGGGCAGGAAAGTCCATATTGTGGGCTTCCAGGGATTGGTCATTGGGTTAAAGGGGAAAATAATCTAGGTGTCCTTTCTTAATTAGATAATTTAGTCTTAAAAGACTTGTAACAAGAGATAGTTCGCCCTTTTTTGCCTTGCTAACGAAAAGCTGCCAAACTCATGGTTGTGACACTGTTTTACTGATAAGAAATAATAAACACCTGAGTCCTAACACAAACTACCATCTCAAGTGCCTTCAATCTAGACCTAGACAAACCGATAGTAGAAGACATACATCCACAAGGATTGTGGAAGTCCAACTCCTAAAACCAGCCCTTGTCAAACATATCCCACCTGCAGACTCATGTATGCAGCTCTTACTGAAATAAAGAGTAAGTTTGGACATCTGTAGGCTGAGTTTTGTCATGTTTATAGAAGCACCGACTGATGTGATTTGGTCTTGGTGCTGAGTTTGAAAGCAGTTAGACAATGTTCTTTTTGACTGAAAACATTCTGTACCACTGAAATTGTATATGGCAGTTTGAAACTGGCTATAACACTGCCAAGTATAAACACAATTAAATTTCAACATATTAGTATGGGTACAGGAATATTCCCCAGCTGGGGTTGCCACCATCACAAAATAATCCTAAAAACAAGTTATAATGGTGGAAATCACATCATCCTTGCCAAAACTACTGATGCAGGAAGCCCAGCTCTCCAAGGGCTGTGGCCAGAGTGCTGTCATCTCGTGTTTCTCTAATACTCTCAAAGCCTGTTTTGTAGTGTCAGATTTTGATCTGACTTTGGAATGGCTCAAGACTGTTGGTGGAAACAGTGGGACCGAGTGGCAATCCTCTTGATGTGGGTATTTGGGAAAGTCATCTGACATTTTCCACAAACCAGTGCAATGGGCTTAAACAAGCAATTAAAAACCTAATCCAAAACAATTAGAATTTCTTCCTAAGAATGTCACTACAGTGTTACAGGTGAAGCAATAGACAGAGGCGGTATTAAAAAAAAATTAGAGGGGGAAACTATTTCACATTTTAATAAGACAAGAAAAATCTGTTGATAATAACAACTTTCTAAAGATAACCTCTAGGTTCCAGAGTAACAAAAACCAGTTCTACAATTCTCATACAATCTCTGTTAAAATAATCAGATTTCATGAGTTTGACAGTGTTAATACTTCTCTCATAGATCAGTAAATATTTTGGATGTTGCTTCTTGAATCCCATAAAATTAAAAACGGTGATGAAAAATCAACCTAAAGTAGCCAATGCAGCACCATCTCTAACCTGTGTTCAAGAGGCATCCAACCTCCCTTCCCTGTTTATAGGACTGAAAAAAGAGACCTTGTTATAGCATGAAAGAACTGATCTGATTCAATGCCTTCTTCCTCATTACTCCCAACTTTTGCTGAAATTTGTTTTCATCATCATTTGTTTTCATTTCATCAATAAGACTTCAGGTTCCTGAAGTCAAAAAATGAACTCTTGGTTCTCTGTGTAAACCTCCTTGCTCATTATTGCATTGCAACTCTAAATAATCCTCAGAGTAGACAAAAAACACTGAAGGTCATGACAAATATTTTGGTCTTGTCTCTGGGATCAAAATTTGCTTCAGAACTTGGAAGTCTTGGAAGCAGCTGAGCCTCGTAATTATTCAGAGAATTCAAGGAAGTGTCCTCAGTCAGGGTAGCCTACATCTATTTAATTAAATCCCTCCACAGTTAATGTTGCAGGGTTGAAATTTATCACCATTTTCTTCAAAGAGCAGTCCCATAGACTTGCTGTAGGTTTATATTGAGTCTAAGGACAATGTTCTCCCTTTTGAGCATAGGGCCCCAACATCCCAGTCCTTTTGTGCCTAGAAATGGAAGGATGAAAAATTTGCATAAATGTGTGGATATAAAGAAAGTATATTTCATTTGTGCGGTATTGCCAGCATTATTATTCCTAATACTGATAAATTAATTCCATGTGCCATATGACAGAACTTCTCTAAATATTTGCAGGTTTAAACCATTTTATTCTTTCAGCTATTGAACAAGCTTCTTAAAAGTTATTCACCAATAGACCTTTGCAGTTTCAATGGGAATAGGTTAATTTAAGTTTTTTATACGTGTAATGGATAAAAAGCCCAGAATCTCATATTTTCTCTGCAGCGGCCAGGAGTATAGCCCTGGAAGACTGTATTTTGCACCTTGATGTCATGACAAAAATACATCACATGTCTAGAAAGAAAGTCTATTTCTACTTTTCCTAGTGTTCTAGGAAATCTGGATTTTTTTTTCTGTGTGCCATCAATGTCAGTTAAATTATTCAAGCAATTTAGATCCAATGTAGAGGGCAACAATAAGACTTTAATTCAAGAAACTAGCTTTTTGCTTACATGCCACTGTCCTGCAGCTTCTAAATGTGAAAACATTTGGGAAAGCTTTGTGGATACATGGTATCTGTTTTAAGTTTCCTAATGTGAATTTGAGAATCTATGTGCCTTGCAGTGTGCTGTCTGAACAAATTTTTACACTTTCATCCTGAAAACAGTATTATGCTTGCAAATAAAAATCTGCTGCAGTGAAAGGTCTGCTGACTCACTGCTGTTTGCCCCATGGTGTTCATTTAGATTAGTGCTGCTACAGTGGTTTAGTTCCACCTCAGAAGATAATGAGTCTAAATTTTATTTCTGTTAGTTGTGCAGGCATGTACTGCAGGATAAATATCTGCAAAGCAAAGGTGAGGAGACAGAAGAAACTGTCCATTCTGTAAAAAATAATTTTAAGGTAATGATGATTCTTTTTCTTGTCTTTTTCACACACACACACACTAAGTCTTCTGTCAAGAAACATCAAATAATGAATTTGGGCTAAGTTTTCCACTCCCCCTAAATGGGAAGTAGCTGAGATTTGTTGTTATTTTTTTACAGCTGAGTGATCTGGACAACAGTCTGCAAGCTGGTTGCAGGTGCAGATCTGCTAAAAACTTTTCCTGCAGTGATAAAAAAGACACAGGTAAATATAACAGGACTGGTGCACTTGCGTGTTTTTCCTGATCAGAGTTTTGACTAACCTGTACATTCAGGTTTGACTTTCAAAGTAACCTGAAAAGAGAGGTGTCGGTGAATACAAAACCAGTTGTAAGAGGAGAATAAAAGGGCTCTGGAGTTTCTGGGATCTGCCCTTCCACCAGGCCAGTGCAGGTACAGGGTCCACAGACAGAGTCCCCATCCATGACTGGTTTGCCTCAGTGCTCCTCTCAGTAGAGCACACAAGAAATGAGAGGCTGTTCATGCCATCAGTGCAACAACAGGGCATGGTCAAAACCTTGATCCAGGCAGTAACTTTGCTTTGCCAGCCAAATGAAACAGATAAAATGGCAGCAAATATGGCTTTTCCTTCTTTTCCCTCTGGGCATATATTTTCGTTCTTAATTTTGACACTCTGCTATTTTTTCATGATTCAAAATATGTAGAAGTGGCACACAGTGTCCTTATTCAGGTACTGTTCACAACAGGAATTTCTTGTTCTTGTAACACAACCAAGTGGAGTGAGTAAACTCTTCTTCAACTTGTACTCTGGATAAGTGCAGGAGTGGTATTGATTGGCCAGTGGGCATTAAATTGATTATATAAGAGGTTTAAATCATTTTACCTAGAGATATTTAAAGAAACTTCTTTCATATCCACCAAATACCTCATTAACTCAAGAGATTTTAATCCCATGGTGTGTGTAAAACCTCATTGTGCCATAAAAATTTACTGTTGACTTAGCTGGTTTAAGATAAAGCCCTGAAAATTAACTGACCTCAGAAGTGTGATTTTGCTTTCAAACTTCCAACCAAATCTGGAGTTTTAATGCTACATGAGATATGCAGTATGATTTTTTTTTTTTTGTTTATTTGTTTTGGTTTGGGGTTTGTGGTTGTTGCTGTTGTTGTTGTTGTTTTTGTTATTCTGACCAAAGCACTCAAACATGAAATATTTCTAAACAAATATGTTTATCTATATTGCAGACATCTGTGTATGAACTATAGCTCATTATAGTCATATGGCTTGACCCGGGTCATGGTTTGACCCGGAAGAGAGTTTTTTTTTGGAAAGTTATGGTCAAACCAATCAGTGGCCAGATGTGAAATTGGCATTTGGTGTGGCCACTGAGGATTTGGGTACGCCTCCGAGAACACACTCAGTGGGTTAAAAAGCAGAGGATTTAGAGAAGACCTTCCTCTTTGGAGTCCGGCCGGTGAGTTGCTCTGACCTCTCCCCTGCCCAGCGGCGTCTGGGCGGGGGAGGGGAGGCCATGCGGCCTGGGAAGGAAGGCCGGAGCCCCGGCAAGGTGCAGGGGTGGAGGAGTCCTGGGATGGTTTGGGCAGCCCCCCTGGGAGAGAGAATGATAGAGACTGTGCAGGCTGAAAATTTGTTATCTTGTGCTGGGAGCACAGCCAGGAGGAGAAAGTGGGGGGGGGCGGCAGGTGCCCAGCTGCCAGCAGACCGGGCCGAGCTTTTAACCTTTTTTTTTGTGAATTTTTGGAAGCTGTAAAAACACTGATCCTCCCCAGCTGAGGAGTGAGAGGGGAAAGAGGATGGGAAAGAAGAAGTTTGATTGGGTGAAGGAATGCTTGCAGATGAGAGTGCCCTAGGTGGAGGAGATGAGTGGAGTGGCTTTGGCTGGACTTTTCTCTTACACAGCCACGGGCGAAACCAAGTTCTTCTGATAATACAGAGACTGCTCCTTGGGGGAGGCGTTGGCTAGGAGCCAGGAGTGACAAGGCCGCGAGGAGAAGCGGAGAGAACAGAGACTGAGGGGGAGGGTGTGGTGGAGCCCTCTGCCTCCAGGGAAGGATCTCTGTTCCTGAGAACCCCAGGCCCCAGGGGAAATAATATGGGGGGGACAGGTGTCCCAAATGGTGAGAGGCGGCCACTTCTTGGAACTGGGCAAAGCATTCTTAAAAGGACCTAAGGAGCAGTTTGGATCCATGGACAGTGGTGAGAGCGCTGGACATGGAAGGAAGATGGTCACCACGGCAGATTTTCTTCGGGCGGCTGCAGTGTGTGACATGGAAGCACTGGGGACTTTGCAGTGTTTTCCTGGGGAGGCCCATGGTGTGAGAGGAAGACTCCTCTCTCCTGATGAACTGGGGAGAGTGTGTGTGAAGGAGGGTATTGGACTGAGAATTGATGTGTTAGAGGGGATTTGTTTGTTGGAGAGGTGGGGGGAGGAGAAGTGTTTTTGAAGATGTTTCCATTGTGGATTGTTGTGTGTAGTTTTTCCCTTTTTCCCCTTTTGTGTCTATGTAGATTAATAAAATGTTGGTTTTTTTTCCCTCCATTCCCAAGTTGGAGCCTGTTTTGTTCTGTTCCTGGGTCACATCTCACGGTAACCATTTTAGAGATCCACCTTTCATGGGGGGCGCTGGCACTGTGCCAGGGTCAACCCATGACAGGCTTTCCCCTGGATTCAAAGGAAATAAATACTTCTGAGATACGATGCACCCCATCCTAATGCAGAGATCAGAGCCAGGCCAGGCAGACATACTCAAACACTAAACTGTCCTGTTCTTTGCCATTGACTCAGAAAGCAGTACTGGGAACCAGCTCACCCATAGCTTTCTTTCCTGTCTATACAAACACACAGTTAGTTGAGATTAATCTGATGAAAAGCAGTGAAATTGGTCTGAGGCAGAAAAACCCAAAACAAGATCACTAAGCACTAGGGCAGAGGGGACATTGAATTAGTATGGTGTCAGCTTGTGCCACAGACAGAGGATGTCTGGGGAGGCCTGCCAGTGAAAGCAATCTGGTTGCCTTCAGATTTAAGCACATGATGAGGCAATCTCCTTTTAATATGCCAGAAATTGTGATCTAAAATAATTGTTGTAGGTATTCATACTATGCTCTTGGCATTGTCCTAAATCTGTTCTCTAAAACCACTCTCCTGCAGGAGACTTCTCCCTCTGCAATTCTGCCTTACAGGTAGTGGCATTTGAAATACAGTTCAGATTAACATTAGTCCTTCTGCATAAATGTTTCACTTCAAATATAAATATTTCACTGCAACACTGATTGATGCAGATGCATTAAAAATGATCAGGGGTGTTCAGGTGTTATTTAAAGTTGAGTACTCCAAGGTAAGAAAACTAATTTCTCAGTTCATTAGGCACTCCAAGGAGCTACTCCTCTAAGGCTGTAGCTGTCTCTGACCTGTGTTCATAAAGCAGACAAGCTGAGAGTGCCCCTTTTCTCTTTTCTTTCTCAACAGTGTGCATTTGGCAGCTGTTAGGTCTAACTGTTAAAATGGAATGATTATTCTATTTCATATTTCTCATTTTCATCGAAAAGGATTAGTTCATAATCCTTACTACCATTTCATTGAGCTAACAAAGCTGTTTTTCAACTGCAACAAAAATCTGAAAAATTATTACTCGTTACAACTAGAAGACAGATTGATTTACCCTTCCCATTTTGTTTAAAACAAAAATGATTCTAGGCTTAGCAATAAAACTTGCATGGCAGATTTGCCACTTCAGGATACCTTTACCATCCTGTTATTCCCCTGAAGTATAATCTTGGGAAACTTAAAAGAGAGTGAGCAGAATGGCAACATGTCATTATAATGTATGAAAACTGTATATCCATAATAATTTTACCAGCAACCATAAACATAATATGAATATATTTGTACTTGGAAATGTTTTCCCTATGTCATTTAAAGACTGAAAGGTTTAAGACGTGCATAAAACTACCTTCTTGAGAATTTAGTCATCTATAAACCCATCAAAGCAAGATAATATCTGTATCTATATTGTATGTTATCCAAACTAGTTACACATAGTGCTTTCAGTGAATACAATCAGCAGTATTAAATATACTGACAAGGTCTCTTTTCTTATGATTTAATCAAGAATTGATATTAAGGAAGACATTCTGTATTTGTCATTTGGTTTAGTGTATATTAGGTTTTCACTGAGATGGTTGGAGCAGAAATGAAGCTCTGTCATATCAACTTCCATCCATCCATCGTCCTATCTCTAAAGTGGTTTTCCAAGCAGAACATTATACTGCTGCTTTCATGAGCATCCATAATTGTCCACTGATAGAAACACACAGAAATTCGGTTTGCCTCCACGTAACATGTCTCCCTACACAGGATGTTTTTTCCTTCTCATGGAAATAGATGGAATAATGAGTATGGGGCTGAAATAGTGAGACAAAACCCAGCATTGGACATTTGCTCTGAATACCAATTTTCCTGTTCAAACAATTTTTCTATAAATGTTTGTGGTACCTTTAATTTTCTTTCCTGTCCTACTCTGTGTTTTGTATCGAAAGGATCATATTATCTTATACAATGTATAAAATGTCACTCACCAAAAAGGAGTAAATAGTCTTACAATAACATATTTCAGTGCAATTTACGCAATGAATAACTGAGAAATGTGAGACAGCTGCTTAAAAATAATTGATATTTGTAGCAGTAGCCATTGCAACAAGTACATTGTTTACTATGTTTTTAGTTTATTTTTGCTGATGACACTCTCTGTTAAATGCTTGTATAATAATAAATAATGTGTTGATTTTGTTGATCAATTTAAACTTACCAAAACAGTTGAGAGGGATGCTTATCTCATGCAGTATGTAGCAGACCAAGGAACAAATACCCAGCCAGGTATTTAGTGAAAACAGAGAGCAGGATGTACAAATGAGAGCTGTGTGTCATCAAGTGTTTCCTTTGAAATGCCTGTTACTCAGGTAAAGCTTATAAGGTGACACTGTACTCATTAAAGACACCCAGAGAAAAGATGTTCTAATTATGTGGAGTGTAGAAGAGCAACTCGATGCACTGCCAGTCCAGAGTGAGGCACTGGAAAATGTGAGTAGTTGCTAGGATGCTGCTGCCTTGTGACACTCAGGCACTTCTGAGGCACAGGAAATTGTGCTGATCAATCGCATGAGAAAACTTCTTATCTCAAACCTCTCCCACACATTTCAGTACCTAGGACTTTGAAAAAAGGAGGAAAAAAAAAAGAAGTGCCTTACAGCAAATGTTAGAGGAAAAATAGCCAATTAAATGCTAATATTCTGTTCTGGGTCATTGACTTGGTTTATGCAGCGCAGCAAGAAATGGTTTGTAAAATTTCAAGTGCTGAAAACATACTTACATTTTCTTTTAGACAAAGCCAGGCTTATTAAATTAAATTTGCATTTTTGGGAAGATGAGGCTTGAGGTTTGCTCGGTCTTGGGATGGATTTTACTGCACATGAAAAAGCCTGCAGTTGACTTTATGTAGGTACAGTGTGAAACATGCCAAATTCAGCTGAATTATTTATGTGAGCGTTTTATGACTAAATACTGTCTCCCACTTGGGATGTCAGGAATCATGAACATAAAACAGCCAACTGGAGATTCAACTGGTCTAGTGGTTGTAATAGTGCCAAAACCTGTCATTCCATCTGTTGGACTCAGCAGTACCTGTGGATCTCTTCACCTGCTATGTAAAGGCACTTTACCACTGAGTAATGGCAGAGGGCAGACCCAGAGGATCACCTACTGCTAAGAAACCCTCTCACAAGGGTACAGTCTCCCAAACCAGAAAATACAGCAGCAGCAGTTCAGAGGACAATAGTGATCAATATATCCTTCCAAGGCAGCAGATTCTTATCTAGGACTTTACTAGGGAAGGACATTTATGGAGTTTATCACAAAGCAACTTTTAATTTTTTTCCAATTTTTCCAGACTTACAGGGACCAGGTGGCCCTAAAAAATTCTAGATGACTATAGGTTTAGGTAATACAGATATTCTCAAAAACAAACACCACAAATCTATGCCACATTTGTGTAATTTTTTTTCTTTATTTGCCTTTCTTCAGACAGATATGTTTCTGTTTTAAACCATGTTTTCAGACTGTGATAGTACTGTAAATAGCAATACAAGCTTTCAAAAGAATGAAAATTTCTCTGATTTTTACAGTTCAGGAGACAGACTGAATATATGTATATAGAGACTTTTCAGATATTCTGTGAACTACAAAAGGAACTTCTCATAAAGGTAGACCAAAAAGGGAGAAGAAATCATTGCCTGCAATGTAAATGATGTAGTGTAACACACTGTGTTACAGGGTGATGAACAATGCCCTTTCAAAATTCATTCCTGTAATTAAGTTAAGCAATTCTGAATATGAATTGACCTTTAAGGATTGCTAGCTATTTATCCATATTCAAGGAAGAGTGAAAATACTGGCATTTGGGAAGTGGACATAATTTATGTTCTGGCAGCAGTAGCAGTATCAGCAGGATGGGAACATAACTGCACTGTTAAATAGCTAAAACAAGCAGCATTCTTGTAAACCAAGGAGAAGCAATAGATACAGAAAAGAAGTTTTGATTATGGGCTGTAGAGAATTAACACATGGTATGAATTCTTCTGAGCCTCATGCCTCTGTGGTTCCTGGCATGCACACTGGAGGTTTAAAGAGGTTTATCTATCTGCAGTATAAACAGGTCAGTCTGTTCTGAGGCAACTGAAAACTACATGTCCTGAAAATTTTCATAAAATCACCCTAATTGTAGCCAAAGCTAGTACCAGGCAGTTAGAAAATATACAGAATAATCCTCCCTCTCTAGGTTGTAGTCTAAGTAATGTGAAATACATACATCAAACTGGAATATTGCCTTCAGCAGCTCTCTCCAAAAGAGGTGAGTCTCATCAACCTGAGCCTTGAAAGCAGGGAGGTTGAAAAGTGCCAGAGCTGGTGTCCACACCCAGTTCCCAAGCACACACACCAACACACACACCCTTATTCTCCCTCTCCCATGAAAAATGGACTTGACTTATTAAGTGAGGTGGAACTTTTCCTTGGAGGTGTTGTAAGCATTCTAAAAATGTAAAGCCAAGACATGAAGACTGCTCAACAATAAAGAGACAACTAGAGAGTGACTGCAGTGCAAGTACAGACCGTGCATGATCCATCTCTCAGATATTTATATGGCTGATCTGCCATGAAGACAGTGCATGCATCGTCGTTGCCATAGTTACAGTGGCCTTGAGGGGTACCTACTGTATCACTCTTCTCTTGCACTTAAAGCAATTCCATCTATTATTTATGTGATTACTGCTTCTTTCACCACTTCACTGCTATGCTGCACTACCATCCAGTTGTTTCACTTTCCTGCAGTTCATTGAACATGACTTGTATGATTTCAGATTAGACAACCATGGAAATGGCAAGAGATAATTTTCTATTGAAAAATATAAAGCTTTCCATGATCTTTTGTGAATATGAATTCCAGATTGTGAGCTTTTTTGGGGTAAGCATTAAATACAGTATTCTCAACATGATTATCAATTCTTTTCCAGGAATGAGAGGAAATACAAATGAACACCTGATCACATGTTAAAAAAGAAAAAAAAGTAATTGTTTTATGTATTTTTTTAGCCTTCGGTAATTCAGCCTTCTCTTGATGCAGAGTTTACTACAGTCCTCAGGAATTATATTGATTTAATGCTAGTTTACTGACAATAGCAAAGATGTACTCATCCTGTAGTTGATGTCTTGGGAAGATAAAGCAGAGAAAATAAGAAAATGCTTCTTTTAGCTAGTTTTGGTTTTATGGTCTTAAAATATTTGTTAAATGCATTGCAAAATTAACTAAATTATTTGCCTAAAAAAATAAAAGGAAAGATAATGCTTGAGTAATACCCCACATATCTCAACACCGCAGTGCAAGCTGCCTGGCTTCTACAGTGTGAGCAAAGGAAAAGAAAAGTAACCTGTACCTTTTGGACTGTGCTGTGCTGTTGGAGAGAGAGGGAGCTTTGGGAAAGCACTGTGTGCAGGCTCTGGGGTACAGATTTGGCCAGTTTCCAGAAGCTGGAAACTTAAAAAGTGCATGCCATTTAATTAAAATTCCTCCCTTTTGGTTATAATGGCAGTAATATACAGTCAAGAATTATTTCTGTGCTTGGAATGGTATTTCTTACAGAGACAAGTGTCAGTCTCCATGATTTCACTGTGGCCTCTGTGTGGGCAGTTTTTTGATACTGTTACCCCTTACAACATTAAACTGCTTATACTGTAGATAAAAATACTTAGCCTTAATTCTGGCATGAAGCAGTACTAAGAGTAGGGCCGGTATGGCAGCACAAGCTTTGGAATAGCACAGCACAAGCACCCTTGGCTTGCTATGTCCAAATACCCTTTTGAAAGTCACTCCCCTAAATTATTAGTTTCTCTCATCTTTCTTTAGTATCCCAAGAGCCTCAGCTTCATCAGAGGCGTTTTATTACTGTCAGATGACAGACTAACACAGTTGGGTTTTCATCTTTCTCTAAATATGGGACTTATTTCCTATCAAAAATGTGTTCCAGAGTCCCCACCAATCTAAACCCACAACCCCATGGTGACCTTGAAACGTTGAACATTGACTCTGAGCAAGACTGTTTGAATTTGGCAGCCACCATTTCAAACCCAATGTCACAACCCCGATCCAGGCTGAACAAGGAGTTAGTCGCCTTTCACAAGAGTTTCTGTGACTGCCTTTGCACCCTCCCATCCTGTCTTGTCAGTAGGAGTAGGAGCATAGTACAGGAGAGGAGCATTTGCAGAAGGCTTCCATCCAGGACAGTTGTCACCTTGCCTTGCACAGCCCCCTTCAAGCACTTTTTAAATCTAGTTTGAAAACACATATTGGTGTCACTTGCTCATTTTGACACTAAGCTGGAAAGAGCTATGAGGGCTGCTAACCTCAGCACTGTCTCATTTCATGTATGAGTAATAATTCCATATTCCCCAGAGGGAGATGAATGCTAATGGCTTGAAACTGAGAGTGCTGAGCATTTAAAGCCTCTGCTGAAGTCATCTTCTAGCACAGAAGGCACTCTAACAATTACAGATGCTCCTGCTCCTCCTGGGATCAGGACGTAAAAAAAGGGTCTATATTTTGCTGTAGTTACTAAAGAGTTCCCATGTCTTCTACATAAAGGAAATGTAATAATATGGTTCATTTAGATCACTGATTTGTACTGTTCAGATGTGCCTAGCTGTTCTCTGTCACTGTTTTCAGTGAAGCAATATCAAAGGGTTAAAAACAGTCCACCTAATACTGTGAACCCACTGTGAATTTCCACATATTTGTCAAGTCATATCAAAGTTCAACTAAATGTAATCCCACATCTCCTGCTGGTTCATGGCAGTCCTTGGCTGTGCTGTTTAAGAATTAAATGTGTTCCTCTGAGACAATAATGACTGATTCCTGAGTTCCAAGGATAGCAGGTAAAAGGAGTTTTCTCCACATTTTTTCTCCCTTCAGTTAGAAAAACTAAATTCTTCTCCAATTAATTTCCCATTCAAAACAACATTATTTTGAAAAGTATTCAACTGCTCCTGTGAGATATGTCACTTTTTAGTCCACAGCAATCCAGCACTTGGCATTTTGTATAACTCATGCACAAAAGACTTTTTAAAAAAATTAATGTATGACATGGCCTCATCAACATTGCTAATCCTATTTTATTTTTTGCAGTGGGAAGTGTGAGAATAGAAAAACAGATGCTTTTCTCATGGTTGTTTAGGTGGAAAAATTTAAAAAAAAGCACCCAAGAAAATAATTAGAACCAGGCTGAATCATTTTCAGAGTGACTTAAAAGCATTCAAGCTTTTCCACACTTCTAACATATAGGAATTTTCAATATATATAGAAACTGGAAGATCCTCATCTCTGGATATGAGGCTGTTCTCTTTCCTCACTCCTGTGTTATTGCCTATTCTTTCATGTATCATTCAAATGGTGTCAAACTTCCTGTGACTCTTGGGAAAGAAATAATTCTCTTTTTTTAGAGCTGAATTGTCTTAGATTCATAGCGGCCAATTTTACCAAGTGAACAGATGGCAGCAGCAATATTACAATGTTTTTAACAGACAAGCTCAGAGGAATAGGGTCAAGAAGGAAAAGACTGAGGGAGCACTATTTGCATTCTTTTACTCTTTTTTCTCTCATAATTAGTAAGAGATTTATGCTAGGCATATTTAGTCATTTCAGTTAAGCATTTTCCTTTCCTCTTTGAGCAGTAGGAAGCCCTCTCAGGGTGCATTTCATTCAGTTCAAGGTTTCCATAACCTCTGCTTTGCCCAGACCAGTGCAATCCCAAGAACGGGCTGCCAAGATTTCGGCAGAGCTCTGAGATGTGAGCATGGAACAAGACCTTCACACCAGTCTCAACAAAAGTTATTGGTGGCATTCTTTGCAAAACTTGGGGACTTCATGCTGTGTTGTTTCACCAGAAATCACAAGCTCTCCTTGTCAAAAATCCTTGCATTATAAAGACATATCAGCTTAAGCTAAAAGCGAGAAATAGCATTTTCCTTGATTTGCAGCAGTGTTAAGTGCTTGCAGCTCTTATGACTGGAATCAGATTTGTGGGTACTCAGCACTTCTGCAAGTCATCATTTAAGTCAAAATTTTCTTGCTTTGGTAATTTTTTAAATACCCTTAATACTACTTCTGTAAGAATATGATAGCAGAACAGGACACTTGCTTTTGGCCATATGACCTACTTTGTAGCTACTTTCACAGTCAATTATTCTTTTGGCTTCTCTATAATTTTACAATAATAAGACTTTTTAAAAATTAAAACCTAATATTTTATTGTGACATAACAAAAAATCCCCCAAAAAACAAACTATTGGCCAAAATCTTCCAAGGTGTTGTGACTCTATGAGTGAAATATAATGAATAAGAGCTGATCCAAAATATTTGGGACTTGAAGATACAAACTGGGATTCTCCAATATCACTGAGTCTGAAAAGTAACCTTATTCTAAAACACTCAGAAAAGTAGCAAGTGCTGCTTAGACCACTGGGAGTTTCTAAGCATTGAGTAGTTCTGAAATTAAAGTTATGTATTGCCATGCCTGAAATACCAATTTAGGCCCTTGGTGCAAGTTTTGATTTGAAAAAATCTGTCATGATCTATGACATCTTGCAGAGGGCAGCTGAGAAATTGCTCAATGTTGCAATGTAACTTGAGGAGAAATTAACTTTTGGGTGGGAAGCAGATTATCTTATCATTTTCTGCTTTACAATCAGAAATCAATGATTGTAAAACGCCCTTTTTAAGTGATAATTAATGAATAACTCAGTGGATGCCAAAGTTACGGATCAGGGCTCTCAAAACTAACTTCTATTTTATTCTCTTGAGTGTTGTATCTTTATTAATAGATCGAATAACCGCTACACAAACAAAAACTCAAGCATTACATGAGCCAGCATGAGGAAGACAGTACATAAGTTAGAAGGACAAAAGATATCTGCGCTATCACCTCTTTTGTCAGCCTTGGCAGTCAGAATTCTCAAAGTACATCCTTTTCACATCCATAGAAACCTTGACCTGTTTTAATGTAGGATGATGTGGTACTTAATGTAGGGAAGGAGACAGAAGTCTAAAAAATTTAAACCTTTCTAGTAAGAACCCACTTCTCCACCGGTGGACTCTCACTAGCTCCTTCTCCTCGCATTACCTTTTTGGCTTGTCAGGGACCCAGCCATCCCTGTCCCCAAAATGTTTTCTAAATCCAGCTTGAGAAACTGCAGTTTGAACCACTGGAACTAGTTTTGTTTGTCTCCTAAGCTGCATAAGTTTCAATCCTCTACTTCAATACTCATCATCTTTGGTCAAGTACCCCATTAACCTTCCCTCTGGCAACTTCTCAAGCATTTTACGGTGCAGCACATTTCCAGGCTTCTAATTACAGGCTGCTCTGCACCCACTCAGACCTATTAGCATGCATCTGACCTGGAGACACCAGACCTGAACTGATGACAGCAGTATCACATACCAGAGGTGGGATCAGTCATACCTATACCAAACAGAGCTGTAAAGTCATCTTTGCACTTTCTACTCAACAGTCTCCTAAATCATTACAGGACTACATTAATTCTTTTGGACAGTGCCCTTGTGAGCTCGATAAGGATGACTTATGATCAGATGAGTATCTGCCAAAAATATGCACTCTCTGTTCAAGGCTACTGTGTACAGAGTTCATAATTTTCATTCATACTGCATCATTATTTGACGCAGATCACAAATTCAGTTCAGCTCCTTAAAAGATGTTCTCTCCTATTTGGCAATATTTCACTGTATCCAGTACCACTGTTTTGCATAAGCATATTTTTTTGCAGCTAATGTGACCCTTAAATTGCTAGAGGATTTCACAGTTATTTCAGACTTCTGTCTTGCATTATACAGTGCTGTCATAGAGTTTATGTTGAAAATACCATTGTAGTAGCAGATCAACACTAATTCTTCACACATTCTATGACATTAATTCTCTACTGCAAGTCTCTCACAGAACAAAGCACCTGACAAGGAGAGAAGGAAATTTTATAAATTAACGAAAGAGAAAGAAAAGGACCAGATGGGGAAAAAAACCCAACAGAATTTTATTTAGATGCCTCAGTGCATTTCATAAGGAATGGAAAAATGCAGGCCCCAGAGGCTGCCTGAGACTGACAACTGCCTTAAAAACAAGTAGTTTGGTTGGTAGTACATGCCAGAAAGGGGAATATACTTAAAATTAATTCTCTGTTTTAGTCCTATGCTTTGGTTGCTTATACATGCACCTTAGATTCCTATGCATGAGTAGATTTGTTACTAGAAATCAATTCATTCAGCCACCTCTCTTGTATTTTTGGTACAAAGGAATGCCTCAGAGTCATTTTAGATATGACCAGAGGAGGGTTGCCCTTTTTCCAAATATTAGTTAAAGCTCAGACAGGACAAGCATTCAGACAGGATGGGTTTTAGTTTCTTGACTGTTTAGGATTCTCAAACATATTTTCTGCTTCCCAGACATGCATTTCACTGCATGACTTATGCTTTTATTCAATAACTTTTTCATGCAATTTCATATACAACCCCAGGAAGAGAGGCCTTTGTTTAAGCCACAGAAGCCTTGCCTGGTTATTTCAATCTCCATGCCACAGAGTCAATGTTTCTCCTTTGTTCTGTATCTGTGCCTGTGGCTGCAGGGCAGCACAGGTTCAACAAGCAAGGTGGAGCAAACCTGTCATATAAGGCTAATGTTATAGATGTCTAAAAATTTTGGAGTCATTCCTCTAAATCTCTTCCTACTCTCTGGTTGAGGGATGCTCGCTTTGGCTGTAAGGTCAAGAAATCTTGATTTCTCATGTAAGACAAGAAACAGCTGCCCTTTACCTCTTTTAAAGATGGAATAAGCTACTTTCCTGTAATTTCTGTTTACTAAAGGGAGTAAACTTAAATGAAATAAATATCCTTAGACTATCACCTCAACAGCAAGACAGGTGAGAAGAAGCCTAACTTCTCAAAGAGCTAATTGGCCCAGGTAGAAATACTTTCGTTCACTCATATTAATTTAGACAACTGTTTTCACCTTATGTTGCCCTGTTGATACCCGAGTGATTTTTATTCAGTTTGCCCAGATCATCTAGACAATGTAACAAAGACAAGACAATTTCTTTGTTCCTTGGAGCAGTAAATTAAGCTAAAACAGCATGTCA
Organism: Fringilla coelebs; assembly: GCF_963513975.1. Taxonomy (NCBI): domain Eukaryota; kingdom Metazoa; phylum Chordata; class Aves; order Passeriformes; family Fringillidae; genus Fringilla; species Fringilla coelebs. Next base: position 51,191,532 of record NC_140028.1, on the reverse strand, counting down.
AACTAATGTTCTTTCCTAGCAGAACATCATCCTTAAGCACCTTCACTATTTTCTCTCTGTAACGTACTTTGCAATAGTATCAGAAAATATTATTTTCTGAGCTGAATTCTGTGGGCCTCAGTGTACCACCATTTAAGTGAGCTTAAAGATTGTTTAACAATTACTGATTTTACCCTCCATGTGACCCAGCTGTTACCTGACAGAGAATTAGTATCCTCATAATTCCCATTTAAAAAGTTAGAAAAGAATGAATGGAACAGGTGTTCCCTTATTTGTGCTATTCTTTGTTCTGCCATACATTATTTTACCCTGTCTAAGCAATATTATCAAGGGCAGCCTAAAAAGAAATGCAATTCTAAAGGAAGAACTTGAGTGATTTGTGAACGTGAAGGGTAGTCTTTAGCTTTCAAACTGAGGAAAAAATAATTTTTTTTTCCATATTTTTTTTCCTTGAACAAAATCTGCAAAGTGGAAACCTCTTACCTCCTGATTTAAATTGCAAGAAAATAAATAAGGAGGATTAATCCTTTGTTCTCAGCAGGTAAGATGCTTATATCTGACTTTTATAGAATGAATTTTATCTCATCAGTATAAATTGTACAGTTTTTGTCTTAACTGATTCATATGAATTCCATGTATCAGATTAATGCCTAACTTCGATTGCAAATCTTCACAATGAAAATTAACGATGACATCTCTCACACATTTCCCCTTAAACAGTCTGAAATCTAATTTGGGAATATTGCACAAGCAGCAAATAAATACCTTAGTGAATTCCTCAAGAATATACCAAGAATCTGAACTGACTTCAGCTGGAAGAAAACTTTGGTGACTCTAATATATAAACATAACACTATTTGTTATTGTGTTATTGTGTGAATGTGGAGTTTATCTCCAAGATTAAACAAATCTAGTAACTGTGATTTTGGTCCCCTCCATTTTAACAACACATTTTGCAGGAGAGAAAGCAAGGCTTTTGTTTCTTCAGTGGATATCTTTTTCCATCTCTGGATGTGGTAGTCAAGGACTCTAGTTTTTGCAGTTTAAATGTTATCTTCTTTCTAAACTAGAATTCAGGTGAAACTCGAGGTTTCTACATGTGAGGTGCTCGCTTTAGCTCTATTTAGCACATGATTCTCTTGATTTGAGCAATAAAATCTGCAGGGAAGAAAACATATCCAACTTTTCTTAAATCAGAACCACCTATGTTCTATTTATCTGCCCTTAAAACAGTAACATCTTCCATCTCCTCTGGCTTTTGCAAGACTTCAGAAATTCTGAGCTGTTGCTCTGTTTGTGCTTTTTGTCCTTCAGGAACTGATTCATCTCACTATTTAATCTGGAGTTAATATTGCCAGAGTGTTCCTCCTCTTAACTACAGGGATATTATTTTCCCATCTTCCATCTGTTTCTCAGTAGATTTTTTTTCTTACTTCAGGTCAAACTTAATACTCACTTGGGACCAGTTAGAGCTCTTGCTGTCAGTCCTAAATAAGTACTGTGTTTTGATATGCAAAGTCCCAACTCTCTGTGGGTTTTTCTTTCACTCTAAAGAGAAAGCCTACTGAAAGACATGAGTTCCTGGTGTTTCAAAATCTTAATTCAACTCGTTCTAGATAGTAGGCAGGAAATACAACACCACAAGCTCTGTTCCCTTTCTCCCTTTTCATTTGTATGATTGGGCTTTAGGTATTATATTTTCAGATTTTGATGCCATTTAGGGCAAAAAGGTCATTGCAAATTGTACCTTTAAAAGGCCTGATACAAAAAAGGCAAAACATTTTTTTTTGTTTTGCCCTCTTTCAGTTTGCTTTGGATGCAAAATGAATCAATAAAGTATCAGCATTAAAATCAAATGGGTATTAAATAAAAAGTACATTTATGTTAATGATTCATTTCCCCCACTCTGAGTAAAAAAAGGGCAATGCCCCGAACCTCTTCAGCACATGAAACATTGGGGTTTTCCTTGAATTAGCAGTAAGTGAGCCATAAAATTACTAAACTACCACTTTTTGACTGTGAGTAGCAAAAAAGCAGAAACTACACTATTTTGGAATCTGTCACAAAATGGGTTAAAGGGTTAAAATGAGTCAAACAAAAAATAGGCAGTACCCATGGAGGTAAAAACTTTATAGCAAAGCATAAAAAAATACTTGCATCTTGGCTACCAAAGATCTTGCATTTTTCCCCAATGGTAATGCTTTAATTTCTTTTTTGTATCCAGATTTTCTTTTTATTTTGGCTGATTTATTTTGTTTACTTTCTTTTTTAATGATCTTGCAGCATACTTCCCAGCACTTATGCAATATACTTGGAGATAAGTAAATTAGAAGTGATGTGGATGAGCTGTTTCCAAAAGAATAAAAGAAAGGCAGTTCATTAGCATATAAATATAATTAATGAACAAAGAGAGGCAAGGGTGACACATCTAGAACAGTTAGCTGAAAAATGAGTGGTTTGGGGCTAAAGACAAGACTGTCCTGAGTTTATGGAACTGACAGTGACAAACCTGTTGGAAATTATCACTACATAAAGTGGAAAGAGCGAATAACAAAGTAGTCAAAAAAAGATGCTCTGAAGCAACCATTTCTGGGCATTATACAATACCACAAATTTCACATCACTACAGCCTCACACTTCCCAAGCTAGAACAGAAAGAGAGGGGCACACTGAAAATCAGCTAATTTAGAAAATAAATTTTGTACAAAATCCCTGCATAAAACTTATTTAATCTCTGGAGACAATTATTGCTCAGGTCAAAAAGATGAAATTTTATTTATGTAGAAAAAAATAAAATCTGCAGCATAAATATAAAAACCTTGTTGATCTTCATACAATGTCTTGATATTATGCTTATTCATATAAGGCTATCTAAACTTGTGTTCACTTTGTCATTCTTATGAAAGACCAAAGGAAAGCCCCTTCATACCAAGGTTCAGAACAATCCAATGAAATCATTCTCCTAACAGAAACATTCTGATGTCTCAACAGTGAGAATGTATAAACCCAATAAAATAATAAATGTTGCTCAGTAATTTTGCAGGCTTTTTGTTTGGGTATCTAACAATAGACAGCCACAATTGTTGCTTTTAACCTCTAGGCCAGACTCATCAAACTGTTGAACTGCCTGTATAGCACTGGGTTTCTTCTTCCTCTGACTTATAGGGAGAACAGACATAAGCTGCTCTCCCTTCCCCCTCCACTGCCCCCCAAAAAAGTGACAACTCACAAGTCCTAGAAATTAATAAGGAGAAAACTATTTGTAATGCTTCTCTAATATCAAACTGTGTTTCAGGAAATGTTATTACCCCAGTTTACCAGAGGCCTACCTTCAAGAAGAAATGCTTTGCCAAGGAAATATGAAAAACTGCTAGGATGTCCAGATTTAGTTTTTAATCTTAATGTTTGTAATAGATTATTCATGGTTTTGATATGGTCAGCAAACCTCACTGTTATTACAGTACAGCATCACAATTCCTTTGCAGAAGCACATCCGGTCCAGCATAAAAGAGAAGTGGCAGAAAAAAAAGAGCTCGGAAATCCTTGAAGTCTTCTAGTTTGGAAAGCACACATGGACCAGAAAGAATGCTTGAAGGAGTCCACAGCCATGGAAATCTTTTAAGAAGAGAAATGGCCTCCACTGAGAAGACAAACTGTCCCATTCTGTGTCTTTAAGAAGGAGCAAAACAGGAAAGTGTAGGGGAGGCATTAGATATGCAATATAACTCTGGCAAAATGAAACACTCTGTACAAAGTTTATCCTACAAATATTCGGATGTGTATTTGCAAAATAAACTCTTCATAGCTGAATAAACACTGTACATTTCGATTCTCAACATCACAGATGGCACTTCTCTGGTCTTTCTATGCTGATACGACTGCAGACTGCAGTTATCTTGCAGCATACAAACTGTGATATTTGCATTAGCAAGCCACGAAAAGCAGGACCAATTGAACAATGTAGAATGTTTCATTAAAGGTTATGCATTGTTTTTCAAGAGATTTTTCTCACCTCTTAAAAGGCTGAGTGTGAAAACAAAAGGCTGTTTGCAAATATTCACAGGCACATAAGGGACATCTTGAACTCCAGCTGAGACTGAAGCAGTGAGGAGTGATCCCTGGGGAGTTCCAGTAACCAGGAGAGTCGAGCACTGTTCTGGTGAATCACAGCTGGTGCAGCACAGCGTGTGCTCAGATGTATTTCTGATGTTCCCTCATCCAGGTGGGCTACGGAGACAATTCCTTTCCCTCTGCCATGCCCCAGGCATGCCCAGACGTTGGCCAAAACTGGGCCAGAAGTGAGCTGCAAAGAGAGTGGGCAGCACACAGACACCAGCTGCTGTGGCCATTCCTCTGCCTGAAGCAGTGTGCTGGTGCAGACCCAAAGAAAGGTCTGTCCCCTTAGGTAAAGACAGCTTTTGGACCTAATTCCCTTTTCAAATATTATGTCAAGTGTTTGAGCTTAGTCAGTGGCATGCTGTGTTAAGCAAAAGAGAAACATGTGATACAAGCTGCCTTTGGTTTCCTCTGGCAATTTTAGAAAATCCTTCATCCTTAAATAATGGAAACAGGAAGAAAATATAGGGTCCTGCAATTCTGATTGCAAGGATAGATTCATTATCAGATACATTGAAGTGCTGGAAACAAACCTATTCAGTCTCAAGTGAAATAGCCACAGGCTGAAAAATTCCTGTAATCTAAACACTGCTTATCTCCATGAATAAATACACTACAGAAGATGAAATGCAAATCTTCAAATGGATTCTGAATATGCTACTTTTAAGAAATTCTATGTTACATGGAAATTACTTTGAATGTAACTTCATGAGCTACAATATTTATTTTAAATGCTAGCACAAGAATTCACAAATACTCCTTGACCTTTCTAGCATGGAGTAGCACAGTGATCAGATTTCTCAGACAAAGAAGAGTTTAGTCTTTTCTTCAGACTGTTTTCTTCACATGTGGGGGAAGGGGAAACCCGGCCTTATGTCTCCAAGCATCAACAGTTTTCCTGCAAATGTTTTTGCAACTTCAGTGCTTTAAGAGCTGGTGAGTAAGCTAGCCAACAGGAACAGAGAAATCCTTAGATCATCAGTCTGCAAGGAGATTTTTGCCAGCAAACTGTAAAAACACAAGTCACATAAAATTATATATATATTTACTATCGGGTAACTCAGTCTATACAAGATTACTGTCTTCCCTCAGCTGCTACCTCAAAGGAAAACCATCAAGTGTCAGGCAAGTCAAGCAGATTGACTTCCTTAATGTACATGTACCATGACACAGTACATGAGAATTTTTCTTCCTCTTGACAAAGTCCCAGCTCATTCACTCTACATCTTCCCATTTTCTGAAAAAGAAGTCACTCAGAAAACTGCTGCTACTGCACAGCCTGTAGCTAAAAGGCTGTATTTTGATAGAAAATACATAAGTTTTGTTGTTAATGTCAAATTATTCATCACAGTAAAACCACAAAACAACTGACAAGAAATACTAATTGTTGCAAGGTTGTTGAGTAGCTGAGCAATGCAGTGTGGGTGATATTTATTTACTTTAAAGTTAAAGCATTGTACATGAGGAAAAGTATTTCTAACCATACTTAAATGGCAGTCTCTAGATTGGCTGCCAGCCTCAGAGAAGAACATTTAGATTAACTTTACCAGTTCTAAGTTTCAGGTCAGAACTAAATAACAATGACAAAAAAACCTCAAAAACAAACCAAACCAAAACAACAAAAAAATCAATGTTGGATAAAACAGCAAGAGGAGAAAAGAGAGAGCAGACAATGTGAATATGGCATTGTGACCTGGTGATGTGCTTTGATACTGAATTGGTTTTTTATTCCCCTCTCCCTGTCCCATCCCAGGAGAGGTTGTTATACAACCAATAAAGTCAAGAGGAGAAGAGTTACAAGGCAAGACAGCTAGGTGGAGAGAGATTGCATAGAGTGGGGTTCTTCCTTCTTGACAAACACATCTGAAGTGAACAACACCAGATGTTTATGGTGTAATGAGCAGCTTAAAGAACAAAAGAACAGGAATGAAATTGTTTCTCATGATACCAAACTAAGAGCCAGCACAAGAAATTAGCAGGTGAAAGGGTCAAAGCATATGACAATCCATTCTCCAAACAGCACAGTGTTCAAGTAGGAACTCATTGCAATGGAAAACGGCATATGACAAAAATTTACAGGGACTCAAAAGGCAGTTAAATTAATCAATCAATTGCCTTGATCCAAACATGTTTTTGGTCCAGAAATTTCTGTCACACCACGGGGAGAATATGCTCCTATCTGTACCCATGAGTCCATGATTTTACACTATTTTGGGTGCCAGTAGATCAGACTTGCAGGGCCCCTTGGAGCCGTGCATGTGTCCTGCTGTCTTGAAAATCTTTGCGTGTAGTGAACGATGCGTTTCAGCTATTTCAGACACCAACTTTATCCCCCCAGCCTGAGGCTGTGCAATCATAGAATCATAGAATGGTTGGGTGGGAAGGGACCATAGACGTCATCCAGTTCCAACCACCTATCATACAGCCAGGCATTTTGTGAGGACCCCTGCATAGTACTGCCCAAAAAAAGGGCTGTAAGCTGCTGAGAGCAGGCCAGAAGTTTTGGTGAGCAGAAGATTGGAGGTATGGTGATCTCCAGAAAGAATGACTTCAGTGTATTTGGCTGTTTGACTCAAGCAAACCCACACTAAAATCTGAATTCTTTCTAAGCCTAATTTCCTGGGCCCAGGAGAAGACATGCTGGTGTTACAATTATGCATTTCTTGTTGCAATTTCCCTGCTCTAAAATGGGTGTCCTAAGAGGGCACTTGTGCTGACAGAACTAACTTCTTCTGTAATGTTTTCACACAAATATTTCTTTCTTTTGTCTCATTTTTTTCAGGAAAATAAAGTAATTTTCATTAAAACAAATTTACAAGAAAATGCAAGCATAGATTGTGGAGAATTTCAGATTAAACATTTCCAAGCATGGAAAAGCCATAAGCAGCGAAATACATTTTTAAACAGGATATTACAAACAATCTGAGTTCTCCTTAATGCTATTGGTTTTTTCTTTCAGGTTGGGATGAATGAAGGCACATGGGATAAATTTTAAAAATAAAATTTGCTTGAGTTTGATAGAGTATTTGAAAGTACCCACGAGTGACAGAACTAGATTTTGAGACTCCTTTGATCTCAAATTGTTGTGGTTAAGTCAGGAGCATTCTTGCTTTGGAGTAGGCTGTAACTACTTCCACTTCCAACCCCCTGGTAAGGAATACAGAATTTTAGTTCAATTTTCCACTGAAACTGAGTATGAGCAAAATGCTAAACTAAAAATTAGAAGGACTGATTAAAGAATTAGTATTTGCAAATAGCAAATGCTGCCATGGAGATGGTGACCTCCAGCAGAACAGCCAAGCTGACAGCTGGGGATGATAATGTCTTAAACTACTGCAACAAGATTTGCTCATGTGTCAGAAACCTTGGAGACACCAAATAGCTGGCTGACTGGGAATAAGTCACCCTTCACAGCACTGCAGCACTTAGTTCCACCAGCTGAGGCCCAAGGCTGCATAAAACCCTTCCCTGAAGCTGTCAGTTCTGCGTGTCGCACAAACAGCCGCGGTGTTAGCGCGAGGATATTTACTGCAGCCTGGCTGAGCCTGGGGATGGCCGAGGAGAAGGAAGGACCTGGAATACACTGAAGTGACAGAAGGCACTTGTTGCCCAGCTCTTGCAGCCAGGAGAGCTGGTTTGCAATGCTGGCAGTTTAAATGCTTTGTGAAAAAACAGGGTGGGGTATTTGCAGCAGAGATGGGACTGCTGGTATAGGCAGGAGAAACTGGTTTTACTCCAGCATGCAGGTTTTCTTCCAGCATGGCATCTTGCTCAGTGAAGTAAGGATGTAGGGATATCAGCCTGAGTGACAGCTCAGATACCTCAAACAGTAGAAAAGTAGCTTTGACTGTCCCACCTACCTTCTCCCTCTCCAGCATGGTTAGAAGTGGGGATCATTTAAAATTTTAGTTTCAGTGCAGAATTTAACACATAGATTCTATACCCTTTCATACACACTGTGCCCCTCTGGGTTTCCCAAAATATTCTTGGGGCTTTTGGTCCACAAAGAGCTGGAAAATTCCAGGAAAGCAGTTTGTGTTCATCAAAGACATTACTAGAAATCAAAAGCTGAGAGTCTGTGCTTTCAAAACAGAATTATTTAGTTTGATATATTAGTTCCTGTTAGTGTTGATACAAAATTTTCAAGGAGAATCAAAAGGTTTGTATTAAAAAAATAAATTACAATTTCTTTCTTTCTTTTCTACATTAACATCTGCATAAAAATAAGCAGAATTAACCTTATAACAAGAGTTACTTTTCCTCAATTGTAAACCATTGACAGAAGAACAGTTTAAAGAAAAGCTTTTTAAATAACACTTAACATCCTTAAAGACTTTAAATTTAAGGCTGACAGATTTCATACACAGTCAGCTGTAAAACTGTGTGGTTTAGTCATGAGCCCAAGCTCTAGGAACAAAAGTGACCAAATCATATCTAACAAATTCTCTTTAGGCATTACAGTAACATTTTATAATTTATTTAATTTTTAAAAATATTACAGATAATCATGAATTGGTTAATGAAGTTATATCTTCTTCTCTTGACACCAACATTATCAAAGCTGAATGACAAAATAAGACCTTAGTCCCTTAAACTTTCACAAACCTGTATATGCACATATATATATTATTACTGGGTTTTGTATTGTGAGAAAAGTGAATCCCAGTACTCAGGATATTTATAGGTAGTTCCTGGAATTTCTTAAACTTGGAAATTTTTTCCAAATTTAAGTGTTTTACATCTTAATTCCAAAATCTCTAAATAGCTTTCAATCAACTGTTTCATAATCCGTGGTATAACAGAAATAGAAAGCTGATGAAAGAGGAGACTAGCCCAATGGAATATTCAATCAAGCAGCAATCAGGCATATTGCTGAGAAGCAATGGTTTTCCTGTTCTTTCCCTTTTAATTCTTCTTTTAAAGAAAAACAATGAGTAACAAGAACAAGTGTCAAAAGAATAATTTTTGCACATATCTCAGCAACAGCAATAAACTACTAGTCCTGGAGTTAATATATTCAGAGCTCTGAAACAGATGAACAAAAATGGCTTATTTTTTATCCAAAATTTGAAATCTCCAATCAAAGTTGCTGCTCCAAAGCACGAACAGATAGCAAATTTCTTTTCTATATTTTTATAATTCCTCTGATTCATTCAAGTGCATGAGAAAAGCAATTGTTATACCTGTACCTGGCTGGTACAGGAACAAAATCCAGTATAGCAGAATGCCTATGTGAGATGACAGATTGGATTAACATTGTTTTGAGAAGAAATATTAAGCCTCTCCTTTATTGTTTTCTGATACTCTGAGCATTTTCCTATAGGTAAATTATATCCCTCTGATAAATTATATCTTCCAAGGTGTTACATGTTGCTAGGGATGGTAGTCATTGGATAACAGACGGAGAAAAACCCAAACATGTTGCAACAATGACAAAATGCATTTTAGTACCAGTATATATGTGTAATATAAGGTGTCTGAGGGAAGAGGAATTAAATATTCATGCACTTTTAAGGATTTCCAATTAGCATCAATTATCTTGTATGTCCTTGTAGTCAATAAAATGGACACTTCTATTCACTGTGCAATTCTAGGTACAAATCAAGTATTATGCTAAGCATGTATAAGGAACAAAACTACCAATAGTATGAAGAATATAATTATATTAGATGTAGGTTTTCTGTTATTCTTGTCCAGAATAATGTATAAAGTATGCATAATAAAGAAGCAAATAGGATTCAGAGAAAAATAACTGGGTAGAACTGAAACAACTTTCAGAATATTTTAAATCAGATAAGTCTTTGTTTCCTAATGCATGAAAAATAGAACATTCAAAATTTAAAACCAAGGGAAAATAGTTTATCACCCAGCATTGATGCAGCCAAACCAAAGCACTCATTACACACAAAGTCATTTTGTCCTAGAGATGAAATAGAATCAAAGAGCAATTAAGAATTTTACTTTGGTACAAAGAGTTACTGTAATACCCTACGAGAAGGAGGTCAGACTACTGTGTCAAGACCTAATCCTTTCTAATCATCTCCAGCTCAGAAGAGGTCAGAACTAGGTTTAGCCTGCCTGGAGTAAGAGATTCCACCTCTCTCTGTAACAGGGCTTGCACGTGTCCCTGATGTGCTATGATGCCAAGTCAGAATGAATACAGTCATTCCTGTGTCATATCACACATAATGGGACCCACTGACATTTTCTTCAGGACTATTTAAAAACTGCTTGAAACGTTTTACATTTGAAAATGTTGGCCCAGACGCAAAAGTATTTACTATCAGAACTTCTCTCTTGGAAAATATTTTCTTTTAGGAAAAACATGTGCATTATAACAGCAAATAAGATGTGCTTTTCAGTGCATTGATATTTTAAAAGAGACTTAAGAATAGTCGAGTACAACTTAATATGGAAAAAAAAAAGTTAGAATTGAAAAGGGAACGGATGTGTTTCTGAGTCTAAGCAGCACTCTGCTAGACTGTCTGCTGGCACTCCTGCCCCAAGCACCCATATGATCATAAAAAAAGGATGTGTTGGCTGCCTACATTCATGTCTATGTTTTCAGATGGCACCCAGCCTGCTCACATAATGACTGGGAGCTTTGGTATAGGAATGGGTGCCAGGGTATTTTGAGTTTAGATGGGCAACTTGCATAAATAACATTACCAATGTCATATTATTCACAGAAAGTCCTGTGAATATGCCAAAAAATCTTAACAGCAGTTGAAATTATATTTTGCAAAAAGAATATCTGCTTTAGACAGGCAACAGAAGGCAGGATACATTATACTGCAAAGCAGTAATTACATGAGAAGCCTACTTTTTCATCACTAGATTCAGTCCTGGAGTTGAACATGCTTAGAGATGTGCAAGCCTTCATTAAAAGGTAAGCATTCACACTGGGAAGCTGATTCACCCTTTTCAAACAGAAGTATTATCTTCAGGTCCACAGCAGTATCTCTGGTCTTAGCAAGATTGAGGTGCTGGAGGCTTTCATGTCGCTGCACAGCTGCAGCCAGTTACCATGCAACTGCAGGGAAGGGTTTATCTATCTCCTGCTTCCTTGGATGATCTGCAGAGAGGGGAAATTATCCACTTGTATGTGCTGTGACACAGCTGTATGTGGAAATTCCCCTTGTATTTTCAATATGGTTTTGCAGAAACTGAGTTAGGTGATCACCCTTATTCTAGTACAGTTCTTGTTTTCTTTTAGGAAGGTTGTTTAAAAAGTGCCATCAAAAGAATGGGATTCCTATGCTATAGACTGTTGGAAAGGAGGTTTAGGAGCAGGTGGAACTGAGGCACAGGCTTTCACCCAGCAGGTTGAAGAAGGAAGACTGCTGAGTGGAGAGCAGGCAAAAGAAAGAAGATGAATCATTTCAGGTCTTCTCATGAAACTGAACAACTACTAGTATTTTAGCAATGGTTTTTTCACAGTCTAGAATTATTTTTTATTTTGTTTCAATGAGAGATTTACAAATTTTTTTTCCTATAAAATCATTTAAAAAATTTACGCACTGCTGTTGGTTAACATACTTGTGTATTTGCACTAGGCAACAGCAGTGATCACAGATTTATTTGTATCTAATAATTTTTTTTTGGTATTTCATATTCCTTCTGATATTTTTGTTCTCATTTTCTCCTTTGTCTCACCTTCCCTCTGGATTAGGTGAGCTGAGGTTGAAATTTCATGTCATGAGGCAGGAAAAAATTAATTTAAAACATTATTAATATCCAGCTTCTGCTCTGTCCCCCTGGATATAAGCAACTGCTATCCTCTCTCACTCTTGTTTTGTTTACTTCTTTGTTGTCTTTCCTGCAGCACACAATTTCCATGGACTTTCTTAGCTGGACAAGCCACTTATTGATGGCAGTGTTTAAAGTAATGCTGATCCTTACAACTTGTCTTTATGATCAAGTCTGGTGCACCTGGTACTCACGAACAAGAATTTATTTAGACCTTGAAGTTAGTGCAAGTGGGAGTGGGGTCACCCCAGTGGCTTGCACTATACTCCAAGATCATGGCAAGTTGTCCTTCTGAGTTGGGTGGTCTTGAGATCACGGTCTATTAAATCAGCAAAGACTGATGGGAGCTATTTTGCAGGACTACAGTAGGAGTTTTTGTATGCTGGACTTTGAACTTGCCAAAATCTGAGTTTGTTGTTTTCACCGCAATTTAGATACCTAGTTATGTTTAATAAATTTATTTTTTATAAACTAAGAAAGCCAATTCAGTCTTTTTTGAGGAAGAAGCATCTATTGATTTAGAAAAGAATAAAAATAGTTCTTATGATTGTCTGTTCTTATGATCTTCTAGGGAGTTAGACATAAGCAGTAGGACAGGGCTCAGGTCTTTTCTGTGCTGATCCCAAAATGCATTAAAATGTCTTAACTGCAAACACATAAATATGCTATTTGTTTAGCTACAGGCCACATTCTCCTATTTTTGGTGATGGAGATAGTCATTTTCAGAGAGTATTGCAATTAACATGTTTGACAACTGATTTGTCTGTCTCCAAATCTCTATACTGACATGTGATGTCTATCTTAGAGACAGGTTTATTGTAGCATATGATTTATGCGTCCTTATTTTGCATTTAATTGCTATGACACATCATAATCATAATCAGAAACCAAAACTTTCATCAGTCCTAACAACATTTGTAAAAACCCCCAAACTCTAACACTTGTGCATGGGGAACTGTGCAGAATCTCCTAAGCGCAAACCAAATTAACATGACTGCTGAAATTGTTAACTTACACTCTGAGTTTTGCATAATAGCTAATCTGCAAGATCCTCAGTGCTTCCAGCAACAGACCTGCTGTTACTAGGAAGGTAGGAGGCACCTTAAAGCTACCTCTGCTGCCAATAGCTCCATGTCATTAGCAGTGACAGACTCCCTCAGTCCCAGGGGATTTGTTGTCAGACTCAGTTTGGCTCAGAAGCTGGCACTCTGTTACTGCTCTCAGTCCCCAGCTGATTTGCCTTCTGGATAGCTAGGACTGTATGCCATCATCCCAGTCATCACAATCTCTCCTTTTAATTTTTTTTCTTCATTTTCCTTTTTTTTTTCTTGCTTGCATAAAGTGGACCAAATTAGCCCTGATGTATGTGGGCAGCTCACAGGGAAACACTGTATCCAAGCAGAGGAGAGCTGCTCTTCCTCAAACAAAGCCCAGTACAGGTCTGCCGTGTTTTTCCCTGTAAAACTCAGTTGTGGAAGCTAACGTGGGAAGCAGCTCTATGAACTGCAAAGTAATTTAGGATGTGGTTATTTAAAAATAAATTGTTGATTTCTTCCTGTCGATGAGAAGTCACTGATAGTAATGGCCTTTAGAAAAAAGAGCATGTAATGAAATGTACTTTAGTTGGTACGTATGACTTATGAAGGCTGGTTTGAAATCTGCATGTCATAGTTTCAAGTTTAAAGTGAATACATTGAATCTATTTTTACCTGTAAGGGGGAAAAAAAGAAGGCTTGGTGAATTTGAAACGTAAACTCTTGGTTTTAAAACCAGGATGATCACTAAAGCAGATAGGCAGTTTAAGTACTTGTCAAACCTAACAAATTTGTCAGTTCAAATTAATCTCCTTCAGAGATAGAACCCCAAGATTTTTGCATATATTACAAATGCACTAAAGTATACCTGGTTTCAGCAATGTAATTGATGAGATTCCACAAAACAGTTTTGAGAAGGAAGTAGGAAAATACAAATCAGACTGTGGTCTTGAAAACAGATAATTAATAAAGGAAAATCACATAACCCCTCTCACCAAAACAACAACAAGGATGAGAACTTGAAATTCATTTTGAGAAGGATGCAAATACAGATAAAGCATGCCTCATGTTTTACTGTCAGTAAAATGAATACTAGTGTGTTAAAGCTGCATGACATACTTACTTCTGAGCTCAATGACATATTCTTCTTTCAGAGACAGTGAACCAAGTGCACCAATCTAAAGAGTTTTCACGGAGGTTACAAGGTCTGATAGGTGCAATAGAGTTCTGTGTCAACAAATATATATGATTTTTAATTCTAGTTTCTTTGAAAGTAATTAGTGATTTGCCACGAAATGCAGCAAAACCAGCATCTCTTCCAAATATCTAGTGGCCTCTTGAATAAAACATTCAAAGTTCAGAATATCCCACAAAAATGGAAGAACTCCTGAAAAGGGTGGTATGAGTTAAGTAAAAAGGGATTAAAGCACCAAAACAATTATGAGAAAAAATGCTCAATCCTCATTCATTTCAATAAGCCTTAATCACGTGTAGCAGACCTATTGGACTGCTTAAGAATTATTTCTGAGAACAAGGGCTTACCTCTATAAAGACAGTGTGATTTAATCCTAGAATAGCCTAAGACTGAGAAGGGAATTTGTGAACCTTCTGTTGCTGGATGTGCTCTGACTGCACTAAGACATAGGTAAAAGGAGGATCATGACTGGGACAGATTAGAATTAATTTAGGAAAAGCAATTGGAAGGACTTTTACACTTCTTGTGTTGGATTGAACCTTACAGTATGCAGTAGTTTTGTCTACAAAGCTGCTCAGAAAAGAGACCCTATTTCTTTTCTTCTTATAAAAGGAAAAATTTGAGTTTAGCTATCTCTTTATATTCAGAAAAAAAAATAGTACTATTTTAGTTATTTTTTTTTCTATTGCCTTTGGGTAGGAAAGAGATGAAATACACAGAAATGACGAGAGCAATGGCAGAGTATTACATTAGAGTCTGTAATTCAGTCTTTACTGTAACAGCTCAGTGCCAGAACTTTTCCACAGCCATGGCTTTAATTTGCTTAATATTTATATATTTCATTTAATGTCCTTAAGCAGATACTGCACATTGATCTTTCCTGTACTGAGTCTACTGCACCATATCCCTTCCTGGATTTAACTTCACTCACAAATAGCCTAACTCCCCACCTCCATCCCAGCAGTCTGGGATGGGGATTAGGGGCTGTGGTTGGTTCATTCCATGTTTTCTCTGCCACTTCTTCCTCCTCAAAGGAGAGGATTCCCCTCACTCTCCCCTTGCTCAGTAAGAGGTCCCTGCAAGGCAGAGTCCATCAGTTTCTCTGAGTCCTTCCCACGGGCTACAGCTCCGCATGAGCTGCTCCAGCCTGCATTGTTCCCAAAGGACACAGTCCTTCAGGAACACACTGCTCCTCCATGGGTCCTCGACAGGGTCACAAGACCTGTCAGCAAACCTGCTCCTGCAGGGGTTTATTGCTCCACAGGGTCACAGGTCCTGCCAGGACCTTGCTCCACTGCCTGCTTCCTACAGGGTCATGGCTGGTTTTGGGCATCCAGATGTTGCAGCACATCAGGCTACCAGCAGAATTATTCTCCTCTCTGGATCTCCATGGGCTGCAGAGACACAGCAGCCTCACCATGGTTTGCACCACAAGCTGCAGGGGAATCTCTGCTCCAGTTCCTGGACCACCACCTCCACCTCCTTCTTCACGGACCTTGGTGTCTGCAGAGTTGTTTCTTTTGCATATTTCCACTCTTATCCCTCGGTCGCACAGTTTTTTCCCTCCTAACAGAGAAATCTGTTGTCTTAGAGGTCCTGCCACCATCATTAATGGGCTTGGCCAATGGCAGGTCTGTCCTGGCTCTGTCAGACACAGGGAAATCTTCCAGCAACCTCTTATGGAAACCCCCTCTGTAGCTCCCCCTGAAATAAAACCTTGCCATGTAAGTGCAATGCACAGGTACGACAAGAAATGACAGGAGTACAAACTAAAAAGCAAAAGTTGCCAGCCACATTGGGTTGGTTGCATGTCTGCAACCAGAAAGGGGGCCTAAGTATTTGGATTTCAGCTGCATAAGGAAATTTAGCACTGTGCACATGTCTGATCAAAACTAGAGTTTGGGTCAACATAACACAGCAGGCCATTTTTCTCCTTTGCTGCACAAGAATAAAGATTACTCTAAATTCCTGTCACATTTGCATAAAATAAATTTGGTCTTTAGCTTTACATTATTGAAATTATATAAAAACATAAAAGAAATATTTTGTCTGATGAAAATAACTTAATGACTGATTTATTATTTGTCCTTTTTCTTTTATCTTTAATTTTTTTATGTCTGGGTTTTGTTGTTTTCTTTTTAATTTTTTTTCTAAAACTACAATTTATCAAAGCCATAACAACTAGCAGAAGGGCAGAATGCAGTATCAGGTACTCCATATAGTCTGGATTCACCAGCTAGCATTTTGCAGAAGCCCTTAGCCACATGAATGAGAACATATTCTGGGGCAGGTGGCCAACAGGGACAGAATCATGGTGTGAAACACCAGCAGATGCTGTACAACTTCATCTTGTGATTATCTGTGACTCCACCTCTGGTGCCAAACGAAAGAGAAAAGTAAGAAGGAAGATGGAAGAATAAGGAGAGTAGAGATGAGGCACAGCATGCTGGATTGAACCCACTTGGCCATGATTTTTGCTTTCCAAATAGCAGAATGTTGAGTTACACCAGAGCTTGCCTTCCTCAGCAAGTCTAGTTGGGTTGCATTACTTGTGCTTATCTTACATACCCTGGCTGTCCAACAATGAAATTAAAAGTCTATAGCCCTACAAAGTCTCAAGAAAAATATCCTGAAAATTTATATATTTCTACTCATTAAAATTCAAATAGAAATTACACTCACAAAATTCTGTTCTCTTTCTCTTGACCAGAAAACCTTGCTTACATACCGGGGAAATTATATCAAGCATTTACAGAAGATTAATTTTACTTTGAATAACCCCCCTTACTAAAACTCTTGATTTTGTTCTTTCACGTCACTTTCTCTCTCCAGAAAACACTGAATAGATATCTAAGCTTCTGCCTTTTCAGCAGGAGTAAAGTATGGCTATAAATAACAGACATTGACTTGGGGAATTATAATCATGAGAGTGACAGTCTCAAAAAAAGAAGCAGAATAATTTTGCATAAGAAAATTATTTTTCAACAGATTAAAATAATGGGAGACCTTCCTTTGGCAGTATTTGATTGCTTCTAAACTTATTGTGTATTTCTCAAAAGGAAGCAGAGTTAACGAGTACTTTTTAGTCTCAGCCTCCTAACAGAGTTTCTCTTTTAAAGACTTCTTCCATTTATAGCAAATCCACAGATGAGAAAATCTTGCAAATAAAGTAAAATTCTATTTTACTTTCCTGATATTCCAGATAATGAGCAATGAGGAAAATACTTAATTTTAAAACAATGTTGAAAGACAGGGGATGGGAAAGAGAAGGAAGAGGCAAGAAAGGGAGAAATCAGAAAGTGTGTAATTTAGCCCTGACCTTTATATCCCAGTTATCTGGTTAGGAAGGAGGTAAGGGGTTAAAGATCTATGGATCTATGGGTCACCATGCTGGGAAGAATGCTCTTATTCCCATCTTCTCTGCGGATGTGTTTTGTTCAGAAGGCAGACTGGAGGCTGGGAAGGAGGAAATGGAGATTCCAGGGCAACTGAAATGAATGAACAGAGTATGATTGGGAAGTAGTAAAATTGTGTATGTCATTTGATGGGTGGGCCTGTTTACAGAGAGAAATCACCTTAAACATTTTCATGTGAATAATATAGGATGAATAGGTATCTAAACAGTCTCAATGCTTTCTGTGAGGGAAAAATAAAAAAAATTCAGATGCCTTGTTAGAGGTTTCCAGTAATTACTGCATCACATTATGGGGCAGTTTTTCAAAGTTGTGCTCAGAAATGTAGCCACGTGATGTCTCCTTAAAGTCAACAAGAACTGCTCAGTTAAGTCTCAGTGCATTATTTGAAAATACACCTCCTTCTCTTTGGGAGGTGGAAAGTGATTTCATATCCCTGCTTTGGAAAGTTTTTAGTTCTTTAGAAGACTTTTCTCTTTCTTCTTTGTATTTCACCATTTATTCCCAAAACACTGCACTTGTTAGGGAATTTTTCATATCTTAAACTGTGTTTGCAGTATCCTTTTAGAGGCCTGTTACTGAGATTACAGGATTTTTGTTCTCTCCAGTCATGGTCAAAATGACTTTTACCTCTATGTTTTTCCACTACTAGCTTACAGGTATTAGTCATGCTTTACTCCAAGGCAAGCGCCTAAACTTATTCGTGAAATGACTATCCATATTGTTAGAAAACTACTACTCATGCATTTGACTTTAATTAAGCTTGAATTGTTAAAGCTGTGTCAGCAGTTTCATTGCAAACCACACAATAATTGAGCAGCTACCAAAAAATTAAGCAAGATACCAATAATAAACTGTACGATGACATAGAAATGGTATGAAATTAAAACAATCTCTACCAACAGAGGATTAATGAAACTGTATTCTCTGCTCTACTTTCCTTCAAAATCTTCTTGCAGCAAATAAGATTATGCATTTCTCCCAGATTTTCAAACCTCTCATATAAATAAGCCTTATAGCGCTTTTTTTGTGTCTGTGTATATTTTCCCTGAACATTTTAAATGCACAGTAATCATTTGCCCAGTTCTAAAGAAGGTAATAAAAAATCATAATACCCCAATTATTCTACTCAGAATACTACTAATGAGGATATTTCCATAATATAAGATGCTGCAGAACCGACAAATAACAAGAAGCTGGTTGGGTACTATATAAATAAAGTGAAAAAAAAAATCAAACATTTTCCTGATTTTTTTTAAGGCTTCATTTTAGATTTAACATAAGGATATTTCATCTTGCCATTTTAAGCCTCTAATTACAGTTACCATCCTTTGGCTTGGCATCTAAATCGCAGTCTGATGAGACTTATTTTTATACAAGGAGACATCATACAAGGAAAGGTCATGCTCTACGTAATTCTGGCTTTGTTTTCCTGCTTGAGCCTATCATAATATGAAATTTTATCAAACTCTAAACACATTCTTTTTTAACATATTTAAGAGAATAATTAAGGCCAAATATCATGTTGCTTAAATTAAAGGGAGAGAACATGAATCATTCCTTTCACTTCTATAACAGAAAACTAGGGCAACCACGATAAAAGTCACAAAGGCAAAACACATTGCTCTTTATATGAAGGAAGAAAAGCACCACATTTTCCAATACAAGTTACTTTAAATATTACAAAACATTTGAAAATAATTCCTCAGCTGCTTCTAGCAATGATAAGAGATTAATGAGCATAGACCAGGAATCTCTCTCTCCTCTGCACGTTGAAGAAAAAATATTCTTTCCAACCACAATTTCTAAAGTAGCTGAGCCCCTTACTGGAACTGCTTCAATTGAGATGTAGTAGAAAGTAAGAATTTTTGAAAGTCTATTTTGAAAACGTTTTTCCTGTGCTCTATTTCCTAGAGAGCCTAACTCTCACAATATCTTGCAAGAGAAGGACTCTCCACCAACCAGTAATCTGTGTCAAAACCATGTACCCACTGCATTGTGGTGCACTCTGGGGACATACCAGTGCCCTCCAGTCTAAACTGGTGTTCAAGACCGCCTTGCAGAGATACTTGCCTGGATCCATGCTTCTGCCCCTGCTTCCTTCCATCTTATAAATACCCACATGCAGAACAAATTCGATTTTTAAAGGGATACTTGGGCATTTAGGGTGTCCAAAGATGTATTTAATATTGTTCAAGCATTTCTTAACAGTGGTGCCATGGAGTCAGACAGCTTTTCAAGTCCACTGAACAATGACCTCCCTGTATGACTTGTAATAATTGCTCAAGTCACACTGAGGGAGAGGTTTGGATTGTCTCATGCATGTATGTAGAGACACCACTATGTCCAAAACAAGTCCACCAGGGAGCCAACAATGACACAGAATACACAGGAAACCTGTTCTCCTCTGCTTAACAGCTGGAGGCCAGGAGATCAGAACTGACAGCAGATGGCTGCTTTTAGGCATCTAAATCTCTGCTCCAAAGCCCATGGCAGGAGAAGTGATAGAGCACGTGTCTCCTCACTACCCAATTCATTCTCAGTCATTGAGGCATCTTTCCTCATAGCTTGCAATCCTCAGGACTGGCTAAAGTATATTGGCAAAAATACAAATATGTTTAAAAAAAAGGGTATGTCACCAAGGGCCCTAGGTCTGTTTTAAGTCCCATGTCAATGTCATTAGCCACTTGAACTCACAGGACCTGTTTTGTCAATTGTGTCTAGGAGAAAATGATTCATTAATTTGAAAAGGGTAGCAGAAGCTTTTTCCTACTAAGAAAGAAGAATTTCCAGGATAGCTAAATGGATCCTGGTATTTTCATGCTTCATTATTTCCATCAAAAGGAAGACAGTGTTTCTTTGCAGAAAGCTTATTAAGTCCCTCAACTTCTGCCAAAGTTCTGTAATTCCAAGTACTCTTTTGTGCAGAGAATTCTAAACTTTTGCTGAACTCTCAACTTGTATTAAAATAAATAAATTGTGTTAACATTTCTAGCTACATTATGCATGAAAATGAAGGTGGAAATAACATTTAATAATAAAACAGCAGTGGGTAGTGTGGATTTGATTACAGACTGAGTCTGCATCATCCTGCTTGGCTCTAAACTGAATCCTTACCTTGGTGTATCAATGATTAGGATGAGCAGCACAACAGCAGAGGAGAAAGAAGGGGAAGGAAAGGAGTACATATATGTATATATATAAAAATATACAAATATATATATTTATAGATATAAAGGATATAAATATTTATATTTATATATTTATATATATATTTAAAGTGTAAAAGGGTTAGTCTTCAACTCTTCATTATTCCAACATAAATTTTTTCTGGTAATCAAAAAGCTGTCGCAAGTGCTGCGGCAATATATATCCAAAGCAGGAAATTCAGACCTAGACAGCATAATGTTGTATAAAGAATTCAGTAAGTGTACATTAATAATAAATACAGTTAAATAAGGCCAAACCTGGCTTTATGTGATTTCTGAACAAAGGAAAGCTAGATTTATCATATTCTGTGACAAACCATGTGGTGAGGATGAGGTTTCTGATTTAGTGAGGCACTTAAACATGTATATAAACTCTGCCACATTCTCAGGTCTGATTAATTTCTAAGTTAAGCACACGCTTAAATGATTGCACTATCAAAAGCAGCACTACATTTCCCTTAAAGCGCAAATTAAATGTGTCAGCTTTCATGGGGTTTTAGTTACATTTTCTCATTCATCTTTATTATTCTGGCTGAAGTAAAACCAGTCCTCTTCTATTCCTATTGAAATAATAAAAAAAAGTTATAGTCCCTCCCTAGTAACCTTGAGATAAACTAGCAAGCTTCTGCACAGAAAATTCAGGCAAAGATATCAGCATGGCTCCACAGCTCTGTACAGCAGACATGGGAGAAAACCTTTTCTAATACATCAGCTCCTAAAAAAAGGTGAGAAATCAGTAAAGCTGCTGTGATTTATACCAGCTAAGGTTTTTCCCAGTATTCTCTACTGTATATCTTTGTGGAAACCCTGGGAGGGGCAATCCCTGCTTTAGGGAGACACAAGAAGCTTCCCTCAAAAAAGCTGTTAAACCCCATTGGCTTCTTCACCTGTTCCTATGTCTGTTCCTACATCCCTGAGCCCCTCCTTCCCTATTCCCTGACTGGCCTCACCTTTGTAGTGCCCCGAGACCAAGTTCACCCCCAGGCCCCTTGGTAGACGGAAACTTAGACCATCCGTGTGTGGGTGCTGGGACCTGAACATTTCACTGTGCAGCTGAATAAAACATCTGTGGATACTGTGCAAGGGCCCTTTTTGCTTCCTTACCCTGGACTACACTAGCAGCAATTCAGCCTGCAACATATCTTGACTCAAATTACAAAATTGTATGCAAAAGAATGTTTTACTTGAGCAAAACAATCAGAGAAGCTGTCAGCTGCACAGGGAGTATTAAAATGGTTTAACTGCATTGGAATTCTAGCCAAAAGACTAAAAGTACATGTAAACCTCTGTTTGGATGAAGAATTATCAATATATACAAATCATTAGTCCTGTATCCATTGCAAATTGACATAATGGATTTAATAATTGTATTAACTGCACATGCAAATGCAGAAAATTGTGCATTTCTATACACAGGCTATGGTTGGTACTTAAGTAAAAGAATTTGGATAATATTCCTAAAACATATTCTAAGCCATCAATAGAGCAATGCCAAATTTAAAATTTTTTTCACCTCCCAGCTTAGTACCAGGTAACTTACTAATTTTTTTGAGCCTTGGAATTTTTGCCTATATGAATTTCAGATCTGCAAATGAGAGACATTTGATTTTTCTTGTCCCTACTTGGAATTCCTCCATAAACCTTTGGAAACATCACATGGCTGTCCTATTGCTCTTGGACACATTTACATAACTGTTACACATAGCAGCTACTTACAGTGCATAATAATAAGTAATTTCCATGTGACAGATTTTCAGGGAGTTCTTCACACTTTTTCCAACGGTGGGTTCTATCCAGTGACTACAAAACATATCCCTTTCCCTTCATGGGAGTTTTCAAGAACCTCTTAATGCTGAGTGGAAACTTACTTCCAGATTCTCTATGACCATTCCCTGGATGAGGTCCCATCACAGGACATGGTTTTTTCAAGTCTGTTCTCTCAGTGGGAGCAGAAAAAGTGATCACAGTGTAAGGTTCACTCAGAGGTTGCATCTGCTCTGCAGTTTTTGTAGCAGGTCTTCACTAAGAAACTGAGGCAGTGAAACCTTCTGAAGCTATTAGAAGATATTTAGATAAGAACATCCACTATCTTCTTGCTTATTAAAAAAGGGCAACACCCATGACTTGAACACGAAAACGGTGGAGGGCAGGTCCTGTCTTACACAGGCAAACTGCTGAAGACTCAAACATAAACAATTCCATAGATCATAATTACTAGAGGTACTGATATAATGTTAGAGCTCTTAATCTGCACAAAGTGAGGTAACTGCATGCTCTTATTACACTGGTGTACCCAAAGATCCACAAATAGCAGTTTACAGCAGATGGAGAGTGCCATTTGATTTCCATAATCCGAGGGCAGAGCAAAACAGAGCTGTGCATACATAAAGATACAGCAAGTGGTCATCTCAAGAAGCGCAAAAAACTGTCAATGAAAATAGTTTAAGATATCTTAACCTCAAAAACAATTGTTTTGCAAACAGCTTTTTTTTTTTTTTTTTGGCCTCTTGCTGATATCTGATCCTTTTAACAGTTAGGAGAGTCCCTCAGGATGAGATTTTATAGGCTGAAGTTTATTTGTCAGAAAAACATCTATCATATTTGAATGACAAGATTAAACATAACGATATCATTGACACATTGTTCATGTCAGTCGTCCCTAGGAATGGGACATATGCAGAAGGCATCATGGAATTTTAAGCAAGATCTCAGATTTATTTTTCTGTAACCAGGCTGAACTTCCTGAAATTATTCTTTCCTCCTGCTGATGGCTTCCTGAGGAACTTTTCACCTCTGCCGAGAGCCAGAACACCCAGGGGGTCAGAAGTTCTTTAGTTTATTTATGGCTTTTGCGGTAAGATATCATCAGATTCACAGCATGCTAACATACCATGAATTTGGGCAAGGTTTTAGGGAAGACCTACAAAAGTCTCAGAAACTTATTAGTACGTAAGCATTATTATGAAACCAGCAATTTACTCATCACTGCCTTGAAACCATTAATTTAATCACTGTGATATTGGATCTCTCTATAAATAACAATAAAAACACTTTTAGAAGTAGATACTTTACATGTTGTGAATTTTATTTTCTGTAATGGACTGAACCAACATCAGTTCCCTTTTCATCTAATCTAAATGAGATAAATATGATTTAATCTGAAATGAATCTATCAGCATGTGCCCAGTGTTATTTTATAACTGTCAGTGAGGAGATGCTATAGACATTTATAATTTCCATGCAAAACATTATCATAGCTTGATAATAAAAATTGCTTTATTATGTTATTATTAACCTACTTGCTGAAAAGAAAGTGTCAGACTTTGTGAAATATTACAAGCCAAGAGACTTAAATTTAGTCCTGGAAAATGAAGTGAATGTACTGTGTCTTATGCAAGAATTCATCACTTCATAATTGAGGGTTATGGAAGAAAAAAACAGGGAAGATTTATGGTGATATACTAAGTAATTTTACCTGTCAGGTTCTTATCTCAAAGGATACTGTCTCATGAGAAAAATACATTATTATGAAAACAACAGCTCGATTCTGCTTGGTTGGTATCCCTGATCTGACACAACTAAAACAGCAACAGAACAGTTATGCTATACTTCAGCTGATTCTTTTTGTTTTCTTTTTTTTGGCTGCTAAATGACTTTATAACTTATTAAAACTGAAGGACTGTCTGGTTTTGGGGGATGGAAAGTGCAAGATGGGGGTTGTTGTACTTTATATAAACCAAGTTTATATAAAGTAAAAACAGCATCTATAATTCAAGATGATCATGAGTGTTTATGATATTGCATCCTATATGGGCTTGGGGGAAATGTCAGCATGTTCTCACTTGAAATTCTCATACTCTTTACTTGGTTCTTATTTCTTTTCTAGTTTTCAGAGGACTGAGGGCATCCAAAATGAGTCCAAAAGCATGGAGAATTCTGCCCAAATTCTCTTGTCAAACAAACCTGTATATGTCATAATTAGAAAGCTTGCTTCCTCTGTAAGCCAGATACCCAGCAGAGTGGGGCTTTGCTCAATCCTGAAGTACTAGACGTTGCATTTTAATTTCCTCATAAGTATTTCCTTAAGGGTTCAGACAGTCTCAGCTATGTCACGAGGCTCTCTGATTTCTAGCTCTTCATGAGATGAAAATCACTGCCATTTACCAAAGGGTACAATTCTTCCCTTTTTAAAGCTAGTCAGAATTCTGGCACATCATCTGTCTATTTCATTCTAGTATCGCTTTAATTGCTGGGATCAGAGCCAGGAAAAGATCTGGAGTGCTATTTAATGACAGTGGCATGCTGATGTATTGTGGTATTAACCTCCAACTATAACTATAGAAATGCTCATTTTTCTTCAAACTTTCTCTTACATATTTCTTTTCTAGTCAAATTTCATTTAAAAAAATCTTCCTTTAAAAGTGCTTCAGAAAAACAGACGTCTCATTGCCTAGAGAGAACTAATTTTCTCTTAAATTATTGTTCTTTCTTTCTCTATCTGGACAATTTCTTTGTATTTGACAGTTGTTGTCTTTCTAGAACTTCTGAGGGATTTTTTTTTTCTGAGATTATCTGATGGTAGTAAAACAAAAAAAAAAAAGCAATCTTTCTAGACAGACTATTGCTCAGCTGGTTCATTTATATAAATAAGCAGTTTGGCAATCTTGTACATGGCCAAACCACCTTCCAGATGGCCCAGCAAGTTATTATAAATCTCTTGTTTAGAATATTTATTGTTCTTGAGAAAAAAGGAATAAAAAAATGTGGGGCCATAAATCAATCATCTGAAAAAACAGACTTGAATGCTTAAGATTAACATTAATCTGATTTTGCTTTTTCTTTGTAAAAATGTGTACTTTGTGTCTTTCACCATCTTCCTGTATTTTTAGATTTGCAATTCTCAGCAGATTCCAATGCCCTATTGGAATTTATTGGGAAAAGCTTTCCAAAATATGTAAGACTTTGAAATAATCTAATTATATTACTAACTATCAGCAGGGGTTTTGAAATGTGATAATGAACTTCAAGGCCTAAAAGCCACCTCAATCCTTCTATTCAAAATGTGAAATAAAAATAACAATGTTGAAAATATTTCAGGTTAAAAAGCCTGCCTCGAAAAGTTCCCAGACTCACAGTACAGACAGGAAGTGAGGATGATGGATGGCCCTGCATTGGGTGGGCTCCTTCTCCATTCAACTACTACCCTCAGCAGCTGTAAGCAAGACATGGGGATAAAATCAGGTTGGAAAACAGAGAGATGGTCACTCTGCTCTGGGGAGGCACAGAGAAACATTGTGAGACTGTTCTGAGCAGAAGAGTTTGCAGGAAGATGAAAGAGGAGTAAAAAAAGGCTTTACTTCCATTCCCAACATGCTGTCAAAAGATGGAAAGGGCAAGGTTAGAAAGAGAGCTACACAGAGGAGATGATGCTGTATGCTGAGTCCTATCTCAATAATATGGAAAAAAGAGTGTGAGGCCCTGTGACACTGCTCCCTAAAAGAAAAAGAAAATGAAAATACTCTCTTAAAAGCTCTGAATGTGATACCAAGTCAGAGAGCTGTTCAGGGAATATGTTCATACTCTTTCCTGCATAGTCCTTAAGGAATCACACCTGGGTTTCTATTTCCAGGGAGGGTTTGAAGCAGTGATATCCAAGTACAAAGATCTGTATCCCAATATTCAAGCTAAACCGACCACATCTACTGGTTCCCTAATCCCTAATCCTAAGCATTAAAATACCTGTAGGTTTATGTACAATCACGATTCCGAGATATAAAGGATATTTGTTTTGGTGCAGTCTTCTGGAGAAGCCAGTTTGGAAGCAGCTTATTTTTTCTAATGGACTTATCTTGAAACTCCTTTCCAAAGAAAATGTAGTGCTACTTCTTTAAGGATTGTTGATTTGGTTTGGTTTGGTTTTCTTTTCTGTTTTCTAAGGCACATATCTTTCTCTAAAATCTTCTGTGGAACTTGCTATAGAGTGTGCTGAATTCCTTCTTATTAAGATGTTAAGAGCCTTTACTTGGATTTTATAATTTCAAGTTTGTCTTCAAGAAATTTAAATCACAGCAGTCAGAAAACACAATCATGTTTAAAGTTTGGAAAAGGACCAATACTGCAAAGTTCACCTCAAGTACAAATGGCCTTGGAGCGCAGCACTTAGTAAAGTAATGCAGTGTCTTTGAGATAGAAAAAGAAGCCAGTTGAGTAGCAACTTACCCTCCAGTTGTCCTATTAAAATAGTAATACAGAAAATAAACTGCTGTCTCAAATAAGCAAAAAGTTTTTATTCCCAAAACAGCTATGGTGAAGAAAAAGTGCGCTGCAATGTGCTAATGTGAAGAGTGCTACGAGTCCCTCTTCAAAAAAAATTACTCCTAGAATTTGCATTTTTAGTCTTTTCTTTGATTTCATTTGTATAAATGTTCGTGTTTGGGAAAAATTTGATATCAGCATCAATGAAGTTCAGTGGAATTCTTAAAAGAGATTGGTGTCTTCCATTGGCCCTGATTGTCCACCCAGGCTGATCCTTGCTGTAGGAAAGACAAACAGGTTTAATTTTCCATCTAACTCAAGGCATGAGGGAGACACAAGGCTGGATGATGCTGAGGGCAGCAGTAAGGACTGTAGGAAATACCTCCCTTCCCTTCATGGAGCACAAGGATGCCACAACTGGACATAAACATTTCCTGGTATGGTGAGATGTGACATCAAAATGAAGGAAAAGAGGCTTTCCAGATGATTCCAGAGCAGTCATAGCCCAAATACAAGATCATGGATGTCCAATGAAAAAACATCAAGGTGTGCAACCAGGAATCAGTGGAGAGGGCTGTGAGCAGAAGGCTGTCAGATTCCATTTTAGAGGTTGTCCAGCACTTCACAGCTCAGGGAACACACAACAGCCTGTGGAATTACACGGGACTCCACCTGAACCTCTACACAGCATGTTTGAAACTTGAAATAACAGTTGAAATTAACTTTGAAATAAAGACTTTATGAAAGCTACAATAATATCTGATCTTACCCAACCCCCTAAAACCCCCATCTGGTAGCAGTAAAAAAATTAAATCTCAAATTATTTCAAGTTAAATCCAAATATAGTATAAAAACTCTCAGTGTTTTCATAGGAACTTAATTTGTTAACTGATATCCTGGAATGTAACAGAGCAGAAATGTGTTTAATAAAATTGAAAGTTATGGAAAAGGTAGATCTGAAATTTTCCCACTTTATCTTTCTATCTGCTTCATTATCCAAGAACAATGAGGCATTCAACAAAATTGAAGGTGAATTATTGCAGTATGTCTCCATCAGGAAAGTTTCACTCTTTCAGTAACTATAGAGAAAACCTGAAGATAGTCGATAAAGATAGAATTTTAGAGTTTTTTAAATGAAATTTAAAACATATAGAAGATAATGCTATCTTTTTTTCCTTTGAAGAAAGAACATTCAAAGGTGAACTGTGTTTTCTACATGGAGGGGTTTTTAACACTCCCTTTCAATAACTGGACTTTTGTGAGAGCTGAGTATTTCAGTAGTCCTACCCCCAGCAGTCTTCTAGTTCTGAACAGAGCATTTGCAGCACAGCTAGGCGCATTTGGAATGCTTTGTACTGCCTTGTCAATGTGCCTTGTGGCCTGCCTCAGTGAAGGAAGCTTTATGAGTCTGAATTGGTATTTATTTGAGTTCATATCTACTGCCAGGTGAGCGCCTCTTTCTGCTACACAGACTGAAAGACGAGCTGTCTCCAGCAGTCATGTTCAAGTGCCAGCTGAATTTGGCTTTGTCCAGTCTTTCATCTTTACTCCTGATATGCTCAGCAAGTGTCATCTGCTCCGTGACATTTAGTGTGCATTAGGACTTTCATGTAGACTACCAAAAGGATTTCAAAAAGCAAAAGATCCCTGTCAAGATCAAGCTACATCTAACTCAGACCATCATGAAAGTGAAATTCCCCCAAGCAAAGATCCTGAATGACCCAGATTGCATGTTTAAGCCCTCTATTCAGCTACATGTATTCAATGCTTAGTGGGGTTTTTTTTCTCTCAGAATTCAGGAACAATTTTATGTTGGTCCTCAATTTATTTTTAGTCTATGTCACTATTTGTATGGCAGTACTTGAATCAGGGCACTGTGCACAGAAGAATGTCTTTAGAGGGTTTGTCATCAAGACTAGGGACAACAACAGAAAACAGGCAGAAGAATTTAGAACAGTGTTGGAGAACAGTAGGATTTTGCATATAAAATAATATTTCATGATAGTTAAACCACTTCCAGTGTCAGTTTTCTGAGAAATTGCACTCTAAGAGTATTCTTCTTTTAGTCTGTACTGCTGCTGCTAATGAAAACTGCATAGTGATGAGATCAGTAATCAGTACATATTTATGTGGTTTAGACTGTGTTCTCACCATCACCATCAGCACCAGTGCAAAGGTGCATCTAGAATAGACGCTGGTCCATGCTGGCCATCTAGCAGGTTTCTTAAAAACCAGGCTTGCGTTGTATAATCAGAAGAGGCAAAGATTAGTAAGAACATTGTACAGCTCAAGGAACTTGTCAGGAGGCATATTCATTATGTCGAAAAAAAAATTTAAAAAGGCATTTTACTAGATTTTAACAAAAGAGAAACTTTTTAGGGGAGTTGGTTTCTTTTTTTTTTTTTTTTTTTTTTTTTTTGCTTGGTTGCTGAGATTCTCCAAGACCTAATGAAAATGTCTGCAGTACCCAAAGTTCTTAAAAAACTTTAGGTTTGAATTTGCTGTATAAGCTTCCCATACTTCCCTGGATGACCTTTTGTTTCAGATACCCAATATCTGTAGATAATGCTACTGATCCTTCAAGAAAAATAATTCTCTGCACAGCATTAGTACAACATGGAGTTTTATTTTTTCTTTATAAAATATATCAAAGGTAATTTGATTTCTAAAGCAGATGTGTATTAAGAAGATACAATTGGGGTTTTTTTTCTGAAGAAATTGAAAATTATTTTTTTTAACTAAGGGGGTAGCTGAATCCAATAGCTGTTGTATGGGATATCACAAACATACTTTAAATACCTGAATCATGGAGCAAAATATATCCACTTTTTTTTAATATTTAATTTACTCAAACAGAAATCCTTGAAAATATCAGTTAAGTTCTGCAGAAAGTTTTGCTGAAAGACAAACCTAATATAGAAAAAATCTTCCTTTTCAAAAAATATTCCCTTATTTTTGCTTTAATCTCCATCCAACAATCTTTGTATTTCCAGGTAATTGTATGAAGGTAGCAGGACTTTGCTGTACTTCAAGCTAAGGTTCATGGCTAGGGAGACGTTGAATTACCTGACCATTTATATTTCTAACTTGATGGAACAACTCCAGCTACATTTATGATTGGAGGAAAGGTAAAATAAAAAAATCTTCAGAGGACCCATAGCATTAAGTCGTGATTATGGAGCACTTTCCTTGCAGCCACCTCATTTTATTCCCACCTTTGTGTTGATATGATCTGACTGTGTCTGAGCAGACTCAAATTGTTCACTCTGAGTAGACTCTGCTTTTTGTTGCAAGGATGAGTAAGATTTGAAGCCAGTTCACTTTGTGCAGGAGCTCAATATGTCACAGAGATCATTGTCAATACTAATTCACAAGAGAGTCCTTGTGCATTCCCAAAACTCACATCTCTATAGAACACATGCAGCTGCTGACACCAAACAGCTTGTGCACAGGAAAGCTACCTGCATATTGCAAATATTCTCAGGAATGTTAAACTCCATAGTTTTGCCCAGTTGCTCCTACTCATAAGCTTAAGCTGATGCATCCTCACTAACTTGTACCTTTGCAAACTTAGTAGTAAAAGCAGTTAGGAAAAAATGAGGGGAAAAAGCAGAAAGATATTTCATGAAAGGAAAGCCTGTACATAGATAAGTTGTCATGGAGGAGACAATATCTAGTGTAAGAAGAAATACCAAAGAGAGTTGACAAGACAGAGAATGTGTCTAACTAGGGCAGTATTCTTTTACTTGGTCATCATTGCTGCAGGCATTTCGGAGGGACATATGAGTAGACAAGACAAATCTTGCAATGGAGACAGCTACTCAAAGATTGCAATATCTAGCAGTTTTGGTAGCCTGAAATGACAAGTTCCAGAACAGACCATTCAACCAATTTTATTTGAAATATTTCCCTTTAACTCACAATTCCTTGCACAGTGCCTTGCTATTCAGACACACAGAATGTATCAGCCCCACTGATGTGTAAGACATGCTTTGTCTTCCAGCTGCATTAGACACATGAGGATCCTTTTGGAAGGAAACAAGCACATGGACTTCATTCAAACTATCATACCGAGCAGCATAATAATGATGCCAGGTGGTTTATAAACCTTAAATTAAAACCCACCAATAGAAATTCAGAGATTTTTAAATTATGCATATTGTGCCCAGTCTCAGAGAGCAAAGTCATTATGGACACAAAGAAAAGATGATGATTGTAAACCCAGTATCAAGGAGAAAAATCATATTGTCCAAAATTTTGATTACTACTTCCATTTTACCAAACTCTAGTGGATGGTTCCTTTTTTTTTCTTTTTTAGAAGATCTATGTAATTAGCGTACGCAATTTGACACCTCTCATCTTGTTGCAGCCTAATAACAAGAGCAATTGTTAGAAGGGAATGCTATGGTGCACCTGTGGATGTGCACAGATATAGCTGAAAATGTCACAGACGGTGCCTCTGCTGTGGCAGAGCTAACAAGACCCTCAAGCCACAGACATTTCCTATGGGCTTCCTGGGGAATCCATACTAGTTGTTCATTTTATGTCCCTTTTGACACCAGTAGCCTGCCAATAAAAACTGGCAACGTAACAGCACAAACCTTTCTTCCAGGGAATGGAGAAATTTTTGTGTCAGAGAGCAGGGCTGTAATACACACTGCTCTCAACGGCAGAACTGTGAGACCAGAAACAAGACAGATGCCAGTATTGGCACTGCTACCTTTATGGATTGCAGATGCCTTTACTTACTGACAAGCTGAATGCCAATTTTGTTTCCGTCACAGCTTTAGTTCCTATCCACAAAAAAAGCAGTTTTAAATGAGAAAACGAAGCAATCAGATTTAACCTACCAACTGTCTGTGGTAAATCTAGAAAGATTCCATTGGAAGTATTGACAATGATCCAAAACTTGCGTATCAGATAACTCTATAAAATGCACTCTCAAGAGCTCCCCCATGAATTACTTTTGCTTCCTTAGTGCTTCTTCTTTTGAGAACATGATCTCTCCATCCAAGCAGCATCCTGCCTTGCCACATAATCTCCTCAGAATTCATTTCTTCAAGGAAACTAAAATAGTGGTTTGATCACATTTGGAAATGTATTCCCTGGTGAAATGAGGTCAACCATCTACACCTCAGCTTGGATCTGGAGCTTCTGCAAAAGAAAAGGGTGTTTGATTCTCATTTGAAATATCTCGACAAGATTATTCTACCAATTTCTTTGCAATATTTGTGAGGTTTTATCTTACGCATAGATTTCATTTTTCAAAAATCACAGAAAATAGAGGTCTCTGTCTTCAAATGAATATTTGTTATATTTTTTTGGGTTTTTAAATTTTGTTTTGTTTTTATTTCAAAGCTTGTTGGGGTCTCTAGCTTGTCAGAGTGACCCTGAGAAAAATTGGAAAGTCTCTTTTCCCAGCCTGGTGCTTGAAGGAGTCAGGGCTCTTCATTTCTCAGTCTCAAGGTTGTTTATATATTGATTCTTAACTATAAAATTCTTTCTCCTGTCCTGCCAAGGTTTGCTCAGCAGGACAGTCCAGGGCGCTCTGCCTGCCCCCAGTGCGGTGTTATCTCTTTATACTAAAAACTACGTGTACAATGTTTACAATTACTTTCCAATGCCTATCACCTATGTTAGACAGTGAGCTTCTACTCTTGACCAATCTAGAAGTGCCAACATCACAGCAGAAGATGGAGGCCAAGAAGAAGAAGAAGGAGAAAGGCTGGACATGCCCAGATCCCTCCATCTTGTCCCCTGAACCCCCATTCTAAAAACCCCAAAATCGACTTTTTCACCCCGTGATAAATTCACTGTCATTCTACTTAATTTGTTGTGGCTTGCAGATCTTCATCTAAGGTTGGTAACTTGCTCCACAGGTCATAATCAAAAGCACAGGCATTTTGGGCTCTGTGCCAGGGTCTCTGAGACCCCTGGCAGGGGTCTTGGCTGTTCAGGACAGCCAGAGGGATGTCCTGGGTCTTGACAAAAGCTAAGGCTTTTTAATTTGATTTTTTTTGGAAGAGAAGGAATGTGCTTGAAATACCTTTCATTATTATTACTTAGTGTTTATTAAATAACAATAATATGCAAACCTTGTCTCCTTTTAGTTTTGACCTCTAGACCTGACATTGCAAGCAAATCAGGATTACAAATCCTATTTAGTAAACTGAGGCATGGAGTGAGAATATATAAGAAAAATATATCTATGTCAAAGCAGTGAAAAATTCAGAACACCATCCAGTTCTTCAATATCTTGATACCACACCTCTAACTACCCTTTTTCATAAAAATACCCAGCACAAGTATTAAGGCTTAAAAATTCAACACAATGAAGTTTGTTTCAAGACAAGTTTTTCTCTTACTATTGGCCACCAGCTACAGCAAACACTATAAGGTCCTCCACAGCCAAATTTTCATTTTTCAGGTACAAATGAGCTTGTCTGCCCCAGTGCAATTGGGAGTACCTAAGAGACATGTCTGACATGTTGACTTGTCTGACATTTACTTAAAGCGAAACTCTGTGAGCAAATACTTCCCTCTTTTTTTCTTTTTTTTCCCCAGATGAAACTGTTTGGGCTGCAAGTCTTTATTTGTAGGTGTTGACAGGATCAAACAGCAGAAATAAAGACTTGGTATAGACTTCTAGTGACTGGCTTCAACAGAATGCCACAGCTGTGTTTGAAGAGTTGTGTGTGGCATTCACCAGCTGTCAATGTTTCCATCCCTCCCATCCCATGTTCAGGAGGCCAGCAGTGGATGTTGGAGAGCTTTACTTGCTGCTCTCATGATACAGCACCACCAGGAAACCACTGACTTCATGGCAAAGGTCATTTCATGGATGGGAAACCAAAGCACACAGAAAAAGTGATTTACCCAGGAGAATCTCAAAGATGCAGAATAAGACATAATGAAATCCAAAGCTCTTGACTTCCAGGCAGGACCACTCATCTTCAGGCCTACTGCAAAGCTCATTGTAGGAATATGAGTTTCCTGACTATAGGGTACTAACACAAAAACATCTACTTTTGTTAGTGCTTTGAAGTTTTGAGACACTATAGCACCATTGATTTTGCTAGTTTCTCTGGTGATGGAATTTTCAAATCATGTTGCTTCATTCTGCTGAACAAAAACCTAGCAATTTTATGGTTTTTTTTTTTTTTTTTAATGCTAGCCTGTATGTCAACACAACAACCCAATACAGATATCAGCAGTTACAGCCAAGTCAGAAATGGGATATAAGTTTCCTCTAAGTACTCTGTTTACACAGCTGTGAAAAAAAAATGTTTTGGACTCAAAGACTCTTTTTGCACTGAAAGGAAAATTTACAAAACCTGTGTCAACTGACTTCAGAAACCAAGAACATTGTTTTGAGTTATGGCATACAAACAGAGCAGTGCATGACAAGGCTCAAGGTGATCTGAAGACATGGATCAAGTATACAAAAGTCCAAAGAAGAAAAAAAAAGAGTCAAAGGAGAACACAGCTTCCAAGGCAATACTTAAATTGGTGTTAAACAACTTGTCTTCGAGAGTTTATTATACAGTTAAAAATCATGTGTGCAAAATGGTTTTCTAGCTCCAAATTTCAGTGCAAGCCACTTCTGATTCATTAATAGATGTTATATAACACGACATATGTTGCAATATTGACCTAATACTGCGCATTTAATCACATTTTCAAGAATCATAAAAATTACGAACTACTTCCAATTTGTTCCATAAAGGGGTTACTTCTTTCTAGGCATGCTTGCTTTCTCCTCTAAGCGCTGCTCATATCCAAGAAAATTCTGGTTCCACCAAAACATGTGCTTTACATAAAAAAAAAAATTAGATTTTTTTTAATCATACCAGTATAAACAGACCATTAAGGCCTAAACCAGGAAGTTTAGAGGAGGGTTATGGCCAGCCAGCCAGAGGCTAGTCACCTCTAGAAGCATGGAATTAAATCAACATTTGTTGTGATCTAGCATGGTGATTCATATGGCCCTCAGTTAAAAAGATAATTGCAGCGCTGACAGACATATCTGAATACAGCAATTTTGATCCCTTTTTATTTGTGGTGTGCCATTAGATAGGGTGCACATGTGAGCATCTGAGTCTGTCCAATACTTCTTCATTTAGACCTCCCACTTACTGTTACAGATTAATAGGTTGCTCTTTTCCAGATCCTGGGACTGTTCTTTTATCTTCAAACTCTGTCTATTCACATGCTTTCTCAAAAGCTATTAACAGTCTTCTGCTTCTTAGTGCTATTCAATAGGGAAAATTAACATTTGAATTGACTGCTCTTGCTGTGGGCAACATTCTGCATATTCAAGGGTCAGAAGATATCTGGATGAAGATTACAATAATTTTCATGTTTTATCTTATTTATATGGAGGTAACCACACAGAGCCCTTTGCTTGCAAAATCTGGGAAAAGTGTGCAGTCATTTAAAAAAAACTTTTTCTTTAGAGATATTTGTTTCTTCCTACTTTTTGAATTCTAAAAGTTGCGAAAATTTAAGGGTTGGTTGTAGTGGAAAACAGCATAAGGGAACATGACTAGTATCTTGAATTCATGCCAGTTTGATAAGACAAAATAAATGTTCACCAGTGAGTATGAGACAATGGGATAAAGATCATATTGCTGCCAGCCCAGCAGTGTGGCAGTAGGAAGGTTAAATAAGAGCAGAACTTATTGTGACTCGCTCCAAGAAAAATGATTCCTTCAATGACATTGGACAGCTGCAGGACATTCAATGTATGTCTGAGGAATCCCTCTCCTTCCTTCTCCTTCTCCTTCTCCTTCTCCTTCTCCTTCTCCTTCTCCTTCTCCTTCTCCTTCTCCTTCTCCTTCTCCTTCTCCTTCTCCTTCTCCTTCTCCTTCTCCTTCTCCTTCTCCTTCTCCTTCTCCTTCTCCTTCTCCTTCTCCTTCTCCTTCTCCTTCTCCTTCTCCTTTTAAAACAGATTACTCTGCCATAGTGCTTATTTTCTTTCTTGCATTTTTGAAATGATATTTAAGCCCATAAAGCTAACAAGGTAATATAAAATTGCTTAGATAGGCAATATATCCCAGTCTTGGCTTCTTAAAAACATTCAGCTTCTCAAGAGTAAAGGAATGAAATATTCTGTTTAACGATTCACCAAGTATTTTTCCAAAGCAGGAGGGAGAAGGGCTATAGACTGTTTTCAGTTTTCATTTCAGTGCCCAGACTCTAACAATGAGAAAAAGCAGTGAAGTGAATTTTTTCAGAGAAGACTGCTAACCAGAACATCAGCCTGGCTCATTGACAGTCCTGGGTGGGATTTCTGCTGCCCTTCAACTGTCTTAAGCCTAGTAAACAAAATACATTCTTCCAGGCGGTGCCTTAGTGTAATGTCCGTTTTTTCTTCATTAGAAAAGCTTCCTGATTCTGAGTAAATAATTTGAAATAGACTTCCCAGTAAAAGAAACACTGATTTAATCAGTTATTATGATTTAATAATAACTGATTAAATCAGTTATTGTTATTTGAGAGGACAGCATTACCTGTGTGCAATGGTAACATGTTCTTTGCTGCTCAGCTGAGGCATTTCCAGCTTACCCAGTTCTTGGGGGACAATGCTTGAAGCAGACTGCATATTTTCAATGTAAGAATAATACAGCAAATGCACAAAGTTCCTGCAAACATCCCCGCTTGGACCTGCTCGTGTATTCTGCCAAACCAGTTATACATGGGGGGTAGAGGGAATTACACTGAAGTTAGGAAGTAACACTGGCATGAAGTCAGCGTAACAGAGGGAATTAGGGTGCTTATCTCTGGCAAAGACTGCAGCATTATGCTATTTCTTTTCCACCATTTCCCTGCTTCTGTGTAAGTGAGATTAGACACGGGATTAACTGAGCTTCTGAAAAAATGAAAGGAACGCATCTGCAGGTCTCAGAGAGCTCAGTAATGCTACAAAATGCTGAAAACAAGCACTTTATTAGTTATATTGCCAAGATTAGCATTGTCAGCACCATGTCCCCAAGCTGTGCAGTCCTTTGTGACCACAAAAGTTGCCAGGGTCTGTCCTACGATGTGCATGGTGTCTTTTGATGCTGAAGAGTAAAACTGGTTCCTTCAGGGAAGGGATTCTTTATTCTACTTAGAAACATTCTGCCATAGGAGATAATTCTTATCATAAAGAGTTCATCTAGTTTAATGCATTTCAACACAGCTAATTTAGAGGACTATAATTTAGCAACCTGCATTATCTTGCTATTCTGTACTTTTTAGGAGTACACAATACGTGTGGGATAATTTCTCTCTGGCTTCACCATGCATCTTGCTACAGCAAGAAGCATTTGTCTCACATAACATACAGTGCATTTTTTCTAGATATTTTTGGTTTTGCTACTTTCAGTTTAGTACAGTGTTCTTTTGTAAACCATACAAAATACACAGGCAAACTCATTGCAGGTTCTCATTGTCCTAGATAAGCAAAGACATTTTACAGCCCATTTGCCAATGCTTAAAAAAACTGAACCAAAACAAAAACCAACACTATTTTCTTTTGGTTTTAGTTCAATTCAATTTAACACCTTCATGGGTATTTTTTTTTCAGTATTTTGATGGACTTAAGCATTTACTAACTGCTACAAGAAAAATAGAGGTTGGAAAATATGGAGAACCATCCTGACACAGACATCCACAGGAGTGAAAAGTCTATATTTATATGCCCACACACTGTCATTCCCAGGCTGTTCTGAGAGCTGCTTAGTGATAGCTGAGATTCTGGGCCAGCCACTTCTGTAATAATTTTTTTCACTCTTTCTATTGTTGTAAGTGAAAAAAAATGGCAGTTCTCCAGTGACCAAATTAAGAACAACTCAACTGCATTTTGTCCAAAGCTATTCATTCATACAAGCAGCATTATAAAATGTTCTAATTAAATGCAAGCAGCATATTATATATCGTCTTTCTAATTTCAGAGAAGGGCTCACCATACCATTATTAACAAACTAAAATAAAATATTTTAAAAGCTTTTGCAGTCAAATCCATTTGTGGCTGCACTTTTATGAATAGTTCTTTGTTTTCTTTAGTTCTGCATGATGAATTCAACCTTGCCATTTTTATTCCTGACAAGACAAGAGGCATAAGGTGTTAGCAGCACAAGATGATAAGCCACGTTACCTTCAGTGCATCACTGCTGCCAGAAATGCAAGGCCTTTCTTGTGCAAGCTCAGAGACTGACACCGTGATGTCTCTGCAGACAGGGAGCTTGGTGTCACAGGGATTTTCCTTCACCTTACCAGGAAGAATGGATACAATTACTTTATCTTGTCTGTCTAGCAGTTCCTGCACTTTCCCAGCACAGAGGACTGACCTTTTTGTCACCTTCAGGTGATGTTTCTGATAGAAACCTGGGCTCCAACAAGAGAGCTGATTGACAACAGCAGCATAAGCAGCTGCCATCTGGAGCAGCTACTGATGAGGTTTGGAGCTGTAGTGATCAAAAAACAAGAACTCCTTTTGATAGGCAATGTTTTTGTTCCTCTCAGGGCTGATATTTGTGATCAGCAAATATCAGGAACGTGGATGTTTCTGTTACCGTTTCTCCTTATTCCCCTAAAATACGTGCAGGACCTGTTCTCAGCACATACTATTATTCTCAGTATGTTCTCCAGCAGTGAAGCTCACTGACCCCAGATGTTCTCAAAATGCTCAGAGGCAAGAATTCATGGAGGAAAGAGAATTTGGACCCTGAAAAAACTTAGGTGACGTTTTCCTGTCCTACCCCACAATAATAAACCAGATGAAGTTGAATCTGCCTCCTTGATGTGAAAATCACATTTATAAAATTTTAAGCCTGCCTTCTGTAGAAGAAATAAAGGCTTCTTGACCGCAGGAATGCAGGGATCTACATGCTAGGAGACATTTTTTGCAGTAAATTATGACAAAGAATTCCTATGTTTTTGTTATTTATGTCCTTCATCGTGGAAATATCTGGTTTCTGAAAGGATCACACCTCAGCAGTTATGACACAGTCCATAAATCTGTAAAAAATAGAGGCATTTATTTATCATCTAGTATGGACTGTTAGTCATCTGCTTTTCTTTTCAAATAGAAATGCTCTAACAACCACAGAAACAGTGAATTACCATTTGGTTGTAGACATGATGGGTAGGCAGAGACTACAATGCTGCAACTGCATGCTTCATGAGCACATCTCACACTTTAGATTGGACCATGCTATATCTGCAAACTTTTTCATAAAAGCCTTTACTTGAAGTTTTCAAGTGAATTTCTCCTGAATCAATCACTCTGTATCCTTTGATTGCACTGTGCAGGGAGATGATTTATTTACATGCTGAAAAGGTCAATGTTGAAAAAATCTGTATTAACAGTGCATAATCATTGCATTCAAGTGAAACATAAAAATGCATGAACCCAGGAATTCATTTTGCCTTTTTACCTCTATGTACACAGGCTTGAGACATCTTTGTGGAGAAGTAATGCAGTATGTTAGGGTAAATCAAGTGATTGGCAAGCTTGTTCATAATATTAACCTTTCTGATTACTAATAGGAACAAAAAAGAGTGGAGCAACCAACAAAAAATATGGGTTAGATTAATCATCTAAAATATATAATTAATTCAAGGGTGTGTTACATTTGCATAATAGCTGCCTTTTATTTTCAGACCCAGTTAACAGGATACAAGCCCTCATAATAGGTTTTGAATTACATTACTTGTTTATTTAATTTACTGTATGCCGTAATGCAACTAGAATACAGACTGCTAAAAATATTTATAGATTTTCATTCAGTGTGGTTATCCAAAATATCAAGGATTAATTCCTCTTCTAGTGTAAATTGGCATAGCTCCCTGTACTTGATGTGATTTTCCCCTGCTAATTAAAGTATAAATGCATCCATGTTGTTTCTGTCAGCTGAAGTTATAAATGCTGCAAGGCTGATGTACCTCTGACACATATTTTTGCTGTATTGTGGTCTAATCAATCAGCTGTGGTAAAAGACACATAAATTGTGATTCAACAGGAAATCTAGACTACTACTGCAACTTCCACAAAAATCATCCAGTCCCTTTTTTTAATCTCTATCCTGCAGCTTCTGTATACACCACATCCAATAAAACATATGGACTTCACTTAAAATTGTTTAAGAGATAATTGCTGTGTTTTTGCTATTTCCTCTCTGGTTTCCTTCTGTGATTCTCACATGGTCTCTCTGCTGTCTAATAATTCCTTCTACTCTCATGAATCCCAATGTAATTACTTCTTAATGCATCAAGTGTTTTCTTGGTTCTGTGATAATTTCCTTTATTAAAAAAAAAATCTGTTTCTACAGTGATTATAGTATTCATCAATTAATTTCAGGTAGGGTCCTATATGGCACACTACTACTGATATTAAAAAAAAGAAAATCTTCCATAATCTTGGAGAAAATACCAAATAGCTAGCAATCTTTTCTGGGACTGGCCACATGGCAGGTCTTCAAAAGGGTTGAAAATTTCCAGGAAGAGGAATTTTCTGTGGAAGTGAAATACCCTCTCCAGCCCTGTTTTCTCTCCAGAATTTCCTTTCTGAGGGAACACAGCCATCTGCCTCCCTAACAGCCCTGACAGAGCTCCACTCTTCCTCAGACCTTCCCTTCATCCCTAAACAGTGTAGTAAACCACTCTTGTGTTTGCCTAGGACTCAGAGAAGTGAAATGTATGCATTCCTGTTTACCTCTGGTAGCAGCAGGGGGGAGAACCACAAAAACACAAAAATAAACCTTAAAAACTCAACAAAATTTAGCTGGACAATTCAGCATTTCCTGAGGCTATACAAAATATACCACAAACCCCCTCTTTGCTATAATGTTTTTATTTAAGGTTTTCTTTCATGGATAGGATTGTTGGTTTGCTGTCAAAAAAAATCCAGTCCCTGTGCTACTTCTCAGTGGGATGGTTATCAAATATGTTAATAATAATAGCAGAGGCATCAGCTCTTCCAGCCATTAGGTAATGACAGTGCCTTTAGGACTGACTCTGAAGGAAAAGGGCAGGAACATTTCAAATGGGCCAGGGAAGACTGCCACTAGGTAATTTATTGAAACAATTTCCCTTCTTACCATTTCCAAGTTCCTGTCACTTTTGCAATATCCAAATCAGACCTGCTTGCAGAATCAGGTGAATTCAAGGACAGGTTAAAGACCACAACACCTTGTTTCACCAGGTTAAGTGATTAAAGATCCCTGTTAAATATGCCAACAATCACAGCTGATGCTTTATGAAAGCCCAGAACATATCATCATCAAAGGCCTGACCCTGGACTGTGCCTGCTGCACTCACACCACTGGACTCACCTCATTCTCTCAGCTCCTCAAGTATGACTAGTAAAGCCCATAATTTTTTAATGTTATCTTTGGTCCCTTTAATTCTGTCTAGTAAATCCCTTACCTCCCTTTTCCAGGGATGACATCTGTATGCAACAGTTCACATAGAGATAATGGTCCTGGGGAGAGTTGCTTGCAGAATGTGTAGTTCTTCAGTTCTATATTATTTTATAGCCTTTTTAAAAAATAGGAGGACCAGAGGACCTATAATACTTCTTTTTTGTGGCAATCAATTGTATCTCACTGGGGGGGATTTTAATTGGAATTGTGGTTTTGTGGAAATTTTAAGTACTGCATGCTGTACAATGAAAGAGCAAAGACCAAAACTTGATGGAGAGTTTGTCCCACTAACTCTGATTTTTGCCATTTTTATATAGGCAATCCTCTAAATCTTAGCCACCCATAGAATGATGCAAGTTACTCTGGTCCTCTGGGTATCCACTGATCCACACAGTGCTCAAAACTGAGCCAATCTAGAGGAATCAGGGAACTTTTCATTACAGTCAAGAAAATCTCCAAAGATAGATATATTAGAATTCTGTGGGAAATCTGGTACAGTATCTGACAAATGTTGTAAGTCAAAAAAACTTACCTTAAGAGAATTTCCCCTGTTTTTCCTTTACCCCTTAACCTTTTGCTCCCCACCTCTAAGGAAATGATAAATCACTTTAAACATATGTAAAGAAGCATTTTACTTACTCATGTTTTTCCTTTTCCCATGCAACCAAAATGTTTTAAATTAATTATGTGGTCTGCCATTTGAAGTCCTCATTTAGTTTTCTTTACATTCAAAATACAGGTTCAGAGTGGACTTATTTAAAAGTTTCAGTGTTCTGAGATCCTTTATAATTTTCAGTGCTGGGGTTGTTCTAAACTCACCAGAATTATTAATCCTGTATTTCCTTCACAGATCCTCTAGAACAAGCAACTAGGGGAGTTTTTATGGTATTACTGGCTCATATACTTTTTGATAAGGAAATTTTGAACAATGACTTTGAAAAAGTTCTTTAATTTAAATCAGCTTCCTTTATCACACTGAAGAGATTTTGATTTTCAATGTTATCCATGGTTTTAATACACTGGTATTCACACTAAAGCAGATATTTAAAGAGATGCGAACAGAAGTTCAATATGATATATAACAGTGTAAATTTCACATTTTTCATGAAAGAACAGAAATACATGCACACACGGTAACTGGTGCTGAAATTATAGTGGGCAAGTTGCAGAGACCCATGGTGACAAGACAACCCCCCAGGCTCAACACTAGGCTGGGCTCCACAAGCCTGGCTTGGATGCAGTGGTTCCCCTGCAAAGAGCTCGCCACCTTCCACTGGGTTTTGCATCGTGGAGGACAAAAACTGTGGAAGTGCTGAAACACATGGGTATCCTCCAGTAATAATAGAGGGATTAATGGAAACCCCTCTGGGTGGGAAGGGTTTGGGACCATTCCTTCCCCTTCAGGGAATGTTCTCAGTGCCCAGCACCACACAAAAGGTGTGTGCAAAATATCACCCCACCATGGCCCTGACACACCACCAGCCCTGCCTGTCCCTGCTCACCCCTCTCTGTGTTATCTCCCCCCTCCTACATTCCAGGACCACATTTCAGCCCCCCAGGGCTGTCAGCCCCTGCCCTGCAACACCACGGCAGGGTCAATCTCCATGCCTGGCCATGGGATGCTCCCAACTGAGTCCACATATTTCCAGGAAGGCGACTGAAGCCTGGGACTGGGGCTGCCCCAAGGTCCAGCACTGCCCTGCTCCTGGCCTTGCTGGTGGGACAGGCACTGGCTGCCAGACCCTGCCCTCCATGGGGTCTGCACCCATGCATTTCAAAAGAAAGCTGTTGCCCAAAACAGCTAATCCTGAAGCAGAGGGCAAATATCTGAATCCAAGTCTCTCAAAGGTGCCCAGACCATGAGGATAGAACCTCTCACAGCCGTTTTCTAGCCACAGAATCTCTTAGCTTGGTTCAGCACCTGTTGTAGATCCCTGGTTTTAGTACAGGAGTGGGAAGTGAGTGATGCTGTGAATTTTTCTCCTGGAGCTGGGCACCTGCCCTTAGGCTTTGCAACACCAGCAGTCTTAGAGTCTTGAGACCTTTTCTTTTTTTCTAGTCTGCACTTCAGTGCCAAAGTTGTCTTTTGATCTATCTCTTACTGAGAAGTTGCTTTGCAAGGGAAATTTTAGAAGTCCAGAGGGGTCTATTTTATTCTTTCTATTCATTGCAATAAAGACCAAAATTGAATGAGTGGGAGGCAATACCAAATGAGGGGAATGGATTTCACCACCCTTAGGCTATTTCAACTATCACTCTTCTTTACACTGGGATCCTCTGGGCATTGCAGGAAGCCAATAGTTTTTAAATGCAAAGTTAGTAATCATTAGCAAGAAACATAAGAATCTCTTTCCAGCTGGGAGAGAAATCAGTGGTGAAGCAGTTGAACAGAATGCTGCTACTTACACAAAAGCAAATATCACACACTATAAGAGTCATTTCTGGCAGTGAGATCTGCCAGAAGGAAAGAATTTATTGGGCATAAAGTAGAAGAATATTCACAGATCCTTATGTACCTCTGCCTGTGATATAAACTCCACAGCAGGATTTCAGGTTGATGTTTTTATTCAGACAT
Source organism: Fringilla coelebs (assembly GCF_963513975.1). Taxonomy (NCBI): domain Eukaryota; kingdom Metazoa; phylum Chordata; class Aves; order Passeriformes; family Fringillidae; genus Fringilla; species Fringilla coelebs. The sequence goes on along the minus strand of NC_140028.1, from coordinate 51,147,578 downwards.
AAACTAAAAACATTCTAATCTTATTTTGTACTATTTCAATGCCAGTATAGGTCTACCCACTGTAATTGTATCATAATATAGCAAGTAGGATGTTCCAATGTGGCTTTAGCCAAGAGAACTGGCATATCTGAAAAGATGTCTACACTGCAGATACTTGAAATTGGGCAGACATAGCCAGGTTGCCTTTAAACTAGCTTGTATGGGGAGTCAGCTCACCTTAAAATTTCTTAAAAGCATTACCAGCATTGATTCTGCTATCCCATGAAGAGCCCTCTGTGCAGTGCTCTTCAGACATAAAGAGTGAAGAGTAAAGGGGAAGTGTTCTGTGCTCAGTAAAATTGCCTCTCCAGCTGCCAACAAGAGGGTGAAAAACTGGGTACAAGGACCTGTACTTCTGCTGCAATGCCAAAACCCTGAGTAACAGGCACCACCAGGGGCTGCCTGACCTGACAGACATCCCACCATTGATTTTACCCTGGATCATGGGGATTTCAATTTACTTACCTTTGCTGATATGAAGTGTTTTGGTGCCTGAATGCTATTAGGTCAGTGCCCTGTGTCCCAGTGTTATCAGGTCATAGAAGAATCTACCTGCATTAACACTTGACTAAAATCGACAGAATTTCAGACAGGAAAAATCATCACACTCTGAGAACTGGGGAGAAGTAGACTGAGCTCTTTTCCTGCTTTCTCTTGAACTTCTCTTGACCCATCCCTCACAGTGCTACTTTCTTGCTCATTACAATTTGGACAAGGCAACGCAAACTGTAAAATCTAACCTTGGTGAGTTATTATCAAATTCTTCATACATTCTGCGAAGGATCACTGAATTCACCTGCTGAGATCTTGTCCTTGATGGCAAATACATGTTGTGAAGCTCTCCCTTTGCCATGTAATATGCAACATGTTGCAAATATTAAGCTTAAATTCTGCAAAGCCATGTACAGAAGTGTAAAGAAGATACACCTGAAATGGTGCAAATACCACCACTCTTCCCAATGTAAGTCATGCACATGCACACTCGCTGTGAAGATATCCTATCAATGCACATTAGGCTAAAGCATTTGGGATAAACCTGACTGAAGTGGGGCTATCTACAAAAGCAAGTCAAGAGGAGGAATACAAAACACATAAAACTATGTCAATGAAGGAAGCAAGTGCCGATTTTGATCTGAGCATATACAGTCAGTACTTACACATGTAAAAAGGCGTGTAGCAAAATCTTTTGTAAGAAACTCATCATGGAAGCATAGGCTGATAATTTAAATCTGTGGCTGATCCACCTCAGAGATTTTCACTGTCACCAGAACCAAGGTATTTAGTACAAATTATGGTTATCTGAGGAAGCCCATTGTGAATCACTGCCCTGTTCAGAATATACATTCTGTGACAAATACAGCAGGGTTTCTCTTTGGTGCATATAGACCTTTATAATGCCAAGGATTTGGATCATCTCAGTTACAACCTGAACGTGGTGGTTTGCCAAGGCCTAGGGCAAGGCTGGGATGTTGTGCAGGACATCAGACTGTACCCTCTGCCTCTAGCTAGTGAGATGTTCACCCCTTTGTCTTGCAATGAGCCTTCAGTGCACTTACCCTGATTCTTGTTCAGACTGCCTGCATCTGCCACAGGCCTGCTGATACTGCCAGGGCGCAGGGGCACCACAGGACACGGCACACATTTGGTAGATGAAGGACTGGCATGTCAACTGTTTCTCATTAGCACCTTCTCCTCCAGACCTCACTCTTGCAAACGCACCAGGAGCAACATTGCACACTGCTCCTGCTCCTGTCCCCGGGTTCCTTCCACACAAGGTGCTTTTCCATGTTTGATTCTGCTCCCATGTATCAGTGCCTCATCCTATATCTGCTAAAGTGCTTTATCAACCCTATCACAAACTAGCCACTTCTAAATCCTAAAGAATAAACCAGAATTTGGCCCTAAAAATATTAAATTAAAATGTTTAAATTTAAAACAACTTAGAGTGCCAATGACTGCCTTTCTCTCTAACCTCAGTTCCATAACACCTATCTTGAGGTAACACATTTACTAAAACTAGACCTTCCCTCTCCTACCTAAGTTTTCTGTAGGCACCAGGGTAGGTCATCCAGGTGTGACAAATACAACAGCTTAGAGGGGGCTGAAGGTCCACTGTTGGCTGACAATAACTGGAATGAAATTTAGGAATACAATCCTGACTTGTTTTTCTATTCATGAATGAACTACACTCACATGCCTATAACAATCTGGTCAGGCTGGCCTTTTAGTGCCCTTAATTTTCCCTGGGCAAGGTTTAGATCCAGTGGCTGCAATAGCCAAGACAAAATACACTTGTTTTTAATGACAGATCACTTGATCAAGCCTCTGCTTTAGCCATCTGTGCATATTTCACTTAATCCCACTTCCCAAATTAAACTGTTTAGCTACACTGTAAGCCATAGGAGAGTGCATCAAAAAGCAATAGAACTCAAAACACATAGAAGGAGAGAGAAGAGGACCTTTAGCTCTTTGGCAAGTGTTTAGAGTTTGAAAAATACTAATGCTGAAGCTTATAGCAGCAAAAAATTCTTCATTCTTCTGGGGCTCCAGGCCAAAACAATCACGTGTGTTTAGTGTGAAAGTACATTTACCATTTTAAGTTCCATTCCCACCTTAATTCAAAACCACTTATGAGAAAATAAATTTTATCAGTGAAGATATAAAAACCATAATAGCCCACTTAGAAAATATAATAGGTGTTAGAAGAAACATTCACTATGTACATTGATGGATTAGCCCCATTGGTTCCCCTCAGCTTTTCCAATTATAAAGATGTTAACACGAAATTTACTCTTGAAGACTCTTGAGGAGCTGCACAAGACACTTTTGTGAGTTGAAATGGTGGGGACTATGCTAATTTACAGCAAATACCAGTGTATAGTAGTTCATTCAGTGATGAAGTGAGTCAAATTGAAGTGAGCCATTTCGAAAGTCCTATCAGCCTTACAATTATACCAACAAGCAGCTAATACAACAATTTTTGTGGAACTGAAGAATTTCTTAAAAGACCAGTTCTACTAGCCAAGTCTGTAGAGATTTTTTTAATTCCAGCTTCCACCAAAACATACCTACATTCCTGAAAATATATAGCCCACTTGTCTGCAAGCTTGACTACCCTTCCCAGCTGCAACAAGTGATGTTCTGTCTCTCTCCCCTAGAAGTCAATGTGGAACAATATCATCAGATCATTATGGCTGCAGCACTTCTCATCTTAAGCCAACTAAACAGCGTTTAAGTATTGCAGTTCAATGGGAATGCCCATTGATCCAGGGTATGTTAATCTGTAAAGAGTGGAGAGATCCCTGAAGGGTGAATTCTGTCTGCATTCACCCTTGCTCTGGGAGGTCCCAGGAGCTCTGTGCAGAAACTTCTGCTTCCCCTGGGTCTCAAAACCATTGAGCTGGGACTGTATGGCAGCACACACAGGCCACTACACCCTGCACAACCACAGCTCATTCAGTGTTCTCAGCCCCCTGGGGAACACAGACGTGTGTGGCAGCATGCACTGACACTGTGGCACCTCAGCAGGACCCCAGAGAGCAGGGTTACCACTACCCTCAGGGAGGTCTACACATGTATTCCACTGCTGTGGTTTGACACTGGCCCTACACCAGGCACACATGAGAGTCACTTGCTCACACATCCCCCCAGCCCTGCTACAGCGGGACAAAGGAGGGAAAAAGGGAAAAAAGTTACAAAGGTTTCATGAGTGAGATAAGGACCGGGAGAAACCTTTCAAAGGTAAAGCAGGCTCAGCTTAAGGTTGCAAAGTACAACCTATTACTAACAGAATTGGAAGAGGATAATGGGAAACAAAACAAGTCCTTAAAACACCTTTCCCTCTCCAGCCCCTCTCTCCATCCCACCAACAGCGCAGGGAGACAGGGATGGGGGTTTGTCCGTTCATCACTGAGATTTTCTTCCGCTGCTCTGGGAGAGGAGTCCTTCCCCTGTGAGGCTGTGGGATCCCTCACACAGCAGGCAGTTCTCCATGAAATTCTCTGGCGTGGGTCCACTCTCATGAGCAGCAGCCACACCAAACCTGCTGCAACGTGAATTCCCCCCCACAGGCAGACAGTCCTCCCAAAACTGCTGTGACACGGCTCTCTTCCCACGGGGTGCAGCCCTCCAGGGACAGGCTGCTCCAGCCTGGAACCAGGGGCCTTCTCTCTCCATCAGGTCTCCCACTGGATCACAGCCTCCTCCAGGCATCCACCTGCTCTGGCCTGGGCACCTCCATGGGCTGTGGGTGGATCTCTGCATCCCCCATAGATCCCCACGGGCTGAGGGTGGATCTCTGCATCCCCTGTGGATCCCCATGGGCTGTGGGTGGATCTCTGTATCCCCCATGGATGGATCCCCATGGGCTGAGGGTGGATCTCTGCATCCCCCATGGATCCCCATGGGCTGTGGGTGGATCTCTGCATCCCCCATGGATCCCATGGGCTGTGGGTGGATATCTGCATCCCCCATGGATCCCCATGGGCTGTGGGTGGATCTCTGTATCCCCCATGGATGGATCCCCATGGGCTGAGGGTGGATCTCTGCATCCCCCATGGATCCCATGGGCTGTGGGTGGATCTCTGCATCCCCCATGGATCTCCATGGGCTGTGGGTGGATCTCTGCATCCCCTGTGGATCCCCATGGGCTGAGGGTGGATCTCTGCATCCCCCATGGATCCCCATAGGCTGTGGGTGGATCTCTGCATCCCCCATGGATCCCCATGGGCTGTGGGTGGATCTCTGCAATCTCTGCATCCCCCGTGGATCCCCATGCCTGCAGAGGCACAGCTGCTTCACCATGGTCTCACCACAGCCTGCAGAGGAATCTTGGCTCTGGTGCCTGGAGCACCTCCTGCCCCTCCTTCTCCACTCACCTTGGTGTCTCCATGTTGTTTCCCCTCAGATGTTCTCACCTCCTCCTCTTATATGACTAGAAGCAAAATCCCATTACTTTGTTTTGATTTTCTTCCTAAATATATCATCGCAGAGGCATTAATAACCTCTCTCACTGGCCCAGTTTTGGCCAGCATCATGTCCATCTTCAGAGCTGTCAAGGACTGTGTCTGCTGAAGGTGGTGGGAAGCTTCCAGCAGCTTGGCACAGGAGCATCTGGTAGCCCTCCTCCTACCAAAACCAGGTCGTGCTAAACCAATACATCCATTTGTAGCTATATGCTAAAACATGATATTATTCTACTACAGGATAGAGTAGGCATTCATGAAAGGGCAAGAATAGACATCCTTATAAGTGAATTTTAGCCTTGATCTTCTATAATCTGTTCCTCTGCCCTCCAATCTATACTTGCTTAGTAGCTTTCCTCACAATCCAGTAGACTGCATTTTTGTGGTGATTTTCCTTTGCACAAATAAAAAAACCAAACCCTCCCAGACCATTTTCCATGTGTGAAAAGAACATAGGTACAATTTTTCCACTGTTAATATAAACACTATCCTTTTGTAAATTCAGCCTTAGAGTATTTTGATAGGCAGATAAATAAGGACTTTTACTACAGTCTCTGATTCCCAGGTGGGTGATATTTTCTGTAGTGTTATTACCACCTGTATAAATAGCAGCACTACTGCTGGTGTAATTTGGACTGCTGTGGATGTATGCACTCAAAGCACAATTAGATAGTTCTAGTTGTTCTCCTATAAAGTGATAACTGCAGTCACCTGGCATTTGGTAAATATATTCAGCAACCTCAGCGCTCCAGAACATCTCCCTAATTTACCACAAATAAAGAACACTGCATAAAGCCTGGCATCCCTTGTGAAGCATCCTGTAATTGCTAGCAGAAGGGGGAACACAGCACATTCAGATGCCAAGGTACTTCGGCTCCAAATATCCACTAACAATTTTTATTACATAAGCTTTTAGGTTTGAACAAGAGCACTCCTACACCACTGTGTTTCTCTGATGTAATTAGGGAGGAATGTACCCTAGCAAATATACTGATCCAGAATGAAAATATGTTTGCAGTGCTGTAGCACTCTTTAGTCTGAACATCCACTGGAAATGTAAAATTAGGTTTGGCTTGGTTTGGTTGGTGTCCATTGTTACATAATTAAAGGTCTGTGCCCTTTTGTCAATATTTATAAAGAAATTCATTCAAGAATAACTAATGTTGTATTCCATAAACATGAGCACTGAAGACTACAAAGGGAAATGTATTCTTACCCAGAGGTACATTCTTAAAAGACCTGTGTGATGCCCCACAAAGGTCCAGAAAAAAAAAATGAGGTATATCCTTAAACCTCTGAAGAAGTAACACTGCATGACTAATAAATTGTGATGCATCATCACAGCAGTCTTTACCTATTTCAGGTCATTAAGGAAGGAAGTTCTTGATTTTCTATTTTTTCCCTTGCATCCCTTAAAGTGTGGCATAACCTTTCCATCATAAAAGCATTAGGAGCAGCTAGGGCATTAAAAGCAGCTAAATTTCAGTACTTCATTTAGAATATCCAATCCAGGAATGTTATGGGAAGTATTTGCATTATATGTCAACTCTTAATTTCAATTTCTCCCTCCTCTTTCAAGTTTATTGATTTATCACTGCAGAATATGATAATTTCATCTGAGGCTTTGCTTTCCCTGATGGCTCTTTTCTTAACCAACTAAAGTGGAATATGTGGGATGCAATTCCAGTGTGCTGTTGAAAAGAGTAATTTCGTTCTGAGATTCAAATAATATTGTCTCCTTTGAATGAGCAAAATATATTAATTTTTCAGCATTATATCCAGTAAAAAAATTCTCCCAAAAGCAACATTTTAACTGATTACAATCCTATAGCCTTGCTGCCACAGTGGATATTAATACTTAAAATTAACAATCTTGATTGCCATCTCTTCATCATACTTACAAGTTTACTGAACTAATTAAAAATATATTAAAATTAATGAATCTTTAAAAGTGATTAAAGTGGTTTCTCACCAGGAGAAAGACACTTGAAGCATCAATTCTGCCTGTGTGTTTACATTTACCATGATTGAGAGTGTTTATAATTCAGCATTTTCATTAAGGAGCAACAATTTATTTTCTCCTTTTTAGAAATGCAACTCTCAAAATTACAGTATTTTCTTTTCTGTTCTAATTGCAAATAAAAATTTGGTTTAGATTTAACAAAATGCTATTTTTCAAAGGACAAATCCAAACAGTTCCTCTTCCACTACCTTTAGAGGATTGAATTGCACCGTAAGACACTGGCAGGTAGAAGTAAAGAAATTAAAGACAAAACCATATTTTTCTTCTTTTAGCTAGCCCTAGGAAAGGAACCTAAAAATAGCATTTCAATATTCTAAGTACCGTACTGGATGTGACTCCTACTTTTACATTGTTTACAAATGTTACAGTTGGCATAGAAATTATTTCATGCATGTAACAAATTTGGTTTGGTTCTCTCCTTAGGCAATCCAGAAATAGAATTTATTAAACAGATAATTTAAGTGAGGGAATTCCTTTTCCCCCCACTTTCTAGTTACACTTGTCATTATCTCACATTGTTGCTTTCCAATGGAACTGATTTCTAAAGTAGTTACTTTACTTAGAGAAATATTTGCAATATTGTCAGGGAAAGAAGTTTCCATGAGTAACATGTTTTAGCTGACTTGCTCTAATCTAAATATTGGTTCTTTTTCATAGGTAGCAAATCCTCTCTTTTTATAAGAAACAAGACATTCCTGTATCAATACCAAAATACTTCAAATGGAATTCTAAGCTCATTATTGCATCGCCTGCATTTCTATGTATAAATATTTTAGAAGTTTAATTTCTAGGAAGTTTCCTCTTCTGCATCTTAATGAGTGCTGTTGTCATGCTGTAAAGAATCATAGAATGATTTGGGTTGAAAGGGTCCTTAAAGATCATCTGGTTCCAAGCCCATGCCATGGGCTTTCACTACACCAGGTTGGTCAGATCCCCACCCAACCAGCCATGTAACAAGGGGGAAGTTGATAATGGAATATTATAGGAAAATAAAATTCAAACCAGAAGAGGAAACCCCCTTTTTACAAAGCCAGAATCACCTTCTTTAAATTCAAAGCAAGAGTCAAACACATAGATGCTGTAATCCCTGAGTGTATTTGGAGAATCCTTGCTTAATCCAGTGTCAGTGTCAGGCAAGACTTTCAGAAGCAAAGAGGCAATTAGAGAGAAGGGAGTGAGACACAGGACATGAGAGACTGGCATGCAGTAAAGTACATGGGTTTGCTTCAGTGTCATGCCCTAGGGTGAGGCTTGAGAAAACATTTCTTATATTTGTTTAAATTTCATTTTGACTGGCATTTATTTATATTCCACTTTGCAAAAATAAAGACCCTTGAAATGCCTAAATTCTAAATGCATAAAGCTGCCAAAACTTATTTATGTGAACACAGGCAGGGATTAGGAGTTTGCAGAAGAGAATCATAAAGGTATTTATTAGTCATTATCACCTACAGGAAGACCTAGCTTAACTAAAATAAATATAATTCAAGAAACCCAAGCCAATGAAGGTTTGGGTATATAGTCTAGGTCATTTTTATAATTCAGTATGGGCTAGTCCAACAATATGTAAAATTTATTTTGAAGCTCTTTTAGCCACAAAAGCCAGCTCTTGCTGCATTGAATTACCTGACTGGTTTCTAAAAAATGTCTTATGCATGGCTATTAATTATAATAGAGTTTTTGCAACACACTGTATCTACTAAAGGGTTCTTTGCTCTTTTTCTGCCAAGTGTATTCCTACATGTATACTTTTACACAGAAATTAATGAAAAATTGCCCTTCATTGTAAATCATTAGGATCACCTTATTTTGATATAACTTATTAGTAGGTTAATGGGAAAATATCCTACCTGCTGATTTAAACATATGGTAAAGATAATAGTTATTAATATTAATTAAATCTATTTCGTTCATCACAGAGACAATACATGAGGATAAAGAATAAAAATGCACTAAGCAGAAGGGAAATCTCTCCAGGATGTATATTACTAACACTAGCACATATTAAAAACTGAGAATGTTGTGTTGACAAATATTCGAGCTGACTCAAGAATCACAGCAGGAGAAAGAGTGCCTTCTTTCACCTTGCACTTTTTGAATTGGCACAGGCTGGGCATTGAAAAGGTTGGCTGAAGGGAGTATTGAAAATAGCTTCACAGTTTGCTTGGATAGAAATCCTCACTGGTAGAACCTGATTATATACTGTGATAATGGAGTCAAGCAAGTAATTACTAAATCATTTTATCTAGGCATTTGGCCACCATCAGTAAATAGATATGAAGAGCAGCACTGGGTGCTCTATTGGCATGTGAAGAGCCCTATTGGATAATGAAGAAAACAAGATCTAAAAAGGAGAAAGAAAAGCAGATCGTGCTTTTGAAAGAGTGTAATAAAACTGACATAAATTTAAATAGGTAAAAACAAGTATATGTGGATTTGATCTCTAGACTACTACAGGAAAGGCGTTTGAAATCAGCCAGTGTTACATTCAGAAAAATCAAACCTAAAGAAGACTTGGCATCAATTTGAAAATCCATGATAAAAGGAAATTAAAAGGGTCTGAGTTGACAATTAGGTGTGGAAGATAAAATATCAGAAAATATTAGGAGGAGCATATTGCTGGAGTCTCTAGTCATCTAAAAATAGGTGCTAAGTAAGTTTAGGTGTCCAAGGTCCCATAGTGAAACGTATTCAGCTTTAAATCTGAGTCAGCTGCTGAAAAGTCTCTGAACTAAGATTGTGTGTTTCACTAGATGTGCATTTGTAGAACTCTGAAATTAGATTGTCTATGTTACAAGATTTGTAGTGGAAGAACAGACATGTAGGTGTATTTGTTGCTCAAATCACTCATATTAATCTTTCTGAGACTTTTCGGGAAAAGTCTTGTATACACTATAAGGTAGATATGGACTGGGGATAGCTATGGTTCAGCACACAGGTCCAATGGAATGGTGAAACAAGATGTGCTCAGTCTGATCCTGCACTTAAACAAAACCCTAATATAGGTTTCATACACAAGAGCATCAGGCTTACAAATAGTTGCATGTGTTCATGTATACAATTTGGCAATCCTCTGAAGCTGAGGAATATGTCAAATTTTATCCTTCAGGTTGGGTCAGGTATATCAACTCAGCAAAAATTTTGTACTTTTAAGAGATTCAGATGAACATGAGCTAAAAACAGTATAGGCCCACAAATGTAAGTGCTTTTGTTCTTTCATGAACATTTCTAAGCTTTGAAGCATTGTTGCGAAAGCAGTGCTCAACAAAAAAAATTATTTCAAATGTTTGTGAGAAAAATCCTCAGCTTGATAGTAAAAGTAGTATTCATAAATATGTTTTAAATGTTTTTATCAGCAAAACAGAGCAATACTCAGATGTTTTTTCCATCTGGACTGTGAGGAGTTTGCACTCATATCTGTAAAAGACAGGATAACTCAACACTTTAAAAATAATCAAAGTGAGAATCGTGTGTGCTTAAAAAAGTGTGAATTTTTAAATTTTATTTCATATGTAATAAATAAAACACATTTCCTCATGGTTTCATAATTTCCCTTTTCCTTTCACTTGTTACCATTTTTGCTACACATGGACCGCCCAACCTGGAAGTTAGATGGAAACTCTGACACCTTCAAACATGTAACCATGTAGATATTTTTTCACCAAAGACTGAGATTCAGACAGGAGCATTTGCACAAAGCAGGTGTATTCAGATTACACTGAACAAACTGTTGGTATGTAGAAGCATATGTTCTCTGATTTTTTTATTATTTTAGTGTAAAAGTTTGGAGATAAGAGGTAGCTCCCCAAGAACATCAAAGACTTGGGATTACAACCACAGACATAATTTTAAATTACCTCCTTCTCTCTGAATATCCCTTAAAAATACCTCCTTATCCAAAAGCATCCTGTACAAGACAGACCCAAAGACTGTCTTTTGAGTCTATTTGTTTACAGCTGTCTTTGATAGATTCCTCACATCCCACCACCATGTCCCTCCACACAGCTTACTCCTTCAAGCTACTCCTGAGCTGTCCTGGAGCAATCCAACTTCAACAGCTACAAGCAAGAGCTCCAGGGGCAACAGCACAATGGAGATCACTGTCTACATCCACACCTAGTCCAAATGATTCTCACCTAAGAGAAGCCCTTTTGAAGGAGTTTCATATCACATCCCTGCATCCCCTTGTCCAGAAACATACCTCATGCAGGTCTCAACAGCTCAAGTATCCCCTGTGCTCCTCTTAAAAACAGACCAAAGGAAGAGGCTGTCCCAAAGGAAGACTCCCATGTTCACATGGTAGATCTTATTTAGGTTTAGCAGAAGTGTTTGAGCAGCAGCACATGTGTACATTTTGTTTGTTCGCTTGTTTGTTTGTTTGTTTGTTTGTTTTTTGCCTGAGAGTCCTGCTTGTTCTTCTCATGGTTTTATGAAATGACCCAACTGTTCAATCACACAGGGGGATTTCTGACAGCTATTGGGAGGGGCCACACCAACACAAGCTTCCATGGCAAAGAACAGCAGCCAATTACAATGATCCAGCCAGGACTTCCTTTCATTTGAGTTAAGAATAAACAGTGCTTGGTACTATCCACAGTCATAGCAGCCACTCTGAGAAGCAGTCATTTGGAAGTGTTTCACCAGCATTTCTAAGGAAACTAAGGATTAGGATTGTCAAGAGGCACTGCCAGCAGCTGGGCTCCTTTCCTTGCAGAGTCTTATGTAAGCATCCCCAAGGTTACCAGCAGCTAGGGCTCTCTCCTTCTTCAGCAATTCTACCACTCACTTTTGATCCACGCTCCTCCACGTGCCTTTTGTTCTCAATGAACACCCTTTGTTTACATGGGTTTGAATTTTGCCTGTACACCTTCTTTCCCTAAGGGCATGCCCAGCCTGTGGCACAGAGAGAAATCTCAGTTGGTATCATCCAGAAGGATTTAGAGAAAATCTAAGTGGCCACTCTGAGGAAGAGGCAGCTCTCTGGAGTAGGCCTGTGCCTGTGTCCTTGCTCTGGTACATGCACACGAAAATATATGGAGTTTGATTAATATTCAGCATCCACAGCAAGGCAGCTTATTTTACATGCAAATATTTATTCTTGGTTTTCAGTCTTCTAATGATGACATCAATACCCTAAGATTAAATCTGGTAGGTATTTGGAAAGTGTGGGAGAGACTATACCCCTTGAGTAAGAGGCACAGCTGATTTGTGCCTTAACCTCCGCATACCACACCGGTGTACCTTCAGATAGGAAGAGGTCTTTCCTGTTTAATGACTGAGGCCAAACCTAGAAATATCATAGAGCTGCTTGCTCTTTAGTGGAGTTAGAACAGTTTCCTGCAGGCCCTCAGGTGTTCTAACTTTATGATGTTTTCTGTGCTAGTAGGAAAACAATCTCACCAGCAGCCCCAATGGCTTGCCCTGACAGGACACTCAGTGGTTGCTAAAGAAATTGAGAACTGACAGAAGAGGTCCCCATCAGTATGAGACACTGAGACACCATGCTAGTAGTTAACAATTTGCTCAGATGCAGGCAGGTGGGTGCCTTGCCGCTGTGGCACAGATATTCCGTGGGGCAAACGTGCTGCTGCAGCAGGGTGCAGGCACACACACACAGACTGAGCACTATCGACATTGCGGATGCTCATCAGGGTAAATCAGCTGGACAGCACCCCACAGACCTTCACAACAGATGTGTTGGTAGATTTGACATGACAGCTCCCCGTGAGATTGCTGTGGCCAGTTTCCAAGAGCTGATGCATGCTCATGCTTGAGCTATTGTTGAGAACGGGAAGTGGGAGCCTAGCTAAAATAATTGTCTGTCAAAAATGAGTTGCTTAAAGAAGCGCAGCCTCAGCCATGTTACAGGAGAAAAGGATGCATCAGAGACACTATCCACTGATGATGCCTCATTTGAGAGTAGTCAGCATGGCTTCCTTAAGGTGCAAGAGGGTTAAGTAGGTAGCTGAAAATTATCTGCTTGATGCAACTGGATTTCCAAGAGGCTTCTTAAAACTCCTTTATCAAAGTGGAAAAAAATAAGCATGTGCAGAAAATAAAACTGCATACAAAATCAAAAGAGAAAATAGGATTAATGGTCATTTCTCAGTGCAATCTCCAGTCAAATTTTCTATGGGATGGTGCTGAAACTTTTAAAGTTTAAGATACTCAAATTTTATCAGCTTGAGAAGAAGATGAGTAAGGAGATAACAAAATTTGCAGATAATACACAAATGTCCAAAGCACTAAGAACAAGAACCACCATGATGACTTTTTCTTACTTTAAGGGGCCAAGCAGCTGGACAATAAGTTGATAGATGAAATTCAGTGTAGTTAAATGTAAAGTGATGAACATGAGGAAAACCAATCTTTGCTTCACACAAAAATTATGAGCTCTGCACTGAGTATTATCACTTGGGAACAAGACCTTCATGTTATGATGTATAGGTCCACAAAAAGCACCATGCTGCTGTTCTATAGCTGTTGAAAGAGCAAAACAACAAATGTTTGAAATTATCAGGAAGAGAATAGAGAACAAAGCAAAAATCATTATGCTCTGGTATAAATCCATGTTTTGCCCATGCCTTGAATATTGTCTTCAGTTCTGCTCTCCTCATCTGCCAAAGGACATTTATGGTTTGTAGAAGACACACAGGAATAAATAAAAGCAGGAAAATCTTGAGGAAGAGTCTGGAACAGTTTATTATGGAAAAGAGGCATCTTAGGGGTTTAGAGTAAAGGTCCAAGAAATCCTTAGCAACATAAAGAAGGTGGGCAGAGACCAGTCACTTACTGTCACTTCCAACACCAGAACTAAGGACCAAAAAGCAAGAGGTGGGTTCAAAACCAGCACAAATAGCCTGTTCTTCATGTACGTGGATAGTACACCTGGAATTCCTTCCTATTGTGGCTATGAAGAAACATATATGGGTGTAAAAAGAAGCCAGGCAAGTACTGCATAAATAGGCAAATGCCAGACAGACCCTATACAACACCACAGCAAACTAGAAAACCTCAGAAAATAACCTACTGTGACCTGAGCAGCTGCAGCTATGAGAAGAAGTATCCTGTTTATGGTCTGAACAATATAACATTTCTTTTGTTTTTATGTTCTGCCCTTAGCTCTCAGACAGAGCCACCTACGGCTGCCTTTCTAGCTTGAAATAAGTGGTCTGTTGTTGATTAATTATTCTGTGCTATGGGGGAGAAGAAAGTGCTACTAGTGATGCCCACATGCTAGAGACTGCATCCAACTCCATCCAGGGCACTGTGACTCCTGAGCTGATCAGATGCTTAGCACCTCAGCATGAGCAGTTGCATCTCTATTTTTTGGCCTTCTCTGAAATAAGTTTATTTTAAAGTCCATATTTTCTGCATATACAAGTGTATGTTTGAATATTGGTTCATTAGTAAGCTAAATAAAACACCATGAAAAAGCCAACCACTGCTCATACCAGTTCTGAGACAAGGTCATTGTTGCCTACTCTAAGCAAAAAGGGTGGCGGAAGTGCTTCAGGAATACCAACACAGTAACATTTCTTTTGCCATGAATTCACTATATTTTTTTCTGGTCTCCTGCTTCTGCTCTTTCTTTTAAGCCCTTTGCTAGTGGATAGATCCCTACTGGTGTATGAATGAGGCATCAACTTCCCTCTGTGATCTTCATGTTCTCTTTATTGTTTTGGACTCCTTACCTCTGCTTTCTGTATGCTAGATTTAATTGGCATTGGATCAGAATCAGAAAGACATAGGCTCAGTGTGGCAGATGGCAGGATATGTCTCTGCTAGAATTGGACATCATGTTGCATCCCCAAAAAGGCTTTTCTAAGTATAGATAAGAGCTATATCTTCTCATTTTTAAGACATTAAATATTGGCACTAAACCCAAAGGAATTTTGGTAGTTTGGGGTATCATCCATACCTACTATCACTCAAGAAGAATGATAAAAGAATGTCTGGGGAGCAGCACAGCAAGTGATTCATTTTTTAGATCTATCTAATGCATCAAGTGATATTAGTCCAGAAAGTGTGCCCTGCAAGTTCTGGTCTCTGATTACTGACAGGATAGGTAGGAGGAGAAAACCCAGTGAGCAAGCACGGCATACACAAGCACATCATACCCAGTACTGCTCGTCTAGCATGCAATAATCATTCTACCCACACCAAAGAGTGGAGCACATCCAGACCCACTTCTCAGCCACAAAATCCCAGTGTCCTGTGTGGAGGGCCTTGCATAAGGGGCTGGCATAATTCTGTGCAGTATATGAGCAGTAGCTCATGTATCAGCCTCCAGATGACATAAGTTTAGTAGGAGCCTTTAGACTTGGCAAGATTTGCCTGGAGATTTTTGGAGCTTTTAGATTCAGATTTAGCCCAGCAGATTTACCATCAAGAATAAGAAACTGTTTTTACCTCCCAAATTCCAGTACAGCAGAGACCAGTATCTAAAGGAGTAGTTATTGCTATCAAAGCTTAGTTGTTTACATCAGAAATACCATTTTATTCTCACCCCATTTCAACTGCTCTTTGGATATAGTTAATGCATTTAAAAAGGAGCCAAAAGGGAGTCCTTTCTCTGCTTGAACAAAAATCACTCCTTTTAGCTTGTGTTTTATTTCTGTTTTGTCTGCATTTCAGAATAAGTCCAACACTTTAAATAGCAATTTGGAATCAGTGTTTCCTGCTGCATTTCTCTTTCAGTCAGGGCTGGTGTATGTACATTCTGAAAGGACAATCCTCTTTTTTCCTCTCCAGCTGAACATTAAACACTGCCAGAGCAGCAGAGCAGAGGGCCACTGGGAGGTGAGCAGAGCCTGCCAGCAAGGAAATCTGGAGAAAGTGTGATGCAGTCCTCTTCTCAGCTACACTGCCTGTTTATTGACAACTAGAAAATACTTGCTTAAAGAAACTGTTTGTGGCATTCAGCCATATACCAGGTACACCCTTCTGGAAAGTAATGGACAAATAATAAAGATCCTTTTAAAATTATAAAAGCCCATCTCAGTCACTAAAAAATATTTCCCTTTTCTATTCTGAATCTCTCCACTATTCAGAACAAATGCTTGACCACAGACCTATATTTTACCCATATATCAGGTATTTCTTCTTTCCCCCATCTACATATACTTGTACAACATATAAATACAGAAGAACAGATACATATATACTTAAAACCACAAACATCTTGTAGAGAATTCAGCATATTTTGTTATAGTATGTTTTGGAAAGACATTCCCAAGTTCTCTACATATAAAAGCCAATGCCATCCAACAGTGTCCTTCCAGGTATACACAGTAAAGCCAAAGTTGCAACAGCCCAGTAATGGGATCCCAGCTCAGTCTGCCTGGCTCCAGTACAGGTCCCTCTCCCCAGTGTAAGCCCAGGTCCCTCACCTCTTGCGTGATGAGGTAGCAGGCCTTGAATTTTTTAATTTCCAATCCATCATTTCTACTCTGTGCTTCAGCCTCTCCCATTCTCAAAAGCAGCATTTCTCACTGCTTTCCTTCCCCCACAAATGGTTTATGGACATCATTGCCACTGGAAAGACTCTGTTCCCCTCCCACACCCCACAGAGCTCTCACCTTTATCTTTGTTGGTCCCAGTGACGTAAAGACTTTTTCACACTCGTGGCCAGAGGTTTCTCTGCTTAGAGCAGGCTCCTCTATGGATGCACGTGGCTTCCTGCTGCATGTTGAATCAATTCAGGCAAGGTCTTTGAGTGGGAGCTGGTGAATCTGAGGATGCTGCAGCTGCTGTTTGAAGCATCAGCTGGTAAATGTTTTCTCTCTGCAGGCACCAACCTCTGCTGCCAGCCTTGTTCCCCCTCATGACTAAGTATCCAGTGCTGCACACACTTGGTACCAGGAGCTTTATGCGCCTACTGCTCTGTGGAGATAGGAGGCAGGGTGTTAGCACTGTGGAACATTTCTTGGAGATTTGAAGCCCAGGCAGACTACACAAGAGTTTAATGCTGTCTATTATTGCCTTTCTTGCAACTGCATTGTGGCCTTTGAGATTGGTATTAAATGAGAAAAGGTTTCACAGCAACTCATTTCAGGCATCTGATTCACTCTCTGGCCCTGCCTCCCCTCCCTTCTCTTTACTGAGCTCAGGAAAAGCAGAGAATTAGGAGGCAAGGAGCCCACATCCCACGCAGCTGTACCCACGGCAACCCCAAGTGTCAACAGCTTCAAAATTGGTACTCCCAGACATTCATCCTCTTCTGCCTCTGCCCAAATAGGTGCTGTATGTGTTTAAACACAGGGAACCCAAACACTATGGGATGCCCTGCCTCTGTGTCCATGAAGGAATGGCAGCCTGTGAGAACGGCCTGAGGACAGCTCCTGCCTGTGCTGAGGTCTGTCACTCCTGCAATAGAAAGGGCAGAGGACAGCATCTCTGGAGTTAGGCTTCCCTAGGGATGGTTCTCCAGATTTCATCTACTGCTGAGCACTCTGCTAACACCTGCCATGCAACTAGCAAAGGCTCCTGGACCCTGGGCACCTCATTCCTCCTCCTTGTGGACTCCTTGTGGAATGCCTGGACTCCTGACCAGCTTGGATTAAAGGACTCTTTAATAAAGGATCCTTAATTAAAGGATCCTTAGTAGTACCATAGAATGTCACAGACATATTTTATGAAAAATCCTTTCATTAGGATCTTTTCTCCTGAGAAGCTGAGAAGCTTCTGCTTCTCCATGTTTTGCTGCTTTGGAATGTGATTTGGAGAATTGTTTACCCAGCATCTGAAACTTTTACTTGATGACCAATGACAGCCACCTGTGTCAGGCTGTGAGCAGTCACAAGATTTTATTATCATTCCTTTTCATTCCTTTCAAGCCTTCTGATGTCTCCTTTCTCCTTTCCTTTTGTATAGTTTTAATATATAATTTTCTTTTAATATAATATTTGTCATAAAATAAATCAGCCTTCTGAAACATGGAGTCAAGACTCTCATCTCTTCCCTTGTCCTGGGACCCCTGCGAACACCACCACAATAGAATTATATATTTTTTCTTAATATTTTTCAGGCTTATTTATTTTATATTACTGTGTCACTGATATCTACAATTTGTCATTCAGAGCTCACATTTTCTCCACACCAAGTTGGGCAAACAGTGGGCTGACTCAGTCATTCCTTCTACATCCTTCATTTCTCTAACTAAAATATAAAAATGTTCCCCTACACTTCAGTTGGTTCTTAGCACCAACATAAATTAAGTAAAAATATTCCTTTAATTCCCCTTCTCTAAAATCTGTTGAACCTCCACCTCTTCAAGATGGCCACATGCTGTTCAGAATTGATCCCTAAATCGGGAACATCCTTCTTCCCCTCCTGCTCAAACACGTCTATGTTAATTTTTAACAGACTTTCTTCACACATTCTGATCTTGAAGGAGCTGTATTTTCCACATTTCTGTTTTGCTTCCAACTTCTACCAAATGATGCTATTACAAAAACTGTTGCTTTCTTATTTCATTTAGACTGACTATCAAACATTAGAAAGTAGGAGTGAAACACAGGACATCCTCTGAGAAAACAAGTGCTGGTAAAGGAGAGGAGTTGGAAGAAAGAGCCATATAGAGACTCTTCCCAGGGCATGAGCCAGAGAAAATGACCTTTCTGTTTCTCTTTATTTGTGCAGTATTTTAGTTTCCTCTGTGACAGAGACATTTAAAAACCTAAAATTGCAATGTCTCAACTCCAGGCAGTGTTTAACTCATTAAAAATCTTTCTCCCAAGCAGCTTGTGACCTATAGAGGTATCAAACTATGTCTAACTCAGATTCTTTAAACTCAGCAAAACTATAGACGGACACAAAATCAGGGCAGACTAATCTTACATATACTACACCTTTGGCTCCTTAGTTTCTTCTTGAAGAAAGTGTTCCTTAATGTTTAACTATACACCCAGGAGCTCACTACCCTTCTGGGTCTCTTAAATAAAACTAAGGATTGTTAAAGAAAAAAACACTCATATAGCTGGAACTTCATATTACTTTACTCTGCCACCCCAGGCACACATTTGCTTCCCTAAGACATCCAAAATTATTTTTCTCTCTGATATTATTGTATACAATATGTCTTTAAATACCTAAATAGTACTGGTTTTTACTTCCCATAGAAAATTACTCTGGATGTAAGTTCTGCCTCTAAGTTCCTAACACACTGACATCAGGTAATACTTAATTCTCTTCTAGATACTGTTCTTGATGAAAAAGAGACCTGTCCAGTAAGGTCCCAGCTAGGGCAGTGATCTGCCTCTACTTAGGTGAAATGATTTTTTGACCATGCTGCATCCCATTCCACTTGCTCCTTAAATAAAAAATAATTAAAAATCTAGCAAGAAATATTGCCTGTTGCCCAAGGCACTTGGAGACAAGTTTTAAAATTAGATCATTAGATCTCTTTCTGTAGATAACTAAGGTGTATAAAATACTGGAAAAAAGCCCCAACTTTTTTCTGAGGAATTAAGCTGGGTGGATTACTAGATATGCATTGGCATTGGATTTTAGAGTTTGCAGTAGAACAGTAATTTCTAATGAACAGCTTGCATATGGAAATTCCTGGGATCTGCTTTTCTCCACACCATGCCCTGTTAAAGGGAGCCCTGTGACCCATGGCACAGAGAGGTGTAACTACTACAGCAGGGTTCTGGCCAGTGTGAAGCATGAAGAGTCTGTTCTCTCCCAAAGCACTATAATCCTTGACTTTCTACCTACAAAAATACACAAATAAAGAATATTTGGTATGAAAGCTCAGAGTTCACTGTGACAGAATCACCTTTTCATTGTTGTGTATTTGTTGAAAAAAGCAAGAAGCAAGGCCATGGTTAAACAACTCCAGGGAATGCACCTTAGTTTCTTATTTTCTAGTCTGTTAGAAGAGTTGTCTTCTACCTTTACTTGCCCATAACCTTAAGGAATATTCCCTGCTGCTGTAGACATTTCCATCTCAGGAGCTCAGAGCAGCTTTTCAAACAAGAGCATGCTGCCTATCACAGAACCTCTGTTCTCAGCAGTCCAGGTATCCCTTGGGATGTAGGCATCAGGCAAACAATATGGAATCCCCAAGACTGCCCAAGGACCTGAGGGCCTTAGTCACAGCTATTTTTTCTTCTGTTCTCAAGTATCTTAAGAACTAACCCTGACATGACTGATTTTGTAATAAAGAAAAGAATGACAATTTTTTAAGTCACTAAAAACTAAATTACCACTTTTCGTGTTCTTTTCCTGCCCTTTTCAGAGACGAAGGAGAAATATGAAAGAAAGGGATGGAAAAAGGAAAAGGGAGTTTACAGCACACAATCATAAAAGAAATCCAGAGGAATCATACGTTTTTCACCCAAGCTTTTAAACATGCAATAAATGCTACACTGACATTTTACTTATTTAGTAAGAATTTTTGGCCAGTGTTTGACCAATTCACTCAGAAGCATTATCAGTAGTACATGACTTTAATCTTGTTCCAGGTTTATGTGTTTTTGCAGAAGGAAGCTGAAAGGTTCATGATTATTATGCTGATACTTAAAGCCTTTATTGCATGTTGTATTTATACTGGAAAGTTTAAACTTTTCATACTTTCTGAAAATTTCTTCAATTTTTCTTGGGTTTTTTTTTTTGCAAAAAGCAAATATGTGAGGTTAGTGAAAAACACAACAGCTTGGGAGTGGGGGAAGATAAAAACCAAAAGGTAAAATTCTTGTTGTGACACATTTTTAAGATGCTTTCTCATACTCACATGGTGGGAAGAATATAGGATGTGCAGAAGCAGCAGGAACTTCTTAGTAATTATTCTGAGGACAGCTTAGAAATATTGCTTGCACAACTCTGGTGAAAGTCTTTGCATTCCAGACCCATGAAGAAAACAAATTAAAAAGGTGAGTAGTTTCTCAATTCTGTTCTGTTCTTCTCTCAAAAGAGAAAATGCCAATAAGATGCTGATGTTGTTTCTTTTGATGCACATGGTGTCTGTCACTGAGGTAGCTTGGTCCTGCAGAACAACAAAATGAAGAGTAAAGAGATGCGCTTGCTGAAGAGGCGGATGAGGAGGAAAAAACTTGTCTGCCTCATTTATTTCCTTAGAGCTATAAAAACATTCAGAAGCACCTCTCTGCTCTGAATTCCATCTCATGAATTAAAATACCCAGTGATATGCAATATAGAAAGGACAGTTCAGCACAATACAGCGCATAAATATTCAATACTTATCATGAGGAAAAAATAAGTTGAAGTCTGCTCATCTCTCAACCCAGTCTTCCCTAAGAGCCTGAAAAAAAGACAAATTTTGAAGGTTTAAAAGGCAAACTAAAAAGAAAAATGTCCTTAAAATGGTGGCAACAGCATTGAAGTCAAGGATACCACATGGAGTGAGGCTTTCAGAAGGCCTTGCTCAACATGGCACTTGTGCATAGGCTTAGCAGTGAATGAGAGAATGATTATATGGAATATTCAGAGCTATTCATCCATCTAAGTGCCTAAGGTATTGCTCCTCCATGCATGCTTGGTCGCAGTAAGGAACTTGAATTTATGCTACCTGCTCTCCTCTTAGTGCAATGGAGAAAATAATTGCTACCGAGGATCAAACATAGATTTATATCCTCTGTGTTCTACAGTGTCTACAATGTCTTTGATAGAGCAGAAAGTGCCTTAAAATGCAATTGCCAAGAATTTTGAATTTCCCACTCTGGAAACAATAGTTATCTTTTGATCCAACTCAGCATTAATGAGAAAAAAAAATTATAATTGCATTGGTTCCTTCTGCAACCCACTGCAGTGGTGATTGTCACTAAAAAAAGTGGAGTTATTCTAGTTTATCAACATAAATATAACAGCTGCCAGTTTTGATTAAACCAGATGATGATTTTTGTCTAGAAATGCTTGCTTCTAGGGGCCAAACAGGAGCGTTATGCATTGGAAGGCAGTGCTGGGTGAGTTGATGACTTATTGAGGAGCCATCTCTGAGCTCATCCATCTTAGATGCTGGCACAGAAGTCATTAGCATGGCTGTTAATTTTTGGGTTGGCCCACGTAGTTCTTGGTTTGAGTGCACACTTGGTTGGCTTCTCACTCAAATGAAGTCCAAGCAATTATCTCATGTTGTTGTTTTGCTAAATATCATGAAAAGTCACAGGTCTCTTCTCCATAGCAGGCAATTCAAGCAGACCAGGACGAGAGCATGAAGTTAATTTGTATGTACTTTAACAAGACCTGTTACCTTCCACTGCCTTTTTGACAAATATTACCAAGTGAGTGGAGAGGCATTTGTTTCAGGGCTAGCACAAGCTAGAGGAATACCATGCTCTGAGGCATCCTGTCTGACAAAGCTGTGGGAGGAGGTGTTTTCTACTGGCGAAGTCTGAGCCATGTGAATGCTGTCTTCATGGAGGAAAGGCAGTAGTACAACACTCCTTCATGGTTTTTCCTTGAAGACAAGACAGCTTTCTGTCAACACCAGAATTTACTGCATCCATGGCTTTAGGCAGAAGCTCCAGAAGGAGTGTAATAAAGCTGAGCTTACAGGGTTGTGCAAGTATTAAAATGTCAGCTTCTCAAACTCCATCTGATCCTCGCCCAAGCCTCAGTATTTGAAAGGTCGTGGCACCTCTTTACTAATACAAATTTACATGTTCAATTTCTGCTATAAGAAAAATACAATAAATTCTATACTACCCCTAGATGGCATAATCCCAATGGTAAATTTGTCCCAGTCTCTTTAAGGTTGTGTTCCCTCAATTTAATTGCACTTTCACTCAGATATCTGTAAAAATTATTTCATCAATCCACTTTTATTTGTCATGATATTCAAGAAAATAAAGTAGGTCAGGGGCCAGATAAATTTCAGTGAAAAATGAGAAATATGATCTTTTCCTCCCCTCCTTTTCTTTTCAGTCTCATTTTGGAACTGAATATTACCAGATCTTGGAAGGATGCCAAAATTCAATATTGGGCTGATGGGAACATGAATAATGTATAAAGAGACACTTCAAAGAGTGTATAAAATCTGAGGCACAAAACGTCTAACAAGGCTAAACCAAAGGCTTTGTAAAAGTTGCAGCAGAACCAATTGTTTGAGTACTCTTCAGACTGTTCCATCCCATTCTCCTACACATGCCGGTAAGTGACAGATTTCTTTGCAAGAAACTTCCTAGGTCCTCAGTAAAACAAAGAATGGTGTTAAAAATTCTGAATTTAGACAAACACATAGACACAAAAAAAAAGAGATATATTTTGGGTTGGTTCCTGGTTTAATTTGGTTGGGGTTCATTTTTTGGGTGGTTGGTTATTGCTCAAAAATAAATCCATGTTTTGTTGGGAGTCCCAAAATCAAGGGAACCTAAAAGAATGGGCAAAACTCCTGGGTGAAGCTAGTTATTTTCTACAAAGTTTTCCCCCCGTCCCTTTTTATTAAATACTTGAGTACCAGATCTACACTCCACACTGTAGAAGAAACAGACTCTTCTTTCTTCATAGCTCCTTACTCCCTTCCACTGACAAACATGGCTAAATGATACTACCCCAGAGTTATGGATGAATAGGTGTATTTTTTAATGTGAAGTCTTTCAAAATTATATGTTTGAATCTGTTCTGTCCTGTTCTGAATGGGCTATGGAGTATCAAGGTTTAAAATTCAGGATCTGGTTTAGAGAAACAATAGGGCTATCCCCCAAAATGCTTCTTTCTATTTCTTTTTCTTTTTTCTGGGTTTTGCTGTTTAGTTTATTGTTTTTTTCAAGTGGAAGCTAAAAATGCTCCAAATACTAAAAATTATCTTGGCAGTGTTCTTCAGGAAAAAATTATTGACTATTTAGTCAAAGTTATAGACTATGTTATGCATGAAACACATTGGTGGCATTCACGTTTTGCCCTTTGGACTAATATTCCAAGACCAGAGCTTTTCATCAGACTTCCTGAGACAAAATTGTGCATTGTTCCCCGTAAATTAGAGGCAGGGTGTGAGATACTCAGAGGGGAACATGGTGACTGTGAGCGTGAACTTGAGCCTGCTTCCCTCAGACCTCAGACTTACGTCCACAGGAGTGAATGAGAATGTGCAAAGCAGGAGAAAATAAGAAATGAAGAGAAAGAAAAAAAAAGATAAAAAGGAGTGAGGGGTGACACATACCTCCAGAACCTCAGTAATGAATCTATTGTACCTCCAGAAGCGCAGTAATGAATCTATTGTGAGGCACTGGTGCTTGTCCCACTCTGTATCTGCACACACTTTCACTCAGCACAGGGGAAGTTATTTAAGGACTGGTCAAACTCATTGCTACATTAGCTAATTACAATTTACTATCCAGAAAAAAGGAAAACCAAGAAAAGCTGTGCTTTATTGGACTGTCTGAAGCACGGGATTTCCTGGGGCTACCCCTGCTGTGGCACAACACGTTGCAGCATCTCTGTCTGAAGGCTATGCTCAAAGGGAGAGTGCAGCCATATGAAAATAAATGGGAGTGAAATTGTGAACATTGTAGCCCTTCACAAGATATCACTCGGAGGAAACAGACAGAAATAAAACTCAGCACTCTAAAAATGTGAGTTACAGAACACGTTCTGATGATGGAGGATAGCAACAAATTAAGAACTTACGTAGCAATAACTGTGAACAATCCTCGGATGATTGTCCCATCATATTCACAGAGCTGTCACTGAGGGTCAGGAGCTGTTTTCTTTATGAACAGTGCCACTCACTATTTCACTATTCAGCTCTTTTCAGTCATTGTAGGCTGAAACTTGGCATTCACATAATCAGCTCAAATGCAAATCTGTCTCTAAAAATGACTTAAATGGGTTAGGCCAAATTTAGTACTGGAGCAGTAAAAATAATAATTTAGGTATGGTTACATATTGTCTGAACAATAGAAATGTCATTTCTAACTAAATGAAAATTCAAAAGTTTTAAAATATAGCTGCCAAAAAGTGTGAAAAATAGATAAAACTGTCCACATCTCAATGCATGCTAATAATGATTAAAAAAAAAGGCAAGCACAAGTTTTTTCTTTACCCACACAGTAAAAATAAATCTACAAATTACATTAGAATTAGCATCACACTCTGATGTTTTTCTCCTGGAATGGAATGGTCAAAATCTACAGGATTATGGTGGAACTGATGCCATAAGGGAGGCATCTGGTCCTGCCTCACTTTCAGGAGGGTCCACATCCAGTGCAGGCAAGGATCCCCCATCACAGAGTAGATTACTTACAAATTCAGGTCTTATTCAGTGTGACAAAACTGAACCTAGGACAAGAGAACAAGTGAAAACCAGCCTTTGAGCATTCTTGCTTTGTGACAAAGAGGTCAGCTCAAAAAGAAAAGGCTCTAAGCTCCAAGTGTTTCAGCATCTGGTTTTTGTAACTGAGCCTGCTGCTGGTTTCCAAAACATCCAAATTTTGGGTCTAAGCCTTCTCTCATTTACACCAAGGTAAATTTATATTTGACACAGTGCAGTAGTGAGTGCAATTAAATTGTGAGAGACCTAAATAAAATGCAGTTTTTTCCTCTTCCCTTCATCTAAATACTAGGTAAGTCTTTATTGTCTATGCTGCAGCTTTCACCAATGTGCTTTTGAAAAGCATTTGAGCTGGATGGCAAAAAAAAGTTATTGTCGAGACTATGTAAGCTGCACACCTCTTTTTCAGTCCTGTTTTCAGTCTCTTTCTGGCTGAAAATAACAAGCTCCTGAAAATATTTACCAAATTGGGAATAGCATTTGATTGAGATCTTCAAAAAAGCTAAATGTTGGAACAATTATTTATAGTAAATCAAACACTTCTTATAACTGCAAGTGCCCACTTCCACGGCTCTTTCTCACCACATTTTCAAACACTTTGCAACACCACCGAGGGAAAAAAAGGAGTTGGGTTTGAATTTTTGTTCACTATTACAGTACATTCTGAAAGCACAGAGTTCATGACCTGCCTCACCTCATAGCCATTGGATTCCCACTGTGCTTCACTACTTTAAAAAAAAAATAGAGAAAGGTCAGCAGCATTGTCAAAAAATGTAGGTGGAAACAGCTTACATGTATGAGCAAATTCTAGGTATCTCTGAATATGAAGATTTGTTTCTCCAGAGTTACAGAGCCTGTGACAAATGACCGCCATGATTAATTATTCATTTTCAGCCAAGCACAAAATCTGAGTTATAATTTGTTAGAAAGGAATAGTCCCATAGAATACTTATTCAGCTGTAAAAAGGCTCAGTTTGTCATCACTTGAAACAGCCAAACAGAATAAAACAAATGGATTGAAAGGCAAATAGATTTTCAGACTGGCATATTGTCCTTTTACCAGTGTCCCCACA
Organism: Fringilla coelebs; assembly: GCF_963513975.1. Taxonomy (NCBI): domain Eukaryota; kingdom Metazoa; phylum Chordata; class Aves; order Passeriformes; family Fringillidae; genus Fringilla; species Fringilla coelebs. The sequence continues at coordinate 51,121,247 of NC_140028.1, read as the reverse complement.
TACATCAGTAGGTGTCATATCTGATATACTGCCATCAGGGTCATTGTAGTCATATGTTTATTAGTTTCCAGAAGTAAGATTCCATCTTATTAAAATGCCAGTGTCAGTAAAAGTTGTTCAGATTTAAAAAGCCTTGGCTTGAGAGATAACCTTTTATTCAAGGTCAGAACTTGAATGTTCATGTCATGCATTATTTTTCAAAAATTAAATTATATTTACATCAGCTCCAGGGTTCTTAATTTTGACTCACCCATAATTTTAAGAAATGGGTCCCAGAATAATTTTCAGTAATATAATGTATTAATTACTCTGTTGTGTTTAGGGTAAATAGCCACAGCAAGGCACAAGCTGGAAGCATAATTTCAGAGCTGGGGCAATAATTACCTTTCCATCACCTTCTGAAGATGAACAAGTTTTGCCAGTTCTGTTGAAAGAACCACAGAACCATAGAATATATATAAGGTAAATATCATGTTCCTTATTCTGAATGGTCTAAATGCAGTAAATAAAATGTCACATTGTTACAGCATCTTCAGTAGAGTGCCATGGTACCCTAAAGGCTCTATGTCACCTCTTGAGTTTTCCTTTCCTCAAAATAAAAAGTCCTCTCCTTTAATAAGCAAACAGACTCTTCTTTGACCCCTAGCTATTATATTGGAAAGCATGAAACAGGTATTTGAAAGAAGGAAACTAACACTTTTGCCTTCTTTCCGGACCATTTTCCAGCTGACATTAGTCCTAAGGCTATGTTGGATAGGCTCACATTCACTTCAGGGTCACAGTCTCAATATTTATTCAGGCTGCGTCCCTTGGCTTTGATTGTTCTTTTTATGCTACTTTGAGGCACATTCTATTTCTTCTGCTTGTCCCACAGAAAAAAATATGAACAATACCCAGATAAACCCCCTTTCCTTAAGTGGTTATGGGTGCTTATGTTTAAGTTGGAGGCTGCAAATAAGTGGTTTAGTTGATGGATTCAAAAGAATCTTGACCCATGTTTATCAACAATGTAAATGGCAGTCATATTTTCTTCAGTAAAGACTAGCCTAGAAGAGATACATGTCTTGGAGATACAAATTATATTTTTAAAAAATATAAGCATTTGTTCAATGTAAACTTTAGCTACTTTCCAAACTGATCACTTTAATCCATTTTTAAATCTCAGATTTAAAGAAGGAAAGTATTATAAAAAAATGTCCATGCTCTCTCCTTTTTGAGACAGTGTTTTAAGAAAGTATTTTGACATTTCTCAGGAAAGGTTAAACAAATTTGTCCCTTACATCTAGTTTTTCCTAGTTTACCAGAACAAATCCCAGCTATGGTTTACTAGACAAATCCCAGAACATCTTCACAGCAGCTTTCTATTGGCATTATATCTCTGTTTATTAATAGATTTTGTAGTTTGTCTTGTCAAGAAACTACTGAAAATTAGGTTGCAATCCCAGTCAGCTTCTGCTTCATGTCTGTAGCTCTTTTCATGTGAAATACATATGAAGTGTTAGATATTTTTCTATGAGTGGGAGGTAACAGCAACACCTCTAGACAAGTGTGAGAGTGGGATTGGAAGTTGCCAGTTTTGTGATATCCTCATTATATCTATATATGAAATTCTTCATACTGATGCACTGAAATGATTTGATCTCGAAACTCGTCGCTTCCCATGTCACAAACTGTCTGCAACTTCACTGACAGCTCTTCAACAGAGCAGCACAGCCCATGTTAAAATAAACTGTACCCCCATGCTACAGTGGCAGAAGATTTAGGATGACTGTAATGTACCAGGACCATGCAGCTCTGTGGGTCTCATCACAGCAAGGATCCCCCTGGACTTTCTGCAGATGGATGTGTCCTGCCAGGGTCAAGGAGTGGAAAAGCTTTATGCAGTACCCAGGAATGGTTAAATGAGAGATACAAATTCCACTCTTTAATTTCTTCTAGAAATTCTGCTTCAAAGTTTCCACACGTTTGGGTAATTATAGCCCACACAGAGGTTCATTTTGTCTATTATTCATTAATATGCCAACAGTCCACTTAGAAGAACCTCAGTTCAGTTTGGTTCATGTTTACATTTTGTTCATCTCAAGAAGGAGTATAGCGTGGTTAGAGCCACATGCAACGTTTTAAGCTGTCCTCGAGGTAAAATAAATTACAAAAGCAGATGCTATAATAAGTGAATTAAGAGCATACAGGTTTTGAGTTTCACTTGTCTGACATAAAAAAGTCACTTTCTGTTACATCAATTTCATCATTCATTGAGGCACTTCTGAAGATTTACACATGTATGACTAGGAACAAAATCCATTCTCTGATTTTTCACATCAATTAGTGAAAAGCTGATAAAAAAAATCTATTCCACTGGTTCCCGAGATTACTTTTCCATAAATGCTTAGCATCCCATTTATTTTGTCACTAACTATAAAATATATGCACGAGGCTATGGAGGATAAAAATTCCTCACAGTATGTTGTCTCCACAGAGTTTAATGCTCTTTTATGTGTTTTTCTTGCTCAGATCATATTTTTGCATCCCTTTTGTCTCAAACAACACACAGGAAAGACATTTTTCTTTAATTCCATGATAAAGAACCCAAATCCACTTAATTTTCTTGCATCATAGCTATGTTTAATGAACTAGTACATCCCCATTTCCAGAATCCATCAGAAAGCCTACCCAAATTGGCCTTGCTCCATTACTCTCTATTTCAATTAAATTAATTGAAAAACTGACTGTTTATGAGCTGTTAGGTATGACTCCACCTAGACTTTACATGACAGCATCCATCCCTTTCATGACCCTTCAATTTCCTCAGACAATTCCTTTGTGTCTTTGCCTTAGTCTCTCACAGGCTAATGTCTGAGCCAGGGTAAATTTGGGGCCTCATCAGCTTCATGGCATTTTGAGGATGGGGAAAGTTATTCAGTTAATGCAGTAAGCTATCCAAAAAACCCCAAACTATTAACCCATACTTTATTTTAAAATAAATATTTTTTTATTGAACAGGTTTAGACAAGCATGCCCCTTTGACAATTTCAAAGTGATCTTTTATTGAAAAGTTAAAGTTAATAAGTTAATAAATTAACTTATATAAATTAATATAACAAAAAAGGAATGAATCTTATTTAAGACAATTTTTTAGTTCACTTGTTTTATTATTGATTATTCTTCACCTTTTTAGTAGTTGAAGAGGTAGGGGAAACATACAGCTGAACAGTTTTACTCTTCTGGCTTTTATGAGAAAGCAAACACTGAGCTCAGAGGATCAGGTTTCTACTCAATCCTATTTGACATGCCTCATATTCTTAGTAAGACTTTTCCCACCATTGGTAGTGAGGAACTTTTTTAAAAGTGAAAATGGAATTAAGAAACCCAAAACACCAAAACCAACCACAAACCAAACCTAAAAACTAAGCCTCCCCAGTATGAAACATTTGAGACAGAGAAGCATCCACCAGAGAGAGAACAGAAAAGGTATCAGGGTTTTATCTCTGTATTCAGAATGAGGAACAGCGTATTTTCTTGACATACTGGGACCAAATAATTGTATTTGCTGCAAGCCAACTTTGTCATCTGTGCTATGGGATACCTCTAGGGAAGATGCAGTCATGGGAGCCTTGGGAACCAGCCTGTCTCTGTGAGACTGGTAATGGTGCTCAGATGTAGATCCTGTCACAATGAAGTCCCAAGAGATGAGTTCTTCTTTAAGCAAAATAATAGATTCTTTCTTTTTCAAGATGCATTTGCTAAAGTTGATATCATTTACCTTCTTGTTGAGAAAAGTCAGGCACAGAGTCATGTAAATACCAAAATTTAAAGATAAAACAGCCAAGGTTAAGCTCCCATTCACCAGTCTTTGGGTTTAAACCTAGTACTTGAAATTTAATCACCCAGAAGTCCTGCTCACAGTTTTATGTTCCCTTTCAGATGAGGAGAGTGTTACCTGTCTCATACTTGATAAGTCCTAGAATACACCCTTCAGCTGGTCATGCTGATCTTTTAGGATATTTTGTTTTCATCTTACTCCTCAGTTAGCCAGTATGCTGTAAACATTTCATAATCTCTGCATGCATTTGGGTCCCCAATATGTTGCTTATGCCAGTGAAGAAAGAACAATACTGTCTGCATCTCTATTGCTAAAACAAACCTTATTCACAGCATGTGGCTAATGGTGGTAAGAGGACTCCAAGTGGATGAGTAACCAGGATAATGGGAGGAATGCCAGAACTAGAGTGAATTCCATAGGCCACACCTAACATTTGGTACTCCTAACTCAATTCAGATAATCCCTGCTGGAAATTTCTCCATGAAAAGCTTCCAGGAGCACATCTTTTTAAATAAGGATATGCTTGATCTTACACATATGCTTATCTATGACCTCCTCCGTGGCTTTTCCAACCTCAGGCATGGTGCCTACTGAGCAACAGTAAATAAGGATAGTAGAGTTTCAGAGGGCAGCCAAACCACTTTTACCTGTAAACAAAGCACCTCTCATTCTGGTATCTGTGCTAAAAGGCTCATCATACAACTTCAAGGACATACCTTTCCATACCCAAATGTTCTGCAACTATTTCTTGTTATTTAAGTCACCTCTTACAATGTGATCCACTCAGGGGTTACTTGTTATTCTCAAACTGTTGCCCAATTAAAGGAAACCACCTGTCATTCTCCTGAAATGTTTATCTTATCCATTCTTCTCCTTCAAAAAATTTTGTCTACACTTCAGCACACCCATCAGTCAAATTTCTAATCAGAACTAAATTAAATTTTTGAATAGAGAGAGTAAAGGTAGCCAAGCTGAAAGGCAAATGCAGAATTCCCTCTAGGATCCATAAGGAAAATAGAGATGCATGAAGTCACTGAGTGGTGTAAAGAACTAGATATTGCAATGTCAAAAGCATTATGAGATGGAGAATAGAAATCTGTTGAACATGACCCTGAGATCTTTGCTTTGCTGAACTCTTATGATGTTATGCAAAAAGGCTCCAGCAGAAGTCATGCAAACAGTACAGATAAGCAGAGGGAAAAGTCAGAAATGTGAAAATCTGCAACATCAAAACCTAAACTTTCAGTTGTTCTCTCATCACTAGGAAGAAAAAAGTAATTGCAGAAATCCACTCCCCTCAAACTCCCACTGCAACAGAAGACCAGATCTGTCATTACTCTGGAAGTGATGTAGGCATGTCATAGCTTTCCAAAGTTAGGTGAGATAAATTTCACACACTTGAGGTGGAATATGTTACATTTGAGACAGGAACTGACACAGTCTTTTGTGGTAAAGACACCTAGGAAAATCAAAAGTAATGAAGAATGTAAGTGCTCTGACTGTGGTTGAGACATCAGAAGCTCTGATAGAGACAGTAAATTGTTTCACCATGTACTGATTTATAGCTGCAAGTGTTACTTGCAAATACCTGTGTAATATTTTCTTCCACGCTGATCGATTAGTTAAAAGCTAAATGAACAGTTCTGAACACGTCTGTGATCCTCATTTCCTGGCTATGCATGAGTAATAAGCATTCAAAAAAAAAAAAAAAGAGCACATAATAAATGGAGGTATTGGGGCTTTTTAACCCACATGCATGGCAAGCTTCATTTCACACACAAAATATTCAAACCAGCAAAGAGAAAAGAATGTGAAAAGGCCCTTCCCACCCTTCTGTTCAATAGCCAAACATAATCACAATTAAATTTCAGGAAAACTAAACATTATTTCAGACTCTGTCTTTTTGAGTGCTTTAGGGCAAAATGATCTAATCTGCACTACTAATATCTATAAACAAAATTCAACCAAATAACTCTCTAAAAATAACTAGATATACAGAAAAGACTGAAAATCAGCTATGTTCTGCATCACAAGATGAGGCATAGATTTTGCTTCTGCATGGAATACCTGTGTTTCAGAAACACTCAAGGCTATAGAAGGTCCCAATGCTCCTCCTACCTCACTGCATGAAGAACACAGTGCTTGACAGCTGGGGCCAAAACCTTGTTGCTTTACTCACATACAAAATTCTCCAATATTTACAGGACAGATTGTCCTTTCAGTATCTCTGCTGAAAATTTATGGCAAGCCAATTGTCTTTTCTTCAGACATATAGATTAACTAGGTCATAACCTACCCCAGTGGGAGCATTGAAAAGACCAGCACCAGCAACATTGTTTTTACCTGCACAATTGAAAGGTACCCTTGCTTTTTCCTTTTAAATTTACGGAAAGTTGTGTCATAATGAAAGTAAAAGTAACAGCAAGCACACATGGTGTTATTAGTTCTTTTTCATTTATTTTGTTTCACTCTTTCATGGTAATGTTTCTTATATTAAAGAAAAGAAGATTTCTATAGGTTTTCTGCTATGAATATTCCCTGGTTTGGGGAAATGTTTCCTGTAGACCTACTACATTCTGTAAATTCAGCTTGCTTGTATCAATACAGAAAAGCATTACCAAGCTGTACTTTATTTGAATTTTTAAATTTGAAACCTTTGAAGTTAAAAATCTCTGAGAACAATTAGTGTCATGCTGGTCATTTGACTAACATAACTGAATGTTGCAAGATTACCATTCAAAATAAAAGCAGAGGTACGATCTGTGTCATGTACACCAAAAGAATAATAATCAAGTCGTCCATATAAAATGCTATGAATTATATTTAATAAGCAATGGCTTACAATCTGAGTCCCTAAGTGTTGTATAATTATAGAATTCAAGCTCTAGTTCTGAACTTGAGCTTTATTTCCTGTCTAGTTTTAGGACTTAACACCTACTGATCACTGTTAAATCACCATTCTACAACTTTAGGGCAAAGTTCAGTGTTATTTATGAAAATATTCTTTGCTACTTTTGACAATTATAAAAATTCAAAACACAGCATAAGTGTAACTGAAGAGAAAATGTATCAGCATGCTGCCCCAGGCCCTTGGGTCCAGAGAATAGAGGAGCTCAAAGAACTCTACAGTTCACTTTTGTGATACATAGATATATAGATTAACTAGGTCATAACCTACCCCAGTGGGAGCATTGAAAGAACCAGCACCAGCAACATTATTTTAGCCTGCACAATTGAAAGGTGCTGCCCTTAGCCTGGGAAGACTTTAGCTCCTATCACACACAAAAAAACCCCCAGGCTGTTCACACCTGTGCTGCTTAGTAACAGTACCTCTCGCATTTAAGAAGCGCTCTAAGAAATGCTAGTGACTTTGCACCAAAGACCCTTTTCTATAGAGAAGCTGCGGAAGAGCTGGCAGGAACAAGGTGGCTCTTCTTCTGGCAACATAAGGATTCCTACAACAGAGTCCTAAATATGTTTTTTGTGTTCCTTCATGTTCCCGTGTGCCATTAAACCTTGAATTTGACCTTGAGTTTTGAACAGATCTTGTATTACTCTGATACTGATAGCAATGAATCTTAAAGGACATTCACAATTCTTCGGGGCAAACTGACCTTAAAAATAGACCCTAAAAACTATTTCTATTGAATGAGTACTCTATGTTAATTTATTGTCTCTCCACAGAGGTGATGATAAGTCTAGTGTAGGGTAAAAGACTGCTTGCAGGTCATTGAGGAAGGGAAACGACAGAACAAAAAAATCAGGTCAAAAATTTGGGTTAATCTCTCTTGACAGCATACAAAAAAGATACTGTGATAGTTTCAATGTATTACAGGCTAAGTTAATCCTTTAATAATGTAGGGTAGAACACCTACCAAACTGCACAAGTATGTAAGTATGTGGGGAATGCTGGTCTAAGAAAACTCTGCTTATGAAAGAAAGGATGCAATCAGTGCTTCATTCTCCTGACTGATAGACTGTGCTTTCATGCAGATTACTGCAAGTCATTTTAATATTAATTCCAAATGTGATTATGATTGCTTGCTTTGTCCCAGTGTCTCACCAGACCAGTCAGGAATTTCCCCAACTGACACTGGTATTGTGTATTCTGTATAATGAAAAAGCAGCCCTGCTCCCCAGCAGCCTGAGGAAATGCTGGGAAGTAGCAGGTGCATCCCCAAGAAACAGGGGAAAACATTGAGATAATTGAAATTGCAGACTACCTGTAAAATAGTCAGGGTTGTGTGATGGTGGTTGCTTGTGGCTGACTAAGCCAGCTCATGGACTGGATGGACAAACTCTACTTCATGGATGTCCTATCCCCACGTGGAGGAGGCAATCTGCTCACCTTTCCCCCCTGATTGCTTCTTCTTTGAGCTGTTTTCATATTGCCAGGACTCTCTGATTTTGAGACTTGCAATAGACAATGCAGATAACAGGCAGGAGCATCTTTCTCTTTGATGAAAAAAATTTTGCACAGCGTTGCAAAAATGCTGGTATCAAGTTTACTTTTGAACAAATACAATTTTAAATTACAAAGGCTAAAAACCTGTCTAACACTTATCATCCTAGGTGAAGAAAGACAGGTTATTGGTTCATTCTAACGTTCCCTTCCTACAAACAAGTGGTTTTGCATGCATGTAGTGTACTTTAAATGTAGTATGCAACAAAATAAATTTTCAAAACCCTGTCCAATATGCTTTGGCATTATTTCTCATAGACTAGTGCTCTCCCAGTGACTCCAAATACTGCTTTGAAGGCTAGAAGATAATATAAGCTATTTGATGAACTTGCCTCACAAAATACACACTCCCATAATTTGCTGTGGATTTTCAATTAAACAACAAAAAATGTTCAAAAAATAAGAAGATTCTAAGTATGAAACAACTGTACACACATATCTCATTGGAGCTAGGGTCAAGCATCTTTGGGATGGTCTTCATCTGAAAGAGCATATATCATACAGCAGCAAGAAAAGTGGAAGGAGAACACCTCGAAAAAATAAACTTAAAAAAAGAGAAGTAATTTCATTTATTTGGGGGAAATACTGCACTGCTCTTCCCTTCCAGGCAAATAGTTTGGGGAATTTTCCTGATTGGCTTTTATGTGGTTTTGTCCACAAATAACACGCACAATTTTTTGCAGTTACTTGCAGTTGTCTTGTATCAGCAAATCAAAAGTGAAGGCAAATAACATGGCTGAATAGCTCCTGCTTCTTTTTAAACCATCTGAGAAGTCAAGCACAGAACATCTAAAAGAAAGTGAGTGACATCTGCCCCTGAGCGTGGTTCATAACCTCCGGCTGTGACCATCACAGGCTTCCTGCAATATGTCACAACTGACCCGGGAGCGATTCACATTCTGTCTCCTCTAGTTTCAAGTGTTTCACCAGATGTCAGTTAAAAATACATATATTTATAAAGTGGTTAGTGTAATTAATGCCTCAAAAATAAAAAAAAAAAAAAATCTTTTATTCGGGAATGACAGCAAGAACTGGAGTAAGATAAACTAGTAGTTCCTTTCATTAATTTTTTCTTTTTTTTGTGAAAAAGCTTGTTTATCTGAAAACATTCATTCCCTTTACCTTTCAATCACCAGATTTCATGGCTGTGTATTACTTTACCCAGGCAAATGTTCCCAGCAATGTGTATGTCTGCTATAATTAATTTTGAAAGAAGAGCAGACATGCAAATTGTTATTCACTCTCAGCAGATTATCTAGACCCAGACTTGCTACACGGTGAAAAGCAAAGTTGCCTCTGATTGTACCAAATGTCAAATAAGCTGGATGACTCTAATACACAATGCAGATTCACTGTGTTTGATGTAGGCGTGTAAGGAATTAAAACATATATTTCCTCAGTGAGGATAATTTCTCATGGTTCATCCTCAGTGCTGCTCTTTTCCTCCACATTTGTTATCAAATCATCATTAACTATAGCAGAGCCTCCACCATTAATCATTTCAGAATTTCTACTGCCATGGGAAACAAGTAAACAAACAAAGTAGATGAGGCTAAGATTAGGAAAAAAAACCCACCCCAACCACTCACCCCTCTGAGACCAGTGGCCAGACTTGGAGTGATGCTCTTACAACTTTCCCAGCTATTAAATTGGACAAAGCTATGAATTCCAATTTAAGCAGTAAAGATGCAGGAAACCTTGGCATTTAGTATAATATACTTTGAAAGCATATGTAGAAAATGCATATCAGCTCTTGTTTTAATCAATTTAATAAATTAGCTAATTAAAAATAGCTAAATAGGCTATTATTTGTTGCTTAAAAATGGACTTTCAGACTAGAGCTAGTGTTATGACTGGAACTCATTCTGCTAGCAGAGATAAGTGAAGATAGCAATAATCATTCTGTACTTCTGTTACTCTGTGCCTGAGAAATTGTGAAGGAATATTCCTGGGGAAAACCTGAAACCTATGCAAAATGTCTCATACTTTTTATACTACACTAAGAATCCTTTCCATATTTATCCTTTTTTTCTAGTATTCAGATTGCACTTATAACAAGCAAGGGCCTTCTCTCTGATTTTGTTTTGTTGGATCTCTACACAGGGAACTGCAGGTCTGTGCTTGGAACCCAGAGATGTCACAGTATTTCAGAGAAGTACACCAAGTACTTTAGGTTGTCTTTTGAATTGCTTTTGGACCTTGAGCCTGCTGAGGGCTGAGATATATTAACTTGGCTACACAACTCCTGGGTGCCCAGCCAGCCTGGGATGGAACATATTCAAGTGGATAAACTAAAACTGATGGCAGTACTGATGTACCAAAGCATGCCCTGACAAGGACCAGATAAAGGTTATCATCTTATGCACTAACAACCTACCAAACCAAGTATGTGCGTTAAAAGAGGAGAGGAGAGGAGAGGAGAGGAGAGGAGAGGAGAGGAGAGGAGAGGAGAGGAGAGGAGAGGAGAGGAGAGGAGAGGAGAGGAGAGGAGAGGAGAGGAGAGGAGAGGAGAGGAGAGGAGAGGAGAGGAGAGGAGAGGAGAGGAGAGGAGAGGAGAGGAGAGGAGAGGAGAGGAGAGGAGAGGAGAGGAGAGGAGAGGAGAGGAGAGGAGAGGAGAGGAGAGGAGAGGAGAGGAGAGGAGAGGAGAGGAGAGGAGAGGAGAGGAGAGGAGAGGAGAGGAGAGGAGAGGAGAGGAGAGGAGAGGAGAGGAGAGGAGAGGAGAGGAGAGGAGAGGAGAGGAGAGGAGAGGAGAGGAGAGGAGAGGAGAGGAGAGGAGAGGAGAGGAGAGGAGAGGAGAGGAGAGGAGAGGAGAGGAAGCAGGGAAAAAGAAAAGGAAAAGGAAAATAGAAAAGGAAAATAGAAAAGGAGATGGGAAATGTAGAAGGAGAATGGAGGAAAGAAAAATGAGAAGGGAGAAGGGAGAAAGGAGAAAGGAGAAAAAAAACACAGCTCAAATACACTCTTTGCAATTCCTAATAATTATTTACTTTCACTGCAGTTTAATCCTAAGTGCACAACATCATGTAGAAAGTTATACAATTAAGGTGGGAGCCGAGCCTGCCAGCAGCGCTCAGTAGTCAATGCAAACACAGAGTTACAAATTCACTTGGGCAGCCAGTAAACCAGACCATTAGGGAAGCTGCCTTTTGCAACCACTCCACTTCTGGGAACATAAAAATCCATATCAACTAAAAATGAAATAAATGCTTCACTAAAGCCCTAAAAGCTTTTTTTTTTCAACAAGAAGAATCAGTAGGATAGGTAGGGATACATAAACTGGCAAAGTAGTTTGTTGTGAGGGATTCAGCCTGCCATCGTACAACTAGTTCTTAACACATGGAGCAAATTAAGAGTACATTGATAGCTGCCACAGAACAACACCTTCAGAAGCTTCTCATCCAGCAACATATTTCTTGTTTTCCAGGATCTGGCCTCACCTACAACACATTTTGCTAAGAGTTATTTGAAAACTGTGAATGTGATGATAGCCCAATCACTCAAAACTTAAGCAATGAAAATATGGCAAAAAAAGAGCTGTTGTATAAAGAAGATAGCTAAATAGAATGGTTTAGTTTGACAGAAATAGAAAATATGACTCAGATAAGGAAAAGAGTTCTTTGCCCTTTAAAAAATCAGTCCTGTTCTTCCTCTCTCTCTTACACAGGAGTCTTTCAGGGAGAGTCTGGTGATGCTGCATTATTGATGTGGTACAGGTCTCCAGTGGAAACAGATGTGATATGTTTGGTTTCCTCTGATAGCCTGGGCTGAACACAAAGCAAATTACTGAGTGTCAGAAGACTTGGGTTCAAAGCACATATTTAAAAGAAGTTCTTAAATAATAAATCTTAAATTTCAAGCCTGTTGCATAACCAAAAGTTATATATGTACTAAAAAAATGTGTCCCAAATGATTTTGCTGAGACAAACTGCAAATGACATTAAAATGCATATGTGCAGCTTTAGGATTTGTTTGGTCTCAAACCAGGAACTGATGGTTGGAGTGAAAGATGCAAAATAGGATGGTCTGGGTGAACATGGAATTGCAGAATTGTTGAGGCTGGAATACATACAATTTAGTTGAATATACATAACCCATCTGACAATTTTCCCAATCTGTGCTGGAGCCCTTATTTTTAAAGGCATCATTTGACAAATATTTTCATTATCGCCCTTTGCTTTCTGCCAGGCTGTTTTATCCTTAGTCTTCCACACAAGAGGTCATGATGAGGTAGAAGAAAGACGGTTTTGCTCAGGTAAAACTCCAGTTTCAAGAGAACTCTAAGGCTACTGTACAAGAGCCAGGTTTTCAGTCTATCCACCCCAGCAAACACTGCTATGTACATTCAGGAGCAACCCCAAGCCACGGTATGAGTTTTCTGTGTTTACTGAAAAACCTGCCCAAGATTTGGTTTTCTAGATCATGGTGAATCTCTAATAAGACTTGACTATAGCAATCAGCAGCAATCTCCTCCCAAGAATAAGCGCAGCGCTGTGATGGGACATGCTAGATTACGTCTCACTAAGGTGATAGCTTCAATTTAATCACTTTTCAGAAAGTAGCTCAAAAGAGAACATTGTTTCCCATTCTCTTCTGAAACGGAGAGATTCATGGTGACACCACTGATGGATCTCAGCTGCCACTTTCTTCTTCAACCTCTTGCTTCATCTTTTCACCTGCTTCTTTACTTTCTCCATAAGATTCTGGCAAACTCGGGAGGGGAAAAAAACACCCCAAAGGTGAGGCGGCTGCAGATGAGGCTGCCAGGACGGGAGTGGCGGAAAGGAGCCCGGGGGCTGTCGCGGCGATCGGGGAGGGGCCTGAGCGGGCGGTGCCGCCGGGCTGCGGGGCGAGGTGGCGGCGGGCGGGCGCAGGTGCGCAGGTGGCGGGGGCGGCGGCCGCCCTGCCGCAATTTCCCTGTGTCACGGCTCCCGTCGCTTGGCAACGGCGCCGGGTCCGGCCGGCAGCGGCGGAGCCGCGCTCCGCCCGCAGCGGCGGCACCGGCACAGGCGGCGGCTCCGCCAGGAGGGCGGGCGCGCTGCTGCGGGGGGCGGCCCCGCGGCGGGGAGGATGCGGCGTGGCCAGGGGGCAGCGCTCCCGCGGAGCTGCCTGAGGAGGCGGCCGGCCGCGGCGGGGCCGAGGGGGCGCCCGGCGCTCGGCCCAGCCCCGCCGCCCGTCCGCCCGGGGCCGTGAGCGGCGGCGGGGCGGGGATGCTCGCTCGGGCTGGAAAGTTTCTTCCCCGCGGCGGCTCGCCCGCTTCCCGCCCGGACTTCTCCCCGGCCCTCCTCGGTAAGTGACCGCGGCACCCCCGTCCTGAGCGGGGGCTCCGTCCGCCGGCCGCCCCCGACCGGCGGAGCTCGGCGCTGTGCCGCGGCGGCGGGAGGCGGCGGCCGGACCGGCCGGAGCCAGCGGCGCCCCGGCGGCCGGTGCCGGGCGTCCCGCCGGCCGGAGCCCGGTGAGTCCCGCGTGCGATCCCGGGGAAGGAGTTAAGCCGGGTCCCGTTAGTAGTGTTACAGCGGTGTTTGGGCTTTGCCGGACAAGGTCGTGGTGCTTGCGGGTCCGGCTGCCGGGGGTGGATCGGGGGTCTCAGTCCGTTCGTGCGGGATGTGGCTCCGCTCCCGTCCGGTGGTTTCATGGCACTGCGGCCGCTGGCGATGGCCGGAGGCGCGGCCGTGCCCTCCTTCGCCTGCCGAGCGCTGCTCTCGCCATCGCCGAAACTAAGTGGCAGGCGATGCCGGACTGGGAGCGTTCCTCGGAGCTGATGGCCATCTGTTATCACCGTGGAGAGGAGACGGGCAGCTGGCTAGTGGGGCAGCAGAAAATGAGATCAAAGAATCGGCAATTACAGCAGAGCATGCCCCGAAAATTACACTATTGCATCCACAAAATATGCTGCTTTTTTTTTTTTTTAATTTTTAATAGAAATAATAGTTCAGCCATAGGAAGGAGAAATCTCTGCTCTTTGTTTTGTGCGTGCAGTACCTCGGAGAGTAATTTAACAACGTCCTTGCTGACAACACCCATCTTTTTTTTCTGGGGAAAATACAGAGTAAATGGGACACAATATTACTGCATGTTTGGCAATTCTGACATTAGAACAGAAAAGACATGATATTTGAAGGCTGAACAGTCAAAGAGGGGCAAGAGGTTTTTTTAGGTGCTTACTTAATTGTCTTTCGGTGCAATTAATTGAACTTTGTGAGTCGCATTATATTCAGTGATGTCATCTTTTGCCCCGTCAAAGAAAAAAAATAATAGGATGCTCAGAAAGAGAAAAGGGGGAGGGGATCCTGCTTCTCGGTATCATGAAGAAATAGGCTCCAAAAAGAATTGCACAGTGCAGAAATGCTCCTACACACTGTGTGGTTTAGCTCAGATCACGGGAACAGAGAGATGAGTTCTGATGGTCCAGTAAGACAAAAAGCCACAAATGCTCAGTGTTTAGTCCTCTGCCAGTTTCCCTGCAAGCACTCCTTAGGTGCTTTCCCCAGGTGACTCAAGGAGTTTCACTTCTCTAATAGGATTTGACCTTCCATCTCTTACCTGTCAGCCATCTCCCCTTTCTAAAGGCAGGGGGGAGGGGGTTGGATTTCTCAGTGTTGCATAACAGTTACCTGGAACATCGCACATGTTCCCAAACTAGGGATGCCTCTGGACCGCAGGCAAGAGATGAATTTCTAATATTGCAGATCAAGTGCAAACGGCTAGGAAGAAACTTTTCACAAGGCACCACTTTCCAGTATTTAAATGTTTCCTTTGTGCATTTCACAGTAATTTCTTTCCCACTCATTTAAGCAAGACATGTAATATGTTTAACCCTCACTTCTGGAATGTGTAAGTAGAGTAATGAAACAAATGGTATCTATAGATCGAATACACTGCCTTCCTGCTTTTATTTCTCCCATCCCCTCAAATTCTGCATGACATCACTAACCAGAGTTAGTTTGCACTGTAACCCCAGAACACATCAGGGAGTGGGGCTTGGCGTCCTCTGAGCTCTGGTGCTTTGCTGACTCCTTCTGAAACGAGCGAGATCTTTTTTTGTTCACTCTTGTGGATACTACTAGGTTTGTCATTTACCTGGAGTATAAAGTAATTAATTAGCTGTTTGGCAGGAGTATTGTGGGACACCCGCTGCTTTGATGCTGTTGTTCTGCCTGTTTCTTTCTCACACCAGATAAAGATTATCATCTTATGCACAAACAACCTACCAAAACAAGTATGTGTGGGCAAGGGAGATCTGCCTGTTGATCCATCCCACTTGTTCAGGGTTTTGAAGGAGGTAAAGCAAGCAGACACATCTCTTGTGCTGCAGGTCTGTCCTTGGTTCTCATTCTCTTCTCCTTTTCACTGCAGGAGCTGGAGTGGCCGTGGGGGGCAGTGCGCTGGTAGCCAGCCATGATTGCCACTGGAGGCCTCCTGAGGATCTCAGCCAGGAAACAGGATCCCTTGAAACCCCAGAGCCAACTCCCCAAACGCAAGCGCAAGGCCAAAAAGAAACGCAAGAATGACGTGGTGGTGGTGAAAGGCAAGCTCAAGCTGTGCTCCTTCTCGGGGTTCATTGCCCTCTGTGGCATCCTGGTACTGCTGGTGGGCATCGCCTTGGCTGTGGTGGGCTACTGGCCGAAGCCCAGCCAGATGTACAGAGAAAGCAGCTTTGGCAAGGGCCGGCACCCAGCCCCGCAGGGTGGCACCCACACGAACCGCTCCCAGAGCCAGGGAAGGGTGCAAGCAGGGATCCACCTGGAGTCAGCCCCTGGCGCCAACACCTCCACCGCTGCTCCCCCTCGTGGGTCCGCCCCTACTTCCTCGTCCCCCCAGGCCTCAGCGGGTCTCCTTTTCCGTCTTTTCTCGAGCTACTTGCATTCGGACAAGCTGAAGGTGCTGGGCCCTCTGATCATGGGTATCGGCATCTTCCTCTTCATCTGCGCCAACGCGGTGCTGCACGAGAACCGCGACAAGAAGACCAAGATCATCAACCTGCGTGACCTCTACTCCACCGTCATCGATGCCCACAGCCTGCGGGCCAAGGATGGAGGCACCCCGGCCTCGGCCCCTCTCAATGGCTTTGTCAACTACATGCAGTCCCTGGAGCTAAAGCCTGGTGGGGAAGGCCTGGGTGCTGCAGCCATGCTGGCCAAGAGCTCGTGGCCACCAGGACTGGGTGTCTCCCTTTCCCCACCGGATCTGGTGTCCTCACCGCGGCGTTCCTCCTTCTGCGTCCCGCCCCAGCCGCCCAGCCTGGCCGAGGCCGTGTACAGCATCTGCCGGGAGCGTGCCGCCCTCGCTGGCCGCCCTGCCACCAGCCCCCCCTGCAGCCCCCCGGGCAGCTGCGAGCGGTGCAGCACAGCCAGCTCCATCGTCGGCTCTTCGCTGAGCACCTTCACCCTCCTGCCCCTGGGGCCAAGCGGCGGAGGGGGAGGCTGGCAGAGGCCACCTGGTGAGCGGGGAGCCCAGGAGATCCCACGGGGGGAGTTTGAACTGAGCCTGACCGACCTCAGCAGCAGCCACACCAAGGGAGGCGGCGGGAGCAGGAGGCACAAGCTGGTTCTCAGGCGGCAGAGCACCAGCTGCTTGCCCGATGCCAGGTGTCCCCTTTCCCCTGAGCCGCCTCGGTCACCAGCTGTCAGGAGGGTCCTGGAATCCAGCCTCTTGGTAAAGGCATCTCCTAGCTACTCTGAATCTCTTGATCTGGGGGGATTGCCCCCTTCAGCTCCTCCTGTCACCACCAGGACGGACTCCCAGAGCTCTCAGTCTGAGCCTTCCAGCAGCAATAAGGGCTACAGCCACTTGGAGGAGGCAGGCACCTCCTTGGAGTCAGTTGCCAACACCACAGCCAGTAAAATTCAGGACTGTGAGGAGGAGCCAGTTGATCGGATGGACCCCCTCAAGGCTACCAGCAGAGAACATACAGGGGAGCAATCCCAGCAAACTCAAAGACAGTACACAAATAAAGAGAAACTCTTTATGATTTCTAGGTCACATGCTGCATTAGGGCTGGAGGATGGGGAACTGGAGAGTACGGGCATCTGAATAAAACAGAGACGGCAAGAGGGCACCTTGCATCCCTC
The DNA here is from genome assembly GCF_963513975.1 of Fringilla coelebs. Lineage (NCBI taxonomy): Eukaryota > Metazoa > Chordata > Aves > Passeriformes > Fringillidae > Fringilla > Fringilla coelebs. The sequence continues at coordinate 51,103,897 of NC_140028.1, read as the reverse complement.
CACACCTTCCCTGCTTCTTCATCTCTTTGTGGACTAGGAAACCAATCAATATCCAAAGAGCTGCACTATGTTACCCTTGAAAATTGAATTCCACAGATCCTGTAGATGACTTCAGGAAGAAAAAAGAAAATCCTTTCTGTCTATTTGTGATTGTATGTTTCATGCAAGCCAAATTGTATTAAATATCCACAGTCCAGCAAGTTCTTTGGATCAGATTAATACAATTTTGGATGGTATAGCTGTGCACTTTACTGTTTTGATTTTTAAGTGCCCCTTCTCCTCTGATTTCTTTCTTGCTGATTTGCCACTAACTGCTTGAAAGCTGCAGGCACCTTTTTAAGCTCAAAAGCAACGTGGTCTTCAGAAAGAAAGCCGAGCTCTCTCTTTGTTTTGGTTCAATTACCAAAACGTTTGCAAGGCCTTAAGGATGACGTACCTTGACAAAGAATGAGTTTGTTTAAATTCTGGAAAAAAACGACAGTTTAGAAGAGACTGGAGCAGAACAGAGCTCTGACGATTTAGTTAAAACCATTACATTCCTGAATCCAAAATACATATTACTACATGGTACTTTATCAAAGTATTATTACACATGTATTGAGTAATAGCATTAAAAGATGTTTTTTAATAAAATATTTACAAACAAAACCTACAAAAAATTTCTTTATTTTGGTAAGTAATTTAAAATATCACAAACTGTTTCATTTTATACTGTGAAAGATTATAGAAATGCTATGAAGCCAAAGGCTTGCTTTATACTTTTAAGGAGGTAATTAATAATTTATGTGTAATTTTCAAATAAATACTGGTTCAGTCCTTGAGAAACCACACTGTAATTCAACTAGCAGATTCTGTCTCCATTTCTGACAGTGCCCTGTGACAGACAGCCTAAGAAATGTGACATCTTGACATGCTAAGGGAAAAAAAAAATTTAAATGTTTGATCTTCTATTCATATTAGGTTTCTTGTGAGATTAGTCTTGAACTGCATCATCTTCCTTCTGGATTTTTCAGTTCCCTTATAACTGTTGCATTAAGCCTTTCTGCTGTTGCAGTTCCTATTTGTGAATGCATGTGCATAAGCTTAATTTTAAAGCATCATGATAACCCTGTCAGTCTCGTAGCAGTTGAAGCAGTTGTGCTGAAGTCAGCAGCAGTTTCTCACCAAGTTCAGCATGATGAGGATTTCTTCCTGCATGAGAAAAGCATCAGGTTTCCTGAAGCCTGGGGAATACTTTGTCTGTAGGCAGAGTTTTGGTAAATTGATGAGCTGTTTCATTTTCGTAGCTGCAGCATGGCAGCCACTCGTGTTTTGTCAAAACAACTTTATGCACTCAGTAGATTTTGTCAATACTTCTGATTTTAAATATGGATGTGGCACTTCTCTACGATGGGAAGAGAAATCGACATTAAACAAACACAATGTGTAGGCACACAGAAATCTTTCTGTTGCAATTAAAATTTTTCTTGTGCTTCCATGTTTTAAAGTGCTTAGCTACATATTTACTTACATTACATAGATTGCAACATGGACTATAACTATCACTAAATACAATTGCATTTAATAAGCCTGCAAAATTTTGTAATAAATAAGACTAATTTTAAAAAAAAGAAGAAAAGAAAGAATAATTTGCCACGTAAGATTCTTGAAACTGGAGAAGCAGAAGGTGCTTGTGCTTGTTCTCTTGAGCAAGAGAGACATCCAGGTGGCAATATCTTTCCTCCTGTCAGGGTAACCAGTGCCCTGACAGTATGACTGTATCACTGTGGCTATTTTTGCTGCTAAACTGCTAGCACACAGCTGGCAAAAATCCATTGTAAAACTGCCTGGATTGGCATGGGGTTGGATTAGGCACTGCAGGAAGTGGTGAGCAGGTGGCTCAGATGGTGCTGGTGTATGCATGGATCTTTCCTGTCAGTTCTCCATGGACATGTGCTTCTGCTCCTTCGCCTGTGACTTCCAGCAAGATTTATGAGATACATGTCAGCAGAGATACCTAAGATACCTGGTACTGATGCAGATTCTAGGTATTGACAGAGCTGAAGACATCCTGTTTGTTATTTCTCACACTAAAACCTTCCATGGAGGGGAAGGGAAAAGGCAAGTTGTGTGCTACTTATCGGGGCATGGAATCCTCATGAAGATGTGATAGGAGTTTGTTTTATTCTGAGAGGGGAAAACATGGTTTTTAAAATATTCTCAGTAAATATTTCTTCTGTCATGTGAAGTGTGCTCTGAAAAAAAAAAAAAACAAAACCAAAAAAACCCCAGCTTTTAAAAGCCTTTGGTTACTCCTTAGATTGATTCAAATCAAAGCAGGCCAGTAATTATTCTGATGATTAATTTACTGCAAAGTCTTTTGAATGACAAAATTATACCAGTTTGTGTTTAATAAGTAAAATTATAGCTTGTTCCTCTGTTGTCAAAAAAGATGTGAAACATGAACTTTCATCAGTTGAGTTGGGTTTTTTAATAACAGCAGCAAGAAGTGATTTTCTGGCATATAAATTACTAAGCAGAGAAAGCTGCCTCTCTGTCTTTGCAAGTCATTATTTTTGCAGATTTATGACTTTAAACTATTTGTTGAGCAATTTGTGCAGGGATGAAGTTGGGAGTCAGAAAGCTTTGTTTAAAATTCAAGCTGGGCAAGTTAGTCCAACACCCCGATGCTGGACAAGGACTGAGAGATTCAATCCCTGTGCACCATCTGGACTGATGTGAGCACAAGCAGCTGGGAAAGAGCTGAGCCTTTCCTGGTGTGACCCACAGGTGATGGGGGTGATGGGGTTTGTGCTTTGACTGGCTCTTGAGAATCTCTGAGCTGGCCCTGACTGCTTCTCAGGACTGCCAGCTGCCTCTTGGCCATCATTTGCACATCCTGTCACAGGATGCTTGTGCATTTTCCTCCAATCCAGTCTTCTTTCTAGCCTTCCTCTCTGGTGTCCTGCCACCTAGTGCTTCCTCCACCCTCTCGACAAGCACCAGGAACTGCCTCTACTTGCCAGTATACAGCTTCCTGCCTGTTGCAGGAAGAGATAGGCTGTCACATATGTTTATTAAGAAGTATTTAATTAATTCAAATTAGCTAATTTAGAAAAATTGTTAATGTTTTTTAAGAAAGAATGATTATTCCCTGTATTTGAGAAGAAATATCCCTGAAGATATGTTCAGATGGCATGCTTAGCCATACATTTTTACTATGGAAAATTCAGATTTTGGTTTAGACGGCATGCTTCAGTTTGATTTGAGTTTTTCAGCATAGAAGTGCTATGATATTTATATAAAATTTCCACAGGAAAGTTAATTTCTGCCTGAACCTTCAGAATACCCCCATAACTAGGAGGGAGGCTGTGTGTGCCTATTATGAGTGTAGATGCTGTTTTGATCAGTCTGAGGCCAGACAAATGCCCTAATTGTACTTCAGTCATGATGCTGTTTGTTACAAAATCCTCAGGACTCTGGAAAAGCTGCTGACGTGATCATACTGTAACCCAGTTCTGGCTCATTTTTCACTGGCTAGCAAAGTATTTAGAATCCTTGCATTAACCTGGCTTGCTTGGCTGGACTGATTTACTGTAGTCCCCAACTGTTGACATATCAGCTGATCTACTGCAAAAGGCTATAGCCCAGATTTATTAACCTGTATTTATTAGTGCATTTTTTCAGGGCCTTTTCAAGGACTGATGCTGTCCAACAGTGAGCAATAGTGCACTTAGAAACATTGAATTAGGTAACTGTTGACATAATTTTGGGTCTGCAGTGTGAAATACAGATCTTGCAGATTGTTGCAATTTTCATAACAGCCAAAACAGTTTGCACAGAAGTAGCAATATGACTTCAATTAAAAAACAGTTTTTGTTACAAGTAAAGGAGGTGACAGAATGATAAATCTTATTGGATTTCAGTTGGAAGAACAGCCTTTGGTAATGCTTGACAGTTTTTCTTTGTACACAAAACCCACATAAAATACAACGCTCACTGCTAGCTGACTAGTAAAATCTTGGTAGTAAATAAAAGTATAAATTTGGGAGGACATTTTTCAATTCTAGGGAACAAAAAAAAAGGTTTCTCTATCACCTCTCCAAGGCTGTAAGTAGCAGTAATGTAATGCTTTAGCCAGGTCACTTGCTTACTGGTTTTAAGGTTGGGCTTGCAAACAGCAAGCAAGATGCACAGGCACAATCTGAGAGGATAAATAGGTGATCACAGCCACAGGAAAAAAGTCTTTCATAGAAAAGTATACTGTTCTTGTTTCATTTTAGAAGCCAGAATTTCTGTTTACTGTTTCTAGAAGCTCCAGAATAGAAAAGTCTAAGTGAGCACACTAGAAATTATTTTCTACCATTGAGCTTTCACTCTAAATATTGAGACAGAGGGAAACCCTAAAGATCTGACAAAAGCACACACAATCAGGTGAAACAGCAGTGAAGTTTGGAGTGGGACCTTTGCTGCTAGAAAGCATCTGACTGGGTAATTCAGGAAATAGAGGAACGTGGCATGTGTTTTCCAACTAGTTAGTCTTTTATTTACATTTTAGTTACATAGAGGTAGTGAAGCCAAAATACTACTTTTGAAGGGGTTGCTATACTTTTTAAATTACATTGCAATGAGACAGAAAACTTATTTGAGGGGAGTGTGAAAAGAGATGCAAACTAAACAAATGTCAAAAATGCTATGTTAATAGCTTAGTCTATGAGGTTTCCTTCACCTTCCTCTGCACAAAGAAGTTTCAGTCTATGATTTCTGAGTATTAATTTTTTTTTTCCCTTCTTGTCTCCCACCATTTCTTCAGACTGGGATTACAAAAAACACTTGTTTTCACTTTATTTATCAATTTTGCTGAAACACAGTTCTATTATTTTTATGGTAGCAGAGTTACCTGACTATGTGGCAAGTTTGGTTCTACTGAGGACACATAGCTGATACTCTCAGCCTGGAAGGTAAAAATGGGTAGAGATGGTTTGGTTTTAAATAAGCAGCCTGTTCCATGCTAGCCTTCACAGCTGACATAAAAAATGGCAAATAAAAAGGGATCAGCAATCAAGTTTCACCATCACATCAGATGATTTAATACCATCACACAGACTCAGACTGCATTTTGTTCATCACTCATAAGATTTGGCATGATCCTGCCTGACCTGCTTGAGAGCAGGCTGAGACGATACCATACAGCTCCCATTTTGTTGCCAAAAGCTAAATCAGCCTCCTAAGGAGCAGGAATTCAGAACATGACTGTCAGTTCTGGCAAGACTTGAAGCTGCTAAAGACTTTGCAGGAAGGTGGTTTGGTACAGGGTGCAGTGCAGCTCCCTTCACACCCTGGAGCAGCACAGAAACCTGTGGCAGGGTCTCACACAAAACTGCCTGCAGAGGCACATAAAAGCCACCAGAGTCCATAAGGATAAATCCCTAATGGGATAATATGATACTTGTGCAACACCACAGACTAGCCTTCCTCCCTCATTCCTGCAGTATACTTTAGGTCTCCCTGAAGGGTAGAGCAGGTTTTTAATTCACTGACTTTCCAGTCAAAACTCATTTTAAAGAAAGGAAATTTGGTCTCAGAGCCTAACAAAAAATGCTATTTAAAATGCTTATAGACTCCCCATTAAATTAGTATCAGATGACCTCTTAATGTACTTCTCTCTCTTATGCCTTGGGTATAAAGAACAACTATCTTCCTCTGTGAAAACAAGACAGAGATACAGCCACAGACAAAGCGTGCAAAGACCAGATTTTAATTTTTTTTAAATGGAGAGAGTGTAGGCACCAGTATTCAATGAGGACAGCATGCAAGTATCTGCCTCTGAGTGATGTTTCCAAACCATGCACGTAGCCTGCTGTGGAACAGAGCCCTGAACACTTGTCTTCCAACAGGAGATCCATCCTTCAACTTAACAGAGCCTCTTTCTGCATGTGAGGCACTGAAGTGCTAATTTAGTTCACTGTCTTTCAGACTCATCACACCCAATATTACACAAAATAACTTAGCAAGATCCCCCTGCAGTACATTTAAGGACACAAGTGACACCAGACAGCTGATAACATTCTATTTCAAATGAGAAACTTAAAATGAGTACAGGCAAAGTCTGGCACTGCTTATTACCTTATTGTGGTAACACAGGATAAGATGATGATAGTAGCAGCTCCTTGGGTTTTGGAAACTTAAAACTGTCTGCTGGCACCGCTAACGTTATTCACACCACAGGCTACCTCGAGGCTTGAAAATGCAAGCAGAACAGTTCCTGTCCTTGTGTCTGTCTTTGCAATGTGCACAGCGTCTGGAGCAGCAGCACTGCAACAAGGACGAGTGCTGAGGCTGTGTCTCTCATCATCTCCTACCACGAGCAAGCTGTGGAAGGAGGTTGCTTCTTTTAGACCATTAAACAGAGTTGCTGCAGTCACCTTAATGAAGCACTTGCACTCTTTACAGTACTGCTTGGGTTCAATATGGAAAGGAAAGGTAAGGATGTCTTCCTAGCAATGTTCTCTGCTGGGATATACTGGCTCTCCTCTGGCACACAGAGAGGAAAACCTAAACAGAAGCTGCAGCATGGTTCTGGGATCAGTGAGCTCCTAATGCTGCAGCAGTGTGTGTCTCAGTAGCCATTTGGCTGGTACATGTGTGCCACTGATAATCTGGGAAGAGAGAAGAGGGTTACATGATGAGCTATGGAAGGTCAGCAGCTTCTAGGCATCACCTGTTTGTACATCAGCTGCCAGCACGGCCTCAAACAAGCCCCAGGAGTTACCTAAAGAGCAAAAAAAAGCCAACAAAATGCAGGTTGCATCATCTCTGATGCCCCCAAGAAGGCACTACTGAAGATGGCAAGCAAAGAAAGAAGTCACTGAGTTTCTGTTGTACTTGTCCTTGTAGTTTTGGGCTGTCACATGCGGGCAAAAAGAGGAACCACAAAATGTTGCAGTTCTACCAGGACCGCTGAGTAGCTCTTAGCTGCTTCCACCTATGGCTGCTTGTGGTTTCACTTATGAAACTCCATAAGAGCTCTCTGCATTTCACTGGCAAATTGAAATGCAGTCCTCTACTCAAATAAACATTTTAGGCTGCCTAATGAGTCACCAAAAGGTTGAATTCTCACATAGGCAACAGATATCTCAACAGCAATGTTTTCTGGCAAAGAGATTAGGTATATATCTGTCATGGTCCAACACCTGCCAGCAACTAAGTACCTCACAAAATGTTCTGCAGAATGTCTTGGCTTAGTTTAGACCTCTAGATAAATCTCACTTGCAATTTAGGCAAATATACTCAGGTAACTCTGCCACTATAAAAATAATAGACATATGTGTTTCAGCAAAATTGATAAAGTGAACACAAGTGTTTTGTTTAATCCCAGCCTGAAGAAATGGTGGGAGACAAGAATCAGGTTTGGATCGACAACAGATCCTTTATTTAGAATTGCCATCCTAAAATTCAGTTTCTCGTTAGAAATGAAATTTTCACACCATCAGTTCATACATTCCAAGATACTTCTGTAAATTCAAGATGTCAAAACATTAGGAAATTATAGCATAAGTTATTCAAATTATTTTAAAATGAGTTGTGGTTTCCTATGAACAGTTGGAATACTTATAGAGTGCAGGGAAAATAAAGATGCTTCCCTAAATATCTTTAGATGTTCACAAGGCATTTATTTTTTTTAACATAAAAACAGAATACATGTGTCAGTGTGGGGGACTGAGAAGTTTTTTTGTTAGCAGGAGATTCAAAGTGAGTAATATATTCATTTAAAACACATGCTGATAAATATTCCATACTATGATGCTGGATTGCCTAATCTCTTTTGTTTTCCTTCCAGCCACATAAAACAGATTATTTGTATAACACATAGTAAATGCAAGCAATATCCAGTATGGAGCCTTCTCTTGAAAAATCTGTGTTTTATCAGCTAGGGAGTGTGTAGTTTTCATAACTTGGAAATAGTAAATAATGCACTGATTTTACAGTCTTAAAATATAGAAGCATTTGCAAGTCTCATTCTATGAAGAGTCCTGAGAATTGTTCTGTTTCTCCTCTATCAAGGGCTACAACTTAATCAGCTTTTGTTTAATAGAATAATTCTGTTATGATAGAGAGTGTAAGCAATTGTTACACACGCTTGAATCTGCATCGACATGATGTAAATAAATCAGCACTGTTGTGCTCATCCAAAAGACATTACTTCTACATAGCCCAAAGAGCAGCCAAATGCTAAAAACTGAATTTCTGGTGCAACACATGGGGTAACATATGCACTCAGAGTAAAACAGGTGTCATAGATGGGGATGGCAATGAGTAAATAATAGCTGATTTCAGTGCAGCAGGATTCAAAACCACAGACCTGGTAATCAGAGCTGCTTGAAACGGGAGGTTAGATTGAACCGGCTATAAGTTGCCAAAAAATAATTTTAAAAGGAGAAAAATAGAAGAAGAAGAAGGAAGCCCAAGTAGTAACTGAAGGCAATGCCAAGGAGCTCACCTGCAGCCCATGAAAGCTGCTCAAAAGGAGAGAGGAACTCTTCCCATCAGTACTGCATCTGAAGTCAAACAGATGGAAAGGGCCCAACTCAAGGCAGGAGTTATTCCCAAGGAAGGACATCCCTAGTGCCAACTTGCTGTTTCCAGGCTCCACACCACTGTGACTGGTGTGTCCCAAGTGGATGCTCTCCCTCCAGGGACTGGTGGAGCATTTCCTACAATTGCAGGCTGCAGCACAGAGGTGAGGAGCAAGACAGAGGTGACAGCAGCAGCCTTAGCATGGCAGCTCACCCTGCAGAGGAGCCCAGCACCTTCAGGAACAGGAGCATGGAAGAACCATTCCATAACAATAGAATAGTTTGAGTTAAAGGGTTAAAGGATGTAAGGAAGGGACCTTCAAGAACATCCAGTTTCAACCCTTTTGCCATGGGCAGGGACACCTTCCCCCTGACTGGGTTGCTGAGGGCCCCATCCACCTTGGCACTGGACACTTCCAGGGATGGGGCACGGACAAGTGATGGCTGATGCGCTTACATGTCCAAGGCTGGAGCCTGACACAGGATGGCTCCTGACACTAAATCCTGCAATTTGCTGCTGCTTCTCTGAGTCATCTGAGTAAATTGGAGACTACAGGGAGAACTTGTGCCCCTTCTGCCTGATCTTAAACAACCAGCATCTGCAAAGGAAAGTGTAAGTGCTGCTCTGTGAGACCCTGATGTACACTTGCCTCTACATCTACTGCAATCCCATTTTGTGCTGGCCCCACTTTCTATTTACAGTGAGTCAGCAGTACACTTCCTCAGTTATTCCAAGTAGGATTACAGCAGCTCAGAGACTTCAGGATGGCTCAGTGCCCCCACTGCAACAGGGGCTCTTGCAAAACAGAACAAAAGGGGCTTACAAGCAGCTGACTAACAGCTGCCAAAGTGAGCTAGCCCAGAGCCCTTACCAGCTCAAAGGGGTGGCATTGGGCATCCTGCTCTGCACCAATAGACTGAAGAAAACATTCCAGCTGGGAAATACAGGCAAGTACAGAAGCATCACGGAAGACTTAGAAGTGTATGGCCCCATGCCTAACTGGGTAAATGGACAGAAGGAAGAATAGGAGTAGCAGAGAAAATAAACAGCAATAGGAAAGGCAGTGTTAAGAGGTGGTCTAGTGATGGGGCAGTGAATCAATTTAATGAATTCTACAAAGCCATGCTCCTGACAATGGGAAGAGAAGTGTACTTTAAGTTTTTGAGAGGCAGATTTAATTGTAAAAGTTCTTTTCTCTGCTATGAAAGGGTGAGGGAAACCTGATTTTATGGATCTCCTTCACACGCATTACTGCTTGCTTTCTATGCACATAAATATACTGATCACTTAAGCAAAGGTTCTCTTTCTCTGCTTTAAAACACCTGAACAGTGTCACTGCAAGTCCTGCAACTACTAAAGTGGGTACAGTACAGGAGTGGGGGTGGTGCACAGGACAAGTCAAGAGATAAGGTGTGCAGATATGCTGAGGAATAGATAGCCGGCTCTTGCCCTCAGTGGATAGCAAAACATGGAGAAGGAAATAAAAAAAGTAAAACAAGTATTGCCACAAGGGTGTCCATCTCTTTTCAGGTTAATTTTTTTTTCCTCAAAGCATAAGCTCCTGAGGTTTTTATATCACTTCTTACACATTTAAATTTTTTCTGGTGACAGCAACAGTTAAAATGCCCTGAATCATATCTTAAAATATAACTTTAAGCAAAACTCAAGATTCATTTGGGTTTTGACTGATAATATATTAACATTAAATGTATTTATTTATAACTCATTTGTAGAGGGTTTCATAACAGTACCTAAATGGTTTCAATTATCCAGGCTGAAATTATATTGCTTCAATATAATTTTATTTCAATTATGTTTTATTTGTTTCAATATAATTTGATTATTTCTGGAAATAATTTCTGGGTTCTTTATGTGTGAAATTAGTAGATAAAATAATTTCAGTATCAGAGACTAATTAGTGTGTTTAAGTAAAATAAGCCAAGACCAAAAAGGTCTTTCACAAACTTAAAGTTACACCACTGGGATAAGATTCAAGAATCAGGCCCATAGATTTTATACAGATAAGCAAACTAATTATACTGTGAAGCAGCATGCTCACGTCAGGATACTGTATGTAGTGGCAACACCTTAAAAAAGATCTGATTGGGCAGAATAATTTCTGCATTTCTTCATTCAATTTATTTCAGCAAACAGAATCCCAGCAACTCTCAATAACAGCCTTTATCATGCAGAAAATTGGGGATTTGGTTTGGTCTCAGCAGCATTAGATAAGACCCCAGTGCCACTGATGGCACTGCCTCCAGTCGGAGCAGGATTTTACCTCAAGTTCACTTAATTCTGAAAAACACCTATGAACCACAGAGCATCCTAAGCTTAGCCCTCTATCTAAAGGAGATTTATCAAAAGAGAAACCTTTAACAGGTCTTTGATTCCAGTTCACTATTGACAAGCAGTTGAGCAGATGCTTTGTCTCAGAAAAAGACAAGTGAAACATCCCATAAACTTTAAAAGTGTTTTAGAAGCTCAGTGTGATTACCTCTCTTCAACATACTTACTTGTCACTACTTAATGCTTATTCAGTATTATTTTTTTCTTACTCAACAGCATGAAAGCTGAACTAGGCTCCCACCAGCAGATAATAAATGCTGGAGTTCTGGCAAAGAGGGATATAAACTACTATCTCATACAGATGCTCATCTCTCTTTTTGACATTAAGAAACTGAAGGTTCAAAGGGTAGCAAACAGCCAGGCAGCAGTTTACCAGGTTTTTTTATTTCAAAGACAGAATTATCTAAGTGCTGTGTCCAGTTTAAAAACAGGATCTGTTTTCCCACCTCTGATCTAAGCACTGACACCCCACATCTTGCACCTTGGATAAAAATGAACTTTAAATAAAATTTCTAAAAGAAGTTGTTCTTTTTTTCAGCTGATCTTAAAAAGCACTTCTCTTATCAGAAAATCAAAAGTCACAGTGGAAAAAAAAACCCTTGATGTGCATTCAATACTTAAAAAAATATTTATCTTTTAGAAATTAATTTTTCTTTCACAAGTCAGAAAAGCATGCTCTCATTTAATAGTCTCTTTTGGACTCTATTTACAAGATTTGCTTCAGGTTTATGCTGCAGAGGTCAGTGACCAAAACCCATGGTTGGAAGCCAGCTCCAGAGGTGTTAAGCCTACACAGTGCTTGGATTTAAGCCCATCTGGGAGTGCTTTTGAGAATAAAACTGTAGAATACAGCTACACTTACTTGCTTAGGATTTATGGGGCTCCAGATGTGTCCTTCTGGTTCTAACTCTGAATAGCCACTTCCACAAAGAAAGTATTTACCAACATTTCAATATTCCCCAGGACATGGCTTTCTCAACAGGAATACTTATTAAACTCATCTTCCATTCCAACAACTGCTTTTAGTTCCAAGGCAATATGATGAGAAAAGAAGGGAAGATTTCCTAACAGAGAGAAATCCATAGTTTTCTCTGATTTCCAGAGTGCCATAAGAAAGTTTCTCTCCTGGCTAAGCCTGCAGCTTTGCAGCTGGGGGTCGTGCTGACATGGCAAGGAGTGTGGGCCTGTGCAAAAAAACTTCAAGTGTGTTGCTTTTTTGTTGTTGTTGTTTGTGTTTTTTACACAAGCATTTATGAGGAGCAACAGCAAGTGTTGCCAAATGTTTTCAGTTGAGGGATTATTCCTTCTACCTGTGTGCAAGGAAACCGTGTAGGACTTCTGCCTTGGTAGCACACTACACCATAGAAACTGTGGCTAACAGCAGCAGAAAAAATCAAATGAAAATAAAATGCTTCAAGAAGGTCAGTTTACTACTCAACCCCCTACAATTTCCTGCTCCTAGTTAAAGGATCAGGCAGGATGAGTGTAGGGATCCTTCCTGAAGCTGCAACCTTTCCACTGGCTCTGCAGTCCCAGCTGAAGAGACTGGCATCTTCCTGACACGAAATGTAGGTAAACAAGGAGGTGTCTCTGCTTTCTTCTGCATATGTAGAAAGTATGAGATTATGGAAGGGGAAAACCAGCTGAACTAACCAATATAATTTTCATTTGTTTTAACACAGAGACATATGGCTCTTGTTTAGTTGCATCTGACCTGCAAAATTTGTAACATCCGGGAAAATCTGGCCCATCTGATGTTTAGTGCCTAACAGTGACCATGGTATTCATGATGGGGTATTTACAGAACATTATTTCCATTGGCTCTGGCATCCTATTTATTGGAATAGCTAGTTTAACAAACATCCAGTTAAAAGCAGCCGAGACACAGGGAGCCTCCTCCCAACTTGCTTGGAAAGTACTTGTCCTTGCAGTGCAATTCATCATTGAATACTTGCACAAAATGTCACAATGGGTAGTATTTATTGCAAGTTCTCTCCAAACCCAATGTTGTACCATTATTTCAATGGACTCAAGTTACATTCAACTAAATTCAATGACAAAGTAGTAGGTTGCATTTCTACATTAACTACTAGTGCTTATAAACAAAATTACTCAAAGGGAAAAAAAACCCCAGGCAAGTTAGAGACAAAAAAAAAAAAAAAAAAGTAGGAAAAGAACAGCAAAGGCAGGGATCACAAAGAGTGAATCAAACTGCATTCTGGATCTGAATTTCACAGTGTAATTTCCCTACAGTAGACATAAAGGAGGACAATTAATCTTCTTCAGCTCTATAAAGATTTTCTTTTCAGAAGCTCTCTGCCTCTTGTTTTACATCATAAGTGTCTAATAATCAAATATATTTCAATTAATTTGAATTAAAAAATAACAGGGAACAAAAACTCTTGGCTAAAGCAGAACACCAACAAAATTTCAGACTTATTTATTACTTCTTTTATATTCTCCACCGCAAAGCTGAAAATATGTTATTTGAACAGAATTACAGAAGCTTATTCTGGCTTGGTTGTCATTAGAGACTAGATGAATTTGGTAGATATTTGGTTTCAAGCACTATTCTGAATTGTCAAAATTAATCACAATGATACAACTTAAGTATATTTTTTAGCTTAATGTCCCAAAACAAGCTACTCTACTCCCAAGATAAGTAAAGTTAATTACTCTACTATCATTATAATAACCCTAAAACAGAATTAAATTTAATTGGAACCTGTACACACTAAACCCCCAAATGTTTACGAGTGCAGGTTCGCCATGCATTTGCTACACTCCAGTGCCATCTGTCTATAAAAAGATAATTAACATTTTCAATAAGAAGAAATACAGCATGTTGTAAAGTGTATTTGGTCCTAGGCCATTGAACCCACTTCAATTCTTACAATGAATGATGCTGCTAATCCTTTTCTGAATTAGAAAAAAAAAAAAAAAAAAAAAAAAAAAAAAAAAAAAAAAAACCAACCCAAAACTAAGGAACACTGTGTCTTCAGTGTATATTTGAAGCAAGATTTCCTGAAAAAAAAAAGAAATCATCCAGAAGGCCTTGATATAGAGATGCTCCCTGATGTGTCAACTCTTAAGTACTCCCCCCAAATAACCTTGTAGGCTTCCTCTAACAATTTTGCTGCCTTTTGAAGACCCCAGAGGAGCTGGGAATAGCTACTCTGGAATTTGCATTTAGAAGACCATTTGGGGACAGCCTTTTCAAAGTCCACAACCTTCAGTGGAGGGACATAAAAATAAATGCTCTGCCAAGCACTGCAACACAAGGGATCTGACAGACCCCAGTGTGAGTACAAAGCAGGTTCATTAAATGCAGAGCCTTCCCTTTCCTCCCGCACAGTGGCTGGCTAGGGAGGGTTGTTTCCCTCCACTCCCTGTGAAAATTGTACAAATACAGCGCTTAGTTTTTTCAAAAGTTCCGTATCAAGTTTTACACCAGTCCGATGTTAATTTAACAGAGTGCATCCTGGCCATTCTGCCTAGACGTGTATTGCCCCGCGCCTTGTAGGAAAGCAAGATAGGCTTGATGCTACTACACTTTTTGCATGTGTGGAGGAGCTACTTCTTGATCACACACTTTTTTCTTTGAACTGCACACTTCCTCCCCCCCACCAACCCCGTGGAAAAAGGAAAAAAAAAAAAAAGGAGCTGTTAAAATCCAAAGTGTCCCTTTTTAACTGGAGGGGGTAAAGAAAGACAGTCGTTTCCCGTGTGCCCGGCCGGCTCCCGTGCCGCGGCTCCGTGGATGCGCGGATGGGGCCGGGAGGCGGGCGGTCCTTCCCGGCGCATCTGGCTCTCCAGCGGTGCCATCTGCTGGTGCCGCTGCCGCCAGGCTCCGCCGGGAGCGCCGGAAGGGCAGCGGGAACAGCTCTGCTCGGGCCTCGGCCAGCGAAAGGCAAAGGCAGGAAACGCCGGCCCCGGCCAAAACTTCGCTTTAGAAAAGCGCTGTTTTCCCTTGTGTCCTCCTCAGGGCGTTTTATAAAGACAATCCGTTAGACAGAGAAAATGAGAGGAAGATGAAAACAAAGGAAAGTATTTAGTACCATACCTAATTTTCTTCCAAAAAAGCAATTTCCATAAATCGGGCAAAATAATTTTCTCATTAAGTATCTACAAGGTCAAAGGAAAGCATGTATTTCATAATAGTGTCTTAACAACCCACACCATCTACCTGCTACAGACATGCAACGAACGACCGTGTTGCAATCATGGCTTGGGGTCACAAATGAGAGCAGCTGCAGGGACTAAGCAAGAAGAGCCGTCTTCAGGCAGTAGTCAGAGAGGAGAAGGCAGGCAGGCAAAGGAGGAAAGCCGAGGGTGCAGGCTGGGGCAGGGGGTGAAGCAGGGCAGAAGGAAGTTCAACCTTGGCAGCAGTGTGCATTTGGGCACCAAATGTGTCTGGCAACAGCATTTGGAGCTGCTGAAGGGTCTGATTCTCTCAACCACAGCTCACTTGTCTTTGCAGTACACATGCTCACACACACTGATGGTATAGGTTTTGAACTAGGCATTTCACCATTACAATATTCACTGATGTTCCCCTCAGATTTTGCTCTACTTTATTTCATCAGACTTTTGAATGAGATTGTTTCCTGCAAAAAATGAATTCACCATACCCACCCCTCTGACCTCAGCCCCACTGTACCTGTTTGTCTTCTCCACCCTCACCAAGTTCACCAAGGATTGCAAGAACTTTATCCCAAACTTGTCTGACCAGGTTCAGCATATTCTGTTGCTTCAGTTTTTTGCAAACTACCATCTGTTATCTTTGCTTTTTCTTGTTCCATTTCCAAGCTTTTCAACACATCTGAACTAACTGGCAGCAGACCAAGTGCTGACTTTGAGCAGATATCTCCAGCTGTAGGAAAAGTCCCATCTGCAGCTTCAGGCTGTCCCTTTGCCTCACTGATTTCTTCTTCTTTAGTTGCAATTGAGGCCTCAGCAGCATTTTCAGATGGTTTGTCATCAGCTACTGCTGTTGAGGCAAGCTTACAGCTCGCAGTAGTCGCTCCTATTTCAGCCTTCACTACATTGTTTGGGAGGTCTTCACTGCTTGTTTCTCCCACATCTTCTGTCTGCATTTCTTGCTCTTTACTCTCTTCCCTACTACTGGAGCCCACATTGATTGAACACTCACAGTAATAATAACCAGATTCCTGCTTCTTCTTACGCATGGCACAGAGATCAATTCGACTGAAGAGCTCTGTGCCAAAGTGGCTGTCTTGATATTCCTTATACAGGTCCGTACAAATTTTCCTGAAGCCCTATTTATTGAAAGAGCGATATGACATATGTATAATATATGTGCACAAATACACACGCGCTTTAGGAAGGTGTGTCAAGTATTATCTTAACAAAACCCAGTAAAGAAAACACCACCCCCTCCATCTCACCCTAATTAGGATAACAGTGTCAACTTCATGTGGTAGTATTTAAGTTGAGAAAAGCCAGCCATTACAAATTAAAGTTATGGGAAAGCTTGGCTTTTGCCCAATCCTTCATCTACCCTACCCTCCTCAAGAATAAAAAACACGCCAAATATACAAAATCAGATTAATTTAACCTACTGTAATTTAAATGCATCCACCTAATTTTAAATATTTCAGGCAAGTTCACAGCCACCATATATAATTATTCTGAATTGCCTTTAGGAGGAATTGCTTGATTTCCACTAGAGTTTACCTTACTCAGTTTCATCTTAAAGCTGTCTTAACAGACTGAAAAGTTAACCCTTCTCCTTGGTGCTCGTTCTCCACAACAGTAATTAAATTGTATGCTAGAGACTGGTTAGAAATAGAGTTCATGCACCTTCATCCCTGTGAGCATTACTCTAAAGAAATTTAACTCCGTGAATAATTGGGAAAACAAGCTCATTCTAGCAAGTCAGAAAAGAAAAAGAAAACCTCAGCAGCTCTTAGATAGCTACCAAGCACTGTCAGTATCTCAATTGCCAAATGCTACAGCAGTCATGACACACAACTGAAAGGGTACGCTCCTAGAGATGTGTTTTTAAACACTGACACTTTCTTTTCAGACTAAGAAAAGTTACTTCTATTGCCATAACCAAAGCACATGCTTCGAAATCATTGCAATGTATGACTGCCAAGACCAAAAATCAGCAGCTCCTCAGAGTGATTTCTTTGCTTTTCTCCCCCTCAGCAAGTTTGGGCACAGCAGCACTAGCTGCCCTGTACAGGTGTCACTAGGGATGGGTGAGAAACCAAATAATTCCATGGTTCCCAGGCTTTTAATTCAGACAGCAACAGTCTGCAAATTTATACAGGGGGCTCCCAACAAAGCATTTAGCCTATAGCAAACCACATATGGAGATGTAATGAAGGACAGATGAATCATTAAACAACAGAGACCAGTCTCCATCTCTCCTAACCTAATGACTATGTGAGCTAACAAGGCTCCAAGGAGCTCCTTGCAGCACATTGCCTCAAAGAATTCTCAATCAGTTTGTTCCAACCTGCTCCCAAACACCAGGGGAAGAAAAAAAAGAGCATTTTTACAAGAGTTCTTCCTCATAATGACAGACTTATTAGCAGGTGGATATGTATGGTTCACAGCACGGAGGTTGTGGGAGGACAGCCAAAACAGCCAGCGTCACCTGGGTAGAGGCAGATACAAATAGCTTCACAACCAAATACATCAAACAAGGCACTGTTGTCTGAGGCGACTAAAACACTTGAAAGTTTAAATAAACCAACAGCACACTTTTCTGGGCCCCAGAGATCCCCATGTGTCAGTCAGAGGCAGGCTGTTCAGGAGCCAGGAGCTGCATGTCACCCAAATGCCACGAGGTTCATGCTCTGCGGAAATGCAGAGACACACTGCGCATGGGCTGTTTTCTGGGTAATCCGGGAGGATAATGGAAACCTGAGTAAGGTCACATCATTGAAGATAACTTATCAAGCAGCCAGAAGGGGACAGGATTAGGACTGCCCTTCCATTAAAAAGCACCAAATATTTTAATGCAAGTATGTGACTTGTTAATACTGATTAAATAACACATATGCACTCCCACAACCCAGGGTAGACCACAGCTATTTCTACACCTGCACCAAGTGAATTTTCTTAAAACAGCATAAAAGGGAACAAGCAAACATTTTCCACTTTAGCACAGAGGCACTTGATCCACCGCTTTGCTCTGGCAGAGGTGAGATCAGGCAGTGCCCAGCACTAAAGGCTAACAGCCCACACCATGTTGCTTGTGTGCTGGAGAAGGCTCTTACTACAAGTAATGAAGTGGATTCTCATAAGAGGTGAACTGTTTCCTTTTGCCTCATTGGAAAGGTAGAGATCAAAACACCTGAAGAACCCACATTTTTTATTTATGCCAGGGTCACACTGCCCATTTTGAACCTGATGTTCAAACAGCACATACTGCTCCTTTGGTAGCTATTCAGAATAAAAAGCACACAATCTGAGATCTCTCCAGCCTCTTGAGATATTTAGACACACAACTAAAGCCAAAGATGCATAACTTCTCAAGGTGAAAGTTTACAGCTGTATCAGTTTTAAAGAGAAACAGCTCCTCTTTCCCCCATAAATGAGAGCAAGGTCTGCAGCTACACCACCAGTATCATCACATACCTCTCATTAACAAAGTGTGCTTGAGGTATAAAATATAAACTGCCTTAGCAATTACCTCTTAAGCTTCATATGAGAAGCACTTCAACTGTGTGAAATACTTAAACAGCACCCTTTCTATGAGGAAACATTTATTTATGGTATAAAGAAAGTAATTACAGCCAGTAGATGGCATCATAATAACTTAAGTGATATTTTGTCTTATTCATACTTTGGCATCTTCTAGTGTTTAGGAAGACTGATTTCTCTTCTGCGCTATTTAGGAACGGGATACTATAAAAGTAATCAGCTTCCTCCTTTCTATTTGTACTATATTTTGACAGAAATGCAGTAAGGGGTCTTTGAGATTGTCTTATGTCTAGAGATGTCAGGGAGATTTGTACATGGACTTAGGGAGTTCACATGTCCCTAATAATCAACCTAATATTAATAATATGGCCCTACTCTAGTTTCACAGCCCTGGTCTGTAAAATAATATTTTAGGAACAATGGTTTCGTTATGCAAACAAATTTGCACAGAAATAAGTAATGCTTTGTAAACAAGGGAAGAGCAGTGAATATTGTCTAGCTGAAGTCCAGGAAATTTTTTGATACTGTTTCCTGTGAGATCTCCATAGAGAGGGCTGATGAATTATTAGCTGGCTGAACAGTGAGGTGGATTGAAAATTGGCTGAACAGCCAGTTCCCTATGGCAGTGATTGGTGGCACAAAGTCTGCTTGGAGGCTGGTAACTAGAGATGTGTGCAAGGGGCCAATAGTGGGTCTAGAGCTGTTTAGCATCTTCATTAATCACCTAGATATTGGGGCAGAGTGCACCCTCAGCAACACCACTAATAACAAACTGGGAGAAGTGCCTGAAACACTAGAGGGTACTGCCAACCAGAGATATCTCAGTAGGCTGGAGAAATGGACTGGTAGGAACTTCACGAGGCTGAACGAGCACAAAAGTCAGCCATGGGGGAGGAATGAACCAGGCATGAGTACAGGCTGACAGCTGACTGTGAAGAAGTTTTGCAGAAAAAGGACCTAGAGGTCCTGGTGGACACCAGGTTGACCATGAGCCAGTAGTGTGCCCTTGCAACAAAGGCAGCCAGTGGTGTCCTGGGCTGCATTAGGAGGAATCTCGCCGGCATATTGACAGAGATAATTCCCCTCTGCTCAGCACTGGTGAGGCCACACCAGGAACACTGCATCCACTTCTGGGCATAGCACTTGATATTCTAACATTCAAAGACCTATACACTTGCATATTTATATATATATGTACGCAATGAGACGGCATACATAAATCGTGTTATGAGAGATTAAGCTATATTTAGTGCTAGAGATCAAAAGAGGAGAGCATGCAGGAAATTACAATTCTATTTTTTAATTTTAAATTTCATAGTAAGAGGAAGTGTGAAAATACTCCAGACAAGAGTCAACAGTAATTCCTACGTGCCTACTGTACAGTTTCTTTTGCATTAGGCATTGCAGATGCCTCTGCTCATGAAAATCCCTATAGGCAGTATAAAAAGAAAGAGCCTCCAGCACAGAACTATCAGTCCTAGCCAACTTTGATTTTATCATGTATACAAAAGGCTAATATCAAGTCAATACAAAGTACTTGGACAAGGTCATTTTCTTCAGCTATTATAGCTTTTTCTGTTTTCCTTTCTGCATGCTCCTCTAGTGTTTCAGGTTTGCAATATATTGACCTCATAAATACAAGTATTATTCCTGGAAACAAGCAGGACAGTATTCCACTGGGAAATGAGCAATCTAATCAGAGTTGTTTTTTACTTTAATTGTTTGTGATAAATCCCATACAATGCTGCAGGAAAGGTTAGAAAAGCACATCACACATTTCTAGTATAAATCAAGGCACCAGCCTGACTTCCAACATGACATTAATCTTGTTCTGAGGTAAATATTAGTCAGAAGACAAATATTGCTCAGAAGCCATCCTGCCTTATGGAAACAGCTTGACATTGTTTTTGTGCAGATTTGACCAGCCACAATGGAAGGGAAGCAATCTGTACTCTACAAGAGTGCCATACAGGGTATTAACAGCAGACCTCATTTCTTCCAGTCAGATATGAACAAACAGAAATGTGTTGAGCAGCCTATATACAAGCTTTGTAAAATAAGACAAGTTATGTTGTTCTCTGGTTGCAATGATTATTGCTTAGATCCCAAGGATCTCATTGAAGGAAAAGTAATCACTAGAACTGATCCCAGGAAAAATAGTCTTACACCCAGTTACTTACCCTTCTTCTCAACCTTGATGCTTTGGAGAGCTTCAGGAAAGTCAGATGTGGTTTGAAGTCCTTACTTCCTGAAATGTCGAGATTCATTTCAATAAAGCATTCCTCCACAGCTTCTGGAAAAAGATAACATAAGAAAGAAATCAGTAACAGTGGGAAGGTAGGGAAAAATATTTACAGGGAGGTTAAACAAAAAGCCACTATCCCTGTCTTGAGCAAGATGGTTAAAACACACCCCAGATAACCAGTGGCTGCACTATCACAGGCAACAGAAAAATTTGAGAAAAGTACTCAAAACCAAAGTTCTGAATGACATAAGGACATAAGCTGTAAACCTGAGACTGGGTCCAAACTCCTGTGTTTACAATACAATTCCTTCTGAATTCACAAGTCCCCTATCAAATGCTGAGCTCCAGAAAGCACCTGTCCACGGCAACCCTACCAACAAGATGCAGCCACCAGCAGTGGCCACAGGGTAGGGTAGGGTCTGTGGCAGAACAGATTCTCCCCGGTTACTGCAAACAGCAATGCAAGAAGCAGAGTGCTTCCAGGAAAAAAAAAAAAAAAAAAGTGGCTAGATTCCCAAAACTACTACAACTCCACAGCGCTTAAAGCAATTCAGGAGGGAACATCAAACAAACATAATACTCCTTCCCCAGACACAAATGTGATACGAAGTGTTTATGATGTCACTGGCTTAAAAACTTCGATCACTTATTTATAAATCCATAAGGTTTTATTCTTCATAGAAAAAAGTGTCTGTAACTGCAGGATTTATATTCTTCAAGGCCTTTCAGATAAGGATTTTAATGACAAGTCAAACCCAGCTGAACTGTTCTTGGTTTTCATGGACTTTGGGGATGCAGAGTCTCAAGTATAACATTTGCATGAGGCAGATCCCTACAAGTCTGGCAGAAACAGATGTTTTGTTCAACAGTTGAGCTTAAACAGTGAGAAGTAATTCCAAAATTATGCTTAAAGCCTTGGCTAAGACTGGAGTACTCCCCACAATTTTTTTCTTATTGACAGAGACCTCTATACCTTGATTGTAATAAAGCAGATAAAATAGGGGGGGGAGGAAATCAGCATTTTTGAATGGAAGCCTGCAGCATTTGTAGCTCTTCCAGTCAGATCCTCCCAATCTTGACACCCATTTTTGTTACTGCTTAATTGCTTAAGCACTGGCAGAAGGACGTTAAATGTTGAAACTGTGTAAAAAATAGCATATTACATACCAGATGAGTGCCTTTTTGGAAATCCCTGTTTCCATTTTGTTTTTCCACCTATCAGGAAGTTTAACTACATGTGTGTTCACTAGTTTGTCATATGCATTTGTATCAAGGCCAGGTCTCTGGCTTGGAGTTTAACTAATTAATAGTTTAAAATGTTTCTCCTCAGAGCATTTATGAGGGAACAGCAGCTGGGCCTGTCTGATCACTTTGCCAAGGCAACTGCTTTTTATATTTTCCATCTGGAAAACACAAGGAATAGGATCCAGTTGTCCAAACAAGCATCTAATGTCCTTTTAGGTGCCCTACAGGATGTCCACCTGGCCTCCAGCTGCTGCTGCAGAAGGTACAGCCTGGCTGTAGGTCTGCTGTGAGTGCTGCAAACACTTTAGGGCATCTGAAAAGGGTCCTAGGTGATTATGGTTAGGTATCAAACAACCCCTAAAGTGCCCCTGGTGCTTTGTCAAATAGAACACATTAACAACAAGAATTTCTGCATATTAAGTCTTTTTGTTCCCATGTCAGTTGGTCAAAGCACAGCAAGCCCCAGGGGAAAAAAACACAACAGAAGAATGTCTAAGCTCCTTCTAGAGCAAAAAGCCCTTCCCATGCATCATCCAGCATGCAACCTCCCCTAGCTGCATAAAAAGATTAGCATCTCCTCTTGGTTACCATCCAGCCTCCAGAACAGTAGGAAGGGGTTCTTAATAGAAGGTGAAGGTCTTACTGCCGTGAGCAGATTTTAATCCAAAAAGCAGATGATGGAAGAAAGGTCAAGGCCAGCAGTAATCTTCAAGAATCAGTATAGGACCAAGGCTCCTGGATGGTGTGAACTGTCCATGCCAGGTTGGCACTCAATTTTCCAGACACTGTCTTCTCTAGCTCATATGAAAAGTATCCTACAAAAGTTCCAAGGCATCTTAAGCAGTATTTTTTTTTTTAAGTGGATGAGGCAAGATAAACCAGTAGCACTCAGAATTTATCAATTAATTGCAGTTAATTGATCCAGAGATAGGTTAACTCTCCACTTTGAAACAGAAGTCCATGTTGTTGTACCAAAAGCAGATGGAGGGCCAGTCACCTAGCCAACATCAGGAATACTTCAGAGGCTAAAAGACTTCATTAGAGCAGGCAGAACTCTTAAACTTTCTGACAGACCATCAATAAGGGCATGATGAGGCAGAGACAGCTGACAGGAGTCTCTTAACCTTTGCCAGCCAAATCATTGGCCCATCATGCTGCTCAAAAAACCAGCATTTAAAATTCACACCTAGCTCATGACAACCAAAAATATTGACTAAAAGGTAAGGAAAAAAAAAATCCCTATTCATTGTATAATAATTAATTCAATTGCTTTGCTGAGAGAAGGGGAGACAAAACCCCATCTCTTTGGAGATGTCATTGAAATGATAGACTTTGATACATATTTGCATAATTCCCAGGCTCATTAAGTTCTAGAAATGGTCAGAAGTTATGCAGAATAAAACAACACTGGAAGCAACAACTCTGTGAATAGCACAATCGTTGTTAACGGAGTTAACAGCTTGAAAACTGGCAGCTTATCTCCCAGTCAAGGAATTATTTCAGGCAATCAGTGAGCAATCATATTGCATTAAAAACACAACTACTGGCAGAATATTCCCAGGGCTTGCAATCAAAATTTTTCTCCTCTATCTAATTAAGGGGGTTCAGATCAGAAGCTAGATATTAGTTTTCCTAAACCTTGAAGATGCAGGTTATCTAGGCAGAGAAGATGAAGGATCTGCCACCCACTATTGCAATGGCTTTTAAAGCTAATGCAGGTCCAAGATGATATTTAAAGAGCATCATAGCACACATTCTGCAGAACCAAAATTAAACACTTCTGATGGTGATAAAATAGCATGATAAAGAACGACCTCGTATGGTATGACTCATTGGAAACAAAATTCTCAGTTAAGCAAGACAATGAGTCCAGGGAAAACCAGTCACTCTCAGATGAGGAGTGAGGTACTCATTTCTGTATCTTTCAGGAGTGAGGAAAGAGCCAAGGCAGTGCTGTCAAAACAGTCAAATCAGGCATCAAAAGAACCAATCAGCCCCTTATTTCAATGGCACTGAATTGTTTATATATTCTAGACAGGCATGTACCAAATATGATCTTACAGGAAATTACATCATCTGCCTTCTTTGTTAACTTCCAGTCAAGATTATTTCCAGTTAAAGCCTTGAGAAGAAGCGGTTTGTGCATAGGCAAGTTTATTGAGGTTGTAATACTAATAATTAGAGACAACATCAGAAAAGCACAGCTGCTTTGAGTCAAAATTAGCTTTGGGATGGATGGAACAAGAAGAGAAACGAAGGCCAGAGTCAAGCAAGAGGTAATGGATAGTCGAGTGGTTAATTTTATATCTGAGGCGAAGAAGCTGTTCATAAAAGGAACTGTCTAATTATAACACTGACTACTTAAGAGGTAAAATAAGCAGGAGGATAAGAGAGCAGCACTATAATACCAAAGCTGAGAACTCGAGGAAGTCAGAAAACAGCATAAACAGAAAGAAAAACAGACTGCTCCGAGAATCATGTTCTTTGAAGTTTACACAGTGTCTTTTTGTTGCATGACTCTTTAAGAAACATTAGTTGAATTATGCTTCCTTTTTGCCTAGTATGAAAATAGCAAGGAAAAATAATGTAAATTGATTATTTCTGTTCTGTTGGAACAGAAGCCCAGGACAAAGATTAGGTTGTGCATTGCAGGCTAAAGCAGGTCCTAAAAGCAGAACCGGGTAGGGAGGAAGAAAAGAGTATCAAGCCCTTCTGAAACTTTATTCAGGTGCAGGTAAGCAGATCAAAAATCTGGAACATCTCACAAACCCTTCAGTGCTTTGAGAAATTAGAGCAGAGGACAAGCTATTCTTAAACTTCTGTTTCATCTTGTACAATGGATGTATAAGACTGATTTGCTGGTGCTGTACACACATATGCTGACAAATATTGATTGTCACCTCCCACCCCAGAGGTACTTATGATTTCATGCGTAGTCCAGTTTAAGGGAAGTTCTTGTATACTCAGCTGGGGCCAACACTTAATAGGCTTTTATATTGTTAGAATGAGCAGAACCTCAGAGGTGTCACTTTGAACGCTGTGCACACCTCAGGCTGTGAGATTCCAGCTGCAGAGCAGGTTCAGTTAGCCTTGCTGTGTCACCTTCACCTGAATGTCTGTGCACCTCACCTGTTCCATGTTAGTACAGACAACCTACTTTAGGCCTAATGCTCTGCAGGAAGACAGTTGTTGGCTTCATAGCTAACAAGTAAGAAAGAGAGGAGATGAGAGGACAGGCAGCACAGCCGCGCACAACAGCTTGGGCCAGTGCTTACAGGAGCTGATAGACTCCACAAAACTGGTTTATCACAAGTGCTAGAGAATGAGGTTTTGTACTTACCTGCAATTCTGTGAAGCATTTTCTGGTCTTCCTCCAACATTTTCACATATAGCACTTGGTTATTAAACTCTCCAATCCCATGGAATGTCAAATTAAGGTCTTTGCCCTGCAAGATGTCTTCCACTTTAGTCTTGCTTTGCTTCAGTGCCAGAACAGCCCTTAAAAGTAATCAATATATAAATGTTGAAAGTTATTAGGTTTTTTACATATGGAAACATTGTTTTATTTTTATTGCCAGCCAATATACCTGATTTTGACCACTCTGCAGCACTATGCAAGGTAGCACAGGCACACTGTATTTCATTGCTAATTCTTTTGCAACAGTTAGAAAATTTTAAATAAACTACATCTTTCACTTTAGCTTATGTATTAGAAATGAGTTTTGTTAGCGAAGTGAACATTCAAAATATTAACATTCCAGAAAATCTATGAATATATGCTACTGAAGAGTCAAAAGGGAAAAACGGAACTTACATTTGTGTCATGTAGTTTAAAGCTTTATCACTGTCATTTTCAACTGGTTGACTAATTTTATTCTTAAACTAAAGCAAATACATTCTCCCACCTGAAGCACAATTAGAATTTTTCTCCATTATATCCTCCTATTCCAGTTTAGGTAAAAAGTATCAAATTAATGGTTATGTTCTCAGCTCTGCATCCCATGTTAATAAAGTTTAGTTAGGCACTTTGCTGAGCACAGAAATCTCAAAAAAGTGAATTGTCCAAAGACATTAATACTGCAAATTAAAACATTTTTCTTAAAGACACAGAAAAAGTATAACAATTAAATTTCTAAATGTGACACCAAGAATTCCAACAACTTCACACCTGCTGAAATTTTACAAGTGCCCTTCTTTGCCCTGGTGTCTCAGGAAGGGGAGTCCTGAGAGTCTTCAAACTGAGTTTGACCAGAAGCCTTCTACTAAGGCTTCATACTTCTAACAAACTGCAGCATGACTAAGGACTTCAGGATACCATCCCATTTGTTTCTGGGCCTCCTGGGGCCACATTTTCATTATCATTACACCTAGAGCAAGTTTTGACTGCATTCATTCCACTCTAAAAATCTTGGACCTGTGTAACATACAAATAGAAACCAGGCAGTAAAACCCACATAGCACAAACTAATGACCTTTGGAAAGCCTCTTTAATGTATAGAGGCCACTTCACCTAACACTGTGAGCAGTCCTCATCACTGCATTGGAGTTATTTCAGCTATAATGGTGCAAGAGCAGCTTCTTTCCAAGACTCATGGGGACTCAGCGATAAAGATACAGCGAGGACAGGACTGAAGATGGAAAGGATGAATTCTTTGCAGAGGGTTTTGAATTTTCCATCTTAACAAGCATGGCTAATCTAGCCCTTCATTTAAGTTCATAATGTCTAAGTAAAAATTAAATACTACTAAGACAACTTCTCCCATCAAACTGTTTCTGTTGCAAGGGACCTTAAATATCATCTAGTTCCAACCTTCCTGCCATGTGTAGGAACACCTTCCAGTGGACCAGGTTACTCAATGAATAGTCCACAGTTTCTCTCTGTTCAGGCCCTCACTGTAGTAAAGAATTTCTTATCAGTATCTAATCTAAACCTGCCTTTTTCCAGGTTTAAGCCATTCTCCCTTGTCCTATGTCAATGTAAAAAGCTCTGCTCCAGCTCCTGCCCTTAGATTTGAAGATGCCTCCCTCCACTGCGAGGGGCTGGGCCAGCTGTACCATCAGGGCTGCTGGTTTAACAGGTGACAAGCAGTTAAGCTCCAGGCAGTCTTTCACATGGCAGCACAGAGCAGTGGCCACTGAACTACAGCCTCACTTAGAGGAGCTATGGAGGCAGGTAAAAAATATAGGACAAAAAAGATTTGGCAAGGCAGATCTGCTTTTCATTAGGTATGTCCATTATTTTTACATTACAGACACACATCCCCTCTTAAGTTCATTAGCACTACTTAGCTCCACTCACCTCCCTAACCAATTGATTCCCATTTTGATTGCTGCTCTCAACTAGCATCCTCTCCTCTTGGACATCAGCCTGCCCAGTCAGCAGCACTGGCACAGGGTTTTATTACTGAATTACTGTACACTGTCCTCTGCATGTCTCAGCCCAGATAACTCTCCTATTTTTTTCCCTTCAGACCCTAAAAAAAGTCTCTGGAATGAAAAAATAAAGCAGGTAATTTTAAAATAAGGCACATACAAGCGGCCTGTCATATGCATCTTAATCATGCTTAACTGGTGCTGCCTGTATGGGCAGAAGAGGTTTTTTTCTTGTCATATTGGGTTTTTTGACACCTTTCCAGCGAGGCACTCTGCTTTACACCCCAGCAGATCCTGTGTGACACTCATATGGTGTTGAGGCCTGTTTGTCATTCCCGTGCTGATACGTGCCAGGGTCCCTGGAGAAAGGCTGTTCTCACCAGGTTCCCACCTCTACCACATGATGCCTTCCCAGGCACATAAGGGCCTTTCTGCCTCCTTATGTTCCGGGTTTCCCAGAGTGGTACAGTAAGATAAGGCTTAGAGAAAAAACTGCAGCAGATTGGCATTATTTTCTGGACCTTTCTATCAATTCTAGCCCTCCTGACCACAGGGTGGGTTTTCTCAGTCATCTGTCAATAGTTCCATCTCAATTCACAGGGCCCCAGTGACAGCCCACAGCTTGAATTCAACAGGAGAGCAGCTCGGGAAGGAACTAGGCAGACTTTTTTTTGTTGTTTTCTTCTTAATGCAACGTATCTTAACAGCTAACATTTTCCAGTTGATAAAAGTATGGCTGATCTGAAAAGCTATGGTTTCTCAAAAGGCAGCAGCTCAGGGAAGCTTACAGCTGTTGAGCTAATTTGTGGTAGTAACACAGTAAGAAAGCAGTAATACTATTTACAGCCACACTGCTTTTTCTCTTCACCCTGTGGCAGATAAGAAAATTTCAATAGCTGATGCATCACAGCTGGCTTTTTTAAAGATCTTTCCCCACAGGTACTGAAAGCAAGCCAGAGACTGATAAAAAAAAAGTTTAAGAGGAATTGTGTGTAGGCTCTAATAAAACATAATGATTCACAATTGCAGCAGTAAGGTTACCACATTTACAGAAAAATTAGCTGCTCTTGAATTTGGCAGGATTCTTACTTTTTCACTTCTTCTTCTGTTCCCAGATGAGCTACTATTATAGTAAGGTGCATAGTTTGAACAGGAAGCAGAGCTCTTGACAGGTCAGGTTCTTTAGAGAATATGAGTTCTTGAACATCTTCAATTCTGTCCAAAATCTGCAGTGGAGTAAACAGGAGAAATAAATAAATTTTCATTTTGAAATGCCTACACATTACTGGAAAATTTCAGAATGCCAAAGCTTTACACAACCAAAAATGCAACTCAGTGTTTAAGCCAGGAACCCACAAGACCACCTTCCTCTCCTCCCCACCCCAGATTTATCATGTAGCAACTTTCATATTTGATTTTTCAGGAATTGATTTACCTGTTTTCCTTTTTTAAAGCCTACAGGCTAAATTCATAGCTCTCCTGTGAACCAGAAGCCCTATATCTTAAAGTAGGTGTGACTCTGACCCTAAGAATGTTAGATTAAAGCTCACAGCACTGTGTAAATATTAATGGGATCTTCATGCAGTTGTCAGTTGTTAGTAGACTGTGGAAATTAAATGGCATTTCCATAATTAATCTTATGCCATTTTCTGATTACAAGTTTGATCACAGATTAAACTGATATCTCTTCCCAAAAGGAAAATGTAGCAGAAAACAAAACAGATTGACTGGGTAAACATGTTGTTTTCTGATCTAGGGTTTCTCAGAATTGTGTGGCCAATTTCTAGTTCTTGTGGATCTATCTGGGTCTTTACACAATTGACTCCAAAGATTTTTCTTTTTTCAATATGTGCTGTTAAGGTTTATAAGCCAGTCATGGGAACAGGCAAGAGAGAGAAGAATTAATTCACAGAGGTACTAAGTGTCTGGTGGAATCCCAAGTTACAAAGAAATCATTTATAGATTTTCAGGTTATTTCAGTGAGAAAACTCTGCCTTACATGCCTAGGTGTTCACACATGTTTGAGCTCCCCTTTATCCTTACATAGATCGAAACAGCTGGGTCAATATGCTTTTGTTTTGCAATCTTTCTCCATAAAGCCTAGCAGTCATTGTGCAGCCCAGGAAATAGTCCCACAACCTGCACATCAGAGGAGATAAGCATAAAAAGTTCCCAATAAACATGAGGATAAAAGCCACACACAATTAAAATAACCATTTGAAGAGACAAACTCCCTGAATTCACCCACCCTTACGGTACATTTTTCACCGTGAAAAACACATCACTGACTCTACATTAAGTTAATTCCTACTGCAACTGAAGCACAATTTATTGCAGCTTGCTATTTACAGCATATGTTTAGATTGTGAAAACATTGAGCAGGAATCAAGCCATCAAGCTGTCTGACCACACAAACAACAACCTTTGCTTCAACAGACTAGGCTAAGTGTTAACAGTAATTCTACAAAAGATCCTCCTGTTGTTCTCCCTTACCCAGTCTTTCCAAGAACATCCTTCAAATAAGAAAGAAGATCCTTTTGCAATTCAGTTTGAGGGTTAGACATCTGGAAAGCTGAGTTTGAGTGAAATTCTCTCACATAGATATTTAACTATTACAGAGCAGTGTTAATGCCTTTTCTTATCTTCACATATGATCTTCACAACTTCCTGCTCCAACTCCCATAGGAACAGTCTACCCTCCCACTACACTTTTTTTTTTTTGGCTCATCAGTCTTTAGGACTTTTCTATAAATGCTGTGTAATTAATGGGATAGCTGGGGGGGTTTTGGGAAGTGCAGGGCAGGAAGAAAGCACTTAAAATGGAGTACTGAAAGCCTGAGACCATAACATCCTTACATTCAATCCAGTATTGCCTGGTGTCCAGCCTCCTAGAACCCTGTTAGACACAAAGAAAAAAAGAGCTGTGCACCCACCAGGGCTGGAACAGGGCTTTTCCTTTATACTCTTGAAAAGGAGAAAAATGTTGACAGCCCTAGGCCCTGCCACCTGGAGAGCTCTCTTAAATAATTAAGGCAAA
Source organism: Fringilla coelebs (assembly GCF_963513975.1). NCBI lineage: Eukaryota > Metazoa > Chordata > Aves > Passeriformes > Fringillidae > Fringilla > Fringilla coelebs. The sequence continues at coordinate 51,073,412 of NC_140028.1, read as the reverse complement.
ATAATTATTCCCAAAACACTAACACAGCATCTTTAAAACCCTTCTGTAACAGGCAAGGTCTACAGAGCAGCAGACAACCAAATTGTATGGTCAGTGAGGTCAGGAACCTCTGCCTTAGAGGTAAGAGCATGTAAAATTGTCAAAACACTATTATATGTGCATGTACATATGTGTATATGCACACACATCTGGCCAGCAGGTCGAAGGAGGTGATTCCACCCCTCCAGTCCATTTGGTGAGACCCCACCTGTGGTGGTGGTGCTGCATCGAGCTCTGGGGCCCCCAGCACGGGAAAGACATAGACTTGTTGGGATGAGTCCAGAGGAGATACACCAAGATTACTAGATGGATGGAGCACCTCTCCTCTGAGGAAAGGCTGAGACAATTCTGTTTGTTCCACCTGGAAAAAGAAGTGCTTCAGGATAACCTAACTGCTGCCTTTCAGGAGCTGAAGCAAGACTAAGATAGAGAGGGACTTCTTACAAGAGCATGGAGTGACAGGACAAGGGAAAAATAGATTCAAACTGGAAGAGAGTAGTTTTAGATGAGATATTAGAAAGGAATTATTGATTGTGAGCATGGTAAGGTGCTGGAACAGGTTGCCCAGAGGTTGTGGATGCCCCATTGCTGGAAGTATTCACAGCCAGGTTGAATGGAGCTCTGAGCAACTTGGTCTAGTGAAAGGTGTCTTTGCCTATGGCAGGAAGGTTGAAACTAGAAGACCTTTAAGATCCCTTCCAACTCAAACCATTCTATGATTTCTTTACTCACGCTCTTCATGTACATATGCCAACCTTACAGTACTGCACTCTTCAGTGCTTCTTTCCAGACCTCACACAGGACAGTATCAGGTCACTGACACCCCTAAGGGTAGCACTTCAGAGGAATACAAACTAGGAACATCTTGGGCAGAGCCTCCAACCAGGGATGCCAGAGCTGCTAGACTACCAGAGCTGGTGTGAATGCAGGGAAACCTTTAAGAGCACAATTGAGAGAAAAGGAAAAAGAGGTGAAAAACATTCATTGGGCTGCACAGGATGTGGTCCTAGGCCATATATTAAGAACTCAAATCTCATTAAAATAGCAGAATAAGTTAAGCATTCATGACCCTTCAAGCTGTTCCATGATCTCATTCCTCAGATGGCAGGAAACTTTCCAGTTTCTAGCTTAGATTTATTCTTTGCCCACTTCATACCCATTTGTTCATCTGCCAACATTGTCTTCAGCTTACACAGTTATTTTCCCTTCCTGGCATTTATCTTCCTGATGTGCTCTGCACTTTTGTTCACCTCTCAAAAGCCAGTCATATGTAGGAATCACAAAAGTTATATGAGGCCATCCTCCAGATAACCTTCAAAGATCATTCTCTGCCCAAGACAAAGCCAGAGCAAATAATTGCCTACCAAGAGGAAGGCACCTTTGACGCCTCCCTCTAACACATGCATAAGTGTTTTTACACTTAACTTAGGTAAAAACAAAAACTCAGAAGCCTGCCAAAGCAAGCTACTGTGCTGCAACTGCTTGTCATCCTGGAGAAAAAAGTAAAAAAAGCAAAAATTCTGTGCAACGGATACATCATTCTTACTTAATTGTTGCCTTTCAGCAGGATAAATAGTCATGTCAGATATTGCATGAAAGCTTAAGCTAGGGGAAAAAAAAGGAATCAAGTTATATATTGCAACAAACAATATCTATTTGGTTCATTAGAAAATACACCATAAACTACTAGCAGAAGCTGATAGTAGAATGCTGTATTTTCACTCTGTTCATACAAGTTAATACTCAGGTTTTGTCTTTTGCATTTTTAATAGGAAAAGATACCAAGATACATAATAAAAATATTAATAATTTACAGAATTTATATAGCATTTCTCCATTCTGCCTATGCTAGCAGGGCATGGAATTTTCTGATTCAAATTAAGATTTTTCTCCTGCCTGTCTCTGTCAGGTGGAATATTCTGCTCATTGTCTTGGCTTTTCAAGGTTTTTCTTTCTCTTCATAATACATTTGAGTGCACAGTCATCTGCTGGCACTACATAAAGGCCATCCATGGGGCATGTCCCACCTCACAATGCTGGAACAGAATCCCATCCAAGATCCCTTGGGATAGCAGCAGATACTGGGACAAAGTGAGATCTCTGTCTGCTTTTGCTTAACTTGAGCAGCAGCAAAAAAAACCATTGCCATCAGTAGGTAACAGTTCTCTGTAAAAGGCTAAAGGTTAAAAAAAATTTGTCCATAAAGGCATTGCAGTGCTGCTTTGGAAATGAGACATTCCATAGCCTTCTTTCAGAAAGCTTGGAATGAACTTCAAAATTCATAGAAGCAGAATGGGAATAAGTAGTTCAAGGTGAGCCAGTATATTCCCACTTTCTTTACAAGTACAGAGTTGCACAGAAGTTATGTAAGATTCATCTGAAGTCCCTAACTAGTAAATAAAGTGTGAAATCTTTCTCTCTAGCTATTGTATCATTTTTGGAATTTACTTCCATGGATCATAAAACAGGGCTTGTAGCAGCCAAGCCCAGCAAGACTGTATGATTTATTTCAGAAGCAGTATTTACTGCGGTAACTGGAACACTTTAGGTGCCCCACAAAGCCTCTAGAAGAGAATATGTCTATTTGTATTTCCACTGTTTGCTGCACTTTGGTTTAACATGATGGGGGTGAAATGATCTGTTGCTTTTTCCAACACTGCTTAAACATGGGAGTCACGGAATACAGCACACCTTGAAGTATGAGCATAGAGACTGCGCTCATGGATTCTTGAAATTAACCATCTATCTAGGATCTCAGGGCAAGTTTATTGGATAAAAGATGGAGAAGAAAAAAACAGATCAATTCTCTATAATCTTCTGCAGAAGAGAAGGAAATTCTCATTCTCCATTGTGAACTTTGGTGGAAAAGACGATGAACAAACAAATCAATACCCTTGCACTAAATACAGCCCTAAGATAGCGTAGGATAGGGTAACACAAGATGATAAAAGCCAGGTCTTTTGTTTGAAAAAAGATTTCAGAATAGAAAATACTATTGATGAGAGTCACTACCTCAGACCCTATAGAAAGGGCAGTGGCAATCATGGAAGTGATTTTTTTTTTCTTTCCTAGCAGTAGCTGAAACATGGATGTGTATAAACACATCTCTACCTACAAAAGCAAAGCACAGCACCTAAGGGTAGCTATGAGGAAGTTAATTCCATCCCAGACCCAACAACCACTTGGGGTAAGCAGGCAGAATTTGATCACTCTTGACTTGTTAAGCACCCTTGCAATTAAGACAGGAAATTAAGCCTAAGTCCTAAGTTTAAAGTTAAGTTTTTTAATAAAACAGCTACTTCAAAGTACCTGATCATCTGTTATTGGAATAGCAACAAAATAATTTGGAGACTCTCTTGGGCATTTCTTAGACTGTTCTCGTGCAAGGTCTTCCTTCTGGTCTTCTACAATCCCCCTGGGCCCTTCTTGGATATTACCTTGCTCCTGTCTCATCACTGTACTTCTTTGGTCTTCCTTTTGCAGAGGCAGAGCTGCTTTTAGCTGCTCCTGCTCTTGGCTCTGGTCCTGCAGCTGCTCCTCTGTCACCATCCCATTCAGGTGTGCTTTGTCTCCAGCCTGCATGTCGTGCAGATCCACCACTTCTGCTCTTTCCTCTTGGCTCTGGTCCTGCTGGGCTTTTTCCACTTCTCCTCCTTGATCCTGGTTTTGGCTCAGAAACCCCTGTGGCACCGGCTCCACCACAGCAAGCTCTCTCTCACCTTCAGATCTTGCCATCATCTCTCCATGATTTTCTGGGGTGATCCACTGTTCTCCATCATCTAACACTTCCTCACCTTGGTTCTGGAGGCAGGTTACCTCTTCTGGGTCACAGCCCAACTGCAGCTGCACAGTGACCTTGATGCCAGCAGTGCCTTGTCCCCACTCCTGGGGCTGTAGTTGTACAGTTACTTGTGGGAGAGATGGCCCTGAGCCCTGCTGCTGTAACTGCACCTGCACGGTCACCGATGGGGCTTCCCATCCCGGGCTTGGCCTCTGGGGCTGCACCTGCACTGTCACCTCTGGGCAGTCCCACCCCTGGCTCACGTTCTGGGGCTGCACCTTGACAGTCACTTTTGGGAGCTCCCACCCTGGCTCTGGCGTTTGTGGTCCCATGGTTGGGGCCGTGCCTCCTTGCACTGGCTGCCTCTGCAGGTGCGCATGGATATTGTTCCCTCCCTGTGGCTCTTGAGCAGAGGGCAGTAGCTGCGCTGCTGAAGAATGGTCTCCTTGCTCCTGCTCTACTGGTGAGCAGATTTGCTGAGCTCCTTCTGGGCTTTTATTCCCCTGAACATGTTCCTGAACCACCTCTTGAGGCTGAGCTCCCTCTGCATTTCCATCTACCTGGAGATGATGCCAACTCCTGCACAGCTCTCGTTTTATCACCTTCATTCTATAACACCAAAGCTTTCTTCTTCTAGGCTGGGGGTTCTCCAAGATCCTCCTCCTCTTTCTTTGGGGCTTGAAGTACTTTTTGAAAGGAACTGGGGGAAAAGAAAAGAAAAAAGCCTAACAGTTATTTTTTAAAAAGTATTTCTTGCAATAGTTCAGTCTGGGTTCAGTTCTTCAATTGGACTCACTATGGGGGAGCTTTAACCCGGTCAAACAGCCCAGTCTAAAAACCTCTGGAGAGCCTGACAGAAGATTGGACTACTGCTTCTAGTCACTGTACTGTGGTCTTGACTTCTGCTCTTGCCCTGATTGGGTCTCCCATGCTTTAAAGCATGAGTACAGCATTTCACAGCACGCAGCACGGCAGAGACAGAGGCCTTATCAAAGGACTGCAGGTGTGTTGCCTAGAGGTGGTTACTCACAGAGACCGAGAATAGCCTGAGCCAGACTCAGAGGCTGAATTCATACAGGAACGAGATTGCCTGTGAAGCTCTGGTCTCCTCTACCTGCAGCATGTTACCATCTAATCAGACCTGCACACACGACTCTTTTCTTTCCTGTGGATACATTACAGTTTTTTCTACAGCAAACTGCTGCCACATCCTCATTTGTCTTAATGCCTCCCATTCACCCTGTCTCATTCCCTTATCCTCTTCTGTGAAGCTGCAGAGGGAGATGCTTTTCCCACCCATACTGTTTACATACAAGTAGTGAAGGCACTGAAAGAGCAGAAGGATCTTTTTTTCTCCTCAATTCAGAGGTTAATTCCACAGAAGCTCAAAAAACCAAGAATATTTCTTAATTGGTCAACACAGCTCAATTACACTCAACAGAAACAGCACTTTTTAAAGAAGATGTCTAAGAAAATAAATTCTACAGACCAAACAGGATTCATCTGTATAAGAAAAATATTTCACACCCCAGGTTATGACTGGCCTTGACTAAGTCCTTCCAAGTCATGGCAACACTGAGGGGTTTTTTCCCCTGAAGCTATAAGAGGTAGGCAGATATTTTTTTATAAATCTGCTCTCCAAGACAACCAAAACGTTTGTTCAAATTTTTCAGGAAAACTAGATCCCTTCTCACCCCCACAAAACCCACAACCATGAAAAAAGTCAAAACTAAATAGAAAAAGTGTAAAAAAATTGACACACAACCTACATGCTTTAATGCTGGGCAATGCAAGACAGAGGTAATACAGTTATCTCCTTATTAAAAAAAGTAAAATAACTCCGCCCCCAAAAACTTATTTTTGTAGTGGGCTAAAGACAAAAAGCTTAAGAAACTCATATTGAATTCATATGAAGGGTATTACATGTTCTTTCCAGAATTCAGATGTTGGGACTTTATTCCATAAAATGGACTAGTTTTTAAAAGTATATTTGAATGCTTGCATATATTTCACATGTAATTTCACTCATCAGAGAGCTACATTACTTGTATTCTATTATGCTTTAGGAATTTTGTTGACCATATGTCAAATCTAAAGACTTTAAGAAACTACCAAAGATTTTTAAGATGTGAGAGGCCAAGTGCTTATGGAATTAGACCAATCTTATCTCTCTGGAGGCAAAGCACTGCGGACATAAGCTAGCTGTAAAATCAGCTATTAGCCATGATATTTGGGCCTGGACTCCAAAAAAAGATTTTATCCTCTGGAAGTGTGTTTAGTCAGGGTTAAGAAGAATCCCTGGTCAGCTAAATGATCCTTAATAAAGATACAACCTAACATAGTACTTCATCCCGAAACAGCACAGAACTTACTTTCAAACATCTCACTGACATCAGTTTTGACAAGAACAAGCTCTGCCCTTGTTTTCATGCCTTCAATGTCCAAGTGAGGAACTAGAAGAAAAGAATAATATTAAAGTCTCCTAGAGAAGCCCTTTCAACCATGTAACTGCTGTAAAACACTTGTTTATTTTTAAAGTACTTCTAATGGCACAGCAGCTCCTGAGACACCATTACACTCCTCTGCCTTCCTCACAGTCATGGTACTTGAGAAAGCAAACCTTTTTTCTCTTTCAGAAGCCATCATGTAAATTAAGCCTCAAACCAGTGCAAGCCTTGGTAAGTGCCTGGAACAAAAGTTCAGTCAGCTTCAGAGAATGCCGCATCTAAATTCTCTGTAAACAAGTATTTAGATGCATGTAGGTGAGTCAAAGTTTAATGCACCTACAGTGACAGGATTCGTGCCAGTGAAACATCATAAACCCCACTGAAATCTTTGTTTTACTAGCAGTGTGCAGCTGAGGTATAACAGAAGTTAAAAAAAAAAAACCAAAACAAACCCCTCTCTTGCATTTAGCCTAAGCTGCTCCATGAAAAAAATCATTAAAACAGGTAAAAACTTGTAACAAGCTGCCCTGGTGGTGGACATTTGTTGCTGGCTTTGTTAGGCTTCCTCCCCTTAAGTAACATTTAAAACCACATTTTCTCTCTCACATTTGTGCCTGCACAGTACCCTCCAGTTAGGATTTCACAGACTGTCATCAACCTAGTAAAGACAATGCAACAGCTCAGGCTGCATATAGAAGAATCACATAGAAAGAAGCCTCAGTGTTCTTTACAAGATAATGGACTATTTTTATGGTTTTCAATATGTAGAATCAAGGCAGTCTCATCAATATTACACAGTTCTTTCTCTGCACTATTATTTTGCTCTTAAGCCTGTATTGCTTCATATGTGCACGTCTCCCACAACACTTTCATTAGGTAATTCCACCACCTAAAAAGAGCTAGAGATGCAGCTGTTACCCAGCCATCCCTACACCTTTGCAAGTCCTTACAACAATTTTATGGCCGTCAGCAAGTTGAGAATTAAGGGCTCAGGTTTTTATGCCTTGACTAATAAAAAGTTGCTGGAGATCCTGAGTGGTGGAAGCATCCCAGAGAGCCCCAGGTTTCTGCCAAGTCCCCCCTCTAACTGTTTTTCTGAGCCCTGCCAAGCCATTTAGGCCAGGTGACAACACCAAACACTTATCCACCCACAGCAAGGTCCAGTGCAGGTCAGGCAGCCAAGAGCTGAAGACTGCAGTCCATACAAATAGGAAAGGTTCCTGCCCTGTAGCAGAGAAATATGTCCTTAGGAGGTTCTGAAAAAGGCAGGAAGACCACCCACCTGCATCCAAAACATTTAAACCATAAAGAAAGCTCTTTCTTCAAAGAAATAGTTCGTTCCATTTTCAGCCTTTTGACAGACAGAGCTCATGCAGACCCTTGTATCCCAGCCAGCAACTCTGAAACAACAAACGCACAAGCTCCAAAGGCAAGCTTCCCCCACCCTCAGTCCCATGCCAAAGGCTGGGAACAGATAGTAACTGTGCCTAACTCTTGATCAAAAGGGTCCAGGAATACCCAGAAGGAAAGCTGACCTGTCCCATGAAGATCCAGGCAGCATTTGCCCAAAGACCTGTCTTTGCTGCTTCAGACCCCAGTCTGATACTTTCCACCTCCTCAGTCTCAGAAGAATCAAATGCCCAATGTGGATGACAACAGAAAATTCAACTCTGGGCTCTGAATTTTAATTGTAGTGCAAAGCAATTCCATAGCAAAGGCTATGGAATGTCTCATTTCCAAAGCAAAATGCCAGTATTAGGCGTCCATACCATAGAGACACTCTGGAAGCCAGGCATCATCCACTTCTACGTGGAAATAGATTTTGTGCTCCATAGAAGTGCTGGAAAACTGCTGGCTGGCTAACACTGCCTTGGTGTCTCTGAAGGATGATGTTGAAGTTTGCTTACAGCCACTCTGATGCATGAAAACCTCTCTGCACAGAAAATAAGCCATGATTTTGCACAATCCTCCTTCATCAGATAGGTCAGAAACTCCTCAGTTGTGACAGTGGCATGCAAGTTGGCTTGCACTGGCCTGGGAAGCCCAAAAAAGTCTGTTTATAGGGCTTGCTTTCTGCAAAAATCTCTCCCTTGTTACTCAGTTGCAGTGGAGCAGGATGCAGATGAAGTTCAGTAGCAGGGAAGATTTACCAGGTCCTGGTCAAGCATAGACACACACCTACTATAATAATTCACTTGTGTTTTGCCCAAGATCTGAATGGCTTCCTGGGCTTTCTGTTCTCCCCCTGCTCCTCTTCCTGATAAAGCTAACAATTTACCAAAGTAACCTGGCGTACACAAAGCAAAAGGCATTTGAAGCAAACAACCTTTCCTGCAGCACCCTGGTCTTTTCTCTAAGCAATACTGCCCTCTGGCAAGCCATGCCTAAAACATCCACCTCATCCTGCCATGCCAGAAGGCTGTAATTATACAAGTTCCTTTCCTCAGTTCTGTGATATATTTAAATGGTCACATGGTCACCAGGCCCTATTTCTCTCTCCCATGCCCCACCCCCCCCTCCCCCCCCCAAATAATTGCATGCTTTGCACACTAGACATCCCAGATTGCAGGAAAAACAGAAAAACAGGTGAGATGCCTTTTCAGCATTCAGCTATCACAATGTTAGAGGAGAGGATGAAACAGGTGGCAGCAGAACCTGCCACAAATGCTCTTAGAAACAGAATGTCTATATGAAATTGCATCCTTTAAGTCATCACAGGATGCCACAATCGCTCTTCATTTTATTCCCTATCAATCAAAACTAAATTAAGTTGCATCAAGAGGAAGCACATAGAAATTATTAGGCCCAAGTTTCTCCCTCTTACCAGTTTACTGCACCTTCATAAGTTGAAATTTTGTTGCAGTTGATGAGAAATGGTAGCAAGGAGAGAGAAAACAAGTTTAAGTACAATTAGAGGTCGTTTGTAAAATATGGTTTCAGCTAGAGAACTTTTACTGAGATGTATTTGGCCCTGTCTGATTGCACCTTTTGCTAGAGGTTTAATACAGGGCTAGGAGGAAGGGCAAAGGTGGGAGGGGATACAGAGCCAGAGTTAATTAACCCATAATAGCTAGTGAGTGGCAAAAAACATCAGTGTTTCATGGTCTGTACCTATGTGTTTCTTCTGTCTAGACCAAACCCTTTAGACTGAAGTAAATCCTTCAGTTGCCTTATTTGTGTGTAACATTAACTATTAATCAAGAGGCACAGAAGCTTCAGAGTTTCTTGACATATTCATTTATTAGCTCCACTTTCCCAGTATAAAATCAAGCAACTCACACCTCTCAAAACTGATACCATATTTGATGATGTCTATTTATCTCTGATTACTCACCAAAGTAATCAATGAGCATTCCAAAAGCAGTATTCCAAGCTACTATTTAGCAGTAGGCCACTAACACCTTATCAAGGCTAAATTTAAAGGATTTGTTCATCTACAGAGAGGAAGCCAACAAAAATGGGTGGAGGGTGAAAATAGGAGAAATAGGAGCTTGGAAATGAACAATATTTATGTTTGGTGGAAAGGCATTAGGGGCAGAAACAGCACCTTTCATAGGAACAACACATACTTGACAAAGCTGCTTTTTCCTTAGCGGCTCATTTGGATTTTTGTCAGACCACACTGAATGAATTGTTCCCAACGTACAGATACAAGATTAAAAAGGCTTGACTTAGCCTTAATGATCCCCCATTATCCTATCTGTACAGGGATGGAGTTTCAGCATTTAGCAGGCAGTATGCATATAATAGTGACTGTGGCGTCCCCGAGACCACCACTACCTGGTGGAGAAGAAGGAAAGCTGACACCACCATTCCTCTGAAGAGGAGTGCACTTATTGGCTTTCCAATGAAAGTGTGTGGCTTGCTCTATTAGCCATTGTTTAAAGCGCTATAATTAGAAAAAGTGTTAGATATGCAAGATAAACCATCCTCCCTCAAATACTACATGCTCCCCTGCCAGTTATAATAATTATACATCATGTTAAAGAGGTTTTGTGGAAGTTTCTTTACAGTGACTAGAGCCATACAATCATTGTGCCACTTTCACATTGCAGCAAAAAAACCAATAGATCCATAAAATGTGTCCCAGTCATTGCTTTTCTTTATGAGGATCTCTGAGCAGCTATTAAACAGTAATTATCTTGGATGCTGTACTAATCTTTTAGGTGTTACAGAGGCAGATATTCTGTACATTGTCAGCTGGTTCAATTGCAATCCCTGCTGCCCCTCAGCCCCAAGAAAAGCAGAACTCAGTTAAGGTAAAATTCATCTGGCCGAGTTAGTCTGCATTTCAAAGTGTATCTTCATACTCCCTAAAATGAAACAAGTCTGTTACCCAAGATAAACTTAAAATTATTTGCATAAGATAATCAGCACACACTTGAGATTACTTTGATTTTTGGTAGGCATATCATTTATGCAAGCAAACATTCTTTAAAAAGGTAGGATTCATCACTTCTGATACATGAGGAACTAAAACACCAAGACTGAAGTTATAATTAAAAAGGACGATGTTACAAACAATTAGCTGCTCTAGCATACATGGCAGGGGTGTCCTAACTTTGTCACTCCTTCACAAAGGCAGCACAAGACCCCCATTAAAGTGACAGGTGGGATGGCTAAACTCAAGACTGATTTGAAAAAAACCTGGTCTGGTAACCCCTCACTCAGGCAGAAGCTTCAGGTCCAGTCCTCCACAGCTGGACACCCTGAGCTGCCACCAGTTCAGCCAAACCTGACACTCCCGTCCCCCTTTGGCACCAGCACTTCTGAGGCACCCACAGACCAAGTGAACCTCACAGGGGAGGGACACCTCTTGCACCAATGTTTCTGTCTTTATTGGAAAGCACTTCGTGTGTGCAAAGGTGGGGTTTAACACTATCAGATTCACAAAGCCTACAACTGTGGCTTTGTGACAGTGTAGTCCAGGTATTGCCCCCTTACTCTATCACAATTTCTCATTGCACTTACACAGATTCCATTGTATCAGCTGTATTTCTCAAGTCAGAATAGTTTGAGTGTCTACTTTCCAGCTATCAATTCAGGAGATAATCTTTAATCCAAAATACAGTGCATTACATCACCTCAGCTTCTGCTTGTGATGGTCTCCTGCAGTATCCAGCCAGAGTGACTGTCTGCAGTCTAAAGGATTTACTCAGCAAATTAATGGCTCTTCTTAAGTATCTCATATCCACTTAGAAAAGCAAATATGGATTATTTGTTCCTTTAAAAAATTTATTCTACAAGCACACAAGAAGTCTCCATCTTAAGTGACTGAGTACCCAGCCTTGGAGAGAGAGAATACAGTATCTGAACAGCTAAGCCCTCACAAGTTTTAATTTATAGACATATTTCCAAACCCTGCCTGAGCAGCCAAGCCACTCACTGTCAGATCCTTAGTTCACATCTGCCTGAAGCCTTGCTAATCAGAGAATTATACAAACACTGTTCAGACAAAAAGAGTGAAAGGACTCAAAGACAGACATTTTTTAGGACCAAAGGACACAGGCAGAAAACACGGCAGCCTGGGTACCTGTCAGCTCTGCAGAAAGTGCTGCAAGAGAATATCTGACCAGCACAGAGCATCAAGTCCTCCTTCTCCCACAGCAGCCTGGGCTGCAAGCAGGGCTAGAGGCAGGCACAGAGCTGCTGAAGGTCAGCATGTTCCTCTCTAGAGGAGCATACCTGAAGGACCAGAGAAAGCTTCTCTCAAGACCATTAAAAAACAAAACACCTCAACTTTTTTCTTTACTTGCTTGGAGACTGCAGGTCATTTTAGAGATGCAAAACTGCAAATATCCTTCCAAAAATGTCTGCCCTTTAAATAAAGAATAAGGAATTATTTTAATCTTGAACTCAGTTACTAGACCTAAAACTGCCCCAAGGAACTAATAAGCCACTGGTTTTGACACAATACATATATTATACTATACTATCAATATGTTTGTGCCTATGTATAAACAGAAACATATTAGCTGGAAATTTATTTATTTCACTTCTGCAGAATTCACATTATTGTGAAAATTACACTTTTGGTATTTAAACAAGAGATTTAAGTTGATAGCTTACACTGTTAATTTGCAAAGAAATATCTTTCACTTCTTTATTGAAGTGTTTCAAGCTGAGCTTTCTACTTTTCTATTCAAGAAACATAATATGTACCTAACTGCAAACCTGAGCATTTTTCAATAAGAACCTGTACTACACACACCCCTCCTTAGGAAATTTTTAAGCCTGTTAAATAAAAAAGATCTTGTTTATTGGTGTATGTAAACATTGTGTATGTAAAGCATTGAGTCACAACTGGGATGATTTTTTCTGCCATGTAAGCAAATTTCTGCAGAGTCATGCTCCTCTTGCAGTTCACCCTGCACTGAGGGACTGCAAATCAAGTCAGACATGAAAAGATAATGTGGTTTGGGTTTTTCTTTTCCCAGCCTCCCTACCTGTACCCTCAAAGGAGAGCTCTGGAAAATCAGCATATATGCACGGTCCAAGAAACTGCTTCTATTTCAATAAGTAGCTCACATTATGCATGCCTTCTGTCAGATGAACACAGATCCCTCTTCCAAAAATGATATAGAAGCATCTGAGCAGGGGGATGGAAACTGTGACGTAAGAGGCAGCCAGTGGAAAGACATATGGAGGCAGAGAAATCAGAAAGATATCAGCAGTTGGCAAATCTCCTCTTACATTTCACATTCATATGCTCACCACATTTAGACACAAAGACAGTATCTAATACTCCAGCACCAGAAGAGAGGCTGTTTCCAGCATTCTCCAAAGAAGCACATTCTATTATAGACATAGCCCTGTGCAGCACAATAATCCTACATTGCTCATCTGAATTTTGTATTTAAGCCAGGCAGTGACACACTGGACTGTAGTGAAATCACACTACACATGCCTGTTGCACCATCATGCAAGAATGAATTGTCAACTTATAATTTATACATTGCCTTTGCGTCCTGGGAAATGGGCAGAGTGAAAAGTTTCAGTGGTATCTGACTGTCATCAAGAAATTTTCTTCTCAATTTGAAAAATAATTGTTGAGTACAAAGAAAACTTATCCCTGGAGCATCTCACTGTATTCGCTCTAGTCAGGTTATACTACAGAAGTTCTCAAAATTTTTCCTGATTTTTAGTCTGTCTTGGTCTAGGGTTTGTTTTAGGGGGTTTGGGGTTGTTTATCTTTTTCGTTTGTTTGGGGGTTTGTTTCATTGATTTTGTGGGGTTTTTTATGTTTTTTTGAGAGGGATTGAGGATTTGCCCTTTTTTGTTTGCTTAGGGTTTTTTTGGTTGGCTGGGTAGTGTAACAAGACATTTTCACCTGCATTACTGCAGTATGCCCAACAAAGAGTAAAGAACTACTGTTTCTATGCCATAAAACACATACTGTAACATGCTTCTACCAAACCCTCCTTGTGGTGCTGATGCCCTTCTGCCCAGAGGAAAAATAAAAGTAATTTCCTTCAATGGCAACAAAAGAATTGAGAGCAGCACACTCCCAGTTATCACTGTGAATGCTGATCTTGGACTAGTAATCTTAAAAAAAAAAAAAAAACAAAACCAAAAAAAAAGGCAAACTTATTTTGTCCTGGTTTTTCTTTTAGCAGGATGTATTGGGCTGGAATGATTCCTCCTTGTGCACCAGGAAGTGACCACCCATAGCAACTGCACCAGTAGTCTTGAGATGGGTTAGAGAGTTGGCAGCAGGACAGGGCAGAATGTTATCACTGACTGCCCCCCAACAAGCTGCCACAAAGAAATGGAAGTTTGCCGTGCAAATTTAATCTGGTACTGGACAAAGTTTTATTAAACTACACAATCTGCCCAGATTTACAAGTTATAGGATCAAATATTATTTTGGACAGAGCTCGAGTCCAAAATTACTTAATTATCCAACTTAATGTGATCTGCTGCTGCTGAAGGTCAGTAAATGCAGAGCTTTTCTCCTTTGCATCCCTCAAGATTTTTTTTTTTTCAAAGCAACACATTGGGACATGCCAGGTCCCAATTGCCTTTGGCAATGAGTTCCCAAATGTGACAGCAAAAAGCCAATCTCTCACTGCAGCCTATTAACCCTATTAAGTAAACTCATGGGTAATTATCAGCCATGAAGTGTTGAGCTCTCTGTTTGTTGGACACAGACAGAATTTCTTAAGCATCCATTAAGAAGCTATTAAGACACATGCAGGCACTTGAGTGCAGCAGGAACAAATTAACTGCTTTGATATATTTTGTGATTGTTGTTGTTGAGTCTTCAAAGAAATAGCAATCCTGAAAGATAACTTTTCCACCTTAGTTTGTTAGGATCCTCTTGGGGAGGAACAGCAGCTCTAGGTATGTATTATGCAAACATTACTTATGTGCTGTGGCTTGTGCAGCATGCCAGAATTATTGTAAGCAATTGCTACCCTCATATTCAAAAATTAACATGGCACAAACATCTTACAGCTATTGTAATTTTCTATGGCTGAAGTGCTCTTGTGCCATTTCAGGCAGGTCAGAGATGCTCAAAGAGGAGGCAGCTTTTTTGCAGGTCAGTTATCTGCACTTCAGATGTGGTGCCAACACACAAGAGAATAGCAGCAGCAGAACAGGAAATGCAGAGCACTTGCTAGATGAGATACTCCAGGGAACAAATAAATGGGGATTTTTGAAATGTCAAGCTTGTTTCCGTAGAAGTTCTAACAAGGCCATAACTCAGAAGCATTCACAGGAAAAGAAAATATTACCTAATGCTAAAAAATAAGTAATTGTAATATATTTGTGGAATACACCTTCAGCATATATATAAGCTCACACCTTCTTTAGAAACTGCTTTGAGTTTTGTTCAGTCACTGAAAAGAGAAACCATGCTTTACTTAATTAACTGCTCAAACAATCTATAAAGAAGGTATTTGCAGGAGTTATTTTGTCTTTATTATGGATTTTTAGGAAGCAGTAATTCACTTTTCTATATCAAGAGGGAGGCAGAAGAGAGAGTACATAAAGCTATAAATACTATTAATTGCAGTCTAAGGCACAATATCTTTAAGAGTTATGGAAACTGTCCCATCTCCTTTATTCCTTTTGCATCTGACTATCAAGTTTAAGAGAAAGAGTAATTGAACCATTCCATCAAAACCCCGATGTGGATTAAACCCTTGCCAAGAATGAGCTAGCATTGATTACTTATAAGAGCTAGCAGTTTCAGAGCTGGTTTAGAGGCATAGAATAAGCCCAGAACCTCAGAAGTTGGGCCTTGAATGAGCAGACAGCTGTGCCACCAGCAGGAAGGAGACAAAAGCATATGATCAGTAGCTTCAGAAGCAATTCAAATAGATCAAGAAGAGACATCAACTGTAGTTGATCTATTTAAATTCATGAGATCATATTTGGAAACATGGAAGAGAGCTGCAGGAATAATACATCTCTTTGAATTAAGTCTTGCAGAAAATTTATCTTTTGATAGTCTGTCTTAACATCTCAAGGCAGACTGACACCATTAGATGCAACATCAATAAGAGGAATAAAGAACACAAAAACTAATGATTAATAAAAGAGCTCTGAAAAAACACTCTGGGTTGGAAGAGGGCTGTTTTTTTAGAATTAGACACTATGGCAACAAGAATCTTTAGTCACAGCTTGTATACATATATATACACACACTCTATGTGTGTATATATACATATATTTTTGCAACCTAAACATGCAGCTTACTTATACAGGCTACTAATAATAAGAGTATAAATCAGATCACTCTCTCCTTAACTGTGAATACCCTTTACACTGCATACCCATAAGTTCCTTTCAGCACTAAAAGGATCCCAAAAGCGAGGGCAGATTATCTAACAGAGAACAGCAAGGATTTATCCCTGTCAGCAGTCTGCAGAGGACCCACAGATCCACTCTGCAGATCAGAACAAGCACCTTAAGGAAGCAATTTTCCCCTCACAATATCACCCTTTTGGCTTCCCAGATTAAGATTTTTCCCAAGGCCATGCTCTATTAAAGCAGTTAGAAAGCCTGGAGAAAGTCACAGCGGACTTGCTGCATAGCTAATGGAAGAGAGGCAAATGGGATTTAAGACAGTGACTCCATAGGTGAAAAGGAACCCCAGCCACAGACAGGCACTGGGCAGCAGGGCACAGGAGGCAGCCAGTGGGACAGGGCAGAGTGATCAGCCCTTTTCATTGCATCTTACCCCAGCAGAGCTCCCCAGCCCCTCAGCAATGCTGGGTAGAGCCACAAGACATCCCTCCCCAGGTGATGGAATGCTCTCAGCTCAGGCTACCATCCCTCAGGCACACTCCCAGGGCAAGGTAGACCTGCATTACCAGGGCTCATCTGCACTTCTTGAGCAAGCAAAACGGAAGATTTACACTTCAAAGCTATTGACCTGGCATTGTTCCAATAAACACCAGGTTCCTATCCAGGCTGTTATCAAAGTCACATGCCAGACCCAAAGGACAACCTTAAAGCTGAGAGAAACTTTACTGTCCTGTTTCTCTGAAGAGCATCATGACAGCAAACACCAAAACAAACAAAAATAGTGTACACAAGTTCCAAAGAAGTGGGACACTTTTGTCATTAACTATTCCCAGTGGTGGCAGCTGATTAGGCCTATAGACACTTGGTAACTACTTGGAATTTAGGTTATAATTCAAGCTGTATGTCTTTGAAGGCCTATTAAGGACAGTACCAGAATCACTCAGAATTTACTCCTCTTTAGTTTTCCAGTCACAAATAGACACAGTCAAAAAACAAAAAAAAATCTGAGAACAGAGATTTAAAATAGGATCTGTATAAACAATTCATAACTCAAATTCATAGCAGACTGCTACCTCCTGCTACATAAGCCAGCACTAATGGACAGCACTACAATAATTTTATACCTCAAGGAGCACATTTCAAAGGGAGATCCCCTTAGAAGCAAAAACAGGGTCATAAGGTACAGTACAGAACCATAATAAAAAGCCACAAAGCAAACATGCTGAGCAATTAGATTTTTCTGCCTAGAATAGCTGCATTTTTACCCTCACTAATATCAAATTAGCTCAGACCACACCATCCCCTCTCCTCTCCCAACCCACAAAGTCCTATTGCCCTTAACTATTTTCAAGCACATCAGCAGAAGCCATAACTTGCCATTTCTCAGCACACAGCACATTTGCTTAACCAAATACACCTCTCCAAACTGCAACACTATAACCATGAAAACAGTTATGAAGTAAAATTTAGCCATCCATTAATTTACCTACCTGCTCAAAACAATATCAAAAGCTTACATGGAAGTCCTTTAAAGTGCTTTGTTCAGCAACAATTATGACACTAGACATAAATCTTTTAACTAAAACTTTCACTACCTATAGACTGAAGGGAGACAACCCTGGGATGGGGTTTTATACCAAATCCAATTCACATGACTGAGGCTTTCTCATGAGTGTGACTCATCTGCACCTGTGATGAATAAAGTGCTTTAAGCTGAAGCTGAGCTACTCGCTACAAGTTACTGCTTATCAGATAGAATGGGGAAGGCAGCAGAGCAAACATTGATACAGCAGAAATACCCAATATTTCCTCAATAGATTTACTGCTTTGGCCTGTTTTCTCACACAAAATACCCAAGGATCTTGGATACTCTCAGGTAATTGTTAATGAATAAATGGCTAAGGCTGGCTGTGACCTACTTGTCAAAAACTTCTCCTTTACTGTGCTTCCTTTGTTCTTTATTGTTGCTCTGCATGTGCTTTGAAATTGGCTGAGAATACGCTCTTGGTGGCATTTAGAGATGAAGTTAGGTTAAGGTGTGTGTGTGGTAAAGTTTGTAGGCAATGAGGCTACTTAAGCATGTTACTTTTAAAGGAAAGGATTGAATTTATTTGAGCAGAGGCATTTCCAGCATTTTAAAATTAATAAATTGACTACTATTTAATATGTGCCCCTAAGCAAACAATATAATTAGATGGGCTGTAAGTGTTTAAATAAAAAAGTCTTAGAAGAATAGTCTGACCTTTGGGAAGGCAAGAAAGCTAAAGCAGCTGTTGCACAACTTGCTGGTACTCCTGAACATACTTTTGTCAATTCATGCTTTAAAGGGAGAATGCAGATTACATTGCAGACTCTACTGAGTCCTGTACTAAAATCTCTATTGATAACTCTCTCCAGAGTATGTTAGGGCCTCTGCATTTTTTTAATCATAAAAAATTATGTTGCATGTCATTGGATCACAATAACTGATGACTTTACACGGTACTGACAAGTATTTTATGAAAAATATCTCATTTGAGGTTAGCTATGGGTCAACTGAAAGATGGATTGACCAGTAAAACAGGAAGATCCTGAAATCTTCTTACACAATATCCAGAAAATGAGGCTATTTTCTTTTCCTAAGGAAGTCTAGTTACTGAGAGAATTTATCTGTATTTATGGACCCACGTGGGTGATATATGCAGGTCCCAGCTGGGTTGTTTTCTTGTCATCCTGATCCCTTCCCCGGCTTTCCCTCTGGTTGTGCAGGAGTCTGCTGCATCCCACAGCACACTACTCCTTGCCA
The DNA here is from genome assembly GCF_963513975.1 of Fringilla coelebs. Taxonomy (NCBI): domain Eukaryota; kingdom Metazoa; phylum Chordata; class Aves; order Passeriformes; family Fringillidae; genus Fringilla; species Fringilla coelebs. The sequence continues at coordinate 51,054,604 of NC_140028.1, read as the reverse complement.
TAGACAGGGGGATAAAGACTGGATGACCCATGTAATGCTCAGCACAGGGACTGGTGGTATAAGCCCTACTGGTGAAGTAAATCTTGTGGGAGTAGTTCCTCATGCAAGGGAACACTGGACCTGAGATGAAGCTCCTGCTGTTTGGAGTGTGGCTGGCATGACTTTTTCCCTACCACTGTCCTAAGCCAGAGCATCCTCTCCTGGTTCCCTTTTGGGGCAGAGTGGGGGACCTTCCCCACCCTGGGGCCATAGACGAGCTGTGGCTGTAATGGTTCATTGTGCAAGTGAGAAGCATCACTTCTTAAGAGTGCTGTCCAGGTAGGTTATGAGTGTTATTCAGTACTTTCTTTAATATTACTGCTTTGTGAAGTTTGACTATTATTGTTTTATTGACCTTGTAGACAAATGAGTATTTGGAGCAAGCAAAAGTTCAGATCTGCCTCTCGTCACAGCCCTGCTAATTGGTCTCCTGTAGGAGCACACTAGTGAAATTTGGTGCCTGCTGCATGGGCAGAAGGCACTCGCTGTTTCAAGTGGCAAGAAGGGACAGCCTGGTGGGCAGTGAGAGGCAGTGATGTCCTGTTTCTGTGTCAGACATAGCCAAAAATTTTCAAATGCTCCCAAGAAAGCACAAACCTATTCCAAAGGCTTGTATTAATTGTTCTTTTTATTTTATTCTTCTTTTGTCCTATGACAAATATATTCTTAATTTTGGACTAAATCTGCATTAGAATATTTTTATGGTTCTCTAAATGGCTTGCTTCAGATTTTAATCACTCACTGAAGACTCATCCTTTCCCTGTTGTGAATGCTGCCACTTGAATAGCTGACTCAATTACATTTTCAGAAAGGTAGTTTTAAAAAAAGGAACCGTGTTGGAATAAAATGCTTTTATTTCTCTGTGGTTTAGTTTAAATTAACTATGCAGGGTGTCCTACAGAAAACTATAATGATTAGCTGTTTTGTTGTGCTGTCTTGAAAATATCAGAACAATCCTTGCCCGGAGAGACTGTTTTGATAGGAATCACTTCTTTTTGTGTGGAGATTGCATGACCTTTAAAGATTTGATACCCTTCTCTACCATTTACAGATGCTGTGGTGTACATTTAATCTCAGGGATGCTAACCTTACTAAACTTTGAAATGTAAAAGTCTTCTGTTTACAGACTGGTCTCTCCTCAAAGGAAATCTTTAGGGTTTTTCTCATCTGGTGCCTGGGCTGGCATTTTTTCTGTCCAAATCAGCCCCTGATGGGTTCTGGTTAGGATGATACCAGCACTTTTACTTAGGTGATCCCCAGCTACTCATCTCAGTCCTGACATTGGGCCTGCAGGAACAGCTAATGGCTGATGGGCAGTTTGCTGTGACTCACCACTCTCCTCCTGCTCTGTACTGGGGATAAGGCTTGATTGCTTCTCCACCAGCAGACACAGGGCAGGACATGCTTGGTGGCCAAAGCTCAGGGATTTCTGTGTGTAGAACGTGTGTTTTTGGGCACAAGCCTGGGCTTTGGGCTGTACCAGGTGCACAGCATGAGCTAGCATGCCCTATGGAGCATGTTGCAGGGATGGAGACGTTGGTGCTGAATCTCCTGTGTATTTTCCCACCAAGCACTTGTGCAGGATGTGTAAAAGTGTAATCAAATTAGTTGTCTCCTACCTATAGCTGGTCTAGATTTCAGCATCTGTGCAAGGAAGGACAGAATTTTTTATGTTTTCTAGCCTCTGGAAGTGGTAAAGGCCTACACAATGAAATACACTAGGGATGTATACAAAGCTAATGTAATTGCCAAGAAACAGTTAGGAAAAAATTTCCTAGCCCTCATTCCTTCACTCAAAAGCATATTCATTTCTTAATTACACTCTTGTGAGATTATCCATTAAGAAGCAGCTGGATTGAAACTGCCAGCCAGTAATACCTGGTATCTTTTCCTTTCTACTGTGAGTCCATGCTCAGAGTACTCTTAACAGCATGTTTTCTTGGAGCATATTTCTTTGCTTTTGCTAACTGGAGGGAAATCTTCATATATTCATATATGAATGAAATCTATAGGATCCTTGAAGTCTGCCATCCGGGTACAAAGAGCCAAAAATCACATAGGAGATCTAATAGTTAATTTTTCTTTAATGGTCTGTCTCTAGGAATATCATTCCCTGATTTTCTCCAGTTCCTAAAGAATAATTTGGCTGCCTGTGCAAGCTCAATTTGAGTGTGATTCCACAGCTGCAGAAACCCATTGATGTGTGGTAGTGAGCAAATCACTGCATTTTTTTCAGGGCTCAGCTGTTTAAAATATACTGAATGCAAAATCACTGGTAAGTTACAATGTGTTTTAATTACTCTAATTAAAGCTTCTGTAGTATGGCACAGTCCATGATATTTCGTTGCAAATTATAGCTCATGTACCTACCATGGCAAGCAGGCATTTTCCTGCATCTCTTTATTCAAAAACTAGGAAGAATGGGAAGAAACAAACTTTTCAAGCTAAATTGCAGACTAACTAGCTGAAGTCTTTGACACATTTTTTAGCACCTCTACAATGAGAAAAACATTTAAATTATGGGTCTGAAGAGCTTCATCTGATGGTAGGAGAATAAGAAATCCTTCCTTAGGCTTTGGTCTGGTTCTATTTTTATCAGGTTGACTACACCATACAAAAGGGTGCACTTAATATTGCTCATCATGCTGTGTACCATAACGTGCAGATTGCAAGTCTCTCTGCTGCAGACAGGAACTCATCACACTCATTAATGGCAAGTGGATGTCAAACTAGTTTGGGAAATATTTATTTGGAGATTTTGCAGCAAGATGAAGACGGAGAATCTTAGAAAATGTTTTTCTGGCTTCTCTGGATATACGTTATGGATTTCCTGGAGTGCCCCTTCCGTGTTTCCTGCTACAGCTTGAATTGCTTTTCCTGTCTCAGCATGGCTGAAGACAGGCCTTTGTAACTTAATGTGTTTTTCAAAGAAGTTCCAAGTAAATGTCAACAGTAGTTTCCATCCAGCCTGGTTGCAGTCACCCAGACTGGGTATGGACCTCCGCATTGCTGCTGGATTTGATCAAGTACAGCAACTGAGCGAAACTGAGTGCCTGAAAGAAGCCTCAGAGCCCCAGGGGGTACTGCCCTGAAAGGCAGAGGAGCTTAAAAGAGCTGGTTGACCTTCCCAAGCAACCTTCTTAAAGGGTAGGGAAGCTGTGTTTCTGTGCCCAGGAAAATGAGCGTGTGTCAGGATGCCAGCTCGGCTGAGTGTGTAACTCCCAATGAGCCACAATAATGGGAGGCAGGGACAGACAATCCATAGGCAATGTAGAGTAACCACCCAGTATTCCTGTGTCAGGAATAGTGTGGCCAGCAGGAGCAGGGAGGTCATCATTCCCCTCTACTCTGCACTGGTCAGGCTGCACCTTGAGTGCTGTGTCCAGTTCTGGGCCCTCAGTTTGGAAAGGAAGTTGAGATGCTTGAGTACATCCAGAGGAGGCAGCGAGGCTGGTGAGGGGTTGGAACACAAGCCCTGTGAGGAACGACTGAGGGAGCTGGGGGTGTTTAGCCTGGAGAAGAGGAGACTCAGAGGCGACCTTATCCTCTCTACAACTTCCTGAAAGGTGGCTGTAGTCAGGTGGGGTTGGTCTCTTTCTCCAGGCAGCAACTGACAGAATAGGAGGACACAGTCTCAAGGTGTGTCAAGGGAAATATAGGTTGGATATTGGGAAAAAGTTTTTTACAGAGAGAGTGATAATGTTCTGGAATGGCCTGCCCAGGGAGGTGGTGGAGTCACCATCCCTGGATGTGTTTAAAAAAAGATTGGATGCGGCACTCAATGCCGTGGTTTAGTTGAAGTGGTAGGGCATGGGTTAGACTTGATGATCTTGGAGGTCTCTTCCAACCTAGTCATTCTGTAAATTATTTCAGGGAGAAAGTTTGGAAAGCCAAGCACAACTGGATTTGACACCACATAGATATGAAGGCTAAGAAGACAACCTTCTGCCGCTACCCCAGCAGCAAAAGGAATGCCGAGGAATATGGTACTTACTGCTGTCTAGGGGCAGAAAAACTAATGGCAAAGGGCATTGACAAGGGCTTGAAAAGGCAATGAAGGAATAGCTAGATCCAGCCAGCCTCACATCAGTAAGTAGGAACATTACAAAACGAGCCCTCACAGAAGCCCTGTCCAAGTACATGACAAACTGAAAGGTTTTGGAAACAACTAACACAGATTTATCATGAGCAAATGGAAACCAATTGACCTGGTTGCATTCTGCAGCAAAAATGTGGGGCTCTGTCAGTGAAGGGAGAACAGTGGACATTGCATACCTTTACTTTGGCTTTTACTTTGACAGGTTCTTCTACAGTAAACTTGCAGGCAAACTGGGCACACTGTGAGGATTCGCTTCAAAGTAGATAAAAAAATTGGCTGGGCTTTCTTGACTAACACAGCAATAGTGAGTCATTGAAAGGCTGGGCAGCCATGTACAAGTAGTATTTCTCAGGTATCACACAGTATCTCCATTGGTTCTGATGCTGTTTGAGTTTTGCCTTCTTTCTTTTAAATGTGTTCTCTGTATTCTTCACACATATATTTGTAACTCTGTCACCCATCGCATTAGTAGCTAGTTTTCCCAGTATTTTCCCACAGCCTTTCTCTAAGCAGAAAGACAAAACAAATTCCAACGCACCAAGCCCCAGGATGTACAAGGCCCCAGCGCTGTCTTGGATCTTCCTGGGAGCCAAGGCTGAGAACAGCTCTTGGAGATACATTCTCATGGGCAAAGTACAACTAGTGCTGAAGGGGGGGCTCCACAGAAGGAGTTACACCTGGGGGGGAATTGCACCACCACTTTTCTTCCTAATTGGTGCTTTTTCTTCCTAAGTAGTGCTTTTATCAATTCTGCTTATTTTCTAAAACCTATAAAAATATACTCACCCTGGTGGGGTGGGCTTTTGTGGACATCTTTCCATAACTGCCTCTGGAGGCCTTCAAATAAGGATCCCCTTTTATACTATCTCCTTACTAAAATTATCTGGAGTTTCATTTCCAGGCTGAGAAAAAGGCAACAGTTATCTTGGATGAGAGGATGAAGTGTGCTTTTAGCAAATTTTTTGGGGTGATACAAAATTTGGGGTGAAGTAGCTGAAGGACTGAAAGGCAGGACTCTTAAGCTGAGGACCTTCTGCAAGCTGTAGCAGTGGACTGACAGCAGCCTCATGATGCTCAATATAAACAAGCATGGAATCTCGTATCTGGGATGTATCTGGGATAATCCATCATGTGCATTGGGGCTGACTGGCTGTGGAGCAGCTCTGCTGGATGGGACCTGGAAATCCTGACAGACAAGCTTAACATGAGTCAGCCACACGCTGTTATGGCAGTGGGAGCCATCTACACACATGCACTGGGAGAGCATGTGCTTCTTTCTTTCCTCTTGGCACCTGTGAGATGACATCTGAAGAGCTGTGACCAGTTTCGGTCTCCCCAGCACAAAGAAACACAAGGATGTGCTGGAGAATGTCACAAAGATGTCTGGAGCACAAGACAGGAGAGGAGAAGGAACTTGATTTTTCGACACTAAAAGGAAAGAGCAAAGAGATTAAATTGCTGTCTACAGCCACCCATGAGGGTGTGTACAGTGGAGATGGGGACAGATATGCAGTATGTAGTGACAGGGCAATAAGATGTGCTGCAGCCTTTGCAAAAGCCAGCGGTTAAACTCTGGAGCAAGCTACCCAGGAGTTCTGAGCAGACTCCATCCTTGGAAAATGCTAAACACCAGGGCTTATTCTTTCCTGTCATAGTCCAAAAAGGGTGCAGAACATTTGCTGATGAACATCTATATAGCAAGACCTTTACATGTTGTGATAGTCTCTTCCTCTCTCTTGTCTTTCTCAGCTATGTCTAATCCCTCCATCCTTTCAACACCAGGTTTTCAAACTGGTTTTCCCTGGCTATCTTTTCTCTCCTTGGAATTCTGTCTGGACTTGGTGGCTTCCAGAACTGGACACTGGATCCTAACTACTGAGCCTAGGCGCCACATGAGGGAAAAAAAACCCCAACCTGTTTCTTACAACTTAAGTACGATTCCTAGGTTACAGAATACAAAAATTTAGTTTGTTTTTGTTAAATTAACATCACAGCATCAGCATGTATGTAGTTAGGGATCAACTATATGATCCAGGTCAGCTTCAGTAGTGGTGGTATTTGGCTGCATGGTTCACACTCTGTTTTTTCAATTTCCTCTCTTACTCCCCTGCAATTTGATGCATTGAAATGAATTTTACAAATTTCAGGCAGTTTTCAAAGGTGTAGAGTTTGAGGTATCCTTTTCAGAGTGTCCCTTATTGGCTTTTGTTTCTTCTCTAAGATAGAATTTATTAACAGAGATATTGGATTGTGACACTGTATTATCCACCACACCAAATTTGTAGCCAATATCATGTTCAGTTGCAATAACAGACCTCTTCAGCACTGAGGGTAAGTAACAAATACCAAAAAAGCCTGAAGATTTCTTGAAACTTTTAACTTGTTCTTCCTTAGTCTTAAAGTTAAGCTTTCTGGTTTGTTCCACAAGTTTCTTTTTCAGAGATGCATTCTGAACTTTTCCTGTTCTCAGACCTTCTTTGTCCTCAATGAATATTCAAAGAGAATTGTTCCAAGATTACTTTGGCTTATTTCCCTAGACTCCTTCCTGGAATTTCAGCTATCCTGACAATTAAAATACTTTTAACTCTTTAAGAGTATTAAATATGTTTTTCCAGATTATGGCCTGTGTCTTAGTCTTATGCTTAAAATTGCAATAAATGTCTGGCCACAAATAACCTTAATTGCAAGTGAGATACAGATCCAAAATACACACTCACTTTCACTAACCTTAAAAAATCCCAACACAAAAGCCACTGATTTTGCAGATAACTGTTTTTTATGCAAACATTTACAACTGACTTGGTTCTCCTGGGTCCTTCTTCTTACCTTTTTTCTCCATACAATCTATATTAAGTGTGTAACTCTATTTCTTTTTACTGATCTTTACTTTTTCTGTTTTGCCTCAGAAATATCCTTTACTTCACATTGGTCAGTGTTTAATCTCCACATTGATATTCCTTTCAAACTGGACACTCCTCCGCTGTTCCAGTATTGTAATTTACTAAAGCCTTTTCCAGAAAGTGATCTGACATAATGGAGGTTTCATAAGCTGCATGTGGGCTGACACTACTGAAGCTGTGCTGTATGCTGTTAAGGTAGAAATTATGTACTTGTTTTCAAAACAAAAGCTTACTCTTAGTAGTGATCTTAATTTTTCAGGACAGAGATTTGGTCTAAATATTCTGCAAGAAGAGTTACCAAAAAAAAAAAAAAAAAATCATGTGCATCCTAAAGCCTGAAATGACATTTTTTAAAATCAAACATCTGATTTTATAGTAAATATGCAAAGGCTATAAACAGGAATTGTTTAGGAATGTATTACTTAAATGCAAATGTTCTGATGCTAGGATTTACATTACACTTCTTTCTATCCCCTGAACAGCTAGTGCATATCAGCTAAAAACAAAAAACTGGTAGAAGGGAAGTAGTCTGTCATTCTTGGCTAGCTTAACATGAAGCAGAAGGAAATGGAGAAATAATCTTCATAGTTCTTATTGATCCCTTTATATTATTACAAGCTAGAAAGTCAAGCTATTTATTGACTGAACTTTGGATAGCCACCTCTGATTAGCTCAGCTTTCATGAGTAAACCTTACATTTCAGGGAAAATTCTGCATACTGTCAGAAAGTGTAGGAAGATGTGAGGTTACAAAACAGATGTCATTTTTCTTCTTTACCAAATAAATTCAAAAATATTCAAGGTTAACCTTATCACAGTTGATGACAAAACAGAAGGTGTTGACATGCTTCTGAACTTACATTTTTCTCATTTTTATTGAAAAATAAGTTAAGGTATTTGTCAAAGATTGACAAAATATAGACTCGCAAGAAGGGATATATTCAGTTATAAGAATTTTTCTGGATGAAGTCATACTTGCTTACTGAAATTCTCAGACCTAATGTAATGATGCCTCTACACTCATGTTGCTTTTGGCGAACATACTTGCAGAGTAATATCACTTAAGTTCCAGCCTGACATCCTCTGATCACAGAGATTTGTCCTTGGAAAACTTTGAATTTTCCAGACCAGCAAGTTTGGATTCTTCACTGGCAAATCAAAAAGGGCTGAGGGACCTTCCCTGGGGCACTGTCCTGTGCCATCTTTAGTACACTCTTTAGGGTCAGACAGCCCTTGATGTCTCACATTCTGTAACTCCTCAACAGTCTATAGAAAACTCAGCAAAAAACCTGCTATGAGACCAAGAAAATCTAGGGTCATGTGTGGTTCCAGACCTGTTCCAGGAAAGAAAACTTCTTACTATCTGAAGACCTTTGGTCAGAAATTATTCTGTGCTCCACATTCCATAAAAACAGATCTCTAACATCCCTTTGGTGGTGGGTTCAGAGAAGATGGAAATTTTCTTCAGACTCCAGATCTAGAGGTAGGTGTAACCACAAACTTTTGAGCATGATGCATTAGCTAGGTGCCTGGTAACTTGGATTTCACTAGGAATAAAGACATACTCTCCTTTTCAAGCTTCTTTCTAGAATAGGAAGGCTTCAAAATACTACAGCTCAATTCAACAGGAATGAGAATAGCGGAAAATTGAACTTACAAGTAAGTGGAGTAAAGTAAGGAAAAAAGGTGGCATTAAGACTAAACAGACAAAGTACTCTCAGGAGACAAGGATCAAGTCAACTTTTAAAATCCCATAATCAGACACTCATATTCTTTCATACCCAACTTTAGCTGTACAGAATAGACCCTAGTGTTAAGAGTTAAAGGCAGCTAATCCCTACTAGTTCTCCTCATTATGCTTTTCCACAGGTGATCTGAAATACCAAGCTGTAACTGTATTCTTTGGGTAAGAAAAAAACACCATTGGGTCTAAAATCTAACCTTAATGACCATTCATATTGATCCAATTGGATAAAAAGATTAAAGCCTAAGGATGTTCCTCTTCCAGGGCATGCAGAGTACCCAGTGCCCTCCCCTGGGATGATCATCCATGAGGGATCCAACACGGCAGAATCATTTTTTTCCCCCTCCTCCTTTGGACCTGCAATGAGAGAGTACTATTTCCAATGCAAGCCCTCTCTTCTGAAAGAAATTAATTTCAAATTTATATTGCATCAGTTGCAATGCTAGAAAGCACTGGTGGACTTTTGCTGGCATTTTCCTAAGCTTCTTAAATTCATCACTTCTTAAATCCAGAAGATAAATATTCACAGGATTTTTGGTTTAAAACTAGTCCTTTTGGGCTGTTTTATATGAGCAAACTTATAAAAGTGATGCCTGAAATGAAATGCAAAGTAACAGCATCTTGGATTAACAAACAGCCACTTTTAAAATAGCTGCTTTTAATTACTGAGCTCTAAATCAAAAAGTCAGTGCAACATCAAGGGGTGCTTTTCTCTATTGAATGTGAACACCATTTAAAAGTGAGATGTCTTCTAACCCTTTAATTTACACCTTCTTGGGATGGTTCTGAGTCACAGTTTTAATTTCTCCCTATTTTTTCCTCCATGGGTTGCAAAACACATTTCAAAGTCTCGAATAAGTGAAGAGACTTGATCCAAAATTCCTTGGCAAAACTCCCTCCTATTGTGAGGAATATTGGATGACAAGAGTCCAAGACTGAACTCTGTAAGGACAGAGTTTTCCCAAAACTCCTGGGTCACTTCAAATATCTTTTGAAAATCTGATCTTTCTATATTGGGTGGCTGAAGTGTAGCTATCTGTAATTTCCTACAGTGACATTCCTTTATCCCTAACATTGGGATAAACGTTGACATTTATTTTTGTTATTTTGACATTTCAGAAAACTAAAAGAATGCTTGATTTCTGTGTGGCTCTTGTACCCAAAACAGAACCTCCATATGCCCCAAACTCACCTAGAAGGGGAGTGCATTAAATGTTGCCACCACTGACCTCTGGTATTCCTCCCAAAAACATAGTGGAAGACTATCATAATTATGTAAAACTTTTTACAAGGCTCATAGTGTTACTACCACAAGACTGCTTCTGACATGAATGAGATGAGTTTCATTCACAAGAGAGACAAATTTCATTCAGGTATTTCTGACATCCTGCTGATGGCTTGTAGCTTCTTGTATGCGAGTTTTTATCTTAGCTAATGGAAAAACATTTCTTGACTATGATATTTTCTGAAGCCAATTTACTCAAGAGGTGCAGAAGGCAAGCGGTGTGGTGGGTGATTTCTGATGTTCTGACAGTACATGATTTGGTGTGGGGGAACATTTATTAAACAAACAACATTAACTTGACCTAAGACTGAAGTTTGATCTCTAACAGGAAGACCTATCTAATGATTAAACCATGGAATTAGGCTGTGAGGACTATAGCTAATAAAAGCCTGGGGTGCTTATAACTGGGATGCTGCAATTCTTCATTCCAGACACATGCTGACCACAATGAAATCCAAGGACCTAGGGAGATGATTTAGAGGCACTCACTGAGAAAAGAGCTGCTTCCAGCCAGCCCAAGGAAAGGATTAATACAGGACTGAGGGCTGGACTCTGACCTCTTTTGAGGCTAGGTGCCTGAGGGAAGCATTCGAGGTGATTCACAGCAGGGCAAGATTCATTAACCAGAAGGGAGGTCTTAAGGAAGCTGACTCCACTTTTCTTAGCTCTGTGGAATGTAGCTGAGAACAGGCAAGGTTTGCCCCAGGTAAAACAGACTGTTTTGCCCTAGGCAATCACAGAAAAGATGGAACGACCCTGAGACCAGATAAGTGGGGATCCCCACCCAATAGGGCAGTGATTTAGAAAATGAAGTACTGCCCAGGAGAGTAGGTTCTGTTGGGAGAAGAAGGAAAAAGGAGGCTCACTTATTACCTCTTGAAACGGCAGACTGATTTGGTTGAATGGATGGGAGTACATAATGCTGCCTCTCTTTCTCTCCTCTGCCTGTAACACTACCATTTAAGCCTTAGAGAAGCCGTGCTCCTGCAGTGACCTGACAAGATTCCCAAAAACACTTAGTCCAAGAGAAAGGATGCACTGTTAAAGGACAATGTTTAATGTGTTCTAATAATTCTTTATTTTTTTTCTGTAGCCAAACATACAGATTTTAATATGAGTTACAATGATTACAGTAAAGCCAAGGAGAGAGCTTTGGAGTTTAACAAAACCAGCTTCAAAATGTGAAATTTGGTGAGTTTTTTGCAGCGGGTTTAGAAACAGCTGTCAGAATGTCCTTACAATTTGTGCTGTGGTGCGGCATAATGAATTTGGTGCCACCACCAAACTATTAGATATTGAGGCCTAGATAGATATCTGAAGAAATTTAGGTACTCAGTCCTATGAATGTAGCAGGAGCTTGGGATGGGAGTCAGCTGCCTAAGCTCAGATGGACAGAGTCCTTTCAGGTGCCTGATGATACCCAAATAATCTGCATCGGGCAGGCAGAGCTGACACGGTCCTGACATGCAGGAATCCCATCCTCTGCTGGAAAGGCATCAGGAGGGCACCCTAGGGGAAATCCAGTGAACCCTGGACACCCATGACAAGGCACTTGAGCCACTTTCTCAGTTTTTGGGGCAGTGTTTGCTGCAGGCCCAGAGGTGCCCATGTGGGCTCTATCTGCTCAGCCCTTGCTGGAGAGTTCCACACCCCACTGCATTTTGTGGGGGAAGACCATTACAGTGGGTAGTATCCATGTCCAAATTCACCATTTTTCAAGGGAGGAATATTTTTTTTTAAATTCTGATCTGTGAAACCTAAGTGAAAATTGAATCCCAAACCTGTATTTTATTCTGTGTTGATAAAGCACTGCAAAGATTTTCAATGCTTTATTAAAGGTTTTTAATATGCTTGATTGCATATATCCCAGCCAAAATCTTCTCCATCCTACATAGGTATTTATCTCAGCCAGCAGATTTTGTTTGCTCAGATCCAAATTAGAAAGTATTTAAAGCAGATAGCACATTTCTAAAAATATACTGAATTTACAATGAAGCTTTAACATTCTCTTGCTAAATTTCACACATCTGATTTGATTTCTGAAAAGAAAAGGTAAACACAGAAGTTTTCTTCACTAGTTCTCATGCACTGCTTGCAACAATAAAAGAGGAATATTTCCTATATTACTCCCGTGTATTTTAAGTGGAGAAGAAATGCCCATTGCCTTTATAGGAAAGGAAGTCAAGTTTCCAGTTGCAGTTAATGCCATGTTTAGTTCTATTTATTGGTACTGTAAGCTCCTATGCAAATTGAATGGCTGGTGTTCAGACCCATATGAATACAAGAGGGGAGGATGGAACTAAATTACTTCTGTCTGTCTTAACAGAACTTTTTAATAAAATCTACTTTACACAGCCACGAATCTTGCCAGGTTAAATTCTCACTTTAGCCGTGTTCACATTCTTGTTAATTTATTTTAACTGCAGCACAGAAGGTTAGGGTAATGGGAAGAGCTGAAAGTGGAATGGTTACAGTGAAACCTGCTGCCTGTATTTAGATAATTTTCCTTTCAAGTGACAGTCCATTAAACCTCTAAATTGTTTTATTTGCTACTAAAAAAAAGTCTTTGCTTAGTCTTTGAGTCCCAGGAACTAATGAAAGAAACCTAAGAAGAAAATCAGCAGATTTTGTAAAAGTAGAAGTAATATGATGTGCAGAGCTTGTACAATACTATAACTTTTGACTTTGTAGAAAATGAGATAGTGTATCACAAAAGATACTTTTTACAGAGATTAAAAATGTTTATTTCTCCCTTAACTTTAAAAAATAATAGTTTTAAAATTCAGGTTTAACAAATTGTTCTAGTAAAATAGTTCATTTGAAAAACTCAATTTCTATATTAAATATATGTGGTATCTTAGATGAATTCCATTATTTTTTGTTACTGAACAACAGAATATGAAAAGGCTTTCCATTTTAGTGTCACACAGGTCTACCTTGATTTTTATCACAGAATTCAATATAAATAATGTTTTGAAATAATCAGTTATCCAAAACTTTAAAGAAATTCTGTAGATCAGTTTCTATGATACCTTCTCTTTTCTACCTCCTTCTTCTCTTTACCTGTTAGGGCCTGCTAGCTCTTCACTTCTCCTCCATCTCTTGGTTGGTCCAACTACTGCAAATACTCAAACTAATTGTGAAGTTAACAGGAATCACTGTAACAATATTTTACACATCTCCCAAGTTATGTGTTTATAACCAAATGTTACCATTATGCTTTTAAGTTTGAGTACATTATGCTGTCATATTTGTCTGCATTTTTCTGTACATTTTTGGTGATGCCTCACTTGTTAAGAAATAGAACTTTTCTTACTTGTATGGACATTTATGTTTGGTGAGAGAGCCCAAGCTGTTCAAGCATGTTGGGGTTTTCACATTTCATACACAGGTCTGGTGTTTGAAAAACTGCTGAGAACATACTCCTGGGCAAAAATGGACCCTGAGCTATCCAAAAGAAATATAAACCAATGAAGGAAGAAAAGATGACTGTGTGGCCTTAGGTCTGTACTTGGGAGCATGAGAGATTTCAGACAAGGAAAACAAAGGGTGACTGTGATAAAAAATATATATATGCAGCAGATTTAAAATAGAATTCCTAATTCATTTCAGGAAGAAACAGTATTTAGAATACCTGTTCCAGGCTGCAGAATATACTTCAATCCATTACATTAAAAAAACAACAAAAACAAAAACCCCAAACAATAACAAAGAAAACAAAATAATAAAAACCCAAAAAACCAAAACCCAATAAAAAACCCCTTCCTTTTTATGAGGGGGGGAAAGTTTTAGCTTTTTGTACAGTTCCAGAAATATCTCAAATTTATAGGATAGTTTTAGTTATAGCAATTCTTTTTAAGAGAGTCTGAACCTAAAAATGTAAAAAGTCAGTAAAGCAGTTGTTAGAAAATAACATTATCTTCATGTCTAACACAGGATTCAGTTTGATGCATGCGCTACTCATAAAATTCAATTTCTTTCCTAGAATGTGTGGTGTTTTCTACTATCCATCAAGGCAGGTCTTGTGGATGGTATGTACTGCCTTGGCTAGACACTGGCAAGGAATTTTTCAAGTAAAATACAAATATAACATTGTTAAATATACATTTTATTTAATCTTCTGTCATGACACGGGAAGCTACGGATGTTAATGAAACACCACAAATCAACAGAGTACATAGAAGTTAAAGAATTGGCTTTTGCCTTTTTTTCTTTCTTTCTTTTTTTTAAATTTTCTGTACAATATGAGTCAGTGAAAGTTATGATGACCAAAAGACAAAAATTTACCTGTTTTTATACCCAAACTGAATGCCGGTCTGGGTTCTTGATTCTTACAACTGGTGCTTCAGTAGTCACTGACTGAAAGCTAATGCTGTGTGCCATTTTTCTAATCTAGATAGGCTGTAGAATTTGTATGAGATCCTTACTATTCTCCTATGTGAACCAATTTCATGAACCATGAAACCCAAGAGTCTTCAGATAGTCAAATCCAGTTCCTCAGAGCAAAGCTGTGTCACTCAAATGTTCAAATACATTACTGAATTTGGAAGGAACATTTGTGGCATGTTGTTCCCAAGTTAACCCCTCACCAGAAAAATACAGGGTGGAATTAAAACAAGTTTCCACCAGCGGGATCACCATCTCCCACACTTAGGAATTTTTTTTTTCTGAGTTTGGAGCATTTAATAGGAGCATCCTGATCAAGAGTGGCGCCCCACTACTCTTTCATGGTCTCCCATGAAAGGAGGACCTCCTTCACAGCTCTGATTTTGCACAAAAGTGGCCTCTGTGAGGTTGTATTGGATGGAAATCCTGTTTCCCTGAAAGGACACAGCCTTGGGGGAACCATCCCATGGGACTGTAGATGCTGAAAGCAGAGGCTGCTGTGCACCTGGTCCCCAGCCCTGCTCCACCAGCCCGCTCATTCAGCTGGACACACTGCTCACGATGATAATGGAGTTTCATCAGCTTCTGCAGTCAGGCTCACAGATGTTCAGGAGCGTTGGGACCTTTTATTTCCCCCTAGGCACAGTATGGAAAGTTGGTCCTGTAAATTATATGGCAAAATGACCTGACCAAATTGCTGCCCACACTTTCCTTTCGTGTGGTACCAGACTGGATGCTACATTTGTTAGTGCCCCAGCGAGCAGCCAGCCCTGTTTGGTGCTCCACCCTCTGCTTTCACACACCACGAGAAGTGAAGTGGGCAATGCATCATATTTGGGTAAAGAATATTATGCTAAGAATGAAATCACCCTTTCAGAGTTTTATTTTAAAGGCAATTTTTCCCCCTCCCTAGGAGAAGATAATCAGACCATATAACCTTACTATTTGCAATGCAGGTAGCGTGGAGCTTTACCTGCGTGAAAGCTGTTCCATGGTCTCTAGGCATATCTTGGAATTAAAAAATCCAGCAAACTAATAGCAGCCCAGTAAACAGAACTGTATTTACCCCAGCAATAACACCTTCTTTGTGACACACCATTTTCCTTTCCCCCTTGCAACTTCATAAGCTTTGGAAAACATGTTTTTGAAATACCTGTGTGTGTGAAGCTTATTAAATTAGTCTGTTCCGTTCAGTATTAAAAAAAAAGTAGATTAAACCTCAAGTCATTTCATGGTCTGAAAAGAGTGTCAATAAAAGTGAAATAATGTTTGTACAGTTTAGTAAGGTGGGTTAACCTTTCAAAGAACATAGCAAATGCTTTGTGGAAAAAGAAATTACATTCACATGTCCTCTTGGCTTCGCAGAGGTAGTTTTCTAATGCATCATGAAAGAGCTGCAAATACACGTATTGAATAGAAAGTATGCTGATAGTTGCCCTGTGGCAGGTTTAAGAAATGCGACAGCCAGAGTACACAGCAGAATGGTTGCTGTGTAAGTTTTGACATCTGTTTTAGAAGAATTTTGTCTGTCTCTAAAGCAGTGTGAACCTCAGTGTACAGTCACTTTGGAAGTGTTAGCTAGTCCACGTTGTGCTGAGCACATTGATGCTTTGAAGTGTCAAAAGCTGCTCAAGATATTTAAGCAATAGATAAGCCCATTTCCTCTCACAGAAGATTCAAGACAAGGCTGTGGGAGAGTGAAATTTCTTCTGGAAGATTACACCCATTTCTATATTAAGTGGCAGAAAATCTTCCAGTCACTCTAGCCTTTGAAAAGTATGATCTAAATTCTGAGTCTGCTTATATCTTCCCCTGACTGGGTGGCTGAAGCTCAGGAAGTGTCTCCACTGAAACAAACTGACTGTGGATGTAGATGAGGAAAACTGTGGGCTTGAGAGAGCCTAGAAGAGTAACCAAAATGGGGAAGGCAGGGGAATGTGGTACAGCATGGAGAACTCCATGCAGTTTAATCATTTTCCTGCACACATTTGTTCTGTTCCCTGTAATAGCTTATTGTAATCTAAAATTCAGTTCATTATGAACATTTTTCTTTCTTTCCATTCTGTTAATTTGAGAGACTTTTACAATTAGAATTCTTAAACCAAACTCATTTAATGTTCAAAAAGACAGAATTGTGGCTAATTAAAGATAACAGCAAATCAACGACATAAAACAATCCCATGCTGTACTGAGTATGATTACAACAGCCAATGTATTGAGCCCTGTGAGATATATCTTCTGTTGCTGATGGGGAAATATGCTGTGTCTTCTCTGATACTGCAATTTCCCCCCCCTGTGCTCAGGTAGCATTTATCCATTTTTAAAAACGCTGTCATCCTGAAGATTAGTTGCAGGCAACAAGGCTTTTCATAGTCTGGCTCTAATTCCCCATTATGATACAGCACTGTGCCTTAGGCATTGCACTGCAAGCAGTAGCAAAGATTTACTTTCTACCAGTCAATGCTGCACAGGCACCAGAGCCAATCCTTCTATCGACACTGCCTGCTTAAACAGCTACGGATGGTTCATCAACCCCCCCTGTGCTAACAGAGAACTGCACACAGCTCTCATCATTACTTTTCTTCACAGTTTTCTGTATCCTTCACTTTTGTTTTTCTTACTGAAGATTTTAGCAGACCACAATGGAGTGTGTCTGGTTAATAGGCAAGGCACAAAATAAGTTTGGAAGCATGTTAATCAATTTGAGAGGAATTTTTAGGTACTGAAATAACTGATTAGCATTCCAACTTGTGCATAGGCGGAGACACACATTATCAGCATCAAATTAGATATCAGTTTAAACCTGCTAGCTGAACTCAAGCTCCCCTTCAAGAAAACCTTGGGATGCACAGACATATGCTCAAAAATAAAAAGCCTTGAATTCTGTTGTTATAATAGGGATGACACAGAGAGTGTCTGGACTAAAATTATTCCACTCAAGATTCCACCATTAACCTTAAAGCCTGAGCTTAATTTCACTTTATACAAATTAAATGAAAATCTGGAGAGTCAGATAGAAGTAGTCAAGAGGGTCTACTTTTGTTTCAAGAGTGACCCTCATTTATGAGGTTGTGGATATAGACTTGAACTGGCACAACATGAATAGTCACACTAAACTGTGAATTTTTGGAGAGTCAGTGACCTTCGTATTTCAGACCATTATTACTAGCACAGAAATAAAATAATGGAACAAAGATACAGCTCATCTCTTGGAGGACTTAGCAATGTTTTAGGATACTTTGTCTGCTGACAGATGCTAACTAAGATAGAATAGTAAACATAACCTTCAAGTGCTCCTCTTTGTAGCGAGTGTTTATCTGCCCAGCTATACCAGTACAAAAGCCAAAGCTTTGCTGAAGACATATAAGGCTCCAGTGCAAAGAATATACCTGTTCTCTTCTAAGAAGCAAAGCTACCTTTATTCTCACTTATAATGGATTTGTTCTGAAATTATGGGAGCATGACAAAGAATTGCAAAATTCTCTTGTCAGTTTTGCTTACTTTCAGGGATTCTTGAGCTCTCAGAAGGGGACAGAAACCTGTTGTTCGTGAGAATCAGGCCCAGTGTATTTAACTGCACAGAATAATACTTAAAAACTTTTCAAGAATGGATAAATCTAGTAAAAAAAATAGGTAATCATTAATTAGATTTGGAATATATCACACACCTCCCAGACCAAGGACCTTTTAATTAAAAATTAGTTTACAGATTTCAGTTTTCCCTGTATGAAAAAGTCATCGACTTTATTTTTATCTACAATTGTTCTTGGCAATCCATGCCAATCCGTAAATACTCTGGATTTTGTCCCAAAACCCTCCAGTAAATGACCTCATTAAAAATATAACAGTATAGAATAAATTGGCAGAACATGATTATGATTGCAGCTTCCAAAAGGCTTAATCTTTTAATGTGCACGTTTACTTTAGTAACTGAGGGCCAAATACAGATGTAGGTGGAGGGTCTCTGCTACTTAATAGTAATAGAAATATTTGTATTTAATATCTGTTTGTGTCTGGATTTAGTCTGGCTTATACTGTCAACTGACTTAATGAAAATACTGTTAAAGCATTTTTTCCAAAATGGAAATTTAAAATCTGTGAAGGTAATTTGGGAAAACTTGTTATTTTGTAGACATAGCCTTGTTTTTGTATCTACTTTTAATTATCAGGATATGTCTGGACATTTCTGAATCTCACAGATTCAGAAACATGTGAAACACCATTTGTACCAGAGGTCCCAGGTCACATCTCATTACAGAAAAAGCAACTAAACCAGAGTTGATTTCATTCACATTTCTCAGCATGAGAGCTTGGAAATAGAAATGTTACTATAAATAACAAGGTAAAATGTAGATTTTTACTAAAATCTAAGGACCAACTTTTCCTTAGAGTAGGATCACTATCATTCCAGTATTTCTGGTCTTCTGTTTCTCAGAGTACCAAGATATTACATCTTCAGTGCAAACTGCTCAGAAATTATGATGTTGGAACAGGATCTAAAAGTATTTTGTATCAAGTCAAGTACCTTCTGATGTTTTTATAGGTACAAAGGAAAGGATTTTTTTTTAAAGACCATGATAAAAGCTTCATTTGGAAAATGTATGTTTACACCTTCAAACAGAAATGCCTATAATTCTGATCATGTGAAGCCATTTTTTCCTACAATATTTATCCAGCATTTGTGACAGTCACTTTGGCATCATCTCCTTCAGCATTCCCATTACAGCCAATTATTTTAGTATGTCAGACTAGTAACCTGGAATCCCTTTGACACGGAGAGCTCCCTGGGTCTGGGGACTGTTCTCGCTGCAAGGAGCTGATTTCATTAAGCAGAATGGACTAAGGGCTCAGTCCTGGAAACCCAGCGCAGTCTTGCTGTTTGTCATGGCAATCCCCAAGGAAAACCCCCGGGGGCCCAGATACTAAAGCAGGACCAGCTGGTTTCCTGCCAGAGTGTGCATGGCTTCCTCCAGAACTTGGTGCTCTGCATTCAGCCCCAAGGGGTTGGAGTTGACAGCCCATGTCCATGTGACTGCCTGCTTGCTCTGGCACCTCGTGTGAAAGGACATCCTGGACAGTTCCATGTTTGCTATCCAACATTCATTATATGGCTTTGGGCAGTGCTGGTCTTGGTGTGCACGAGTGCTGATCCCCTGGTCTCAGAGTGTGGTGGGTCAGCTTTGGCTGCAAAGCCAGGTTCTTCCTCTTCCTCCTCAACAGTCCAGGGGAGAATGGATTAGTGCAAGGAGTGATGAAGCCAGGGCAGCAGCAGGTTTCCTCTTCAGCTGCATTTCTTTAATTTTCCCCTCAGATTCCTGTCACTCCTTCCACTTTATTAAAATTAAATCTGTTAAAAATGTTTTCACTGTTAGTTCAGCTGAAAACTGAGCTGGGCTTTCAGAGTGCTTTAGACTAGTTCATTCACAGTCCTTTATCTTTCGTCATTTTGTGTGGGAACTCAGCGCACTTCTCCTGAGGGCCAGAGCTACCGAGAGAACCCTTGGGGAGCTCGGGAGCCTTGGGATGTTGCAAAAAGTACCTGGTGGCTCAACTTTGACCCTGCAAGAGATGTTCCACCTATATGTGGGGACATAAGAATCACTGGCGTGTAAAAGATATAGAAATAGAACATTTATAAGCTTAAGCACAGTTTTTAAGATTTGGTACAGGGGGGTTGGAAAAGAACAAGATGGAGGGAGTTAGGGCCTGCCACATGGTTTTTCCTCCTTCTTCTTGTCTTCCATTTTCCGGGTGACGTAGGTATTTTTGATAGGTTTATAGTAAAGGTACACTTAGTAATAAAAATTATAAGTATTGGAGACAAAAGATAAATATAGTCTACGTAAACTTTGTTATAAAAGGAGGTGGCCGCCCTGTGGGCGGTCAGAGTGCCTTTGGCTGCCTTGCTGGTCAGACCCCGGCTGGGCAAAAAGAAAATTTTTGTAGATAAGAAATAATAAACAACCTTGAAGACCGAACCTGAGAGTCCAGCCTTGTTTTTTGGAGCCCGAAAAGCGAGCCCATCTCACCCTTGTCTGGGCAGAGACAAATAACAGCCCGAACCCGGACAATTTTGTGTTTTTTAATGTGGCTCTTGCATAATACACTCACCTTTCCTCCACACAGAGCAATAACCCTCCATCACTCAAGGCAAGAACTACCCCCACAGGTCTTCTTTCTCCATGTGAAATCCCATAAAAAATGGACATGTTATGAAAGTTTAAATGTCAGTATTCTTCCACAATGCCTGTTGATGATCAGGAATGGCAAGATGAGACCTTTGTGAGTGCCAGACAGAAAGCGACAGAATACATTTGGTGTTTCTAAAAAGGGAGAATATAACTGCCCCACTTAGGCAATTTGTCCTGTGATCATCTGCATGCCTTCCTACCCTCCCTGCCTCCCTCCCTTATCTCCCCAATTTTCCTAGTCCATAAGGCAGGTGAATGAACAACGAGCTTTTAGAGCAGGAAAGAAAGACAGAAGACTGGGAGGGTGGTGGGACTGGTGCTACCCCTTCAGAATCTGACTGCCAGAGGAATGGCCCTCAGAGCATAGTCTCATCACTTAGGACTTGTTGGGGGAAAAAAACCCAATCTTTCCACTTTGATGAAGGAGGTTTTGCCTTCATCTCCAGCACTGATGTGAATGCTGAGTGGCAGAGGGAGCTTTGGCTTGGAGACTCATGGTAGAGTGTGAACATTACGAGTGGAGGACAGTGGGAGAGGTCAGAGCAAGGGGGTGTAGGCTGTCCCTGTCCAAGCACACAGGTTTTAGGAAAAAACCCCATGCCTTGTATGCGTATTGACTTTTCCATGGCACGTCCCAGGGGAGATAGAGCCACAGCTGCTGCGCTGGGTGAATGCCTGTCTGGATTGCATTTGCTCCACCACCTGTTGCAAGTGGGAAATCATATTGTCTATTGTAGAACGACAGACTTTAATTGCAAGCCAATAAGCAAGGGCATGGCTGCAGCTCTGCTGGCTCTATTTTGGCCAGCTGCAGCTCCATGAGGAGAATGCCCAGGGGAGAAGAGGGGACCTTAGCCCTGGTAAGAGACTTTTCAGTAAAAGCAGAAGAGAAAATTCACTGTTTGCCCGTACAGATAAAGGGTAAGGAAGAAAATTAATAAATAAATATAATAGCTCTCCTTTAATTATTTGCTTCTAGCAAAGAGATATATCTGAACTCCTGTTTTAGTTCAGAGGATTGCAGTTTATTTCTAGACACTGAAATTTATACAAAAAACCAACAGGTTTTCCTGTCTAAATAAAGCAGGGGAGAAAAAGCTGTAAGCATACGGCAGCCTTAGAAATCTTATATGCATGTTCCAGTGAAGATGGGAGAAAAACAGCTTCACTTGCTGAACACACCACTGAGTAATCCTCCCCGTTACCATGATAGCCACACTGCTACCTTGAAAGAAATCATGCTTGTTTTAATGTGGCATGATGAATGAAAAAAATAACCTTGGATCCACAAGAAGCTGGAGAAAGAACTAATCAATCATGTTCTGTTTCATTCTTTCTAAACAACTATTGTTGCTGATAACAGGTGAGTAAATAGAATTTATTATCCCAGTGGAGGAAAGCTGAATTAGTTGCCTGATAAGCTTCCACACCGTGAGCAAATTGCCTGTTTGCAGACACTCTGAGCTCGAGGGAATGTGTAAGGTCAGAGGTATTCCTTCTGCTGAACCAGTGCACTTGGTTCTAAAGGCTGTGCAGCTGGTGATCCCCACCCAGCAGGGATTCACAGGCTGCATTTTGAGGCCTCCCTCACTTGCAGACAAGGCTTGGCAGCACCAGTGCTTTTTATGTGGCCAGGCATTCCCTGCCCAGGAACCCAGGATAAGGCTTCACAAATGAGGGACTCAAACCTTTCTGAGCAAATCTAATGCTGTACACACTGGAAAAAACCCAAAAAACTTCTGCAAGCTGCCGTATGGGGAATGAATCCCTTTGGCCTGTAGGAACGGGGCTTGGCTGCTCGTGTGACTGAGCAACTGCGGGTGTGTGTCTGCGGGCTGGGGGAGTCTGTCTGCTCACAGACTTGCCACTGGCCAGAGCTGACAGCAGGTCCAAAGTTATGCAATCCTCACACCCTGAAAGTTGCACGAAAATGAACTGCAGTACAGGTCCAAAGGTGCTTCCTCCAAGGGGAAGGCTGCTATGGAATTATACCCCTTATATAGATATATACCAGCCAAAGTGAATAATGACCGGGTTGCTCACTTAAAAAAAAAAACAAACACCCAAACCAAAACAACAACAACAAAAAACCCCGAAAAAACAACCCCACAATGAAGATGAGGTAGTTCACAAATTCAGAAATCCCTGTAGGAACTGTCACTACAAGAATTTTATGAGTGATTAGTTACTCATCAAGTTATTCCACCCTTCTGCTTTCCCTCAGATAGTTCCCCTGTTAACCTGCTGCTGCTCTATAAATGCATTTAATTACTGTGGAGCAAAATAAAAGTTCTGCTATAGAAATGGGCTTTACAAGAGCAGCAAAAAATTTGAAGACTCATTGCCCTGAGTGTGTGGGATCAGGCAAAGGTCATGTGGATGAAATATAACATGATCACCTAATTAAACTCTCTCACAGGGAGCACACACATGGAGAGTGTTCTGAGTCTCTGTTTAACACTGTATGCTTTTCTTAAGTTTTGAGTGCTTTTCTCTGAAATACTTTTTTTCTTTATTTTTTCCCTCTGTAAAAAGGCTCATTTGGAATTGTTCTGGAGGGCTTAATGATTTCTTCAAAAAACAGGCATGCATCATTTGAACTTTAGCAGCAGCATTGTTTATACTCACAAGTACAGCATAAATCTTGGCTTCCTGATCACTTTTGCTTCTGGAATAGTGGGGAGTTGTGCTAGACTGCAAGCTGGGCGTTTGGAAATGAGGGAAGGTGGGATTCACACTTTGTTATTGGATTTCTTAGATATTGACCAACAGCAGGAAGGGTGGAGGTACTCCAGGGATCAACCTGGCTTCCTGGAGGGCAGAATAGCCTAGTGGCTACAGGCTGTCTGCCTCCATGAACTCTCTTTACTTTGCTCTCACCCACATAATTTGGTCTTTTATCCATCCATCTCTACCACACACCCCAGTGTTCTAATATTTATCCCATGTGCACTTCCTCTGCCTTTCCAGTCCTACTCTATCCCTCTTTTCCCACAAATGGATCCTTCCTCAGCCTTGACACTTCCTCAGATGCACCTACAATCCCAGGCAGGGGTTTCTGCCCCTTCAGCTGGCAGGAGTCCCCACAGCAAGGTGATGAGCTCCCTGCTTACAGGGTTCTGACCTGACCACTCCACACCTGGCTGTGGGGTAAGCTCACTGCAGGCAGCAATTCAGAGGACAAGCTGCCTCCCCCAAAGCTGTGACAGGGACATCTAAACTGAAATAATTCATTTGTCAAGTAAGCCAAAAGAACGTTTAATGGTGAGGCCAGTCCCCTGCACACAAGAGAAAAAGAAGAGGATGATCATAATATTTCTTAAAATGAAGAGGAAAGTAGATTCTTTCCTCATCCCATCTACCCAAGCTATTCTGTTGTGAAAACTCTAGAGAGGGGGAAAGTCACCTGGTAGAAGATGTTTTTGTACGTGGCTTGCTCCCCACAGTTACTGCACAGGGCAGCAGAGCTGGCTGTCAGATGGAGGCTGCCAGTCTGTGTCATGGTGGGGGTAGCTCTCCGTTCTGCCTCGTGCAGCAAACTTCTGCCAGCAAGGGGACAAACCTCTTGGATTTGCCAAGTAATGGCAAGCATTTACTCTGCTTCTCCCACAACTCTTTTGCAAAGAAAAAGTCCTCTATTCAAATGCCCAGTGCACCTTCTAAGACACCTGGATAACCTGCTTCCCCTGGAAAGGGAGGCGTCCTTGCCGTATTTGCAGATCAGTATTTGCAGAGGTTATGCCTTGTGTGGCTATCTCACTAGAGGAGATCCAGGCTTGGCTGGAAGCAAGCCTTTTGTGATTCCTATCCTCACAGAGCCACATAATAGAAGAGGACTGTGATCCAAAAGCTAAGCTTTCATTAACGCCAAAATAAAACTCATTTATAAATAGAATGCGAACCAGGTCATTCTTGCCAATCCAAGTTTGTAGACAGTCTGAAATAACAGCTCTGAGCAGTATATAAACTGTTCCCATTCTTCTCAATGTGGTGCTAACTAGGAAATCTAATTATCACAATTTAAATGTCAGCATCATTAAATGTTTTGCTACTGAATACTCTAACAGAAACATCCAGCTAATATACACTTATTACATTCCCAAACCACCTCCCATATTTTTTACCATGTGCCAGATCTACCACCTGTCCTCTGCCCAGTCAGCAAAACCTCCAGATTCTCCCTGCAATTCTCCCTACAAAGTAATTTAGCATTGCCAATCTGACAGCCTGAGATATATCTTGAAAAGCTGGGGAGAAGGTAAATAAAATTTGGAGTTGAAACGAAGACAGCAAGAAATCTGTTGCATGCAGCAATACTAATTTAATTGAATATAATACTGGTTTTAGTATTGTTTTTTACATTCAGTTTGATCCAGTAAGATTTTCATGACTGCTTTCATCTGGATCTGATGGCATTTCAGACAGTTTCATTCCAGTTTGTTGAGGAGCTGGTAACAAAGATGTTGGCTGGGAAGATGAGGCAACACATAAGGGTAAATATTTGTCAGAAGAGCAGTTGCTGCTGGTTTCTCAGTACAAGCACTTTTCAGTGGTTGTTGCATATGCTGTGCCAGAGGCCATATTGAGCAAATGGCTGTTAAAAAGTTGCAAATAAACTCGTGATTTCACTATTCACCCAAAGATTTTTTTCCTGTTGAAGATAAGAAGCTTTGTTTGAAACACTTGAATCAAATTGAAATAAATTGAAATAAAATAATTGAAATAAAAAATTGAAATTTCAGACTCACTCATGACAGAATCAAAGAATCATTAAGGTTGGGAAAAACCTTCAAGATCATTGAGTGCAACTGTTAATACAGCACTGCCAAGCCTACCACCAAACCACGTTCCCAAGTCCCACATCTACACACCTGTTAAACACCTCCAGGGAGGTGACCACTGCTTTCCTGGGCAGCCTGTTCCAATGCCTGACAACTCTTTTCATGAACAAGTTTTACTAAACTTCCTCTGCAACAACTTGAGGCCATTTCTTCTTTTCCTTTTGACTGGTACCTTGGAGAAGAGGCTGAACACCACTATTACAACCTCCTTTCTGTTAGTCATAGAGAAAATTGAGGTCTCCCATGAGGCTCCTTTCCTCCAGGCTTAACAGTCCCAGCTCCCTCAGCTGCTCCTCACAGACCTTGTGCTCCAGACCCTTCCCCAGCTTCATTGCCCTCCTCTGGGCACTCTCCAGCCCCTCAAAGTCCTTCCTGAGCTGAGGGCCCAGAACTGACACAGGATTTGAGGTGTGGTGTCACCAGTGCTGAGTACAGGGGGGACAATCACTGCTCTGGTCCTGGTGGCCATGCTATTGCTGACACAGGCCAGGATGCCACTGGCCTTCTTGACCACCTGAGCACAACAGGCTCATGTTCAGCCACCAGCTCCCAAAGGACTTTTCCCCCAGACTGCTTTCCAGCCATGCTGCCCCAGCCTGTAGTTCTGCAGGGAGTGCAGGACCCAGCCCTGGTCTTGTTAGAAGGGCAGTGAAGCTGGTGAAGGTGTGAGCACCCTTCTTCATCCATGGGAAGGCGGTTGCTCTGCAAGAATGTTGTAGGAAACAGTATTAAAAGCTTTACAAAACTCTAGGTAGACAATATCCACAGCCTTCCCCTCATCCACTAAGCATGTCATCTTTTCCTAGAAGGAGGCTGGGTTAGGCAATCAGGACCTATGTTTCGCAAGGCCCTGCTGGCTGATCCCCAGGTTGTCCTTCCTGTGTCATGGCATTCAAGATGGTCTGCTCCATGAGCTTCCACAGCACCCAAATCAGACTGACAGACTGACAGGCCTCTAGCAACAAGCCTGTAATGACCTAGAGTTTGTATGCACAAAGTGTAGACAAAAATTATTGTACTGAAATGCACACTCTATGCATGAAAAAATCAAGAGATGAAGAGATGGGTTGATGTAGAACTGCTGTAGCATGGCTCTGAGCTGCTGAAGAGTTGGGTTCCCTATAAAACCCTGTGGCTGGAAGTTCACAATTCTGGCCTTTCTGTCTGCTGCCGTGCCCAAAGGGTGCCCATGCACGGCAGCACGTGTGCCAAAGCAAGTCCTGTGGCTGGAACAGCCTGAGCTCTCACACAGCTCCTGAACATGTCTGTAGCCAGTAGGGGAATGGTTCTGTCCGTGACACAAGCTGATGTCTGTCCCAGGCAGATCTGATCCCAAATGTAACGTTGGTCAATCAGAGAGACAGGTCCAGAACCAGCAGCCAAGGCTTCTTGAGGAAAGGCACTGGCACCTAACTTTGCCTGCTGGCAAAGGAATGTGTCCAAAGAATTGCAACAGGAAGAACCTGTGAACAGAGCACCCATCCTCATGGTTCTCCACCAATCATCATAGGTATCTTACATTGCAAGCCATCACTTCTCTGAGTGGTTGCCATTGCTTCTCTGAGTCATGGCAATGTCCTTAAAATAACAAAATATATTATAGAATTAATCTCTCGAGATCATGGGTTTGAGGTAAGACTATGAGCTAGAGTTGCAGTCCTGACAAGAAAGGCTGTATCTGAATTCCTGATGGCAAAGCATATTTAATGTGAATTACACTGGACAGCAGAGATGGCAGCAGCCAATGACACTTTAGACTGACTCTCCAGTGCCTCTTGTATCAATAGATGTAAAAACAACTGCTCCAGGAGTTGTGCAAATGGAGCAAAATGAACAACCAGGTCTCTGAACTATAGCCTTCTTTCCAGATGTTCATGTGAGGCATGGGTTACAAAAAACTTCTCCCTGATGATGTCACCTTGGACAGGAAGATAAAAGAGAGCTTCTTTTGTCAAGGCACCTGTACTAACTACATTCTCTCTTTCCTTTAGATAATATCACTGCTGTCAAAATCAAATTGAATACTCCATAGTTTCAAATCAGGAAACATGAGTGTTCTCTCAGAATAATCTATAGGTGAGATTTAAATTGCAGTTCCTTTTAAAATGTAGGCCACTGCAGTCTGTGTAGTTGTTCTGAAGTTTTCCAACTCAACAATTTTCTAGAAAAAGAGAAGGCCCAGTTTTCACTGGCACCCACTGTAGACTTCAAATAGATGCTTATTGTGATTTTGGAAACAACTAATCAATGATCACATTAGCATAGGGACTTTATCTCTCATATAACTGGCATGTAACTTCATAAATCCCCCTGTCCCTTTGGGACTCCAAAGAGGTCCTCTATTCACTTAAGCTGATCAGCTCCATACCTCCACTTCTGAACTTGGTGTCTCAGTCAAAAAGCGTAGTGTGGGCTACTGCTTGTTTTGGGCTACCTCCAAGAGCTAATTGATAGTTCTTTGGATGCAGCTTTGCCATCATTTTTGGAATGATACACCAATAAAAAAAAGAGGAAAAGGTTCATAGCCAGTCCAAAGAGACCAAAGTTCTCTGGTGAGGAACTTGGTGAGGAACCATATGAGAGCAATTCAGATGGAAACAGCATTGGATTTCTAAGGGTATTTTGTTCTTGTTATGTCTTTTCATCTCTTTCCAGTCTGCCGATGCTCAGAGCGGAGAGTGTGTGGTCTCATTGCAGCCATCCAGAAGGAGAGAATTAGTGGTCTGCTCCATGACAAGATTAAAGAAAACAGACTTGTAAAATAAATAAAAGTTTAGTTGGATACGAGCATTGTCAGTGGGAATGAAAACCAATCCAAATTTTAAAGTATCCATTCACAGAGGAAAAAATTAGAAAAATAACCAGATATTCAGTAGTGGGTCAGATCTTAAGCCTCTCCAGGGAAAAATAGTCTCCAGAGGTGAGTGGAATCTTAGCTCCCGGAGCAAGTCTGCGGCAGGATCTGGAGCTCATCTGTGAGTCTCAGGATGGTGCTGTCTGGAAGTGCAGTATTTCCAAGCAGGCAATGCTTTATTGTGTGCCATACTGCAAATACTTTTGCTGTTCTGATCTTACCAGACTGTGAACTATTTTCTTTCCTGCTCCTGGGGAATCTCACAAAGGAAAATTATAAACAAACAAGCAAAACCTTCTCTTTGTTCCCATGTCCTCTGACTGTTAGTGAAGTTCTGTGAAGAAGAGGCCTGAGCTGCAGCTGAATGGGCAAGCTGAGCTAAATAAATATATTTTGATGAGTTGAAATCTCAGAACTCCTCCGTGGTAGAAAGTGCATTGATACAGATCCATCAAAGCATTTAAAAACTATGTCCAAGGCTCTTAGTACTGGTGATATTTGACCTATAATGAAAGTAATTTACTTGGCATCATCCCTTCCAGAAAGAAAACACGCTAATGGCTTGTTATTTGATAAGTGATTTCAGTGGAAACATTTCTCATTCTTGAGAAAGGTCTTCATCCATAAAGAGAGTATCAAATCAATGGTAGAATTCTTTGCTAAAGTGAAAAAGTATTTGGAGACCCTTTGAAAAGTTCTTTCATTTGGCTCAGATAGTTTGCATAAAGCAACATGATGAGGTTTCCACTTTGAAAACTATTTTCACTGAAAATAGAAGAAAAATTTAACCAAGAAAGTATCTTTTACCTGATATAGCTTTTGCTCTAATAAATTATTTCTTCCTGCAAATGGTCTACTAATCAAAATAAAAAATGAATGTACTTTTCATTCTACCCATGTATGCTATTGAAATTTTACTTTGTTCAGCTACCAGAAAAGGCACTTTTTTTTTCCTCAGCTGTCTTTCTTTCCAATTGAATAAATATATAAACAAAATAAGTATACAAAACACATACTAGAAAAAAAATTGCTTAAATATAGAAATTAGAGGAACTAATATGGTTTCTACATTATTTATTTTGCAAGGAGCAGAAAATGCTGGCCAGGAAGTAGCTGAGTCATATTAACCTCTGCCAGCCTGAAAGCTGGAGATACTCAGAGATGATTGTAGGCAGCTCTAAAGCTACCCCAGATAACTGCAGTGCAGAACTGGATGAGGTCGACTTTAGTAAAAGGAAAAGCGCATAATGTCTGGAGAGATGAGGTATTGCAATGGCTATTTGTTGGTCTTTGAAGAAATTGGTTTTTTCCCAAAAACCTCATGTTTGTGTTTACCAGCAGTACCAAAGTTCACTGGTGGATTTTTTTATG
Source organism: Fringilla coelebs (assembly GCF_963513975.1). NCBI lineage: Eukaryota > Metazoa > Chordata > Aves > Passeriformes > Fringillidae > Fringilla > Fringilla coelebs. Next base: position 51,024,895 of record NC_140028.1, on the reverse strand, counting down.
AAAACATAGTTCTTAAATAAGTACTGCAAATTCTTCAAAGAAAGCAATTTCGAAAAAAGGAACAGTAGCATTTGTGATAGCTAAGGAACAGAAACCTCTTAGGTACCTCACAGTATTCCCCTAAACTGCTAGTAAAGAAGATTCAGATGTATTTTCTTTATTTTATTAGTTCACTTTTCTTTCTTAACAAATGCTTTTTTCTTATCATTTTTACATGGTTTAATTAATCAAGACTAGTGAGAATAGCCCTATTTCTATTAAAAAAAAAAAAAAAAAGATAAGAACCAACCACAGGAGTCATCATCATCCTGGTAAGAGTTACTCAGATGTGCTGTTTGCTTAATAACCAGGGAAGATAAAGTTTTCTATTTTACTGGAAGCGCGCTCTGTGTTTGGAAAAATTCCTTATCTCTCTGTGTCCTAAATACCAATGTGGAAATTGAGAAATGGCCCCTCCTGTTACACCCATACGGGAGATGATCTGCAGCCTGCAGGATGCGTTTGGTTGTGCCAAGCAGTTCCTGCTACTCTTAAATCCTGAAGGATTATTGTTCAAAGGAAACTGGAGACGTCCAAGCCCATGTCTCACATCCTGGAGGTTTTAGAGTTTCCATGGGATTAATTATTTACTGGGTCCTAGTTTGGGTCTGGAGTACAGTGAGGGAAATTGCATTTGAGTCTGACAGCACAATATTCACCTCTCTCAAGGCTGAACTCAGCCATCGGTGTCTGCATCAACACATCAACCAGTCACCAACTGGAATAAAATTTGAAATACTTTAGGAGCAATTGCTGATGGTTTTCTGCCTAGAAGAAAGATAAAACAGATTATATCTGCAATTCTGAGGCTCTCTTTTAATTCTGAAATGGTAATGTTTTCTAGGCCAAAATGCAGTTAAAAGGAGGGACAGATAAAAATGGATAATAAATGATCCTGGTTAACTGTATGTCTTTTGATAACATTTCCTAGACATGTGTTTGTAGGACTGAGGTTATAAATCTACAGTTTTAATTATAGAATTCTGAAGTTAAGAATATTGAGTCGATGCTGTCAAATTTTTAATTCTGAGACGTTTCTCCCCTGTTAATAAATGGAATGATTTTGCCAAGGAATGCCATTGATTTTTTTTTCATTTTGCATTTCATTCGTGACCACTTTGATTTTTCAGAAAAAAACACATTTCTGCAGCAACAAAATTTGTTGGAGAGTTGAACTTCTACTTACTTTTACTGCAACATCCTTCTTACTTGATGGGAAAGTTATTCCATAGGATTTTCTCTCTGTGTCATGACTTACAGAAAAAATCATGTGATTCTTACAAATCTCTGGCATTGATGCAGAGTGCTTTAATGCAATATAAAGGGAAAGTTTCTTTGTAAGACTTTGGAAAAATTTTCTGGTTTAGGCTGCAACAGTCCATAGTGTCACAAATTTATCTTCATTGTGTCTTTATCTTATATCACAGTAACCTTTGGTAGTCAGTACATATTAGCCATTATCCTTCTGGTTATTATAAATCTGAATTAAAATCTCAAATCCTGTTCCAATAACCTCCTTTATTAGCTTTATTGTAGGCATGAAATCTAGTCCAAAATTTTCTAATAGAGGGGAGAGCTTAATGGTTGTATATAAAAGAAATTTCATTTCTTTAGATGCTTTATTGAGCATAAGATGCTTGAGGATTAAAATTATCCATAATGTTATCAAAGAATGTAAAACATATTGAAAATATTTCATAAACAACATAAAAATGTGCGCATTTCTGTTATCAAGAGAAAAGGTCACGGAGTAAATGCAAACTGACAAGTTTAATTCTAATATTGACTTTGAAGGCACAATACATCCTCTGAAGCAGCACAGTCACAGGCCTATTGGAGAAATGGTGACACATAAACCACATGACTGAGCTTCTTCCCAAACTGCTGATCACACTTTTCAGTGGCTTTCTAGTTTCCTGGACAGGTGTCAGGCTCTGCTCCCTACCAGGGCAGACCATGGGGCCTCCACCAAAATCAGTGCCACACATCCCTTTACACTACCCATGACTGGCATACAGCATGTATGACATGGGATTGCAGGTGTGGTTGCAAGCAGTTTGGAAAGATTTTTAGAATATAAATTAATTTGTGAATAACAGACTGACAGAACAAGGCTTAACTGCTGCAAGCAAGACAGCCTGCTAGGTTACGTGTGTAAGGCTTAGTGCAGTGGGACTGAATGCCATAAATAATTCATAGAAAAAGTTATGGCTCTCACTAAAACAATACATATATAGATATGTATATTCATTTTTATTCTTTAAGGATTTTATATATTCTCTAGTCTGCACACAAGTAACACTCAGAAGTCAGAAAGCATATGATCCTTCCTACATTGCTAATAACCCAGAATATGAGACTTCTGCTCTTTATATGCTCTTTTCAGTTGTCCCACTGGAGTGATGATGGCAAGAAGTAACCATTCAGTCTCACCCATAAACCTCACACTATTTTACAGGTAGGCTGTGTAATCAGAATGTTTTTTATGCCTAGTCTCCACACTAATATCCATGCTAGAAGTCATAATTAAAGCTAATTGCTGTCTTCTGTTGGGCCAAGACTCCAAAGCAGACAAGCTGTATCCTTTGCTTACAGCTTTATTGTCTTTCCAGCAATACTTGAAAAATTAGGCCCTCAGTTATGAAAAGCTATTTTCCTCCACTCACATGATTATGAATTATGCTACAAGTGTTAAAAAATTACTGAACTTAGACATATCCATTCTGCTGCTTTTGCAGTTGTGTGCATTTGATTTTAGTGTGGGGGGTTAATAAATTTTATAAAAGCAGTTAAATATGTCAACAAATTTGTAGTTATTGAGTCTAATTGATGCTATTCTGTATTTCCTTATGCATTACCTATTATTTGCAGGATCTATTAAACTCGTTTGAAGTCTTTTGTTTTTTAAGTAGGGCCCGCATGAATGTTAATAATCTTTTTTTACTGTAATAAGTAAAAAGTCTATTTAAGATCCTATTTTAATAATTAGTTTTGATCCTTTTTGTTGAAATTGAAAATGAGATTAAAAACAGATTTCATGTTGATACTCACCCAAGACAAACATTATCTCACTAAGGAATTACCATCTTCTCTCTTTCAGTCACTACTGGGGAAGGGCTGAACTGGTATTCTGGATTTTTTTAATGGTATATATACCACTTGTCTTGTGATAACTTTTGCAGCTGTCAGGAAGTTTAACCCTTCCTCTCCAGAATTTGAAATCCGTGGTCTAATGAGGGATAACGGTATGGTCTGAAAACACATGTAAGTTCACTAGACAGTCCTGCTCCAAGCTTTTTTTATTTTTGCATACAACATTCCTTGCAGATTATGAATCTTAAGTATGTGGGATGATTCTCTTGCAATCAATCCATGATCCGTGCTGCTAAATCACATACAATAATCTAAATGGTTTTAATAGTAACTGTCACAGTAAGTGACATTGAGGAATGACATAGCCATAATATAAAGGCTGTCAGGAAGCACCTTTACAAACTTTCTGATCCTCAGAATGTTTTCAGTTCACTTGTCATCTTTATTTTCTCAACGATAAAAGCCAAAGCTTTGAAAGAAAACAGTGAAGAGGCAGCTACACAAGCATGCTCTGCTTAATGTGTTAGGCTTCTTGGCAGCTCACATCCAAACCAGCCCAGCCTCACCTACAGCTGGACCTGGCTGTCCACATCCATCCCAGCCCACCTATGTCCGCAGATGCAGTGCCCATCCGGCTGGAGGCTGTCCTCTGAGGGCCACCCAGCAGGAGATGTGACCAGGAACTGTGAGAGGGACAGCACAGGCTCAGCAGAGCAGGGCAAGCCCCACAAATCACAGCACCTGCCTTGGAACTAGCTCTGATCCCCAGCTATAGCAAAGGGCAATTATAAGCCCCCACTACTGCACATTGTCAAGAAAAACAAAAAAGAACTAAAGATAAGCAAGAGAGAATAAAACAAACAAACAAACAAACACCCAAGGGTCTGCAGCTTGCAAATGTTTGTAAGATTTCAATCTGTAGGTTCATCCCAAACTCCTGAGGAACTGAATCCTACTTCTCCTCCCCTCTCCCTGTATGTCAAAGCTTACCTCCTACTTCAGAGAGCTATGTACCCTTCCCAGCTCAGCCCTTGGCACAAACCAGGTTCCTAAGAAGACAAAAACAGGGAGCTGCCATGCAGTGCTTTGGGTATGAGTCCTTAGCATTGCAGTGGGGTGGTAATGCCAAATAATATCCCAAATAAGTATTCATCTGTCTTTAACTATGAGGCACCTGTTCGTTCAGAGGATTAAGGCATATGTTTGCATCCCCCTGTGTCGCTAGACTTCTTCTGTGAGTGTTGGCACAGAAATGCAAGCTCGAATTTTCACCTTCAGATTGGAGCTATTTTTGTTGTATCAGTGAAAAAGCCCAAATTACAAACAGAGTACAGAAGAGTACAGAAGCATAATTTCCACTGTCAAATTAAAAAAGGTTTAGTCAGACATGACAAAAAGCATTTTATGTGAGCTTCATGAACATGTTCAGAAGAAAGGATGGATTTTCAACAAGCTGAAAAGGGACACATTAAAAGCAAATGTAATGAAGCTTTGCTGCTCTGTTACTATACAGCATCCTGAAGGGATTTTTCATGTCACTGGGGTAGAGAGCAGTGCTTCTCTTGAAGCATTTCCCTAGACAGCCTCAGGAAATCAAGCTGTGACACACATCTGGATAGCTCTGTACACAAATGGCATCGCATTTAGAGACGGAGTTGGCATGGAAAAACCCAAAGTCCATGCACCATTACGCATTTCTGCAAATTCTCAGTTCAACAAGAACCATAAGTAGACTGAACAGCTTTGTCAGCAAGTGACTATTTTTCCATGCCACAGACCATCAGATATAAAACTTTACCTGGAGAACCATCTACAGGACAGTTGACTAATATTTTACCATTTTGAAAAACATATCAAATCACAAATCTTCAAAAAAGCACAGCAGAAAATATGAAACATATTGGAAACATATTGGATCATGGCATGATCCACTGTTTGCACTGAAATAATAGGTGTGGAAGATTAATACATTCAGAGAAATCAGAATAGCTTAAAAATTCGTCAGAGTGGAAGTATTTAAGCAGCTGAAAGGGTTATTCATACAAATTAGATGTTGCTTTACTGTTTATCCCTTAAGGAAGAAAGGTTTCATAACTTTGTGGGAGAAGCTGTATTGCTCCAAGGCTGCAATACGCATCTTTTTCAGTCTATTTTGTGAGAGGAGTTCTAATTGACAGCGGGATGGGACTCTAGCCTGCTTTATGGAAGACTGATTTAAGTGCTCTAGGTTATATGGTGTTGCAGTTAGATAAGGCTGCTCCTTGCAGGAAGCCAAAGTTCACAGAGTTCTAGGGCTGCTTCAAGTCGACATTGTTTTTACAAGTTGGGAAAAATCTGTTTGTTAAAATAGAAATATTTTTTCCACTGAAACACAGAAGGACAAGAGAGTTAGAAGCTGTCTTCCTGTTTGTGAGATCTTTTTCTGGGCTTTTCAGGGCTGGAAAGAAAAAAAAGTAATTTGTTCTTGGCTACCTTTCTGGGGCCACACACATAATCTGCCTGTCCGGTTGTCTGCTTGGTTTGTGCTTCTTTCTACCCACAAGCTAATGCAAAGCTTCAGCAGAATCAATGCCCCATTTCCTGGTTTTGCAACCAATTTCAAGTGAAATCCCCCTAGCCATATGGCTGAGCTTCCAATCCAGCCTTCCTATATTGTGTTGCACCTTGGGCGGTGGCTTGTCTTGTTTCAATTACCACTAAATAAATGAGGCTTTAATTCCTCTTTCATTTCATCTAAAAGAAAGACGATCAGCATGCCCTTCCACTTCAGTGTGGTCTGGGATTGTCCAGACTTCACACTTGCAGGCAGCCACCAGTTCTGTCCAAAAACACAATATGCCTCCTGCACATTCACGTCAACCAGACCAAGGACAGATGTTTCTCTGGTTTTACTGCACTTTTGGCCTGGACTGATGAGCCATTATGAGGCAGAATGGCCAATCTGCAGTACTGCCCTCTCCTTCACTTTGACATAGCTTTCCAATTGAAAACAACTAATTTGTTTTAATTTGAAACATGGGAGTGTATGTGTTCTATCCCAAACTTTGAACAGAAGTATTTTCATTTCAAACTAAAGAATATACATACTTGGCAGCGCTAACTGGGAGATCCATGTGGACTTATTTAATTTTTCAGATTAACTCAGAAATAAATTTGATGGCAATGGATGAAAAAAATGCTCTTTATTTTACAAGCATAATATGGTTTTAATATGCTGGCATGTTGTTAATGATGCGTAACATATTTCCGTTCATCAAAGTCAGAAAATGGAATTGCAGTGGAGCCATTTGTTGTTTTCTCATTGAGGAGTTGGAAGAATGTGCTCTGTGCAGTATCTGAATTACTCACAGAATCACAGAGTGGCTGAGGTTGGAAAGGACCTCTGGAGGTCACCTTGTCGAACCCCCCTGCTCAAGCAGGGACACCTACAGCAGATTGCCCAAGGCCCTGTCCAGATGGCTTTAAATATTTTCAAGGAGGGAGACTCCACATCCTCTCTGGGCAACCTGTGCCAGTGTTTGACTGCCATCACTGTTAAAAATGTGGGGGTTTTTGTGTTCAGATGGAGTTCTTTGTGATTTAATTTGTGCCAGCTGCCTCTTGTCCTGGCACTGAGGAGAGCCTGTCTCATCTTTGTTCCTTCCCATCAGGTATTGACACACATATGTGAGATGCCCTTTCTCTCCACCAGACTAAGCAGTCCCTGCTCCCCGAGCCTCTCCTCCCACCTCAGAAACTCAGATGCATTAATGATCTCTAGGGCCATTAGCTGGACCTCTGCAGAACATCTGGCTGTGCCTTTCCTGGACTGGGGAGCCCAGAGCTGGACCCAGCGCTCCAGCTGTGGCCTCAGCAGCGCTGAGCAGAGCAGGAGGATCACCACCTTTGACCTGCTGGCTACACGCCTCATCAGGCAGCCCAAGGTGCCGCTGACCATCTTTGCAGCAAGGGCCAGTTGTGCAATGAAGGTCACATCGCTGGCTGGCCATCAGCTGCTCACACATCAGAGCCTCCAGGCCCATCAGAACCCTCAGGCTGATCCAGCTGATCAACCCCAGGCCTGTACTGGCACTTGAGGTTGATCCTCTCTAGTTACACTTTGCAATTTCTCTTTATCAAAGTACATGAGATTCTTACCTGCCCATTTCTCCAAGCTGTCAAGGTCCCTCTGGATGGCCACACAACTTTCTGGTGTATCTGCCACTCCTCCCAGTTTAGTCTCATCTTCAAAATTGTATTCTGCCCCCTCATCCCAATCATTAATGAGAAGGTACTGGGCCCCAACATTGAGCCCTTGTGTGCTAGGAACTTGTCCTCAACTGGACCTGCTGCCATTGGCACCAACACTCTGGACCTGGTCATTCAGGCAGCTTTCAGTCCACCTCACTGTCCTTTTACCTGACATATATATGGACAGCTTATTTATGAGGGTCTTACAGGAAATAATGCCAAATGCCTTTCTTGCCTTGAAATGTTTCAGGGTAAACAATGTCCACTGCTCTCCCTTCATACACTGAGCAGGTCAGCTCACAGCAGAAGCCTGTCAGTCCCCTCAAAATGACAAATAATGTATTTCATGCTATTCTTTTTAGGGGTCAAGCTATGGAGCCTGAAAAAGCAGCATTTCATGGCCTTATGACAAGATCATAATTTACAATAGTTTATTTAAAGTCTTTTCTGTACAATTCAATAGATATGCACTACAGATTGTTACTATTATAAAATTAATTGAAATTATTCACTAAATAATGAGACAATCAATAAATAAAAGCTCAGGAGACAGAAATGGCTTTTTCATTTACATATTTAAAACAAAAAATGACATTTTCTTATCATCAGTGAAAAACTGCTCTTCTGACATGGGCAAAGAATGATGCTAAAGTAAATTCCTTTCACTGAATGAAAATATGGTATGGGTTGAATTTAAATTTTTAAACAGCATGATGTGGACATGCAATTATAGTCATAGCTAGCAATGAACGACCAGTTAGATCATCTGGTCAAGTCCCCCTGCCAATGCTAAATTGAATTTTGCATGCAGTTTTTATTTTTTTAGACAGTTTGGACACCTTCAGTAAATGTGATAAATACCTGTTCAAATAAAAGTTATTTTGTGTGTCTCAGAAGCCTGGAGAGAGAAGAAGAAAGAGAGAAAGAGAAGTATCACTTCAAATTACTCACTGTTGATACATCAGGTTAGTCTCATTTCAGCTTTACAAGGAAAAGCTGACAAGCTTTAAAGGAGCCCTCACTGCACAAAGAAATCGATGGTAAAGTGCACATTGATTTCAATAAATCTCTTTCCATCACCAAACCCTATATTAGCTGGGGAAGGGATGCTGCCTCTTCCTGTCTTTTTGTCTTTAAGCATCATGTGCACTGATGATGGTATAAAAATAAAGCTGGAGATAGCTTTACTCTCAGGTAATAATGGTCTCCAGTTTGAAAGCAATCCTCGGGGACCGGCAAATTTTAACAAACACTGCCCTGGTCCCTCTAACAAACCCCAGTTTAAAATGACCAGGCAGGGACAAAGCTGCTTCTGTGGTGTAGAGTTTCCTTTACTGGAAACAGAGCATTTAAACAAGTGCTCTTGGATTTTGCTGCAAGCAGGTGAGCTGTCACACCAGGATACTTTTCAGGAACATGTTGCCATGGCACAGCAGTGAGGATTGCTGCCATGGTGGAAGGTCTGCAGGATGTCCATGGAGCCAGAGGATGCCTAAAGCCAGGGCTGCCAGCTGATGTGCCAGTGATGGTGGGGATGCAGAGACTTTTCAGGGAGGTCTTTCTGCAAAGAAAACACCATCTGCATGGTGTATTACTATAGTATTCACTGCCACTTTTATGTGAACCTAAACTTAATTGCAAATCTGCACCTCTGGCCTCACCCTTAGAGCATAGATCTCTGGAAAATGTTGGGCTCCTCCTTCAGAGTATGTAGTTCAGCTACTGCCAGTCCCTCTCCCACCACTTGATCTCCTGGAAGTGTGTTAATAAGCAGTGGCAGATGAAGCATAATTAATTGGGTTCATTTAAAGTAAAAAACCCACCTCTGCCACACAAATAATACAGAGGGCCCATAAAAGTTTGGATATATGAGGCCAGCCCACACTAGGAACTGCTGAAATGTGTGGAAATAATGATGCTCTCTGGTATAAATGGCTCTTTAGAGTGATGCTGCAAATTCTTCCCTTCATTCATCACCCTGTGCTCACAGGCTCTGTGCTCTCCTGAGCCAGCCCCCTGGGATATCCCGCATTCATATCATGGTCAGAGATGAGCGTCCTCTCTGTCGCAAGGATTCAACTTTTTATCACCTATTACCACAAGTTGTCATGTCAGGTTACTGTAAATCAGATTAACATTCCTCTAATGCAGACTTTGCAGGGAAAACTTGGCAGGGGAGTTTCAGAAAGGGGTGCTTGGATGGTAATTTTAGTAAGGAGAGACTCCCATACAGTGTGTGCAAAAAGCACTAACAACCTAAGCAAAAAAAAAAAAAGAAAAAGAAAAAGAAAAAAAAAAGCCTTAGAGCTGTTACATCCTATTAGGTAACGATGTAACAAATATCTGTAAGCCACCTCCTGAAACGTGGCTTTGCAAATAGGAGCAGAAAGCACCAGCGGAGGGTCAGCGTGATTTATTTCTGTTTTACCTGCCCCAGAACACCCTCATTTCCTGATGAACACAATGGCTTGGCACAACTTGAAGCCCAGCAAGTCAGATTTCTCTCAGCAGACATCCTGATCACTCCGATAGATATTTTAGGAACTCGCCATTAGTTCCTTTAATTAATGCCTCTCCAACAGGGCCTGGCGTGGCCTTTTCCCACATCAGCAGAACAAAATATGCTTCAGCCATTTTGTCCCAGGGCTGGGTGATCACTTATGAATTACCTGAAGCCAATTCCCCTAAAGCCCCGGGTACCTGCTGTCACCTTGGCAAAGCATCAGCTTCCCCCAGGAGCCTTCCCAAACTTTGCACTCACTCACTTTGTCACCTAGCACACACTTATTCTACACACGTGGCTCCTTCCTAGAGCCCACCTCGACCTTAGCAGAGATATGAAACCCTTATAGTGTGGGGTGCACTGTCAGTCCGTTCTGCAATACCAGTGGAAGGAAATCTATGGGGCATGACAATGCCACTTTCCTGCTCACAGCCTCACCATTCCCAGCTGGAGCCGTATCTCCGCTGACATCGCTGGATTCCTGCTGATGCATCGGCCAGGGTCGTGTCCCAAGTCACTCACCTCGTCCTGTGCACCTCCTGCATATCAATTTGCAAAGCTGTAAAAGTCAATAGCTGTACATAGAGCCATAGTAAAAAAAAAAAACAAAACCAAAAAACCACAAATGCAGGCACCCGGGAAATTTGCTTGCCACACAACTCCCTACAACAGCAGGATGTTCCCTCTGAGCCGACCTAAGCATAACTTATCAGAGAAAATTATCTCATGTGCTGAACAAAGCTTTCCCCATTGGAACTTCAACCTTTGCCACTGGAAGCTGGCACACCGCGCCCCGCCTCCCGAGGAGATCTCCCCCACGGGCATCCTTTGAACTCTTAAGACTACATGTGAGGGATCTCAGCAATTATTTGCACTGCGGGCAAATTTCAGGCAGAGGTGCCAGCAGGGGCTGCTGGCCAGAAGCCAAGGGACTCCACAGCCCTTCCTACCGCCGCCTTGCACTGTGGCCTTTGGGACACAGCCCTCCCTGCTCTGTCACTTGCCTCCTCCGGGAAGGGAAACGGCCGTCCCTGCTGCCGAGCAGAGGGATTTGCTGGGCGCTGTGTAGCCAGCAGGCTTTCTAAATGCAGCAATTCTGGCTGCCTCCCACGGGGGATAAGTCAGCCTCGGCGTGATTTACAAAGCTTGGCAGGGTCAGGTATAATCTTGGTGTTAATGACTTAGGCATGACACCCAAAGCTCCTGGTCTGGGAACAGTCTTCCGCTTGTCTGGAGGGACTTCTCACTACCATTTTGCCAAAGACAAGTCAGCTGAGAGTAGTTCTGGTTCTTCCTCTGTATGCTTTGGTTCAGGAAATTCTAACTACTGTATGGGTATTCCCACCACCTCCAGATGTGGCTGAAAATTTCCCATCTTGAGACAGCTGTGTTCCCAGGAGCTAGCAACCTCACCCAGAATTTCAGGATGGTTGCTCCCAAATTGTGGGGAATTTCCACTCTTTGGAAACTGCTTTTTCAAACTCCCACCAGTGCAGCTGCATTCTTGTTTCTGTCCCACAGCGCCCAAATGCTTTCCTTTTATGTGTCTAGAGTGCACTTGTGAAGGGGCTACCTATAATTTAAATAGAAAAACAGATTGAAAAGATGAGATGCTCAGGTTTTTTTTTTTTTTGTGGGCAGCATTGCTCGGGATGCCCAACCGGCCCTATCCTCTTGCTGTTGCACAGAAGTTTGCGGTTTCCCTGGATCTGTCACGGACTACTCACCCTGTGACATCCTGCCTGAGCTGCCGTTGCCTGCTCGGAGCATTAGTAACCATGTTCAGATGGTTCGGACCGGGCGGCAGTGCCTGCATCAAAGCCTCTCAGCGTCTGCTGCGGCAACGAGCTCCGCGTAAGCCTAACAGCACGAAACATCGGCAAAAAGTAACCTCACGGACCCGCTTTTAGTACTTTCCTTCTTCCCCCAGAAAAGAAAAAAAAAACCAAGCCAAACCAGAGACCGTGGTGGGGTGGCAAGAGGAGCTGGTGCCTCGCACGACTCCTCACCTGCCCCTGCCGCCAGCTCCGCGGCAGGAGGGTCCCGCAGCGCGCTGCCCACCGCCGCCCCCGCGGGCGCTCCGGGCGGGCGGGCGGAGGCGGGGCGGCGGCGGCTCCAATGGGGAGGAGGGGGGCGGGCCGAGCCGTGCGGTGCCGAGCCGAGCCGTGCCGGCTGCCGGAGTCTGACGGGCGCTGCAGGTGGGAGCCCGGCTCCGCGACGGCGCGTAACTTCGCCGGGCCGGGGCTGTCCGGGCTAGCCTTCTTTGTGGAGAGAGGCAGGAGCCGCGTCCCTCCCGCAGCGGCGGCGGAGAGCGCCTCCCGGGACAGGCTCAGGTGAGGAGCCCCCGCTCCCCTCGCTTCCCCGGTCGCCCTTGCTGCCGCCCCGGCCTGGCTGCGCCCAGCGGGGCCCGCGGGTGGCGATGCGCAGCGGGACCGCCGAGCTGTCCTTGGCTTGAGGTCAGCGGGGAGGGCCGAGGGGCTGCGCTGCCCCCGCGGGGCGCGCTGCCGCTGCGCATCGCTCCGCGCCGCTGCGCGGGGAGGGAGGGCTTGGGCGGCGGGGCTGCGGCGCGGGGGCGTCTCTTCGCCTCTTTCCGTTCCCCTCTCCGCGGTTCTCCTTTTGGCAGTCCCGTCCCCCGACTCGTCCTCTCCGTGGATCGTCTGGGGGGTCCCCGGGCAGGGTTTGCCCCCGCTCCGGCGGCGGGGCGGACTTGCTGCCCGCGGTGCGGCGCGGGATGCGCGGCGCCAGGCGGTGCGGTGCGGGAGTGCCGCAGGCGGGGTATGGCTCCTGCCGGACCCTGTCCCTCAGCCGCCCTTCCCGCCTTTCTGCCCTCCGCGGAGCGCAGCATCTCCCGCGGAAGATCTGCCTGGGCGCTGGGACGCGGCGGCGCCCGCAAAGTTACGCGCGGTGCGCGGCGGGGGTGGGCTGCGGAGGGGCCGCGCTGCGCAAGCCGAGCGCGGCCAGGAGAGCATCCGCTGGTAAACCCAATCGGTGCCGATGAGGCGCTGAAACCCCTTTTTGGGGCTTGGGGCCAGTCGTGATGAAGCCGCAAGGTTTTGCGGACGGCGGGGTCGGTGCTGCTTTAGCGCTAAAATGTTTAATAGTGGATATTAATGAGGTGTTCCCCACCTCCCCTCCCCCTTTTCCCTGCCTTTTCGGATGTTTAAAAAAACCCTAACTACTCAGCTGGTGACATTTACATTTCTGTAGTAACAGCAATTCATTAGAAAAGTGATACTAGCAGGAAAATGAAAAGTAGTAGTAATGGAGCCCGGGGTGATTGCAGATAGCGCCCAGGGACCGTAGCCCTCCCCGCTCCCCGGCAGTGGACAGCGGCGTGCGGGAGCCGGGGGCGTTTGGGAGCCTGTGGGAATGCGGGGGGCTGGGAGCGCAGGGTGCAATGCAGAACTGGAAGCGCCGAAACTCTGCATTTTGTGCATAGTTCAGTGCTGGGTGGCCATTTTTCTAATCTTTTTCCTGTCAGGGTGTTGGACCCCCAAAATGCTCATTTGGGACTTGAAAAAACACCCCCTCAGGCTCCCCTACCCTTTTGTTAGGGCTGTTAGGATGCCAAATACTTGCGATTTTGTATTCCAAACGGGTGATCCTTCATCAAGCTTTAAACCACCTTAAGATGTAGCTAACCATTTGTGAGGAGGATCTTTTCCCCCCTGCTTCTCTCTGGAGTTTGCATGTTTGCTCCTCTGTTAGTTTCAGGGAAGGATTTAGTCCCCTGGTATGATGGCTGAAATGGTGGCACGCAATTCAGTGTGCTGCCAGATGCTTACCTTCTTTCAGAGTTTGGGATAGGCTCAGGCAGTATTAAAAGCTTGCTAAGAGGATACTGTTTTATGGTTTCCTCCATTTTTGGGATCTGTTAGAAGCAGTCTAAAAATACTGGATCATCACTCCTCACACTTGTAACTACAAGACTTTCAAAGAACTGTTCTTACATATGCAGCTTTAATTTTTTTTTTTCCCCTTTTTTAACCTGGCGAATTATCAGTCCTGGTACTTAATAGGGAGCTACTCTTGTATCCTTCTTCTTGCAATTTGAAGGCATCACTGTGGATTCTGAATTGAGCAGTTTTTAGCATCAAATCTTCATTATTACGCAGAGTTGGGTATTTTAACTTGCTGAAGAGATACCCCCTGATTTTCCTGGAAGCACCCAGCCTTTGCCAAGTGCCACAAACGCGTGCAGTTTGTGCAAACTTGTCAAAAAAAATGGCCTTTTTTTTTTTTAATTGGGAAACAGATTATCACTATCTCAGTACTACTTCTGTCCTTCCTGCAGCAGCATTTATTTCAGCATATGAAGTTTCTTGAAGTCCCTTGCTCAAATATTGGTTGCACATTACTGCCTAGAACTAGCTTAGGAAGGCACTTTACTATCTCATGCAACCTTATCTGCCATTCCACAACTTCATAACAAACCCATTGGAACATGAAATGACCTTGGAAAGGTATCTTTCAATCTGACACGAAGCATTCTCTTAACAGGGAACAGCACTGCTCCACAAAGAGCTGATGTTTTCAAATTGATGCTTCTAAACTGATTTTATTGGGTTCTTTTTTTTAAGAAGGAAGGGAGATGGGTGGAATATTGAATTGGAAAGGAAAATATTTTTTTAAAAACAAACCCACTCAGCTGAAGTTGAAGCACCACTCAGCTTTAGAAGGAGGTGTATTAAGAATGTACATATGATAGTGATACTTAAGTCTAGGGTGAAAACAAGACTTTAATTTTAATCAAAGGAAAACAGCATTTCCTCTGCCAATTCTGATTTGCTCATTCATAAGATCTTCAAAAGCCCAAATTATTAGTGGGACTAATTGAAAGCTAGTTGGGTGTGTCAAATGGAGAAAAGAAGTTATGAAGTCTGAAGGAAGCTTTACATTTAGTTGTATTGTTCTTGGTGTCATAATGTGAAGCTTCTGTATGGAAAATATTCCAGAACCCTTTCAGTCCCCAAAATGCTGCTCCTCTGGAAAGGCTGCAAGAGCACTTGAGAATCAGCAGCAGCCAAGGGGGAGCCTTGCAGCTGCCAGGGGAATTAATGGAGGGGGTGCCTGGCCAGTAAGCTAAATGGGATTTTGGCCCAGATGCTGAACTTGACACATCAGGCCTTGCAAAAGGGAGGTGAGTGCTTTTGTGCCCGTGGTGGTTTCACCTCCCAGCGGTATGGTGCCTCCTGTAGAGCAGTGAGGAGCCCCAGCCTCCCACGGCGCTCCAGCCTCGGGAGCTCAGGGTGTGAGTGCCACCTGCTGGGTGCTGAGCCGCTTTATACCAATTATACATCGCCTATACATATGCATGATGCATTTGTGTTTACATACATATGCTATGGTTATGTATGGAATTATTTGCATGCAGGTGTACAGCTTTTCCACAGACGTGTTCTTGCATGGAACTACGAAACCTTGCTAAGACAGACCTGACGTTCCTCACCTTCTGAGGACTTAGCACACCTTGTGTTTGGTGACACTCAAACAGCACTTGGGCTTTGAATTTCAGGAGTAAAGGGGAAATTTTGATACTGCTGACATTTAATGCTGCCTTTGTTTTACTGAAGGCAAGTGGGAATTTTCAGCTGCTAGCTCATGGCTTGGGGTGTGGTAAGCTTTCACAAGCACCTCAATGGTCAGATACCAGGCTGATAAGGTAGAACTGAGATGGAGGCCCAACAAACCAAACTCAACTTTGTCATGTATCACTTAAATGTAAAATCTTCACAGCACTGCTGCTGCTGATTTCATATTTTTCTTCATCTTAACTCGCATATGTCCAAAAGATTTATGAGCATCCCACCTGGATACAAAATATCACTTCTCATTTAAATTAACTGCAGGCCTATAGAACTTGCAGAATACTGATGGACTTTTTTTTCCATTTTAAAGATTACATTTTTCATATTCACTCTCTAACATTTTCATAGAAGAGTAAAATATAGAAGTTTGATTCTGACCCAGAATTGCTACTGAAGGTGACACAATGAATCCAAATCTGACATCATTCCCAGCAATGACTTTCCAATTTCCACTAGCTTCCATCTCTCCTTGCCTGCTGGGGCATTGGCTGGAATGATGTTTAAACACCTGTTTGATTCAGCTGAATAGTGAATGACATCAGTTGCAGCACCAAGGCTTGTAGTTGTTCTGTGTTGTACTGACAGTATTAGGGAAAGATGAGCAGCCCTGGGTACTGGGGCTCTGTCGGACAGCTAACCTCATTAAGGCTTTATTGCTTACTTATTTTGTGGTGTGCTGCTGCCAGATGAGTCTTTTACCCTGTCTGTGGATTAGGAGTGGGTCCAAGCTGAACTATAAAAGTTTCCTGAAAACTTTTAAGTGCTTTCAGCTGGAAAACCTATATTGATGTACTCTTGTGATAAATTGAAAAAACGCTTCACATGGTTTTGAAAGCGTATTCCACCAGTTGAGATCTGTACTTTCAAGAGTGCATAACAGTCAGAAATGAGTTGATGGAGCAAAAAGTAAGTAGTGAAATTGCAGAGTTCATCTTCAAGTGTGATTCTAGCAAAAAAAAAAAGCACCTGCCATATCAAGAAGGATTACAAGATAGGCTTTTGAGGAAGGGGGCCCAATAATAACGCATAACTCAAGTTCACTGTCCCCTAAAACGTTCACAGTTAATTTGATGCTTGACAAATTGTGATTTCAGTGTCTGGTGAAGAAGCAATTGACCCTAAAATTGCTGCCTGAAGCTGAACCAACGTTTTCAGTTTCATAACCAGTGTCATGCAAAAAATAGTATGTGAAGAGGAACACAGGAAACGCAGAATGTCCCTGTGGTCTTGCTCTTATGTATCTCTCCTCCCCCTCACCCAAGCAACTGGCATGTAGTATAGGCAGTGGATGCTGCTGGAATTCTCAAGGCAATTTACATCTGATTCATTCATCCATCCACCCCATTATGGCATTTTTTGACCTTTTTTCCCCCCACAAGCCTTCTGAGCTGATAATGGAACTCTGCCCCTTATAACGTGTCAAACTTCAACAAGCACCTCTTTTTTCACTCACAAGTGTATCTGCAGTGTTGTCAATGGGCATGCTGCTCTCCTGTCCCCTCCCCATTCTAAATAAACCAGTTCAGCAGATCTCCTGCACGAATTCTGCCAGCTCTGAGTCATCCATACATTTTTGTTTTGTTCCTTCCTCGTGTTTTTGCACACCATGTTTCCCGCCACTCCCACCTACTCAACATCTGCTTTCATGTGACCTCTCATATCCCAATAAATTTGTTAATGTTAAGCTTGCTCCATTCCACCATCAAAATCTCACTTTCCTTAATATGAGGTCCCGTGTCCAGTCAGGTGACTCAATGGCCTCTACAGTCCTTGGGAGTACTTTGGAGTCGGGTCTGCTCCAGTGAAAATGTTCTCCCAGTAATTTCAGCTTACCTTGCAGAGGTAAAAGACAACCAATATCTTGAGGGCAATCTGTAACTACAGTAACACTGACAGTAATGGGGCATGGTTGCAGCTCTGGGGAAGGACTGGGGTGCACAAGACTAACAAGAGAAATCAGAAATGAAGGCAAATCTTTTGCAATCTCTTTTCCCTTTCCTCTCCAATATTCTTCACAAGAAGGGACTGGAATGGCTCCTACTGTAAAAGCACTCCTACAAAAACAGCAACAACAACAACAAAAAGTTGTTTGCTAGCAAAGTGGTAAATATGTGAGCAATCATCTTCCTTTTTCTGCAGCCTTTCGTGCTGTCTTATTAATGGGCCGTGAAGGCTGAGGAGGAGGTAACTCATCAGCCATTATCCATCGAGTGGGGGGGAGCTGCAAATTAGTTGCTTGTGCCAGTTTCATTTTTTTTGACACCAACAGATAAATTTGCCTTCATATGGCATAGTTTCTGCAGAGATCAAATAGAAACCACATCAGGGGCTCTGCTGGTGGCTCACTGCCGTCCTGAGTTGCCTTGAAATTTATGGAGGTGAAAATGAAAGTCCCTTTACTGGGACCCAGCAGAAGAGCATTGAGTTGTGAGGATGACTGTTCCTGAGAACAGTTGGTTTGGAGAATTTGGATGGTTGAAACACGTGAACTGAGATCATCTATCCCAATCTGTTGGAAGGGACTTTGCAATGGCCTTTGGCTTTTTGACATCTTCTCAGCTTTGTCCTGGTGATCAATCTGATGGTCGCAGAGCTGCTGGGAGATGATGACAACATTTCCTTCACTGCCTCCTTTCCTTCCACCACAGGCTTCTGCACTCTCCTCACCTGCTCATCTGTGCTCAGGACCTCGTGCACTTCCTGAACTTGCACGTGTAATTGGTTTCTCTAGTCAGAAGAAGAGCATGCCTTTGTCTGCCCTTACATACACACGTGCAGTTTGTTTATGTAAACCCATAGCAACTGGCATTTTGTACCGATCTCTTTGAAGCATTTTGTCTCCAAAGGATTAATAACTGAGAAAAAAACCCCAACCAAACAGAAAAGCAAAAAAAAAAACCCGAATGCTAAATTGGTCGAGTGTTTTGGAACAGTTGCCAAAAGAAATCAATGCTGAGCCTGGGAAAGCTGTAAAATTCTTTCTTGGGTTTTTATTAGTAGGAGAGAAGTGACACACACTGAGTTTGGTCACTCAGACACTGTTCAAAGTCCAAATTGAAAAAAAAAGTTATTTCAGCTTGGGTGTTCTTGATGGTTTGCAGATGTGTAATAGTGCATAGATACTCAGCTGTGGGGTAGGCTGCAGGCCCTCTTAATTTCAAAGAATAAATTACCAATCCCCCATCCTTGACTGAGGATTCTGAAACTGAGCAGTTGCTGTGGTTGCTTGTCCTTACTTCCTTGCCAAATGTTACATCTCCTCATCAAGGATTTCAGAATTTCAGCAGCATAAGAGAAAATAATATACCTTTTTCTATTTGTGATATTGCCCACCTGTTGCTGCCTGATGGGGGAAGTACAGTAGAAGGGGTTTTTTTTCCTGAAAAAGACATTTTCCCCCCTCACAAAATGTTCCTTCTGAGGTCAGCCTTGACACATCTTTATTATTATTCTTTTATTAGCATTGATATTGTGGGGGTCTTTTATTTCTTTCTAGGGTAAATTGGAGAGTGGAGGGTTGTTTATGTTCAGTCCATTTAATGAGTTACCTGAAACTGTCTTGTAATGCAGACTTAACAGAAAGCAGTAGTGTTGTATTTGTTCATTGAATCTCAAGAGGGTTTTTTTTCTCTTTTTCTCTTCATTTTCCTGCTGATGGCTATGACTGTGCTGAAACCATGGACTTCATAAACTGGATGAACGGCTGCCTCCTGGAATATGGATAATTTTGGTGAGTCTGAAAAATGAATTTCACTTACTTCTACTTGCGTGGGAGAAAGAGGAAGGATGTTATGTATTGGAAGTTGTGCTTGATGAAAGCTAAGGCTATCTTTGCAGTGTTGGTTTTGTCAATGCAATAGGCACAGCTCACTAAATTTCAAATTATTTTTGATGGAGTGGGTTTTTTTTTCCTTGTTCTGTTTTATCACTGGCAAAGGTGAAGGAATTAACATGCTCTGGATTAATTTGAAATAGTGTCATGTTATGAGATTGAGTGTTATTGTCTTCGTAATAACTTTTAAATTACTTTTCTGTAAGACATGCTGTGAAGCAACAGCTTAGAAGATTTTAATTTTTCATTTCTGGTTTATTCAGTTGTTTCTGCAAACAGTTCAGACAGAAGAGTCATGGGATGGCTTTTTAGAAAAGCACTGTGTCGTTTTCCTTACTGTTCCTAATGCGCGTGTTGCCTGTGGTGTGAACTTTTAAGAGATGATGTGTTGATGATATGTTTGCATTAAATATTGTAGAAGAATTTTCCATGAGAAGCCCTTCCATCCCAAGTAGTCTCTGGTGAGGTTTCGTTTTTTTAAAATTAAAATTAAAAAAGCTCAAAGCTCTGTCAGGGTCACACTCTTTCCTTGTGTGCAGACACCAGACCTGCAGAATATTCTTCTGGGGGCATCTGCTGTTGCTCCCTGAGGAGGAGGTTTTGGCACCTTGGCACTTTCAATAAAGGTGACTGGACAGCTGCAGGGAAAACATTTGCTTTGAATATATCAACCTGGAGATCTGCTCCAGGAGCATGGTTGGAAGTGGTAGTATTCACCCAGTGTTGTCTGTAGGAGTAAAAAAGCTGCCTCTGAGCGCTGAGGGGAGGTTGGCAGCTTAGCAGCCTTGGGATTTATGTCTGAGCTATTTAGACCTAGCAGCAGTGACTTGTTACTACTAATAGGTTTAATTAGGGAAAACAACTCGCTTCACCTCTCACTTGTGCGGTGACAGCCTTGCTTATGCCCAGCCTTAAGTTTTGAGGGACCAGACAAATGTGACTCGGGAGCAGGGCTGGCTCCGTGTCCGTGCCAGGGCGAGGGGAGCGCTCCTGGTGCGGGGATGGCCCTGTCCTGGGTAAGGCGTGGGAGGGAGCGTGGGGCTGGCACTGGCTGCTTGCTGACAGATTGTGGCTGAGTTTAGCTGGCACACACCCCTTCGGGGGGGAGGGGGCAAGGCTGACATTGGCTCTCCCTCCCTCTCCTCCTTCTCTTTCAGTCTCTCGAGTGTGCACAGTCTTCGTCACCTGCATTCTTGCACTGGTGCAAAGAGCCCGAGACCAAAAGATGGACATCAAACTTAAGAATTCCTTATCAGGGACAGATTTAGAGAACATTTGAGATAAAGCTTGATAGTTTACTTTTGAGCATTTCTGAAGTATTGTTGCTTAATCCTTTTTATTGATCCATAGCTTATGCTGGGAAGCTCTTGTCTCAGGGCAATTTCTAGAGTCCTGGAGGATAATGGCATTAATCACATATCGTGTGACCTTTTAGGCAGAATAAACATTTGTTGCACTGCTGCATTTACCTTCACTCTTAGTTCTGGTTCTGTCTTTTACTCCTCAGCTGCATGGCTTAAGAGTGCAGTTAAGAAACCTTCTGCATGACTGGTACATGGTAATTTGGTGACTGAGTAGCAGTGAGGTCTGTAAGGCAACTGCTGCTTTGGATTGCTGTCCTTTGATGTGCTAAGGAGGCTTGAGGAGCCTGAGAGAGCAATAGCTTCTGGGGCCAGGAAGCAATGCATATTTACTGTGATGGACACACTGCTCAAAACTCTTTGAGTCTGACTGCCTTCCTCATAGCTTTGCTCCAGCATGTATGTTGCTTTTTTGGCCTGTTTTGGAATCTGCATGAATAATTGGCTCTCTTGTTGCACCTATATAAAGAGATGCTTCTTCGATATCTGGAAATGCAGTAATGAGTGCTGAAGTGCTGCCATCACCATGGCACATCAGGGAAAGTTTGATGTGATCACATGGGTGAGCTTTCCACCCAAGTTTTATTCTTAGATTTGTTTTTCACTTTCACTCTGATTTGGTTATATTTGAATTTTTGGCAAATGCTGTTAGCAAAGTTAAAATCTGAAACAGCAATCTAAATCACAGAGCAAAGTGTACTTTGCATAAACAGATAAATAGCAGAGCTATAAGTGTAAGGAGTGCTTTCTTTTCACTGGAAGAGTGACATCATTGCAAGCTCTTCTCAGTGGTGGAAGGCCAAGAGACAGTGGATACCAGTTGAAATGAGAGAAGTTCACACTGGTGGCAAGGGTGAAGTGTTTTCACTCTGAGGACAGACAGCTGGGACACAGGTTGCCTGGGGAGGCTGTGCAGTCTCCATCCTTGGGAGTTTTCAGGACCTGACTGAACAAAGCCCTGAGCTGGATCTCACAGCTGGCCCTACTTGGAGCAGAAGCCTGGACCTTGTGAGCCTCCTCCTAGCCTGAACTAATTTGTGATCCATTAAAAAAACCACTTGAATTTAGACGGATCTTTATGCTGGGAAAAAGAGTAAAACTGGAAGAGTCAAGTGGCCCGGTCATGGAGGATGTTGTGATGACAGCAAGCTGGGGGTGACTGCTGTAAGATGAAAAGGGGATGTAGCATCTGGAGTGCTGTCTGGGACTGTCTGTGAAGGTTTGTTGCTTTTAGTTTTTAATTGAGCAAAGCAATTAAAACCTGATGCTGATTCTGAAGAAGCTCTATGTTCTTTGTTTTATGCCAATGGTAGCTGTGTAACTAATTTCTAAAATTTTGGAAATAATCAGTTGACTCTTGTTTATATTGGTTAACACACCACTTACTTTGTGGGAAGAGATTTCAGGAGAAAGTTCTTAATGCAGAAGACTTCCAGTCTTTCAGGAATTTTTTGTTTAGTTGGTTAGTTTTTTGTTTGGTTTTTTTTTTTTTTTTTGAGATTGATATATGGCTATTTGCATTCCTTCAAAAATTGTGTGGGAGTGCAAATAGGAGGCGGATGAAATCTGTGGGTTGATCAGACTGAACAGGAGCCAGCTCCCCAAAGTGATGTAGGTGCTTATGGGTGGTTATGTGAAGCCAAACAGTGTTTCTGTAGAGGGGGAGAAAAGTGGTCAAGGTACTGGCACAGCCTTGCAGGGTGAAAGAGGTGAACCTATAAAGAGGGTGTGGATGTGTCAGAGGTGACCACAGCGCCTTTGGAGGACCAAAGCACTGCTAAGGGTTTACACAACCCTCCAGGTGTGGTTTCAGGAAGATGGCCTGCAACATTGGAGTTAGTCTGGCAAACACGTGAAAGAAAACAGAAAATGTCTGCTTTTGGGGTTTTTTGCTTGATTTTTCTTTCTCCTGGAAGGGCATTAGTTTAACTTACAGATTGTTAACTTACAGATTGCCGTTGTGTTTGGAGGCAACACAGTTGAATGTGGAAAGCAACAGTTAGTAAGCCCAAATGGGATTTTTAAAGTTTTTGCTTATTTTTGCACTTTTTCAACCACTCTTCGGCTTCCATCCACATACATAGTGAACTGTCATTCTTGCCAGTCATGCCCCAGCTGTGATGGGATGCAGTCAGTGGGTGAGCTCCCAGCTAGGCCAGAGTTTCATCTCTTTCATGTTCTGAGATTGAAAGCCATCAGGATTATTGCTGTGAGAAGCTGAAAGCTTTAGATTTTTGGCTTAATTTTACCTTGTCTGTAGCCACTCTGCTCCATGTGTCTGCACAGTGTTTTCAGAGTTACACTTGTGTAACTGTAGTGGCTTTGTGTCCACTTTCCCTACAGCATCAGATACTACACTGGGTAATTTGCCTTTTCTTTGAATTTCTTTTATACATATTCAAAGCCTTTTTATTTGTTCTTCTCTGTGTTTTTCCCATGGCTGGTTATTTTCAGCCGTTGCATGGATAATAGTGCTGATGAACAAGTATTTAGTCTGACATATAAAAGCATAGCCGTAAAGAAAATGAAGCAGGGAAAATTACAGTGGCAAAGGTTCCTAAATTATAGATGTATAGGAAGATTGTGATAAGGAAGTAGTTAAACATTGCTATTTAGTCAAACCTACAACTGTGGCTGGTGCTTCGATTGTCTCCTCCTTTTGCTGACATTTAATTTGTGTGCTTGGTGAGATATTCTTCCTGCTAATAAAGTCCCCGTTTTATTGAACCAGAAGCTTGTGGAAGTACATGGGTGTGTTCTCCCAGATGGTTTTAGGTCAAGAGTGAAACAATTGCTAATTGTTTTCAGATTTACTTGTAAAGGAAACGTTAAAGGTGCTTGCTATTAGGTGCTGTTAAAAAAATGTTAAAAAAATAAATAAACAAAGCCAAGACACAAATCAATCTTCCCATCTGGGCCCAGATATGTGTCTAGTTTAGATGTACTGGGAGGCGAATGCAACAGGACTGAAGGAGGATATTCACAGACTGAAGTGTCAGTGTTTGAGCAGGCTGTGTGCTTGCTACAGCTGCAGAGCCCACTGCTTTTATGGCTGAGGTGTGTTTGCTCACAAGCCCCAGCTCTGACAAACAGATGCGATCATCGTCCCGTGCGTGCTTTTTGTGGGGTCGAGCAGCCACTTGTCAGCGTGATGGGGAGTACCAGCCACCATCTCCTAGCAGCAGGTCTGATGTTTGAAGCGCTTTGCTTGCTTTTAGAACATCCCAGCAGTAACCTGCAAGAACCCAAAGACCGTCTTTCATCCGCAGGGATGTGGGACCAAGCAAATGTTCTAGGTAGGCTTTTCACAGAATTAAGGAGTGAGTAGGGCCCTTTAGGGAAAAAGAAAACTTCCACTGGTAATCATAGATACTGTATTTTCCCTTCTGGAAGTAGCCATTAGGCTCTATGTTGCTGGTAGGTCATAGCCTCCCTTTGTCTCTCCTCCCAGCCAGTTTCTAAATGCCCTAAGGCAGGCAGGGTTACTGTGGTTAATTTTGTTTGAACAGGATGGATCACCGAGAGCAAAAGGTACCTTTCAGTGGTAAAGATAACTGCCTTTGTGCTTATCTTAACCTCGATGAAGCTATTACCATAGGTTTGTTAGGAAAAGAATGAGGTGAAGGCGGTGGCCTGGACTGAGCAAAGGCTAAAGCAATCCGTGATAGCTCGGCTGTCAGCAGAATTGCGCTGCTGGCAATCGGTCTGAGGCTTTGCACAACTTTATTGTCTGCTTGGCTCCCAGCTGTTCCTGCCAGCCTGTCCTTCAGTAAGCTAAGGAAGGGCTAAGGGTTGTCTGCAATTTCTGCCTGCCCTTTGCATTGTGAGGCCAGTCCAGAGTGGGGCCAAAATACTGCAGAACTGGCAGTTGTTTGTGGTGGAGCCTGAGATAAGTGGGTTTATCCAGTATCCGTGAGGCTGCTCAGTTTGGATCTTGGCAACTCGGCTCCTTTTTCTTCTTTTTCTTTCTCACCAGAATAGTTGTGCTGGGGTTTGGTGTTGTTGCGTCCTATTTTTAACACCAAAGCTCGCTTATCTCTCGTTGAATGTGTGGTATGTTTCATTTGAGAGAGGAGGCATTTTATCAACTGTCACAAATGAGCCTTCTTGCTAGAGCTAATTCAAACCAACTGAAAAAGGATTCTTCCTATTTAATTTTAATTTACATGTGGAAAATTTTCATGCAGTTGGAATCGGTACAGTTTATTGTCAAAGTAAAGAGATGTGAGACCCGGCCATAGTTCTCTCAACCCAGCATTATGTTTGTCATATGGTATTACAAAAATTCGTGTGTGCCTAATTTATTTCAAGTATTTTGGGTCTTTTACACCAAACTGTTATATCTGTAGAGGAATAAAAATTCCCTTGCAGTTGCCTGGTATTGAAGACTGTCCCTTTATGCATAGATGTAATTGCTGGACAGTATACATTTTTGCATTAAGGACAGTCACTGCAGCTGTTTGAGTCCTGTCATGTTAATGCATGAGCAGATATTGCAATATCTTTGCTGCAAGGAGAGCTTTCATTTTTCAGTCTTGGGAAGTGGGCTCCATCTAGTGTTTAATTTAAAGAGTAGACTCCAGTTCCTTTTCTTAAATGCCCTTGCAGTGTGGAGAAAGGACACTGAGGAAGAATTGTGATAGTCATTGCTTTTGCTAATGAGTGTCCAGAATGAGACTTTTTCCAGTACAGCCAGTATGGGAATGGAACCCGAAGCACTTCATCTGTTCTACATGTGCATATGAAGCTAAAATAATTCTTTTATGAAACAGCACATGGATAAAAAGAAATTAAACTAGCATGGCAATGATGTGATCCTGGAATATTTTGTGGTTAGTTCCTCTCACAGTGTTTGATGTGGCATGTTAGAAACCAGCCTGCTCATCTATAAAATCAAAATTAGAAAACTAATGGTGGGATTCTTTTACAAAGTAATGAATTTTGAAATGTGTATTGGGTATTAATATCCAGCCAACAGAATATCTTCCAATATGTAATGCTTCTATAAAGAAGCATGTGGGATTCCAACCTCTATAGTTTTTTCAGTATTTCAGTTTTCTTAATATTTAACCCTCTCTCAAATACTAATTTTTTAATTAAAAATTAGCATAGTATTTGATAGTTAATCTATCATGTCTCCAGTTCCCTGATAATAAATGCTGTGAAACAGAGAAAAGAAGCACCAATAAGATTTTTTTTTTTGAAACTGGAACAACTTGAGAAAGTTTTTAAATCCTTAAGACTGAATGCAGATTTACTTACGACACTCCATACTGAAGAAGCAGGAACTCAGAATTTTGTCAAGAGGGCACAACAGCAAACCTGCAGAGAGGAAAGCCTGGGCAGTCTGACAACGGATTCATTGTTGGTACAGTGGGGTTTTGTGCCCTGGTGATTTTTCCCACTCCTTAAAGGGACATTTGGGGCCTTTTACCCTGAGCAGTCTGGCACTGCAGCACTTGGAGACTGATGAGGAAAGAGGCAGGTGGGCATGTGGCTGGGCTGAGTGTGACTGAAGCAGCCTGAGCCACCAGCCCCTGCCTGCCTGCCTGGGGGTGTTGCAGAGCTCTGCCCTTGCTCACAGACACGCTGGGGTTTGAGTGCTGCCCTGGTGTTGCTCCTGTGTTGCTCACATTGCAGGCTGCAGAGCTGCCTGCGCTTGCGAGGCGGAGGAGATCCCCACGCCAATCCCCAGACAGATCTTGGCTTATTTTCTGCCACTTGCCTGAGAAGTGTGGAGCAGGGGCTGGGATCCAGGCCTGAGTCATTGGCAAAGAGCCTGCTGTTGTTTCATCTGTAAAATATTTGGGGTCTGGGCTTTCCACTTGACATTGTGAGCTGAGTGCAGACAAAGTTAATGGGAAGCAGCTGGTGCCAGGAGGGAGTGGTGAGATGGTACCTGGGACACGTGAAAATGGGGAGCTGTTGTGGTGGGTGCTGGGCTGCCCATGTCTGCAGTGTTGGGGGAAGGATTGGAGCTGAAGAGGAAAGCCATGGAAGTGGGATGTGGGTGGTGAAACCCCCTGGGCACAGGGCACCACTGCCAAGCCCTGGAGCCTCCCAGTGTTGGGCTCTGCTGGTTTCATTTGGCTGAGGAAGGCAGCCAGAAGTTGTAGAGGGGGTGCTGAAGTATGTGTACATACACACACTTTCTTGACAGCTCATCATTTGTTGTTGCTGTTGATGCTTTTGTTGCCTTCTTTTTTGTTTTGTTTTGGGGGGTTTTGTTTGTTGTTTAAGCTTTTGAGACACTGGTGTACTTGGCAACCTCTAAACTTCCCCTATAGGTGTAAACTTGGTCTCTCAACCTTACAGGAGATGATGGCATTGGAGTAAACATCTGGATTTCTTTTACTATTAAATGCTGTCTTCTGGAGAAAAATTAAAAAAAAAAACCAATCCAACATTTCATTTTCTTGTTGAGTTTTTTTTTAAATATAAAATGCCATATTTTTAAATTCAGTTTCGTTTTCCATGTTACTTAATTTCACACTTATTCTAGAAGTGAAGGACAATGAAAGCAAACATGTTTGTGTCACTTGAGGCTTCTGGGTCTTGCGGTAATCCAGTAGATCACTAATATTTTGTGGGTTTTGTTTTTATTAGTTACCCATGTAGAAGCTGTGATTATATTTCAATTTCTAAACAAATTTGGAAATACCTGCATTTTCCTTAAATACTTTTGTCAGTTTAAACCAAATGAGACCTGGCCCAAATCTAAACTGCTGCTGTACCTTTAAAATGTATTTGTAAGGTTGCAGACTAAAAGGGCGAGGCAATTTTTTTTTTTTTTTTTTGGTCTGCCATCAACTCAAACACTGTACCACACACAAATGCCCTTTTGTTGTCACCCACCAGGTAACAGGATGGGACACTTACTCACACTGTTGCGTGGAATCTGTGAGAGGTGAGCTGTGAACCTCTGCTTGTCACGTCCAGCACCACTGGGATCACAGTGGTGGTGCCTCATGACCAATGGTTTGCCGCTGGCAGTGGAGAGAAGGTCCCAAAGTAGTTGTCCTTTTCCCCCAACATGGCCTCATGGCACAACTGCACCAGCACTTCCTGGCTGTGTCCAAGGTAGTATGTGGTAAAGCTCTGTAGAGGAGGAAAAACCTCAGAAAGTCTGGATTTAGTCATGATGCTCAGCAGCAGGCAAAGTGGTGGCAGCACCAGGGGAAGCCTGTCAGTCCTGCGTGTTGCTGCATCCACCAGGTCCTTCTGCTGATCACAGAGAGACCAAAGGAACAAAGCAAATGCCAGATAGTCCCTGTACACTGCAAAATGGCAAAACTGAGGGTAATCTAGAAGAGAGATGCTCTGCTGTACTTGGAGAGCTTTTGCAGAGTTTGTGACAGGAATTGAAAAGGAAAGCAAAGTCTTGAGAATATGAGGTTGGAAAGGTGGTTCATGAAAAGGTGGTTACATGAAAATTGGGTTTGGAGCTTTCTGATCATTCATGTTGCACTGTTAGAGAAGCAAAATGCTAACACAGAGATGGAATGGAAAAGAGTAGGGATAATTCATGGTTTGAAGTAGTGCAGGTCATGAAGATGATGTAATTATTCCTAACCTATTTAACCTGAAAGAAAAAGAAAGCTATAAATAAAAGGGTTGGGAGGAGGAGGAGAAAACGTTTGACTATTAAGATAAATTAGCTATTTTAGACTTGGTATCTCCAAGTAAAATCATGGAATAAAATAATTTGTCATCTACCTCTTCTTTTTTAAGGTAGAGGTCACAAATACACAGTTCTGTGGCAGACAGTTGGCATCAGCTAATTTTGATGTGTGGGGTAGTGTATTTTGAGAGAGATACTACACTAATACATTGATTAATTAGACTAAGAGTGCTAAGATCCTTAATTTAGAGCAGAGGTATTTTTAATGTGTGTAGATGTGGAACTCAAGGATGTGGTTCAGCACCGGATTTGGCAGCGGCAGGTTAACAGCTGGACTCAATGGTCTTGAAGGTCTTTCCCAACACAAACCATTCTGCAATCAGCATTTCAGACTGTGGTGTGATCAGGTCCTGGCTGTTAATGCTCCTCAGCATGGTGGGCACCGCACCTGTGTCACAGTAGAAGTGTGTTCACCTCTCTTGCACCTTCGTCCCTTCTCCACACACAAACTTGAGCCTGCTGGCCTGGGAGCTGGATCCAGCTAGCACCTACAGCGTGGCTTGGTTTTGGTTACCTGACTTGAACTCCTTTCTTGCTCTGCTGGGGATTGATGTCTTTGGTAGCTGCACAACCTCTTGGGTCTGTGCCATGGTAGCATGTGACATTGGAAGTTTATGAGCCAGAAATGCGCTGCTAAAAGGACATTCATTTAAACTGAAGGAAGAGAAATGGGGAAGGAAACGCTACTGTCCTGAGATTGAGGATTGGTTTCATAACCAAAACATTGCTTTTACCATTAAATTTTCTTTTTAGTTGGGAAAGAGATGCTATCATCTTCCTTGTTAATATACCCATAAGAAATGATAGCAAACATCGTTGTATTGTAGCTCTGTTCTCATGAGTTTGATGTTGTGAAATGTCTTGCTTTTGGTTTCTTCTATGCTGAGAGCTAAATAATTTCTGAAGGAAAGCTTGCACTAATTTGTAGACATGAAATTGGTACAAGTTTGCCTGTTATTGCTGACGTCATTTCTTCCCTGTCTGACCTCATCACCTGGCATTAAAATCATATTACTGTATCTCATTTAAAAATTGCTACAGCTAAAAGGGAAAACCTTTGCTTTAAGTGTTTTGTTGGCTTGATCTAATCTATGTCCTTGATATCTACTCTGGGACTGGATCCAGATCTTCAGTGCTGACAAGTGCCTTTTAACGTCATTTATTTATTATGGGGAAAACAATTTAAAAGCTTAGTTATTAAAGCCACTTTTTATAGGGGAAAGTAATGAAATTGCCTGGTCTGAAGGTAGAAGTTACACAACTTAATATATAGTTTTAAATAGCATTATTAAACCCAAATACACACCATTAAAATCATTTGAGGTTCATTTGGTTACAAAACCCAAGCAGAGTTCCTTCTCAAATGAGACTTTGTAATCCAATGGCCAAAAGTTGCTGCTCTGCCAGCAGTGCAGTTTGCTGGTTACAAGTAATCCAGGTTTTATTAGCTTGCAATGCCAGACTGCCTGCCCTTGCACTAAGGCCCTTTTACTTGAAGCCCAAGCAGGTTTGCAGCTATTCTCCATTAAAAAATAGGCATGAGGTTAATTGGAGTTATCTGGGAGCTGATTGCTGTGTAAATAGCAATATAAAACTAGATTGAACTGGAATATGCAATAACATTTGTGATGGTTTTATCCTTCTTCTCAAATTTCTGCTTTGGTCTTAAGTTATAAGGGTGCAACACATACATAAAAGTTTTTGATCCTAGAAAAATTGGTATGTGATCTAAATTTGTCTATTAAAACATACATGTCCTTGCATACCAAAAAAAGAGAAAATTGTAACTTTTTTTTCTTTTTTTTAAAGAATGCACAATACACTGCTGAATTCATGAAAGTTTGTTTCTCTTGATAATTTTGGTTAAGGGAAGTGTTGACAGCTAGTCAACTGGTGTGTAAAAGAAAGTGTTGAATTAATGTTGTGAAAGGAGAAAAGTAGTTTCATTAATTCCAGAGGTGATTTTACTTTTTGTTTGAATTAATGTCTTTCATGCCTTGATTTTCATTAGCATGCAAATATTTCTTCCTTGCTGTGCTCAGTGTTAAAAAAGATAAAATAAAGCAAAATACAAAGAGAAGCTATGAAGGCAAATCTTTTTCTTCCAAAGGAAAATGTAAATGCTATCAGTGCTAGGAGAAATAATATTAAAAAAACATATGCTTCTCAGAAAAGTGCAATAATCAGAGTTTTGAATATTTCAAGAAAAATTTTGTTGTTACATCAAAATAGTTCAATCAGAGCAGGAAAAATGCAGTATTGATAAATGATGATGCCACCAAGTGAGATATTTCAGGTGGTAGTGTCACCAAAGTGTATTTACAGAGCTCACAGGAGCTAATCAGTGCTAGACTGCACAGGAGTGGTGACTTTCCTGGTTGGGTTTATTTTACCTGCTGTACTTCAATACGTTTATTTTTTAATAGAAAATAAGCAATCACTTCTGGGGTATTTGGAAATGATAACTTTGACACGCATTATGAAATACCCTGCTATTTCCTTTTTCTGGATGGAGGTGGGAGAAAGAAAACTCATTTTATTGTTGAGAGAAAGTAGTCCTTTAACTTTTTTACAAAGGATATATGCCTTGAAAAATCTATGGCTGCACTACATCTCAGATCAGCCTATTTTTATAAGTTCATACATATGTTGCAGTACGAATGCGATTGCTTTGCATGTAAAATTTAGTGTTGCTGATGTTAGTGGTACTACTCTGTATATTATTAAAATGGCTTGCTGCAACATTTCCAGCTTTAAAAAAGTCAAAGTGGGAAAAGCCCGGTTGCTTGAAGCCTGCTGGCAAGAATGTAGATGAGAGAAGGGTGTGTGCATTAGGAAGAGTTGTAGTCTGAAAGTGAAGCAGAAGGTGCAGAGGCCATCAAGCAATTAAATTAGACACATGCCTAATTTATTATTTCATGCAAATACTCCACATTTGCTTAATACAGACTGTGTGAGTGGTCTCAGTGTCAAAAGGCTTGAGTTGCATGCTTGAGTTTAAGTGACTTTATAATTGTTGGATTATTAGGAAGAAATTCTTTACTGTGAAAATGTTGAAGCACTGGAAGAAGTTGCCCAGAGAAGCCATCAATCCCTGAAAGTGTTCAAGGCCAGGTTGGATAAAACTTTGAGCAGCCTGGTCTAGTGGAAGGCGTCCCTTCCCATGGCAGGCAGGGTTGGAAGTAGATGATCTTTAAGGTCCCTTCCAACCCAAACCATTCTATGATTCTCCGACTATGTCCCTAGCTCTCTTGGAAAAATATTTCTGCAAATAAATTCTTATTGCTTGATATAGGAAAGAAAAATTTTAAGCCACCTATTCTACCATTAGAAAAAGGAAATAAGGGGACAGAAATTGGGAACCTTTTTTGACAAATGCAGTCCCTCCTCCCAAAGCACATCTGGAACTCCTTGTTGGGGTTTCCCCTTGAAGTCTTACTGTGGTTTTGCCTGACCTGTTTTTTGTTACAACACTCAGATGTGCTTTTCCCTCCCCACTGCATAGGGATGTCTCCTTTGGATTTTCCCCTTGCTTCATGATTTAGTGCTCCTGACCTCCACTTGCTGATGTGCTTGGTGCCTCCCCACTGTGTCCAGCTCTTGCTGTCCTTCCATGCCCTCCTGTCATGCTGCAGGAAGCCCAGGTGCCCCTCACCAAGTCCTGCTGGCTCTGGCAGAGCTCTGCCCATCATCTCAGCCCCGGATCACTTGGATCCCGCCTCACTGCCAACTTCATCCCATTGCACCACACCTTTGCTGGCCCTGGGCAGCTGCATGGGGTTCTGTGCTGCCAAGGCTGGTGACTCTCTTTGCACAGACTCACAAGTGGCTGGATGGTTTCCCGTTCTTCCCTTGTATCCCCCTTTTCCTAATTTAAATGCTGTGTTCGCATTTACCAGCTCTTTTCATTTCCCTCCTGCTCTGGTTTTTGTGGCCCTCCTAAAGCTGAAGCAAAGTGCTGCAGACCCACTGAAATGTTCTGATTGGGATCAGAATGGAAGCACGAGGCACAGGACCCTAAGAGCAGCATTGGAAAACTTGTTTCTGTTTGGATCACTTACCAGGACAAATCTTTTGAACTGCATTAAAGTTTTGAAAAATGAGTTTCCCTTTAAAAGCCTTGCATTTTCTTGTGGTTGTAGGCTGAGAACTGATTTGGAAGTGTCCCAGAAGTGGAGCCATTTGGCTTGCTGTTGCTATCTAGAGTGGTCACCAAAGACAGCTTTGTTTTTTAACCTCTACAGAATGTTCCCTGCCCGTAATTGATGTCTGATGCCAACCTTAGATATGTACGTGGTGTCTCATGGGGAGAAGAAAATCATTGCAATAAAGTTAACATTTTAGTTGCTGATGTGTATTTTCCAAATGTTCATATTTACTGGAAGAAGCTTTAATTATTTCATTTTAATGCAGTTAGATTTGTTCTCATGTCAGGCACAAATGAATCAGTACTTTTCTAGCTCATCACAGTTATTCTGTAAATTTATGTTGTTTTATTATATCAAATCTTCTGAACCTTTGAACGGGAATACACTGAATTCCAGTAGCTTAACTATTTTTATTTTAATTTTGGACACACAGCATTTTAGCTTATTTCATCCATCATGGGGTACTATGTTTTGAACTAGAAATTGTGTTTTGGCCAGCAACATAAAAATCTACTTGTGGATTGAATGAATATATATCACTACTGCTGGTGAAAACATCCTCCCCTTGCACTTCCCCAGGATGTGCTGCTGCTTGCTCCTATGCTACAAGATTTTACCTTCTGGAGATTTTCTTTCTAACTGTGGTTAAATGGCAGCCTGGAGATAGCCCAGGTTTTAATGTCACCACTGAGCAGAATAACACAAATGTCCTGCAGCGTCTGTGTGGCAGATAGTGCCCAACCACTTTGACTCTTCAGGATAAATTAATTCTCTCCTCCTCTGGTATCATGGTTTTAGCTTGGAGCTCTGCCAGTCCAGCAGGAGAGCATCCTTCTCTCAACTCTTTCCTGCCATCACCATCTCATATTCATGGTCCAGTTCCTTCTCTCCCTCTCCCTGCAGTACCTCAGCTTTCACTTGGGCGTTTCTTCCAGATTGACAATTGATAAAACACAGAGTAGCCCTCTTATCTTCTCTGTTTTAGTCTTCTGTTTAGATATCAAACCATTTTTCTTGCCTGGTGCCTTTCTCTAGGTTCTCCTTTACCCCTGGTTCCTGTACAATATATAGCCAGAAAAGGACTTTTATTAGCTGTCAAGTTTTCAGGCCAGTACCTCAAATTCACAAATGGCTCTTGTGAGCTTTTTATCTTTCTAAAGGCTCCCTTTTGTGATGACACTAAGAGAAGAGCAGTGATTGCTAATTACAGGCCTGCTGGGTGTCCATGGGCTTCTCCTGCCTGCCCTGCTGCGTCCCAGGAACCAGCTCTGGCTCCAGTCCTGTGCCCCTGTTGCAATATCTGCCTTGAAGCAGCATTTGGGAGGGATGCAACTGCTGTTCCTTACTACAGTGACATACCTCCTCCTGATAATGAAAGTAATATACCATTAACAGGCTCTTGTAAAGGAGAGAAAATCATTTTGCAGTTATTAATCAAATCCAAACATCCTTACTTCCACCAGCAGGAGGTTGGGCTTTTATATGGAGAGATCTATTATCCTTTCTTCTGTGTGCCAGAGAGAGACTTCTTCTGTACAGACTTCGCAGCTTCTTCCATATGCCTTCCCCAGCTGGGATGGTGTTCTTTGAGCTCTTTGAGTGATGATGATAACTGTCATTTTATTATTATTATTTATTTTTGCTAGTGCTTTGTGAGAGGTAAATTTCTCTCTCTTTAGGGTAGGTTCTACCTGGTATGGAGCTGAGATACATCTTGTCTTCTTTTGTGGGTCTCAGAAGGTAATTCAATACAAACAACACATTGGTTAGAGCAACAGCAGTTGATGGAAAACACTATACCAGCACGAATCCTTAAAAACAAACTCAAAACCCAAGAAATCCCCCAAAATGTACTGTTGGTTTTACAAGTATCCCCATCCTCAGAGATCCATAGGATCCTTCCTGGGTGATATCTGTGGCCTCTTGCCCAGCATTTTTTTTTTTTCCTTAATGACAACTGCCTGGGAGGACCATTGGAAGAGATTCCCCCTAGTTAATTGTCTTCCTTCAGCATCTTCTCAGCCTTTTTCTGAGTTGCATATGGAATCAAAAGCAGCTGTATAAGCTTTTTTTTTTCTTTTCTATATTTTATGTGAGATGTTACTTCTGCCAAATAAACTGCATTATACCTGTTGAAGCCATTTTGGTTTGTTCTTTAGTCCTTCAACTTCATGCTGTGTACTAGAGTTAAATAACTTCTATCAAGCTGGTTTGGAAGTTTCCGTGCAAGTCTGTGTATACTAAATAATCAAGTTTAATAGGAATAGTTCTTCCTCTAAAATTTTTAAAAAATTATACCTTTAGATTCATATGCTTGAAAACTATTAATGCACAATGCAAACTTAAGTAATTTTCTGATATATCAATTTTTTCACTTGCAAGCAGTTTCTAGAAGTCTATGTTGAAATGTGTTTTCCCACCTAGCCTACATTGTAGCAAGACATATATTATCAGCTACCAAGAGGAAATGTAAACGAATAATCAGTTCATGAATTAGTGTAACGAATTAGTGTAAACTAATAATCAAAGCAAAAGTCTGCTGATATTTTGATTTTTAAAGTGTTCCTTCTTTCTTTTCTTCATAAAAGTTCTTATAAGGCAATGCAGGGCAGAGAGATCAGGCTATCTTATTTGCTCATGAATCCTTCCCCCTACCCCAAATTTATAAAACATGTGCCCAGAGTTCACCAGACGCTTTGGCAATTACACCAGGAGAGGTGCTGCTCGGGTTTCTGCATTGCATTTGGCAGTGCCACCCCTGGTGGCTGCAGAGGACAGGGTGAATAGGGTGGCTGGTGGTCAGTGGCCCTGGCTATCATTGCTAAGGGATGGAAGGAGGAATGCTTTAGGAATGCCAAGTGAGTCCCAGGCATTGGTGGCTTTGCAGGGGAAGGAAACTGCTTTTATTCAACTCTGCAAACACTGCAGAGTCCTCGAAGTCTCTGAAGCTCAGTAAGTTGTTCTAAAACAATTTAACTCTTGAGTGTGAATATTTGGTATAAACATAGCTGTTCAGCTGGAAAAAAAAAAAAAAGGGCATTTTTTTCTGTGTGCATTTTGTTCCTGAATTAGGTTTCCCATGATTAAGGGGTTTGTTCTCTTTCCTCATTTAGAAGTAGTCCCCCACCCTCTTTGAAAGTGCAAATTGCTCTCCTGTAATGAGATCAATGGACCTTCACTGATTTACAGTAGTAGAGAATAATTTGGCTCATTATGCATTTGATGAGATATGATCTGTGGTTATCTTGGCATGGACAGATAGTAAAACATTAAGAACTAATAAAAAATGTCATATTCTCCAATACTGTGCTCTGGCTATGTATACATGGATATATGAGTGGAGGAAAAGTATCCATGGGTCAGCCCAGATGGGGAGTGGAGGGTTTTCTCCACTTCCTACTTCTGTTGTGAAACTTTGTTTTGTCAGTCAGGGTGGGCAGAGGCTCGGGTTCAATCTTGGGTTCAGAATGAGTCCTGGCAAAGTGCAGCTGCTCTTTACACAGGAAAAGCTGGAGGGTTTGATTGCGTTTTTTTGTCTAATGGAAACACAAATCCTAAGGAAGTCTCTTACAGTGGTACCAGGATGAGGTTAAGGGAGATTGTTTTGAGTCACAGTCAGGATTTAAAAATCAAACAAATCACCTCAAAATTGGTTGTTCCTGTAATTTGGCTAAGTAATCCATTGCTCTTTGACAGCCAGCTGGCTACAGAAAAGGCTCTCACATTCCTGCAGGTTTGGTGCAGATCCTCAAAAAGCTCTACCCCTGGGACAGCTCTGGTGAGCAGTTTTTGCTGCCTGGCACTCTTGATCCTTTGGGAAGAAGTTAAATAGGCTTTCTTAATTTTACTTTTCCTCCACAGAAAGTGTATTGCAATGGTATTTCCTGTGATATTGATACATATCCATCCCTGGTATTGGGAATTTTGGAAAGGGAAGTGAATATAAGAGAAAATTGATTGTGAGATGTGAGGAATGTATTTTAAAGCAATAATGTGAATTATGTGCAGGTCTTTTTCTGTGGTTTGCTTTAAGAGGTGAATAATTTTTGTTTCTCAAGTCTATGTGTCTCTCAATTTCACAATACAGGAACATGAATATTGCTCAAAACCTAAGGTACGTGTGAAACAGCTCTGCTGCTGGCCAGCTGGTTACTACAAGTTCCTGCAAATACTTTGTAGAAAGACATTGTTTCTTTATATGCAAATGTTTTTACCCTCTATATAACACTTTAATGACTTAGATAACACTATAATGATTTAGATAAAAATCTGGTTTATTCATGTCTTGCATGTAGAATTTTCTGGACTGACTTTTTGCCCTATACAGTACACATGCCATTTTTACAAAACACACTAAGAGGAATGGGAATAAAATGTCTAAAGGGATCACCTTGAGCTAATAACCTTCATCCTTATAGTGTTAAAATTCAGAGAAATTTGAGTTTTTCACAATGTGGGTGCCACTAGTGAGTAGGGTTGGGTTATCTCTGTTTTCAGTAATGGCAGAGCTCTTTAGTAGGTTGGGTTTAGGTTTGTTTTGATTTGTTTTGGGTTTGGTTTTTTTTTCTGGGGGGAGGAAGGCATGGGCTGTGGTTTTGGTTTTGATAGAGAACTCCGTTGTGCTTATAAGATTAGAATATTTTACACACTTGGTGGGTTAGGAAGCACTCAGAAGAACAAAGATGGTTTTGGTAAGGTGAAATAATTCTCCAGCCTCCTGGAGAATTGAACCCTGCTCAGGAGGCTTGGATTAAATTTCTAGGCTATGCAACTTTAAAATTACGCTTTTCCTCCTCTCAGTTAGTGCTGATGGCCCGATGGGAGGGTTTTGGCTGCTCAGTGAGGCCTGCCTGCTGTGAACCAGAGAAATTCTCTGGTGGCAGGAACCCCAGATGAAATATCTGTGAGTGCATGGCAGCCTTGGGGCTGCATGCTGTGGGTGCTTCGCTTTGTTGATCCAGCAGCTGCTCGGGAATGGGGCACGGCAGTGCTGGGGTCTGCACAGAGCTGGTGCCAGGCTGTGGCTGCACAAACCTCCTGTGCTCCAAATCCAACAGTGATGTCTCTGTAAATCACAGACATTGACTTCCTAAATACTCTGGATTTTCCATCATTTCATGGCTTCGTCTGATGCCTCTTGTCTGCTGTCACCAAAATGTTCCTCTGGTGTTCAGCCATGGTACTTGTGAAAAACACACCTTTGCAAAAATGGAAGGGCTCCTTGTTTGATGAGGTCAAACCAAGCTGAGGTCAAATACAGCTGTGCGTTGTTCCAGGGCATCCTGAAGTAGGTGGGAGACTCCTGTGCTGGCTGGTGCTTGCAGAGATTTTTTGTTTATACCATAAATTTCCATAATTGGGCAGGGCTTTATTTTGCTGCATTCTGTACCAGTTCCAAACTAGAGTAGGAAATTAAGGTTTAGGTGCTCCCCCTCCTCCACTCCTTCCACAAGAAATGACAGCAAAGGTTTTCAGACTTGGTTTTCATTTTTACTATTATTTTTTATTCCACCTAAATGCCTTGTTCTGCTGCTAGTGATAGTGATGGGAGGAGTAAATGCAGGTCTGCCAGGACAAATAAACTCTTGGCAGGTTTTTGAGATTTGATTTGGCTTTTTTGAGAGTATGCTTCACCTCAATACAGATTTCATTCACTTGTGTTGCAGGTCCAGGAATGGGAAACCTTGTCTCAGGTTCTATAGGGTATTTGTAACTAATGTGAGCAGCATCTGGGTACAGCTCCAGTGTCCTTGGCCTTGTGCTCCAGTAGTGCCCAAGCACAGCAATGCCAGCAGGCTGAAGCAGGAAGGGTTCAGGGTGCTGAAGGGATTTGGTGTGTCATGTTCTCTGGGTGGTGGATGGAGCTTCAGTACCTTCTCTGATGTCACATGTGATTGTGGTGGCAAAGAGCTCCTGGATAAGGTTCCCTAAGCTCTTGAAACCTGAGCCTGGTTCTTTGAATTATTCTCTGAAGCTACCCAAAAGCAAATGCAAATCTTCTTAATCTTTGGTAATAAGCAATTTCATCCAAAATATCACTTGTTAATTCAGTGGCTTGCATTTCTTCTTGTTCCTGAAAACTTCCCAAGCCAAGGCTGTGCTCAGAGCATGGTCTTGAGGTTCATCAGCCAGTTTCAGAACCTTCAGCTTAAAACTGTCATGGGGCTGCTCTTCTCAAGTGGAACAGAAAACAAAACCTGATCATATACAAGAATATGCATAATAATATTAGAAAGTGAATAAACTACATTAAAAATTTTTAATAACTTTTGTAGGACCACAGTCTTTATGATGCCTTAAGCTGTTATTTTCAAAATCTTTTATTGGAATCTGTTTTTTTAAAATTTTATTTTACATGTCTATCATTTCATGCTTTTTAAGATTTCACAAGTGAATATGCTCTGCTTCTGTGGAAAAAGTTAATAAGCTCCAGATGTGATTTCATTCTCTCCAGAGGTAAATTTAAACCTAGTAATTCCTTACAGGCTTTGAATCAGTCATTCTTCTTTTCTTTTTCTTAATACCTAGCTGATGAATTACAGAAGTAATTCAAACTTTGTTTTTGATGTATTTTCCTTTTCTGCTGGCAACTGGCAATTCTTTTGCTGTGATGCATATCAAATCACAGCTCACTGAGGCTCCTCACAAACAGGAGTGCAAAGCTCTCATGTTGCCATGCTCCTTGGGGTTTACACTTTGGGTTGAGAATATGAAGTCATCGAGGACTCTTGATCTGAGAAGCCTTAGAAAATTTTGGTTTTGCTATTTTAAAAAAATGAATTCCCACCACCCCTGGCTATTGCTTAGAAAGTCATTACTCTATTGCTGCTCTTTATGCCATTTGCACAACCTTTCAGAATAACATGCTTTAGAAAATTGTGCAGTGAAAGAGCCTTCACAAAATCAGATTGAAGGCTCAAATAACAAAGGCTGAAATTGTAATGTTCCTACAGCTAATGAAGTGTAATTTACCAAGTCAGTTCAATAATTTGCCTCTAAACTTCAGAGTAAGGTTTTATTCAGTGACTGTCGGATTTAAGATACCCCAAGCCTCGCAGATAAAGCAAAGACCGTGTTTATAGCCCATTTACACTGGGAACCAGACTGCCAATGTGGAGCTGTGCCAGCTTGGGACAGATGAGAAACTGGCTCCCTACAGAGAGCATCAGATCTGTGTTTTTCACATCTAGTTTTTGACCCTGACATCCAATGCAGTAACCACAAGTGGAGCTGAACTGCTAGCAAACAACAACTTTCCTTTTTATTTTTGTTCCACAGTAGAAACGTGTGTCAAGTACAAATAGTGAAGTTCATCTGCTGTTGTAGCAGCCCTCCTCACAGAATTCTAGCAGAGGACAAGATACCAAATGCAATCACACCAAAAACCCCCTAGGAATGTAGCACATTTAGTAGTTTGGGAAGGGGCAGAGGATGATGAGGAAGCAAAGCTGGCCACAGCAGGGACACTGGTAAAGTGTTTTGTCAGACAAGCAGCAAAACAGCAATGCCATTGGTGTGGGAGGTGATTACACCCCAGCTGAGATCACCATCAGCTGTTTGGAGTGGGACCATACACTAGATCTCAGGGGGAAGCCAGTCATATCACTTACTGGGTCAATTAAATATTGTAGGAACAGAGCATCCTACCTACATTGCTGCAGTGGCAATGGGTGGATTCACCTTCCATGAACTTTACACTTGAGAAACAATTTGTTCTCCATTGTGGGCAAAGTGTAATTAAACAAGAATCTCAGAGGGATGAATCAGCTAAACCTATTCCTTTCTCCAGCTTCCTGCTTTTTCTTCAACTTTTGTGTCTAATATTAATTTGATTCTTTCAGACACAGACATTTTAATTGATTAAGTATATCCTAGAGGTTGATAATATGTTGCCAACGTTTTTAACAATATGTTCCTTAAAAAAAAATCATCCATCAGTTTCATGCTCTTCTCAGAGAGGGGTGAAAAGAAACCTGTCAATTCTGTCCTTCTTGTTCCCCAAAAGATCCATCATTTCTTCTTTTTGCACATCTGGTTTGGTACTTCCTAGTTTGTGCTGATTTGTTGTCTGCCTTCACATGAGGGTAGTTAATATTTCCAGAAGTGATGATGGAAGAAACATACCCTGTTCCTTCTGTGGGAAGTGGTTTGGGGGACCTTTTCTAATGAAGGCTTTGTGAACTTGCAGGGTTTGCCCTGCATTAGTGGGGCTGCCTTTGAGAGCAGCGGGCACTGAGGGGTTCCCTGAGTGAGCAGGAGTGTCTCAATCCTAGGCTTGGACACGAGCTGTTCCAGGGTTCAGCTCATTCCTAAGTTCCAGCTATTCCTAGGTTCCAGGTCTAGATGGGCAGTCCTGCCAGGGACTTTATTCTCCAAAAACTTTTCCCTTGGTGACTGTAAGTGATTCCCATTCACCGCTGCAGTGCCACACGAGGGACTGAAGTTTTTAGGAGTTAGGGAGTGCCACAAAAAACTGCACTAGTGGAACAAGAGGTAGTCCTGTGAAGCTCAGCAGAGAAAAATGCAGAGGACTGCACCTGGGAAGGACTAAGCACTGGCTGGGGGATGGCTGCCTCAGTAAGAGAACTGCAGGAAAGGACCTACAAGTCCTTTTGGTGGATAAGCTGAACATAAGTCAGCAGTGAAGGGCAATGACAGAATCACAGACCATAAAATCATTTAGGTTGGGAAAGACCCTTTAGATTATTGAGTCCAGCCATAAAAATAACACTGCCAAGTTTTCCACTAAACCATGTCCATGGTTAAAAAAGAGCACGGAAGGAATGTCAAGAGAAGTTTCCTCTAGTCAGCAAAAGACAGGTGGTATCTGGAGTCCCATTCCCAGTTTGTTCCCATGGAAGAAAGGCTTTCATTTTCAGAATGAAGGTTATCTAGATAGCAAGGAGGCTGAAGAATAAAATGAAGGACCAGGAGAGGTGGAAATTGTGACTTTATATATCTCAGAGAAGAAAGTAATCAAAGAGGAATCTTATGAATTGTCTATAAATAAGGTGGATCAGCCTCATCCTGGAAGTGTACGGCAGCACAAGGATTTCCTGCTAGGTGTAAAAAACCAAATTTCATGGTAAAGATTATCAAATATCAGCACATGTTGCCCTGGGAGTTTCCAGTCTTCCTCCTGGAAGGTATTCAGAACAGATTGACAGAACAAATGCTTGAGCAGTCTGATCTAACTTTGAAGTTAACCTTGCTTTCAGCAAGGAGATAGGACCTAATGATTTTGATTCTTCCAATCATAATTATTCAATGATTCAATTAAAATCCTATGCTTTTTGAACACTTTTGATTTTTATCAGACTGCTAGTCAGGTGTTTCTCATGGAAAGTGTTTTTCAACCCATAATTTCTCCTGATTTGAAATACTGCTAACTCTTTTATCCAAAAGGAGTGTATTTCTCGCCTGGATGTGAAGAGAAGGGATTTGGGTTTTTTACCAAGCCAAAGTGATCTTAACCTTGTTTTAAGGAAGGAAAGGATAATATATTTTTGTACCTATATTAGGATTTTTTTCTGTTCTTTCTCAAATGTTCTGTTGTTCTTGTGCTTTCAGGCAAAGCCTATTAGCTTGGCAGGCTGCATGGCTTTTTGGCAAGGCCTTAGTGAAGTGCTGCACAAAAAGTTTATGTTTAATGAGGATTTGAGTTCAAGTTGGTAAGACTAGGCATGGATGGAAGGGAAGCCTCAGAGTAGAGAGTGTGATGAAGATCAGAAAGTGGGGGAAAAGAGGGAAGCAGGACAGTAACAAGTCAGGGGAGGGGACTAGAGAGTGATCTCTTTGCTTTGTCCTAGGTAGGACTTGTTAAGGGGTGTGCTCAGGAGCTGCCCAGCTTCCTGTTTATATTTTGCAGAGGGGCTGTGATAACAGGGCAAAGCCATGGAGGTGATGAAGTAGCAGGCTGGACTGGACTGATCCATTCAGTCTTGTCCATTACCCTGAAGTTCCCTAGTGAGGCTATGTCAATTATCTGAATTTTCCCTTTTCTGAGGTTTGAGCTGTGATTTGAGAATTTCAGCACAAAAAGGATGAGCTGCAGCTGAAAAGTATCTGGATTGTGCTAGAAGATACCACATGGTGTAAATGATCTTGGCTGGGTGGCACCAGTTGAGCATCCCAAACTGATGGATGCTTTTGACATTCTTGTGTGTGGCTCAGTCCCCTGTGTAGAAAATGTGGCTGGAAAGGTGGCAATTATCAGTATGGATGGCTATTCTTGCAGGGCTCATTTATCAGTGTTAAGCACCACAGGAAAGCAAGTGAGGAAATTGATAACTCTGTCCTCATGACTCCGTTCTTTAAATACTCTTTACCTTTTCCACTGGATAAGGCAGCAGTTCCCTCCTGGCCAAAAAAAAAAAAAAAAAAAAAAAAGGAGGAAAGAGGAAGGTTGAACATAGTGCATCAGTAGAAGGCAACTTAATTCTGCCATTTCTAAGTATTGACTTCTATAATGTTAATGTATTCTGGTCGGTAATTTTACCTATAAAATTGTGTTCCTATTAGATCTGTCAATATTTTTGTTGCAAGCATTGGCCCTAATGATTCCTCTAAAGTTTCTCAGTCTGCTTGCATTACTCAGCATTACTGATGTAAAAGGAGAAGTCCTGATTGTTGTGTCCAGTTTGCTTAAAGAAAAGGCAAAATTATCTTTCAGCGGCAGAGTGGACTGTTCTGCTGCAGGGGTTTCCAACAGTTCTTTAACCTCACTGATAGTGAATACATATTTCTTCTGAATTTTGGCTCCTGCTTGTGATACTGTTGAAGCCTTTATTTTTAGAGTTGCTATCTTTTCTCCTGCTGCCATATCTGTCTGCTGAGTGTTGCACTCCTGCC
The DNA here is from genome assembly GCF_963513975.1 of Fringilla coelebs. Lineage (NCBI taxonomy): Eukaryota > Metazoa > Chordata > Aves > Passeriformes > Fringillidae > Fringilla > Fringilla coelebs. Next base: position 50,981,569 of record NC_140028.1, on the reverse strand, counting down.
AAGTTTCACTTGCTCTAGACACAACATAAACATAATTACATGTAAGAAATATGAAAATCCTGGGATTCACTGCAAAAAGGGGGTTTAGTTTCAAAATAATTTCACTTTAGTACTGTTTCAAGTCTTAATTCTGGCTGTGTAAAGCAAGGGCTACCTGTTGTTGATGTGTAAAGATTATAATGTGCTTTAGCCCTTTTCACTGCCTTTTCACTGAGTTCTGAGATGCTACAAGAGAAGAACTAATAAAGTAGCTTTATGTGTATTAATGGGAAAAAAATTGTTGTTTTCATGCTGACCTCTAAAAGGGATCACTAAAACTGTGAAATAAATTGGGTGTGAGGGAAAAAAAAGAAAATACAGGAGAAAAACGTTTTATCTTTCTTAAAAACAAGGTGGTCCTAGTAGTAGATGGCACTAAGGACAGAAAAGATTTTATTCATTGTCCTCTGAGATCTGTCTTCATCCCAAGTTCATTGGTTTCCTGATTATTAAGGCTATCATGTAAAGCACAGTGAAAATTTGGCCATGTTTTGAGAAAATAAAATATTTCTGCTTGAAGATGCATTACTTTGATGCTAAGAAAAGAAAAAAAGGAAAAAAAACCCAGCAAAACAACAACCACAAGCAGCTTTGTTTTACTTACATCAGTTCAGAAAACGCCTGTTTTTAGTTAGCTCTGACGAGTAAAACTTTGAGGTTGAACTTGTGTAATGTGCAGGACTTGAACATTGCTTTGATGAGTTTGGTTTTTTTTAAACTTGTGGCAGAGTCAAAGAAACAGAACTGCATTGGTAATTTGGATGAATCCTGGCATCTGATCCAGTGCTGGTGCAGAAGGATGTAGCTGCACATCATAGCGATTATAGCAACAGAGACCCACTGAAAACAAATTTTTGTTAGGATCTAGGGTAGATGTTATGCAAACACATAGGCAGCTGATTTAAAAATTCAAGAATAAGAGAGACTCTCAGTGAGAGACGCAGAATTAGTTGAAGATAAAATGTTAATTTTATTCCTGATGCTCTTCTGTATGATGTAGGACTGTCTGATATCTGGTGAGACTAAAAAGGGTTTGATTCTCCCTTATCTAGATAGTTTTCTTCAGCTGGGAAATAAAAGTGGTGCCACAAGCAATGATGAAGGGAAGGAAATGCATTAAGTAATTGCAAAACAAGGCAGGGATGAGCCCTAGAACAGAAGACAAGGCTCTTGGGGAGGCTGCACAGTTCATGGGTGATGTTCTTCTCTAGGACTCTTTAGATTAAAACCAGCTCTAGAGAATGGGCCCCAAACTACTCCCATCCTGAGCTGTGAGCCCAAGAAAATATTATACTACCCTTGACCACATGTGGAGCAGTGTCTTGCAATGATTTAAAGGAAGGAAAAAAAAATTTCTGTGGCCATTTGTGTGAATCTGTGAATATTGGGAATGTTTCTGCTGGCCTGAATAACTTTCAGGCTAATTTCTGAAGTTCCTGGCAGAACAGCCCTGGAGCTGGGGGGGCTGCACCCTACTCTTCCCCTCCTCTTCACTCAGAGGCTGATGGCAGCTCATGCCCCACCTGTGCTCAGCCTGACATTGAGCCAAAAGGATGCTCTGTTGCCTTCTCTCTGTGGAGGGGGACAAAAAACAAGCTTGGGAAAGAGGGATAGTGTGTTTTGAAAGTTCTCCTCAACAGGGAAGGACTGGTGTGGTAGGACTGGTGAAAATCCAGCTCTTCTGTGTCAGCTCATTGCATGCCAAGATAAGATAAAGTTGTGAAATGGAGCAACCAATTTAAAAATATTCTTCATTGTTAGAGAGAAACATGGCCATGAAAGAGGGAAAGATGTGGGCTGGTCGTGCTCTTGTAGCACCCATTTAAATTCCCATTTATAGTTCCCTAATACACTCATCTCCTTTTTGCCTCAGAGCTATTTTAATTGAATTTGCTTGTTCTGCCTGCCATTTAGCTGCGAGCTGCCCTGACTAAAACCAGCTCCAATGCAATAACAAACCGAGCTGTTTCACTAAATTTCCGGCATGAAGAGCAGCTGACCTTCATGTGCTGCAGGAGCAGGGGGGGCTCTGTCGGCCCTGGCGCTGAGAGATGCACGCAGAATCAACCGCACGCATAACTTGGATGAGAAATCGCTGTAATTGCTCTAACTGTCCATATTAAACACAGTTGCTGTCTTTTTATGCGCAAGTGTGTTTGTGTCATTTTCAAATATTGTCTGCATTTGAATTGAATTATCAAATGGGCTGAAATAGCAAGCTAGGATTCTTTTGGGATGAGCGTGTATTTTGTAATAATTAGCTCATTGCTGAGCATAATTTAGCTGTTTCTCTTGAATGTACTCTTCATTTATTTAGAAAAAAGGTATTAAAAAAATTCTCCACAAATACAGCATTGCTACTCTTGGATAAAATGCAAATAAAGAAATCGAGTCAAAACTGTACAGCTATTAAAATAGTCTTTGTCTAATTTGCAAAACAGAGCAGTCAGACAATGCGTTGTTTCTCTCTGGCATTATATTTCTGTTAGTTTTGTTGGGCTTGGCCACCCTGCACAGGGCAGGGACACCCTTTCATCATTAAACTGATGAGTTTTCCTGTCCTTTTCAATGGTGAGAGCTTCACCTACTGAACTGTTGAGATTAGACCTCTTTGTTGCAGGGAGGAGTATCATGTTTGCTTATGTAAAGCTACTGTGGCAGACAGTATGGATAGAACAGACTTTATGAGGTTTTTTTCCACCTGTGCTGTAGTCCTGATAGGCTGTTAAAGGCTCTTGTTGAGTGAGTGATACGATTTTCAAACTGGTTTAGAAAGTCTCTGTTGTTTCTCAGTGGCTTGGTTGGAAAAGAGTGTGTTGAGCTAAGGCCTGTCAGTATTGCTGATGGGTAACCCATGTGCAAACAAGCAGAGAGGAGGCTTATTTGTGTGGTTTATAATGCTGCTGTAATTCCTAGGTTTATAAACAACACAACACTTCAGGCAGAGAAGCCCTCTTGTGAAATCCGATATAATTGTTGGCTGCTGCCAGAGAGCAGCGTATGCGTTAGGAAATGGTATGGAGGAAGCAAGGCTGCTTCTGTCTGACCCCTCCTTTCCTCTCACCAATGTGCTCAGAGTCAGTGCAGCTTTCAAATCAGATTTGAAACCTGTTTGTTTAAGCAAACTGCTTGCTCTGATTCTGGTCTTGAAAATCATAGAATCATTAAGATTGGAAACCGCCTCTAAGACCGTTGGGTCCCCCCAATAACCCAGCTCTGCCCAATGCACTGCTAAACCATGCCCATAAGCCCCACATCTACATGGGGGGTTTTTTAACACTTACAGGGATGGAGATTCCACAACTTCACTGGACAGACTGTTCCAGTGCTTGTTATCTTTTTCAGTTAAGAAATTTTTTCTTAATATCCTTCTATTGCTTAGAATAACTTGAGGATACCACTTCATAAAATCACATACTAAAGAATCTAATAGGTGTTAGAACAGGGGGATGCATTCTCAGTGTAATAGTGAACACCTGGACAAAATGTCTTGATTTCTTTTTCTCATTATCATAGCCATGATTAATTTGAATTTCTTCTATGCTAGAAAGTAAACTTTATCAGAGTACATGAAGACTACAGAAAGTAAGGAAAAATATAGTCTATAGAGGTATAAGTAACCTGGGTAAGAGCAGGCTTGTTGTCAAATAAGACAGACAAATATTGTCTGTCCACTAAGGAGTCTGAGATATACAATGCTATTATTAACAAAAAAAAATTAAAACTTTTCTTTGTTGGGATTTAAGAAATGTTACATGACTCAGCGTGATTCATACCACCTCTCCTTCCCATGTTTAATTTTCTCGTTTGAGTAGCTGTTATAACACTCAGCTTCCCTTCCACGAGTTTCTTTACTACTCTTTGGAACCATAAGGTTTAAGCAAAGTGAAGATGCAGAGATGTGGGTGGGAGAAAGAAGAGAGAATTGAAATTATCAAAGAGATCTGGTGTATTTTTATTTCCCTAAATATATATGTATAAAGAGAACCCAGCGTAAAAACAAATATAGGAACATTGGAAATTTGTGAAAGAGAATATACAATACAGTTGAAAAGTACATTATTGCTACATTGCAATGCTTTCAAAATACTTTCCCTGTAAAAGTAAAAATTTCAGGCTGGTTTTAGTCTGCTCCACTTGTTAGTATTTTCATCTCAGCTATTCCACAGAACCTCGATTTCCCAGGTCAGATTCATTGTTGCTCCTTCATAACAAACCAGGTTGATCATATCTTGGTAATTAAGACCAAGTCCTCCTGCAATGTGATCTGGTATCCTCTGGAGTCATGCTCAGGTACCCAGGACACCAACTGTGTTCTTCACCTCTCCAGCCCCCTTGAGCTTGGGTGCAGGGGTTGTGGAGGTGAGTTCCCACTACAGGTGGGAGGTGGAGGGGCTCTCTGGGCTTGTGCAAGCTCAGCACTCGCTGCATGGTTACAAGTAGAGTAGTTTCTCCCTCTCACTCTGCTTCAAATGTGACATCTCTGTGCACGGTTACTCCCCATATGAAAAGTTCTCAAATATTTGTGAATGCCTAAGTGTAGCTATGACTGCTTTCTGTGGGCTAAGTAAATCTTACCCAAAATATTCCTTATTATTTAACTTAGTAATGCTGTAGGCATTTCAAAAATGTCTCTTTTTTTTATTACTTTCTTTTTTTCTTGTAAGTAAGCAAAAAACCCTGAACTTTTCCTTACACAGGGTAAGTGTTTTATAGGTTTCAGGTACTGAAAGAGGTAACAAGAAGTGGTTAAGAGCAGTTGCTGTACTCATGGTAGAGAAGCTGAGGGTATTAAGGACTTCAAAGATAAGAAATTAAGATGTAACATGCTACATTATCTTGCCATAATGGCTCAGTTTGCATGTACATAATGCATTGTAACTGCTGTTTTATGGTGAGTTTTTCAGGCGCTGTAATTGCCTGGTGAACGCTGCGTTGCTGCGTTCATCGACTGATGAATTCTATACAAACTTTAGACACATCACATAATGGGATGTCTGGGAAGTTACAAAGTGAAAATTTTATTTGATAAGCTGAAATAAAATTGATAAATAATAGGGAACATAATTTTAGCTTTAAAGAGGCTTTGAAGAAGGTAAGTGAATAAAATATCCACATTGATGATGCAGCTTTTGCAACAGACCTTGTAATTCACATGTGTTTCAAGATCACAGTCAATTACAGAAAAACAAAACTTTGCTTTGCTTTACTTTGTAAATTCATCATTGTTGAGTTTAACTTCAAAAGTCCTTACTTTATTCATTATAGCTGACATACGTCAGAGTATTTGCTTTCATGGGTGTTGTGGACTATAGAAAATTTATTTCTCTCAAAGGCTAGACCTTTAGTCATGGTATTCCAAGAACTGCTCATTCAAAGTTTAAAATTATTATTATTGTTGCTCTTATCATTATTATTTGCTACTCATTAAAAATAGGGGAAAGGAAAACAAACTGAAAACCCTACCAGTGAGGAATTCACTGATGACATGAGAACACTTTCTTTTTGAAGATAATTTCAGAGTACTGTACAAAAATGATCTTGCTCTCTGAAGAGGTTTGGCACTCTTGCGCCCCAAGAAATGCATCACCACAATTGTGGTGGATACTCAAGGCCGAGTTCTCCCAGAATAAGTCACTCTATCTCCTGCCTTTTTGTCTGAGTGGAACATGAGAACAAGAGCTCATGTTTCATCATTCCTCAGTATAATCACTTTCAGGTTCCTTCAAAGCGTGGCAGAATCCCCCACAAAGGAAAATAGAGCAAGACTTTGTATTGCTTAATGCAAAGCAGAGGGTGGCTGGCGCAGGGAGAGACGCGGAGGCTCTGCGCCACAAGACACTGCCGCAGCATCTTTGATGCTGAGCCTTCCAATCCATCCTTGCAGTGCTGTGACACATAAAGACGAGCAGTGCTGGTGGTGTAGCCGTGGTGGTCTAGGATGGATGGTCTAGAGGAGCAAGGCTTGCCTCTCTGTCTAGGGGACAGGTTTTGTTTTGGCATGAGCTCGGCCCTGTGCAGCCCTAGCTATGGTGATAGACGATCAGCGTGAGCAGTGCTGCCTGTCAGCTCACACACTGCCGGGGCGTCTGCTCCTTCCTGCCTTGCAGAGAGATCCAGAGAGCTACTCAGAGCACTGAGCTTGCTGGAGTAAGCATGGAGTCTAGAGGACTAGGAGCAGTAATAAAACCTTATGAATGCAACCTTTCCCATATTTCATTTTCGACTTTCCAATTTTTATCCCCAAAATGTGAAAGGAAGATAGGAGAGCAACTCATTGAAGTCATCTGAGCCCTCTGAAGGCTGTTTTATGAGTTCATTTATCTGGCTTGCTTGTGTTTCCTTGTAACTTCTTTCTTCTGCTGTTCTTCTGTTATTTTCTTCTATAAAAATAACTCTTAGACTATAGATTAGCTGCTGTACAAAGAGCAGTAAAATGGCCCAAACCTCCAGGAATGCACTTAATCGCAAAGTCAGAATTGGAGGAGTTTGGGACATTTAATTCCAAACTAATTGAGTTATAGAATTTTCTTGCAATTGTAAGGGCAACAACTGTGCACTGCATATTGTGTAAATGCAATGCTTTGTATCAATGCCACTGTGTTTTCCTTTGAGAAAATATTTGCAGGTTTCATTATGTCTTACACTGCAGGAGAAAACAATGTCTTAAACTGAAAATACTCCTTTTCCAGCCTTATTGCCCTTGTCTGGCACCTCAAGCATCAGCAAGGTCTGGTTACTTTGGTTGAGAAAGGACTGTTCATGGCACATGTTAACAGCTGCAATGGCAATTGCAAATTTGTCCTAAGCAGATGGGTCAAGATACCCAAGTGCAGAGCAATGCAATCCATCACCATGGTGCCATCTGAGTGGAGCAGGCAAGTTGGCAAACTGAAGACCAGCCCTGTTTGTAAGCCCTGACACTATTGACATGATTTTGTCTTGAAAGAGAGATTCCAGCCCCACTTTTTCTGTTTGTTACTTTGTTTTGAGAGAGGAGCTACATTAAAACCCTGAAAAGTGGGAGGGCTAGGCTACTCTGATTGGTGTGTTAAAGAGGGCCTTGTAAATAATTTGACTGAAGTTTGAGAAAAATTAGTTCAAATGTAGAGGAGACTGTAGCCTGGAACTCATTAGTTCGCAGGCCCTTTGTAAATACATTATTTTAGTTATGCATTTGAAACCACTGACATGTGCTTGACTTAAACTGTCACCAGCCCTCAGGTACACCGAAGGGATGCTTGCTTATTCCTGGATTTGGGTAAGGAATGGAAAGGCAGTGTGTGCTTTGTGTGGTTTTGCCCAGGAAATAGATTTTTCAACCTGAATATTTGTTCAGATTTTAGTTTAGAAACCTTAGAAACTTCAGCACACAAATTGTTTGCTTTTTTTTTTTCTTTTTTTTTCCTTGAATGTGATGACAGGAATTACTACATTTACTCTCCTACCAAAAACAAATTGTGCACCCAAAAATTAATTTCCTGGGAAAGCAGCAGAGCATCTCTTCTTCTAAATGCAGGTTCCTTATGTAAGCTTGTGCATTCCTATCAGCCTATTTTTCTGAGTAACTTTTTTAAAGCAGGCGAGCTGGCCTGATGCTTAAGGCATCGAGGATGTTGCTTGGCAACTTTGGGCTGTGCATGCGTTTCTGTGGGAGCAGCTGGACAGATGTTTGCACACAGGCTGACTGGGAGCAGAGCCTGGTGGTGACCAAGTAAACCCAGTCCTAAAATTATTGTTTCAAGGGATGTGTGATAAATTAAACATTTGCACTGGTAGAGGCTGTTCATGATACTCATTATTTGAAAAGTGTAAAAAGCTTTTCAAAAGGTGAGAGGCTGAGATGCCTTTCTGGCTATTTTTCAGTGCCTAGGGGACAGACACATACCATTTGTCATTTGAGTGAGTGAAATTTGTTTAGTTTAAAGCTGTGAGTTGAAGATGATGGTTTGTTACCGTGTTGCCTTTCCCCACTCCCCCAACTGTACCAGTGTCATTTTCATGCTATTAACAGGATTCACCCTTCAAAGATCCCAAGGCAGATATCACAGGGCTGTTTTACAGGTCTGTGTCAAGTTAGCGATTGGCTGCATTTCAGTTAGAGAGAAGACAGTGGAGTGTGACCCTCTGCTACTTTCTATCCTGATGTACAATTTGCTGGCTGCACACAGGGCATGTAACTTTAAGGTATGCCACTATATTCGCAGAGGAAAAAACACAAAAAACCTGGATCGGTGAGTAACTTCTGATTTTTCCCCATGAGTACTGATAGTGAGAGTGAGTTGCAGAGGGAGTAAGCTGTTGAAGCAGAAGGAAGGGATGAATGTCTCTTCACTACCTTCATTTTAACTGGCAGTGTCCCATGAATTGAATGTGAGACTTAAACTGTAATCTGGATCAGATCATGTTTTAATGCATTTTGAAAGCGTCTGAGCAGCTATGAATGTCAGGTGGAGGAGCTCCTGGCTATGTGCAGAGGCTGTTTGCTGGTGCTGGGCCAGTCCCTGTGAGCCCCACTCAGGTGGGGGCTGAAGGACAGGGCTATAATTTTGATCAGTTGCTCACATAAATAAAGGCTGATGCCCAACATCATCATCTGATGCCAGCACAAGCTGGCATAGCCCCTGTCAGAGGCAGTGGTGTGATATTGCTGTCATTCTCACTGCTCATGTCACACCACACCACCCACTCCTCAGCCTCGTATTGATGAGCTCTCACAGGAAATCATAGTGAGGAATTGATCAGATTTATTGTTTCTCCTCTATTTTCAGTTCTATCTTGAAAGGGTTTGCCTGCTTCTTCCCTTAATAAATATAACTTAATAAAGACTTAATAAATATTTGTAGTGGCTTAGTGAAAGGGGCAGGAGATGGAGGTGGGAAGGAGCAACTGAGAAATTGTGGGATTGATAAAGAGGTTTCTCCTGTTGGTATTGCAGATGTCTAACTGGGAGAATGTGGCAAACTGGGCCAGGGACAGGCTGTGAGGAACAAGGGTGACATCTGGCTTGGTGGGCTTGGAGCCACTGGGCACAGCCCCAGGTCCTTGTTTTGTGAAGAGCAGCCACTTCTGCTGTAAAGTTTTGTGCAAGGAAAGATAGAAGAGCAAGATGAGGCAGCATACTGGGAACAACTGTGCACTTTTCTAACTAGAGACAGAGAAATTACAGGGGTTTTGCTTTGCTGTTGTTTTCTTCAAAAAGTATATTTGATAGATTAAAAACACCAGCCCTTCCACCTTCTGAGAGTTTACTTACTGTTGTCCAATCTGTGTTTTTCTACTCTTCTGTCACTCTGGGAGATTAAAAATGGAGAGGGATAGCTCGACAGGAAAGATAGTGAACCTAAAGTTCTTGTTTAGACATGCCAGGTCAGAAATGTTCAATTGTAAGGAATCCTTGAGCCTAAAGGAATCCTTCAATCATTGAAGAAAGCAACCTGGGATGTCTTAGCATATAAGACAACACAGATAAAGGATAAATGTGTTCTGTTTTGAGCAGGCCTTCTTATCTTTTCCCAACAACATTTTAGTATGATGATAAACATAAACATTCATTGTATTTTAAACAAGAACCTACTACTGTTTCCCTTAATTGCTTTTAACCTTAATTAGGATGAGAGCTGAACTGTGTTGGGCACTATGCACTCATTAAAGTGCCTTCCCTCCCTGGTAAATCTTGCAGCTAACAAAGACAAATTATATGAAAACAGTTGGGGACTATGCCTATTAACCTGACCACTGCAAGCCATTTTATTATAGGTGTCATGAGGAAGAGACATCTTCCTCATGGGATTTGTAGAAGGCAGTTATGATTCAGGATGGCATTTCTATTTCTGATAACAGTCCATAAATATGAGCATTGATTCTTCTTTGACTCACTGAGACTCTAGCTTATGCTTAGGTAAACTTCACCTTAAATCTTTCTCTGAATTAGATGAAAAGACACAGAAGAGCTAAAAACAGTTTTATAACTAAAATGCAAGACTGGGTTTAATGGTTTGGAAAAGAATGAAGGAAGCAACCTAGTAAAGGAAAATAGTCTGTGTTGACCTCCATAGAGATGGTTGCCATGTGGGAAGTTTGTGGTCCTAGAGCTGCTACTGGAAAATGAAAGTTGTCCTTGCCTCCCTTATTGTTGGGCTGTTCAGGAACACTAATGAAATGAAAAGAAATTTCTACTGACTGCATATTATGCTGTTGGTTTCCTGTAGTCAGTGTATATTAAATCAAGCTACAGTTAAACTATATTAATGACTATGAATAAACAAAATAAATCAAAAATTAAAACCTTAACTGTGATTCAAAGCTTCAGTTTATTATTCTCTCTGAAAGATAACTCTTGTGTGTTTTGGTCACAGTCTCAGGTACATCCCAAAGCATCATGTATCCATAAAATTGGCTACCTTTGGTTGATATTGGGGGCTAGAGAACTGCAGCAGAAGGTAATCCTTGATAATCCAGTTAATGCTTTCAGTCAGAAAGTAGCCACAGATATGAAAGTGGCAAAGGGCAGTGCTGAATTAATTGCAGTAAATCTTCTGTGGGCAGGATTTCAGTCGCACAGCACTAGGGCCAAATTTACTTATTGTTCCCTCAGTAGTCTTAAAATGGGGTGGATTTGGCAGTGACTGGCAGAGTGAGAGTTACAGACAACAGACCAAATAAATCTCTTCTCTGAGGTCAGTAAACCAGCATCAAGAATTAATCTAACCTGCTGTCACTGAGTTCTGCTTAAGAATAGCTCATCTACAGGTTTACTACTGGCATATTTGAAGGCAATGGTAATATTGACCAAATAGTGGGCATTATGTTTGTAGTGAGTGAAGACAGAAATAGAAAATTTGGTTTGATTTCTAAATCTTACCTTCATCTGTTCACAGTGATCTTTCTTAATTATGAGAATTTTGTTTCATTGCCATGCAGAAAGTTAAGCTGCATGAGTCATGGGCAGAATGGTTTAATAAATGGAAGTGGATACGGTAATAATAAAAAAAAAAGAAAAAAAAAATCAGTTTGACTCCAAACCCATCTGCCCGTCTAGACAGATAGTGCCAAGCTCCTGTCTGCTAAGAAGTATCTCCTTAATAATGCTGTATTAATGCTAGTACTTTTATAGTACTTGCCATTTTTCAAAGTGCTGTGCCCAGCTAATTCATCGTTGGCTGGACTTAAGACGGCTTTTTGCTGAGTTTGATAGCATTTTTGTGTCTTGCTTTTCTGTTATGTGCTATTTTGAATGCCATGTCCAATCAATTAGGGAATCACAAGAATGTTTTAGGCATCAGTTCCCAGAGCTGGGCAATAATCCTTGTCCCTGTTCTTCCAGGGTTGCCTATTCATCTTTTCCTGGCAGAGACCATGTGTCTCCCCATTCCTCTCCCCTATAAAAAAAGTCCTTGTAGTGGCCAAATGCTTTGCACAGGCCTGTTTTCCTTATGACTGTTTTCCTCTGAGTGGAACCCCATGGGGAAGGGGAGTGTGTTGGCACCTTTTCCTTCCCCATCTCTAATTTACCTGCTTCGTGTTTGCTATTATTCTTCCATGGCTTTTTCTTCCTCCCTTTGAAGAGCGTACCCAAGCAAGTTGCAAGTGTTCACCAAAGGTGAGAAACTGGGACAGCAAAAGGGGTGTATGGATAGAGAAGAGGATGGAAGGCAGAACTTTCCACCTATTTTACCCCCTTCCCCATCTGTGGGTCATTCTCCTGAGTGACTCTGGCTCTTGCTCATACAGTTGGGTCCTGCCATCCCAATACAAAAAATGGAGAAAATATGGGGAAGATATATGGTATGAGGGGAAGGAAACTGCTTTAGAGGGAAGATGAAGAGATGCCTCTTGTAAGGGCTGAGGAGAAATAGATGGTTGGAAAATCCCTGGCCAATAGGTATGGTGCAATAGAGAGAGGGGGAGAATGGGCCAAACTGGGTATGAGAAGAGGAAAGGGGATGGTGTAACAGGAGCAGGTAGGAGAGGTGTTCTGCAGTCACTGAAATGGAGAGGAGATGGTGTGTGGGTACTGGCACGCAGGGAGCTCACGTCTAGAGCAGCAGGGTTCAAAGGCCATGCGTTCAGAGTGACTGCCAGTGTGTGGCATCCCACCTGCATCCCACCCAAGCTGGTGCTGTTTTTAAATAACAGAATGCAGGAGTTAAAGACTCCTCCATGGCAGGCAGCAAGGGCTGTGTGACTTGCTGCCAACAGGGCCGTATGTGGAGGTGAGAAAGGACTGCCTTGGGCTGCACCAAGCCTGGTGTGTTGGGAGTTGAGATGGATGGAACTCAAATAGAACCATTTGCTCCTGATATCTGTGTCTGAAGCACCACCTCCAGAAAGAAAAGAAAATAGCAAAAATAAAGTTATTGTCCCATGGCAAGGCAGAAGATCAGTCTCTTCTCATGCTACCTAGACTTGTCATCTGGTCTCTTCCTCTTCTGTAAAAGGACACTGTGTTAATTCCAGTGAAGTGCAGGGGGATTATTCACATTTCCCACCTATGTAAGAAGACTATGGATTCAGGCTTGCTATAAATTACTGAAAAAAACATTTTAAAAAAAATTTAAATGCTGATTGATGGAAACCTAAACTTTCTTGGAGCTTTCTTTTGACAAGAGTCATGACAAGTTGGGCAACAAACCCACTTTGGAATTAGAAATTAACATTTTAAAATGAAAAAAAAAAAAAATACTGTGTTGAGAACCCTAAAACTTAGGCCCATATTGGTAGCCCAGAGGTACCAGCTGCCTTTAATCTGTTGCGAAGATTTCTTGTTTGTAGGAGCAGCCTGTTAATACCACTTGATGCTTTGAGGTTAAGTCAATGTGCTGGAAGCTTTCTAGAGCCTCAGATGAAAGATGCCATTATATATGCAGAATATCCACAAAAGGGATCACAGAGAATAGTGTAACTGTGGGGTAAATCTGCCTGCAGTGCTGCTCAAGGACGACATGGGTGGCTGGGGAGCACTAATAGTCCTGTGATGTGTCTGCATAAAAGTGATGTCAACACCTTCCTCTGTAATGGGCAGTGCAAGAGCTGCCAAAGATTGAGCTGGTAAATTCTTGCTGTTTTTTTCACAAATATTTCTCAAGTCTCCTAGTTTGCTTTTGAGACTCTATTTGATTCAGAGCAAGTCATTCCTTTTCTTACTTTCCTCTTGTTTTGTTTTGTTTTTTTTTTCAAATCAAACCTTGTTAACTCTAATGTGCGTCTTAGCTGTCAAGTCCATTCCCTTGTGATTTGTGATGGCTTCCAGAGCTCCTGGTGGAAAAGAGTATGCAAGTCTTGTTATTTCAACTGTGGGACCAAAGGTATGCCCTCTCTTAGTTGATGGCATGCATTTTCCTTTTGAACCCTCTTTCCTTCTCAGGCACATTACGGTGTGCCAGATGTGCTCAACGGCGCTCTTGCAGAGCAGGTGAAGGGAGCGGTGTGTGGCTGGCTACGATTCCCTGTGAAATACAGAACAGCACAGTTCTGCAGCTCTGAGAAATGGTATGCTTCTGCCTACTGGCAAAACCTCCTTCTCTTTTTAAATCCCCCAGAGATGCTACTAATTAAAAGAGCTGTTCCCTGCCCCTCCCTCTCCCCTTGATTCATGTCAGAGCCCTGAGTATGATTTGGATCTCATAAGTTTTGGGAGCTCTGTAAGTGCCCTATCTAAAGATCAAATAAGCCTCATTTATCCACTTTGCTGTACCAGGACTGAAGGTGCAGCTTCAGACTGTGTTCATCTGTTGCTCTTCTGCAGCCAAGCCATCACTGCCTTTCCTGTGGTCAATTCCTCCTCCAGAAAAGAGCAAGTTCAGCTGCTTCTGGTGCCCCCGAGAAACAAATGAGCAGTGCCTCTGAGCACGGTGATGCAGCAGTCTCAAACCCAACAGCCACTCCTGTGTGGGTAGAGGGGAGAAGTCAGTTTTGTGCTCTAAGAGGAGATATGTATTTACCACACTGGAATGGTGCAAGTTGGAATAATCCCCTCCCAAACTGCTTTTGTCTGCACTACAAATTTTTGATGCTTTTTGACATGTGGCATGTTGTGGTCTGTACTGGAGTACAAACTTGACTGTACTGGAGTACAAACTTCAAAGTTGTCTTTGGTTTTACATTTTCCCTTTTGGATCAGGAGCTGATGTGCAAGAGGACTTTTTCTTTTTCTTTTTTTTTTTTTTTTTACATTTTGGCAATCTTCTTGAGGGGAATACGGTTCATATTTTAAGAACATGTAGTTTGTCACTGAAAATTAAAATTGAAAAGGCTGGTAACATGCCCCCCCCCCCCCCCCCATCAAAGCTCCCACATATAATTCAAAGCCAGACTTTGCCAGCTCACAGCTTGCTGCTTTTAAGTTGACAAGGAGGTTCTCAATCGCAGGGGTTTGCCTGAAACTGCTGCAGCTATACTCATGTCCTTAAACACAGGGATTCATTTAGCTGAGCCAAAAAGCGGCCGAATCCCTCCGGACACAGGTGGGGATCCCTGTGTTGGCGAGGTGGCTCTGTGCCGTGCCCGGGGAGCAGCCTTCGGTGGCCAAGGGAGTTGTGCAGGCGGGAAGGCTGCCTCCACAAACCTGCTGGCATCCAGCTTTTGCCGCTCTCCCCTGCGTACAGTTGGGGTTTTTTTTGCCTTTTTTTTTTTTTTTTGTCTTTTTTTTTTTTTTTTTCCTCCTTTCCTTTTTCCCTCCCTCTCGCCGGAGGAGCCTCGGCAGCCCTGATTTGCTGGGGAGCGGCGGAGGCTCGCTCTGGGCAGAGCCGGGCTGCGCTGCCGCTGCTGACGCGTGGCCGCCGCCGCGCCGGGAGCAGCCCCGCGCCCGCCACCGCCGCCCCCGCGCTCCGCTCCGCGGCCGAGGAACCTCCGCGCCGCTCCGGCCCCGCCGCCTGCGGTGCCCTCCCCGCAGCGGGGAGCTGAGGGTATGCCCGGGGGGGCGGGGGCAGGTTGCATCTCCCCCTTTTTATAATATATACGCATTTATTTATATATGTGTGTGTGTGTATATATAGACATATATAAATATATACGTGTATATATATCGACATCATTCTTAGGAGCCATTTTTAAGTCGGGGGGGCGGCGTGTGCGTGCGGCCAGGCTGCCTTGGGGAGCCGGGGCAGGCAGCGAGCGGTGCCCCCGCAGAGCGGGGAGGGCGGCGGGGGCTCTGCGGGGACACACACAGGCTCGGCTGCTCCCGCCGCAGCTCTGCCGGGCGGCGGACGCTGGGAGGGCGATTGCAATTTAATTTTTTTTAGGACGATACGCATTTCTGTGGGAAACTTCTGTAGGCGGCGGAGGGGGGCGGGCGAGGCGTGTGGCGTGGTGGGGCGCACCCCGAGCCCCCCTAGGGCCGCGCCTCGCCCAGTGCCCCGCTCACCTGGGGGACACGACACCTGGGCGGTGCAGGGGCCCGGCCGGGGCTGCGCTACTCGCCGTGGGGGGGTTACCCCCTACCCCCCCGCCCCGGGCCGTGGCTTCTGCAATGCGGTGGGTGTGGTTATGCACGGAGCACATCGCAGCCCCGGACCGCTGCAGTGGCAGCACCGCGCCGGCCCCCTCCTGGCCGGCAGCGAGGGGCCCCGCCGGGCCGGGCTGCCCCGCTCCGCCCCGCGCTGGAGCGATCGCGCCTCCCTGCCCGCCCGACCCGGCGCGGGCTCCCAGGTGCTCGGGAGCGCGGCTCGGACGCTGGACCCCCTCACTCTTCCCCATCCCTCCTCCTGGCCCCGCGGCGTGGAAGTGTCGGTGCTCGGCCAGGTGTGTGGGGAAAAGGGAATAGAGAAGCCGCGGGTGCGACCAGCGAGAGGGCTGAGCGGGTCCGTCGGTGCTCCCGCATCCTGGGTGCGGCCCCGCGCCCTTGGGCTGCCAGAGAGGGACCGCGGCGGGTCGGTGGAAAAGGATTTTTTCTTTTTCGGTTGTCCCATTTTTCATTCAAAGGCGAAACTTCGTCACATATAGCGAGAAGCATAAAAACTTGCACTCCTGTGGAAATCGCAAGTGCAAATCATCCCTGTCTGGCCTTGCGCTGTCTTCTTTTAATTTCTCTTGGGGCTGTGCTGGAGGAGGAAAGCGCTAGGTCAAGGCGGTTCTCACCGCTGTTCTCCGGCGTGTGCCCCTGTTTGAGGCAGAGATGGAAACTGTTTCCTCCACTGCACAAGCACGTTGCTTCGAAGTTGAAGGAAAACTACTCTCAGTGTTAGAGGTCTTTACTGTTCTGTCAAAATGATTGCAAGTCAGAGGCCGGCTTGCCAAAAAAAAAAAAAAAAAGAAAGAAAAGCTCCAGGTTAGGTGTGTCCCATGCGCATCTGTTCTTTTACAGCCTGGTGAGCTGAGTGATACCTTTTTGTTTTACTTTCAGTGTTGTCAGCAATTGTCTCTGTCCGTAGAAAACTGAAAGGTTTGTTATAAAGTAAGCAAGTATTATTAAATCCCATTAAAAAGAAGAATATAAGCAAACTACATAAGGCTTGGACCAGTAAAGGTCAGATGCAGTTGAATGTATGCTTTTTCTCTAATTCTATAGAGAAGAGTCCTTTCACAGAGTACTAAAAGGTCAAGATCATCATGCTGCATCACTGATATTGTTAAATTCACTGCTTTGCTGCACCTCTGAGTGTGTACTCGCATAATAGAGGATAGGCAAATATGCCTATGCTGGTCTCCTTGGGTTGGAAAGTTTCAGCTGTAGTGTGAGGATGAGAACCGCATGGCAATCAGGGCAGGAGAGGAGAGCCTGAGAGCACCGCATTGGGGTAAGAGCTGCTGGAAGTTTATTCCTTATGGCACTGCATAAACGCGAAGGCTCCTTGAGCTGCTGGCATGCTGTAGACCCGCTTGCTGCAGCAGGAACACAAAACACATCGGGAAACATTAAAAATACGCTGGCTCTGTTTTATCAGACCAGCGCAGCCCCGGCCTCTCCCCTCACTAATTGCCTGCAGTCGCATCCCTCAGTTAGTGGTGCAGCTGACGGCCTTTTCTCCCCGGAGGCTTCCCCATAGGACGAGGAGCTGGTGGGATGCGCATCAGGAGCTCATCCCCCGGGAGCTCGCTGCTGCGGTGGGCAGGTTTAGCCTTGGGGAGGAGCCGCGGGGGAGGGGGGGCGCAGGGTGTGGCACCCACCGCCAGCTCCCCCTGCAACTGGGCTGGGCAGGGCTGGGGCTGGCTGCTGGAGAGCTGCACCAAAACTGGAGAGGGCTGCTGGGCTCGGGGCTCTCTTCCCAGAAGGAGCAAGTGAAGGTGAAGCTGCAACTTATGTAATTTTTCATTTAATCAGGATGAAGTCTTTTCTTGTCTGTAGTGGGAACCTGCTGAATATTTAGTCGTTAATGAGAAATAATTGTTATTCAGAGATTTTTCTTTCAAATCTGGGAAGGGGTAGGTGATAGTAGATTTGTCCCACAGCAGCATGGTCGCATCTATGTTTGTTATGTTTGTTGTATGGTTGTGAGTTCCATGGGGGTTATGCGTGGTTGTTTTCTTAAAATATGTAAAATGACACTTTTTTTGTATTTCAGGAAGGATTTTGAGTTAACAGAAAGTTCTTGAAATGTGTTAAATGTGTTATTCACGGTGGGTGACATTCAGACTTGTTTCATGGAAATCTCATGTACCAGTAAATGACTGCTTGTTGTCTGAGGGAAAACGTCAAACCATTTATAAGTGGTTATAAAAGACTTCTTGTCTCTCATGAGATGAACCATCAGCTTTATTTCTTGGGCTACAGCATTTTCAACACAAAAGTGTGAAACTATGTGACTTTGTCACATCAAAATACATCCTTGGCTGAGAATCTGTGTGTGTTCAGTGCATGTTTAATATAAGTTGGGCTTTGAAAAAAAAGGGTCAGTCTATGCAGGGAGGGCAGTTGTGAGTCTGCAGGATTGTGTTTTTTCAATGTGTATAGCATGGCCCTAGGATTTTGTGGTTTAGCATCTTATTTATCACATTTTTACAGGAAATATGTTATGACTGCAGTGTTTAAATGTTCAAAGTGTTTTGTTCAAACAAAATTTCTCTCTAATCAAGTGAGTATAAATGCATGCATATAACTGAAAAATATGATTGCTGTCAACTAAGCTGAAAATTAGACTGAAAAAGTGTTTATTCTGGATGATGGATTGTTTCTATTTTGTACAAAAGTTGTAGAGCATAAGAGTGTTACCCAGAACTAGACTTAAATAAGCATCACTAAGCAGTTTGAGTCAGTAGCATAAAGGAAGTCTTTAAAAGGGATGAACCACTGGAAGAATGATAGATTAGCTAGCTTTTATAGCATGTTTCTCTAAATTTTCAATCTCCAGTGTTAGCCATTTATAATGGCTGGGGAATGGTCCAAGTCTAAATGAGTATATGGACACATAGCACTGCCTCTGTCAATAGCTGGCTTGAAACACCCAAAGAGAAAGGCTTGTTTTCCTTGGGAAGATCGCAGTTTCTTAAAGGGAACAGCCCAGGTAGTGGAAAAGAGGAGCAGAAGCACTTTCCATGGCATTGGTAAGAGAAAAACCTACAGGCCCTTTGCTCCCTCCCCTGCCACTCTCAATCGTTGTCACCATCACCATCAGTGCAGAGGAAGCTCGGGAGGATTGCTGAGGACTGAGTAGCTCTGGAAAAGCAGAAATGGGTCAGTATTTGGGACGACTGAGTTAATCTGAGGCAGTGTGCTGTATAGACAGCAAAATCAATATCTCCTGCACCCTTCCTGAGTAATTGATATAATGCAATTTGAGTAATTGTCAGCTTTTTCTCTCTAGAGGAAAATGAAATTTTTAAATTTTACTTTGTATCAGTGGAGCTGACTGTTCTTGTATAAAGTGGGTAAAAGCAAAAAGGAAGGATAATCCATTAAATCATGAATCTATTTGCATCCTATGGGATGTGATACATGAAAGACTATTACATAAATGAAAGTTTAAAAAGTTTAAAAAAAAAGGGGGGGTGTGGGATTTTTTACATAGACCTCATCAATTTTTACCCTTTCCTTTATAGATCTTGGAAATACTTTGTGTGCCACAGACAGAGACTCCTTTTCAGTGGCTTCACTATCTATCAAAACTAATCTGTTGGCAAACTGAGAAACAAAAGAAGTACTGAAATCTGCATGAGGATCACCCACCAGGTGTTTGATCCCACTGAGAAAAGTCTTTCAGTTTAAAGGGTTAAAGAAGAATGTGGAAACTGGGGACTCGGACCATGTGTTGGGGGTAAAGGGCTAGAATAAATGGAAAGCATATGTGGATATTAAAGAAAATATTTTCAGGAAGGGTAAGGGAATGTGAAGAGAAAAAAGCAGGATACAGTTTTGAATACCTGTTCACATGTGGGTATTTGTATGAAACAGATGTTCATTGGCAAGTGGAACAGGGGGAAGCAGTCACAGCATTGCTCTATTAGGTGAGACTAGTGAGAAGAAAGCCCCTGTGTGGGATAGAGAATGGTTGATGATTCTAATTTAGGGCTGTGTTAAATTTGGGACTACCAAAGTGCCCATTGCCTGGTTTTTACAGCATCCTTTTTCCCAAAACAGGAGTTGGTTTTTTGTTCCCAGATGCAGGTAGCAAGTGAGTGATTAATTTGAGGTGGCAACAGCTGACGCTGGTGAGCTTTTGTTTGGAGCCCTGTTGATGAACAGTGGGATGTTCGTGGGATTGAGGTAGGGAAAACACCTGGCCCTGGCCCATACCAGACAAGGGCAAGCTGCACACTTAGGCCTGTGGTTTTCTTCTGCTCTGTAATTGTGTCTGCTCGTCCAGTCAGGAGGCTCTTGCCTGCATGTCCCCTCTCCCTGGCTGCAATCACTGGCTGGGTCTCCCTGTCTTTGGGCTCCTTGGTGGAATCCCTAATGGAACCCTATCCTCTGGCACTCTCCATTTTTCCCATCACCCAGGAAAGTGGCCAAGTACCTGGCCACTTGCTTGCTTCTCCTCCTCCTCATCTGGGATTATTCCTTCATATTCCTCATCCTCAGAGCTTCATCCCTTGCAGCAGCCCAGTCGCAGCACTCTCCACCTCCCTGGAGGAGGTGAGTAAATCCTGGGAGACAGCCACATTCTGGAGTGCACCAGCAGCCCTTTCCCTGGTGGCAGGAGGCGACACCACTCGTGGTGTCTGGGGGACTTGACACTGCTGGTAGCAATGGAGCAGGGGGACTCCTTGGTGGTGGAGGTTACTTTGTTTAGTCATTATGAATCTGAGGGCAATTATGTGTAACACCTCCAGTTCCCTAGGACGTACTGGCTGCAAATAAAATCTAGTTTAATAAGCCAGGAAATGTAAACAGGCTGCGAAGAACTGAAGAAGGGAAAAAAAAAAAAAAAACAAAACCAAAAACACACCAGCTCTTCCAGACCTAGGAAACATATGTTTGTACTAACTGAGAGACCTGTTCTTGCACCCTGACTCATGTTGGGGAGTATCCTGGTCCGCCAGTCTTCCCACGGAAATCGGTAAGCCTGCTTGTGAAGCAAGGCTCAGTTTGGTTTAGGTGGAGGTATCAAAATCTTACCCAGCCAAATTGTAGCTTATGTTAGGAAGCTGAAATCTTTCTAAGGACACTGGAAATATTACTTCACCAGGTGCTCTGTATTTATCACTGTTTTCTTTCTATTAAATTACTGCTGTTGCAGAACAACTGTTGGGGCAGACGGAGCTTAGCCCCTCTGCTCCCAGCACAGTGTGATTCCTGAAGGTGCCCCACAGATGCACTGGAGTCCATACATGGACATATGCATATATACAAAGAGAAATGCCTGTGATAATTATTTGTAGCAAAAAAATCTGATACCTCTGCTTTGTTTCTGGTAGTGGTTCCTAATTTTGCATATCAGTAAATACCATGTTTGGTAAAGACAGTGGGTGATGTATAAAAGTGTGTTCTCAGGAAAGCAGGGTCTTTTAGATTGGTCAGATGGTCTTGATAGTCCAGGCACTGGTTGCACAGAGCCCTCTGTGTGCGGTGTCTGGCACCGGCATTGGCCGGAGGGGTTGGGGAATGATGGACAGCTGCCTTTTGGAGGTCAGCATGTCACTGTGTCTTGAAGCAGGCATAAAACACAGGTCTCACTTCCACCTGAGGGGCTGGCCCAAGGCGCAGTGGCTTCTTGTGAGCAGGTTTCTTACTGGATCATTTTTAATGATCGCGCAGTTTGCTGACTCCACCAAGTGGTTTGGTGTGGCTGACGTGCTGGAGGGAAGGGATGACTTTCAGAGGGACCTTGACAGGCTTGAGAGGTGGGCCCAAGTGAACCTCTTGAAGTTCAGCAAGGTCAAGTGCAAGGCCCTGCACGGGGGTCAGGACAAACCCAAGCTCAAATACAGGCTGAGAGATGGATTGAGAGCAAGCCTGAGGAGAAATACTTGGAGGTGTTTGTGTAAGAGAAGCTCAACATGACAGCAAGGCATGATCACAGTCCAGAAAGCCAATAGCATCCTGGGCTCCATCAAAAGCAGTGTGGCCAACCAGCTGAGGGATGGGGTTCTGCTCTCCTGAGACCTTACCTGGAATATTGCTTCCACCTGGGGTCCCTAGCACAGGAGAAGTGTTGGAGCAGATATAGAGGAGGCCCACAAATGTGATCAGAGGGCTGGAGCACCTCTGCTAAGAAGACAGCCTAAAAGAGTTGGGGTCATTCAGACTGGAGCAGAGAAGGGTCTGGGGAGACTGCATTGGGGCATTTAAGGGGCCTTACAGAAAAGATGGAGAGACTTTTTACACAAGCATGTACTGATAGGACAAGGAGGAATAACGAGGTTTTCTAGAGAAGTTGCGGAAGTCCCATCTCTGAAATAGAATCATGGAATATACTGAGTTGTAAGACCCCATCAGGGATCATAAAATCCAACTCCTAGACCTGTCCAGAATGCCCCAAGATTCACACCATGTGCCTGAAAGCATTGCCAAAGGCCAGGTGTTCGAGGCTGAATGGGGCTTTAAGCAACCTAGTCTAGTGGAAGGTGTCCCTGTCCATGGCAGGGGGGTTGGAACTTGGTGAGTTTTAAAGGTCCCTTCCAACTTAAATTCTAGGATAATGGCAGTATGTTGCTACTTTAACCACGTGTCTCACTGGGCAAGTGCTGTTGTAAAATCTCAGGAACAACCCTGGAAGGAAGAGGCCAGATGTAGGATTGAAAGGTGAAGTGAGATGACAAGGGATTTTTTTTTTAACCTTGGAATTTGTCTTTTCCATTTCTTCTATCTTTTCCATTTAGATCATTCCAGAAGACTAAGGTTTTGGTCAATTATATGTGCTTAAAGAGAAAACACTGTAATGTAGTTTCCACTGTACTGGAGCATTATTCTTGTACAGCTGGAGCTGGCAGCCTTTCATTCCTTTACCACCTCCTTTTTTCTCCTAAAAATAGCAGCACACTACAGCAGTATTACAGGAGAGGCAGAAGAACGTTTCCTGAGCAACAATTTTTGCCGGATAGTGGTTGAGGTAGCATCAAGAGCAGATTTGGGGGAAGTTGGAGGAAGATATAAATAGGAACAGAACAAAATGGGACAAAGATAAAATTGGTACGGAGAGGATGAGGCTGGTCAGTGAAAAGCCTGTGGATGGTGATGTTCACTGGGCTGTGTAACAGTCTGCCTGGGGAATTGGGAGAAACCTCAGCACTTGAATCATTTAGGAGTTGTCGAGACAGAGCACTCGGCAGCACTGTATGGGTCGCAGACTCACGGTGCAGATCGGAGGCGTGGGTGACATGACCTAATTTTCATCTCTGATTTCTATGATTTATTAAAGAGTTTTGCAGATCTTCTCTTAGCAGGCTTAGAGCTGGAATTTGAAGCATGGCAATTAGGAGGATCCTTTAATACTGTGCCAGCACTGTCGGGGTTTCATCAGTTACTTGCAGGGCCAGTGTGCTAAGTGCAGAAAACAGAGGCTGGGGACAGGCTCTATGCCAGCTTAGATCTGGTATTGACAGTGGTTTGCTTTCTGTGTTCAGTCCTGCCATCAGTGCCACTACTAGTATTTGTGGATTATAGTAATCTATTCATGGGCTATAGTAGATATGTTGTTAAAAAAAAAAAACAAACCATCACCCACAGCCACTTCTCATGCCACCCTATTTAATGACACTCTCAAGGAATAGAGAATAGCTGATTTGTCTCACTATCCTCATCTTGGGAATCCCTTCGTGCCTGGGTTGGAGAAGCCGAGCCAGCAGACAATGCTTCTGCCCTCACTGGTTTTCCAAGATAGGGAGAAAAGACAGCACCCACTTTTGTCATCAATACATTTAAATACATTCTATCAGGCTTTCTGTCTGCATAAACAATGTACCTACTTTTATTTGCATAAACTAAATATGCTACACAATTATTGTGATGGTGAAATGCTGATATACTTGAAAGTATATATGAAAGAAATGCTGAAATTACTTGAAAGCTGAACTATACTTGAAAAGCCAACCTTATGCTTCTAAGTGCTGGTGCTAAGGTTCTTATTTCTGATCTGTTACCTGTTGGCCACAGCTCCTGTGAAGCTCAACCACACAGAATTTCATACTTAGGGTTTGAAAGTATTCTTTGACTTAGATTTCTTGACTTATTCTTCATTGTGTGAGCCTGAAACTGTTTTTCATACACTTGCATCATATATAAATGAGGAATATTTTTCTCCATAGCTTCTCTGCCAACATGATAATGCAGAGCAGTAAAGCCAGTCCTTTTCTCAGCCCTAGGGGACAGTGATTGAATTAAGGTTGCAGAGCTGAAGAATAAAAAAAGTTCCTTCCTTTTAAATTGTTACCAACTTCCCATTGCTGTGCTGTAGGAACAGACATAAAATGTCTCTTATCAGTACAGGGCAAACTGCATGGTTTTGGGGTTACCCATGGGGGCAAAATGGTTACATTGACCAGTAGGATACCAGCAGCTCCTGTAACAGTAATGTCTGTATTAAAGCAAACACTTTACCTGGCTTTGGACTTCCTCCTGCTCAAGCTCCAATGTTGTTTCAACCTGTCTGCTTTGCAGACACGATCACTGTATTTTCCCCATCCTTTGTTGCTCTGAATCACCTTGCCTCACCCCAGTAGGAGTTTGGGTATTGTGATTTATTTTCCTGTGTCCTGCATTTTCCATCATCTGAAGTGCCCCTTTTGAACTCTAGCCAGTGTGTCTTCTATCTAAAAGCAAAATCCCTGGTACAAAAAAAGATGCCCCCCATGACCTTCTGATCCTATGATGTTGCTTTGAAGAACACCATTGGTGTAGTTATGCCTCCTTCTCTAAACCAGTCTATGGAAGTCAATATGAGTGTTTGATATTTCCATAGATTAATAAGAAATCTTGCTGTGTTTTTTTTTTTTTTTCCTTTTCCTAAGTTAAAAAGTGCTGGCATGCACTAGAAGATGTGGCAGCAAAACATCATGTTAAAAGTTTTCTAATTTCATAAGAAGATACCCATTGCTATCTGGCTTCCAAGCAGCTGTAAAGGGATAAAACAGATACATTAACTACATACTGCATTGTGTGCTTCACTAAAAATGCTTTGCCACCTTTCTTTTAAGGCATGCCAAGGTTATCATTGTTCCTAACCTGCAGAACTGTGAGTGTGCTTCCTTGATAGTGTCCTCTGTGCCTGGAATGTTGTTGTAAGAAGAAAAAGCTCTGCAGGATAGTATTTGGCAAACAGATCAAGGTCTCAGCCAAGGAAATACATTGTCTGTTCATTTTCTAAACAAAATTCACTCAGCTGAAAGCATGTGTTTTGTATCTGGTTTCCACTGGCTGTATTTTGATTTTGTAAAGTAGATGTGATATGCAATTATTTCTGCAAACGTGATGTTGTTTAAAAAACACTAGTTGTTAAATATTTCTTAATTAAATGTTGGCTGCTGAGTCTGAAAAAAACTGTCCAGAAATTCAGAAGGGATAGCACAAACATTAACAAGAGTCTGAATAAGAGTTTACATAATGAATAGAATTATTTCCTACTTAAAAACATACTGCAGATGTGGGCTGAGCAGAATTCACTCTTTGACTAATCTCATGTTTAAGCCCAACAGCTCTACATTTCCAGGCAAGGAATCCTGCTTTATGCTGGCATTTAGTCTTCCTTTTAAGACCTTGGATAGCCTACTCTTAATCTACTATTCTGAAGTTGTGGTGTATGGAACTCCCATTTTATAAACACTGTGGAAATTTTTAGAACTTTATTTCTTTCTCAATTCTGGTAGGACATGCAATGAGGAAACTATTGATCACTAATACTAGAGACGCATAAAATTGGGACGTAAGAGTAATAATATAGCATTGCTTAAGATAACAGTTCTGAAAAATGCATGATATTTTCCAGAACTGAGGTGACAAGGCATGATGACAAGTGCATTCCATTAGAAAAAGGCAATTCCTTGAAAACTTAGAGTAAGCTTGGAGTATTTCACAGACACACCTAATAAGCTGAATTGGAAGGGACCTTCAGGGATCTTCAAGTCCAATTCCTGGCACAATCATCAGACCATGTGCTTGAGAGTATTGTCCAAACACTCCTTGAACTCTGCCAGGCTTAGTGCTGTGACCACTTCCCTGGTGAGCCTCTTCCAGTGCCCAACACCCTCTGGGTGAACCTTTTCCTAATGGCTATCTGAAACCTCCCCTGACAAGGCTTCAGGCCATTCCCTCACGTCCCATTCCTGGCAAATGAAGTAGTGACTAGCAACAGGTAAAGTTTTCATTCAGTTTCAAATAAAAAGCTCCTCAGACTCCTTAGTCCTCCCTGTCAGAGCCACAAGTACAGAAAACACAACTCCTTCCAGGGGCAGATAAAGGCCTCAACTTTGTTTCTGTCACCATCCTTGCAAACCACAGTATTTCTTATCAGTGGACCTGCCCAGAGACCTCCCCTGCTTTGGAAAACAAAAGGTGGGAGGTAGCAGTGGGGAAAGGACGAGGTGCTGGGCCCTCCTGGCTGTTGTGCTTGCAAGGAGCAGGACTTCACCCTGTGGTGCTGCAAGACAAGGCTCCCCCTTCTCGAGGATGTTCTGCAGCAGCTCCTGGGGCTGGTGGCTGACTGCCTGCCTGCTCCGCTTGGTCTTTTGTCGTAGGCGCCGCCAAGATGAATAATTCAGTCTGTCAGGTGAAAATTTAAATTGCATCAGTCACACCTCTTCTAGAGCTATCCTGTGATTAAAAATGACAAATGGGTTTCAATGAAACACTGTTTTCATGTTCTCCTAACCTCTCAACACGTACGTGTTTGAAGCTTAAGAGTGTCACACGCACTCTTCGAAATCTGTCTTTAAAATTATATGTTTAATGTAAGGAGGGAGAAAAGTTTCACCTGTACTTTAGAGAGAACTGAAAGTGTATCCATTTTCACCTAAAATATTGACTTTTCTTACCTTGCTGCTAGGAACAAAGCCATTGCTGTACAGGCTTTGCATTTCTGCACCTGTCTGGCATGATCTCTTTGCTGAGAAGTGATGCTTTTAGACTTGACAAAACTTAAATGATTAATCTGGTAGCCTACCAAAATAGCCTTACAGTAGTTGATAAATCCTGCACAGTTATGGAAATCCATTAAAACCTTAATGTTGAATTGTTAATCTCGAGCAGTAGTATAACATGAAAAACCAATGCACTCCTTTGCTGGAGGGGCCCCACTTTGTTTAAATGGCTGTTAACTTCCAGCAAGGTTACATCTCCATCCTCTATGAAACCAGCCTGCGGTTTCATCAGCATGAAGGCGGCATCTTGGCACTCAATTTTACTCTGACACGTGAGGCAAAAGTCAAAACCAAAGCATGCTGTTACTCCTGAGCATGTTGAAGGAGACACTGAGGTGGCTGATCCCGAACATCCCTGAGCCTTCATCAGCAGACTGCAGGCTCTGGGCTGTCAGGATTGCCAGCTGGCACTTGCCAGTCATGCTATGAGTGGAGCCTGCTCGCTGTTTTTGGTGATGGTTCTTCGGCAGTCAAGCAGATGTTGCCCTACTCTACAACAGATAGTATTTGGAGATAAAGGCTCCTGGGTTTTGGTGGGCAGAGTTGCTCTGGGATTGAGGATGATGTGCGTCTCTCCAGCGTGCAGGTTTGGGCTGGGGAAACCTTTTGGAAGGCTCAGCAAGTGTCCCAGACATTTGGGGATTACAAAAATAACAGCATTTTGTGGCTGTTTGGGTGGGTTTTCTTGTAGTGGATGTGGAGGGCTTGTGGATGATGAGTCTTTGAACCCCACGCTGTGTTCTCCCCAGGTGCTGCACTGCCTTCACCTGCTTTGTTCAGCTTCCTCGGGGTCTTGTTATGTCACGTTACCAAAAAATACAGCATTAGCTTTAGACATCTCCCTTTTTCAACTGTGAAGCCAGTAATTTTCTTATAAAATATTAAGTCCTCTTGAACACTGCAAGAATAGTACCAGACGGAAATGTTGTCAACTAGCTCTGCTGTTCAAATAATCTCTTACATGAATGTGAAAAACACATTTTCAAGATTGAAGTGCTAACCCCAATTTACTGTTGCAATCTGAAGTAAGATATCAGGCCTTTCATTATTTTAATTCAGGCTCCTGTTTAAACTTTGGGCTTGAACCAAACAGCTTTGTAAATGCTGTTGGTTATAGAGCTCTTTCTAGTATATTTTCCATGCAAAATGTGTAAACACATGCAGTGTTTGTGCATCAGTTTTCAAGCTCTTTGCATTCCAGCTATTGGCACTATAAAAATGCATTAGTTTAATTGTTAAGATAATACCACTTTGCCATTTAATTTCCCTGGTAAAAGATGAGACAGTTTTTAAGTGAATGGAAGGTTTTTAGCCAAAAACCTGTAAGGGCAAGCGGCTTTGATTTTAGTCCATGGACTTGGAAATTGGAAAAAGAGCTTTTTAAGGACTACTTAGAAATAAATGATGGATATTGGTGCCATCTCTTAGTGTGTCAGCTGGAAAGTTTAATTATAGGCTGGGAAGTCAGTTAGGGATTAAGGAAAGTGGTAGCAGAAGGGGTGAATGTTAATGACAGCTGTTTGCTGTAGGCTTCAGTGAGGCAAAAAACATATAGAACATAAGCGTAGGGACAAACATATGCTGGCTTTGAACACTCAAAAACACCAGGCCTTTGTGCCTTGGCACGTGACACCAGTTTGAGGGAATTCGTTTTATCATCTCGCACTTGTGGAGCGGGGAGAAATTCTTTCTTTCAGTTTCAGAGTCCTCAGCACAGGGGAGCAACAGTGTTCACAGTTGGAAAACAGCACCTGGGCCAGGGATAAATATAAACTGGGAGAGAAGCATGTACTCATATCCTCATTAGGAGAGTGGAGTTGGCCTGAGAGAAGGGGATCCATCCAGTGAGATGTTTGTGCTGAGGCCCTGACATGCCCATGGCTTTGCTCTTGTCCCAAACAGCACGCTGCCTGTGCCTGCAAAGACCTGTGAACCAAAACAAGTTAGAAAACTCATGGCGCAGAGTGTAGGGTTTGTTGTACCTGGTGTTGCACACCAGGTACAACAAACATGCAGTTTGAAGGATACTCCAAATCCTTTTGCTTCTGAAAGCAATACATTGGGAAATAGTTCTGCCTCTGCTCAGAGTACCCATAAATCCCATTGTACAGGTCAGGCACTCCTGCTGAGTTTAGAAACACTGCAAAGGGCGAGGTTGGTTACAGCCATCACAGGGTAAGGCTGAACCAGTCTCCCTGTTCTGTCATTCTCCTAGGTACTCAGTCTAGGTTTTTCATTCAAGTACATTCAGTCTGTTCTGAAAATAGCTAAATAGCTTTTCTTTTTTCTTCTATGGCACAGGTTTTTCACTATATAAATTTTGTTTGAATGAAGAGGAGTTGGAAGGGATGTGTGCCAGTCTTAAGCTTGCTAGGTGCATACATGACTTAACAAGTCTGCTTTCTAACAAAAAACTGCTTTCTGCAGTAAGCAGATGTCATCCTCTGAGAGGACAGAGAATGATAACATAAGCCATCTTTTGAGAAAAACAAAAATTCCCCCCAAAAAATCAAACACACCCCCCCCACCCCCAAACCCATGAAACAAACCCAACCACCCCACAAAACCCAAACCAAAACTCCAGCCTTTTTGTTTTGAAGAGTGTTTGAAACAGATGTGCAATCGTGGCTTGTTGGTGTTTCAACTCTTAGAGAAGTTTGGATTTATCATTTTTGTATGTGAGTTTTAAAATTGCCTTCTATTCAGCCATAGAAGTAGACCTCCTGTACCTTGCAGACAGCTATGGCCACAGTATTGGAGGATTAAATTCAAAGAATCATCTTCTCCATCAATATTGAACTAAGCTGAACATGTGTGTTACTTATAATACATTTCATAGATTTATAGCTGCACATGATCTTCCTTGACAATTTAAACTTGCAGTGCACAGAAATGTATTTAGTTTAATAAGCTGCAAAACTGTCTCCTATGAGACTTCTGGGTGTTACAACACTGAGGTTGTTGCAAAAATAATTCAGGCTGTCTGCACTTACTTGCATGTGACCAACCAAAATAAATGTATGGCTGTGGTGTATAGGGTGTACAGTTGAGTGCTTGAAAAATAACAAAATAATATTAATAAAAAAATTGGGAGCTTTTGGATGCTTGCCAGTTTTGGTTACAGCTGGAGCTGGGTGGTTGAGTGAAGGGGCTGATGGTATCTTCTGTCCTGGCTGGCTTTAGTGGGTGCTGGGTGGGTGCAGTGGCTTGTGGGCTCCCTCTCTGGCCCAGCTGCTTCCCACGGAGCAGGGACAAAGGTATTTACACCTCTTGTTCTTGGAGAGCTTACAGTGCATGGGAAGCTGTCTGACGTTGGACAGAAAGCACTTCATGTGCTATTTAAAATGCTGGACAAGAATTCACAGCAGGCATTTCCTGTCATCTGAAGTGTGAGCAGAGGAAAAAGGAAAAAGCCCTAATAAAATGCATCTCACTTTAGGGATGGTGAAGCTGAATAGTTGAACCTGTGTCACTTAAGGTTATGTCAGTGCAGGTCAAGTGCTGAACTGCAGATGAAATATTAAATAAAAAGAATCCTTGCCTTTTTGAAGGCAGTACACTTTTACAAGACTGTAAAAGATTATAAATGGGGTGAAACAGGGAAGAACCTCAAATGTGTGTGGTTTGGAAATTGTGCCCTTCATTGTGTGCCTGCATGTGAGCAAAAGAAATCTCTAACTTGCTCAGTCTGCAGGCTGCTGTGGTTTTCTGGGTAGTTTAGTTTTGGTGGTTTTTTTTTTTTTCCTCCAGTTGATTCTTCTCCCCTCCTCCCCCTGCCCCTCCAAGTCCCCCTTGGAGAACTCGTTAATTGCAGCTGTAATGCTGAGGCTTAGATGCAGTTCTGGGCACACATGACCCTGCCATGTTCCCGGTCTTACTTACTACTAATGGATTAGCCAAAAAAGAAAGTCTCAGAACCCCACCCTGAAATATTGCAAGCTGCTTTTCTTAAGAACTCCTAAATATCCAAGCCCACACTTGCATCCACTTAAGCCAGCTTGAACTAGCTTCTCTGCAAGTTTTCAGTTGTCTGAATGCCAGCCATTGTCTCCCACTTGGATGGAATGAAGCAATATCCTATATTGGCCTGTCAGCTCTTCCTTGACTTTGTGCCCCCGAGGCACTTTTACTCTCAGTACCAAAGGTAGGAAGAGAAGGTCTCCTTGGTAGTGTAACATAGGCTGGGGTTTTGTTCCCTCCTGAGGTACCAGTATTGAAATTGTTCTTAAAATCCATATTAAAGGAACCAGTGTCAATCTCTCTCTTTATTTTTCCATTTTGTCATTGCTAAGGCAGAGGGTGTCGTTCATTTCATGAGCGTATTACGATGCCCAGAATTAACCTGAAATTGCAGTCTTTCCTCACCATTTAACTTTTGGTTCAGGAAGGGTTGAGGCAAACGTTTGCCAGCATACTGAGAGGAACCTGACACTTCTGTTGCAAATAACTTTTCCCCAAAAGCACTGCTTGCCTTGGAACAGTTTGGGCTCTGGCTTGCAGCCATGGGTTCACCTAAGCATGTTACACGAAGTGACAGGTAGACAGAGGTAATACATATTTTAATGTGCTTGACTCAGCTAGAGACCATAAAATGAGGTAGACTAGACTTTCCTTTCCTAGCAGATGTGAGCTTGCTCTCAATTTATTAATAAGTTGTGACACTGCCAGCGGTGCCACTCAGGTCGGCTTAATGGCCCTGTGGCTCTTGAAAGTGGAGAAGAACTTTTGAGTTCCTGCCTTGTTTGGAAGGTGTTCTCAGCTCCTGTGAAACCATTACAGCAAACATGCTGGGGGTCAGCCTGGCCAAGTTTCAGATGCCCCCAAGACCTGTCAAGGACCTGGATTGTGTATGTCAGCAGTGAGTTGAAACTGTAGGTGAAAT
This sequence comes from Fringilla coelebs, assembly GCF_963513975.1. Lineage (NCBI taxonomy): Eukaryota > Metazoa > Chordata > Aves > Passeriformes > Fringillidae > Fringilla > Fringilla coelebs. Next base: position 50,950,203 of record NC_140028.1, on the reverse strand, counting down.
TGGAAATGTTTCCAATTGGTACTCCCTAATATTTTAATAAATATGAGAGAATAGTGGCATGAATGTACTTTGGATACAGGGAGCTGCAGTTGTTCTAACATAAATCATGTGCACTCCTGTCACTGAAACTAGATCTTGTATGATAATAAATGCTTTAATTTTTTGAATGATACCCATCAAAAGAAAAGGGACTTTGTAAGTATAAAATTTTTAAAAAATCAAATAATATCTAGCTAGTAAGTAGGGCTTTTTCCTCACTTTTTTTTGGATAAAATGTAGCTAAGTTAGTTTAAATCCACTATGGAAATCCTTAGGCAGCAGTGTGGAGAAAACAGTGTGGGATCATGAATGAATCAAAGGTTAAAACTGAGTTGATAATTGTCATAATATGGTGAAAATATTGAACTCTTTGCTAGCTGGAGGTACGAAGAGAAGTATTGTTTTCAGACATAAAGCTGTCCTTGCAAGCTGTTCAGTATCAGTAAGGACAGCTGATCTTCAGCTGAAAGTAGGGTTTGGATGCTGTTGCTCTGGAAAGAGGTGAACTGATGGCAAAGAGAACAGAGCAGAGAAGAAAGAGCTTGAGAGAGGACTAAAAATAGGAGTGCCAGAAGAGGCAGAGGAGAGAGTGGTCTGAGGGGCAAACAGCAGCTGTCTGCGAGCTGCAAAGCCATGCTCTGCATCCACTATTGTCAGGGTGAGGAGAACTCAGTACATTTCAAAGGGGAAGAACTAGGTCAGACATTTGGGAAAATTTTCCCAAACAGCAAGGCTGGGAAGCCATTGCAGTAAACGGCCTATGGGAAAGATGTAAACTTCAGCATTGTGGGGTTTTAGTAACAGTTGACATAAATATATGTCAGGTAGAGATCAGGCAAGGCGGGCTGGGAAGGGACCATGGAGCATTGCAGTCAGTGTGCAAGGCGAGCTCCCTAATTAAGATCCAGTGTGCATCTGATGTGCTTGGTTTGTGTGGTACTTTTGGCATGCTTACATGTCTGTGTCCTCAAAGGAAATGTGGTGACTGCTGCTGTAGGGATCATTAATGCCATTCTGGAGCTGGGGGGAGAGTTAGTTGGTTTTTGCTTCTTTGCAAGCCTCTAAAGCAATGATTCCTTTAGGGAAAGGTGTCTGTGGCTTCAGCTGTAGTAAAACACATGTATATAGTGAAGGTGACAGAGAGCAGAAGGGGTTGGAGCCCAGCTGCAGGGTACCACTTCCCTGGAGCATTCAGGACATCCAGGGAGGGGGTGGATTACCTCATTCATTTTTCAGTTCAGATGTAAGGGCCCTGTGAATATTGGCATGGAGTTTTGTGTCCCCATGGAAAACAGACTACAGAGGGAGCAGAAGAGGGGAAGGAGAGGTGAAATGTGACTCTCTTGTTAATCTAGCATCAGACATAGCTCTAGGAGGAGCTTGTGGTTGTTGAGTCACCGTTCATGATGCTTTAGGGACTAACTGTATTTCCTACATGTTTATTAGCTCCTGAGAAGGTTGAATTGTGCAGTAAGGTATCAAAGTTGTTTGATATGTTAAACTTTGAAATTATAAATGCCTTTCTGAGCAAATTTTCCAGTGAGGAGTTAGACAGTTACCCAGTTACTTTTTTAATTTTTCCACCTAGTATATGGTGTAGAATGTAAATGAATTTTACATGCTGTGACCTGAAGGGTACTGAAGGAAATGGATTGGTATAAAATAATCATTAGTTACAATGCACAGCAGTCCTTTGTCACTTGGCCAGTGGCTCTTGCATAGGTTCCTGCATAAGATCAGGAGGAAAGATGGCAAAAGCCACTGTTAATGGACTTGTTTCACTGATTTGGGCACTTACCTCGTTAGCACATGCGACAAGTTTGAAACTCAGCACATTAAATAGGATCGGGTGTCAAAGTCTCTCACTTTGTTTCTGAATTGTAGCATTCTCCTTAAATTAAGGTAGACTGTAGTGACAGAATTAGTGGCCTTCTGTAGTGGACAGAATTTTTAGTCTTAAAAACACACCAAGAAACATTTAGCAAAGGTAGGTTTAAAGAAAAGTATGTGGGGAAGGAAATAATTTTAGAGTAATTTATTACAGAGTTTGCGAATTGCAGCATCTAGCTTAATTACCTTCACTTCTCCTCTCAAATTATGAACTTGCTACAGAACATATATTTTTTATTATCATTTAAAATGTTCACTTTCTGTTGAGTAACCTATATTTATGTGACTTACTTTTTTTAAACCCTCGTGATTTAAAAGCTGCAAAGAGCTTTTCTTCTAGTTTGTCCATTCTTCCTTGCCTTTTTTTTTTTTTTTTTTTTTTTTTTTTGTGATTAAGCTGTGTTACTGCAACTTTCTGCTTTCTTGTTTTCCTCTCCTCCCTCGTTTTTTGTTTTCTGACCGCTGGCTTGTGGGGACACTTTAGGCCACCTGTCTGTCCCAATTGCCTCAACCCCTTCTGTCCTCTCTGAGCTGCTGTCGTTTCTGTGTGTCTGAACTCCAAGAAGGTCATACACATTGCAGAGGAATTGCCAGATCTGGTGACATCCATCTTCAAAGACAGCATAATCCAGTATAACACTGGGTCAGGACTATATAATGTAATTACTGTGGAGCTGTATGTGGAGCATTTCAGGGTTTAATAGGTAAAAAGGGTTAGAGCCTCTTTAAAGAAAGCTATTTTCTTTGTCAGGCTGTATTGGATGCTGGTCTGCAAATCCTTGTAGTATGGTGTAGCTGCACAGATGGTGAAAGATTTTGGCTTTACTGGATGTTGTGTGAAGACACAGAAAGCTTGCTCTTAATTCCCTACAGAGCTGTTAGTGCAAAGGACCCTCAGGACTGAACTAGTCTGCATTGGGAGGTGTGAAAGGAGCTTCCCCTGCTTTGGAAACATGAAACTAAAAAGGTTCTAAAACATCTAAATCCAAGTGTGACTGGCTCTGGAAGAGAATCCTGCTTTCTGGCTGATTTTAAGTGAGATCACTCTACAGATGCCTGGACCCACCATAAATTTACTTGTTGTTCGTGCATTTCCACTGACCAATTTGTTCCTAGAAGTCCCTGCTCCCACACTATCCGCAGATCCTGGTTTGCATCCAACACATGATTTTACAGCTGGTGTCTGTGAGGCATTAGGGCTGACTGCTGGTGTGTGCATTTGAGTTTTGGGAGTGGGAAATGTTGAACTGCATTTTCAGATGATGCTGGGAGATTGTTTTTGCAGTGACAGTGTAACCTGGAGCACACGTGTCATGGGCTAGCTGCTGGTGCCAACTGAGCAGTATTTTTGTAATCTCTACCAGGTAATTAAAGCTCTGGGGAGCATGGAGATCCCAGAAGAGTTTAGGTATGGAAACCTAGCTGTCTGATGCCATGGGTTTGGTTGTTTAGGCACACAGGATTTTTATTTGTTTGGGGAGTCAGTGGTTTCCTGATGCAGTGCTCCATAGTGGAAAATCTTTTACTTGATATTGCAGGATGTGTTTTATATTCACAACTGACATGAATGCCCTGGAGATTAAAATTAAATATGAAATGAATAATCCATTTCAGAAAAACAAAAGCTATTACAAGTAAAAACACTGTGATGCCTCACCATCAAGTAATCTTGCTGCAACAGACCCATTTAGTGCCCTCAAAAGTTGAAACACAGAGTGTAAAATTAGTGTTAGTATAGGAAGGAACAAAAGGAAAAGAGGAAGATGAAGTAGCAGCAATTTTGTTCCCAGGCCTCAGCATGATGGCTCTCATCACACAGGGCTGCCTTTATTTAACGAGGACCCAGCATGAATTCAGGGTGGTTCCTCTGCATTTTTTTCACTGCCTGTGACTTCTTCCTTCCTTTGGCATCTGCCTGAATTTTTTAAGTTTTCTCAATTATTTTAATCCAGCATCAAGGAATCCACCTGGAGCTCCTAGAGATGGAGAGCAAGCACTGCTCTGGGATGTTGTGGGGGAAACCATTGCTCAAGCATCCTGCCTTGCGTAACCCGGGTCAGACATCTGCTTCTGAGAAGAAGTGATTCATGGCCCCCTTAGAAAACTGCCTTTAAAATGCTCACTTCTGGGGAGGTTTATGGAAAACCTGCTGAAGCTGAGCGTGCTGCAGGGCAGCAGTGCCTGTGAGCCTGTGCCAGGCTGGGAGATGGGAGCAGAGCTTGCAGCCATGGTGCTGATTTGTGTCCTGCTGGGAAGGAGCAGTGCTGGACACTGGGAATGGCTGTGGCCAGCTGAAAGAGGCATCAGGCCACTGGCTACAAAATGTCTGTCTTCCTTTCTTCCATCCCCAAACCACACTGGATTGGAAAAAAGGCCACAAAAACATAAGTGAATTCCCTCCAAACCATAAAAATGGGGGAAAAGTATCCAGTCACTGAAAAAAAAATCCAAACAAACCCAAACAAAAAAATTATACTGCTACATTGCCTTTATAAGTAAGTAATAAGCTGGGGAGGGTTTAATTTGTCAGCGAGCACTCCTTTGTGACTTTTTCAAGCCCTGTTCAGTAAAAGAAAGCAAAAAAGAAGTGGTTTCATTGCTGGACTCTAATTAATAAGATAAATCAGAAAAGTTGAGATTATATTTTTAAATTACACTTCAAATTTTTTTTTACTTCATAGGCTTTTCCATCCCCTGAGCTGGAATGATAAATATCTGGTCAGAGGGAGTCAGAAGCCCTTGGAGGAGATGGGCTTGATGCTGTGATTTGTACCTTGTCTGTCTGATCCTCTTGTTTCTCTGAGGTTAGGCAGGTCACCGGCTTGGGAGCACTGGAGCACAGTCTATTTAGGTACTGCATGAAACAAAAAATATTGTTCACAGGTGTTACAGTATTTTGGCCTGAGGGTAGAGTGATAATGTAGCACACCTGCCATGTGTCAGCTACCCCCATGCAACTCTTTTTTTTTTTTAAAGTTTGAATTGGTTCTATTTTCTGCTCAATATAAGAGAATATGAACTTTAATGATGTGATGCCTGAAGCACACTCAGCTTCTGTGACATTAAATACAACTTTTAAACAGTGAATGGTGCACAGGGAGCCCCATGTGAACATTCGGCTCCAGAGCAATTTAGAAAGGTCAAAACCTCATGTAAATGTAACCCAAGTAATCAAAGTCACTTGTTTGCAGAAAATCAGCCTGTGCCATCGAGGCATGTTTCTTGCCTTTTTACTTTCTGAATGAAGTATTTATCAATTGGTTGAAATCAAACTGCAACCAGTTTTGCTGTGGGTTTTTTTTTTTTTTTTGCCAAGATTTTTTCAGTGAAATGTGGAAATGAGAGGTGAAGTTGGGTGTGTTTATCTGCAATGCTCTCATGATCAGCATCTGTGGGATGTTGCTGTATTCTCCATTATGGGTTTCTTCATTTCCTTCTCCTCCTCCTCACATCTCCCTCCTTCCTGTAATTCCCTGTTGTTTCTCACTATACAGACTTACTAAGTTATTTGTGTGTTATTTCTGGTTCCCTTTACCTTCCTGCAATGCAGTATTTGAGTGGATTAAAGCTTTTTTGGGAGCAGACGTTTTGCTGAAGTCTGTATATGCAGCAGTTCATTGTGTTTCTCAGGGGTTCTGCTTTCACCTTTTGGTTTTTTTAAATGAGTAAAACAACTGTCAGGTTTGGGTTAAATTGTGCATTTCTACAGTTACACCCAGCACTCTCAGAGAGGTGTGTGCTTGCCAGTTTGTGTAGGTGAGATCTCCCAGGCAGGAGCCATCTGCAGGAACTGGCTTGAGTGGTGGGCAGTGGCTGTAATCAATGCTGCTTCTGGAGCTGGTGGATCAATCCTGGCAGTGGGGATGAGGGGGGCAGAGCCACCCCTCACTCTGTATGCAGGGAAGGGTGCAGCAGCAACTGCACCCCATGCCTGGAGACCTGAACAGAGAAATTAGTGGGAAAATGCAGTTCCCTTCTTCTGCTGGTAAATCCATGTTTGCCCCTGGGGAAAACTGCTTGGATCAGCAGGACAGGAAAAAGTGGTCCAAAACATGTTATGATGGCCTCATTTTTCTTCTCCTGTTCAGAAATTAGGGTAGCCTTGGGGTGCTCTAGGTGTTATGACCTCCAGAAGGTGATCTGGTGTTTTCAGGGAACCTGATCAGTCAGATTCTCCATAAACCTTGTGTGCAAGTGGGGCAGCAGAAATGGCAGTGATCCTGGCCTTTATTGCTGTGTGAAGCCCCCCATTCAGAGAGCAAAACAGACCCAGGTAATTTCATTGACTCATAGAAATTAAAGGTAAAGAGGAGACAAAAATGTCACCCTGTGCATCCAGGTGCTCTGAAAAGAAGCAAATGCATGCATTTTGTGAATTTAGGGTTGTCAACCAAAGTGGAAGAGGTAGCAATATAGAAGAAATCTTAATATCTTATGCTTTACAAAGTTGCAAACAGAGAATTTTGTTGCTTTTTTATCAGTAAGTGTCCCATGATGACTCCACACAGCTATAGATAACCTCTTCTTGACTGGCATTATAGTTGATGTGCTGTCTACTCTAAATCCCACTTGGTGCCAATCAAGCTCTTGCTCCACTGTTAGCAAATGCTTGATTACTTTCTGTCTGCAAGAAGCTTGAATGTATTGCAAGGCTTTTATCAGCCCCTCTTTCTATGCCCTTTCCCAGAGTAAACAAATCCAGCTCCTCAAATGTTTTTCCACTGGTCACATTTTCTAAAGCTGCTATTTTTCTTCCTACTCCCTTTTTGACACTCTTCAGTGCATATTTTTCAAAAAAATATGAATCCCAATCTTAAATATAATATGCTGTATACCTCTCCCTGGTGCTGCAGAAGGCAGAACACTTCCAGCATTATGTCCCACAGAAATTCATCAGACCCTCATGCTGCTTCATTCCTGCTGCCTAAGCCACATTTTCCTCACCACTTTTCACTTCTGAGGTCCCCACTGCTGCTGCCATTACCCTTACAGGAATGCAGTCAGATTCAGCACATATATGGTTTTCTTTCAGACTGCTTTGCTCTTTAGTCAGGAGAGGATGCCAGTGGTGTATCCCAGCCTCATCAGTGTGACACTGAGTATGGATCAGGCACTCTCCCATCTTCCACTGATCCCCAAATAGCTGTGGTTCCTGAAATCAATAAGTTTTTACAGGTTGTCATCATGGTGCTGATAACTTTGTAGGCAGGGTAGTCTGAGGTTTGGGTTCTTCTAATCACTTGTACACCTCTCTGCCCCCCACCCTTCCTTTTTCTTTTTGTGATAACATAAGCTATTTCTGTACTTCACTCATGAAAAAGTCATGTGGGGCTGTTTTAAAAGCCTTTCTAAAGATAGGCTCTGTCATCTGTACTACTCTGCTTCCTTTTTATCAGCTGGGACAGATGCCCTGTCAGAGGGAGTGAGAGAGGCATTACTCTAGTTTGACATGACTTTTTGATCCATTGATGTTGGCCATTTGTTGTGTTTTGTTCCTAATCTCATTATTTTTACAGGATTAGAAATCCTTCTGCAGTGTGCTCCAGTAACTTTGATATTAGAAGTGTTCTGGCTTTTCTGCTCCCACTTTTCCTTTGTAAGACTGGATGCTGTGTTTGGTCTTTTCATTTCTTTTAGACCTCACCTGGCCTCTCTGGCATCTGCATAACAGTGGTTAATGATTTAAAGATGATTGATGGTGGTTCCCCAAGCACTATAGGAATCTTTTCAGTGCTCCTGCTGTCTTGAAACCACTTGGCTGACTGATGTGTTTGCTCTGTTCTTCCCTTACTCCATCCAACCTGAACTTGCACATCCTGTGTGTCAAGTGAAATATGCCCCCATTATCTGGTCCCAGCTAGCTGCTGTGAAATGAGGCACTGGAGAATTCAGCCTTTCTCATATTTTATAACAGGCCTGGTTTTCCTTTTTATGTATTTATAGAGACTCTCTTCTTATTTGCCACATCTCTTGGTTAATTCTAAGTCACTTGGCATCCTAGTCTTCATTTCTCTTTTATGTTCATCCCTGAGTCATGTGTCTCTGGTTCTGCTTTGGTGTACAATCCCTTTTTGATATATTCCTCCCCTTCCCAGGTCCTTTCAAAGCATCTGACAGTTTCTGTCCCCAGGCTTTCTAGGTGAAGTTTCTCCAGAAACATTTGGCTGTATTTTCATTTTGTGGTGGTGCTGCCAAGGGATGCATGTGTGCCTGGGAGGAGGGAGTTTTGGGTCCTGACAGGTAACTCATGTCTGCATTTCCCTTTTTGTCCCCTTTGGAAGGTGTGTCTGGTGGTTTTAAGGTGCCTTCCCCATCTCCTCCAGATAATATTACTCCTTTCTTAGATGTTGCATCTGGTTTCCTTTCATCTCCATCAAGAATCTTTAAAGATATCTGTGTTGTGCGCCTTCCTAGAAGGCCAAACAAATATTTTAAATCATGCTATGTCTTGCAACACCTCCAACCAGCTTTTTTTATCATTGCTGATTAACACCTCCCTGCCCATCCTGCAGTCTCCCTTCTGCAGCTGTGCTTGGGCCCATGTCCTCTGCCACCACATCTGTTAAGTCATTTAGCCCGGAGCACTCTCTGCTGGCACGATGGCAACTCCTCCGGATGCTTAACACCGTTCTCCATCGGTTTTCCTCTTGTCTCTTTTCTCATTACTTTTTTGACTGTATTTTCATGCCTTTTTTTTTTTTAATATGCTGACTGTAAATGAGTTTGTGCTTCTATGTGTACATTTAAGGTGCAGTAGTGAACTCCCAGCGCAGCCAGCGTGTTTGCGCACTGAAGCGTAAGGGTTGTGCTTGCTGTGCTGGAGCCCCACAGCTGTGTCACACAGATGGGGTACCCTCCGTGCCCAGAGGAGGGCTGGTGCTTCCCCCTCCCCATCCTGGGGAGATCTAGCCCTCCCAGCTGAATCACCAGGCCCCCAAAGTCACACTGGTGCCAGAGAAAGGTGACAGGAGCATGCAGTTGGGAGGGGGCATCCAGCGGCCCATTTTGGGGTTGTTCCCTCCCATGTCCATTCAGGACACATCTCTGCAGGCCCTTTGGCTTGTTGATGTCCACTGAAGTAACTGTAAGGCCAGGGAAGTGCCTCTTCTGCCAGGCTTCCTGTTGCTGCTGGCAGTGGTGATGGGTCAAGAAAGAGCTGGTTTAACTCTTGGGGACCCTCTGCCCGGTGTTTGTGGCTTGGGTGCCTCCTGCTTGTGAGGGTGAAACTCCTCCACATTAAAGGGGATCAACAGAAAATGATTGTTTTCCTAAAAAGAAACCCAACTGGAATGAAGTGAGCCGAGGTTCAGGCAGTTTAATGAAAACAGTTTATATTTCAAGCTTAAAAGTCGGCGTTCTGGTGTGTATTCTTTTCTTGAAACATATATTGGCATTTCTGTCACTGCTCATTGCAGCAATATTGTTCTCCATATGCTCTTCTCATCAGCATCTCATCATTATTGGATAAATATGTCTCTCATTATGCAGAAAATTATTTTTGAAGTATGGAATCATTATTTTGTTACATAATTTCCAAATTTGGACCTTTGCAAAGATTTATAACAATCTTCAAGAATTACTGTAATTAAAGGAGAACTTTCCACAAAGAGAATTAATCAGATCAAAGAAGCATTTAAATGTAAATCATTAATCCATGCATTACAGGAAATAGTTAGTGGCTATGTATAGTTCATTTAATTATACTTGGTTCAATTTTGTTTTCTCATTACATCAGAATTTACTCGGAATCAATTTGCAATTTCTTGTCTAATGTGACTTCTGTTTGCTTAATATAGCAGATATTTTCCCTAGCATGTATTTATATATAAATAAAGGTTTATTAATGACTGCAGCGTTAATTAAACTGTGGGCTCTGCTGTCAATTAGTTGTGAATTTTGTTGCTCTGTGGATGCAGCACAGAAAGTCTGTGCTCTGAAAATGAGAGGTAGAGTGTCAAATTTTTCAATGTACGAATGTATACAATAGATTGGGGCTGTCACTTGCTGCAGGGGACCAGGAGACACAGAGGACAATATGGTTTGTTGTCCTCTTATGGAAAAAAGTAAATTATGTTCTCTAAGTCTGTAGTGAGTAATTGGTAATGGAAATGGGAATCCCCCAAGCTGCAATAGGTTGGTAGCTGAAGGATAGAAGGCCGAGGTGTTGGGTCAGGTTTTAGGATGTAGGGGTTTTGCATAAGTGGCTTGCAGGTTTTGTAATCTTTATGTAATGTCTTTGTGTAGTGTGAAGGTAGGAAAAGATTTGTTTTCTGTGATTTGGTTACATTATATATAAAATCATTATAGAATGCCATGTTGATTTTTTGAAGTTGTGTTTTAATACTTTGATATTATATTAATATCTATACTCCCTTACCTGTTGTCAGCAGCACTAAAGCACTGACATTTTAATATTTTACTGATATATTTATTTTACACTGCTGACAGTATACATACATTTTTAGCTTCAAATTTTAGTAGTCAATTAAAAGAAGCTAGTTTTGGGCTTCCCCTCTCCCCCTGCTCCTCCCTTTAATCAAAAGGCTTAATTTTCTGAAGCCAAATGTACTTTTGCTTTGGACTATCCAGTAACAGAGCATCTGTGTTAAGTTTGGACTCAGCTAATCTTTTGGAATCTTTGAATACTGGGTTGTAAGCCAAAGTGTAGCTATCCAAGAGCACATCTGGCTTGCATAGTATTACCTCATTTGTATAAGGTAGTGCTCCCAGTTTCTCTTCATTGCCTTGTTTTCTGTTTGCTGGAAAGGAGAATTTGATACAGAGGCTGTGCTGGCTACAGAAAAAGTTTAAGGAGCTCGAGTGTTTTCTTTCTTCCTGTGCTGAAATTCACATTAGAAGTCATGGTTTTGGTACATAGCCAGTTATAGTAAATAATCAAATAAAAATAAGAAATTCTCAGCCAGCTGGGAGCTTGATAAATGTTTAGGCACTACCAGCTATTCTGTCAGGTTTGCTGCATATAAACAAAGGTAGAGTAATATTTATGTTGGTAAATTTCTTAAGATTACTGTTATTTCTTTCAATAAGTGAAATTACCTCTTCCTAGGAGGATTGTTGTGCTACTTATAACAAATGAAATGCTGTCAGAGTTCATGTGGATAAGCAGCTGTTTGCTGAGGAAGGCAAAACAACCTATTGGTTTGCACTGAGAGAGGAATGTTGTTTCCTGCCTTGTAATTTAGGTATTTTCAACCCGCGCTAGATGGAAGGAGATAAATCTTAGCAACTGAGGAGCAAATCTTAGCAAATCTGAGGAGTTTGTAAGAAATGGGATTTGCAATGTGTTTGCTTTGCTTCTATTTACACCTGTAAGAGAACAGTGTGGGAAGAATAGTATTTTGTTCTCAGTATTTGTTATTAAACGTGCTGCATGCATGGGGAAATAAAGACATTTGGAAATGGGCAGCCCTGGGTTAATTAAATCCATCTGCTGTCTGACTAATGATAGTAATATTGTATCCAGGAAATCTCTTATGCTGAAAGATTTGATAAAGCACACAAAGTTTTCTAATAGAACACTCTTAAAGCCAGCAAGAACTCATGGAACTGGAGAGAAAACCAGTGACTCCTAGAGAGTAACTCAGTATTGTAAGGCTATGCTTCATGCAGGAATGTCCCAGAAGGATATAAGAACCTCATTTGTTGTTCCCTGAGATTCAAAATTATAACTGGCAGGAACAGTAAAACTTGCTTACATCTCATCCTACATTAAGTTGTGGTTTATGGGGTTATTTTAAATGTCTGTTTCCATGCTTGCAAACGGACCTGCTACACAGGCGCAAAAATGAGCTTTCAGAAGCATGGTGATGGCAACTGAAAGAAGACAGACTTTTGGTTAGTATTGGCTGGCAATCTGATCCTATAGAGAGTAATACCTCTTTCTAAAGAGAAGTATATATCATATAGCAAGTATGGTAGTTGCTTTTTATTTGCACTGCTCTAAGTAATATCACGAGGGGGCAAAAGTATTGCAACTTAATTCATGCATTACTCTTTGTATTGGTCATAGGTGCTCTTTCATATTGTTTGAGCAATGATTTTTGTAGCTGTAAGTTAGATTTTGGTAACTTCCTAATTCATGGTTTCTGGAAAAGAAAACTGAACACACAGTTTGAGTTTACTGCTATAATTATTTTGTTAATTTGCATTTCATGTCCTCAAGCACTTGTACAAAACAGGGTGGGTGTGGGCGGGGGCAAACTTGAGACATTTGTGGAGACCTGAGTGCTTTTAAAGCCAGGCAGATAGAATGAGTGTCAGATGAAGAATAGTTTATTCCACGTTGATTTGACAGATGGGTAAAGCAAAACTCTCAGAGATTAACATTGTTGTTCAATTTAATGTTTAAAGCATACAAAAAAGAATGGCTTAGGAGAATTGAACATGGAGGATGGGTTTGAGTGATCTGCATTGGAGGAACTTGTTTAGGCTTCCTTCACAGCAAATTGAAGTCGCTCTAGTATGTGATTTATCACAGCTTAAAGCAGGAATTTAAAATAGGTCAGATGAATCCCTCTCTGAAACGTCTGTTTTTCTGCTCTGCATTTAAAGTGACCATCTCAGATATGGACAGCCTGAGTTTGATTAAATGAGCACCTTTCTCACTGTCACATTTTAAGGCCCAAGTTAATTATTGCTTTTTGTAGATGCTAAGGACAATTAGTTAAATAACACATTTCAAAAAGTGGGTTTTTAAACAGTTGTGCCAGTTTGAGTGTAGAAATTTACGATGTGTTTCGAAACACGTGTGTCACATGTTAGTACCTTGAAAATGTGGCCTGAAGCATAAATCTGCCAGGTATGGTTTCTAGTTCTGCTTCTCTCTCGTGCTGTTTTGGCTGGCAGGGGGTGGGAACAGACACCCTCCCTCCTCACACACAGTGCAGGAGCCAAGCACAGGCTGAATGCTGTGACTTGCTTTGCTCTGCAGAGACATGTATTCACTGGAGAGCTTAGCCTTGAAAGTGCAGAATACACAAGTGAGTTTGAAAATAGTAATTGGCCTCGTTTATAACATTTTCTGCCAACCAATTTAGCTTATCAAACATTTAAGTGAAGAAAAAGAGAAAGGTTTGTGCTTCCCTTATGTCCTATAATAGACTTTTTTCTACTAGTAAGCATTGTAGTGTATACTAGGAGTTCACAGTGACTTCCTAGTAGGTGAATTAGCAGATGTATGTTTTGTGGAATCACCTGTAATTGCACAGTAGCCATAGTTACCAGGTTAAAGAAATCATATCCTGATGACTAACAGAAATACATTGCAGCAGACTGGTTTGCTTTCAAATTTCTTAGTAGCAAACTATTCAAGAATCAGTTTGTGAGGTCTGAGAACATATGAATAACAAACATCAACCCTTTGCTGAACTGACACAGTCAGCTTTTTCAAATCCTTGTATTGATAAAAAATCACAGTATTTATTTTAATGTTTGGGTTTGTGAGTATTTAGTTTGAGAATTGGGTGCCAGCCACATATTTGCAACAAAACTATTTAATAAATTAGCTAAAATTTTGAATGACTATTGCTAATATTTTCATTTTGATTTAGTACTGGACAAAGCTAAGTAGAAACATAGACTTTTCACATTCAATGAAAGTTGTGTTCCCTTTATTTGAAATCTAACACTTAGAATGACCTAATGGAAGTCTATATTTTCTTTTAGATGATCTAGCATTTATTAAGAAATGACAGAAACGTAGATGAACTCCAGTGGGGAGGACGGAACAGGTTTTAAGGGCAAATGTATGTTTGCACTGTTGTTGGTGGAGCCATTTCAGATGTTTCTAGTATGTGTAGAATCATAAAATAATTTAGGTTGGAGAAGACCTCTAAGATCATCTAGTTCAACTATTAATATATTGCTTGGAAGCATCAAAAGTACTTGAGTAGATTTCCAAAAGGGAGTGCAGATGTTGAGGAGCTTAAGTCTTATTGATTTCAATGTAAAGAACAAAAGATTTAATTTTTCAAATTTCCACATGGTTTAGAAACCCAAACTCCACTGGATTTTGTTAGATTTAAGGCCCAATGTCTTTCTCTCTATGAATGATGAACTATGTATTCTGTATTTAACTTGCACATAAGTCCTATGATGTCTGTGTATCACTATGTAGAACAAGATTTTTTGGCAACCTATTTTTCCTAGAGTATGGGTGCATTTAGACCTGGTATTTTGCACCAGGGAAGCTTTCCTAGGGATCCTGGTTGGGCCAGTGTGATAGGCACTTAAGTTTTAAAGGCTGAGCATATTAAGACTAAAACCATCTGATCTCTCCTTTTGTATGCCTAACTTACAAACTCACAGCCATGAGATTGTACTCAGTAGGCCTGCTCACCCTGTCTTGCAGAATAACCAACCATGACTACAGAATCGGGATCGGACTCCGAGTCCAAGGATAAAGAGCAGGATCAGGAGGAGAGCCCTGCGCAGGAAGGGGCGGCGGAGACCCAGCCGCAGGAGCAGCAGCCGCAGCAGCCGCAGCAGCAGCAGCCGAGTGAGGAGCCGCAGACCGAGCTCGAGCAGTTCTCGGCTGTGGCAGCGCACAGCACGCCGGTGAGAAAGGAGCAGGTAAGGCAGCCCATGCACACAGACTGGCTGAGCGCAACTGCCCCAGTACCCAGCTACTGCTCCCGGGGAATAGCCAGCCTGGCACCTGTGGAGTGCAAGTGTGTGTCCAGATACGCGTGGAAGGGTGTTTGATGGGATGCTGTAGGTCTGGGCTGGTTGGTCCTTCGCGTTGAAAGGAAAATAGTTCTCACGCGGAATGTTTTCAAATTCGCGGCAGGTATTTCTGTCCCCGTGCTAGAACGGGAGGGCAGTCTCGTTAACTAAGCAGGAAACATCTTCGACCTTGCGTTTGCATTAGATAGCAAACAGTGTCAGTTTTTATGAAGCTGAAAATGTTTTCAGAGTTCATTTCTTTTGACACCTGCTGAACACTGATTTCATGCTTGCTTGTCTGATGTGTGAGCCATGAAGAATCTGTGGTCCCTTAAGTTTCTCGTGGGTCTGAGATGACTGCATTATAATTACTTGAGCTATTCATGTAATAGGTTTCAGAAGAGCTATTGCGTGCTTTTCCATTTAGTTCATTGTTGCCCTTATTAAATTTCCAGAAGCTTCATTCTTCTTTCCGTTAATAATTTCCAGTCAATAGGATTAACAGGCATTTTTCTTCATGGGTAAGTGACACACAATTAATGAGGTACCTGCAAATCTCTTCCTTTAGCTTCATAAGGTTATGACCCTCATCTGATTACATTTACCTTTTGAGAGTGGAATAAGCCAGTCTAGCTCCTCCTCTTCTCCATCCTTTTTAGAATTCTGGCTGTTTGAAGTGGGCTCCTGTTCTTTTACTTGGTTGGGTAGACAATGCTGGCAAAGCAATTTTGATCTCTCAAATAGATCAGAAGTTTCCTGGAATTAGTCTGGGGAAAAGAAGCAAAGCTTCTCCAAAAGAGATATGTGTTGAGTAAACCAGTCATTGATTAAAAGTGTAATTCTATCAGTCTTAGGCACAAGTATTATTATTTATATAGATGTTTTTCCTGACATCTTCAGTAATCTTTCTACTTCAAGTTTCTTTTCAAATTAAAAATGTAAAACAAATAAACAACAGCAAAGCAACAAAAAACCCCAAACAACAAAATAAGCCTAACTCCAAAATAACCACACCACAAAGAAGCCCCAAACTAATTTAGACATCAAGCCTGTCCATGGGTGTTTAGAGGTGTGGGGTGCTCTCATGTGCTGCATGATCCCAAAGATCACCAGTGAGCTGGTTTCTGTAGAAGGCAAGATAGAAGAACTGGGTTAGTGAAAGGGATATGTGACACCTTCCTGCTGAGATTACCAGACTGAATCCAAATGTCCATGCATTAAGCAGACTGCCAAGTCCAGCTGCACTGATCAGCCCAGTGTATTTTGTAGTGCCTTAAGTGTCTGTATCTCAGGAAAGGAACATTTAAATGCATCACTCAGAGACAAAGCTGTTTGCAATAGTGTCATTAAAAAGCCAGAAATTGAAGGATCTTATTCTCTCTCTTGCTGTCCATAACTGCAGTGAGAGTGGATTTTTGGTCTTACTTGTATGAGACAACCTTGGGAAGGAAGATTTAAGTTACCAATACATGACAGTAGCTTTTCTTTGTCATCCCATGCACATAAAACCCCCCAACATTTTAATGTAGCTGAATAACCTTTTCATATTAACAGGTATTAGAGACATGAGTCCTTCCTATCAGGTGTAATAATGCAACCCCACTTTCTGCCTGCCTTCCTGTCTCTTTGAAAAAGAGAAGGTGGCATCACACGAGGTTGGACACCAAAGTTTCTGAGCAACTACCATAAGTGGATGGGATTAATGTGTTTTACAAGTGTGGCAATGTCACTTTGTACCCCAGTGAGAAGCTGCAGAGCATCCAAGATCTTTATTGCTGAATCCCATGACTCCAGAGGCATCCTTTGAGAGGAGGTCCAGATTTAGAAGGGCTTGAACATAGTGTGTCATACATGAGAGAGATTATGCTCAAAAAATGCAAACCCTGAAGCAACTTGTGCTGCATTAGAATTTCGTCCATAGCACTTCAAAAATACTGCAAAAACAGGATGCAGAAACTACAAAAAAAACCCAAAAAACAAAACAAAACAGTGCAGAAATACCTGGGAGAAGAATTTAGGAGAAAAATAATCTATGCTTGCAGAGGGAAAAATAATTCACTGTGTACATGGGTCTTTCACTGGCCTTTTTTTTTTTTTTCCCTGGATTCCAGGATGTCAGGTTTCTTTAGGAAGAAGAGGCTTAATACAGTCTGAAAGTACCTCAATGCCTGAACATGTCAGCATAGTTTGGTGGAATCTTCTCTAATAGTTCTTGGCGTGTTTTGTTCTCCAGAAAAATGAGAGGAAAACCTTTTGTATGATTTTAACCTAGACACATTCCCCTGATCTTAATGTAGATGGGAACTTTAACAAAAAAATATAACCTCAGTAATATTTTTTAATATTTATAAATAAGCAAAACCCTGCAGTAGTCTTGATTTACTGACTCTGTTTATGAAGGAAAATAATGACTAGTCAATTGGGATTCACATAAATTGCTTGCAGGCTGAGTATGGTTCTAAAGTTTAAATGGATGAGGGTTGTCCTGGTTGTGGATTTTTTTCTCAAGCAGCTTTTCTGTTTTCTTGAAAGAGATTAGTTCCATCCTGGGGTTTTTTTTTGGTTGATTTTTGTTGGAGCACAGGGCTAACCCTCACATGAGAAATGTAATGAGCCACTGGATTAGACAGTGCATTTTCCCCCATCACTGGAATTACCTTTTACCAGCATGTATGCATGTGCACCTTTCCTGGCAGATTTCTTTTGACAAAACATTCAGAAATCATCACAGCCCCTCTGCCCACCAGCAGCAGCGCAGCTCTGCACAGAGGCCCAAGCAGAGGCATCTTCAGCTTTGTTTATTTCTCCTGGCACAAGGCTGGACCAGTTGCCAGCTGGCTGCAGATGTGGTAGAAGGCTAGCTGGCCTCAAGCCTTGCTGGGAGCCCAGGGGGTCTCTCCCTCTTCATCACAGCTGCTGTGAGTGTTAAATGCTCAGCAAACTGCTGATCCACTTATACACTGTGCCTTCATCTCCCACCAGTTTTCAAGGTATGTGAGGACATTGACATCCGGGTACAGAGCTGGTGTGTGTCCAGCTCGGGTTTATCAGGAAGGAGGAATTCCTCTTGTGCTGGAGCTAGATGGGAGAAGAGATGACTGGTGCTAGGCTGCTCCTGATTAAGAACATTCATGGCCCAGGAGATGCAATAGATTTTGAAAGCAGCTCTTACCTTTTTATCTTTTAAGCCACGCTCTTTTCCAGTTTGCCCATCCAGGAATTCCCAGGAGGCCATTGCTGTGTCCTCCTTGCAGGGAGAGAAAGACTGTGAGGTCTTGCCATACCTCTTTGCAATTTGCTGGGCTTTTGTGGCAGCTAACACTGTAGGGATCACAGCCAGCTCCAAATTGTCCTTTGCCCCATTGCCAGAAGGCAGAGGGGAAACTTAAAGCTTGTTTTTATGAAACCACTCAGGGACAGAACGCCGTGATTAGAAGTACAGTGTTGTTTCAGGTTATATGATGCAACATGGTTCTGGTCTCAAAGCAGCTTAAAGCCTTTGGATGGATTTGCTCCATTCTCATGAAGGTTTATTATATACAATGAATGGAAACAGACTTGCAGGATTAATTTACAATATAGTTCCACTAATTCTTGTTGCTTATTACACTGAAATAATTCAGAGCCAGAGCAGGTTGGGGTTTTTTTCCCTTGTAGTGAGATAACAGAAAGATGTTTTTATTTAACTTAAGCTTTAGCTGAGGTATTACTGCACTCCTGTTGAGGTTTTGTTTGGAGTCGATCAGGAATATAACTGATGAGAAGGGTAATGACTGCAGCATAGTGCTGTTGCTAGGAAGGGTGAAATGCTGTAGAGCTCTTCTGGCTTACATCTAGAGCTGTGTAGAGCACTGGGGGCTGTGCTGCATCACGGGAAATTCAAATGGCCTGACCCTCAGATAAACCCGAGCAAAGGCAGCCATGGTCGTTTACTTCTTGCCCCTCTTCCCCACCATGTATTTGTCTTCCAAATAACACCTACTTCTCTCCAGCTTGAGAGACTTACTGGGCATCAGCAGAGAGTAAAATTCATCCTCTCATCCTGTCCATTTAGCCAGCTGGCTGCACATTAAAGTTGTTTGGCTCCTGACTTTTGTCATGTTTTCTTAACCCTTTGCTTGGGTGCTTGAGGAGCCTTTCACTCTCCGAGGGATGTCAGCATCCCTTTATGAATTCACACTGTTCAGAGGGATCCAGGCTCTCATTCAGGAACAGTTTTCCCACTGACAGCAAAATTAGTGCAAACTTGATGGTGTTTTTCTATTCTGTATGACACCATGGAAACATCGTATTATTTAACAGGTATGGGACTTCAAAATAATATCAAGAAAGTGTAGGAGTATCTGTTCATCCACAGAATTTACTGATTACTCAGTACTTCCAAAATGCCAAAAAACAAGTACAGGAAGCGCAAGTGGGATTTTGTACCTGTGGAAAAGCAGAAGCCTTAAAATATTTTCATGAATGCTCCTCCTTCATGGGTATTCTGTACATTTTGGAGGGACAAAGGAGGGCTGGAAGGAATATGGGAAATCTTTTCAGTAAAGACTCTGTCCTGCATCAGGGGCTTTCTTGTCCAAGCCCCCAAAAAAAGTTTACTTAAATGCTTGGGTGCAGCATGTACAGTGAATTGGAGAGCATGGTTGGTCTATCTTATTTCAAAAAGTATTTTTCTTTTCTCTTTATAGCCTACAGAGAAAGAACAGGAGTTTGCTGCTGCGAGTGCAAAACAGTTGGAATATCAGCAGCTAGAGGACGACAAGCTCTCTCAAAAATCTTCATCTAGCAAACTTTCCAAGTCTCCTCTAAAGATCGTCAAGAAACCGAAAAATATGCAATGCAAAGTGACGCTCCTGGACGGATCGGAATATGCGTGTGAAGTAGAGGTAAATGGCTTTTTGTCATCTTTTTTTTTTTTTTTTTCATCCTGTCAGGAGATAAATGGTGAAAATTATATTTCTGATTTAAGAAAAAGGATGAATGGGGTGATATGTCACCAGTGCCAAGCACAGAGGTACTTTCATTGTTTTCTCTGGAGGTTGTTGAAGATGGTGCACAGATTTGAGCTAGGTGAGGGATTCTGAGCACTCCCTGAAACAGCCAGAGACTGTGGATTAATTTTCTGTTGGCACAAGCCACAGCAGAATGCAGAAAACAAACTGTGGGCAACAAAGCCCATAAACAAATAACAGTTTTGATCTGACTGGGCTTTTCTTTTCCTTGGTACTTCACTGAGTTGAGTCTTCCATTGAGTCATCGTCCATACAGATATTCTGACTATTGTGAGATTACTGCGGGCATGAGAAACGCCCTGGTCAAGTGGGGAAAATGTCAGCACAAATAGCAGTGAGAATTGAGAGTTTTGTGTGCTTTTCCATGATGTCTGTGAATCATAACTGTGTTTGAATGTTACTGGCAAAAAGATGCTGTGATTTTTCTGTAAGGAAGCTTGCCTTCCCTGCTGGGACTCTGAGAGGAACCTACTTTTGGGAGGGATGATCTTCGCTGTCACTTAAAAGCCAGCCTGTGCCTGTGGGCAGACCCATACTAAGAGGGCCTTCAACTCCAGAAGGCCCCAGAGAAACAAAAGTGAGCGCATTTAACATCTCAGAGTAAGCATGAGAAAATTCAGAATCTCAGGGTGGACCCTTTCTCCATTCAGTCATTGTCATCAAGGTGATTTCTGGGCACTGGACCAGCCTGTCCTGCTGAAGGTCAGAAGGTCATGCACACAAGACAAGGCTGAGCCTGACCAAGCAGTGGCTGCGGAGGAAGGATGAGTCTTGGAGGGCTTGGCTAAGCTGGCCATCCTTTGGGTAACTGCTGAATTCCATGGAGAAGAAAAGCCACCTGGGGAGAACAGGAGAGTGTAAAGGCAGAGATGAAATAGTCTGCAGGCTTGAAAGGGAAATCCACAGGGGCATGGAGAAGGACAAGGAATGGAGAAAAGGAGTACCTGATTGGGAGCCAAATCATGGCATCTTTACAGTCATGTTGTGCACAGCCCACTTGTCCTTCAGCTGCTCTCATTTTAGGTGCTTTGGAGAGTGGCAGGTGAGGAAAAACCTTATTTTTTAGTTAACCCTGGCATTACAGTTTGGGTCAAATGTTGTCATGCTAGGAGTGAGCTGCAAACAGAAGCTGGTATTTTACTACTCTTATGGCAAATTTGCTGTCCATGTGGCTGAGTATCTTTTAATTTCACTGGCCAAGTCCCATGTTGTTTCCTTCAGCCCAGGACTGGCTATCTGGACACATCCTTTGTGACTATTAAATGGCCATTTCTTGACCTGCAGTCTCTCAGGTCACTCAGGGATAGTGTGGGAGCCATTAAGCTGGGGGAATGACTCATTCTGGCTTTGATGGGAAGAGTCAACGCATTTCAGCTTTTGCCACTTGCTTGTAAAATGTGAGTCACTTTTTGGAATACAATCAAGCAAATCTTACCAAATAAGATTTCTATGGAAATCTTGTCTAGCAGACTGAGCTTTATCGGAATCTAAGATGGAGCAGAAAGGGAGATTTGTTATGTTAGATTTCCACTTATGCAAAAAAATGCTGTTAATAATACTTTTTATAGGAAGTTTCACTCTTTCACTAAACTTGAGTTGTCTTGAAGCGTAAAAATGCTGGCATATGGAAGCCATCCTGTTTTATTGCTTGTCAGATTTCTCCTTCTGCTTTGCAAGTTCTGAATAGCTCTTGAATAATGTCCAATATAAGTTTTGTATTAATTTTTTCTACTTACATAGGTGAAATATTTTCAAGTTGTATTGACTGTCATCAGTAATCATTTTATCTGCTTCTAAGATGATCAGGCTTCCCGGGCAGAATGTAATACTGATGAGAAGAGAGCTCCTAAAAGGATGGCTTTTCAAATGATGAAGATGTAAAACTATGATGATGAGTAGATAATGGGCTACACTGGAACAAAGTTAGTTAGGAGCAACAAACATTTCATGACAAGAGTGCAGCTGGAGTGGTGATAACACCTTACATGCCTTAAACAGTGTGATTCAGACTTTACATCTGTATTGATGATACAACTGCAGGTGCCTCTGTGGCACAGCCCACTCTATCCCATGGGAGTTCTTGGTAGATCCAAAGGAAGTCCACTTCCTACATGCATAAAGTTTAGCTACAGCAAAAGGATGCTGAGTCCAGCCAGGAAAAATGATGTGACTTTCGCGGTGCTTTTTCTCCAGAGGAGTAAAAAAGTATTCACAAAGGGAGGTAGGAGGGCAGGGAAGCTGAGGGTCAGTCTCAGGAGACATCTCAGGAAATGGTGTAGGAGGCTGAAGCTGAAGTTCTACAGAAGTTTTGGGTAATAAAGTTCTGTGTCAGTTACACAGAAACTCAGTGCTGCAGCATGAGAAACAATCCATCATATTTCAAAAAAATGCTATCCTATTTTAAGGATCACCTTCAAGTGAACTCACTGTCTCAATTTAAATGGGGGGAAAATATATATGTGCACAAGCATACATACATACATAGAGAGAGGTATATATATATATGTGTTATTCTCTGTCAGCAGCACACATAGCCATGAAGTTTTACAGAATCACAGATTATTATGAGTTGGAAGGGACCCAAAAGGATCATTAAATCCAGCTCCTAAGTGAATGGCCAGTACAGGGATTGAACCCACCCCCTTGGTGTTATTATCACCATGCTGTTAGCAAGTGAGCTAATCTCAGCTCTTTCTTATATATATATAAAATATAAAGTATACTAAGGCACCCAACAAATTATGGAGGTCAGTAAATTCCCCAAGACTAATTCTTTAAAAGAAAAGTGAGAGAGACAGATGACATGGCGATCAGATATTTAATACTTCCATTCCTTGTGTTCAACCCACATAACTGCATCTTTCAGAGTGGACAGTGACCCAAGGTAGGGATGTGACAATTTTTAGATGTGGGTCAGAAATGTCATCCTGTGTTGTCAGTTCCTTTCTTTCTGCTCCGTGTGAATCATGCTTCTACCTACTGAAGGCTACAAAGCAATGTAATCTGGAAGGACCAGAAACTTAGAAACCTAATTTTGAGCTAGAATAATAGCTCTGTCATTGAATCTTGATTTGGATGCAGGCCAGGTATTTATCTCCCCAGAATTGCATTCCCTAGTCTGGGAGTTGGGGATCATTATAGAATCCATCAGTTACTCTATAAAGTGCTTTGCAAATGACAAATGCTTTTTATGTATGTTAAATATTAATGTAATTTAAAGGAGCTTATTGCTCTCCAGTAGAGCGCAACCTGCAGCTTATCAATTATGTGTTCATCCCACTACTGACCTGGCAGCCGACATGGCACGTGCTCACAGATTGAGACACTTCTGAGGCAAGTTTGGTTAATCCATTATGCCCTTGCTGTCCTTTGTTTCAGAAGCCCCTCTTTCTTATTCCATATTTAATGCTGAGCATTTTCACTCTCTGCTGCTATATCTTTCGATCTCTCTCACATTCAGGGCTTTGCATTTGTGGCACTGGGGGTTTTTTCATGTTGTATGAGATGTATGAGGGAAAGTGTAGTGGAGCTAACTTCAAAGCTGAGGTTAACAGGGGGTCATCTAATATAGTCTCCATTCAGTGAAAGGATCTTAAGCAAATACCAGGTAAAAGCTTTCCCTTGAGGCCCCGCAGTGTTACTGCCTGTGTGCTCTATCTGTCCTGACCCAGAAAGTCTTTCATGCAGTAACACATTACAAGCCAAAACCAGGTTAAGGAGGTAACCCAACCTGTTCATTCATCCTCCTCCAAAACCATAAACCACCAGTGTTGCCATCTGTACCCCCAGTGCTGCTCTTGTCCAGGAGCCTGCAGGTGGTAGTGGCTGCCTTATTTCAGAGCAGGGTTTCCTTTCCAAGGTGGGTTGGTCACCTGATGGTGCTTCCCCTCCCCAGGGAAAGCTGTTGGCTTTTGGAAAAGAGGTATTTGTACATTGACATTGTCCCCAGTCTGCCAAGACAAACAGCCTCAGGGCAGCTGTGTGTTTCTCCCATGTCATGAAGAACCTGGACATTTCTGAGGGGCATTGGATCACAGGAGTTGATGCAGCCCATTCAGAGGGACAAAGCCTGGTTGTTCCCACCTAGATGTTCACCCCTGCTGGCAGTGGTTCTCCTTGGGTTGTTCATTGTGCTCTCCCAGCCAGCATCATGCTCAGAAATGTTGATTGTCAAAGTGTCCAAGGCCAGAGCTGTGGCCAAAACTGCACTTCAAATTGTCTCTTTGAAGCAAGCTAGACCTATGCTTTGCATTCATTGGTTTGAGGAGCCAAGGAGAAAGCAAGATCTAAGACTGCAAATTAATTTTAGATAACCTAAAAAAGGCATAGAACACTCTAGTTCAAGTTTTTCCTAAGATTCAAGAAAACAAGCAAAAATAAGCTATTTCTGGGTTTCTTCAGCTTTAAGTAGGACCTTTAAATGCTGTTGTACAATTATATTTCTTCTAGGATTTATTTCCCTTCTTGTCCATATCTGCCCCATCTCAATTTTCTGTTATCTAGACCACTGCATTTTAATTAAAAGATGCAAGTGGAACAAGCTGTCATGCTCTCCATTACACATAGCCTAATTTAAAGTGTCTTCCTAAAAGAAGTCGGAATTTGTCTTTGTTGCTGCTCTAAATATATACATGCTGTCACTCACAAAGTGAGGGCAGAAAGCTGTAACATAATCTGTCCAAATAAATGGTAAAATAATTAGATTTAATTTTGAAAGGCTCAGCTGTCTGAGGCCATTGGTAATTTATACTCTTTCGTCATTCCTGTACCACTCAGACTTTCTTATCATGCAGGCCACCAGTGAATGAAAACAAATGTTTCCATGGCAGCCTGTCTGTGGCATCTCTGCAGCCCTACATCAAACAGCAAACTGACGTAGGATCCAGATAAGCTGCACAGCACATGGAGAAACAGCATCTCACAAAGTGTTACTGCTAACCCCACTCCTGTGTGAGTGGGGGTCAGCTGAGGTGGGAAGGGACTGGTAAAAATACACTATATGGGTATTTTTAACTCCAGTTTTCTCAGTCATGCTGCCACCACAACTTGGGCAGTGGTTCAGTGTCCTATGCTGTAGCCACTGTTACACCTTTGTAATGAACTTCTGGTGACCTCCTCCCTGGTGGAGACCCCACTTTCTTAATGGATTTCCCCACATCATCAGGCAACATCAGAGTAGCATGCTTGAGTTTGAATAGCAAGCAGTTTTCTTTGCATACATTTGAAACCAGGACTTGTAACATGGACCAAAGCAGACTGGAGTGAACTGGTCCCTTGCTGCCCTACACAGTAATCATTTTTGAAGACAAAATGGACCTGAAATAAATAGATTCTCTAATAGTTGAAGTATTGCTTTTCACATTAATTTCTCATTTTCCTGTTAAAAAGTGTGAATACATTGTGCTTCCTTAAAAAATAAGTAATAGAAGATTGTCTTAGGACAGGCTTGAAGGGTTGAGAGCAAGCAGAATTATTTCCGCACTGCCACCTCTGCTAGCAATGAGAGAAGTGGCTGCCTGTGCTGCTTTTCCTGACCTGCAAGACTGCCTCTGGAGGAACAATCCTCCTGTGTTTGTGTATGATAGAGGGGGAATGCATGGCCCCGTGGTCCCCCTCCCCACACAGTCCCAGCTAACCCTGCCCTGGGAGTTTCCGTGTGTGGACCCACAAGCCGCTTTTGCACGGGGAGTTCAATAACATCAAATTTCTCCTCGGTTTTGAGGTAGGTTTTAAGGTCAGGAAGGAAACCTTGTAATAAGATGCACTCTGCATTCTGAAGGATACAGTTTCGGTTACCCCCTGCACATTTTAATTGTTTGATGAATTCCACACGGTCTCTTGCAAATGGCTTTACATGCAAAACTGATTATTGAATGCAAGAAGAGTTTTTTTAATAAGTCTTTTCCTTTTGACCTACTCATTGCTTACACTTCACTTAATTTAATATGAAGACCTTTGTTTTGGGTCTTGTTTCTTCCCCAGGATATGTTTCAGTAAAAGTGGCTGGGTTGAGAGGCATCATCGCTGTTACACAGCATGTTTTCTGTCCCCAGACCCTCTAATTAGGGCTGACTTAGATTAGCCAGGGGATTCACTTAAGATCTATGTTACCTGACACATGTCAGTAGGAGTCTGAGTATTGCCTGAATATGTTTCAGCTGAATAAAGTTAATAAACAGTTCTTCTGACTTGCTTTTTCCAAACACTGTAGGCCTCTTTTTATGAGTTAAGATAGTTGTCAATTCAAGAAGCATAATGATCTGGAAATCAGCACCAATGTCATAACGATCTCATAATGATCAACTGTGAGGCTGAGAACAGAAGGGGCTTTTTTCCCATCAGTTTGGTAATTAAAACAAAAATAAAAATGCTTGGGCTCCCTTTTGGTGATTATGATTATTATTCTTATTTCACTGAAGATAAAGAAATCTAAATCAAAACAAGTCAGGTTGAGCTAAGCCTTTTGGAAATACCACAAGGCTGAGGAAGTGGGGCTGGAGCATTTCTGCCTTGCCAGGGGAGGCTTAGGTCCCCCCACAGCTTCTTGTGGCTGGGAACATCTGGGCTGGGTGGTATTCAGGGGGAAGGTCTCTTGTAACCTTGGTAGGGAGACACCTAAACAACTAGACAGGTATTTTCTCCAGTTCATATGCAAGTATTTTAGAGATTGAATGAGGAACCAAGAACTAAAACTAAGTCACCCCTTTAGATGTACCAAGCGGACAGCAGGTGGGGCCTTGAATTACACCTTTTGGCATAGCAGAGGACATGGTCACAATCAAATGCCAGAAGCTTAAAAGAAAAAAAAAATGTACACATTTTCTCCAGATCTACATTTTCTACATCTAATCCTCTTAACTAGTGCCTTTTGTTAATAGTTTCTGAAAATTATTTGTGCAGTGAAATGTTGAGTTTATCAGGCAAAAATACTCATTTTGATATCTTGGAGGTGCCAGCCTTTTTTCATAACATTGAAAACTATTGCGACCAGTCCACCTACATTGACAAATACTTTCAGCTGCTCTGAATCTGCATATATTTTGGGAATAAATGGTTAGCTGAAAACTTTCTACTGAAACAGTGCCTCTGGTAGCCTCCCCTTGGGGAACCAGCTGGACACTAGCCAGGCAACAGGAGCTTGTTCTCCATCTGGCAGAGTTTTTAAAAACTAGGTTTGATCATGCACACTCAAACAGAGGTACTGCAAGGTTCCTTGCTGGTTAATCTGTTTGCAAGAGCCCAGGAGAGGATGATCTTCCACGTGCCTTTCACTCCAGACTGAGAGATGTCTGTCGGCTCCAGGGGTCCTGTCCTTGGCACCATCCTTGCTGATGGCCTCATCAGTCCCTTTGTGTTTGTCTTCCCCAGGCTTATTGCCTGGGGGGGTCTTGGCCCCAGAGAGCCTCCAGCTTCTCACTGGAGTGCCTTGTGCAGCCAGCACCCAACTTCTGCAGGTATTTTTTTAATGACTGCTGGAATATAAATCAAAAAGAGTGGATGACAGGCTTTGTCTTTTCCCTTTTCCAAATGGACACTCAAAGCCTTCTGCTGTTTCTGTACAATGTGTACATTCCTCTACCTCATGCCTAACCAACACAGGAGTTGCTGATTTTCATGTCGCTGCCCAGTCACGCTCCTGCCAAGCCTCCCTTCATTTTGCCATGTTTCCTGCTCTGCTTCTGTGTCAATGAAGTGCCTGCTGCGTGTTCCAGTCCCAGCCGAGCTGTCTAAATTCATCAGCTCTGTTTCTAGTTGCTCCAGTTTATAGGTGCTGTCCCCACGTTTACACTTAGAGTTGCCATTTCCAGACCCAAACTGAGTAAATCTTCACTTTATTATCATCCTCTAAATATATTACCATGTCAACGAAAATCTTAATGCCTCATACGGGTGATTATTTTTTTTCCAGCTGAGCCCCATGCAGCACTGGGCTGCTTGTGTGTTTGCTCATCCTTGTCTGTTGATACAGTGAACAGAATATCATAGACAGGGCTGACTGGTGAAGTATCTGCTTGCAAAGCAAAGTGTTGATAGGCAGCAAGGTCTGTCTCTCATGGTTTATCTCACTCTGGCAGAAATGGTTTTGATCTCAAGTGGATAAATCTTGGATGTGGCTTGAGAACAGGATATGTTCGTTTTCATGAAAACCCCAGCATTGATGGTGCAATACCATCTAAGGCACCCCAAATCTAAAAGCCTGGTCATCCTGCTCCCTCTTCTGCCTCAAGAGCATCTTTCTCTGCAGTGTATTTTTTTTTTTTTACTCCAGCCTGGCAATGTAGGTCAGAGAGAGCTCTATGGCTTTTAAATTCATATGGCAAGATTACTCTGTAAATCGGACTATGTTGACAGTAGAGCTTTTTCAGCTGAAAATAAACAAACTGTTTATGGGGGGTTTTTTTGTTGATATATGCCAAGGACTATTTATATCTCAGGTAGTGATTGGTTCCCCTTGCTGTGTTGGTACTAGGCTTGTGAACAGTTAGTTAGCACGTGTGATGAGGAGAGATGAGTGTTTGCTGAGTTCATCCAAGTATAGGTAGAATAAGGAAAATATTTGTAGCCACCACTGGAAAGCTTCAGCTGCTGCATGAATCCCAAGAGACTCTGAGTTACTGCAGAGTGTCTTGCAGGAGGCAGTAGGGCAATCAGGAGGCATTAAGCCAATGGATCAGCTGCATGTCTAGCTAAAATCCTAGGCCAAACAATCTGTGCTCTCGAGAAAGCTGAGTGAGGGGGTTACTTTCTCTGCTGAAAGACCTTCATAAATGGAATACTGTTTTATTTTATGTCATGATTTAGCAAATGTGTAAAGCTAATAAATGTGCTGAGAACAGAAGTTCTAATTGAGAAATTGTGTCCACTGTTTTTGTATTCATTTATCAGAGGGTAGTGCTCGTAAGCTGGTAGCAGACCTCAGTTTATACAGTATGCATTCTGTTGGTGCACTTGGGATGCATTTGATAATCATCACATTTGACAGGTATTTCTGTAGCCATTGTGCACGTGCAGACATGGCTCTCACCCTTCCCCATCCAAAAACACACTCCAGAGTGTTTGTTTTTTATCGAGTGCCCCCAGCACGGTTGCATTGTCATGAAAGGAGTGCTCACTATTTTCCCAAGGATGCAAAGTGTATGGAGCACCCATCAGTACACTCGGAGCTTGTGTGGTGCCAGTGCTGGTGTGATCTCTGCTGCTGATGTAAAGGCAAAAACCCTAATTTGGTTTGATGCCAGAATCGGGACTAGGTCACCAATCTTCTTACTGGGATTTAGCAGTCCTCTGGGTTTTTTTAGATTAGTGCTGCCTGTTTAGGATTGCCAGCTCAAGTGGCATTAAAGAAGGTTGCCCCTGATAAAAACTGTGTCATATTATACAATGTCATTGACATTTGCTGCAGGTATCTAACTGTAGCATGGGCAGCGTTATGTATTTATCTGTTGATCTAAATGCGGTCGACAGAAAAGGTTATTTTCAGGAATGGTGTATTACAATAAATATCAACAAGATGCTGAATTATAGTACTACCATCATGGGTGAAAAAAAGACAGTGATCAATCATCACTGTATGTCAAAATCTACTCTGTTTCCTTGTGTGGCATCACATATATGTGCAAAGAAGTATAAAATAGTGTTCTAAATTAAAAGGCAGAGACAGATATGCAAAATATTATTGCAGGTTTTATTTCAAACTATTACTTTATATTAGTCACCTACTGGGATGTTTTATGAAGGTTCACACATAAAGAAGTTAATAAAGAAATAGAACAGTTGGAGAGCTTACATTGATATGCAGTTTTCAGGAAAAGCATTTCTGTACGTGAAGTACCTTCATAATGGGGGAAAAAAAGTCTTTTTAATATAGCTTTTATTCAGAAAAATATTTTTGAAATTCCCTAATTCTTAGTTCCCCCTACTTTTGGCTAAATATTTTATTAAGTAGATATTATCTGGAGTTTTGACTGGGGACACTTCCAAATACAGTTTACCAGTGAAGTATGGAAAACTTTTGAGAACCAAAAAATAAATGTATTTTGCTTTTAACATTTTCTTTTCTTGGAGTGTGTCTTTTTCCCTTTGCATCCTAAAAGGCTGGCAAAAATGTCTTGTTCAATATCTCCTGCACTTGCTGGCCAGCTGCTTACAAGCTGGATGAAAGGGATGCTAGGGATACATTTATGAACATTTATGCTTAATGACTATGTGTTAAATTTTGAACATTTATCTCTCCTCCTCATCCAGGGGAGGGCGACAAAGATTCTCAGAGGGCTGGAGCGCCTCTCCGTTAAAGACAGGACCGAGAGGGTTGGGGTTGTTGGGCCTGGAAAGGAATCCAGGGAAACCTTATTGTGGCCTTCCAGGAGTTAAAGGGGGCTTACAGAAAAGAGGGAAAGAGACACTTTACTCAGACAGATAGTGATAGGACAAGGGGGAACGGTTTTAAACTAAAAGAAGGAATATTTGGATTGGATATTGTGAGGAAATTCTTTACTGTGAGGGTGCTGAGACACTGGTTGCCCAGAGTAGTTGTGGATGTCCCATCCCTGGAAGTGTTCAAGGCTGGATGGGACTTCAAGCAGTCTGGTTTAGTGGAGGGTGTCCCTGCTTATGGCAGGGTGGTGGAACTAGATGATCTTTAAGGGTACTTCTAACCCAAGCAATGGCTTGGTTTATAATGGTTTGCTTATGCCGATTTTTTTCTGCAAGAATACAAGTAGTTGGAATAAAAAGTCAATATTAATTAATTTCCTTTATTTTTAAGATTTTTTTTGTTGGTCTGTGTGGAAGAGGGGAGTATGGCATTTGTTGTTTGTTTTGTCAATGTATATCCTACCTTTGTCTTGGGTGTAGAGTGTTGCACTACTAACTTTGCCAAAGGTTTTTTTCCCCAGGAGAAAAGACTTGAAAATGTTTTATGGAATGCCTAGAACATACCTCACAACACACCAAACTTGCAGAAGAATTAACTGTTATTGATGCTTCTGGAAGTGCCAGTGCCATTCCAGCAAGCACGGCAGGGGATTTAGAGACCTACATTCCAGTGGTTAAGTCGTGTTATGCTCCCAGATGCTTTTATCCTACACATTGCACATGTGATATTTACTTCAGTAAACCAGAGCAAAACTGGCTGATTTTCAGCCAGTCAAGACTCCAGGAAAGAGTCTCTGTCCTGTTTTCCTTTCTGGATTCTCCTTACTTAGCTTCCTGCTGTGAACTTCAGTTGAGAAACGAGAGGTTTGAAGAAATTCAGGGGTTGTTTTTACTCCTGTCACCTTTCAGCTTCATCTTCTTTTCCCTGTGGAGAGAAACTGTGGAGAAGTATAAACAGGGAAAGAGTAAATCCTTTGAAAATGCAAATTAAAAATGTGTGGAAGTGAAACGAAGTTAAACTTACTTGGAATGACTCTTTCCACTTATCTTCCTTGAGAAAAATTGCTATTTCTTTCTGCCGCTTCAGTCAAGACATGTTCAAAAAACACGTCTTCCATGTTTGGGAATTTTCTGGCCTAAAGTGCAATGATCAGCTTCTAGAATTTCTCAGTGCAGCTCTGTGGTTCTTGAACAGCTCAAACTCTTTTCAGGAAAAACATGAGAAATGTCATGGTATGTTGAATATTATTTCATTCACAGATAAAAATGTGCTCCTTACCACAACAACTGTGTGAGTTTAGAATCTCTGATTGACTTTCTGTAGAAGGAGAAGCAGCATGATGTGGCCACAAGCTTCTCTACATTTGGAACGACAGTGAACATCCACATTCCAAATTCACATCTGTTTGTATGCATGTATTGTATGCATCTAATTATATACATACTTGCCTATGCATATTAATTTATTACATGTATGTGATGTTCATATCCCTCCCCCAGAAATGGGATTCTCGATACAAAAGTGATCTTGCAGGCTTGGTCACTTTAGCTTGCAAGTAGTGAGTATTTGCAGAAGTATTGGGTTTTTTTTTTCTGGGATTTGGCATATATTTTGTGTAAATAGGGTAGTTCATGAGGAAAGAATGAGAAATTGTGTTGTCAGGAGGCTGGAATTCAGCAAGAGTCTCAGCTGGGGGAATTTTGTTAGGAAAGTGCTCTCTGTGGTGACTGCAAAGTATTCCTGACAACCAGTAAATCATTTTCACTTGTTTGTGTTGCAAGAATAATTGCAGAAGCTGCAACATGGGGATGGAGAAGCTTCCCCTTGTGTATGCTTCTTATTTCTTGCCATATACATTTTAGTATATGGTCTTTTATTTGTGTTTGCAGATAGGAGACTACCACGCAGCCCATGCAGTGTAGAAAATGAAAGTATCAACCAAATTAAATTGCAAAAAGTAATTTAAATTGTAACAGTAAAATGAAATAAAATCAGTGGTCTGCACACAATTGGAATCTTTTTCATCAAAAAACATTGAAACATTGGGAAGGAAAAAAAAATTAGCTAATTCTTTCCCACCAGAAAGAAGAGAGGGAAAGGAAGAGGTTAGTACAGCCACATGCCAAAATACATTACAGCATACAAGACTAGAGCCAGCCCACACATTTATACAGTGCATTGTTGAGATCCATTGGAAAGTGCAAATGCTAATTAGGAATGTGAACCAGATAACCTCAACATCAGTTCGAGTCCAATTATTCGTGCTGGGATTTCATGATACTGATCTGTTTGTCCTTATTCCAGCGATCCTGCCTAACTAGAGTTATTACAGTAATTGTGTGGAGTTGGATGCCAGGCTAGAGCTAGTGTGACATTGCTCACTGGCAGCTTGGCAGCTTTTCCCAGGAAAGCAGCAAGGTCATTTGCATATGTATTTGTGCAGAAAGTTACATGCAAACTCATCCCTTTTAAAATCCAGGTCTGCAGCTGTGATACATTTTCGTCTTGCTGTGCTCCTTGACTGATCAGAAAGGGAAGTTTCAGTTCATCAGGCTGTCCTGACCTTGTGGTTACTGTGCAGTGGAGTTGATGGTTATTGGTGGCAAAAATGAATCCTGTTATAGATGTTTGGCTGTAGAACTCTGTTCTCACTTTGTGTTTTCCCTAGCACTGCAAAATGTGGTCTGAATGTGATCTCGTGTAATTGATTCCATGCTGCAAGCAGCCCTTGCTCAGCGTTCTGCACCCACATGAGACTGCAGCATTGAATGCCAAAGCAGAACCGCCCCAAACTGCGTCACTTGGGAGGCTGCAATGATTTTCATTTCTAGCAAGCAGAGAGGGCTGCTTGCTGCTCATCAGCTCCTCATCCTGTTTCCCTCTCAGTGAGAGAAAGGTAATCTGCTAGTGAGCAAAAATAGATCCTTGAGAGTAGACCAACACTCTATCCTGTAACCAGACGCTGAAGCCCTTAGCACATGGGGAGGTGCACAGGGATCCCAGTATCACGGCTGTGATGGTTCAAAGGGACTGGAGAGGCCTCTGACATGAGCAGGGCAGTGGCCAGGGCAGGGAGCAGGTGTGGTCAGGCTAGCTGTGGCATTGCCTTGAAACCCTCTGGGAGCAGAGGCTCCTCAGCCGTGTTGAGCTACCAGTCCCAGAATGGCATTGCCCCTCCAGTGAGAAATCTGTCAGACACAGGGTTGGATTCTGTCTGAAAGAAGCCTGAGTACTGACAGGTCCTCAGCATGGACAGCTCTAGCTGGCATGGAGCTAGGAAAGATGGCTGGTCCTGTAGGTTGGAGGTTACCCAACAAGTGGAAGTGGGTCATTCAGGGTGGGGGGCAACAGAAGAGGCTCAGGCTGCATTATCAGGGTGGGTGCCAAAATGGCCTGCAGGAAGACTGCAAATGATTGTGTTTCAGGGACAGGGCAGGTTTGCCAAACCAGGAGCCACAGCAGCTTGAAGGCCTTTTGGAGAGGTGGTGCCTTCTGGCATGGGGCAGCCAAGCCTACTGCCTTTCATAGAAAAAAAAATTATCTCTTGGAGGTGGCAGATCTGAATCCTCATAAATTTTCCTCTGGCACAACTGGCTTCCAGCCTGGGATGCATAATCCAGCACATAACATTTGAAATCTTCCTGATCTCTTCCCTGTATTTTACTGACTCCCAAAGAAATTTTCTGGAGTCTTACTACCACCTGTAAGAGAAGGAAGTTGGCATCATATCTTTGTATTAAGTTGTTGGTTGCTCATTTTCTACATAATTTTCCTCGTGGCTTAACACAGTACAATAACAAATGGGTTTGGTAGCTGGGTTGGCACAGTACAGGAGTTTTATTACTCAAGGGTCCTGATGGGCAAAAAGGTGAACGGAAGTCAGTGATGTTCCCTGGCAGCACAGAAGGTCAGTGCCATCCTGGGCAGCATTGCCAGCAGGTTGAGGGAGATTATCCTTTCCCTTTTCTCAGTCTTGAAGTGCTGAGTCTGATTCTGGGTTTCCTAGTTCAGGGGAAGCATGAACACACTGGGCAGAGTTCAGCAAAAGGCTACAGATATGAGGAAGGCCCTGGAGTGTGTCTTTTACAAGGATAGGCTGAGAGCTGGAACTGTTCAGCCTGGAGAAGAGAAGGCTCAGGGGGATCTTAGCAATGAGTATCAATATCTGATGGGAGGAGTGGAGAACACAGAGCCAGAATGTGGTTGGGAGTACACATTTGCTACAACAGGAGACAAGGGGCACGAAGTGAAAGACAGGAATTTCCATTTAAACAGAAGAAAAAAAAATCACTATGAGCCCCCACAGGCTGTGGAGTCTCCATCCATGGAGGTATTCAAAACCCACCTGGGCACGATCCTGACCCATCTGCTTTAGGTGGTGCTTCTGGAGAAGGGAGGATGGAAAAGGCAATCTCTCAAGGTGCCCTCCAGCCTCAGCCATCAGTGGTTCTGTGATTACCATAGAGCACAGAGTTTGTGGCTGAAGTGACAACAAAAGCATGCATTTTTTCACTTTGATGATGTTTTCTTATTATAAATACTTAACAGCTTATGGGTTTAATCATAATAAAGGAAAACTTTTTTATTATTGTTCTGCATTAAGAAATACTGAATGTTGTACCTAAATTTTTGCCAATGAGAATAATTGACTTGATAATAATCTTGTTATTCAGGCAGAGCAAAGGTGAAAGTACTTGAATTCTTGAGCTCTTCACTCTGTGTTCTGGTGATCTTGTAAGGTGGTGGGGGTATGATGGAGGGATATGGGCTGAAGATGATCATGTGGGAAGATTTGAGCATGGTGCAGAAGCCCATTAGGGGACAAGAGAGCCTTTTGTGACCTTCAGCACCCTAAGGAAGGAGAAACTTAGCATCAAAACTGAGGAGAAGCTGGTGAGAAGGGAGGCTGCTTCTCCTTACGTGTGAGAATTGCTGGCAGGCACTGGCTTGCCAAGTTTGCTGCTGCTGGCTCCTTTCACTGGGAACCTCACAGGGGGCTGTTTATTCCCATTCCAGCTTCAAGAGAGAGCCCTGGCCTTTATAGACCTGCAGGGATGAGGCTGTGAAAAAACATAACATTTTTGCTCCCAGACCTTTGTGTTCATTTATACTGTTTAATCTGCATGTTGTATCCCTTCTGTTTACTTGATTTCCCAGCTCTTAAGCAAAGCATCTTTTTTCACATCTGCACATTCCCTTTCATCCCATTCATGCCTGAAAAATATTTCTAGTGGTTGCTCTTGCCAGATATACCTTTCAGAATTTTTTTTTTTGTTTACAAAGTCAGTATTTTATAGCACAAAATCTTATTTTTTTATTTATTTTTTGATCCACGTTTTTGGATGCTGGGAATTGATTGGCATTTTTGGCATTAAGTTGTGATCCACAGTAACCAGCAGACTGTCAATCTTTCATTGTCTTAGACTTGTCACTCCAACGTAACGGAAAATGAAGGTTTAGGATGGATTGAGGAGCTGTATGATTTTGTAAGTTGACCTTTCTCTTCTCCTCCCATTCTCTCCCTGCCAAAGCAATGATATCCTTGCCTTTCATGGCAGGGTTATTTGGGCATGCAGTAAAATGAAAACAAATAACAAGGGGAAAACAGGTCTGTTCAATTGCTTTAATTATATATTTGTAATTGAACCCCCTAATTTCCCATGAATTTATGCAACAGCTTCCCTTCACTTTATTTTGATGCTTTAGAACCAGTGTGGCTGCTCGCAACACGTGGGTACAAAGTGGCGCTGCTCCCTATGTGTAGGGGCACAAGGATTTCTCTTGCATTAGGAGGACAGCAGGAGTGACTCCATTGTAGGCTGCTCCAACTCCCGCAGAGTCCTCTAAATCCTTCTCCCACAGGTCATCTCTGACCTGGGAACAGGCAGGGTGTAGTGCAGTGGTGAGGCTATGATGTGAGGCTCATCAACACTCAGTGTGTTTGGACACTAATGGTTGTTTCTGTAGGAGGAGAAATGATCTTGGTCAGGCTTTCCCTCAACCATCACCAGTTCTTACCTTGTGGTGGTGAAGAGAAGACCCTGGCCAGGAGGGGCTGTTAGTTACGTTTTAATTTCTCATGTCTTCTTGCACCACCAGCAGGGTTTTCCCCCATCCTGCTGAAGCAGGAATTTTGTGGAAAATGACTTATGTACAACTCGGGCATCTTCATACAGGAGGAGGAAGAGGAGGCTACATTGCCATGAAAATTGTTCCAGATTGCTGTAGATACTCTCCCTGGCAGTGTGTAGCCAAACAAGAAATACTGAGCACTGGGGATTTTCTGGTCATTTGGTTTTTATTACAGCACAGTCCTGCACAACTGTTTCCTGTAATTCCCTGTTAAAACGCCCTACCTTGCAGCTGCTGGCTACTATTTCTCAAAACAGACATCTGTGTAGATCTCTGTAGCTATGGATTGGCCACATAAAACAGCTCCTGTGTTGGCTTTGAGTGACTCTTAAAATTAAGAGAGCACTGAAGTGCCACAATTTAAATACATGTAAATGGTGCACTGGTACAGACCAGTGTTTTTCAGAGCTGGTGTCCTCTAGAGCTAGCCTGCTTGTTTTTCTCAATTTGGTACAACTACTTAGTTTGTTAACGAGTAGAAGATCAAGAAATTTGTCAAAACGCAGCATTGCGTGCTTACAGCAGAAATGTGACCATTTTGCCTTGAAGTTTCTGAGTTGGTTCCTCTGCACACACAGTATTAAGATCTTTTTTATCTGCCTCTTTCTCTACAGAGAGCACCAAGTATAAAACCACCAACCTCTTGTTACCTACTTTCAAGTTCAGGGCGTGAAGAATGAACTAAACGTTTGTTTGACACTATAAAGGAGCTGGGGCATATTTATGCTTCCTTCTTACAGCGTGGAAAGCATGTGACACACAGAACAAGGCCCTAGAGCTGTTTGCTCAAATAAAGCTGGAAGGCACAGTAAATGAAGTTACAGGAATGCACTTGTAATGCACTTCTGGGCCTGGTTTTTCTTCCTTGGCTGGAGAACATTTTTTAGGCCACGCTTCAGTTTCTCCATTGATAAAATGTAGAGGATGTTTTCCAGTGTTCTTTCCAATATACCATTTGAATGCCAGTAAAAATACCAAATTTAACACAAATTAGATTACACTGCTCAACTCACTCCATCATCTCTTGTGATGTTTTCACTGGGTGTTAGGCATCAACCCTCAATTCTTTCCTTTTTGTTTCTCTTGGCTTGCTTAGGACTTCTAAAATAGTTTGAGGCCAGCATTGGGCTCCATGGGTTTATTGGCATAGCTGTGTCAGCTTGGATTTTGAATTGCCCTCTCCCAGCCAAGGCTGCTGGGCTGGAAGTGCAGTCCGGGTGCAGCTCTGTTGGTAGAGGGACGTAAATTTGGAAGTGGCATTCTCTCCTCTTTATTGTCACCTGCCTGCATTGCCTTTGAAGCAAGTAGTGTGTTTCCAGTCTGCTTCTAGTCATGAGTATGCTACAGATAAAGAAAACGCTGCACTGACATCAACTAAAATATTTATGTATGTGTGTGGTCAGAATAAAGTGGGGAGATTTTTTTCCTTTAGCTGAGTTGCACTTTGGAAAGTAGGCAGTGATGAAACACAGTGATAAATATGGCCAAATAATTTTGAATTGTTTATCGTAGTTAATGCATATAGAAGTTGGCATGTGTAGGTTATAAAGAGGATGTTTCTGTCTGTTTGTTATTCTGGAGAATTATTTTCTCAATTTCACATACAACGCTGAGACACAGGATGACCTGAATTTTTACTGTCCAGTATGACAGATACTGCGAAGCTTCTGCTAAGGGCTCTAGATGTTGACAGTGAGAGTTCTTCTCATCTGACATGCCAGCAGTAAAGAAGGTTAGTGGGGCACTGGAAAGCTGGTTTGTTACCCAGCTGCATTCCCAGTCAGATGCTAGGCTCTTCCCATGATTTCCGTAGATGGCATAATCACGTTTCCCTGTGTATTAGACAAAAATGGGTCCTGAAATCAGTCCCCACTGTTACCAAAGCAAAAAGTATGTCCATGTTTGGTTTCTCCTCCAGTGGATTGCCCCCTCAGTAACAATTCTGATAATCCATGACCAGGAATATTTTGTACTGCTATTTGTTGCTACTTGCACACAAATAATTCCTTCGGTTTGCAAAGGTATGACCTCATCATGCTCTTGAAGCCGCAGTTTCTGAAAGACAGAAGAGATTTTCCTATTGGAAGTTGAAACATGACATATATGACTTATTTCTAACTCGGCAAGAGGACTGGAGGTTTTAAGAAAAGAGGATTTGCTCCATTCAGCAGATTGTTACGAACTTCCAGGTCAATAGGTTGGAAAGAGGGATGCATTGATTTGAATCATTTTGAGGTTACTGGTTTGACAGAAAAGGTGTTATTTTAATGCTTATATTACTTTATTTTGCAAATTTGAATGTCTTTTTGGTTTTCTTTCTGTTATTTCCCACAGAAACGTTCCAGAGGTCAAGTGCTATTTGACAAAGTGTGCGAGCATCTGAACCTTCTGGAAAAAGACTACTTTGGGCTAACATACAGAGACACAGAAAACCAAAAGGTAACCCACAAAAATGCAGGTGGCCTTTGGCGTGTGACTGTCAGAACTCCCTGAGACACTCCACAGATAGCTGCAAACAATCCAGAAGTTGGTTTTATCTTCCTTGCCACGTTCCATAAACACAGTTTGAGCAATTGGTTTTTTGTGACTCTACTACTCAAGAGTATCTCCTGTGCTTCTCTAGATTCCTTCTCTTATGGCCATTTATGACAGAGGAAATATTAATCATATAGCTGATGCTCTTTCCAGTATGATTTATTCCTTTATTGTCAAGATGAAAGTCAGATTTACACTTATAGATACACTGCAAAACATATAATACTAAAATATAGCTTAATAATAGTGGTTGGGACACAAAAAAGCAGGGGATGTCTGACTGTTCCTGCTGACTGCCAAGATAAGGGAAGGCTTTAAGCCTCGACTTTATCTTAGCAATATTGTTGATTTGACTAAAGACATTAGTCTTCAGAAGCAGTTGGTTGCAATAGTGAATCACATTCTGCTGTCCTGCATTCCAACTTCCATATGAAACCAACTGTGTGTTACAAGTGTTGAAGATGATCTAATGTAAAGGTGTTTGGGACATGGTAGGGTGAAAGAGAGAGTATCAGAGGATAATTTAAAATATGTTGTGCTATTTTGGCATTTTAAGATAAATATTTTGACAGAAACCAATACAAAACTTTTTAGCAATATGCACAGTAGCTCAGCAGAGCTCAGCAGCTGAAGGTATTTTGTGCTTTGTGGGGCCTGAAAGGGCTTCCCTCATGGAGCTAGAGCTTCTACTACTTTTTTAGCTATTTATGTCTTCTGGGAGCAACAGTTATGTTTTCTAGGCTTCTTTTTGTTTCATATATATATGATATTAAATAGATCGGTCTTTTTGTTTCTTTTTTCCCTTTTCTTTAAAGACTTCTTTGTTTCTAATTCAGAAAATCATTTCAGCAGATACTTGGTCCATGCCAGCACTAGAAAATGCCCTAGCATGTGCTTAGTTTTGAGTTTTGAGAAAAGCTAGGCAGAAATCTAAGTGCATTTTCAGGTAATTATGCTTTCCTGTGGGAAAGAGAAGCATGGATTCATTATTAACACGTGATTTAGAAGCACTAAATATTTAGAGGTCACCAGTTACTTTACAGAGCTGAACAGTTAAAGCAACAACTGCCTGCCAGCCCTTTTATTGATCAATAACATGCATATTTTTAATGTCAAAGTACTTAGCAATTCATCTCCATCCTCTGGCACATAACTTCCAGCCAGACAACATATGTGCCCACATCCCATGTCATCTTTGTAAACAGAAACCCTGATGTGTCTTTAATTTCTTGGTGCATAATGTGCTTTTATGCTCAGCAATAGCTGGAGAACTTCAGGCTCAGGTTTTGCACCACAGAGCAGGTTTGGACAGCTGCAAACTGGTTGTTTTTGTTGGGGAGGGATTGTTGTGTTCTGCTTGTTTGGTATTTCTTTAGTGTTTTATTGTCTCTCTGATACATTTGTTTATCTTTCTTTGGAGAAAGTGGAACTTTCCTGGGGAAAGCGAACTTTTTGTTCTGGGCTCTGATGCATTTTAAATATTAATTTGATTCTCTTAGAGGTCAAGACAGCAGAGGCACT
This sequence comes from Fringilla coelebs, assembly GCF_963513975.1. Classification (NCBI taxonomy): domain Eukaryota; kingdom Metazoa; phylum Chordata; class Aves; order Passeriformes; family Fringillidae; genus Fringilla; species Fringilla coelebs. The sequence goes on along the minus strand of NC_140028.1, from coordinate 50,910,015 downwards.
GAGACCCCAAGCTGCTGTGTGCCTCCTCCAGAGGAATTTCATCTGCTCCTTGGCATCTCTGGAGTACTAACACATCACTGGGATAATTCTCCACCTCCTCAGCAGCGGTTTTGTCTTGCACAGTCACTGGGCTCTGCATGGTGTGGATGGGGGCAGAGGTGCTGTGGCTCTGATTTTCCCTGGAGAGCCCCTCATGCCCATGCTGCATTGCAAACATCCTACTCTGCACTTGCTTATCCTCTAGCAAGTCTTTTCAGCCTTTCCAGGATTGGAGGGGAAAAAAAATCAATCAAAAACACCTCTTTGTAACAAGCTTGTAGAAATTCAGTTTTCCCTGAAGATACTCTGCAAAAAGATCTCTGTGGGCTCATTTTACCAATTCCTATTTTTTATTCTTTATTTCAAATCATTCAGGCCCTCAAAGTCTGTGAAGGTTAATAAAAATCCTGTTTCTACCCAGGGCCACATCTTGAAAATTAGTGTTAGCCCTGCCCACTGCTTCTCCAAGGAGAAAGGAATGGCAGAGCTTCACATGTTCTAGCTTTGACTCATAGCACTGTTTTAAAAATAACATTTATTGTGTTTTCTAATTCAAATTGAAAAAAGGAAACATTTTCTTTGCAGAATTGGTTGGACCCTGCCAAGGAAATCAAGAAGCAGATCCGAAGTAAGTTTATTATTGTTGCCCCCTCCTACACGTCTCCCCATGGGGACAAAGCATATTTCACAGTCATCTTTTGTATCCTGTCCCAAGTCTTTAGCAAAGGGATTATGTACATCCTTTAGATTTTTTATGCTAGGATGATGGTGAAGCATTACTGATGCTTGTAACACGTGAACTTGTGTTGCTGAAAACAACTTGACATTTGCAGTGATGCAAAATCCTGAAGTCTGACATTAAGCAATGTAACCTTAGGGACCAGGCCATGTATTTGAATTATTTCTTGCATTACTGATATTTATATCATATACAGAAACAGTGTTCATGCCCCATACTGAAATAATTCACTAACGCAAAATATTACTCTATCTAAAATACCTTTGCTTTCTTCATTTCAGAAGATTGAGCTCTGTCCCAAAAATGACCATGAATTTTCTAATTCACATTAATATTTTTAAAAGCTCAGTTGTTATAACTAGGCATCTAGTTATAAACTTAGTATAAGTTTCTACTAAAAGCAAAAATCTATATTTCTATTTTACTTTGTGGTATTAGAAATTCAAAAACGGCTCAAAGGAAAACCTTTTTGAGACTGCTGGGTTCAAAACTTGACTTGTGTTTTTTTACTTCCCCTCACTTTTAAAAATTTACAAAATGTCTGTGTGTATGACTTCTGTGGGCAGAAAAGCCCCAGTATTTTTTTTTTATTTGCACCTTTTGTAAATGACCTCTTCTAGCACTTTTGCTTCCATGAACAAATGTATCTGGTAGTTCACATTAATTGGGTAAAGCCTGGGAAAGAAATTCCTTCCATCTCCAAGATTAAAAGGGTTAATTTACACTGGTGGGAAAATTTCCCCACTTACTATGAGCAACCTCCCCTTTCCTCAGTATTATTTTCATTACAAGTAAGTGATCTGCAATACAAAGCAATGCAGATTTGCCTTTTTTAAGAGTCATGAAGCGATGGCTCTGGAGAGGAAGGTGCTTTAGCCCACAATGAGTCAGTTTACACAGATGGTCAATGCAAGTAAAGCAGCTCAGCTCCCCACCACATATTTGAAATGCATTTAATATGTACCCAAGCCATGAAATAGACAATGAATGGTTGTGACAGTGGGAGATTAAGCAGGGCAGAAGAGTCTCATCCTGGACTTGAGGCAGTGGACAGTTGTGTTTGCAGAAAATGAGAGTAATAATTTGCTTTCTCTCTGCAATTCATTCCAGAAGTTTGGAACAGGCCAGCAGTGAAAAGCAGTGCTGTTACCCATAATGCTTTCCAGAGCACATACATAGTCCTGCTAAACTGGCTGAGCTGTACAACATGCAGACCACACTGCTGGGACTTCATCCCAGTGGCTGAGAAAGGTTCACGTCTCAGTAGTTATATCCCACTTACTTGTACAGTGTTAGGTTTTATTCCAGCCCTGTAAATATGGGGTGAAGACTGCTTATTCCTCTATCTTAACCATCTGTGCTATTCTGATAGGCTTTATCATAGGTTTGATTTATTTTTTGTGCCAAGGAATAGATTTACAGGCCATGACCCCTTCCATCTGTTGTGGAACCAGGTGTCACCTCTGGCTGCATTCCTTCCTTGGGGATGGTCTGCTCTCTGCTGGGACTGTGCCCCATCCTTGCTGCCAGCCAAATCTTCCTTTCACCATCTTTTATGTCCCAAGAAAATGAAAAGTTCCTAGAATCAAGGACTCCAAAAGTCTTGCCAAGAGCTGAACTCCTGATGGTTTACATCAAAATTCTTCTTGCACATTCATAGAATCATTGAATCGTTTGGATTTGTTGGGACCTTAAAGATCACATAATTTCAACCCCTGTCTTGGGCAGGGACACCTCCCACTAAACCAGGTTGCTCAAAGCCCCATCCTGCCTGGCCTTGAACATTTGAGATTAGATGTGCGGATAACCAAAGTGGATGGGACCTGCCATGGGATAAAATTTCCTTGTTGCTTGTAAGAACAGTGTGGTTTGGGGTTTTGTTATTGCTTTTCATTTGCATTCAAGTCATGTGCTAGTGTAACCTAACCCTTTTTCTTCAGAACAGCTTCTAAATTTACCTACCATGTTCAATTCTATTTTTAAATCTTGATATTATTTTTTTTACAACATTTAAAGCTAACACTCCAGAAATAATTTTGCCAACTCTGGAGATACAAACCAGTATCCATCCCGTGGGTCAACTAAATTTAGTGAAATAATTAAATAAGAATTCCCCAGTGCTATGTACTTTTGCAGCTATACTCTCTGTTTGTCCTTGCAGTTTTGTCTGCACAATAATTTATGTCTGCTGAAGAAAGGAGCTATGTGCTGAGGCAGCACTCTGAGAGGATGCTGTGAGCTGGTTTGGGCAGCTAGACCTCAGCACATCACCCTACTCCAGAGCCCATTCTTACTCTGGCTTGTGATCTCTGTGCTTTGGGTTATTAGTTTTGAAAACTTGTACAGACTGTGTGGTGCTTACTTTCAATAAACCTTGTTCTCAGACTGAGAGGTTTTTTTAGTATCAGTAATAAATTACTGCTCACTCAGAGCCCTCACTTCAGTGGAAATCCTGCTAAATAAGAAAATAGCTGTAAAATCAGATCAAATACAGTATCTTCAGTATGATGTGTGGGAAAAATATTCTAAAACCTGTTCTTATTAATTGCTTGTCTGGGATATTTTTAAGTCTGCTGGTGATTGAATAGCATGAGCATCTCTGTTTGCATTTGCAGTGTACTTTCAGTCAATCTATGTTTTTTTCCAGGTGGTGCTTGGCAGTTTGCATTTAATGTGAAATTCTACCCTCCAGACCCTGCCCAGCTATCTGAGGACATTACCAGGTGTTTTAAACATTAAATACCTTTTAAGAAGTGGCTTAAAAGCTGTTCCTGGTAGCACTTACACTCTAATTATCCAAGAAAATAAATGTTTTATATTCCAATTGTATCTCTTTTTCATTTGAGCTTATGGAAAATATGCAATACTTTGAAAAAAAAAGATAGTGTGAACAGTGTCTATCCTCTGAGTTATGAAGTATTTTGTGTAGTTTAAGCCTAAACCCTGGATTTTTCAATATGTAAATTCCTTTGAGTTGATTTTAATATTCTCAAACATACCTGATGCCCATTTTTGCCAGTGGTAACAAGTTATTCCTGTAAGTAAAATCATGACTATGAAAGGAAAGAAGTGAGATAATTTTGTGGTTTCATGGCCATACTGAATCCAAAACAGAGCAAGCACTGTACCAGCTACTTAGGGAAAAATGAACCCTTTCCCAGCTGAAGCCAGGATAGATGAGAATCAGCATGCATATGCAAATTTTGTGTATCATTTGACAAAGTGAGCAATCGATGTGCATGGAATAGAGAATATGGTGATAATTAATAGCTGCTCCCTTCTCTCCAAGTCACTCAGCTCTGCACTCTACACCTCTGCTCTTTGGTTTTGTATTCACATTGCAACCACAACAAGAAGAAAAAAAACACCAAAATCTCACCTGATTTCCTCCTTGGAAGGAGGCACAAAAGTTTTGATCCATGATGAGTTTTTGTGCCATCAGCAAACTGTTCCCCAACCCGTTGCAACATTTGGCAACCTTTGAATATTTTTAACCTTCAGTGTTTTATGGACTACTTGGTGCTTTTAAGGTAGCATGAAGCCTTTGGCCTTGATCAGGGTCCCCTAGTAGGTACTATGCAGAAAGACTGTGCCAAGAGTTCACAATTGAACAGAGGACTTCCAAAGGAAAGGATTGCTTTATTCCTTTTTAGACTCCTGAATTTCCCCTGGGAGTTCTGCCTTTGCCACCAAACCAATGCTCTTCACTTTTTTTTCTGTTTTCATGTATCTGGTGAAACCTTCCACTGCACATTTCTGTGGTTTTAAAAGCATTTACTGTTTAAATGTATTTTTGAGAAAGCACAACATTTTGCTAAAGAGACAGCTTATGTTTTTTGAATGACTTGGAGTTCTGCTATTCTTAAGTGAACACTATATGAGTTTTAATTTTTTTTTTCTCCTGAAAGAATTATCAGGTAGTTTTATATGTAAGTGATTTATGATAGAAATCTAGTATGTTTAATGGGTACTTTTTCATCTAGGTCACTAAAGAAAGTAATAACTTTATTTAGAGATCTCCATGCCGCTGTATAAAGATAAATTAGGTGTTCCTGCTGATAAATTCAGCAAGAGGTTGGGGTTTTGGGAGTCCTGGGATTGTTTTTACAAAATTATTATTGTCCCTGTGAATGGCTGAAGATCTCTGGGCTTGGCTGTTTGCAAATGCCTGTTGGACCCGAGGCCTCTTTCCGGTGCTTGGGCGGGAGCAGCAGTGGAGGAGTGCTGTCTGACTGCTTTGGTGCTCCCTTGCAGGTACTACCTCTGCCTGCAGCTGAGAGATGACATCGTTTCGGGCCGGCTGCCCTGCTCCTTCGTCACGCTGGCGCTGCTGGGCTCCTACACCGTGCAGTCGGAGCTCGGCGACTACGACCCCGATGAGTACGGCAGCGACTACATCAGCGAGTTCCGCTTTGCGCCAAACCACACTAAAGAGCTGGAGGACAAAGTCATCGAGCTGCACAAGAGCCACAGGTAAGCACAGGGCGTCAGTGAGCTCCAGCCTGCTTCAGGTGCCGTCCTGGTGCATCAGGAGATGTTAAATTCTGCAGGGATGTACTTAATATTTTTCTGGCGAGACTCCTCTGCGTGTCTTTGGATAGAGGAGAGTTTTGCAGCATGTGAGTTAGCAGGGTCTGCACTAGAGCTGTGGCTCTAGTAGGTAACCAGCTACACAAGGCGTATGACAATAGTTCTGACAGGCTGGAAATGTTTTCCAGCTGCTGGATTTTCTTTTGGATTCTGTTTGCTTAATATTCATGCTAGAACTGGTTACTTTCACACAGGGGAATGACGCCTGCAGAAGCCGAGATGCATTTCCTGGAAAATGCCAAAAAGCTATCAATGTATGGAGTAGATCTCCATCATGCCAAGGTATGTACTTTGTTCTTTGGCTGGCTGTGTCTCTTGTGGCATAGTACTTGGATCTGCATGGACTCCCTGATTTACGTTTTCTTGTATTTTTGAGACAGGAATTTTGTGGGATGAATCATGGTGTCAACATGAGGAAAGGTGACTCATGAAGTACGCATAAATACATCCACAATAAATACATAAATACAACCACAATATAACTTATCCTATAGATTCAAAGATGTTGCACATCAACTTTCATGTTGATTAAACAAATGATGTCCTTGAGGAAAATATTGAGTGGATGAGGTGATGAGGGAGGATTGTAGAAGCTGTCCAGAGAGTAGTGAATTTTCTTTTCATTCAGCTACATTTTCCAGTTTAGTAAGGCCAACTATGCTATCTTAACTGGATAGCAGATAATTTTTATGCTGCAAAGGACTTTAAAGCAATTATTTAGCAGTGCTGGAAACCTAATCAGATTGATGATAATGGGGAGAGAGCTGCTTGTCTCTTTCCTGAAGTGTGGTTGTTGCGGTTGACAGGGAGGGCAGTATTTCTCCTGGAAACATTCTCCCATGATCAAGTAGTTTCTCTAATCATCAGCAGGCTAAGTTATGAATAAAACATGGTCATTCTTACTGTGGCTGGAGAGAGTCACTTGTATTGATTGTTGGATTTTTAGTTTTAGGGGTTTTTTCCCAAATAAATAATTACTATTGTTTTCTTCACTCTTCAGAGTAAGACTAATGGATTTAACATTTCTGAGGCTAGCAAGCATCCTTGGCAAATGAATATGGAACCAAAGAATCCTGCCCTGTGGAGGGAAACGCATTTTCTGTAAAGGTCAAATTATTGTGAGCCTGGTTTTTTGCTGCAGCAGCTCCTTTCAAGAATTGAGATAAATTTGCAGCTTGGATTTTGAAAGAGCCTGCAACCAGGTCCCTGGGGCATTTTATAGGAGCTGTACATGTGTGTTACAGAATTCAAGGCAATCTTTTGTGTTCTGTTAATTGCCTTCTCTGAAAATGAAGAATCTGTGTACAGCTCAATGGGCAACATCTACCAGGAGGGATGCCACTGCCTTCCTTGTATCCTGCAGATACACACACTGTCTTGAGGCACATTTGAAGCAGAGAGAAATGGATTGGCAAATGTCACTTGATAGCTTTTTTCACAATGCAAAAACCAGCAACTAAATGGATTGCTGTTTTAAATAAGTTACAGGCTTTGTTACTGAAAATTTTACATGACATAGCATTAAGGCCTAAGTATTTTTTCAGAATGTTGTAGAAAAACTGTGAATTTTAAGATGGGATATTATAAAATGACCATTTTATTTATTCTTTCCTGAAAAAGAATTAGTATCCTGTTTTGCTCTTCTTTTTTTTTTTTCATTTTGAAAGACTTAGAGCAAGAGAAGTTAGTAGAAAAGCTGATCTCTCTCCAGACTGATGCTTTTTATTTTAAAAGGCTGTGGTGATAACCAAGATGAGTCTGTCTGTGGGTTAAGGAACCCCACAGTCATCTTGAAACCTGAACTAAAGGTGGGAAAAGGAGACTCTGCGTGAGAAGTCATGTTTAGTTTTAATTAAGTCTGCCAGTGAGATTTGATGATGTCAGGCAAGGGGACAAGTATCTGTGCATGTCTTTTGGAAGTCATGCCACAGCAAATGTCTCTGTAAATGTCAATTCATTAAGGTTATGCCAATATCTTTGGTGTTGGACAGATGCTGGACTCACCAGCTCGGATTAAAACTAGATCTCAGTTATCAAAGGAAAGGCTGTGATGAAAACTATGCTCAAATAGACAGACTTGTCCTCTGGGCTGTCACCATTCTGAGGAAGCCCCCCCCATCTGGATGCAGAGCTAGAGGGATGTGCCTTGGACATTGCAGCTAACAGGTTCCTGTCCCATGTAACCACGTGGCTCCTGAAAATAGACAAATTCTTTTACTCAGGTTTCATTTTACACTAAAAGTAGCATATTGGAAAACAGTCTCTGACACCAACAAGTAACAGAAGTCTTGAAGAAACGTAGATTTGTGGTGAAGATGGAGATAAGGGAAGAAGGTATTTCTCAACAATTTTTGAGAAAGTGTATAAAAAGAAGAAGCCCCTTGCACTTGCAGAAACGTGCCATGTATGAGCACACTTGCATTTCAGACATTCACAAGGTGGTGTGTTTACTGCAATTAGACTTTTTATTTTAGAATGTGTTCAGTGTATTTAGTCATTGCTCTTTGCTTAGGAAAGTGAAACTGAAGTACACTGAAAAAAATTAGCTTTGTCTTTTCTGTAGTGTCTGATGGTGGTACCACACATGAGCTGTATTTAGAAAAAATCTGTCTTTAAGTGGTGATACCATCATTGTTGGAACATATGTCCTCTATTGGTGTGTTTTCTAACACTGAAGTGACTTCATGGCACTATTTCTATGTTGTGATTTTATTTTTTTTTTTTTCATTTCAAGCTGTAACATAGCTGTTTCATCATGACTGACCGTGCATACCATTGAATTGGTCTTTAAATGTAATCAGATTTTCCCCAAGTGCCTAAAAGATGGCTGGTTGGGAAAGCCAGAGAAAAATTGTGAACTCATTTCATGATTATCATAGGGTGATATCTTCACAGCTTCTGCAATCAGGTTTTTGTGATTTTAGGTTATTTAAAAACAATTTGTGAAGAACTCAGGAGTTTGAAGTGGATTCTTCTTTTCTCCATCAGTACTAGTACTTTAGCTAAATGAAAAAACAGTGATAGAAGATAGTGGAGATTGGTTTTAGACTATTTGAAGACTTCAAAGGAAGGAAAAATCTATATTTCTTTCTTAAAAAAACCCCACATATTTATGGGTATGTTCTGATAAGATTGTGGACAAATCTTTTATAGTGCTATTGTGTCTGAGCTACAGCCTCCTGGCAAACATAAGTTATAGCACAGTCACAGTCACAAAGTTTTCAAAGAGAATCCTTTCTGGTCCAAATGCCCAACTTTATGCCCACGGGGCATTTCAAAGTGAAAATATTGAGCAAAGGCACAAGAGCATTAAAGAAGCTAGCAAACCTACTAAAGCCACCTACTAAAGGTGAGTAAATTACAGAAGAAGAATTTATCTAAGGATTCACAAGGCTTAGTCATGGAGATGAGTGATACCAGAAGAAGTAAATTTTTATGCTGTCATACTTACTTTCAATCTGGTATTTATGCTAATAACACTTTCTTATTATGCTAATAAAGCTTTGCTATATGATTGATGTATTTCTATTAATGACATCTAAAATTTTCCTCCTTCTTTTGGAGTCTTTGTTAAATATAAGGAAACATTGGAAACCCTCAGTTTCCTTCACCCTGCCCAACCTTACTATTATTTGCATGAATGCATTCAGTGAGGAGGGTAACGCTCAGAAATCAGGTCACTACAGCTGATGCATTAAAAAGACGTAGCTCAGATAGAAACACAGGAGGCAGGAATCTGTAGTTCTGTAGGATGCAAGGATAGAAATACTCAACAAACTGCATTGCTTGCTGTTCCAGGATTCTGAAGGAGTGGAAATCATGCTGGGAGTCTGTGCAAGTGGACTCTTAATATATAGAGACAGACTCAGAATAAATAGATTTGCCTGGCCAAAGGTTTTGAAAATTTCCTATAAGAGGAACAACTTCTACATCAAAATCCGACCAGGGGAGGTAAGGGCATCCTGGTTCTCTTGAAAAAACATACCTTTTTACTGATTTGTTTATTTGTTTCGTCTTACAAGCTTTTAACACTCCTCTCCATTTGTATGTCCTAATTTATGCGGGTTTTCTTAGGAAAGGTTAGGTACACACTCTCTTTAAGATACAGGTAAAAAACAACTTTTGTATTTTTCTGTTTACATCCATGACCTAATATCAGGAATAAATATGGCCATCTGCACATCAAAAGCTCATCCATATTATGAATACTTTGGGCATTTAAGTAGTATATTGCTTATTCATGGAGAGCTGGTTATCCTCCCTCGTATTGTACATGCAACTGGCATTTATCTCAGCCACTAAGAGATGTGGACAGGCCATACCAACTTTATAAACATACCAGAGCTGTATATTCACGGCATTTTGGGTAGCTGCACACACTAGCCCTCCCGCAGGAGCTGCTGTGCTGGCTCTGGAGAAGGGAATGTGAAACCTCGTACAGCGAGTGCCCTCTCGTGGCTCAGCCGGGTGCGAAGCAAATACCGACCTCAGGGGCTGAGCATGCCCTCTCCCAGAAATCATGGATGTCATGGAAGGCTTTGGGTTGGAAGCGACCTTAATGATCATCTAGTTCCAACCCCTCCACCGTGGGCATGGACACCATCCACTAGACCAGGTTGTCCAAAGCTCCATCCAACCAGGCCTATAAGATGATAACTCTTGAGAAATTCAGGATCATCACAGGTGAAGGAGGATTTCCATTTTAAATGCTGCTACAATAATTGGCCTGTGATAGGTGAAATCCCCATACCTATTAGAGTGTGGAGCTGTACAGCAAGACAGAAATCACTTAGATGAGGACTGGCATTTCTCCCTTAGTGCAGCCAATGTTTCTGGGACTGACTTCATAATTGATCTGGGAAACTGGCTGGGGCTCCCCACCCCTGAGCCTGAGCCTTTTTAGTCCTAAGCCAAAATCCACAAACCTACGTCTCCTGCCCCTCAGCAAACACAGTTTTAGTAACCAAATTTCTAGCCTTCCATTTGATTTTAAGAACCCAAACAAATAGTCATTGGCATTCCCAATGCCTGCAATGAAGCTCTGCACCACTGCTACCCTGTTGAGCTCTGCTGGTCTTTGCACACAGTATCCTGTGACCAGGCCATAGTTCCATGTGTAAAATAGTTCCATAGTTCCATAATCAATGCAACCTCTGTCCAAATTATATTTGATGGTAATGTGATTCACTAACCCACATCATCTTTATTATTTTGTTATTTCCTATTTCCCTGTCAGCTCCCATAGGGATCCAGAATTCCTTGCAAGTGCCTTTCTGCCTGACTTGCCCCTATCACAGCAACTCTGTTTTACCTACTCAACTATCTGCATGTAGCCATCAACATATTACAGCAGATATAGCTGCCACAGCTTCTGCACCTAAAATATATAAATTTGCAGCACAATCTAAAGGGGTCTGTTTTTATCTCTGGACAACTCTTTTCAATTACCTGTCTTGCCTCATCCTCCTCAGATGAATTAGCCCTGTGATTTACTAACAGTAGTACTTTCTCTGTAAACATCCTTAATCTCAGCCTGTGTGAGACCAAATCAGTCCCTAAGGACTATTGCTCACCTCCAGCTATTACCAGGCTTCCCACTGTAGTTCTAACTAGTGAAATTAAATCAACAGGGTAAAACACTTGAATGATGTTTTTTCAGAAGTGTCCTAAGTCTTACCTGATCTCTTTGTTACTATAGGGTATAAAACATCACTGTCACCATAAGAAATCTCTTGCTCATTACTAGTGTTTCCCCCCAGAAATGATCCTCAGAGGTTGCCATAGATTATCATTTACAGCTTCTTTCCCAGAATTCTTTCTGTAGAATATAGATATATTTGGTTATGTACATGAGCATATACATTCGCCCTTGCAATGAGGTGATACAGACGGAGGAAATGAAGATGAACCTGTGTACACTGTCTAAAAATAGATGCACAGCATCAAAAACATACTTATTCTTTTTTCCTACCTAGTTTGAGCAGTTTGAAAGCACTATTGGGTTTAAGTTGCCAAATCATCGTGCTGCAAAGCGCTTATGGAAAGTGTGTGTTGAACACCATACATTTTTCAGGTATGTGGATTTCTTTTCCTAAAGGTGTGATGTAAAATGCAACAGAAAATATCAATTTTGTCAGCAGAGACAAAGCCTTTCAAATCAAGTTGTCTTTTTGATCATGAGGTACCTCTGAGCAGATAAAGGAACATTATTGCTTTTTCAAAATTTGAGATGTTGCACCTGAATTATTCATACTATTTCAGATAAATAGTGCTTAAAATCACCATATGGTCCTAATTAATCACTTTGTTTTATCACTGCCACAATATTGTCAGCTGCTATAATTAAAGACATGAAGGACTCTGCTGCATTACTGCATATAAGCTTGCATAGAGAGAACAACTTATATGGGAGATTGCTGGGGGATGTGGGTAAGAGTTTAAAAAAGAAGAATTTCTTTAAATTATATATGAAAGTACAGACAGTAGTAGGTCATGGGTTTTTTTTGGTCACCCAGAATACACAACCCATAGCTGGAATTTTTGGATTACTAATGAGTTTTGCAGCTATTTTTTTTGACTTTTAGGAAGAACGGAGAAAAATGTGGAATAGTGAAATAAATGCTGTAATTAATTTGTGCTAAGATAGTCACTAAACAGATACTTTAAAATGGAAACCCAAAAGGGTGAGATTTTCAACAGTTTGAAAGGGTGTCCAGTGCTTAAGAACCCCCTCTGGGGAATGCTTGGGAGTACTGAAGAATTTCCTTCCTTTCTTAAAACTGTTAGTTCAGGCTGTCCGTACATTCATATGAAATGCAGTATTAGCAGCAAAAGATCTAAAGAGAAATGGAGCGTGCATTTTTGGGGTATTTTCTGATTTTTAATGAAAAATAAATGTCGGAAGCATAGACTCCATAGCAGGAGAATGGCTTCTTCAGCCAGCTGCCATGCCGAAATTACAGAGTGTGGGAGAGCTCTAACCTGAAAAATGTCTAAACCCTTGTGAATGAATACTGCCTGTCATTCACTGGCAATCAGTTCTGGCCCTGTCCTCAGCATAACATCACCATGTTAAATTTGAAGAGATACATCTGCATTTCAGCCCAGTCAGGGCCTCTGGTACAAGGAACGCCTTCCTTTTAGTTTTGGTAATCAGAAAATAGTAAAATTTCCTTTTCAAACATGAAGGAACTGAGTGATTCTTGCCCATTTGGAAGAACTCAGATCTTCAAATGCTTTAGCTAAGTGGTTTTGTCATGCTGTACGAGGGGCATCCTTTGATTCCCTTTTAGCTGCTGAGGCACAGGTTACGATGGAGAGCGATACCCAGCAGTCGTCTTCTCTCCCCCGCAGAAACAGTGGGCTGATTTCAGAGGAGGGGGAATAACAGGTGCCCTGCTTGGTGTGTTTTAGGCTCCTGCTGCCAGAAGCACCTCCAAAGAAGTTCCTCACGCTGGGCTCCAAGTTTCGCTACAGCGGGCGGACTCAGGCCCAGACGAGAAGAGCCAGCGCCCTCATCGACCGCCCTGCGCCTTACTTTGAGCGCTCCTCCAGCAAACGTTACACCATGTCTCGCAGCTTAGATGGGGGTAAGGGCCTCTAACTGACCTTATCAAGCATTGTCATCACAGTGGTCGCTGCTTTAGATCAGGTGTAAACCTCATCATGTCTACTCTCCTTGAGATGTGGCTGAGTGGAGGCTGTGAGTACCTGCGCGTTCGCTGCAGGGCGGAGGAGGGGGATGCAGAGAAATTCCGTGCTGAATGTACCACTGTGGTCCTTACAAAATGTTTGGCTGGAGGATGTCCTTTGGAGCCCACTCTTCACAGAGCCTCTGTCCTCAGCCTCATATCTGCTTCCCTGATTTGGGATGGACCTGCCTGCCCAAGAATGTCAGGCTTTAACGCTTTTTCAGGGTTTGCATGAGTGACTGTTTGGGTTTTGGTTGAATCTGTGGTTTTCTTCTGTGTAGGTTTTTCATTTAGGTTTGTTACAATCCAGAAATTATTATTTTTTCCCTTGAGTAATAGCACTTGATTCCAATTACCTCACATCCTGCTCCCATGAGCACTAAGAGACTTTTATCATACATTCTTTTTGGAGGTATGAAATGGAGAGTAGCATACATAGGTTAATAGTACATCCTTCCTCTCTTTATCATTGCTTCATGGAGGTCATGGTTCTGCTGCTGACTTTGGTTAAATCAGTGTGTAGTTCAGAGTATCAGCTACTTCCATCAGCTATTACTGTTGTCAGCTGTTGAGTAAAAAGAGGCTGTAGTTATGTAGGTTATTTTTGTAGGGAAAAAAAGACTGAGACTAAACTCAGATTCATTACAGATTTTAAAAAAAAGGTGAATTCTCTTGCAGAATACCACAAATTGCAATGAGTGTAGTTGGAGATGGGGATGGGGAGAAGCTTTGATTTAAAAGTACACGTGACAAGCCTTTTTCTCTTCCTCTAAAGGTGCTGCTTGTCATTGATTATTTTTGAATATTCTAATTCTGATGTGCTTCTTTCTCGTTACCAAGCAACTGGTGACCTGATTGCTGTGCATGTGTTTCGAAGCAGAAATTATCCTTCTGCATTATTTTGTTTGTAACATCTAAACAAGATGTCTCCCTCTACTCCCTTTGCTTTCTCCTGCCTCCTGAACTTAATCCCAAGAGACAAGATACCTGAGACACTTTACCCAGCATTTGTTAGGCTCTGCAAGGTTTTTATGATGTTAATTTGCCTAAGTGCAAATGGGGAAAAGAGTTTTTTTAAATCTATGCTTATGATGTCTTTGCTAGCATTGGTACTACAATGCAGATGTGTCTGTAACATTCTGCATTGTGCTTACATTGTGATCCAGACTCTGTCATTTGTTACAGATGCAAGTGAGTTTATAAATTTGAATAATGCCATTGGTTTAGAAATTAGTTACCCAGTAGTCAAGAGCAGGGTCTGGGCATATGTTAAAGTTTTGATTACATTCTATCTGTAAAGGTACTATTTCTTTCAAAATAATTTTTATATATTTAAATCTGATTAAGTATTGAGCACTTGCATCCTAAAATATTCTGGTTGGGTCCACTAAACTGAATGTCATCACTTCGCAGAATTTTTTAGGATAATGAGCTCACCTAACTGGCAGACTTTAGTACTCAATAATAAAAGGATCACATTTCCTTTTTCTCAAGTATTTTGCCTGTGTTATATCAATACTGTCATTTTCTGTAATGCAGCACGTTACTAAATCTGCATTTGATCTGCTTTTTTATATTCTGACAGATTTCTTTAAAAAAACATCTCTTCCACCCCAATGGCTGATGTCATAGCTGGTTCTCCTTATGTTTCCTGCCTGATAACTATGGCAATGCATTGCTTTTTTTATGTGGTGTTTTACTACAGTAGTAATTTTAACGGCTTGCTAACACTTAACAACTGTGTAATGCACACATTAGCTACAGTAATGTGTGTATACACATCCATAATATATGTATATGCATATAAAAGCTATGAGCTTCAAGTAAGCAGTTTATTTAAATGTATGCGCATGCGTCTGGTTCCCTGAAACATGACATAGTTGTGTTTTCAGTGTTATCTCAAATGTTTTTCTAAACCAGCTTTTTTAATTTTATGCAGCTTCTCAGCAAAAGCTATTTCAGATTTTCCCTCTTTAAATATTTGCTTTTAGCATCAGTGAATGAAAACCATGAAATGTACATGAAGGATTCTGTGTCTGCTGCAGAGGTTGGTACTGGCCAGTACGCCACAACAAAGGGCATCTCTCAGACCAACTTGATAACCACTGTGACTCCAGAGAAAAAGACAGAAGAGGACAAAGATGATGAAGAGGGCAAAAAGAAGAGAGCAGAGGAAGTCACCCCGATTTCAGCAATACGCCATGACACCAAGGTAGAATTTTCAGGGTTTTGTATTAAACAGGGCTGCCTTGAGAGTGCTTGGAGAAGCACAGAATTTCTAGGGATGGGGGAGAAAGAGGAAATAAAACTAGTTCTGTTAAAGGAAATATACTGTGTGTACATACATGTCTTGAATCAGTGTTTTTGTAGTCCTTTCAGTTTTTTATGATGTTGTAAAGGTTAGTTCCTGCCTTGGACTTTTTTTAAAATGTGTTTAACAGTCAGAATGATGTTTTTCACACAGCATTCAACAGCTCTTTAGGAAATGCCCAGAAGTAGCCTGGCGGTACATGTTTGTTCTTCTGGTTTTCAGTCATATTTTGACTTTAGTATGGCCATCCTGGTTTTTTTATTTTGACAAGGCAACAAAATACTTCTGTATTCTTGTATTTAGCTCTGTGCTTTAAACTATTCCTCTTATACTTCTCATAACAGTTTCCTTGCATGAATTTCAGTGGGCATTTTTTTCTCTATTAACTTCTGGATATTAATCTGCTGTTATAAGCAATTTTTTTCTGGCTTACAAAAGCATTTGCTTCACTTTTTTGAAGTTTCTCTTGAAGAAATCATTTTTTATTGATGGTTCTCTTATCAATTGTTAAATTTGAGTCATCCCTCATCATCTTCAATCCCACCACCACCACACAAACATACACATATTGTTGTACGTAATATCTATTGAGATATTAAAACAGGGTAAAGCAAACAGAAGGATGGAGAAAATAGTAAATAGAGATTAACAGTGAAGAGGAATACAGTAGAATAACATTCACAAAGTGTACTGTGGAATGCACTTGCTAAACAAGTAAGGTTTACCCTCATCTTTTAGGAAGAAAAACCTTGATATATATATTTATATCCACAGAACTATTAAGTATGCAAATGTTAGAATCTGAACTTTTAGCTTTATCATACAAGGCCACAATGGGCTACATAGCAAAAGGATCAAGTCCTCAAAAAGAGTTGCAGTTAAGGTACTGAAAACCAAAAACAAATTGAGTAACTGAAAATTGTGAATGAGAAAGATTTTCTTTTGAAAGTGTGTCCCATATTGTAGCATTTAAAAAATAATCTCTACAAAATTTAACTGGGGTCTTCTTGAAACTCCATTAGTTTCCACGTGGAGAAAGAATGATGAAAATAAAATATGTAGAAAACACTCAAAAGAAGCTAGTTCTGTTCCAAGTGTTTGTCAATTTAAGTCAATGGAGGGATCAGTTGCGTTTTGAAGATCATTTAGCCATTCTTTATATATGGCCAGAAATACTCAGATATTTTAGGGCACTAATTTGATGGAACTTATATATGCACAAATGATTGATTTTTACCCTCAGGAGTTCATTTTAAACCATCATAATAGAGTTTCAGTTCTGTAATCCTACAGAGATCTCAGTCCTGCTTCCACATGGACCTGCTAACAGATTTGTCTGTCATCATAAAGAGAATGTCTCAAGAAACACAATTCAAGCTCAAAATCAAATCCCTTTTAAGGGCATATAAATGTTTTAGGTGTGTTTTCCATTAAGACATTTTGCCTTTGTTTTATCCATGTGTATCGAAGTACCAGAACTTATTCTAAATATTAACACTGAAAAGATGTTAGCAAGTGAAGAGTCTGAATTAGAAAAAAATACATTTACTTTGGATTTTTGTCTTTACAGTAAAGAGAAGTTGTATTTGTGTGTGTATTTAGCTCACACAACCTGTGTGAGCTAAATACAAAACCTGTGAGGCCATCAGCATTAAGTTTTGACTTGATCTTACTACATTAAACCCATAAAGACATTTGTAAGTGGATTGAAGCTAGGCTTGGTTCTGATTGCTTAGTTTGGGAATACAGAGTCCTTTACTGATAAATTGTTAAAGAGAGAAAGGGAAATATGAAAGAGGAAGGAAAGGAGTTCTTCCACGTAATTACTTGGTTTATGTCCCATCCTACCATTAATATACCTGGTAACGGTCGGGCTTAGTAGCAATCTGTGTCTAAATCTTGGATCTGCTTTTTGCCTCCAGTTCAACACCAGCTTGAACTGGAGGCAGATGCTGTTGTGGTTTTTAAGTAATTTTGCTTTTGGGAGCCTGGAGTGAAAATGAAATGCTATTATAGCTCCCTGGGGAGATGTAGTACAAATGGAGCAGCTCAGGGTTTGGTCATGGATCCAGTGGGCCACTTCAGCTGCACACACTTGGTGGATTTTGGCCAAAACATCTCTGATCCATCAGCGTTGTGGCAGATGTGTTGTAATGGCTATACATTTTGGTGATGAGAGTGGTTTTTGTCTTTCTAAAAGAGCAGTGGTGTCTGCTTGCAGGGAGCATGTGAAATGACAGTCACTATCTCCACTGAATCATTTCTCTCCTCCTACTAATTTTTTGACCTCAAATGACCTGAAAGGCCAGTTGAATGCCCTACAAAGGGCATATCAAAGCAAATCCTGCTTGTTGGTAGCCAGTATTCTTGGCATTGTGGTAAAACTTGTAGCAAAAGCATCAAGGGCATTTTTGCTTCTTCAGTGTGGGTAAAGGTAACTATTTTGGTTATGAGAAGATGTGGCTGTGTGGGGTGAGGACTTCTCTCTAGCCAGCCCCCCTTCAGATCCCCAGTGAGGGATTATGGGGTCTGCTGAGCCTCAAGTCTCAGCTCCCTTCTCTCAGTGTACGGCCGAAGAGATGGCAGCATGGAGGGGCTGGCAGGGTGCGTGGCTGGGAGGGGCTGAGCCCCCAGCGCTGCCTGCTCGGGCTCACAGTGAGCAGAGGGGAGGGCAGGGCTCTGGTGGTGCCCAGCAGGAGCCAGTGCTGGGAGCCATGCTGAGGAACTGGCTGCTGGCATATCTGTTGAGCAGTTTTTCTTCATCAGGAGCATTGTTGAATGAATTTCTACTCCCCCCACCAAACAACAACGTGTTTGAATTTGGTTTACGGCCTAGATTTTTTTTTAAATATTGCAATCAAGGAATTTAAAGTCCTTGGAGTTTTAATTATTACCTCTGAGGTTGTCCAAGGCATAGATGGGAAGCATTTGGCCCCCATCAAGTCTTCTCCTGACTGCAAGAATGCTGTCCCAAGTAGTGCTGATATTAGAAATATGTTTCCTTCTTTGTTGCTCTCCATTACTTCATGTTTGAAAACTCTTTATGATCGGAAACCAATCTTGCAGTAAGTGGAAATTGGCAGCACCTGAAACTCCCCATGTGGCTATGGAGGCTTTTATGTAAATCCTGTGCTGCAGAGGACTAGACAAAAGTTGAATCGAGAAGTTGCCTTTTGTAAGCTGGAAGCGTGATTCGCTAATACCTGTGGTGTGTGGCATGGGAACATGCACCGTTCGATTCAGTGGAGCTGTGGTGTTAAAATACTGTTTATAATTTTAAATATATAATATATATTATTTATCATCACGGAAGAAAATTAACTAATTACAGTTTTCTTTTTGTCCTTTTGCTTTTGCGCCTTGTTTGCTGCCCTTTCTCTGTCACCAGCCATCTTTGCTTGGCACTGACTCCCACCACTCCTCGCCATCCTCTCAGTCTGGCCCCCATGTATCTTCAGCAAAGCTTCGCAGGAGATGCAAGGAGAGCGCTCGGACCAAGTCCTTAGGCTGTGAGGGCCCCAAGGAGAGCGCTCCAAAGCGCAGCGAGTCGGAGCCAGACTCTGACAGAAAGGGGCGAGTTTGCTCCGCCGAGCAAGACGTGGCTTTTGGCTACAAGCAAAAAGCCGGCAAAGGCGCAACGCTGTTTTCCTTCTCCTTGCAACTTCCAGAGTCATTTCCTTCCCTCCTGGATGACGATGGCTACCTGTCGCTCCCTAACCTCTCCGAAACCAACCTCCTGCCTGCCAGTGTGCAGCACTACCTCCCCATCCGCTCCCCCTCCCTCGTGCCTTGCTTCCTCTTCATTTTTTTCTTTCTGCTCTCTGCCTCTTTCTCAGTGCCATACGCCCTCACTCTCTCCTTTCCTCTGGCTATGTGCCTCTGCTACCTGGAGCCCAAGGCGGCCTCCTTGAGTGCCTCACTTGCCAATGACCTGAGTGACAGTTCAGAGGAAGAGGTGTGTACCTCGGCATCGAACACACTCTTTTTCGTGTTCAGTGCTTCAGTCCTAACCAGTGTTAGATTGCTGCAATAGTGGTCCTACTTTCAGAGCCTCATTTCTGTCTGTGCTGATATGTTAGAAGGGATTTTTTTTTTTTTGTTTGGGGGTTGTTGTTTTTTGGTTTGGTTTTTTTTTTTTTCTTCTTTTTAATTTTTTTCTCATGCTGGGAGTACAGCTCGGAGCCCAGGGTTAGGCACAACACTGTGTGGAAGAGGCTTGGCTTGAACTGTGTCAGTTCATTTAAAGTGACTTGCACTAAATGATAAGACCTTTTTCTTCCCTCTATCAGTTTAGAATAGTTTTAGGGTTAGGATAGTTATCTAAATAGTGGGTATTAAGTATCATTTTCTGCATAATTACTGAACATCCAAATATATGAATGTGTATCTACATTTATTTATATGACTAGCTCCCTAACAATGAGCCCCTTCACCAACTTCAGTATGTTCAAAGTCCAGCTAGACTCAGCTTTTTGCAAAAGGCTGTCAGCTGTAGCTGAACCCCAGAAAAGGCTTTCCGGTCCAGCAAAACCTGGATCTCGATTTTCAGCCTTCATCTCATCTCTGCTGCAGATTAAATTGTTTTCCCATGGTTAAATCTAATGTATCAGTCAGAGGTCAGATTGGGACAGCTGTTCTGCAGCTGTTGCAGGAGCATACCATGTGGGCTGTCTTGACATTTGCAGTGTTAGATTAGCACTGCCAAAACCGATGCCTTAAGCCACCAGGGTCATCACGGGCAGATGAACCAGCTGCAGTAGGAGTCTGCAGTGGTTCTGGGTACTGTGGATGTGATGGTAAATCCAGAAGTAGGAAAGGAAGAGTAACTGGCATCTCAGTTTTTGCTGGAGCCTGATTATTCTTTGTTGACAGAATAAAATAATGAGTTCAGGTTTTCCTTTATTTTCTGTTTTCTTCTTCAACTTCAAATACAAAAGTACAGTTTTGCTTTGTATATAAAGAAGAAAAACCCAGATCAGATGATCACAGAGCAGCTGGCCATGTAAAAAGCCACCATGGCCAATTGTCGATAGTCCATTGCAGTAGCTCTCTTCAGTAAACCAGCTTGAACATTGTCATCTGCTGCTGTTGGTTTTGTAAGACTTGGTGCAGGATTTCATTTCCTTTTTATGGAAAGCCAAAAGTCACATCAATTTGTCCGGTAAAAACATTGTCTTGAAATGTTTTTGGCTCTGTGATGCCTTACAACTGAAAAACAATGTACAATTTCTGATAAAAGGCATCCAAAATGCTGCTGTCTTATTTCTTGTCCCTATTTTGAGACAGCATTTAGATCTCAATTTGCATTAGCTCTGCACTTGGGTTAATCTAATAGCAGTAACAGCATTAATATATTTCCAGCTCTAGAGGCAATAATGAGGCAGTGTTTATGTAATACATTAGTCTGTTCCTCTTTCAGAAATGAGCGCTTCTTTTTGTTAGTAAAGTTAGGAGGTATTGAGCATAAAAACATTTTAAATAGGCTTTTTAGTATCGCTCTTTTACGAGGATGATTACTCTGGCGGTGCTTCCTGGCAGACGACACAGACTTGTGCCTAATCCACGGGGTATTTCTTGTTCAAAATATTGCATGAAAGTGAATATGTTTTAAACTCTGGCATGTCTGCATTACATTGGCAAAACAAATCACAGCAATTACGATCGCAAGGTAGGAGAGGTGCAGCCACAGCACGTCAGGAGAAGCTGCCTCTGTCCTGCTCCAGCCCTTGCCTGCCTGCCAACCCCACCTCAGCTGTACCTCAGCCCATCTTGGAGCTGAGCCTGGCCTTTCTTACTCTTCACTCCAGAGGAGACCTGCCCTACTCAGCCTTAACTCACCATTCCCTGCTCTGTGATAAACCCAGATCTTTATTTCAAGTGACTCAGTAGTGCTGACTTCGACTCCATGGCTTTTGATTGGCTAATTAGCAGATGTGTATGTTGCAATAAAGCAAGCTTTATGCTTTATTTAGGGTTTCATTCCACTCATGGCAAAAGAAATAGGAATGTTTCTTGCCCCCCACAGTTCACAGAAGATTGCACACAGAGAGGCAGAAGACTACAGCCAGTGTCCTGAACCAATGCCTTACATTGCTGAGCTTGTTCTCCCTTGAGCTATGCATCTGGAGTTAGTCCATGCAGTCAAAGACAGACTCTCACCCCTTGGAATTCACTAGCCTCTGTGTTTTTACCTTAGCAGCTAATTTTCTATTGACTTCAATTTCCTAAAATGAACCCTATAATACAGACTTGTGTTACAGTGCCTTGACACAATTTTTAATTCTTTTTAAATGCCTAGATGCATTAATTCCTCTTTGTTTCTTTTCATTTTTGTAAACAGGAGTGAAAATGCATACTTTTTTTCCTATTTTTTTTTCTATTGCCATACCTTTACAATTGCCTATAATGTTATAAAGACGTGAGAACCTTTGTTAATAAATAAACAATTTTCTAGCACTTCAGTGAAAGCAATTGGACCAGCCTAATAGACTGCTTTGACATTACACTTCCATTTAAAAATAAATGTGGTCTGTCTCAAGAGTGGTCGTGACTTGAAAAATTTCATGTAACTTGCATTCATGCACTTAGCAAGAAGTCCAAAATGCTTGTTTATTCTTCTGTTTGTCATACAAACAATGCAAACTCTTCAAAGAATAAAAAACAAAGCTATGAAAAAAACCAAAACATTGTCTTACAAAAAAATGGAGTTGTCAGAAAATGACAAAAAATTAGAGGAAATTCAAAGCTAAGATTGCCACTCCATCCACCAGTAGGTTGTTCTTTTGTTCTTGTTCATATTGATGGGATTGGAGGATGAGATGTCTTGGCTTTAAATTGCCTGCCTGGGTTACTGTCTAAAGACCACAGAAAAATCACTAATGGAAACCCGAGCTTTCACTGCTATCAAAACAACTTGAATGCGCCAGTCTGGGGCAGTAGGGTGCACTTTACTTCTAGTTTTCCATATGCTTACCTGACATCAGAGTAGTTTTTTGAACTCTTTTCTCAGTCTGTAGTAACCTCCACTCCACTCTCTCTTAATCTTGACACTTGTGTTCTCCACTAAAATGTTCTTCATGCAAAGCAGGGATAGATCAGTCTGTGCAATGCTGTGCTTTGTTTAATTTTTATCACTCATACCTAGTAAGTGTTTGGGGGGTGGGGGGAGTTACTTTTGTTTTCCTCCTGCTTTCATCCATACTCTTAAATGGAATGAGAAGTATTTTTTTTCTTCTTTTAATGGCAGTTTTCTTTCTTTTTACTATCATTAACGATTATTAGCTGCTCTTTATTGGAACCGAGTGGGATCTGACCCTTACCATTACTCCACAGACAGACAGTAGAAGGGCTGGGGGTATGGTTATCTGAACTCCTTGGTAATGCAGACAGCCTCATGGTGTATAAATGTGGAGACAAGAATAACCTCTGTACAAATGAGGGGCTGAAAGTCAGATGACTGTTAAAGTAGCTTTTTTGTCGTTGTTGTTTTTTAAAATTATCTTTTTCCCCTCCGGATAAAAATTTAACCACTACTTTATATTGGCTAGAACAAAAAATTAGTTCAATAATTTTGTGTAAAAAATCATTGTGGGAGGAAAAGTTCAATTAGAAAATATTAGTCTTTTTTTTTTCCCCCCCTTCTTTTTTTAAGCTACCTGGTTTTCTTAAGGAAGAAAAAAAAAATCTGCTATTCAAATAACACTTTTCCAGTGATGTTTTGTTTGGCTTATAAATTTGTTCCAGTAAAGCCATATACTGTGTACAGTACGCCTCGAGTCTTCCTCTGAGTCTGTTCTGTTTACTAATATAGCATTTTTATTTTGCTTCTTTGACATGTGCGTTGTTTGAAAAGCAATGCTAATGCAGTTCACAGGGATGTTGAGTTTAACGGTTCCCCGTGTGAGCCGCGTGTACTGATGAGCTGGGTTTATTCTTTATTCCTGCCTTCCTCTCGGGACCCGGGTACTTGTCTAACCCAATAGACTGACAGTGAGCAGACGGATACTGCGGCTGATGGTGAGACCACTGCCACCGAGGTTTGTACAGTCGCCAGCACCCAGCTATGGCAGGGGAGAGCGTTTGGCCTCGTCTCTTCCTGACCCTGGGGGCTAGACCGCATGTCTGCTACGGCAGCTCAGGGTCCCTCCCTGTGCGCGTGTGCATGTGCGTGCCTGCAAGCGGGAGAGCTTTGCCAGGAGAGTTGAGTTTCTGGTGCTCCCAATGGGCTCCCCTTATTCTCCTGAGTTTGGTTTGGAAGCTGCAAGGCCTCTGCGTTGTGCGGTTAGTGGGGCAGTGGAGGTGTCACCCCCGCCAGTGCTGCCCACCCGCACGGTTCTGCTGGCCAGATCGTGCCCTGGGGTTTTTTGTTTGCTTGTTTGCTCTTATACTCTGAGGCCTGAGTGGGAGAGTGGGGAAAAGGCAACAAAAAGCTGTTTTCAAATTTACTGAATATTCTCACATTTTAAATATCTTAAGTTTTTTCTTTAATGTAATTTCACATAGGGCCTTCGTATGTAATCTTCACATATTGCCACTACTAGTCCAGGTATTCTTTTCAGAGGAGAAATATAAAATGTTTATATTTTCCTTACACTAAGAAGCGTCATATCCGCAACATGGTACGTAGACTGTGCAGGCAAATTCAACCTTATGTGACTTCACTGAAGTGCATATAATGCTTTCAAAATTAATATAGTTGCAGCTGCAAACATGAGCTGAATTTCATCTGACATCTGCTAGAAGACAGAGTCTTACCACAAACACTACTCTAGGTTTTCAGAAGGATCTCATTAATATTTGAGACTGTTAAAATTATCTTCAAGGAAAAATTTTCTGTATGACACGTCAGGACGATTCAGCCTTGGCTGTAAATAGAGTAAATTTGAACAGAGTTGTAAAGTAATCAACAGATTTTCCCATGAGTCATTTGTCTAATTAGGACTATATGAAAAATTAACAGTAACATAGCAGCATGAGCATTAAAAAAATTCAAACAGTGCAACAACATAAAGTCTGTTGAGATGAGCCAGAAGTACAAAATGCTTTGAAGTGCTTCTTCCACTCATAGGCCTTGAGCACTAAAGAAAGTAAAACATGATCATAAAATTGTGAAATTTTAAGTGTTCAGTTTATTACTCAAAAATGCGAAATGTTAATATTCCTAGTTGCCGTCGTTATTTAGAGGAGAAGAGATAGCACATATCAGTTGGATATGGATACCTGATTTTCAAAATGTGTGGTATATCTGCCACCTGAAAATTGCAGTCTTGGAAACCAGGCTGCTGGGGCAATCCTTATGGTGTTGCTTTTGAAAATGAGCTCTGAAGTGGATGTGTGTGCCATTCCAGATGATAGGTCCTGAAAGAATATATACAGGCTAAATATGAAATAAAATTACAGAAATACAGAAAGGGACTATGGTTAGGGAAATAGTCTTTTAAGCAGATAAAATGTGCTTCTTTCTGTAGAAAGTGTTGCAAGTTGTTTGCCCATAGTGAGTTTATGCTGAGCTTTGCTTGTGGCCCAGATTATGTCCTATGTGTAAATTCTGGGATTACAGAATTCCAAAGCATTTGCTGTTGCTGTTCCGTCCTAGACTAGCTGCGACCTTGGTGAGAAGGTGCAACTGCTGCTCTATAAATAGAGATTTATGAATGTGGAGTGTAGCAATATTTATAAAAGGAAGACGTTAACCAGCCCTTTGATAACAAAACACAAATTTGAGAAGTGGACGTTTTCTCTGAGTTAGGAAAACCGTGCAAAGCCAGTGTGTCTACTCCTTCTCCTTAAACCCTTAATGAGGAGAAAATGGGATTTTAACCTAGTGTGTACCTCTCACCAATGTTCCTAAAGCCTTCATTCGTACAAGTGGGTAAGGTGTTGTTTTCCAATCTTTCTCATGCTGGCAGTCGGATCAAGAGGAGGACGGAGATCTAAAGGCACAGGTACAGAAACAAAAGGTCTAGATGTTGCTCAGGTATCGATGTTGGAGGTGTTCGCCTCTTTCAGCATGTTACTGTCGGTTCTCTGTGAAGAAATGTGTAGAAACAGCATTTTGTATCCTTTCAATACTGTGTCCCTTACTTTTCCCTTTCTTTTTCACTTCTTTCAGAATAGTCTGATTAAGCGAATACAGGGTGAAAATGTGTATGTCAAACATAGTAATCTTATGTTAGAGGTTGGTATTGGTATATACCAGTGCATGTACGTACATGTGTGTTAGTTTTAGTGGTAAACTGTGGATCTGCACTATGATGCATGAACTGTGTACTCCCACTTGCTAATAGATTATTTTTTCTCTCAGATTATGATGACTCCTCTAACTTGTACTATCAATATCGATATATGCGTGTGCCTATATGTGTGTGCCTCCACGCGCATATGTATGTTTGTTTGGAGCCTCTTTATCAGGTGCAAATTACAGCAATATGGATAGGCTCTTTAAGAGTGTATTTAGACTCACTTGTACGAGATATGCTATGCTGTTCTCTTTCAAAATGCCACATTTTCACAGAGTGTTGTGTTAGTGCTGTGCTCCCCGGCTCCCTGAGCTGTTACTTCCCTCTATACTAACCAAGCTGTGTGTTTTGGCTCTAAAGTGTGGTTGGCTTAGGATGTATCACAAACTGCTCTATTCTTTTAAAACTGTCTAGGATCTAGACAAAACCCAGGAAGATCTGATGAAACATCAGACCAATATAAGCGAGTTGAAACGCACCTTCTTGGAAACCTCCACAGAAACGACTGTGTCTAATGAGTGGGAGAAGAGGCTTTCCACATCTCCCGTTCGGCTTGCAGCAAGGCAGGAGGATGCTCCTATGATTGAACCACTAGTGCCTGAAGAGGTCAGCGTGAGCTGAAAGGCTTCATTATGTATTTGTCTATGCATTTTTACTTATAGCAGCTCTCACTAGATTAGAGGCCAGTCCCTGCTTGCAGGCACTCCCCTTTCTCAGGACGCAGGCTCTAGCAGCCAAGATGGGAGGAAGAGCAGATACCATAAATATATACATATATAAATATATGTGTATATAGAGAATTAAATTCACTGGAAGCCGTGTGGCAGAACTGGGTCTCTCTGAGGGTGCAAAATACAGGCGTTGTTACAGGTTCACTGAGCTTGAGGAAGTCCAGCCATGTGTGAAAGAAACCATGAAAGTGATGGAGAGAAAATTTAAACAATGGTGACTGGTTGGGAGAAGGGGTGTAGTGAGACAGGTGGGGGCTATGGTGCCAAGCTTGAAAAGAAAATACAGAACATAGGGCAGAACTCTCAGTCTCTGAAAACAGGGAAGTAATAATGATGATAATTAGACCTTCTTGGCCAGTTCCATAAGGAACCTGATGGTTGCTGCAGTCTGCTGGAGGCTGTCATTGAAGACCCAATGCAGATTGCTAAGTGTCTGCATTTTCCTGCAGTGTGCGTGTGTGAAAAAATCTTGCTCACTGTGCAGTCTTGAAGTGCTTGTGAGAAACTTGCCACTTTAAAAGCTGGGGTTTACTTGATCTGTAGGTGGATAAGGACATGTAGGGGTAGCAAGGCAACATTTGTGCTGCAATAAAATACATAGTGCAGTGTCTTAAGTCCAGTGGAGCAGAAAGAAATAAGCTTGTGTGGTCTGCCTGAAAGTTTTTTTTTTTTATTATTCTATTAATAATGGATATCTAGTTTCTGTCTCACGGGAATTATCTTTATGGGTTCCTCTCAGTTTTAGCATTAGAAACCAGTAAAAGGTCATGAGATTTTTTTCTGTGCCCACAGCACTGGTGTAATGTTGTAGGGAACTCAGTAAAAATTGTCAGGAAAGTGTAAATTGAAAGAGTGTTCTACTTTCTCACCTCAGAGGTTGGTGTTGCAGAGCCATAACTCTGGGGAAGGGCATCCCTGGAGGCATGCAGGTTGCAAGTGTCAGCTTTTCCTCACAGGGAAAGGCATATTGCCAAGGAAAGGGGTTTCACCTCCACCTCCTCTCCCTCATTATAGCCAGTGGCTGTGGTGGCACCAGATGTGCATTACTGTGGCATTCAAGTTGCATTACAATACATAAGAAAGCAGGCAGTGTGCTCAAGGCTTCCCTTTTGAGGGACCACAGAGGAGTTTTAGTGTTGCTCCTACTGCCTTGTTCAGGAATCATAACAGACCCTACAAACAGGTTGGTTTGATTGTAGTTAATAATAAATGTTTATCCTTCTAAAAATTAAAATTGTAAGTACAATGAACAGGATGCATTTATCATAATAAATGTGTAAGAAACTGTTGGAAAGGGTGGCTAGCTAAGCCTGAATCAGAGGATTACAAGATGAAGCAAGCCTAGCACCACCCTGTTTGTTTATTATCTTTATTACTTTAGGAATGTAATAAACAGTTTTAATTAAAACATACAAGCAGTATCAAAGCATTACAGAACTATGTAGGCTTCACTCTGAGGAAACACATCCGAATTTAACCATTCATTTGGAAAGTAAACGCTCAAGAATTATACATGCATCTAAGTAATACATCTGTTTCACAGAACCTCTTCCAAATGGAGGTATTTCTGTGGAAAATTACGAGCAGACTTGAGCTATCAGAGCCTACTGAGGCAACTTCTGCTGTAGATAATACCTGGCCATTCCTTTGGTCCCAGTAAGTGACATGGTTTCAGTTCACATGTCCTGATGAGAGGGGATTTTTTTCAGGAAAAAGCTGAAGCCATCACTAGGTCAAAATCAGCACCTTGATGTCTACTAAGAAATGCAGAGGCAGTCAAGATAGTGTAGTGCCTTCTGCTAGTCAAAGAAGTTACACATTATCCACTTCAAAAATATCTTCAGTGCTGTTGCCTGTAGCTCCTTTTATAATAGAACAAGAACAAAAGAGAAGATATGTATTTCCAAAATGTGATCTTTGAGCACGTGGCACCTGAGTGTCTGGTCAGTAGGACTCCAAACCACTGGTCGCCGCTTGGTTTCTTAGAACAGATGGGGAAATAATTTGGTTTTCCTTAGTAACAAAAAATATAGTTTTAAACATCTTCCAAGATGGTAGCCAGATAGCTATAGAACATGAAAGCCATCATATTGACAAAGTCCTTGGCAGTGTTTAATCTGACCTAAACTGGATGAAGCAAACACTTTAGGAATAAAGGAGTTGTGCATCTCCTCACAGTCAGGGAGTTGAACCATCTATCCCTTTCTAGTTTCATATTTCTCTTTAAATTTCTATCTTTCCTCTTGAGTATATATACCCTTTTATCATGCCAGTCATAGGACTTCCATTGGCAAATCTATTGAGGATAGTATTTAGTGAAGTCACTGGAAAGGGTTTGGCAAGAAACCCATTTTGCTCTGCAGGGACTTACTTTCTCTGGCCAAATGACAAGAGTGGCCAGCCCAGAAGGTGGCCTCAAAAGCCTTGGGAAATTGAGTCTTACCTACATTTAGCATTTTCCCAGTTGTCCAAGATAGAGAGATACTCTTACTATTCTCATAGCGCTGGGAAAGCGCTGATGGAACAAAAGTGAGGAGATTTCGGTGTCACCCTACAGGATAGTAGAGCAGCAGTTAGCTCACTCTGTAGGAAAACTGCTCCTAAGGCTTCCAATACCATCAGGGAAAAAGGGAGAGCTGAAATCATGGCTGGCATACCTTCTGCCTGCTTCAGCAGAGAGGGCTGCAAACTCAGGAGGGAGCCTAGCCCAGAGTGAAGGTGCAGGGGCCTGTTCTGGGCTATTGGTGGAAGTTGTGTGAGCTAGCATCAGCCCCAGTTAAGTGAATTATATGAAATGAAACAAACACAGTGCTTCCACACTTGGGTCTTACTCAGCTTAGTGGGTTTTGTGCTACACTTGTGCATACCATTTCTATATTCATGGCTCCTTTGCATTCGCCATAGAGAGAGACTGATTGCAGTTCTCATTGGAAACCTCTGTGCTGCAAAATGATTCTCTTTAGTTCTGTTTCCTAATTTTCCATGAGATTAATAGTATAGTATATATGAGTATATATAGTATATATTAATATATAGTATATATTAATATATAGTATATATTAATAGTATAGTATATATGAGTATAGTATATATACTAAAATCATTTATTCCCCTGACATTAGACCAAAGAAGAAACAGAAAAATCAGAAAAACTCATATTTTTGCAGAAGGGAGGTACTACATTCCTTGAAATGCAGGTAAAAACAAACAATACTTCGTTGAAATGCAGTCAGAAAGGATGGCAATGATTTATTATTTTATTATCTTTTTCCTTTCCAAGCTCTCCCTTTTCATATTTTTTTATTGTTATTGTTTAATAAGTTCCAGGCAGAGATATAATCTGGAGACCAAATTCTAAGGAATGGGTCCTCTCCAGAGTTTATGGCTTCCTAATGGAGACTGATTTCTCTGCCAGTTAGAAACCTACTTGCACGGTGCAGTTTGGATGCTGTTTGCAGTTTGCATGCATTTCCAGCATAAACCTCACTGAGAACGTTACGGTGAATGAGGCACTTCTGTCACGAGAATGCGTTTCCTTTATATTGTCAACTGAATTTAGATTATGCTGAGTGATGGTGAACTTTATATTTTTATTGGTTTTTCTATTAGCCAAGTGTGATAGAGAAGAAGCTGCAGGAAGGAGAATCTGCTGGCACTTTGGTTACTTCTCATCAAATCATTATCCAGAAAAGTATCCCATCATCCCTAGAGGTTATTTTTAATTCATTTGATTTTAAGCTACATCATTTGCTTAGTTAAATACAGAAGTTATGGTCTTAAAGTCAAATAACTGGATGCTGATTGCAGTCAAAGCAAATCACATAGCACATTTGCATGAGGAGGAAAAAAGATGCTGCAATTAAGTTTCATTCAGAATTTTTAGTAGTATGCTTAGTTTATACAGTTTACTGTATTGTGCTTCTCTATTTAAACAATCCTGAAGGGTGTTGATGTTCTAATGAAAACAAGGAAAGTCAGTGCAGGCTACATACAGAAGAGTACTATTCTAAAATGGCATCAACAGCATGTTTGTAACAACTAGGGTACAGTTGAATGGGCTTATTTGCCCTATTTTTGTAATTTGGTTTTGACTGTAGCTTTGTGAACCACTGCAATATGTGTTTTTTAACCCCAGGTTGATTCCAGTCACCTGTCATTATAATTATGTCCTGACATGCAGTTTTGTTTCAAACAAATACAGAAATAGTGTGGCAAAAGTGATATTTTTGGGTCCATGTTATGTGGACCTCTGAAGAGAGAGAATACACAAAGAAATCATATTTTGCCTAAGGTGATTTTATTTATTTGCTTGATAACTGCTCTAAGAGGTACAATGCTAGAAGTTACTATATGCTTTCAGAAAAAGCAACATGATTTCTTAAAAGTCTTCATAATTTAGTGCTCCTGAAGTACAGATAAACCTGCAGATATTCTAATTTAGCTTTTATATCTCAAATATAGGGCACTGAGGATTGGGTTATTATAGACAAAATACCCTCTGAGGTAGTTGATGGTGAATCGGAAAAAAATCTGGCATACAAAGTAGTGACTGTGAGCAGTAAAACTGCCTTTCCACCTGAGATATTAAAATCCAGTACCGTTCTAATGCAGAGCTTTGAGGACTTGGAAAGTGAAATACAATCCAATGAGGAGAATAAGCAGAAAATGTTCACCCTAGGAAAGTCCTATGATACCGTATCTGGGAAAATTGTAACCATGACAAGTAAAGCTAAAGAGGGCGAGAAAGCAGTACAGCCTTCAGGAGAAACCTTGCAAAAACTGGAAAGGGAAGTTCAAGAATCTGTGAAAATTGTTCCAATAGTGGCCAAGTATGAAGTCCTCAAGCCTGTCACTGATGAGAAAGCCAGGCGGGGATCTGATGTGCAGAGCACAAGAAGAAAGCTGTCTGACTCTCTGACACCCATAAAGGAAGCAGAATCTCAGTTGCAGAGTCCTGAAGAGGAGAGTTTGAAAAAGACACTAAGGATGGACCAGGATTTGCAGTTACTTGGTACACTGGAAAGCTTACAGCTTGGCAAAACAGAAAAGCACCTTGGCGGAGAAGCTGTAAAAGCAGGGGCGTTTGCCCGGACAGATAAGAGCCTGTCTGAGTGGAGATATTCCAGAGAACAGCCATTTACCATTGCTACTGCTCACTATGTTACTGAGTCGTCTGCATCAAGAGTAGTGGTAACAAGTGGCTTTGACTTCACGCCACGATTTAAAGATAAAAGCATGACTTTTTTTAGGCAATCCCTTCACACCACCCTAGCTTTGAGTTCTCTTGCTGCTTGGCTTTATGTTGACAGCAGCCAACCCGGCTTATTTTTTTTCTCTCATACTTTGAATCCGTCTCACAGTCTGAAGCAGACATTATATAAGGCTTTCAACCTTTCCGGTTTATGTACTGAAATTCAGTATTGCTGCTGTGGCTTGTTAATAAAAGGAAAAAAAAAAAGGTTTGCTTGAACCAGCAAAACGCCAATGCTAACAACTACGCTTTGTAATTATTGCTTACTACAGCCATTATAAATTCGCTCTGATTTATTTTCCCATTCTTTTCCTGTTTCCAACCTCTCCGTGCCCCTGCAACCTTCTCTCCTTTTCCTCCTTCTCCGCCTCTGGTTTTGGCAATTAATATGTCTGTGCATATGGGTCTGCCTTTTGTTCTGTGTATGACTCTACATTTCTTTGTCTATTTAGACTAAACAGTCCACCAGTGAAAAAACCTTGGATGGTTCAGATATCTTCACTTTAATAGAGTCTGCCAGAAAACCAACTGAGTTCATAGGAGGGGTTACTTCTACTTCTACTTCCCATACCTGGGCTCAGGTGGCTGCTTGATTCCCTCCATCGATGTCATAACCATGCACCAATTACTTTTGCTTTTCTCTTATTTTTTTGTTTTTTGCACAATATGGAACTGTACAACTAATGCATGTATTCATGTGTGTTTTCTTTTGATTCAATGGACAACAACAGAAGCTTCACCAAAAAGGAAAAAAAAAAAAATCAACGACCAGCTTTTCTTTCATTTCATTTTATTTTGGTCATTTTGTGGGGTGCTGTATTTTGCCTTTGTAAAACTCACTCAAAAATACCAAAGAGAAGAACACCGACATTGAAATTTCTTTTCACTTTTAAAAATTTTGCTTCTTGTTTTGTTTTCCATTTCCACTATACTGATAACATCCTGAGAACAAAAATCCATGCAACTTGGGAGAAATAACTTGGCAAAATATAATGCCCATTTTTTTAAATTTATGTTCACAGTACATTAATCTTGGGCACTACTGCAAACAGTGTTGTCTGCTTCTGATGCTGAGGGTTTTTTTCCTCCTTCCCTGCAGAGAATAGACACAACGACGTCTCAGGAGATAACTTCCAGTGACATGAAGCAAGCAGTTCAGCCGGATCAGGATACAGTGCAGAAGGTTGTACAGGAGACTGTAGTTGTCAAGGAGAGACATGGGATGGAGGTGCATGCAGGCGGGGATCCTGCTAAAGTGGCCGGACTTACGCTGGATGCCCAGGCTGAGGCAGCGTCGGCGGTGGCTGCCGGCGTGAAAGGGAAGGAGGGCTCTGCTGGGACTGAGGGGGCGAAGGAGGAAAAAAGGGAGGAGGCTGGGAAAGCCCTAACCAAACAGGAAGGAGTCGCTGCCGCTGCTTCGTGTGAGCAGGCGGAGGAGCACAGAACAACAGTCCAACTTTCAGAGTCTTTGGAAAGAAAACCTCATTTTGAGGTAACTTGTTGTTAAATTGGTCATGTCTGTGCTGAATTGTGAATGTAGGCAATAGTAGGCTAAGTTAATTCCTGTCATTGAAAGTAAAGTGTGCCCAGATTGTATGATTGCACTTTTACAGAGAGCAGGGTTTTTTCTCCTCTTATTTCCTCCTTGCATGTCACCTGCAAGGCTTGCTGCTGGTTTCAATCACTAGTAAAATGCCATGCAGGTTTTACTTGTAACTGCTTTTCATGCTGCAGAGAAATACCAAATTTCATGGCATTTTATACAACTGATAGCAAGATCAGCTGGCATTCTGTTTGGGAAAGTCCATCAAGGTTGGCAAAGTTAACGTGTCCCCGAAGACAGGAAACAGATTGTTTTTTCCATGCTTGGTGCAATTATAAATAAGTGTCCTGTGTCTTAGACCAGGTTCCTTATCTTAGCCCCATTAGTAGAATTTCAAGAGCTGTTTTGTGCAGGGCTTTTTCCCCAGAGATAAAAAGACTAAGCCTGGACAGAATTCATTCTCTTGTCATTTTAAGAAGATGTAGAATCACAGATTCTCAGAACAGTTGAGGCTGGAAGGGCCCTCTGGAGGTCATCTGCTCCAATCCCTGATCAGACAGGGACATCCAGAGTGAGTTGCTGCCCAGGACAATGTCCAGAGAACCTCTGAGTATTTTCAAAGAAGGACATTCCACAATATCCTTGGACAACCTGTGCCAGTGTTCAGTCACTCTCACAGTGAAAAAGTGTTTCCTGACATTCTCAGGGAACCTCCTGTTTTTCAAGTTGTGACCATTGCCTCTTGTAGTACTTAGAGCATTTTGGACTTTGTTTTCATAAAAACCAGGGAAGTTGCCAGCATTATATACATGAATGTACCACTGTAATTAAGAGAATTTTCTCTTCTTTTGGTTTTTGTTGTTGTTGTTGTTAAATGCAGAACACTTTTTAGTTATTCTTTCTTTGCCCCAAGCAAAAGAAATTGTTCTGAAAAACCATAAGCTTTGCTGAATGTTCCAAGTCCTTCTTTTTTTGTTCACGCAGTCGCCAGTTGTGAAGACTGAGACTATAAGTTTCAGCAGTGTTCCCTCTGCTGGGGAAACCCTTGAAATTTCAACAAAGGAAGTGCCAGTAGTCCATACAGAAACAAAAACCATTACATATGAGTCTTCTCAGGTAAGAGAAATTCTGCAAAAGACATGGTCTAATTTAATGTGCCTTTAAGGAACCCATTTCTTCACCCATCTTTAAGTGTATGCTTTAGTGTGAACTTTTCTAAGCTTTTCAAGTATTAAATATTAGCATGAGGAGGATGTACATAAGAATAACTTACCTGAGGGTCACTCTCATGTCCTGGTTTTCCAGAACATTGATGAAACTGCAGGTTTAAAATATCTGTCTTCTCATCTGTGCTTTCAGAGTGGACGGACAGCCTCCACATGCACAGAGAAATACTGACACATGGTCACCCTAATAGCAGTTCTTCCCTACCATAAGATACTCAATTTATGAAGAACTGTAGAAATTGGGAAGTTTAACAGTCCAGTTCTTGATTCCCTGTGCTTAGGATCGTTTCTTTGGTGACTGGTTTTCTCTTCTGGTTTCTAGGTGGATTGCAGTGCTGACTCTGAACCAGGGGTATTGATGAGTGCACAAACGATCACATCTGAAACCACCAGCACTACAACTACTACACATATCACCAAAGTGAGTCCTCAGAAAATAGGGAGCTCCTTTTTCACCAGGGTGTATGCTATCTTAGCTTTGGTTCTGATTTATTTCAGAAAGGGAACACATTCTGTTATTCTCTTGACAAAATGTTGTAAATTTACCATAAATACTTGTCTTTATTCACCTGTCTTTGGCTATGCTGAGTTGATTAACACATCATCCAATGACTTGACATGAATCCTAAACCCTTAAGGTATGTCTATGCAAGCACAAAACCTTGCTGTACAGAAGCACTTGATTTAGCTGCAAATGCTACCTGGAACTGGAAAGAGTTACTGTAACCACACTGGCATCCTGGAAGGAATAACTTGTCTGAACATGAGGCTCCATTGACATGGCTATGCCTTTCAGCCCTGAGATTAGCACTGCACAGTGTTGAAAGCACATAGTGAATCTATATCCTGTGGCCATATCAGGACTTTCAGTCAGGTCCAACACCTTGGCTGTGTTTCTGGGTGGTACCCTGAGGAACTTGCCCACAGCCAGGCCAAAAGCTCATCTGCACAGACAAACCATGCTGTGTCTTCCAGGTTCTAAGGTAGCATTTAAATAACAGTTCCTCCCTAAACAGAAACTCTCTTAGTGCTGTGACAGCTCTCCTACCAGTATTCACTGAGAACAGGATTTCATCTTCCTGCAGTGAAGTTCCCCCATTAGTAGATGGGCCATACAAAGGAAGGCCATGCCACCCCATATGCCTTTCTGAAGCAAGCAGTTGGACCTAAATAGGTCTGAATATGGAGCTGTCTGTATTCCCATTCTGTTTTTCATGGGAAAGGTTTGCCCTTTTGGACATACAAACATCTCTCTTGATGCATGTGCAGACTGACTCAAATTATAAAATTACCTGTGTTGAAAGGACATCTCGAGGTCATTAGTCCATTCAGAGCATTCAGGCCAACTCCAGAGCTGCTCACTTGCGGTCCAGGTTGTCCCCTCTTTGAGCTGCTTCGGTCCAGTCATGAGAGGGTTCCTGCACTGATCATTCTGGGGATGAGTGTCAGCACTCTAAAGTGAGTTACTGACATGCCTTTTTGTCCCTCCCATCTAGACTGTGAAAGGAGGCATCTCAGAGACAAGAATTGAAAAACGAATAGTCATCACAGGAGATGCAGATATTGATCATGATCAGGTAAAATCTACAAACTGCTGTAAAGACTACCCTGAAGACTGCAAAAGAGAACATTTCTAAACATTGCTTTGACAGATATTATCCATACTGGCATGCCTTAATTAAACTGGAATAGTAGTTAAATCAGTGATGGTATATTTCATATTTTAATCATTTTCCTCATTTGTAAATTGTGTAATATGTCATGAATCTCTCCACCTTGCTATTGATCATGCATGTTCCACCTCCTTTTTGTTTTTGCCCTTCTGTGGTTTCCTTGGGATAGGCGCTGGCTCAGGCAATTAAAGAAGCCAAAGAGCAGCACCCTGACATGTCAGTGACCAAAGTAGTGGTACATAAAGAGACAGAAATCACACCAGAAGATGGGGAGGATTGACCACAGGTAAGAGGACCAGATGATTTTCCTAGGCATTTACTGGGCTGGCATGTTGCAGATGTTGTTTTCCTACCATATTTCACCTTTAACTCTTCACTTTCTCTCACTGGCATTTTCAAGTTGCTGGTTATCAGTTCTGATATTTGAAAGTAAACCACATTTAGCTCTAGACATCTGCCTTCACTAAACAGTGCCAGCTGGAGAAAGAGAAACTACTCATTTGCTTTCGTTGGCACTCTGAAAAGTCCTCATTGTCCATGCTTTGTTATAGTCTAATTTTCTACTTCTGAAGTCATAAAAAATCTGTTGTCTGCTTTTGTGTCATTTAAGAACAAAACCAATTTGTTCTTAAAGGTGTGCATTTTTGTTTAAAAATGCCAAGGGAAAAAACCTACAGCTGCTTTTTAAATGTCTTGTGCAGATATGTTAAAAATTATGCTTCAATTCCCAACTTGCAAAGATATGGTCCAACTTGCTTTTAAACGCAGTGAATTAGTTTGTCGGTATTTGGGTGTCTTGGCTTTCTTGTACCTTTTAAAGAACATTTAATGTTTTAAAGCAGCATTGTTTATCAGGATGAGATGATAATGCAGCTTTCCTCGCGTCTAGCTTTTTCTCAGCAAAGGCATGCTCTCCAATAGTGGCTGGCTAAACAGACGTCTCAATATTCCTATATTTATTCTGTGTGCAGAAACATGTCATGCATACTAACCTGCTATGCAAAAGCTCTTAATGCCAGCACCATTGCACAAATTGCTTTGAATGCTGTATGCAGAAGGGGAAGAAAAAGCTGCTTGTCAGATTTGTTGAATCGATAGCAGCATTTTATTCTTAAAACAATATGTATTCCCTAGCACTTGGTGTAAGTAACAGAGTATAATGCACAGCACCTTTTGAAGCTCTTTGGCTCTCCTGCTTTTGGATATACAGACCCTAAAGAAAACTGAATTTCAGTGTCAGTTATTTATTTGGAAGATGGAACCAGTCACTAAGGAGTGAGTAGCTGTGATTCTTGTGGTATTCTGCTAATTGTTTCAGAGACAGCTTAATGTGGCTTGCTTAAAAGTCTATTGATGTCACTAATTCTTTCCATTGGCGTCAGTGGACTTTGGATATGGTCCAAGTTGCTTATAGCGGGATATGCCATTTTCAAACAGCTTTTCTTGTATGAGCAAATTGACAAAATCTCTTTTGCAAAGGAGTACTTGCTGTGAATAATTAACTCAGTTCTCTTTTCTGCAGGAATAACCTAGAATGCATATGAATCCAGACATGCATACCAGTAGGAATACGAGAACCTATACGGAGTCTCAGTTCCAACCTGACTGACTTGTATCTGTCTATGGAAAATTTCAGTACAGAAGAATTGATCTTGACCGTTAATAAAGAAACTGGCAGAGATACCTTCCCATAGAAAGCAATCTGAATCAGCAGCAGTTAAACAATATTGCATGAAGCAACAATAAAATTACAGAAAAGCAGCATTTTTAATTTTCTTAAAATGTCTAAGTTTTCAGCTTTACCTGCACGTTCATAAACAATATAAACAGTGATCTCATGTAACACATAAACAGTTCATGCCTTTCACAGTTTCTGAAAGTCTAAACTAATTAAAATTTGTTAGGTGGCAAGCCTTTTGTTTACGGATATTGTAAATGAAGATTACCCCGAAAATGCTAGAAGCTGTATAGGTACTGTGTATAATGTTTTACCACACATTAGATGTGCCAATAACACAGTTTATTCAGTAAACAACTTGAATCTTATATTTGTTTCATCTGGTTTTATTACTGCCCCATAAATGATGATGAATCTTTACTCTTATCAAAACATATAAATGCTTACAAAGTGTGCTTTGTATACCTGACTGAATACCTTATGAGGTAGTAATGATTTTAGTATATTAACTTTAATGATTTTTGTCAGCATTGTTCAGAGTCAGCTTCCAGTCACCCTTCACAGATCCTAACCTTGTAAATTATATGTAGTTATTTTGGAGAAAAAAAAAATCTGTATTTTACTTAGTTTGCAGCTTTAGAAAATTATTAATCTGAAATAACCGTGATGGTTTTCTATTGATTTCCCTTTTGTTCTCAGAGGAAAAAAAAAATCTGTTTGAGAATCTGGTCAGCATTTACTATCTAGTTCTGAGTCAAGCCTTAACCTGTACAGAACGTCCACTGAAAACTCGCTAGTGTCCAGCTCTAATACCCACGGAAGGGATAGCGTCCATTACACTGTCAGCTGCATCACAACACATGGTGAATGTATGTTTCTGCATAGTGAAATAAAAGTGGTAAATGCATCTGAAATCGTATTGTTCTGTGTCTAAAAGCACCTAGTGGTCCTTAGTATTCAAAACGTCAAAATGTTATGTTTGTTAGACACCACCGGTTTCACTCATGTGCACAGTAGATGTGTTTTGTCTCCATTGGCTGACACTGCACTGTGCAGACAGTGGGAGTTAGCGGAGAATCCAAAGGGATGACAGTGTTCACCTTTGGGCATATGATGTTTGCAAAGGAAAAGGACTGTTTGGTTCCTTCTGTTTTCTCTGGTTGTGTAACATTTCGCCGAAGCTAAATGAAGAATTTTGTTGTTGCTTAGAAAGTAAAGGCCAGTAGCGCTTGATCCAGATCCACTCTCTTTTTGTACTTTGGCTCTGAAACATGGATACAATTCTCTTTAAAGCAGTATTACTTATTGGTTCCTTTCTTTTTTTGTTTTTTTTTTTTTTTTCTCCTTTGCCACATCTCACTGACGCCCCCCTGGTAGTTTAAGAGAAATTTGTAACAATTAGTTCACCCTTCAATCTGTATTTCCTTGCAGGATTGAAAGGCAATGGGTACAAGCAGACTTTTCAGGACATAAAGGGCCAAATTTGCCCTTCGTTGTTTACACGGGGCTCCCTCCCATTGAAGTCAATGGATTTGCCTTCAGTGGAGAGCAGGATTTGACCCAGTGACTTGTTAATAAATGTTTATTTTCATAATTTAGAAAGAAAAATAGTATATATAGAGAGAATAACCTGTAGATAATAATTAAAAGTAATATCCCAAGGCTTTTAAAGCTTTGCCCTTAGTCTCCAAAACATCTTCCTTCCACCAGCCATTCTTCATGCCTTTAAATCTGGAGTGCTAACAATGTAACCCCTCCCTGCCCCACCGTCATTGTTACCTCTTGCCTAATGACCAAGCAAAGCTGACGGTCTGTTGTGATCTTTGATGGCCCTCTCCTCCTCCTCCTCCTCCTCCTAGCCCAAGACCATCTCTGTTCTCATCCCCCTGAGTGACAGTAGGCTCAGCTCTCTGCTGCAGCTGGTGCCCAGTGGCAGTCGGGGCTGGAAGAGGTCCTCACCCTGTCTTGGCCGGTGGCACACCAGGTCCTCGCTACTGCATCAGGAGTTTAAAAATAGACTCTGAAGCCATATTGATCCTCCTTCAGGTGCCCCTCATGTTGTCAGCTAAGAAACAGCATTGTATTACCTCAGAGAGACACGAGGCGATCGCACAGCCTTCTCTCCAGAGTTAGCATTATATTTTAGCATGGCTTGAGGAGATTGTACTCTGGTGACCCTGCACAGTATGTACGCTGTCTAAAGATATTGCATTGTAGGAAGTTAGTCTCCTTAGAAAGGACACTCACCACTAAGATACTGCCTAAGTGCATATAAACTATGAGGAGATGAGAGTGGACAGGCAAGGACATCTCAGTGCCACTGTTTGTAGTAGACCCTTGTTTGGGGGATGGTTCCTGGAAGTTATAGCTTTGGTTTTTGTTAGAAACTGTTTCTTGGGTTGTCTGCCTAATGCTGTGCCACATGAAATAAAGAGCACCTGCCTGTTTCTACCAACCATCTTTTGTCTCCGTCTCTTCTCATTTGTTGTTGGTCTTTGTCTGGCTTCTCAACATGAACCAGCCTGGAACACAAACCATCAGTGTGTTACTTGTGGACAGCATTGCCAACACAGACACCAGCTCGGGAGCCAGCCTTACTTGCTACAACTGGAATCCCAGCTTCAGTCCTGAGAGAGCTGACTACTCTGAGCCTTTATGGTAAGGGCTTTGCACACCAGGCAAGAATGGGCATAGCCAGTGACCACAGCAATAGTGACCATTGCACATACAGAAAGAGTGAATACATCACCCTGACATTTTTAAAGGCTGTTTGGAATTCCTTAACATTTATGCCCCTAAAGTTTTTTAAGTCTCTTTCATCACAAATGGCAAGTAGTGGTTTTTCTGTTCTCAAGCAAATATAAAAAACATTTAATGAGCTTCTAAATCCATATACTAAATCAAAGCAAGGGTTTAACAGCTTAGCCTTATTTCTTCCCAGAACAGATTTAGGCAGTTGGTGAGATGATGTGCTTCAGCTGCACAACAATTTGTATCTGCAAAAATGATAGCTCTTGATAAATAGTTCTTCATGGCATATAAATTGGACATTGAGTCAAGGCTTCAGTTTGTCAGTCACACTGGCAAGTCTTGCTGCAGGTTTCTTTCCTTACACCAGAACAGCCCTTTCAGTCAGATCAGAAAACCCATTTACAAGCTTCACCTTTACATCTTCACAGGAATTAAGGATGAGATAAAGAAATACATTCCCCTTTTTTATACTGGAGCAATAATGGTCAAGATTCTTCAGAACTAAGAATCAAATCATTATTTTTAATAATGTTTCCTATTGAAGGTCGGTGACATGCCTGAGGCAATGCTGAGATCTCTTACAGTCCTATACAGATCCCAAGGTACAGTGGTGGTTTGAGGTATTGTGGATGGACTATGGCTGGACAAGTGGATGCCTTTGAGAAACACTTACTCAATTTCTTATGTTATTTTTAAAGAAAGAAAAATAAGCACTTTTCTTAAATCTATAGGCTCCAAAGACTATACCAATCTTACACTGCCAGTATTGGGTTTCTGTGTCTTTTGTCACTGATGTTATGCCACATCAGCAAAGTATGCCTGTGGTTGCTCCAGTGCCTCAGAGCAACACAAAATACCAGCCTTCCTAATTAAAATTCGGTCCTATCTTAAATGACTATTATTATTTATGCATCTTGTAGTTCCATCTCAAGGATTTACATATAGATAAACAATGGGACATAGTGTTGTTA
Source organism: Fringilla coelebs (assembly GCF_963513975.1). Taxonomy (NCBI): domain Eukaryota; kingdom Metazoa; phylum Chordata; class Aves; order Passeriformes; family Fringillidae; genus Fringilla; species Fringilla coelebs. The sequence goes on along the minus strand of NC_140028.1, from coordinate 50,868,583 downwards.
GTTTTTCTATGAAAATATTTTCCATATGTTTCTGTATTCACTAACTGTAACCAGATTATTCCATTACCTTGGAATAATGTTAGCCCTTGTTCAGACTGTACATTAGTCTGGTTTATGCCTTTTGTTTCCACCTCCACCCTTTTTTCTGACTCCTATTCAACATCAGTCTTGCTCCTCAGCTGGAACTAATGGTTCCTGTAAAGGCTTCTGGAGCAGAATTTCAAAAATCCTTGTTTAAAGGGAAACCAATGTGCTCAAATTACACAAAAAAAAGTCAGCCAACTTTCTTCCATTATCTCATGTTCCCAAATTCAGCTATAACCTCCATAAATCAGTGACCTCACCCTTGCAGCTGAAATGACCATCACTCACTGTAAGTAGAATTAATGGCCGGTCTTTGAGCATGACTACAGTGACATAAAAGGGAAAAGAAAAATGAAAAAGAGTTCTGACACTGGAAATTGTTTTCCTTTTTAAATATCTCTACAGTCTACCAGCTCTACTTTCTCCAGTACAAAACTTAAATTACCGACCTTTTATTCTTGGGTGGGGTGGTTTTTTTTGTCCACAGTTGGCTTGGAATTTCTTTTCCATTTTCTAGAAATATCTTTGCTCTCTGCTGTGGTGAGGTGTACCATGACTCTTAACTTCTGTGCATAACCAAAGCTTGGGCAATGTCAACAAATAGGAGCTGCAGAAAAGCAGATCCCAGAACATGTGCAGCCTGAATTACAGCCCAGAGGGTGTGTTTGCACACAAGCCTTGCCTTACAGTGCACATGTAAAGTACTGGCTGTGTGTTACAGGGTGGATGGTCCTGGGTGGCTATAGTGTAAAAGACACAAGATTAGACAGAGCACATTAAAGGGCTCAGGGAAGGGTGTATCATAAAATGTACAAAAAGGCAAAGAAACAAATTAAAGCAATATATCTGAGTATACTAAGTAAATAATTAAGAACTTTCAAAGCCTTTTCCGGTAGGAAATGTCCAGCTAATACGATGTTTCCTTAAATCAAGGGTGTTTCTACCCAGATGTCCTTTCTCAGTGGATTTAGGAGGCTATTTCTCAGACATACTGGTTTTCTGGTCAAACAGTTGATGCATATGAAGGCTTCTAGAGGCGTTTATATTCCTGCAGTCCAATCTCCAATCAATATACAACTTGGACGGATGTGAATCATTTTATATAGTCACAGAGGTAGTGACAATTTAACCACTTATCATTAGAGCTCCTAAATCCTAAGCTATGGGACTAACACACACGTGCACACTTTACCAAAGAACATTATTTGTTCTAAGAGTATTTTGATTAAATCATCCCTGGATATCCATTAAACAACAGATTTTTGTTTTGGTTTGTTTCTTTCCATTCAAAATGCCATCTGGTGATTGACAAGATGTAACAAGATTTTTTTTCCTGCAATAGGATGAGATGTCAGTACAAGTACTTTTTGACATATCATTCTATAGAAAGGGAACAACACAAAAACACTGCAAGATATGGCCTGATATCACAGAAATAAATGACTGACTTGAATACCTGTGTGATATGTTTCTTGTAATGAGGACACATCTGCTTTCTCTGGGAATACAGCCTGTAATAGTTATCCCACCATTTCCCAGTTATTTTAAACTCTTTTTGTCCCTTCTTGCTTACTTTCATATTTTCCAACTTAACCCACCTGTGTTTGATCTGGCAGGCTTCTCTCTGCATCTTTTCTTCTTTCAACTTTTCTCCCAGCTTTTAAGCAAACTGCATCTGATGCTTCTCTTTCTATTAATTTTGCTGTTGCTTCTTACCACACCTATCAACTTTCTTTAAAGTCTCACTAATTCTCTGTCCTGCAGCCTTCCCAACTCATCCATAACCACTTCAACTCCTATAATGATGATACATTCAATCTTTAAGTGCATATTTTTTTGCTTTTATATCTCTCTACAAATTTCAGTCTTGGTTCATTTTTCTCATCCCTGGTGTCTTTCCCATGAGTGATTTTATCAAGCAGCACTCTCTGATATTTTTTTGTAGCCACTTTCTCCCTCTTCAACCTTCATCTGATCGCTTTCAACATTTGCTCATTTTCCCTCACATTGACACTTGGACCTTTCATGTTTTCTGGTCCATTAGCTTTGATGAGTTGTCATCTGCTTTCAGACCTTTCAAACCCCATCCCTACTTTCTCTGCTCCTCTTTCTGACCTGTCACTGAAAAGCATGCATGATAGAAATGCTGTAGTTTGCCTTCAGTACAGTAAACATTTTTTTCTCTAACAATATTAAACTACACTCTTCTATTTAAATAAATCCCACCTCCCAGTAAGGCAATCTCTGTGCTGCCTGTTGCTTCTACTTCTTTCTGCATGGACTCTTGCCCATACCTTCCAAGGAGAGCACAATTAACAAGCAGAATTACTATTACTGGCCTATCTACTTCCTCTTCATTCTCAGCTTGCCCTTTTCACAGCCATAGAAATATTTTGTCTACTTCAGCTCCTGACAGCCTCAACACATCCTCATGATTGCATCTCAAGGGATCTTTCTCCTCACAGTATCAATTTTATTTCCTAAATTTTTAGTTCCTCTTGTGGTAAAAATGTCTGCTTTGGTCTCCCCAAGTCTCAATATCACATCTAGGATCATGTTGTTGACATTATCTAGAACGGCTCTCTCCTGCTCTTGAGGCCAGCCTGTTTTCACCCATAAGAGATAGCACAGCAGCTCTTCTCCAGGCTCAGGCTCACGACCAGTACTTTTCTGTTGTCCCCCATTACTTGCCCTCTCTTTAGACACATTCCACACTTTTCTGTCTCAATCCTGTCCTCCTCTGTGCTCACTTAAGTCCTTCTGATTCTCTATCCACTCTTTTAGCAAAGGCCCTCCTTGTTTCAGTCCACTTTTCTGTGGAAACCTTTGGAGCTCATGGCGTGCATCCAGCCTTCCTTTACACTGCCTTGCAGTGATCTTGCCCAGGAATGTGGATTCAGCCAGCCCATATTTCTGTCTAACTTACTGAAAGGGTTAGTATTGCTTCTCTTCAAGAAATTTGTGCATATTTACAGCTGCAGCACTGTTTAGTAGAAACAGCTCTGTCATGTGTGTTACCACATTAGAACTCCTGTGTGAAGGCAAAATGGACATACCCCCAGGAAATGTGATATTTGTTAATGTATGAGAATAAAGGGGTAAAATCATTGCTATGTTGACAAATAAACTATTCTGGAATAAACTGCCAGTTTTATTTCCACTGATAAAAATGCCCATGACCCAATGGGCATCTTCACTGGGGCCCAGCACTGTAGTCTCTGAACTGGAGCTGGATTCTGCCTGATCTGCTCAGAGCAAGGGCTGAGGAACAGGACTGTTTCCTCCCATTCTAGTACACATGACCCCTACATAAACCTTAGGAATGCAGTGAAATGTTCGGATCCACGGAAGCCAGGCTGCTGTGACACAGGCTGAGCCAGTCAGGCATCCGCTCACTGATTACATGTGTCGGTGCAATTGTGCTGGAATGGTGCATCAACACCAGTCATGCTACTAAGCTCCCCTTCAGTGCATGTAGTGCTGCAGGAGGAAGATGGCATAGCAGAAGAGAGGCAGGCAAAGCACAGGCTCTGCCATAGCCTTGTGGGAGACAGAAACCTTGGCTGGCACCCTGCATGTTCCATCTGTGTCATGCAGTACATCAGTCACCCCAGCAATTAAAGCTAATGGATGTTGAGACAACTGTAGGCCCAACTGGCTACCTTCCCAAATGTTATCATTACATGTCCTTGTTTTTCCAGAAATATATGTACAATGTGGGAAGCTGATTCCAGTTTCTCCGGTGAAGTATGTTAATCTCCTACTGACAATTAACCCTGCAGTGTCAAGGAAGCCACCTGGGGCAGGCCAAACTCCATTGCTCCAATGATTTGGAACAAGGTGGGTTTTTTGTCAAAAGAGAACTAATTTGGCCAAAACAAAAAACCTTCCTTTCACAGTGATGTGAAAAAATCCCACCAACAGCCTTTTAAAAATTCCATTAAAAGCATCAGTATTGTTGATCTGTTATGGTGGCAAAATCAATTCCTTCACTTTGTATGATGGAACTTATTTTTGAGCCTGGGGAAGATGATACAACTGAAAACAAGGTAATTGGCAGTAGTTCAGGATCAAGAAAGCTGCATCTTATGCACGAGTCTCAGTAAAAAAACTGCTATCATGCCAAACTCTATAATGTGTCTACAGCTCTAATTTTGTACTTCTTTAAGGCAAAAACAACAGTGGCAAAGGGGAAGAAAAATCTTGTGGCTACTCATAAAAGAACAATCATGTGGAAGAAAGAAAACCTCCAGGTATGTGCAAGTAAAATAAGGGAGCAGTGTTGCAGCAGATGGTGATACAGAACAACCAATAGCTGTGTGGTTTTGTAAAACTCTTGGGGTTTTTTGTTTAGGAAAATGAGGTAAGGCAAACAGTGCTAATGCAGAACTTCTGTAAAGGTAACACAACCAATTTGTTTAAGTGACACTTGGTAAAAAAATAAAACAGACAAAATGTACCACAGGTATAACAAAAAGTTCATATATGCAAGACAACATATCTCTTCTGTTAGCATGTATCCTGTAAAATGTACTCTGTCATAAATTACTGGCATTGCTGTCTCCAAAAGGAATAAAAATAATGATGGACTAATATCCATCCACCATCTGAAACAGGCATATTTCACCTTTACATGCTATTATTGAAGGCCTCAATGAAGAGAGATAAGAATGGAAAAGGCCATCCCATTAATCTTGCTAAATTCCCCAGCATGTCCTCAGGTTATATAACACTAAACTGTATCTCTAATCATGTCTTTAGATACCAGCAGCTGTGTTGTTATTTGATGATATTTTTAATGTGTGCTAGGGAGGAACTAGGGAATAAAGTCTATATCCAATGCCTGCACAGTTGCTGTGCTGATGGCTCAGCCATGAGCAAAAACTTCAGGGGATTTCATTAGGCAGTAATATTTGCATTTGTATTTTCCCCTTCATAAACAGGCATGAAACTACAAATTGTGTGAACAAGACTGAGGTATTTCAACATTAAATCAGTAATATCTTCATACCTACATGAAACTATGCAAAGCAGCTATTGCTGAGACTCCCAGGTGATCTGATTTCAGCTGTAAATAATTTGATAATGATGCTCACCTTAAATTATCTGCTTGATCAAAGTAACCTTGTGTGCTCAGCTACTCTGACAAATAGATTTGTTATAAGTCAATTAGTAAAGCTTTTGTCAAAATTGATGCACTCTGTGCTGGCAACAACAATTAAAACTCACCCACCTCTTGCACTGTTTTGCTGCTGGAGAGAGAAATAATGATCTTTTGAGACAACAGTAGTATCTAAGACCTGCTAATATAGGTGTCTCTGCATCCATTTCTCTCCCAGAGGAAGAAAAAATAAGTGAAGACAGCAGAATTTCCCTCTTGATTCTCTTGGGAATACACTGATGGATAGAAGTCATAATCCCATGCAGGCTTTGCTTCTGACAGGGCAAGCCATTGTCCTCGGAAGATGTGGTATTTGAGAGCACTGGATCTGTCGGCGTCTTTTGGATCTGGTGGTGCCTTTCCTAGCAGGTTTTCAGCAGTCTCCTGGCCAGCCTTTCCTGCCCAGTTACACTGTAACTAGTCTAGAACTGCACAGGGGAGAAACCTGCCTCTCCTGGCTCTACTTCCTACATCCCTGCCAGGTGTTCTGCAGTGTTTCTCATTGTTATGTGTTATGGACCCCTTGGCTCTCATCCTTCCTCTAACAAAGTTTTCAGCTTCATCTCGGTCATTTTCTCTGGGATGAAATCACAGCCACTCTTCCTGTTGAGCTTTTCTGTCATCTTCCTGGTACAAAAAACCAGCAACACAAGTTGCAAGACCTGAAGATCTGACCTTACCAAGTCTATTGTATTCAACCTACAAATACAACATCCCTACTACCTTGATGACAGAAATTTTCATAGGCATCCATATCCATGTAAGGTGGCAGAGAAACATCCCTCATGCCAACTCACTTGTCAGCCAACACCTGTGGCCTGCCCAGAGTCTGCTATGAGGGCAGTCAGGCTGGGATCTTTCCACATTATCAACACCCATGTCCTGGGTCCCAGTCCCTTTTCTGGATAGGACCGAGTATTAATCTTTCTGTTAGCAGAACAGAAATGCATAAAATAGCTACCTAAAAAGAAGTTGAAGCCTAGAAAATATAACACCCTCCTCTACTATTTTCTATTTTTATTTTTATCAAATGATAGCTGCAAAATGTCTATATCTATTTTCCAACAACTATTCCTTGCAAATTCATAGTTCTTTATACCCTGCTGCTGTGGCTGATGAGCACAAGTTCACAAATGCAGAGTGTTAGTATTGTTGCCATCAGAAAACAATTTTCAGTCTGTATTCAATATATCCCATTGCAAATATTAAGGTATAAATAATCTCATGGCTGGTGCAGAATCAGTTGAATAGTTCCTTCAATAAACTTAATAGGAACTTCTCTTAGACTGAGCTCAGTCATTTGATGGGCAGAAACAGGCATCCCTCTCAAATTCACATGAAGGTGACTTCAACAATGAGAAGCTTGTGCCTAGGTCCAGCACAGCAAAGGTGAAAAGAAGGTAAATAGCTTCCCTCAGATAGTTTGTATTTTTGCTTCACTGGGAAAGACACACCCATCCACTTCACAACAGTGATCTGCTGTCATTCAGAGACATCTCCATTTTGTGTGTTATGCTGGACATCAGCATGGCTTGTCAAATCTTGCTTGTGCAGATGATAGGACAACCAAAACATTGACAGCAATTCCTTTACTTCTCCCTTCTCTTTATGTTTGAAGTGAAATTATCAGGTAGTTCTCAGATCAGACTCAGCAAATGACAGGGAAACCTGTCGTTTTGATTTGATATTATTTTCTGTATCTTTGTTCTAATGCAAGTACAAGTGAATTAATCATGGCAGAGGCAGTAGGAAGGCACAGCTTCCAACATATGAGAGGAATCTCACTGGGAGATTTTGTCTCAAGACCTGGAAATGTGTAAAGTGAGAATTAAAGTATGCATATTCCTTTCTACAGTGCATGTTCCTTTCTATGGTGCCAGACAGAGAAAGAGTTGTGACAGACTTAGAAGGAAATAAAACATCTGCCTATATCACACAGGTAAACATAAGTATTTTTCTCTAAAAAGAGATGTAATGTGGGAAAAAAGGTCTGTGTACTCCAAGGTCTAGGACTCAAAATAACCTGAACAGATGGGTCTGAAGGATGTAACCCTAAAAGAGGGCTAGAGCAAACAACAGATCCATGACAGATTTACCAGGTTGTACTGAAAGCAGGAGAAGTAATTTGGAACAGAAAATTTACTATATGTATGCAATCTAACAACCAAATTTGTGAACAGCACTTGCTAGATATGTTACTTTTGTTAGTACAAGATCTGGAATCTGACTTGAAGGCAGATGAGAAAAGAGAAAGGAATTCTGCTGTGGCAGGTTTTGTTGTGGCAGCAAACAGAATTCTGCAAGGTCTTCCCATTTCTATATGAAACCTTCTAGTATTTTAGTAAACTTTATATAGAACGTATACATTCCACGGTTAGCAGGAATTCAAACTATCTCTTAAAGCCCTCTTGCCCTTTAAAACTGTATATCTTTAAATGTTGCAGGAAACTGTTTGTGTAGTATTTCTCTGCAGTATGATCTTGCCTCAGAATTTTACCTCAGAAGACCAATATTCCTTCAAACAGGATTTTTCCACCCAATATCTGGCAGTGAAATCACTGGAAATCAAAGCAAATCCTAGAACTACAATATCAGAGCAGTCTCATAATTACAGCAATGAAAATCAAGGCCTATGAATATGACAGATCGTTCAGGGCCCAAGCTGGTGAGGTCTATTTTACCATGTGAAGGGAAGTCAGGAGGCAAATGTACCTTAACTTTGTTAATACTTTTTTTCTTCCATGGGAAACTGTAAATACACAATCTAGAAGCTCCTGACCACGCCTCTAGGTGTAAGCCACTGTATTGAACCCAGGTTGTATTGAACACAGGTTGTATATTTGGCATGATCATTGCTGACTTATTTCACACTGCCACACTGCAAAAAGACAGGAACTAATAGCAATTAAGTCCATCATCAGTAGAGTGTACAGTTTGTTTTACTATAATGTCTTGAACCCCTGCTTATGGTCCACAGCTTCATTTTGCAAAATACAGAACACATACAGACCAAGAATGTGGATTCTTCCACTAAACAGCTTACAGGCAATGCAAGAGAGGACTGCTTAGAGACACCTAGGTGAATGGAAAGGGATGTGAGGGATGAGGATCCCAGTGCACATGGCTTGTCTAGTATAAAGAGTTTTAAAAGAGGAACTTTTAAGCAGGACATGAGAAACACTTTATTCATGTTTATAGAGAATTTCCAGAACAAACTCAAAATAGTCCCACAATGGCTGAGAGAAAACCTAAGGTAAACTAAGAAATTTAGATAAAAGGTTTGATGACTGGACTAGTGACAGGACATGACTGTGGAGGCCAGTGAGGCAAGAAACTAAACTGTACCAAGGTAGAATGGAGCCAAAGGTCACAGATAATTTTATTCAGGGAAGACACAAACTCAGTAATCATGCTTGTGGGGAGTTTTTGGATAGGCTAATAAGGACGAGGAAATGGGCAGTTATAATCATCCATCAACAACGAGGTCACTGACATCTGAGCATGAGGGGCCTTGAGAAGAGGAGAAAGACATTCAACAGACAACAGTAAGCCAAAATTAAAGACAATGCTCTATAGGGTCCACATACCAGGTACCCAGGAGATAATAGAAGGCTCAGGTGAGATTGAGTGCTCTTAAAGTCAGAGTGGGTGAGAGTATTTGAAAATACGAAGACTAGAAAGTAAAAGCTGCCTCATCCTCTCTCTGGTCTTTCTGCACTAGTGATCTTGTGAGGGAAAAGGCACCCAAATTTTTCTTGAGTTACTGCTTATGTAAAACTTCTGTGAGCAACATATTGTATGTTCAGGAAAATCAAAGTAATTAGCTGAGCAGAATTCATGGCTAAATTGCTCCTGAAAAACGAGCAAGCAAAAAGTTTTAACAGTGTGTTAGAGGACTACAACAGAACATTGCTGAATCAAAGCAGCCTGCAATGCCTAAGGCTGTTATGCCACATTTAGCCTCTGTATTGACAATACATAATCCTGTGGCTCTTTAACTGTCACAGCAAAACATGCAAGCATATATAGTACTGTTAACACACAGTGTAGTAGGCTAATAGACAACATACCAATCCAAAGCTCTAACAGATGCTCTGACTTGTGCAGTGCATGAAATACTTAAATATTGTGATCATTAGCAGCCTCTTCTTGAGTATCACATGCAGTCTTGGGCACCACAATAATGAAAAGACATAAAGCTATCAGGGAGCATCCAAAGGAGTGCCATGAAGCTGGTGAAGGATCGCCAGGGGAAGCCTTGTAAGGCAGAAGTCACTTGGTTTGTTCAGGCTGGACAAGAGGAGACAGGGAAGACCTCATTGCAGTTACATCTGGCAAGGGAAAGCAGAGGGACAGGATTTTCACCCCGAGGGTGATTGAAGCAACAGCTTCCCAGGGAAGCAGCCATAGCACTAAGCCTGACAGAGTTCAAAAACCATTGGACAATGCTCTCAGGCACAGGGTGTGATTTTTGAGGGGTCCTGTGCAGGGCCAGGAGTTGGATTTTGGCAATGGCTCTGTATCCCTTTCAATGCAAGATATTCCATGATTCTAACAGTCTGTGTGTGATTAAGCTACCGAGCTGTTTGCTCCTAAGCTAATAAATTAAATTTTTTCTTTTTTTTTTAATACACAGCTACACCTGAGCTTTTAAAGCTAGAGGGCTAGCAAAGGCTATCTCAGGTTCTTCTGAAACACGATGGCAATTATGTTAGCAAAAGAAAATCCCTGAGGACTGCATAGCACTTATATTTGGCGATCTTAAAACAAACAAAAAATTTTCCTGCTATTTTTCTCTAAATTTGGATTTGGACAGAGTTACAGCACAGCTAAGTGCAGATTTTATGTGTTACAGTATCTCCTGAGAAGCATTTGCCCTCCCAAGTGCAAAAGAAACCACATGGGTTAAAAGTTAAATGATTTCTGGAATATTTTGTGGATGTCATATATATGTGGACGTCATGTCTTAACAGAGGGGCTTCTGCTACTGAAATGAATGATGTCTACAGAATCTATGTCAATATAAAAGGTGAAGTTTATAGCTGCTGTCATTTCACTCTCATTCCTGCTGTGTTTCAGTCTATTTGAAAGACAACTCTGAAATCAGGGCTTGTACTGTTAAGGTACCAATTGTATGCCCTAAGAAATTTCTAGTGCATGCTAGGACTGGTTTCATAGGCACTGAAGGGAGAAATTCACAGAAGGGTGTCATGGTTTAAGTCAGAAAAAACAGCCACTTTCTCTCATATGGGGGTATTTAAAGCAAGAGTTATCCTAGCACTTTGATTTGCTTAAATGTGTATGGAAACTGACTTATTGTCATTTTAACAGCTCTGAAAGCTGGTAAGTGCATGCACCTAAAGACTGACAAAAAGAACTCGGGTTTACTTCTATTAATAACAATATACCTTATTAACACAGGAGAAAGTCTGGAAAATGCTGCAGTTACAAAATATCTCTAGCTTAAAATGTGCACAAATAATTTCAATTATCATTTCAGTGAGTGCTACCATGATGGACAGCACTGGCCAGCATGTGGAAATTTATGTTTTGACTATGGTAAGCTCAGAGAATGAGAGTCAATATGCAATAGTGGTGTACCACACACCTGCTTTATTTGCACATATATCCCCCCAACAGGTAGGAACTTCCACAATGGCTAGTTGCATTTGATTTAAGGACTGATGCTAATTGAGATGGAAAAGTCTGTGAAGGGACAGAATCCATTTAAAGCACTCTAGGCTTTCCACCTGGCACCCACCATTAAAGGATGATCCAGACTGGCAACATTACTTTCTGTAAATTGGACTACTTGGCAGACAGTAGGCAGAGCCAGCATGTTAATATTATGAAAATTGTCCTCTATCCTCTCCATCCCTATCCCATTTGTCCTATGTTACATACAGATACTGGCACCAAGGAGAGACTGTAAGAATTGTTCCTGAACTGTGCATGACTATTGTGGTATTTATGCAAGGTTTTTGAGAAGTTTCTGTATCTTCATTGGTATTACAGTTAGATGGTTAGTGACTTAGTTGTGAAACTCTTCTAGGGTTTTCCAAGAAGAGATTCTTATTTTGGAATATGTTTCTCATCCACATTTATGAGACCAGCTGACTGCTTTCATATCAAATAAAACATGAAGGCAGACTACAGAATATAGAAAGCAGAAATGGTTGCTTAGCCATCTACCTTGAATTCTGTGAGTAAATACAGACAGAATGGTAAATGCAGGTTAATTAAGTTGCCAATGCATAACATAATCAGTGTAAGTTTGGAAACTCTGCTGCATGTATGCTCTAAGTGATTAATGTAACTCTATTTTAAAGCACATAACTCTATTTCATAGCACATTTCAAGCAAAAAGACTTCTTGTATTACCACCACAGGCTGCAGCTGTATCACTCACAGTTTTGGCTGAGATGTCAGTGGGCATTTAAGTCCCAAGTATGTATGAGGTAAAGCAGAATGAGTAACGTTTGGGATGAGCATAAGGCATGATTGTTATTAATCTCTTCATACTGAGACTGAGCAATGTTCACTTGCTCCAAGTAATTTGGCAGTCACAGCTGCTGGAAATATTTATATGTGCTCTGTGAAAAAGACTCTAACAGACTGTAGTTATAAAGCATAAATTGTTCAAACCAGGCAAATGTAACTTCTACTTATTTCCATGGGACTAATATTTCACACAAGCCTGTAATTTATTGCAAGTTATGCTTCCAGTACTTCCTGCAACTTTTACAGTACTGAAGCACAGACCTGAATGTGGTTGAAAAGTCCATGTGCAGTTGAATTCAGTTTGAAAAACACACACACACAATACTGGGTACTCAAGCAGATGAAAGAATCTTGATCAAACAAGCTGGTAAGAATAGCCTGTTTTGGCAGAAATTTTGACAATCCTGTGGCTGAGCAATGAAGGCCAAGTCCAACTGTACATCATTGCACTAGGAGCAGCAGCACACCATAGCCATTTTAGGTTACCATTTTAGTGTGCAGTAGCTATATCCCATGGATTTTTTCCAATTTTCCAACCACTTTTATACAAACTCTTGGAATTGGAAAATCCAGAGGTTTTCTGCCTCAGAAGCACTTATCAGTACTACAACTTCTTGTTGCAGCAGGCAAACTGAAAATTAGTTTGCTATACCTGTTGCACTATTCTTTTTTATGTTCCAGTCCTTCCATTTCTTATTTTATTAACTGCGTTTACCAGTCTTCCTAAGGACATACTTTATCCCAGGGGACCTTGTACATTAGTTGCATGCATCTAACCCATTATCTCAGAAGTCAAGGGCAGATTATTTTCCCATAGGTTGAACATCACAAGTTACAGTGTATTGGGTTATTTTTATGCTTCTGCAATGGTAGCAAAGCCAACCTACAGCTATTAGGGTGCTCTGAAACACCACTGAAGAATACTGTGCTTAAAGTCAACATGGAAACACAGGCAGACCTGAGCTTCAGACAGACAAATTATTATGTTTTTTTGACACTAGACTCCATAGGAAACTAGATTTTTAAAAAAGGAATTTGTGGAGTATGCTCTGGTAATACCAGACTTTTAAATAAAAAAAACCAAAACAGCCAATGACAACAACAAAAAACCCCCAAACCCCAAAAAAAAAAACCCCAAATCTCCAAACCTTAGTCCCTTTGCTTGAAATACTCTGTCTGAATTGACATAAAGGATTTTAAAGTCCTATAAAGTCAAAATGAATAGGGCTCCACAAAGAGGGGAGAATTTAACTGTTGTATATGTCATTGCTTGTGGGCACCTGTCATCTCTGTCACCATGGTCCCTCCTGACAGCAGAGGAAAGTGTTTTGGTGGCCACTACATATTATTTTCTTATAGCCGCATATAATTGTTTTTAGTCCAGTAAATACTGAGGACTCTTCCAAGCCTCTGGAAGATGCTGAGTAGACAAGGAACAATAGAAGGAGGAGAAAAGGGAAGAGCTTCTTAAATTGTGTTAAGTTAGTATTTCCAGCACATCATTGCTTTGATATACTTATCTTTAGATCTCTTAGCAATTTACAAAACTGTGGCAAGGCAATTTGTTTAAAATTGCACAACAAATATATTGATCATAGTTGAAATCTATTATCCTTAACAGACACCTCTTTTTCTTCTGGATATGTTTTTGAATTCAAAGTCACAGCCTTTAATTTATATGTATTTGGGAGATTATTTAAAGGGAAATGGCTGCTATGTACAAAGTAAGTGATTGGCAACTATTTTCCCTTACCTCTCCTGCCTACAGTTTCCAGTTTTCAGTTAATTTGACTGTAATTTCTGATCTTATGTAAAGCTTTTTCATGTGTTTCTGAGACAATGAAAATCATTCTTATCTACAGTTTATATACCTGCATACCAATAAAGATTTCTCTGTAGCCACCAAATCCCATAACCAACAGTTAAAATCCCTTCATATTGAAGTATCATGAGGTCCAAAAATGATAACAGGATATCTTTTCTTTTGGGCAAACAACTAGCTACATGATATAAAGATGAAGCTTACACTAATAAGGAACATGGAAGAAGATCCAGACTAGTTGACAGGGGATTGCTTTTGTTTTAAACAGTAAAACTAATAGGATTCAGTATAACCATTGTCTTTATTCCACATTGTTCACACTGTGTAGCACACGAGGATACAAGTAACCTCAATACATTGAAGTAAAAAATTAAATACTGCTTTTGCAGAATCCAGTCCTAAGAAAGCAGACAAGGCAGTAATAATACTTATACTAATTCTAAAACAGGATTTTCATTTTTCTAAACTCCCATTAAACTAAATGGAGAGCCAGGGTTTTTTCATCTTCTAAGAAATGAAACTGATGATTTACAGTAATAGCTTTGGATTTATCAGAAAATAAATTCTGTTGCATCTGAAGAGACCTGGGATGTGTTCAGTCCTGTCTTTAACACTGCTTGACAGTGTCTCCCATGGAAATCAATGGGAGCCATTCTAGGTACTTTCGTGGATGTTGGATGTGACCTCTGAACACTATGGCATTTGAAAAGCTCCTGGAAAGTAGAGGAGCACACTTAAAAAAAAAAAAAATCCCCAAATGCAGACTTACATTTTTCTTTCATACTCTAACATACAACTGTTTAATGTTCTTGAGACTACTAGGAGACAATGGTAGGCAACATTATAATTTAAAATCCCCTTTCTCCTCTCCCTTAAAAATGCACTTACACTTCTACTTTTATTTGGTAAATTTATTTCCTAAATTCTGTGTACAGAGCCATAGAGAGGGATATTTTCCAATGGGTTTAAAAGATTATTTCACAGCTCTATGCATTTTTCTCTACCTAAATTTTATTTTTTTTTCTGTATATGAGGTGATGTGTTCAAAAGTTAATGTTAGTCAATAAGCCAGTATTATCTATGCATTGAATTATAAATTATGGGCCCACATCTGCTTCCCTAATGAGGGGCAGTATTCTTACTGACTATGAAGAGAATGAGCTTAAGCAAATTTCTAAGCAGCAATTTTTCCCAGCTTCATTCCTTTTCCTAACAGGCCTATGGTAGTCTCAAGATGTTTGTATGCACCTCAGGTAACGCACATAAATATGAGAAATAAAATCCTCCCTGCAAAAATTCATTGTACTCTTCAACTGGGCAGTGACCAATGTCCTGTATCTGCATTTATGAACAGAATAATTGTACTCAATATGCAGGATCATGACATCTCCATAATTGTGCTGCCTTTCAGGAGAGGCATCTTGATGGCCTAATGGTATATCCTCTCTCCTTGAAGACCACATATTTTCATTAACTTGACATTGATTCAAAGTGCTTTTCATTCCACCAGTCCTTTATACAATTATTTGTTCAACGCACCCCTTGCTAAGGGCTGACCCACATAAAAGGGGAAGGAGCTGTTTCTATAGATCAAGCAAAAGAATAGTCTGATTTCTAGAAATTTAGGATTAGAGTTTTGGTAATCTGAGCGACTGAGCAGTTAAAACTGCATCATAATGCAAATACACAGAGGATCACAGCGAAGATTATTAAAGTAACCTTAATTCTTCCTTCTTTATCCATGGAGTGCTTAACTTCAAAGCACTCCTTTTCCTTTAATGCAGGCTTTTGGCAGTTGCAGCGTTTCACAGACTGGCAAGCCAAAAAGAACACTGTAACCATCTAATTTGACAGAGTATATAAAACGGGACACAATGTGACTTGCTACTGTTAATTTGAGCCAATTAACTAGGGTGTGACTAAGCATAACTTTGAAAGGCATCCATTTTTTCACTTGAGGATTTTGAGAGATGAAGAATCCATTAGTTTTCTTGCTGGTTTAATCCAACAGTTAATCATTCCCTCTGTTTAGAAATTAAGTATGCATCATTGCTTATCTGAATGGTTTCATGGTCACAGCTTCAGACAATTCAAGTCTTTGGACTAAAGATCCCTTTATTTGCTCAGTATTTTCTCTCCATAAAGTGTCTTAGTCTCTGTAATTAAGTCATCCTAATGCATACTTGTTGAGGAAGCTAAACAAATAGTAGTTCTGAAGTCTCTCACTCTAAAGCACTTCATACAGCCCTCCAAATAATTTTGAAACCTTTTTTTTCATCCTCTTCAGAATGTGGGAACCAGAAATGTGCTGTGTTTCAACAGGAGATGAGAGACTGATACCCATCATGAGTCCAAACCAAACCCATGCACACCTGCTTCAGCTTACCCAGATATATCTAAATATTTATATATCTATATATGTATATCTATACCTATTCTTTTTCTTGGGCAAAAGTTATGCAGCCTTTTTGGGACATGTAGAGATCTATTAGATTTATGAGACTAATTCTATTTTATGATATCTGTTACCTTCTTCAAAACATTAAATATAGAAAAAAAATATTACACAACAGCAAGGCTTGCTGCCACCAGCAGTGGAAGTAAAGCAGACAGCAAGGAGAACACTTTGCCACCGGCCACTGTTCTAAGGTTGGAATCCACTGTAGGAACACTGATCCTTCACCCAAGGATGTTCAGACCATCCTCAGCCAGGGGGACTCTGCTAGTGCTGTTGCCTTTACTAGATCTGTCAGTCCAGCCTTAGATTTCACCTTCCTACTTCTGGTTTATTTTCTGCATTTGAGGCTGCTAGACAAAATTCCACCTTCTGCAGCATTCCTACAACCATGTGGCAAAAAACATCAGCAAAAAGTGATATCTAAAACAGTCTTATTGCTACTACAGATGAGTCACATCTCAGAGCTGCCTGAAGGCAAGGTGTAAAGCTTGTTCTTTGGAAAGGAAAAGGTTTCAAGCTAGAGCAAGCACCCAAAGAACTTCCATTCCTCTCTCTGTGTTTGCTACTACTCTATGTATTCTTGCCATTAGAAGGAAGATGGTTTAAATAACTGACATCACCGAAAAAATTAATTCCTTCTCCTGGACAGCTATTACCACCTTTAATATTAAAAAGTCACTTCAGGGAAGAAAAATGAGCACCAGAGTTATTCTTTCTTTTTCTGCACTTTTAATAACTGGCAATGAAGGTCATGTGTTTCTCCATGGAATTGAAAAGCCAAACCTTAGTTCCTTAATTTTGTGCAACATCAGGATGACTTTTTCAGCTTTCTTGGCTGATTTATTCCATTAAAATTAATCAAACACTTCTTCCATTATCTTTTTTTAATTCTTGAATGGGTTACAATTAATTATGTTTAATTGTTTCAACAGTGCACAGAAGGGGTTTTTTGCTTCTAACTGGAGAACAGTTAAGCTCAAATGGTTTTCTGTGGTTATGGTGAGTTTGGGGTTTTTTGGTGATGTGTTACTGCAGCGATCTTTAATGACTTAGCTGTTTCATGAGATCACTTCTGAGAGATCACTACTTTCATTGTCATAAAATGGTTTCCATGCTTTCTGCAAATATTCAGATTCAACAGTGAGATGGAAAATGTGGGTGTTAACAGCATAAAATCTTTCAGATCTCCTTGGAGAAAGGTGCTGAAAAAGGCTTAAAATGTACAAACTAAAATAGCAGAAGTGCTCTCCGTTCTAAAATTCACACATTTAAAACGTGAAAGTCTGTGGTCATTTAGCAAATGTGCAGCAAACCCGATAGGCTGCGCATAAACCGTCACACATAAAGCCACAGAGCTTGCTCACTGCAACGAAACTTTCCATCTCTCTTCATGGCTATCAATGCCAAAATATGCTCAACTGCTTGGGAAAATGGCAGCAGATAAGTGCCTGCAATGAACTAGTGAAGCAAGCAGCTGTACCACCCAGAAGCATGCAAAGCTGTCTTTTAGGGGGAGCCTGATTCCTCTCTGCTAATGGCATTTTGTTGGGTTTTTGAATGCAGGAATACTGGTTATTCAGTGATGTAAAACTATCATGCTCTATATTGATTTTAATTTTTTTACAGAGCATTTACTAACAAATATAGCAATGGGGAATTAATTGGATTGTTCTTGCTCTAAACAATAAACATCTAACTGTTTTAAAAAACATGAGGTTGACAAAGAATAAGGTTGGAGGGGACTGAGGGCTGTAGCTGTGAGATGACTGATTTTTCAATTATAGTCTATCCATAATTATGAGGAACAGTTTCCAATATTCAAACACAAGATAAAAGCTTGCTTTTTTTACAAAATAAATACATCACAGTAAATAGCGCTTGTTTGCATTTGGCAAGCTTGGCTCCTTTCAGAAAATGCAGACTATGCCATGTCCAAATGATTCTATCACTAGGAAAAATGTCTTCAGTAAAAGGGTCATCAAGTATTGGAAAAGGCTGCCCAGGGAACTGGCTGAATCACTATCCAGGGGGTATTTAAAAGACATGTAGGTGTGGCATTAGAGACATGGTTTAGTGGCATACTTGGCCATGCTGGCTTAACAGTAGGATTCAATGATCTTAGAGGCTTCTTCCACCTTAAATGATTTTATCATTAAAATTCAAATGTGAATAAAAATCATTATCGCATAGCCATGATGAGATCCATGATATCTTGGTAACCACAACTCCAGCTCAAAAAAGAGTTAAATTGCTCTGCTCTGCCCATTCTCATGCCAGCAGATAATTCATCCAAAAAAATTTGTGTGCCCTACTTACACAAACAAACTGGACAGCGCATAAATAATTCACAGAATGGCAGCCTCTTTTATTAACTGCATACTGACAGACTCTGACAGAAACATGAAACATGGCTGAAACCACCATATAGGACCAAGTTCTATATGTACTCTGTAAATCAAAAATGCACCTGACCTGTGAATGAAAAATTTGTTCTTTTTTGACAGATCAGGCACGAGGAAGCTGTTATACTTTTGTGGACCAGCTGTTTCTTAGCAGTATGTTATACTGCTGGCAGGTCCGCAGTACAAGCAAGAATCAAGCACAGATACAGCTCTCACCAAGTGAACATTAAGTAATTCACCAAAAAGCTTTCTATTTTTCTTACATACTACACCCTCAAAGATCAAGAAATACCCAGGTTAAAAAACAAATGTGTCATTTTAAGCTTTTATCCATTTGATACCATCTTTATGTAGGATAATATATATATAAATATATGTCCCGCTCCTTCCTTCTTCTCTGGGACCTCTCACACCTGTTCAATGCTCTCTTTCCATTGGGTGCTGTGAATAAAATAGACACTGCTATTCCTTAAAGTCTACCTGTAGCATTTTTTACCTTCAGCACCAGAATATAGGATCACAACTGGATCAGGAAGGAAGGAATCAGGTAGGAAGACAAGGGCACAAAAGTAAGGAAACACAGAAAGAGCACCATGGGGAAGAAAGAAAAAGTGAAATTTGATTATATGTTTCTGGCACTTGGCATTGGAAAGTGGCATCTATCCTTCTTCACTCGCTGTCCATATGGTTCTAATCAAATAAGGGTGTCAGCAAAGTCAAGGAATTTGGCCAAGAGTAAGGTAATTGTCAATGAAGGAGGAAGAGAAAGAAAAAAAATGGAAAAATAGGAGGATGAATGAGGTACAGGGGAGAAATAGATAAAAATACTGAAGAAAGAGAGTCCAAACCCCAAAACATGAAAAAATATATACCCCTAAAAGGGGTAGGGGGAATAGGGATGGGACATGGAGACAGAGGGGATATTAACAGGGACAGTAATAGGGTGTGTGTTATTATGCAAATTACAGCTAGACTTGACTAGACTACGGGATGTCTTGTGCATGCACAGAGTGAACTGCCATGTTCACACAGCCACATCTTTCTACCTTCCAGAATTCTTGATAATCATCTGTCTCCAGGCATTACTTTACATGACTGTAGATAAACACACCATAGCAGTAGTAGTAGAATTAATTGGTAAGAAAAGCATATCATTAAAATGCTCATCTACTTAGAATACAACAGTATTAAGTAAGATTTTACAGATCAGGTTCTCTCGACAGGACTTGTGTCCCTTCAGGCATTGGTGCAAACTGCAAGCTCCAAGCGCTGTTCAGTCATTTGGAGGGTGGCGTGGCCTCTCACCACCCCTTTGTACAGCTCAGCCAGGGGCTGTGTCACCAACCTCCATCATTTATGCTCTGCTCCTCCCCAGTTGTCTCTACTATTTCCTCTTTCGTGGGGATACTTGAAAATACAGGCACGAGTAAGTGATGCGAAAACATGACTAACTCACACGCAAATTTCTGCCGGGAAATTTGCCAGGTTGCTATGGGAAACACACACTGCAAGGAGCATCTGCTCCCTGACTTCCCTCCTCTGTCCTAACACATCCCCTTACACTCTCAGGAGGCTTTGCTGTCCTTGCTGACACACGGGAATATACTCACAGGATCTATGATTCCCTTTCACAAATGCTGGATGATTTGGATCTTCACCTTTTTTTGTGCACTCAGCCTGACAAGAAATCTCACCCACGGAAAATCTGTGTCCTTGTATGATGGTCAATTCTGCAAGACCAAGATACAATCTCAATACATGAAAACTGGCCATAATATCATGATGTTTTTATTGTTATTTGGAACTCACAGACATTATAAAGCTAACCATTTCAAACACACAGGAATCCACAGACACTTAATACGTGTTTTACACCAGTCACCACTTAGAAAGTGTTAGATGGGGGCTTCAGTCTTCCCTGCAGGCCACCTCCAATGTCTCATGCATGGTTACACGAAGTGGCACTTGTCATTCTTCCCTCCTGTTACACAATTTTCTAAACAAAACAAGCACATCCTACAAAGGACTCTTGTCCCTTACAGATATCCCTGCAATCCAAACAGTCTGGAAACAGCCTGTTGGTTCAACATATCCACAGTATCTACAGTCTGGTTCATCAGGTAGGAAAACAGCAGAATTATTTCACAGCTTAAATGTTAATCTGTGCTAGCTGGGTAAAGGATAATTTAATAGGAAGAGTGTTGCAGTCAGATACATGATTCAAACACTTTTTATGCAGAAGGGTAATTTCCAGTAAATAAAAAAAATCCTTGATTTTGGCAACTGAGATGACTACACATATAAGCCCACAGACATGCTAGAGGAGATTTGGTGGGTTTTATTCTTATGCTTCACCTTCAATAATACATATTTTCAATCCCAGGTATTTTCATCCAGAATTTTTGTGACATTTACGTTTTGTCTCTGGTTTCCAAAACCTAGTGCAACATTCATATGTATGAAATATGAATCAACAATATGACATACTCTACTGGGTTTGTGTGACAACATTTTGGTAGTGGGGAGAAAAACAGAGGTAACTTCTATGAAATGCACTAGGAGCTTCCCCTGTGTCTGGCAGAATCAATCCCAGAAGAACCCAAGACAGATCCACTGCTGGCCAAGGCTGAGCCCGTCACTGAGGGTGGTAGTGCCTCTGGGATAACAGTAAGGAAGCAAGGGCAAAAATTGCAACAGAGATAGGAGGGGGAATACGTGAAGGAAGCAGCTGTGCAAACACCAAGGTAGGTGAAGAAGAAGGGGGAGGAGCTCAGCACTGGAGCAGAGATTTCCCCTGTTGGACAGCCCATGGAGGTTCATGGTTCAGCAAATATTCACCTGCAGCCCATGGAAAACCCCCAAGTGGAGCTGGAAGAATCCCAAATGAAGCTGTGACCCTGTGGGAAATCTGCACTGGAGCAGCCTTTTGGCAGTTGTAGACCCATGGAGAGAGGAGCCCACACTGGAGCAGGTTTGCTGACAGGACTTGTGACCCTGTAAGGGACCCACACTGGAGCCATCTGTACTTAAATGACCTCATCCCTGGGAAGGGTCCCACGCTGGAGCAGTTTGTGAAGAACTGCAGCTCATGGGGAGCACTTGTGTTGAAGTTTATCAAGGCTGTCACCTGTGGAAGGGATCCCATGCTGGAACAGGGAAAGTTTGAGGAGCCCTGAGAAGGAAGGAGCAGCAGAGACAATGTGTGAACTGACCCCAGCCCCCATCCCCCATTCCCCTCAGCAGCTGGCAGGGAGAAAGAGAGAGGAAGAGAGAAATTGGGAATGAAGTTAAGCCTGGGAAGAAAGGAGAGGTGAAGGAAGGAGGTTTTAAGTTTCAGCTTTTATTTCTCTATGTGGATTTGACTGGTAACAAATTAAAATCATTTCCTCAAGTGGAGACTGTTTTGCCCGTAACAGTAATTGGAGAGTGACCTCCCCCTGCCCTTATGTCTCAATACATGTGTCTTCCAACATACTTTCTCTCCCTTGCTCAGCTGATCCTGACTTTGGTGGGCACCAGGCATCCAGCCAGAGTCAACCCACCACACACAGTTAGATAGTAACAATTTTTTTTTTTTTTTTTTACTCTCCACAAATCCATAGTTACTGAGTCTGGATATTGAACATATGCTTCCCCTATTTTAGTATCTCAGTGGGAGCTACTAATGATACAATTTGAAACACACAGAAACACACATTCAGCAGCAGCCTAAGATACAGAAAAACAGAGAGAAAAAATGGATAGCTGTAACTTTTGTGAAGTACAGGGTTCTTTTTTCAATAAATAGTTTAATTCTGATTACTCACAGCAGAGCCTGGCCCTAAAAGCTAGGCATATCCACACTGTCAAGTACAGATAGAGCAGGAAGAGAGAGTGTTAACAAAATTAAGTGGGGTCATTTGGCTGGTCAGTGTGGTAAACAAATAGCTATGTGTTTCTCAGGAGCAATAAGGTTATTGCAGGAGTGTTTGGGACACTGTCGAAGAAAGAAACAGCATGTTGTGAATTTGTAAAAGGGAAGCTCCTTCCAAAGCGGAGAGGGTTCTTTTACAGGATTCAGAAATACTTCAAAGACTTCATGCAATCATCGAATGGTTTGGCTTGGAAAGGAACTTAGAGATCATTTAGTTCCAACCCCCCCTGCTATAGACAGGGACACCTTCCACTAGACCAGGTTGCTCAGAGCCCCATTCAACCTGGCCTTGAACACTTCAAGGACTGAGGCATGCACAGCTTCTCTGGGCAACCTGTTCCAGTGCCTCACCACCCTCACAAGGAAGGATATCTTCCCTATATTCAACCCCAATATCCCCTCTCACTTTGAACCCATTACTCTTTGTCTTATTTAAGACAGTCAATTCTGCCTTCTGAATGTAAATTACCAATGTTACTACAAAAACAAGCCTGAAAGTTTTGACTGCCCAGGCAAAGTAGGGACTTCATTTCATTATATTAAATAGGGAGTGGGAAACAATTATTTTTAAAAACCCAGCAAAAAAAAGTGATACAGCTGGACCAAAACTCAGTACATATGTCAGGGCATTACACAGAAAACCTCTCAGAAAATATCCCAGGAAGGGGAAGGAGTTATCAACCTAAAGAAAAAGGTCAATTTGTTGCTCCCAGGAGATGACTCCACTATTCCAGTGAGTTCTCTAATTCGCAGTACTTTCCAACACAGATACCGATTTTTTTTCCCAAGCAGACATGTTCCCAAGCAGACAGTGCATTTCACACTAGCACTGTAAGGTTTTATTCATGTACAAATTATTCCAGTGAAAGCTGTGCCATCAGAGCAACCATCTCATGAGATGCTTTTTGGAAAGAAAAACCGGAGGTGGGAAAGGAGCAGTGCAACAAAAGCCTTTATTCCTTCCTAGCGATCGCGTTACGCCTTTTAAAATCCAACCCCCCCGAGTATTTGCACCAGGGAGCGCAGGCGGGTTTGGGTGGGCAGAGCTGTTCCGCGCTCGGTGGCAGGCAAGGGACACATCGGGGCAGCATCGCTCCCGCACCTCCCGCCACCGCCGTCCCTCCACGGACGCGCGCGGGCGCGCCCCCGAGCACCGCCCAAGCGCCGCGCGGGTCCCGCCGCGCCCGGCTCGGGGCCGAGCCCGCGCCGCGCTCGCCGCCGTGCGCCGCCTGGCGGGGGGAGGCCGTGCCCGCGCCCCGGGCTCGCACACGCGGCGGGCGCTGGCGCGGCGGGGCGGGTGCCCGCGGCGCGGCGGGAACGGCCGCGGCCCGCGCGCCCCCGCGGCCCGAGCCGCGCGTCCCCCGGAGCGGGGGGAGGGCGATGGGAACTGGCGCGCCGCAGGCCCCGCTGCTCCCCCCTCCCCGGCCTCCTCCTCCTCCGCGCTCCCCGGGCACAGGCGCGCCCTCTGCTCGCACCGCGCATGCACGCACACCCCGCGCCCCCCCCCCCCCCCACCGAGCGCGCGCGCGCGCGCGCACTGGAGTGCTCGTGCAGGAGGCGGCGGTGACGGCCGGAGAGACGCGCGCAGGGCCCCCCCCCCCAAGACCCCCTCCCCAAATTCCCCCCCATTCCCTCCCTCCCTCATTCCCGTCCCTTCCCCCGTCCCCCTCCCGCCCGGCGGCAGTGGCAGAGGCAGCGGCAGCCCCCCCTGGGAAGCGCGGCTCCGCGCGCGCGGGCGGGCGGCAGGTAAGCGCGAGCCCTCTCCCCCCTCCTCCCCCGCGCCCCTCCCGCGCCGCGGCCCGGCCGCCGTTGCGCTGCGCGCGCGCGCGCTCTCCCTCGCACGCCCCCTCCCTCCTCCTCCTCCTCCTCCTCCTCCCCCCGCTCCCTCTGCCATCCCTCCCCCGCTCGCCGCCGCCGTTACAGCCCCGGCAGCGCGCGCTGGGTGAGATGGCGCTGCCGCGGGCGCGCCCGCCGCCAGCAGCCCCGGCGCCGTCGCGCGCCTGCCTCCCGCGGGCGAGGGGAGGGCCAGCGGGAGGGGGAGGAGGAGGAGGAAGAGGACGCGTCCAGCGGCGGATGCGCACGCTGGGGCGCGCGGGTCCCGCGCGGCGGCGGCGGCCGCCGCAACAAAGGGGCGCGCGGCCGCGTCCAGGCGGCGGGAGCCGCGCGAGAGCCGTTGGAGCGGGGGAGGGAGAGAGGGAGGCACAGACGGACGGAGGGAGCGGGGCGCTGTCCCCGCGCAGCCCCGTGAGGCGGCGCGGCTGGAGCGCCGGGCTCGCTCCGGAGAGCGGCCGCCTGGCGCTCGCGGGCGCCCCCGACGCCGGGCCGGGAGCGCGGGCGGCGCGGCAGGGGCCGGGCCGGGCCCCGCCGGGAACCCGCCTGCGCCGCGCCCGCGGGTGCGTGGAGCGGGCTTGCGCCTCCGCGGTCACGGGCACGGCGGCCGCGAGAGCCGGCGCGGCGAGGCGCCGAGCGCGTCCCGAGCAGTCGCAGCCCCGCAAACAGCTCCCTGCGGCTCTTGCGGAGTTAGCGGCCGTGTAAAAAGCGTGTGGAGGAATAAATCTAAATTGCCCAGTGGAATAAGTAACCAGAGCTTTCTTAAATCAGAGCTGGAAACGCTCTGGGAGAGTGCCTGACCCGCTCCGTTCGCAAAGGACTAACTTCGCTCTTTGCCACTTGCACACCCCTGTATAGTCCGCAGCCCTGTTTTCAGCCAATTGCTTGTATAATTAGTTCTCAGTGTCGAGAGAATTGCAGCAAAATGCATACAGTTTAACAGGACGGTGCAATGGCTGCTAGATTATTCGCAGAGACATTTTGTTGCTTAAAATGAGAGCATTTTCCCATCTTGTAGAGAACACTAAAAAGATCCCGTTTAAATAGTTGTTTGTCCTACCATCATCAATGCTGGACTGATACATTTTCCTAGGCCGGCAGAACCAGACAGCTCATAAATATATACAGTATTGCTTTCTGGTTTTGTTTCCTCTTGTTTATTTCAAGTATTTACAGACTTACTATCTAGCTGTCTTAAAAGTTGATAATTTAGGTCTAAGAAAATAATTTTGGCCGTCCTTTTTTTACTTTTTTTATTTTAATTTTTCTCTGTAGCCAGGGACACTTTAGTGGAGGTGCCAGACCTGCAGAGCCAGGTGTTCCCATACCGTCTGAAACACACAGCACCAAGAGTTGCAAACCTGTCATCATACCTGTCATCTGCTTCTGTTTCATATATGGTTATGGATAAATTAGAATTTAGGGAAGAAATTCCCAGGAGACCTGTGCCAGGTGGTGCAGGATTTGTTCCAAAGTATTAAATATCTCTCCTCTCCACTGTGTTTCCTGCTTTGGCACAATTAGATGTCTGTTGGGATTGAATAATTTGAAATTCTGTGTCTTGCGTTATCCTTCTGTTTTCTGGTATCTCCATAGTTTGGAAATCTGGTACACTTGTCCCTTTCCCTGGTCCTGGATGAGCATCCATCCCTGTCCCTGGTTTTCTGTCCTTTGGGATGTTTGGTCTGCTTGCCAGACCCTCTGCTAGGCTGGCTCAGCTCTCTGGTTCAGCAGAAGACTGATCACCCTCTTGATGGGTTGGTTACTATGTTAATTGTGGTGATTCCTGGGGAGGGTTTTCAGACCTTTAGATTTAGTGCAAAGTTAAGTAGCAGGAAAGTGGAACCAGGGAAGTGCAGTAACCATAGGAAAGTAAACACATGGAATTGTCCTCTACAGTGGTCTGTAGTGTCACTGAAAAAATAATTGGGTATTTTACGTAACTTTAAATAATTGAAAATGCTGTCTTTTAACACTCAAAATAATTTTTGGAATAGATATTATCGCATATTGAAATGTTATTATCTTCCCATCTTTCAGGCTGAAGGTGGCCCATTCTGAGATTAATTTAATAATCATTTGCTTAGAAAACTTCCCGCATTGTTCATGGTAAGGCTTATATTTGATATTTCAAATTTAGTTTGTTGTGCTGACTTATTTAGAGTATTTCTTACACATTTTTAATGTTAATATTTCCTTTAGCTGTAATAATGGCTTATGAGTTGGGTCATACGTTTAATGAGAATTGGAGTTTTAAAGAGAAAGTTTTCAATTTTGTGTAATTAAATCAATAAAGATTTGAATAATTGTAAATTGTGTAACCTAAAAAAGACCTTTACACATTCACAATTTTAAAATCAGTTTCAGAGTAATGCTTTTACAGTCTAACAGGCTTTTTGTGGTCATTTTATGCAAAAAAAGAAGTTGTTTTTTTTTTAAATGATGGAAATTGCTTCATCTCTTGGGATTTTGTGACTTAGAGTGCTTTATAAACATTACAGAATTTCCCTGTTAATTTACAGGAGTTTTTCATCAGTATGTCTGAAACCATTAAATATAATGACGACGATCACAAAACTGTGTTCCTGAAAACACTGAATGAACAACGTTTGGAAGGAGAATTTTGTGACATCGCTATTGTGGTTGAAGATGTTAAGTTTAGAGCCCATAGGTGCGTGCTTGCTGCCTGCAGTACCTACTTCAAAAAGCTTTTCAAAAAACTTGAAGTTGATAGTTCATCAGTAATAGAAATAGATTTTCTTCGTTCTGATATTTTTGAGGAAGTTCTCAATTATATGTATACTGCAAAGATTTCTGTTAAAAAAGAGGATGTTAACTTGATGATGTCTTCAGGCCAGATCCTCGGTATTCGGTTTCTTGATAAACTCTGCTCTCAAAAACGTGATGTATCTAGTCCTGAAGAAAACACACAGTCCAAGAGCAAGTACTGTCTAAAAATGAACCGTTCTATGGGGGAACCCAATGATACCCAAGATGATGAGGTGGAAGAGATTGGAGATCATGATGACAGTCCATCAGATGTGACGGTGGAAGGCACTCCCCCAAGTCAGGAAGATGGTAAATCACCAACCACTACCCTGAGAGTGCAAGAGGCAATTTTGAAAGAGTTGGGAAGTGAAGAAGTTAGAAAAGTAAACTGCTACGGCCAAGAAGTAGAGCCTATGGAAACAACAGAATCTAAAGACTTAGGATCTCAGACCCCTCAGGCACTCACATTTAATGATGGCATAAGTGAAGTGAAAGATGAACAGACACCAGGATGGACCACAGCAGCCGGGGATATGAAGTTTGAGTACTTGCTTTACGGTCACAGGGAACACATTGTATGTCAGGCTTGTGGAAAGACCTTTTCTGATGAAGC
Source organism: Fringilla coelebs (assembly GCF_963513975.1). NCBI lineage: Eukaryota > Metazoa > Chordata > Aves > Passeriformes > Fringillidae > Fringilla > Fringilla coelebs. The sequence continues at coordinate 50,841,030 of NC_140028.1, read as the reverse complement.
GCGTTTGAGAAAACACGAAAAACTACACACTGCAGACAGACCATTTGTTTGTGAAATGTGTACAAAGGGCTTCACCACGCAGGCTCATTTGAAAGAACACTTGAAAATACACACGGGTTACAAGCCGTACAGTTGTGAGGTGTGTGGGAAGTCTTTTATTCGTGCACCAGATCTAAAAAAGCATGAAAGAGTTCACAGTAATGAGAGGCCATTTGCATGCCATATGTGTGATAAAGCTTTCAAGCACAAGTCCCACCTCAAAGACCACGAAAGAAGGCACCGAGGAGAAAAACCTTTTGTATGCAGTTCCTGCACTAAAGCATTTGCTAAGGCATCTGACCTAAAAAGGCATGAGAACAATATGCACAGTGAAAGAAAGCAAGTTACAGCAGCCAATTCCATCCAGAGTGAAACAGAACAGTTGCAGGCAGCCGCCATGGCTGCTGAAGCAGAGCAGCAGTTAGAAACTATAGCCTGTAGTTAAAGCAGGAACTTTATCAGAAATAATATAAGAAATGAAATGGAGCAAAATCTGTTGTTGATATACATTTAGACTGAGAATCTTTTCAAGAAAGCATATTTTTAGAGGATTTGAATGTTACATAGGAATACATAGCATCGCTTGGTTAGGTATGTTAAAACATTTCAGAGATGGGTATTCTGAGAATGTGAAACAGTTTCGTCGTCACTAGCAGTATAATGCACTAATAACTGCTTTAATTCGAGAATGTGATCAAGTTCTCTATAGCAGGGATCATCACTGGCCGATACTTTGCTTCATCCAGTATGGAATACCGAATACAATGTAAACATTGCAATCAGTGAGAATCAGTGAGTTATGCTTGAAAACGCTGAGATCTCAAAAATCACAAACATGGAAAGAAATGATTTGGCTTTCATAATTCTTAGGTGCTGTACCTACAATTTTTTGAGAAGCATACACTGAGTCCTTAAGCTTTTTAATTCTTCCTTTTTTCACCTAATGTAGGTTGGTACAACAGAGTGCAAAGGAGAATGGTAATCAAAATGAAATTGCTTCTTATTCCATTCCCTCAGATATCCTCCTATTTTTATAAAGGTGGCAAGTTTTCATGAAATAGTTGCATTCTTGAAAAAACTGCATTATTTACAGGGATTCTGGCTGGCAAAGCAGAAGTGTCATGGCATTCACCAGTCCCTTCTGTGGGCAAAAATGTCTGCCTCATTTGTTTTTATGTTCACTTTTTATACAGGGCCCCAGAGGCGGGACTGGGCCACAAAGGAAAAAGGGTGGAGCATGGAGGAGACATGCTCCTTACTCAAACCCAGTAAAATCAGTAAAAGCTATTGCAGCCTGAGATGGTTTTTATTATGCAACTTCAGGTCACCTAACCTAGCACAGTGAAGGCAGAGGAGTATCTGCAGGAGCAGGTGTCACTGCCAAACTCCTGAAGCTGCAGGGCTCAGCTGGGGTTTGTGTCGGGGCTGATCATACAGCTCATAGGTCCTGTTCAAGTATAAAAGCTTCCACCTTTTGACACACCACCCCTCATCAAGAGGGGGCCTTCAGTGAGTGACTTCTGTCATAATTGATCCTGGGTGGGTGTTCACTATTAGTCAGTTGCTTAGTCTATTTTTTTTTTTTAACTAGCTGGGGTACATGCTGATAACAATAGTTAACTCACAGAGTCAAGAAAATAAGTGATCTTTGGATTGCAGTCTGCTACTTGTGGTCATCAAGAGAAGACACATTAACAGTGGCAATGTAATCCAAAGGTATATCGACCCTTCATTTAAAATTTGTAAATACTACAACTGTTGTGAAAACTTCATTTGAAGTTGGAATGGGCAAAAAACACACTTGGGCACATGGTTGGTAACATTGGTCACTTGCGATACCTATAGCATATCAAAATGTTAGACCAGTTTCTGATAAGTTACTGTGTGGTAGATCACATCTTGCTTTTCTAAATAGAAATTTAAAATAGTGTTTTTGGAACTGTTATATGGAACTTCAATTATTGAGGGATTTTTATTTGTTTGAGGTTTTTTTTTACAGCTTCATTTTATTCATGTATTCATCAGGTTAAGCAGTTATCTTTAAATGCCAGTAATTGTTCAAACGCTGGTCTGTAAATAAAACATGATCTTAATATTTTAGAAAATGTAAACTTTGGACCTTTACCAATATATTTTTTTAAAATGTTGCTTCATTTTACATTCAGTAATATTAGTTTGTAAACAAACTATACATTTTGTACCTGTGCAACATCAGAGGATGTGTATTCATTGCATTTTATTGGTTCTCTTGAGGAACATGATAAATGACCATTGTTAAAATGTTTTACTGTATATGATCATAGATATAAAGATAGTAGGTCCAAAATAGGATCTACTTTTTTTTTCTAAATATATTCGTCTTGCTATGTTTTCTTATCTGAAATTGTGTGCACTTCTTCCTAGGTAAGTTGGGGTTGAAAAGATTGTACGAAACAGATTTGTTGTGATAAGAGTTCAAACGTGTAAAATGTGAAGAAAGTAAATTTTCTCAAGGTCTGCTATGAAGAATGCAAGAAAACATGACCTTAAATTACAGCAGTAAACAATTGCGTTAGGAAAAAAACTCAAAAACTTTAAAAATATTTTAATAGTGAATCACTAAAAGATAATCCCTGGGGAGGTACTGCAATCTCCGCTAACATTCCAGAATAGGTTAGAGAAACATCTATTAGGAGTGGTTTAAATATGGTTAGTTCTGCCTTGAAGCTGAGGGATAAGCTTCATAACCTTTCAAGAAGATCTTCATTGGGATTTTTTTTGGAAAGTAATAAATTGAAATGGAGCTCACTGGGACGACAGACTCTGGAGTGGAAAAACCAAACTCAGGTATTACAGTTAAAGAAAACTGCTGCTGACTTTTCAGCACAAGTGGTCAGGCTGTGAATTTGAAATTGTTATAGAAAAACAGGCTTGCATGAGAAGACTCACAGTGGAGAGTGTGAGAGCATTGTGTGTTGCATCAGAGCAGATTCTGCTTTTGTTACAGCTTATAGCTGTAAAAGTTACAGGTGTGGAGGGATGGAGATATCCTTAGCTGTGTATAGGTTCTTGTTAATGTGTTCTAAACTAATCTGAATATTCTGAAGGAATGTTAGCCTATATATTTTGGGGGTGTGTCTGTGAAGTTCAGGTAAATTTGTCTGCATCTGGCAACACTACTGCTCCCATCTCTCTCCTTTCTGTGCCAAAAGACACAATGCACAAAAGCAGGTGTGCATCAACTCCGAGCCAGTGAGGTTTTCCAGCACAATAAGCTGTAAGGTATGAGCTGTGTCACTTGAGGGATGGGCACATTTTTATTTTTGCTTAGACAAGGACAGAAATGTCTTTTACAGTTTGAGACAGTGGATGAGATTCTGCCCAATTAATGGAAATTTTGCTGTTGGTTCTCTAGGGGCCAGACTAGTCTAACATTCCTTAGAAGGTTTTTTGTTTGGATTTTTAAGATGAAAAGGTACAAAATGAACACATTTTGAACTATGTCATCTGCTTAATTTCTCATCCTAATCATATTAGCCATGGGTATGCTGCTGATTATTTGGCACAACTCAGTTTGGAAGCTAGAAGTTCAGGAAAGAATACCTTTCAGCCCTTCTCCACTCCCCAGCCCTTCTTTTGCATACTAATCTTATCAATATTTTTAAAAATATTAGAAAATTAGGCAAATCACAATTGACTGAGTTCTTTTTTTCTGCTTTAATCTTTTAGAAAGGTTTAGACCTGGTGATCAGAATTTTAAAGCTTTTTTTGTGAAAAGAAATTCCTTATGCTCGCTTCAGTAGCAAAAGTTTGAAGTCAGTTTCTATTTGTTCCAGTAAGCTACAGAATGCTAAATGCTCCTCACAATCTTACCATTTAGGTAGCCAAACTGGAATTCTTTTGAAGATTAGGCCTCAGTTTTCTAATACAGAGATTTCTTTCATGATTCCATTAAATAGGGATATTAAAATTAATAGAGTTGTTTGAAATACAGGATAAAATATCAGATTATATCAGAAAGTCTACCCTAAAGTTAGAGTATACTTTTAGTGGCAGATTATCTTTTGTTAAGTATTCTATTAATACATACAGCTATGGTGTTATAGAGATGACAAAGCATTTATGAAAGAGACTACATCATCTACTGTGTGCAACAGATGAATTTTCTGAATGTAAACACTTACAGATAGGTACAGAACAGGATAATTCTGCCTGAACAGTAAAGACAGATCTTAGGAATATTCATCTTTTTCTGTTAGTCCTTAGATCACAGTAGTGTGCCCAGTCAGCCAGAAATGGGCACATTTCATTAAAAATTCCATTACAGCAGTTGGTCTATCATTTGTCTTCATATAGATCTAAAACAATTATAGGAACATTCTTATTCATTTCAGAACAGATGGAAGATTTCCATGAATAGATTTGTTAAATATGTGTCATAAGAGTTGAGACACCTATTCTCAGGAAGTATTTTTAAATATAACTCAAGAAATCTGAAATAACTGAACAGCTAAAAATAGTAATTTATACAGTACTGATATGTTTTCCAGTGTTTTTCTCTCCAGTGTCCTTCTATATTATTTTTATTTGCATGCTCTGATCATTTAGATATTGATAGAACTCTGAAACTTGGTGAACTTTAGTCGTTCCAATATGAACAGCAATGGAACTCTTTAAAATAGAAATAATATTTTTGAATCTGGTACATACGTATTTTTAAATTTACTGGTATTTTTACTATTGAGTAGCTAAGCATCTAATTTTTATAGGTAAACCTGAAAAACATGTGGACTGTGTGAATAAAGACGTACTACATCTGATCTGTTTGGTATAGGGGTATCAAAAACCACGGCCAAAGCAGAACTTCTGGACACCTTTATCTCAGATTCTTTCTGTGATTTTTTTTTAATAAGTCTATAGTTTGAGAGCATGAGTTTGTAAAATGAGTGATACAAGAAATTAGAATTCTTACTGAATCAAAATCAAATGTATTTTCTTGTTGATAATAGTGAGCCACTTAAATGAAGTATAAACGACAGTACTAAATGCTACACATTAGGCAATAGATAGATCTAAAGTTTTATTTTCATTCAGAAGTAAAATAAATTCATAGATATGATGCATTCAATATAGATCATCTTCATTAAATCATTAAAACATGAGAGCACTTTTTTCCCACCCATGAAAGCATGAAAGTTTTTATTTTTAGAAAAATGGTTTTCTGGTGTAAACCCATTCTGTTAAAAACAATAACCAAAACCACCCAAACCCTACAGTGCTTTCACTTGCAGTTTACTGACCTCCTTCCACTAGTGTGTCTATACATTTAAGTAAACTGTATATGCAAGCAACCTAGAGTATTTTTGACTTTCAAAATATTCTAAAGACCAAGCTTCCCTGCATGTAAGTTTTCATTCTTCACTAATAAAAATCCTTTTTTTTTTTCCAGGGTGGAGGGTACCACAAGCAGTGCTTACAGGAATAAAGCACTCTTGTGGTATTGCAAATTACTCAGACAGGAGAATGGAGGATAGTAGAGCTCCACTAGCTCCACTGGTGGAGCTTCCACTAGGGTCAGTGGAAGAACAGCCTCAGTTTGAGCGGCTTAAGCTTTTGTGGAGCTGCCTCCTGAGACAACAGCTTTGTGTTTTGACTGCCATAGTGAAACTGCAAACTGTTGCTAAAAGGGGTAATCTCATTTTCTCTTTTTCTTTCTTCCTGTTACCTTTTGCACATTTCCTTCTTGTTTGTCTCAGATTTAGCGGCTTTTGTGGCTTTAGAGTAAGTCAGTGGAGTGATCTTGCATAAGAAAGCAATTCAGTGAGTTAGTTTTAAATTGAACCAATTCATTAGGTTTGATCCAAAGTGGCAGGAGCAGGTTGCTGGAGTGAGGAGAAGGAATGGAGCAGGGCTTGCCCATCTTTGGCACCACATTAAATACAAAGTGGAGAAGCACAGCACATGTTGCACGGTGTTTGTGAGAAGCTGCCAGGCAACAGAAGGGATCAGACACCATTTCCTTGCAGCATCCACTGCTGGTAGATTTGTGGGATTTTGACGAGGGTGATCTGTGTGTGTCACTTCTACTTTTTCAGGAGGATGGAATTTGAGGATTGAAGTTGTGGGGGCTGTTTTTCTCCTTCTCTTTGGCATTTTCTCCTTCTCTTTAAATTAATCTACTCCTGTTTGCCTCTTATCTAACAGTTCTGCACAGTCTTGAATGGTGGCAAATGGCTCAAGTTAAGGAGAAAGGATTCTTAATAAAAGACAATAGGTCTTTAGTTCACTGAAGGACAAAACTAGAATCCCAAAAGTATGGGAAAAAAAGCATTTTTCAACATAGGTTAATCTTTGCAAGTATTAGAAGTAAACAATATTCACTTCATAGTAATTTACATTTATTGTAAATCTAGTTTAGAGACCATGCTGGGAAAAGAAAAAGAATCACTCTTTTTAATTAATGCAGATAATATATATCCAAAGTATAGGACTAGATTCTGTATTTCACTAGGTAATGTCATCTAGACTGCTTTTATCATAATTCAATTTTCTGCCTTTTCGGTTTAGGATTCTGTGGCAAACCTAAAGTTTGAGTGATTTTGGCTTTTTTTCACCTATAAATATGAATCCATTTAAAGGCCTGGATATAAAAATTGTAGGTTTTCTTACATTTCCACTTGGTACTTGACATTAATGAGTTTTAAATGTAATTCTTGAGTTGTGTAACTGAGGGTCCAGGAGTCATTCTTTGTTAAGAGTTGCTTTCTTTCAGTAAAGTTCTTCCCTGGAAATGAGTTCTGTTCACTAATTTTTCTCATGGTTCTCTATGCTAATTTAACAATAATATTTTTCCCATTTGAAGTAAGAGCACTTCAATATTTCCTTTTTACAAGGTGCCTTATTATAGCTATTACTGATTTTGATATTTTACTGATTCATCCACATTTTCCAGTAACTCATAACAAGCATGGTCCCTATATGCTTCCTCCTAAAATATAAAATAGAACTTATACCAGGATTTGGAGACATAAACTTTGTAATGCTGGTGTAAGTTTTCAATCTTTAACTTTACAGGACTGTACAGGAAATCTTTTACTCCTGAAAAGAAGTAAGATCTCTTTGACTGCTTGTATTGGAAAGAGTTGATTTTTCAAAACATTTGAATATGTATATTCTCTTTGTGTTTCTGATTTTTTTTTTAATCTGAGATCAAATAAGGAAAAATAATTCAACAGTCCATTTGGAAAGTAGGAAGGAACAGCTCTACCCTTTTGTATTTCAGAGGAGTTGAAGGTCTGAACATAACTGGGCTTGGTTACTAGACTAACAGTTATCTACAACTCTATATAGTAACAATTAAAACTTACAGTTTTAAAGAGCCTGACAGGTTTACTTATGCTCAAGCTTTGCAATTCAGTCTGCACAAAAAACCCAGCCCTGAAGTACATGAGAAATGCTTACTTTAAAATGTCATTGCTGCCATCATAATCAGACGTATGTTAGACACAAATGTTTTAATTGAAGTGAACAATTACCCGTTTTAAGAGTCTTAGTCAATGTTTTCAATCTGAGGTATAGGTTTCGTTTTCCACTTCAATAATTAACTTCTATCCAGTTGTGTGACTTTCTTGCAGATCTCCCATTATTTCAAGGACAGTCAGACAGGAGCTCTGATTTGATGGATGTGATAAATTCTACCAGCGTAGGATTGTCCTGTTATAGATGCTTTCTAGATGGACATGGATTATGCTCTGAGCATCTTGCTGACATAATTTAAAGTTTTTGAACTCTACTGTTTTATATCCTTTCTTTTGTATCAAGGTTGATGTTTTCAAACTTAATTTAAAATTCACATGTTTATCTTATTTCTTCACATTGCTAAATTTTTAGCCAAGCATGATGAAATCCCCATTCCATTACCTTTATAGGACCCGTTAGGAAGCTGCATTGTGTATTTACCATTTGTATTTGATATTGCTGTGATTCAGTATCATTTCCCTATTCTCAGTCCTTGAACAATCAAAGCTATTTAGTAGCCCATTCAAATTATGACTTTGGTATTTACATTTTACTTACCTTTTTTATTTTCTTTGAGCATTAAATTAAACATGTTGTTTAATATTAAGGTTTACTTTTATCAAAATATATAATTGATTGATTGAGGACTCTAATAGTATTTTTTTTCTAGGTCTGGAAATCTTCATTCATTCTAAAGCTGACTTTTCTTCTCCTTAGCTCATTGGCTCGCTGGTCTGCCATGGGTCATAAATGCTTCTCTCCATTTAAGTTCCTTGAAAACTTGAGAAAAAGGCCTAATTTTATGACTTGTGTGTCAAGTTGCACACACCAATAAGCTGTGGCATGATCAGAGTCTTAAAACAGTTTTCATAGAAAAAAGGAAGACACATTAAAAAATATTCATTTTTAGTGTAGTGAATGTTTTGCTGATAGGAACAGAAAAGGTTTGAAGATGACAATTTCACTTGAAGTAGACTTCCAACTCATCCTATGCATTTTCAGTATGGTGCAGAATGGTATGGCCTTGTCCATGGAGACGTGTCAGGAGACATGTCACACAAGAGGGTTGTGTGTGAGGTCCTTTAAAACCTCTGCCTATGTTTCACAGTGTCTCTGCTAGATCCCAAGTCATTACCAAGGACTTGACTGAACTGAATTCCTTGATGTATGAAAGAATTTCTGCATGATGGAAAGACTCTAAATTTTGGACTGTGACTCATTCATCTGTCTTGGTGAAGGGACTGACAACCAGCAGAGGTGTGGCAGGTGGGAACAGCGATTACTTTGGCTCCACTGCACGGTTGTGTATGTAGTAATATTTTAGGTGAGTCATTGAATCTTTTATTTAAACCTCCTGAGGTTTATCTTGGTCTTTGTTTTTGGTTGATTGGGTTGATTTTTTTTGTTCATTTTTGTTTATTTGGGTTCAGCTTCTCTAATTTTGACTCCTGTCTGTAACAGAAAGATACCAATTTACTCTTTATGGGACTGTTTGAAGATAATCATTAATGGGTGCAAGGCATTCAGATGTTGTGAGGGTGGCAATATAATCAGCTAGAAATATTACCTAGATGGATGTGGGTGTTTTGTGATATCTTTTCAGGCAGTGAGAAGTCCTGGGGTGGATGCATCTTTGTGATACTTTAAAGAACCCAAACAAACAAAACAAACAAACAAAAAAACCCCGCAAAACTGTACAGCTATTTCTCCTAGACTCTAAAAATTTTTAATATTTGTAAATCACAGCCCTGGACTACTATGTAGTTTATCACCTTAATTAAAAAAAATTAATAGACCAATGAATTAAAATACTATTTTAATATACTAATCTACCAATATAAAATACTATTGGCCACACTTATCTTTAATGGTATTCACTTTTTACTGTCTTGGGAAATATTGCATTTCTGGCTTTCATGGTGTCATCTCTTTGGCTGCTGTGCAGCGCTATTCTTCTGAAGCCCTCATGGAAACATAACTGGCTTTTCATTTCATTATTTTTTCAGGGGAATGGCACTTGTGTCTATTTTTATTTTTCTTTTCTACCTTCTCTGTTTATTCTCTACTTCTATCTGTTAGAGGTCTATTAATCAGAGAGGTGTTAAATGTTAGATTTCTAAATCTAGGATCCTGACTATTGTGATCCCTGCTGTACAGATTGCAATTTGACATTTCAAATAGTCATGTAATGTTTAGCTATTTCTTGATGACACCCAGTCACAATTTCCTCTAAACAGCTTCCTTGCAGTTTCAGATGTAATATATTGCGTCTTGTCTAGAAAAGATTTTTGTGAAGTTTAACCATAAGATTACAGTGACTTTAATTGTTTTTTGAAGACCATTATGATCTTAGCCAATATAACAAAAGACATCAAATAATTCAAGCAGTTTCCTTATCATATTACTTTTCCCTCCCCAAAATCTTGATTTGATTATTAATGTATAAGTGTGGGAGGAAATAAAGAAAAAAGGCTCAGAGATAATTAGTTCTCAAAGTTGGGTAAAAAAACCCATTTTACAAAATATAATACTTTTGAATGTATTTGATGTAAGACATATTAAATCTTGATTATTTCTTAATAATAATTTTATTATAGAATGTGTTCATTTATGTTTCGGTGATTCATTCTGAATGAGTCTTTTAGAAAAGAGTTTAAAATATTACCTGTAAAATGTTAGTTGTACATTCTTTTTAACAAAACATGGAAACCTTGCACATCACCAGGTGGAAAGGGTTCCTTCCTGAATAGAGATTTACTAAGCTTCTGAAACTGTGTGACTAAATAATTGTTCTCAGCTCTATTAGAATGAAGGACTTGCTTCAGATCTAAATCTACAGAATTATGAATAGGATGGATGATTTAAAGTGACATCAGTCAACATGATTTTTGTAAATGTCTAGAAATGTTCCCTATCAGTTAAAAAAGTGGTAAAGTTTTTAACAAAGTACTTTATAAGTAAGCCAAGATATCTTTAAAAAAGTATTTAAAGCTACATACCAAAGAATTTTTACATCCACAAGTGTTATATGGAAATCAGTAATTCCGTACTTAAAGATTAATAATTTAAATTATATACAAGGCAGGGACTGATTAAAATTTATGCAGAAGTTTTTGTGCTTCCTATTTCATACATGTTGATGGAACATCTTTAAATTTATTGAGTTTAATTATATAGTCTCTTTTTTACCAATATGCTTAATTCTCAAGGGATTTTTTTTTTTACAAGTGGGCATAACTAGTGCTAACAACTTATCTGAAGTTGAATGAAAAAGAAAATTAGTAGTGTACTCTTTGTTTTGGGTGTTGTACTGCATTAACTGTAAACTCTTTCTGAGGTGACAATTCACTATAGACCTCTGTCCTGTGCAGTTATTTCAGTGATTTTTTGGATGAATTTGAAATTGTGACCCAATCCAAAATCCAGAAATTAACTTTATAACAAAAAGAAGCTCAAAAAGCTTTTTGATAACATTTTTCCTTCCAGCAGAAAACATGACTTGCTGTTAGCTTTTAATTTGAGCAAGAAAACTGAAAACTCTAGAATAAAATGTGACTGGTTTGAGTTATTTATCAGATTAAATACAGATAGCAGTTAAAGAAAGGTTTTCATTGGCATTATTGTTAATGAACTGGATTCTTTCACCAAAATGTTGTAGGTCCTGTTACCAAGTTGCATACACCCACCTAGAATTTTGCAGGTTACTTACTTGGATATCATTGAATCGTATTTATTGTTTTAAATTTTTTTTAGTAAAAAAACAATCTCAAAACATCTCAAAACAATCCCTTAGAAACATCTATATAATGTGAGAATAGATGTAATAGAAATACATCCAATAGAATTTTTTTTTTGAGAAGTGCTTTAATACCTTTTTTTTTTTATGATAGATAACTCTCTACCAAGCATTAAGGGCCACATAACAGATATATCATCAAAACACCAGTGTAAGTTTTCTTGCGATCTTTTCAGATTATGGATCAATCATGATTTTCCAAAGATTATGGGGTATACTTCACCTTTCTCTTAAGAATACTGAATATTGCTGACTGCATTCATTTCTGTATTTTGTGTAGGAAACTTTTACTAGAAATTCTTCTAATTGAGTTCTTAGGTAATTGGTTCCCATACTTGAGGTGAATGAGAAAAATGATAGGTGAGAAAAGGTTGGAATGGAGATTTTTTGAAGTCACATTTTTAAAAGGAACACCATTCTTGTGCAACCAGGGGTATGTTTATGTTCACTCATTCAGTTGCCATCTGAGAGAAATGAAACTGATCCCTGAAATATAAGACAGAAGAGGGAAACAAACAGCAATAAAGAAGCTGAAATTGCTAAGGGGAATAAAAGGAATATCCAGAAACTGGATACTAGAAATGGTAAGTGAAGATAAATCTGCAAGGCATTCCCAAGGAGAAATGATGTTACACACTTAAAAAAAAAAAAAAAGAAAAATCAAAACCAAACAAATGAAAAAACCAACAACCCCTCCCCTCAAAAAAAAAAAAAAAAAAAAACAAACCAAGAAAAAACCCAACCAAAAAAAACAAGCAAAAACTACCACCAGATGATTAGTTTAACTTTGATAGTGATGCCACTCTTGAGTTCTTGTTGAAATATATAAGCAATATTATTTAAGGAGGTAAGTGCTTTTCTTTACCTGTATTTTAAGAATAAGACCTTATTTTGAGACTTCAAGTATTCCATGTTAATTGGAGAATTCTGTGTTTGTGAAATGCTTGACTATGAAATAAGCTTGTAAGAGTATCTTAGGTTATGAAAATGTGATTGGAAAATATATTTCATATTGCAAACATATACATGCAAAAATGTATGCTTTTTTTAAAAATGTTCTTTCTATAATTTGCACTAATAATGTGTTTTGAAGTGCCTCTTGCAAGTTAGGCTTAAAGAGGAGAGTTATTTTTTGTAAAGCTTGTCCCATCTGGCTGCGTGTTTCTCACTTCTGCTGTAGAAGTTCATGGTCTGAAGAAATTATGACTATGGGTTGTACAAACAAAAATAAATTAAACCTGAAACATAAAAGATGGTAGGTAGGGAATTTTAAGTGGTCTTCTGCTGTTGACCCGCATCGTCTTTATTTTATTACTATTCATTATTTTCTTTACTGTTTTGCTTTGATGTCATCTTTTATTGCCAAAAAATTCATGTTGCCTCTTAAAGTGCTGCTGTTGGGTACAGCTGGGTTAACGGGCCTGTGAAATCAGAGCATAAATTCCTCAGCATCTGAGCTTCTGGAAGCAAAAATGTTGTGACAAAGTACGGTGTTGCTGAAGCCTACCGCCAGCGCTGTCAGCTTGCAGTGAAAGCAGCGCACCCCAAAATGTCAGGCAGCGGGACTGTTGTCGAGAGGGGTAATTAGAGGCAATTAGCCAGTCATTAGCCAGTCTCTCTGCCGGGCAGATCGCTGTTGTCTTTCTCCTTTTTGCCCTTACCCCTGCTGCCACTGCAGGGTAAGGAGTTATGGCAGTGATGGTTCCCTGGTAGAGAGAGAGAGAGAGAGTAAGAGGGAGAGTGTGTGTGTGAGAGTGTGTGTGTGTGTCCGTGCGGGCGCCCCGGCCCCCTCCCCGCCCCGCCGCATTGTGGAGGGAGGGACCGCGGCCGCCTCCGCCGCCGTGCGGGGCCGGGCGCTGTCCGTGTGCTGAGCCCGGCGGGACGGGCGCTGTCCGAGGTGCTGATCCAGCAGGGCCGGGCGCTGTCCGAGGTGCTGATCCCAGCGGGGCCCGGAGCTGTCCGAGGTGCTGATCCCAGCGGGGCCCGGAGCTGTCCGAGGTGCTGAGCCGTGCTGCCCGGGCGGCACCATGGTTTTCGCTCCAGGTAAGGGCAGCTGCATCCCGATCGCAGCCGGGTAGCCTCGCAGGAAGGCCCCGGCCGTGCCGGAGAGGTGCTGCGGGGAGTGGGTAATGGGTGAGGCCAGCAGGCAGAGGCAGGTAGGTTCAAACGAGGATGTTTAGCTTAGGATTTCTTAGCTGTGGATCCAAAGGTTATGAGGGTCACCCCTGTGGTTCTCATCAGGGACAGGAGCCTCCTATAGAAGTGTGCAGGGCGCTGTGCTTGTCAGACTGCACTAAAGGGTCACGAAGGGGGATGTGGCCTCTCAGTGACTGGAGAGTGAGTCCCCCCCTGCACCCACACTACTGGCTGCTAATATGACCATCCTTGAAACTCACGGAGATAATTTACAAATTTCATTTCCTCTTTCCTCCCCCTCAAAACAAAATAAGTATTTGAATGAAAGAGAACAGAAAGTTTGTTTAGTCCAGTTTTTACTGTAACAAAATTGAAGATTTCAGCAGCTCACGTCTAATGTGAGATCTTACTGTATAAGAGTGCAGAATCCCTAGTGCGTAGTATACTTTTGTGTTAACCCATAAAAGAAGCAAAACTGCAACAATTTTTAATTGGATTTGGTACATTCTGCTTGGAAATAGGCAGTTGGTTATTCAGAGAAGGATGAGAGGGATGAGAGGCCCCGTAGCTCCAGGGTGTAAATGTAAGTCATGCGTAATATCTTCTGTAGGGACATGACTTGAAAATAACTTCATTAAAGATGTATAACTTTCAGTAAAATAGTGGGTCAATAAAAAAGGGAAAGCAAATGCTGCAACTTGACAATGAATAACTATGAATACCTTTGTTTTGCAAAGCTAACAGAAGTTTTATCTTCCATGAAATTCTATATCCAATCTCTGAAAGGGTAAGAATCCAAAATCTTTACACTTTCATATTAAAGAAAAAAAAAAAAATCATGGGACTGACTTTGATAACCCAATTCTGTTTAATTTTTTTGAAAGAGATAGTATCTCTTTTCAACAATCTCATTAATTTTGTCTTTTTAACTGCCTGGTTGCTCTCTAACTTCATACATTCATATTTACATTGTGTTCTGAAATTGGGAGCAAGTTATTTATCTTAATGGAAAGATCCACTGCTTTTTGTTATACACCTTCAGCATTAGTGGCTCTTCCCCGAACTCCTTTTGTCTGTCACACTGTCATCATTAATTGTACAAGTTTTTGAAATGCTCTGTGGGACTGGAATACTTCAAGAAGAGATTACTGCTAAAATAATGAAAACATACACGTTTTTCTCCAAAGGCTGAAGAAGAGCAAACCCCAAAGCTCATTAATAACTGCATGAATTGTTCTTTTCAAAACTCTAATCCATAGACAGAAAAAAATCCTCTTGTCTAAAACTGTTTTATATAGTCATTCTTCAGTTTTCCTTTACTCAAAGAAAAGCCTGTGGTCTCCTTGCAAATGTTGCCATAAAATGCATAGGGAACGTAAATGGGAATTTGTAAAAGAGATGATAAAACAATCTATTGTGTTCAAACAGAGCAAGCCTGAGTAGATTCCAATTTTTTATTGCTTTTCTTCCCTGCAAATCAGCTCTGCCCTGGCATTATCTCTTCACCAGATATCAAAAAAAAAAAAAAAAAAAAAGAAATAAGAGGTTTATGCATCTTTAGCATCTTCATAGTACTTAAGGCCATATGATGTAAAAATACTGTAAGTCTTCTAAGAAACTGACTTTCATTTCTTCAGTCAACTTTCTGATTTTATCTCACTGCGATGAATGACCTCATTTTCTGTTCCATTTATTTGTTATGGTGTGAAGGGAGAGGAAGTAAAAGATTTATCTAACTGTAAATTGTTAGGGTCAAAATTATAAACTTCCAGGATGGGATAGAAAAGAAGAAACCAAATCAACAATCAAGAGAAAATTCTCTTCCAGAAACAAAAATTATGGAAGTCATTTACCTGACAACAAAGAAAATATTTTGCAGATGAAAAGGGTGATGGTCTTTTACTTAAGGTCTTGGATATGTTATTTCAGAACTCTGAATTAATATGCTATATTTATAAATTATTAAGTAGAAGCAGCTTATCAAGTTTAAATAACTTTTTAAAAGGTGAAGCTGACTGACTATTTACTGAATACATACTTTCCTGTTAATCTTCAACTCCCTAAAACTTATTACCTCCTGTCTTGAAAAACTAATGCAACAAAGCAGCACAGAAACAACCAACCTCCAAAGAAGCCTGGCTATTACTGAGATAGATAGATAGATAGATAGATAGATAGATAGATAAAAATATAATAAAATGGCCAGTATTGCACACCAAAATTGGACAGTGTTTTGGACACATTTTACACAGTGTACTACTATTTTCAGGTATGCAAAAAAGTATTCTTAATTTTCTACATTTATTCTACATTTATATAAAAAAGTATTCTTAATTTTCTACATTTATTCATATTCTTCCTTGCCACTTAAAATTAACTTTGAGGCTGCTTAAAATTAACTTTGAGACTGTTCCAGAAAAGGAGCTATGAGTGCAATTTTTCTTTTCTTGGTTTAATTTGACTGGGGCTTCATTGCATTGTCTTGTGCTGATTGATTAATGATGTGCTGATGTATAGGAAATGCAGAACAAGCTCTGTGAGATGTTTGGGCATTCATTTTCCTGGATAATTCACGCATGTTGTGCTGCCCTTAAAATGGGGGGATGGCACATGAAATTCACACAAGCTACACATTACAAGGTTTAGTTTCTTTTATTTTCCTGAACTGAAATGCTTTAGGCAGTTTGAAAAGTAGATAACAATAACTATATAAGAATATGTTATTTTAAATGGCATGTAAGGATGGACGTGTGTGTGAGACTGCAGTAGAGAACCATGAAATTTCAAGGATTAGACCGAAAAGGAGAGAGAAGTCATAATTTTGAGTTGACAGATCTAAAAATGTTTTCTTAAATTTTCTTTAGAAGATGGTGTATTCCAGAATTTTAAAAATATCAATACCAGATTAGCCTATAAAATGTTGCTAGCTATAAATAATTCCACAGATTAAATATATGTCATTGTGAGGTAGGAAATGAAGAGGCATTAAAACATTTATTTGTTCTAACACATTAGTAAAAATTAGATTATGCAGCAAGGTTTCTGCTGATAGCAGATCATTAGTTTTCAAGCATGTGATCATTTCCAATATCAGCATTTACCAGATTTAACAGTAGCTTTAAATATTGCTATTCAAACTAATTTTTTGCAGACTTTTACTTTTCCAAAAATTACCTTGGGCATATTCCTTGCTTCTTTTAATTTCCAAAATGTTTTTCTGGTGCGAAGATAAAAAAAATACTCTTTACTTATGATTTGTCTGCACAAACACAATACAAAGGTGTTTTTCATGCTTCAAGAATTTTTTTGATGCTATTTTGCACAACTCACTCAAACTCTTGTCTTACTCTTACTCTGTAAAACCATAAATAAAATTACCAAATAATAGAGTCTCATCCCTGCAGGCCATAATTTTTTAATCCAGTACAAAGCTGTGATTTTTTGTTGGGTTTTTTGTTTGTTTGTTTGTTTTTTGTTTATTTGTTTGTTGACATAGTTTATTTTAGACAGGAATCCATTTTGAACTGAATACCTCAAGAAAGATTGGAATATTTACATTGACAGGTTGTTTCAGGTCAAACACTCCCTTTCTTAGGCTTGTGTCTGCTTTGAATTGTGTGATTTCATCTTTCAGGTGAATCTTGTTATTTGTTGGTGTAATTTAAGAATTCCTTTTACCTGACAGTTTCTCTGACTAGAAACTCAGATGCATTACTCAACACCCTATAGTTCTAGAAGAAGAAGGAGGATATAGAATTAATTTTTGCATCAATATTTTTGTATTTAAAAAAAAGTGTGAACACAAAACTTAAAGATAGACATTAGAGAAGTCAGAATGTTCACAGCTCAGCGCCTTTTTCATGCAGCAGCAACACCAGAAGGTTTTCAACGAGCTTTTCATCAGCACAGCTGTTCTTGACATTTTGAAGCTGGGAGCCACACAGAAAACTTGTATAATGACACTGAAGATCAGAAATGCATCCTGTACCAAACATTTTAGGAATCTAATTACACTGCAATTGAAGAAATAGCAGCTGCATCCTGAAACAGATGTTCTTACTGGTCTGAATAGTCCTGAATAACTTCTCCCATGGAAAAGCTGGGGTAACAACAACCTGTTGTGTTGCAGAATGTGAAGATGTGAAATTTCTTGACATACTTTTTCTCTTTATTTGATTACAGTGTTACAGGTACTATTACAGATTCCTGACCATAATATCCAGATCAAGACAGTATGGAAGGGCCCGTTCATGAATGCAAAAATTGCTATCAATAACTTTACTTCTTTGAAAGTACCCTGTTGTGGGATACCTCCAGTGTTTGTGCTGACTGTGGTACTCTGGCACTCAGTGCTTTTCATCCATGAGAACAAGACAGGACACAGTCCTTGTCCTTATTAACTGCTGTGCTACATTCTGCTAATGCTCTAAGTTCTGCAGTTCCCCCAGAAATCCCTAATAAAAAAATGTAAAAGTGTACACATATAGGATTCTTATTTGATAGCTTAATGTTGATAAAGTCCATGTGTAGGGCGTAATTTGAAAGTGAAAACCAAAACTATTTGTCAGCCTCCTGCAGTCTGATAGAATGGAGATTTTGTGCAGTATTTGTTAGGGCTGGTAGTGCGTATGGAGGCCACTTGCTGCCCAGAAGTGTCTGGATGCATTTATAGCTCTCAATAGTAGTTCAAAGTGTTTGCCACCTGGTAGGAAGAAATCATATAGGAGGAAATTCCTTATTCTCTTTGCTGAAGAAAAATGTTTCTAGTAGTGACCTTTTCCCAGTGACACATTCATCTTTCCCCTGCTGTGAAACTTCACTAGCAGACCTCATTAGTGAGGTGAAAGAAATTTGGTTCATAGATATTCAGAAATGTGATGAAATTAGCAAGTTAAGAAAACAATCAGCAGTCCAAGGTACAATCTTTCTTTAAAGTACAATTCAACTTAGTGTTTAAAAATGGCAGAAAATTTATTGTTTCAAATAATTTTTAAGAGAACTAAAGGCTTGAATAGGTCAGGCTGGCACCTTTCACTTCGCTGTCACTGGATTAAATCCTATTCAGGTTAGGTGTGAGAAGAATTGTTATCACAGTGGCTGCGTATGGCCTATATTGGAGGAGTTGTTCATAGTTGGGGGATAGTGGTAATAAGTGATATAGTCCTTATTAACATCCTTACTGAAACTGTTTATTGAGCAGGAAAGTCAAATCGTGAATGTAGAAAAGGAACGAGTTACACTGACCTCTAGAGTTTGTCCCTCCAAGTCATTGTTCTTGCAGGTGAATTGTTCGCTTGTACTTGTTAGAGACATAAATAATATCATTCCAATCTTATAAGTTTTATTGTGCTAATGGAAATAAATGTCCTTACTGTAAAATACAGTGAATGGTAGATTTTTTTCTATACCTCCAATCTTGTCAATTAAACATCTTAAGAACATAATGCATTGTATTATGTTACGAATACTAGGTTAAGCAAAAATTATTTGCAAGCAATGCATTCAAATTTATTTATGGCCTTTTGGAAGTTTTTTGACTATTAGTTGGCCATCTGCATCGTATCTTTTACATAATAACTTGAAAGATTCTACAGAAATTTAGTGAATGTCAATTGGAGCCGAGTCTTTACCGATGTTAGCAGAAATGAAAAACTGACCTGAATAGCCCTAAAATACTTCAGGTTCCTTTAGAGTGCCTTGCCATGGAAGTCAGGGGAGTTTAGCCCTGTGTTGCTGTTGTCTGCCCTTGCAAATCCTGTAGTTGTGTTTCCAGAAGATGCTGTCTTCCTTCCTTCAAGAGAGTTTGAAATTTTTTTGCCTGAAGAAGTAAATTGAGCCATGTTCTACTCAGGCGTTTCACTAGTGGTGAGGCAGACATGACCTTCTGTGGATTACTTGTGTTTGCTTCACTCTGTAGTATGTATATTTGATAGAATAACCCTGTATTTTCTGTCATTGGGCAGCAAAACCACTCATGATTTATTGGTGCAGAAGGGTTGGATATCCATTAACACTTCTGTTAAATACTTGCAGATTGACATTACATTTTGTCTTGAAATAAGTTTTCTTAATATAGCAGAAAATATTTCTCTGGGAAGACAGAGAATCAGTTCCAAGAGTGGAAAACAACATGTGATGGCATCCTGTTGTAGAGAGATTCTGTCAAGATTACAGCTATGAAATTAAAAATACCAAAAAAAAGGGTTTTGCTCTTTCTAGGTGCCTTTTAGGTTTATATAATCTGTGATTTACTTTCTGCATGACTTTGTGTATATACATGCATGTGTATATGCCCAAGGGAGTGGCCTGAAGCTTTGTCAGGGGAGATTTAGGCTGGATGTTAGAAAATGGTTCTTCACCCAGGGGGTGGTCATGGCACTAGAATAGGCTCCCCAGGGAAATGGTCATGGCACCAAGCCTGGCAGAGTTCAAAAGTATTTGGAAAACACTCTCAGGGACATGGTGACACTCTTGGGGATTGTCCCAAACAGGGCAGGAGTTGGACCCAATAATCCTGATGGGTCCCCTCCAACTCAGCATATCTGTAATTCTGAGATTCTACATCTACAAAATTCTACATCTGCATACATATATATATAAAAATATATAAATAAATATATGAGTATAAAAAAATCTCAGGCTTGGTTGCTAGTAGCTGTATTTACAGCTTTCATACTCCACTCACCTTCTAAAATAAACAGGGAAATTTTTCTGTACTGCTGTGCATGTGCAAATGTAGGGCTATATGTGCGGGATGTTTTTTTTCCTGGGGGTTCTTATTGTAGGGTTTGGGGTTTATTTTAGAGCTTGAGAAGGGCTCTGCTTCACCTGACATTTGGCCAGACAATTTTTGACTCTGAATAATCTGGTAGAGATTGAAATATATGTAAAATGTAGCAGGATGTTTTCACTGGCTAAAGCAGAATATTTGCTGGATTTTTACATATTATGTAACCTTTTCCCTATTTTCTACACTTAAAAAAAAAAAAAAGCAGGTTCAGATATTGCAAATTTTAATTAACCTGTACATAGTTCTTTAAGACCAAAACCCATAAAAAGTTAAAGAAATACAAACACAGCAGCTAGCAAAAAAAACTTCCATTGAAAATTTGCCCTTTGCTTATGCTCTACAGTGGTGGATACTGAAAGTCTTCTAACTCAAAAGCTGTGTTTCAATGGGGATCAAAATGAGCTTTTTGATACAGATTCAGAAGTGTCATACATAAATGTTATCTAGATTTCTGTGCTTAGTGGTTTTTTTTTTTAGATAGGAATCTCTGAGCACCTGAACTGTAGAAAATAGAAGGCAGAGGGGGTCAGATGATGAGTGGTGTCATTCAGGACCTCATCTTGGGACTGGTGCTCTTTGATACCTTCATCAATGACACGGGCGGTGGGACTGAGTGCACGCTCTGCAAGTTTGCAGATGACACAAAGCTGAACTGTGCAGTTGGCCCAGCAGAAGAATGGGATGCTGTCCAGAGGGACCTGGACAAACTTGAGGACCTCATAAAGTTCAACAAGTCCAAGTGCAAAGTACTGCATATGGGTTGAGGCAACTCCAGAGATGAGCACAGACTGGCAGAACTCACTGAAAGAAGCCATGATGAGAAGGTCTTGGGGTAACTGGTGGATGAGAAGCTGGATGTGAGCCAGCAATGTGCCCTTACAGCCCTGAAACCCAACCATACCCTGGGCTACATCAAAAGTAGTGTGCCCAGCAGGTCAAGGGAGGTGGTTCCCCCACTCCACTCTGGTGAGATCCCACCTGTAGGACCTGTAGTGCTGCATCCGCCTCTGGCATCCTCAACACAAGAAGGGCATGGTCCTGTTAGTGTGGGTTCAGAGAAGAGGAAAAAAAGAGATGAACAGAGGGCTGGAACACTTCTTCAGTGAAGGCAGTTTGAGAGAGTTGGGGTTGTCCAGCCTGGAGAAGGGAAGACACTGAGGAGACCTTCAGGGAGCCTTCCAGTGCATAAAAAGGGCTTATAAAAAAGAGGAAGAGGGACTTTTTATATGGACAGATAGGGATAAAACAAGGGAGAATGGTTTTAAATTAAAAGAGGAAAGGTTTAGATTAGATATTAGGAAGAAATTCTTCACAGTGAGGATGATGAGGAACAGAAACAGGTTGCCCAGAGAGGTTCTGGATGCCCCATGGCAAGGGGTTTAGAATTAGATGTTCTTTAGGCTCCCTTCCAAGCCAAACCAATCTATGATTCTGTGATAAGGGTCACCTGTATCTGTGCCACTGGACCTCTCCCACCTTGGAAGAATTACAGCTTTTGGTGGAGAGAGTTTCTAATTTTAGTATTTGAAATGTGTTCTCTAAAAGAAGTAGGAAAATTGTGCAGATGAAGAGAATATAAATTTTTCATTAACTTTGAAGCAGCTGGTCCCAGATGCTCTTTAGGGAATATCTTCTTTTTAATACACTGAACTGCAGCCTAAGACTCAAAAACCCTGTTAAATTAATCTTAGTTTACAGTATTGAATCCAGATATATTCCTTTTGGGACCAAAATCTGAGTATCACATTTATTGGTTTGGGTGCGGCAGAATTGTGACTAATATTTTGAACTATGTTCAGTCTTCAAAGCTGAAAGACGCAGTCCTTAAGGAGTGAATTTATTCCTATATGTGAAAATACCTGGAAAATATATAGATTGAAGTGCATAATCTGGTTTTAGTTAATATTATTGAACTATGGCAAGAAATCTTACTAAAACATTGAAAAAATGCTTGAGAATAGATAGGTCTCAGCAATCTCTTAATCTAAAAAATTCATTTTCACTGGCATATTTCAAATAGTATGAAATAACTTGCTGGAGTCTGTAAAAAGATAGCTTTATATATAGCAAAAAAACCAAAGAGAATTCCAGATATTCTTATCTCTTAAGAAAGAATAAAATCTCAGTGGGAAAAAAATTACAATACCTGAGCTGAGATATAGCTAATGTCTGAATAAAAAGGTGCAATAAAGTATTGCTGTGTAGATATTAGTATGTCTTTTGAGACAGCTTATCTGCATATCTCCTCTCCTCTCTTGTCCTTATATTCCTACTCCATTTGTATTCATAACAGAGTTATTCCAGCTTAATTCTTAAAATTTATTTTGAAGAGCAAAGTAGTCTGTGCTGGCCCCCTTCATGATACAGTCCCTCTTCCATGCTGGTTGAACAGCAAGAATTGGGAATGAGCTTAGGGCAGAAAATAAACCTGAACTGAACCTTAACTTTTCTAGTGAAAGTCAATATGGCAATCACCTGCACACAGCATGTCAGGAAATTGGAAAAACACAGGATTCTACATTAAAGTACTTCTGGCATTTCTGATATGTTCAGTCCTCTCTTCTTCCTCAAGGAATCAGGGTAAGTATTGTCTCCTGCTGCTTGACAGCTATTAGTCAGGACCTCACCGGGCTCTATTTTAGAGCATGAGAAATGGTACTGAACTGAATTAACTTTAGTGAAGTTAAGAATACATTTATTACTATTTTCTTTTATTTTAAATATTACATTTGTAACTCCATTATAGGACCTTTTAATGAGGTCTCTGAGCTCGCACCATTACTGACATAGGGACAAATTTGGTTTCTAATTCTGTAAAATAGTTTAATGACTCTCATGTGCAAAGTTGGTTTGTGCACATGTGTTGGAAAGTCTTCAGCCCTGGCTGATTGCCATGTTCATTCACTCTGGATGTAATTAACATGACTCATCAACATTTCCTGATTGTGAATCTCTTCTTCAAATTAGGCTTCTTGTGCTGAAATCCCAGCACCAACCTCTAAAGCAAATCAAAGAAGGAGATTTTTTAACCACTTCAATTCCCAGGTTATGAAATTGCCAGAGGAGGCTCACACGGAACTTCCATGCTGTGGCCAACAAGGAGAGATATGTTACTGCCTAATGGCAAAGGGAAGCTAAAGAACTGAGCTTGGTTTCTTGGAGAAGAATATCAATATTGATGCCAAGAATGTTACTGTTAATTATTACAACATTCACACATACATGATGTCATTACAAACCTGCCAGGTTCTCTAAGGTTTTTTAACATCTGTAGTTTATAAACACAACTTACATAACAATATGCAGCTTTTTGCTGTATGCACGGCCCCCATGCATCCACACTAGACCTTCTGATGGTCTTGTCTATTTATACTTTCATTCCATTTAAAATTTTCATTAATACTGTCCACTGAGTTATAAAAATTACAGCAATAATTTTCAATAGAATTGAGATAGATTTTCCAGAGATCAGTATTTTTCTTGAAATAATAATAATTTTTATTTAAATACTAATTCTAATGTTGCAGTGCTGCAGGAAAGAGTAATCATTAACTATTGCAATCCAAAGCAATATATTGCTAAATCTAATGGTAAATTTTTAGTTAAAGACTATACCTGCATAATCTTATGTAAATTTGAAGAAAAATATATTTATTTCTTGGCTCTTTCAGCTTCAGAATTATTGCATAAATTTAAATTATAGCTAACAGGGGAGTGCATTATGCATAATTTTGAGTTTTAAATTGATCAGAAGTTTATTTAGGGGAATGTGATTTTTATTCTTATTTTTAGATACAGTTAAAGTTCAAAGTGGTTTATACACCCTGCAGGAAGAATAAACATTACAAGCTTTGAGGAAAGGTGAGTGTAAAGGTCTTTAACTCCCCACTGTTTATTGACAGCATTAGTGGATCTGGGATAGACTTGCATCTTTGCAAGATCATGCCTGTCAGAGTTTACCTTCATGATATTATTCCAGATAATCCTAGGAAAATGTACAGTAGGGAGTTTAGCTGTTGATTCAAACATATTAGCCAGTATTGAGTGTTACTTATTAGGAGTTTTTATAAAGGTGTAATAAATTTAACTTCCAGCTAGCTGAAAGGAAATAGCCCCAGGGGATGTCAACAGAAAGTGCAGGAGACTACTTTGATTGCAGGCTGGAAAGGAAGTGAGTCGGGATACTTTGAAGCAAGTGAAGTGTATAAACGAGAGAAGGCTGATGTACAACCAGAGTGAATTTCCTAAACATTTGATCTCTAAATGCTTTTTCTCTTAAGTTTTTTTTTCCATGTATAACTTTCTAGAATATTACATAGTGTAGAAATATCTCAGAGGATGTAAAATCTTACACACAAGGAGTTCTTAGACTTAAACTAATATTAGTTCTGTTAATTGAAATTAATACTTGGAATTTACTTCAAATATTTTTATTCTTTTTCCAAACTTCTGCCATATTTCCTTTCATGGGGAAGCAAGCCAATTTCAAGGCACTGATACATGCCACTAATTTTAGGTAGAAGTGGAATATGTGACTGATTCCTGCAAGAATCAGTCCAAGATTTTGATGTTTTTTGGAACTCTCAAACTGTATTTTGGATTGCAGAACCAGACCAGTGTTTAAAAGTTACTTTTCCTCTGCTGAGTTATTTGGCATAAAATTTATGGAGAGTAGCACAAGGTACTAAGAACATGGTAAAGAGGCTTCATCATATGTTGATGAAAAAATTGCTGCCTTGTATTTAACACCCCTTAACCCAGATATTTCAGTTCTCTATTTACAGAATTGGAGTGCTGGGTATGAGGAATGAGCATCCAAAGATAGAGGATAAGTAAAGATTTTCTAACAACAAGAGAAAAATGTAGTCTTTAGACATGGAAAACTAATAGGCAGCATGTGTTTCTGGTGTTGTTCAAGTTTTTCCCAGAAATTACTTCAAATGACCTATTTGTCATGGAATTTTAACTTAACAGCTATACTTCAAATCTTAAAAAATGGTAGATAAAAAATAATTCTATTTTATCATCCTAGCAACACTCATTTTGATTCGCTAAACACAAAAAACCTAGCCAGCAGGAGCTATGTCTTTTTTTTCACTTGACTGGAAATGTGCAGTTCTTAAAGTCCCTAATTAATTCTATAGGCACCCAGATTTCTGCCTGGATGTCCACAGCAGTCTGTATTTCAGCAAGGTTGACATAGATATCTTCCAGCCCAGCCTCTCTGGGATTCTTGTATGAATCATCTCCACTTTCCTTTCTTCTTGCTCAGAGTAGGTCCAGCGTATCAATAAATAAGTGAGCTTCTCAGAAAACAACTATCCAACTTCTTTCCTTGAAATGAATAATTGGAAGAAGAGGAGGTAGTGGGGATGCTTTTTTGGGAGATTGCTGTTTACTCATTCAGGAAGTGAAAATTGTGATTTATCACAGCCTAACCAGCTAAAATCCCAGGAATGGAGTAGGTTTGTGGTTGGAAGGGACCGCTAAAGGTGATCTTGTCCAGCTCCTACTCAAGCAGGGTCATCTAGAACCACCTGCCCAGCATCATGTCATGTTGGACTGGCTGAAATATATACAATATACCCAGGGGAGCTGGATGTTTGTTTTTGACTGCTTGAAATCTCTGGCAGTCCAGCTCCTACAAATAATGGTCCCAACACAGGCTCAGACCTGGGTCAAACACAGTGTCAGATATCACCCTCCAAAATAACTATAATTTTCACTTGGTTTCTAATTTAGATGGTCCACACAAGCTGCCAGTGGTCTCATTGTTCACATCACCCCAGGCCAACAGCTTTGATTCTCTCTGTGTCTGAAGCCAATTATCTCTTGTTATCTGGGTTGCTATCATACTAGCCATTTTACACAAATATTAATTAAGTTTATTCAAGCTGCTTCATTTCCTTTCTGTACATACCTAAACCCTCAGAGGCTGGGCAGAGGTAGTCCAGAGGTTTTGAGTTCTCTGTTCTTGGTTATCTGAGCAAATAAAAGAATCATCTAATGAGTTAGAGCTAAGCAGACATACTCTACATCTCACTTATCTGTGTGGTGCTTTCAGACAGGTTTTGCTCCTGAATAAACAACGGAAAAGCCAGGGAGAAATGCACTTGAAATCTCTTTTTGTTCAACTGACTGTTGCTATGGATGACCTTTCTAAATTAAAAATATTTAAACATCAGATTTTGTAGATTAATTGGCAAGGACCAAATAAATAACGAAGCCTCCCTAAGGAGAGCAAACTGAGTAATTTTCAACAGCGATGTGCTTAATGACAGTATGTTTTCAATTATATATTCTGGGGGTTTGTGGCCTTGAGGATTGGCAAAATTTTTACATTTCATATAAACTCATTTTCTGTTCCAACACATTCATTTTTATTTAGAATTTTATGTTTATCCCTGCTTTTGTTAATACATTATCTCCTGAACATCGGATGTGTTGACTGATCTTTTTCAGGCAGGCAAGAAGACTAATTAGTTGTGTGATAAAATGTGAGTTCATATTTGAGTAGTAAAGAATTATCTATCCTTGATCTGTTAAGTAACATTTAATTCCATCCAAAAACACTGTTTCAAGTGCTGAGGAGTGGAAAAAACTGAATCAGGGAAGCTGACTGTTCCAAGACTGTTTTTTCAGTCAGCTTTTCCAGTTTAAAACACTTTTTCTGTGTTTTCACAGGTTTTAACCTCTTGTCTTTATAGTGATGAGTACCCCAGACCTGGACACAGCACACCAGAGCCTGACAGGGGCTGAGAACAGGGGTAGAATCACCTCCCTTTGCTCCTGGCCGTGCCCTTTTTTGTAAAGACCAGAATACATTTCTGGGCTACAAGCCATCTTATTTCCAGCTTTTTGTCTACCAGTATTCCTAAGTACTTCTCCACAAATCTGCTGGTAATAAATTCACCACCCAGTCTGCACTGACATCAGGCATTACTTTGACCCAGGGGCAGGACCTTGTCTCTTCCCTCAAGCATATAGCATATTTCCTAAGCAAAGAAGTGATTCTTTTTTTTTTTTTCTGTGTTAAGTTTCCTTGAAAAAAACCTGAACATTGGGAAATCATCACGATTTCAGATATGCACCTCCCATAAAAGCACCTGATCTTTAGTTCACTCTGTGATTTTTCTCAGGATACAATTCTTAATATGTATAATTAAAACAGACAGTAAACTACAAATCCTATGTAATGAAATACTTGAGCAAACAAGTTAACTAAGAAAGAACTGAGTATCTTTAAAAACTTTAAAATCAAATCTAGTGATGTAAGTAGCACCTAGTATAAGCATTTCAATTAACAACTGATTTCCTATATGCCAATAAGTGTACATAAGAATTATTTTTTTAATCAGTATCAGCTGTGACCATTGCAGACCATTCTTTATTGTCCAAATTGCCACTTATGCTAGGAGTCAAAATACTTTTAAAAAGAAACCTCTTAACATAAACTACTCTTCTTCATTACCAGATGTCAGTAGTCATACTACATTACTTCATTTTTCTCTAGATTTTAACACTTTAGCCAAACAAGGAAGTTTCACATAAAAATATATATTTGATAGGTTGTCATAGAAAATGTTCTCTCTTTTGCCTACAGGAATCTGAGTATTTCTTAATGTTTTGCAGATATTTTTCAAACTCTATCTAAGGGTTAATAAACTGCACTAAACAAAATCTTATACCTTGAAGTCAATTGGCATTTGATGGATGAGGGCTTTCAATCTGAAGTAAAAATAAAAAGAAATGTTAATGAAACTGGTTTTTTCTATGTGGTGGTGAGAGAGTACATGCCAGGCTTGCAAAATAAAGTCCAATTCCCTATCCAGAAGCACAGCTCAAGTCAAAATGGATGTGATTCACAGCTGGATGAGAAAAACTTCCTTTCCTGTCTTACTGCATAACACATCTGTTCTTGTTTCAGCTGTGAAGTCACAGCTGTCCCCTGTGCTGGGGAGTGGGTAATTGAGCTGAATGACTCAAAATCTCCCCCTTCATTCAGTCCTGTGGTGCTGAGCACGCACAGGCACTTTACTCCCTAATTCATCTTCAGTATTGGCAGGTTTCCTACGTAATAAACTGTCCCCAGTCACTCTGTGATTTTGCTTCCCCCCTCCTCTTTTTCTGTCCTTCACGTTCTCATGGACTAGTCCCAAATTCTTAGTTCCTTTTCTTTTTTGTTTGCTCTGGCAGGTGAGAAGCCAGGGCCGGAGCAAGATGAAGTTAAGCTGCAGATTGCCAGCAAGCAGATTGTGCAGACTGCTATCCTCCGAGCAGTGCAACAAGTTTCCCAGGAGAGCCAGCAAAAGGAGAAGCGAACAAACACCGGTACAAGCCTCCAACTAGAAAGAGGAAAACTAACCAAGAAGCATGAAAAGAAGTAAAGGAGGAGATTGGGTTTTTTCAGCTCCAGTCTGCAAGTATTTTCAGCCTTCTCTTTAGTATCAGCTGTATTGCTAGTGCAATGCTACTGCTGTAAAGCAAACCAAAGTATTATCACACCTAGACATAGGGAAAGACTGCAATAGTCCTCATCTGAGAAATATTAAGTGCATTAGATGGATGACTCCATATTTATGCAGTGCCTCTTAACAGAAACAATAACCATAGCTGTAAAAGTAGTTTCAAGCACAAGCTCTATGATATGGGCTTATTCTCAAAAGCTTGTTGCCAGTGCACTTTCATGCTAAGTTCTGCGTGCACCATTTACGTCAGTTCAGCTGGACGGACTCTTCCCTGCATTACTGGGCTCACTGAAGCTCTCTTTGCTGAAGAAATCACTTATTGTCAGGTGTAGCAGAATCCTTTCAGGCTCCCTTGAAGCATGGGTTTGTACTTTGCTTTGATTAGACATGAACTGTGTGAAATGGCAGGATTAAGTGGATTTGGGAAGTTCTGTGAACCAGTTTATTTTTTCATCTTGGGGGAAAAAAAAAGCAATCCAGTAAGACTGCAGTGACTGTGATCTATGACTATAATCATATGCCTATGATCTCTGTCTTTTTTTAAAAGAAGTAAAATACTGAAGTTTTAGTCTACTTATTGAAATACTTCTATTCTTCTGCATAAAAATCACTTGTGCCTCAACTATTCCTTTTAATTTTCTTGATATTGAAAGAAAAGGAACTGATATGAAGATAATGAGTTGACCAGAATTTGCTCCAGTTTTACAACTTTGCTGGGTCTTGATTTACAGAAAGTGAAGACTAAAGTGTCTTTAAAAAAGGGGGTTGAATATACTAATACCTTTAAGGATGAAAATATACAGTATCTGAATTCTCTCACGGTAGGTATTTCTCACCTGCTGGGTGTAAAGTGACTTTAGATATTTGCAGTTGTCACATATTCAACTTAAATAGCACTGCGTGAAGCTGGTGATACAGAGCTTATCCTTTCAACTACTCTATATAGCTGAAGAAATCCATGATGTTCTGAAAACACAAATTAAATAAGTGTACCTTTCACTTTTATTGCTCCCTTTGTGTAATGATGATTGCACTATTATACATATGAAATGAATAACAGTATATTTAATTCTAGAAATGGCTTGTAGCTCTGCTTCAAATGAATTCCTGTAGTAATGCACCTGGAAATACAAAGAGGAAGATGACCTACAATACTTTCTTAATGGCTTTTCTACTCAGCTAGATGATCCTCAAAGAGACTGTGGGTTAAATAATTGGCTATTACTATGTCCTGTTGCTTGTGTTAAATGATTTTGGGATTCCTTCTCCTGGACAGAGGCTTAGTCATGAATAACCACGTACTGTAATATTAAGTGTTTGTAATCTGCTTGGTTTCTTTTTTTAATTTCTTTTTTTTTTAATTTAACAGCACTGACTCATACCAGACAGTGATTTAGCTCAATCTTCTTTCACTTAAAAATGCAAAGAGGAATTCAACATGATTGAAAGTGTTCCAAATCATCCAGTAATGAAAACTGACCTGGATTCCAAGTACACAGGTGGTTCACTTCTGTAGACACTGGGTGAATTTTTAGTCAAGCAAACTTTGAAAGGTGAAAATAGTTGGGAAAAGAAGGATTTCAAAAACCAGTGAATCTGGTCTTTTGCCACTGCCTCATATGAGCCTATTCCACTCCTCTTCCCACTGTGCACTTCTACAATATCCCTTTACTGTCCCTCTGCTACTGCCCTAGTCCTATTAGGCACACTATTTATTACTCAACTGTTCTATAGTTATGTCCATCATTTTCAGAATTCCAATGCCATCAGAAGTCTAATATCTTGGAAAATCAAAAATGGCTGGGAGCCTTGGCTTCTTATGTGCTTATTAGACAATCTCATAAAGTAATGTGTGCTCATGAGGTTTGTAGTAATTGATGCATTATTCAGCACAAAAGAATGCCTATCTTAGAAATACAAGGCAATCAAAAAGGTATCCATAAGTAATTAAAACAAATTTACCACTTATTAGCATTTATAGTGGTAAGTAAAATGTTGTACAAACACGTGAAATTATATTTATCACAACTCCAGGAGAACAGAGGAATCACGTGTGTGTAGCTATCCTGCACTATGCTTGCTATGTTGTCATTCAGGTTGATTCTAACAATTTTATTATTATATTGCACTCCTCTCTGTAAGGTTAATAAAGCAGCAATGCCTACATGGAGATTCACATGGCCACAGCAGGATGTTGTAACAGATTACTAAATGCCACTGTACATCAAGTTTTTGGTCCTGTGTGGTTACACTGGAAATCTCTGCTCTAAAATAAATAAAACCAACAACTGTGACTTGGAAACAGCCATATTAATTTTATCATTTCAGAAAAATAAAAAAGCATTCTGTGATAATGAGTTGGAGATTCTTGGATGTTTATTCAATAGCAAACAATCACCTAGAAGTCTTACTGACTCTACTCAATTAATGTATGATTATTTTTTTCTGGTGATATTTTTTAAGTGTCTTAGATTATAGTATGCCTACAATGGCAGGTATATAAAATTGCTTTGTAACTATTCTTAATATGATTATAATGAAATATGCTGCAGTTGTTCTTTAAATGTGTGCCTATGTCAAATACACAGTTAATGTGTCATTACTGAAGGCTTTAAAAAAAAAAAAGTTTAATTTCAATTAGTGGAAAATATAAAAGGAAGTAAAATGAATTCTTGAAAGAATATGTGATTCACCCATTCCTTTGGTTATCCACTCAGGTCTGAGAAGAAATTAAATTAATAAAAACCTGACTCTTGACATAAAGTAATTTTTCGCAAGAGTTTCCAACAACATCGGGATCAAGTTGCCAAAACAGTTTGTGGGAATTGGGGGGAGAACCTGAGCTACTGGTAAATGTCTTCATCAGTGCTTCAGTAAGGAGTGAGCAGCAGTACTGATGGAGCCTGATTAATGGGTTTTCTCTTCATTAGGTTTTGGTGCCTCATGGTATGGTCTGGCAGAATCTTTTCCCCTATTTTGCATAATAGGTTTTTAATTTGGGATGCATCCTGCTGTTCAAAGCAAGTACAAGTAAGATCTCTATTCTTTGCTTCCAGAACTTCATTCACAACACCAGGTGGATGTGCATGAACTTTTGTTTCTAAAGATCATCTTCCCTGGATTTAGTCAACATGCCCAGTGATTTCTTTAATCCCTAAGACTGAATGGGTGAGCACATATATTATCTGGTGCTCAGGGAACACCAAGAAATAGATACATATTTTAAATTCATTTGCTTCTAAGCTGTTCTTGTCTGCCAGGCAGATTTTCTTTGTTTAATTAACATAAGCAGCTTTTCTTTTCTCATCACTTTTCCTCCAGTGACTTGCTACTTGGATTTTGTTGTACGAGCTTGATAGTTTTAACATTAAAACAACAATAGTTCACATTTATAGTTTGGGTTTCATTAGAACCCCTGTGTTGTTACATGTTCCATTTTGGTGTGTTTTTCCTCTTTTCTTTCACTAAAGATGAGCAACAATAAATGATGTTCTAAAGAGAAAGGAGTTTGTGTGGGAGCTGTAGTTGTATTGGCATTTTTGTGGCTTGCTTTTTCCTCCTTCAGTTACCTCTAGCAGAAGACCACATGGGGCAAATCATCATAAATCATTCACATGCACCGTGACAGTAGCTCAATGTAGAACTTGAACAGAAAGAGAGAAAATTAACTCTTACATGAGCTGGAAACTGAATCCAGCTATTCTAGGCTGACTCTAAAACATTAGAGTAAGACACTCCTGGTAGCTTTAAGGAAAATATTCCATGTGTGCTATGAGAGTTGAAACACCAGCTAGTGAAGACTGTAATTGCTTGCTTAGTGATATGAGGTGGACAATGAGTGCTACTGCATTGTTCTGAAGATTTAAATACTACCTCCTTGTGCCTGTGGAAGATTTTGAATCGTGCCTTTTGGCAAGGTGACCCATTTGTTCCTTCCCTATGGAGCAAATTAGCTGCTCTTCTGTGTGCACATGAATCCCAGAAGGTTTAGCTCCTCTCTTCAGTTGCTACAGTAGATGCCCTTGCCTTGTATTTGCTTAGTAAACATAACTCCTACTAATGCTGTTCCCCCTCATTTCTTTCCTATGAAGCAGCTCATTCTAAAAATCCTCAGTTACAAGACTAACTGTAGAAGCCATCTGCTTCCAGAATCGGAGAGTGAATATAATAAATATTCTTTGCCTCATTGGAGGGATATTGGCCTTTTCTCACATCTCCCTGTATGTGCTTATTTCCAAGGAGGACAACTCTGTTAGCCAATGCTTCCTTGCTATCACTGGCTGATGGTTTACCTATAAAGTTTAGCCAAGTGACCTTCAATATTTCCTTCCAAGAAAAAACTGCTCCAGGAACAGAGTTTGCCCTGTCCTGTCACAGTTTATTACACCCAGCTGACTTCAGCTGATGACATATATGATTTGGTTTCTTAAGCACTAAGAGCAGACTTTTAGGTCTAATATCTACATTGCTGAGGATCTAATAGTTTTCTTGGTACTCCACCAGCTGAAAAAGTTTATATATGTTCATAAAGTAGAACTTAAAGTAAAACTATCAGATCTTGTAATTCTTCCCATGATATTTCCTGGAATCATAAATACTTTTATACAACTACTTTGTTTTACTGAGCATTACACTTGCTAAATCTATAGGCAGGAACAGGGAGTCTTGTTGTCCTCCTCTCTTTCTATCCCTGAGACTTGCAGGGAGTGTCAGAGCTGCACTGTTTATGCCAATGACCCTCTCATTGCTGAGGTGCTTTTGTGCTTCTTCTCTTCACCTCACATTACTTTATTTTTATGCATTCAGTTCCAGAAATCAGTCAAATCAGGAGACCCACAAAACAGAGATATCTGAGATACCAGTGGTGCAAGAAACAAGTGTGTCCCCACATCATCCTCAATTTTATAGCTTTTCAGGGTCAAGAAACAGTAACAGTCCAATTAACATGGACTATTTACAAGGTGATCAGTCAAAGGTTGAACTCAATAATCTCAGAGGTCTTTTCCAACTTAAAGGATTCTGTGATTCTGTGAAATCAGCCCCAGGCCATACCTCCTTCTGGTAACTATCTGAAGGAACGCAGGACTTGAATTCTCCATTTTATCTCAGCACTTGAGACACGGGGATACAACCAAGTGAAGAGCTGCTTCTGTTCAGGAGGTATACAAACTCCTCCTTCTAGTTGCTAAAGGTGGCTTCAAAGATCAGTGCCTGTGTCAGGGGACAGCTTGCTCATCACTGTGCTCAGAGGAGCTGAGTGTACAACAAAACAACAGCTGGGCTCTGAGGAATTACACTTTGCAGAAGACCCTGGTCTTTCACATGATCAGGATAGGAGTACTCCTCCATGAGACAGAGAAGCAAAACAAGATACTCCTTCTGGGGGCCTCTGTGTTGGTCTTTTGTTCGGTTTTGTTTCATTTAAAAGAGAAAAACTTCAGACCTTGAGTGCCCCATGTTCACTACCAGGCAGGAAAGCAAACACAGCACACCAGCAAACAAGTTGGAAAATCAAGGCCACTCTTCAGGTTACATTACCTCAAAAAAAAGCATTTTCTTCAAGGCCAAAGTGGTAACTTGACCACTGCTTTGGTAACTTGACTAGTGCCTTCAAACTTTCCCCCTCTTCCTTATAATGTAAGGAAATACCGATTTATGCAGGGTGAAGTTAACCCCCACTGTTTGGTTATTTTGGATTTTTTACCTGCTTACTTTTTCTTTAATTGGCCATACTTTTGTCTCTCAAGGTCACTTTTAAAATCTTTTTTATCTGAAAAAGATGTATGGAAAAGAAAGGATTGGGTTAGTCCTGTAGTCTCTGTTTTAATCTCTGTGTTCCAGTATATCTGAGGCCACATATTTTTCCTCGGTTTAGGCAAAACCCTCTGCTTTGTTTGCATCTTTTGTTCTTTAACAATTTTCCCTGTGCCTGTGTTGTGTGTAGAAGTAGGATCATAAAAACACCACCCCATTAGAATTTTGAAGCTGTGAAAACTGATGTAATATTGTATATACTAAAACATTACTTCCTTGAAAAAATTCCTTACTCCTGGAAATCAGATTATACAACTCCATCTGCCCTGGTAAGAATTAGGTTAACGTCTATTTTGCCTGCTGGCAGGCTAGAGGACTTTTTGTTTCTTTCCTTCCTTTTTTTTCCCCACCCTTTTCAAATATCTGCATCTGAGGCTACTGACATGATAATTTGGAAAGCTAAACATCCAGCTAAGGAGCAGGGTGAGACACTGAGGATCAGGATCCTAGCTGAGGCGAGGGGACTGCATACGAAGCCGACGACATGTAAGCCCAGGATCTGTGCACCCTGCGAAGTGGAGGTACAATAATAAACAGCCCACAACAGATTATGATGTCTGGATTCCACAGCTTTCAGAGTGCAGATGGTGATGCTGTCAGGAAATATCAGCCCTCGCTCTCTGAACGTCTGTCACATTTCATTAGGGTGCCCAGATGACTATTTCCTCCACTGCTGAGGCTCGACAACAGATAACAAATGAGTTCTGCTGGTAATTGCCACGTTCCTTATTATTTTGTGATCACCTCATTTCACTCAAACTCCCAAATCTACAGAGGCAAAAAACACTTTCACATAGGAATTTTCATGTTGTTGGTGACAACAAATATGTCATCACACAGGGAGACGCCAAATGCTCTGCAGAAGGCCAAAAGAAACCCATTTTCCTCTCAGTATGTCTCTCTAGAGGAGCAACACATCAGCCTGAGGCTTCAGTGTACATTTGCAGACACCTACAGGAGACAGACAACTCTTTGTTTTGTGACTGTCACTTTTTGTGACTGTGTCTCTCCTGCTGTCATTTTGCCTCTACCTTGGACTGAGACTCCAACGCTGGAGTCACATGGAGAACAACAGGGTTATAAAGAGACATGATGAAGCCATGGTTTCAGCCTAGCTACACAAAAGCAGAGCTAAAAACTCTATTTCCTACCCAGTCTTTCCGGCATGCAGCAATGAAACAACAGGGTTAGGGGCCCTGGCCTCCTCTGTTACATTTCTGTCCTCATCAAAAAATAAAAGGACACCACCAGACCACCAACACTGAAAGGAACAGGAAGAAAGGCCATAAATGGGCATGGAAGACTTCTGAAAACATCAGACCAAGCTCTGAGGGGACACTAGATCTACAGGGGTGCTCTGAGGAAACCATCTTCCTATAGATGCACCCTACAAATCTTTATTCCTTTATAACATAAATCATGGTATCTTCTGGGGTAAATGAAACAGCAGTCTCTTTTGGGAAAATAAATTATTTACCAGAATAAACTTGCCCAGACCAGAGCAGATCCTCACTACTCAGTCTTTCTTGCTTATTTTCATTATGCATGGAAAAAAAGCCCCAAGTCCCAAATGCAGTAATTTTGCTGTAAACACTCTGTGATAGCTCACATCACATCCCCATTAATTTTTGGGGGGTTAGGGTTAATGCATGAAAGCAGAAAGCCTGTGATGTGACATGAAACCTACAACTAAACATATGGGTCAGACTGTCAGAATTGTTTTCACAGTCAACTCCATCCCAAAAGTCTTGCACACTGCTCCTCATTGTTGGTGGTTTTCTGACTAGTTTTCTGCTTGTATTTGTGGGAGAGAGAGACAGGTTGGTGCCAGTCTTTGTCTTTTATAAAAAGTCTTCTGCTATTAAGGGGAAACCATTAACTTATCTGGAAACAAAGAAAAGTTTTTCTGGCTGGAGCTGAAAGAAATCAAGGGGTGAGACAGCAGCTGCACTTTTGTGTTCACAGTTGGTACATGGATAGATTCAGAAGCCATTAGTAACTTCAAAACACAAAGATTTCTAAGGGTGTTTTCTGGAACATGTCAGAGCAGGAGTAGCTGATAAATATTCAGTAGACTCTAATTTTGACAGGCAACTTTCCTGGTACTATAAATGAACTCCTTAAGATCTTTCTCTCTATCAGCTGTAGCTGTCCTAAAATCTCATATGAGCAACTTCTTGGTTTAACATATATTCTCAGCTGAACCTCCTAGAGATAAATCAATGATAGGGAGAATTTTTTTCTCAAGCAAATGGGGAAAGGGATTTTATAAGTCATCTCTTTTCACATACTAGCTCTACCTGTCTCTGTGCAGAAAAGGCAGCCTGCCAAGTTAGCCATTATGCATCACTCAGGGCAAATCAAGAAGAAAAGGCAAAGGCTCCAGCTGGGTTTAGAAATTGTACATGCATCTGTTTTAATTGCATTAAAGGTACATGGTGTTCCTGTAAGAACAGCACCTGGAGGGGCACTGGCTCTAGCTCATTCCCATTTCGAAGTCTGCAGTCTACCTGTTTCTAAAATTACCTTAGAAGAGTCATGTAAATAAATCAATAATTTGAAAGAGCTATAGAATATTTCTCCTAGGAGCTGAGAAAATATTATTCATGTTTGCCTTTATTTCTGAACCCAGCTACAGTTAATGAACCCAAACTCTTAAAAATCCTGGCAGGATTCTCAACATCTTGAAAGCAGTCTGGATTTTACCCAATTACACTTCCAACACTGGCTTCAAAGCTGCAACTGCTGCTTTCACATTGTACAAATTGCAGTCCATATCTTGGCAACAAACCCTATGCAACAATGCACAATGAGCTCAGCTGAACCCAAGTTACCCATCTATGCGATCATCTGGGGTCACTGCTGAAGTTTTCTTTGCCTGACTTCCTGAGAAAGTGAGGTTTACATGCTCACATTAGCTGTCAGGACTTGTGTCTCCTGAAATCTTTTTTATCTGTTGGCCCATGCAACAAAAACTGACAGAAGGGTCTTGGGATGTGACACCCCTTCCTGCTCGAAGATGGAGCATCCAGGGAAAAATAGTGGGGAAGGCTTGATTTTGAGGGATGCTTTAAGGAAAAAGCAGTTCTCCTGAGCCTGCCTGAGCTGCACACTTTATATATAACTTGTTTACTCTAGGGCTTATTTGTAACAGGTCTTACTTCATTGTGAGACATCTCAATACACCTGGGCTTTTGGAGATTGGGGGGTTTTCTTAATGGTTTTGAATTCTTTACATGAATTACAAGGACACCCTTTATTTGATACCTAGACAGAAATATTGCTTTCTAAGCAAATGTTTACAAAAGGCAAATATTCTCTCCATAGGTACTTTAACAAAGGAAAGGAAAAATCAAAATTCACATATTTTAAAGGAGAGAAAAGGAGAGTAAATTCACATATTAAAAAGGAGAGAATGATTTGTTACTAAAATATGGGAAATCATTCACAGCACACACTATTCTTCATATAAGCATGGTATTTCCTGCTTCTATCAGGTTTCAATAATGCTTAAAGCTTGGTGACACACACACACAAATCAGAAATGGTAGTTGCAATCAAATTTTTTCTTTCCTACCAAGACACACAAACAAATTGCACTTCTTTCTTTTTCTTCTCCATTGCAAATATGAGTTTAGCCAAAAGATGTATCTACAACCAAAGAACTTGTTATTTAATCTTTGTAAAAGCTTACTCTTCAAAGAATGCATTACATTATGAGCTGCAACAAATGCAGGCTCTGATTGGTCTTATCATCCAGAGTAACTTCTCATATTGTAAAAGAAATAGTAGTATTATTTATTTATTCACTGAAGACTACTCTCAATCCTTTTAATTATCTAAAATAAAAATTGCAGCTATACATTTTTTACCTGATTCACAGGCAGAAATATCAGGAGCATAGAAAACTTGTTAAGATCCTTTAGGTGCAAATGTAAAAGTAACCACTCAGTGAAGATATGTCTCAGGATTTCTGAACATTTAAGAAAAAACCACTTGTGGTCTGAAGCAGTTGGAAAATGATTGAAAATTCAAATGATGACACCGTATTCTCCCATAAAAATTCTTTCCTTATTAGTCACTGATGCTGGATTTGCCATAGTTAAATGACTGTAATCATTCTCTAAATTTGTAAATATTCCCAACTCTTATAAATATTTTAATAACTCTTAGGAATATTTTATATTTCCGTTAATTGTGGCATCAGAGGAAAATACACTTTTCCTAAAGAAGTCTTGAATTCCTTTCTACAAAGAGATGCCAGCAGTATAAGAAATTGGGTTTTTTAACAGTCTACATATCTCTGATTTGTGGATGCTAGAAAAAAAGGCTATTTCATCCGTGTTTGCAGTGAAGCAGTCCAAAAAAGGTCAGTATCTCAGAGAGCTTTCTGGCAGAAGTTTTCAATTTAGTTTTCAACTTAGTTTTCCTTTTAAACATTGTTTTAACCTCA
Source organism: Fringilla coelebs (assembly GCF_963513975.1). Lineage (NCBI taxonomy): Eukaryota > Metazoa > Chordata > Aves > Passeriformes > Fringillidae > Fringilla > Fringilla coelebs. Next base: position 50,802,037 of record NC_140028.1, on the reverse strand, counting down.
AAAGCACTACCTTTCCCTTGTGAGCCTTTCCCAGGTCTCTCATCACAGAGCCCTGCAGCTTCCTCAGCCATGCAGGCAGCACTGCACTCTGCTGTGTCATGCCATGTATATCACTGAGCCCCCCTGAGATCTCTCATGCATTTTTGCATGACTGGTAGCTCTGCATGGAAATTTTAGGAAGCTCCTGTGGCAGTGCCACCACAGGTACAGCTGCTTCCATCCTCAGAATGGTTTAGAAACCTTCCCAGCAATCTTTCAGACTTTTAAAAACAATTTTCTTTTTTTTTTCTTTTTTTTTTTTTTATTCTGTGGTGATTTAATTTTGTTGTGTGCATTTCATTGTGAAGGTAACCAGGCACTGGCACAGGTTGCCCAGAGAGATTGTGAAGTCACCATCCTAGGAGATACTAAAAAGCCATCTGGACATAGATGTCATCCTGGGCAGCTGGCTCTACACAGACTCAGACTCTCCCCCATGCATGAGCCAGGGGAGAACCAGCCACCTCCTGTCCCTGCCCAAGTAAAGCAGAGAGACCTATCAAGGATGGTGATGGCAGATTAGAGTTTGTGTAATATGGAGGGGCTTAACAGCTGGCCTGCAAGCAAAGCTGAGTTAAGAGAAGAAATAACAACTGATGATTTTTGAGTGTATCCATAGCAAGGAAGAAGACAAGGCTGTCAGCATGGAAACAGATTAGAAAAGATATATGAGAATTTTTGTAAGCTAGACTCGTGCCTAAGTAGATGTGTCTATGTGCCTTATTAAATTTCTGTAAAAGTTTTGCCAATTATATTGACACTAATTGCTTTGCACCAATGAATATAATAAGTTATTGTGATGCAGTTAATGACTTAAGATCACACTTTGTTAAGAGCAGGTAAGCTGGAGAACATGCAGAATAAAAACTTTTTTCTTCTTAGACCCTAATCACATATGTATGTCCTGTCCAACCTAACATTGACATTGTAACCCCTGTGACTGCTCCAATTTTAACATTAGCACCCATCTCCCAGTCAAACATAGACAGTGATTGTCCACTCTGCAATTTTGATTGTAAGTAACTGTTCAAGTCTTTTCCATGTAGGTGATGTGACAGGTCAGTTACTGCAGTTGTTAATGCTTAGTGCTCTTATTTCAAAATCAGGTTGTCTGCCACAACAGGTCTGTATAATTCCCCTTGGGTGATGTAGAGCAGAACCCTTTTAAATCAATCAATTAAAAAGAAAATATTTTCCTGTGCCCTTTACTAAAGGAAATGTATTCTAACTCAATGCAAATGGGATAAAACTATTAAAAAGAGATTTCCTAGTCCAGATAAGGCTCTTGCGTTTCATTCAGTCTTACATTACTGTATTTTATGTTGAAATATAAACTTTTTTTCGGGAAATTAGTAAATTCAATATGACAGAGTCCATAAGTAGGACTGAACAAGGAGAAGAACTCGTTTTGCTGTGTGTCCTCCTTAGCTGGACTGACTAAACTTCATTTTCTAAAGCTGAGCTTGTAGTCCAAAAGTGCAGGGTGTCAGGGAGTTGCCATGTGAAACACAGCATTGCATGATACACTGGGAAATGACTAATGGGGCACTGTCTTGTGATGATCAGTGTTTATCCCCAGTCAAAACTTGTACTTCCACTGAGACTCCCATCCAGAGGGGACACGTAACCCACGGGAAGTGCAGAGGGGAGAAGAGCAGGAGGGCTGGGCTCAGCCAAAAACAACCCACACCTATCCCTCCCAGGTCACCTCCAAAGCATGGAATGGAAACAGTCCTGTAGATGTGCACCACCAACTGCCCAAAAATGAGATAAAAGAATGGCAGAGCCAGGGCAGCCTTTCCTTCAGCATCAAACACTCTGCCTTTGAAAAGGAAAGGATGCAAAAAGATGAAGTGCAATGGAAGGCTGGTGTTGAGAAGCTGCTATTACAAAGCTTGAAATAAAATTTTAAATTATTTATTTATAAATTATTTTTAGGTAGAAAGAATTGAATGTTATACAGTGCAATTTTAATCAAAATATAGAAAAAATGTTATTAAAATGCACAGTTTATGCTGAATGCATTTAATTAAAAAAGTGACTCAGCTTTCTGGAGGAAAAGTCATTATAGGAATCACTGATATTCCCTGCAAGGGAAAAACGCCTCAAACAAACAGCAGTTACAAGACAGAACTAAAGCTCTATGAAATGGTTTAAGCCTCTTAATATCGGGTTATTTCTGGCCACCAAGAACTGAGCCATGTGGGAAGTCTTTAAAAGTATTTGCCTAGCATGAGTATTAAGAGATAGTAGAGAACAGGCATATTTTCATAGAGAAATTCTTTCCAACTTAACATGAGCTAATTGTAGAAGTAACAACTCAAATTGAGTGACAGAATTGGTAAAGATATTTTTGACATATTAGTTAGTAAAGATGTAAAAATCAAAATAATGATGTTTTCAACTGTGAAGTTATTACAAAAAATTTAAAAGTTCCCACTCAATGAGTAGGAAAATAATCAAGAAGTAAACCTAAGAATGGTCCAGCATCTTGTGGATGCATTTGTGTGAATCATACAATGTGCTTCATTTCACAATGACATTGGCTCCAATGTAAAATACATATTTTGTGTTAATGAAATTCATTCTAACACTAAAATGGAATTAAGTTACCTGTGTGATAATATAACCTATTTGTCCTGCTGGTTGTAATTTTCTCTGCATTGGTCCCCCCCCCCACCAAAGGATGATTTATCTCAATTTCCCTGTCATCCTCTTAATGAAGTTAGCCAAGATCCCCAGTATTAAATTACAGAGAGCACACAGGCTGACCATTTGGAGGTCTAAGCTCTTTAAACAGCCTGTTCCTTTTTGGGGCAAACCTTTTTATTAAAGATTTATTTTGTCTGGCCTTTGTGAATTAGGATCAATTTGAAAGTTTTTCTAAGGTTACTCCCTGAGAAAAGAGAGCAAGTGGAATCAATCCTTGCTGCTGCAGGACTGTTTCTTGTGATACAGTTATCAGGCAACCTTTAAAGAAATTAGATTGCAGGCAAGTTTCAGTCCCAGCCATATGATATATATTTTTTTTCAATGTGACCACAGTCTGGTTTACTTTAGAGCTGTTCAAAATGGTACAATTAGTGTACCAGTTATAAGGATGATGAAAAGCTGCTGCTGTGTGCTGCAGAGCAAGATGCAGATGGGGGTGAAGGAAGAATAATCCTCTGGAGCAGCGTCTGGTTTGGCTGGCCCACTTGGCTGATGCAGCTCCGACAGAGTTCCTGCTCTTCAGCCTTGGGTGTCTTCACAGTCTTGGCATTTTCTGAACCATTTCCTGGGATGAAAAGAGACCTGCAAATATGCATCCAAGAACACTGCTTCTACCCCAAGCACTTTTTGATCTGACAATTTAGTTGTCACTGGCAGCTCATGGGCCATTTTCAGAGGCTCTCTCTCCAGTGTTGTTCAGGCCAAATATTAAAAATAAAATATTTTGTCAAAAATTAAATTATTTTTAACACTGTATCATAGGATTTGAGAATGGTTTGGGTTGGAAAGTACCTTTAAAGGCAACCTAGTACAAACCCCCCGCCATGGGCAGGGGAACTTTCCACTAGACCAGGTTGCTCAAAGCCCTGTCCAGCCCAGACTTGAACACTTCCCGGGATGGGGCATTCACAGCTTCTCTGGGCAACCTGTTCCTGTGCCTCACCACCCCCACAGTGAAGAATTTCTTCCAAATATCTAACCCAGATCTAGTCTATTTCAGTTTAAAGACATTTACCCTTGTTTTATCACTACATGCCCTTACCAAACATCCTTCTGAAGCTCTTTTGTAGACCCCTTTGGGCGCTAGAATATGTTCTAAGGCCTTCCAAGGACTTCCTTGACCTGTCTCTTCTCCAAGATGAACAACCCTAGTTGTTGTCATCAACACCCAACCTCAGCCTGTCCTCATAGGAGAGGTGCTCCAACCCTCTGATCACCTTCATGGCGCTCCTCTGCACTGAATCCAACAGTTCCACATCTTTCCTCTGCTGGGAATACCAGTGCTGGATGAAGAACTCCAGGTGGGCTCTCACAAAAGTGGGATAGAGGGGCAGAATCACCTCCCTTGACCTGTTGGCAACATTTCTTTTGGTGTAACTCAGGATGTGGTTGTGTTTCTGGGCTGTGAAGGTGCATTGCTGGCTCATGTTGAGTTTCTCACCAACCAATGAGGCAATAGCTGAGGTTTTTAAAAGTGTATAGCTGCTCTGAGCACAGCACACACATTAATTGGTCATTAATTAGATCCCTAAATTAACCTTTTTTATAAATGGCTTTCCCTGATCTATGAACTTGGGAAATTTGGGTTTTTTCTGCTTACTCTGAGTGTGTTTTTACAGCATAGTCTGGGGTCTTGTAAACAAAACATTTTCAACCAGTTTATGTGAATATTAGATTCAAAATTTGACTGTCTAGAAAGAACAGGAAGATTTCCTGTGATTCTATGAGTACTTTTCCTACCATCATTTCTGAGGCTGTTTTTTTTGTTCCAGAGCACCTCAACCACTCTCCCAGGCTCTAACCCAATTGTCTCTGATTCCTGTGGAGTATCCAGCTGAGAAGAGACAGGAGTGGTATGAGTTGTCTCATGTCTCTTTGACAGCTGCAGTTCAGCCTCCCAATCTCTCTCCCATCTTTGCCAGTCTGCTCCAGCAACACCAGAGTGTTCTATGTGCCCTTGGTTGCACCTCTGGAACATGCAATTGTCTCTTCTAGAAAATTTAGGATGGGCTGCAAATCTGGGAGAGAGAGAAAAAGGCTTTTTAATGGGACCCAGCTACAGGCAGCGATCCTGATCACCAGCCATGGGTTCCTTTACTTTACACAGGTTAAAAAAAAAAAAAAAAAATCAACTGAATTATATGGTGGGTACCCCCCAGCCCTGCAGGAATATCCTTCACTTTTATTTTTCATCTACTGTTGTCTTCTCAGATCAGAAATGAGTTGGAGCCATGCTAGCATAGAAAGCCAATGAGGAAAACAGAGATTTTCAGTGGTGTTTGGTACTTCTTTTCATTGCCCGACAAACAGAGAAGCTGCTTGCAAGTTCCCTCAAAATAAAATAAAATAATTTTGATGTTTAAGAACTATGTTAAATAACTTTTTAGGTCGGCTGCTCTGGAGGTGAAATAACTAATTTGACATTTAAGGATAGTGATGGCAATTACTGTGCTCAGTTACTGAAACTGAGAAGGTACTTGCTTTATTGACAGAGGACTAACAGCTTTATTAATATTCATTCCAAGTCAGAGGAAAGTATCCTATTGGTAAGTAGCTCAATAGTAGCCATCACAATTTATAATAAGAAACTGTTCATCATACATGACACTCCCTGATGTAGAACTGAGGATTTATAGTGCAGAGAATACATGAGGATATTAAAGTCTCTCACAGTGAGCTGGGGATAGACACACAGGTAGACAGAGGATACTTAAATGTTAATTAAGAATTTTCTGCATCAACACACCTTTTCCACTTCTTGCCACTGTATATTGAAATACCACAGGATACTTCAAATCCTCATTTTAATTTTGTATATCTAACACAATTCTGAGTATTTCCAATGTCCTCTGTAGCTAAAAGATCATAAATCTTCCAGATGAAGATTCTTTCCAAACACTCAATAGAATTATTTCAATTATTTTGGCACCACTGGGCTAACTCTTTTGAATAACCCTTTTTCTAATTCTGATATGTGATGCACACAGAGGAGGAGGGAAAGAGGGGATTTTCTTCTTCCTCTTGGAAAAACAAGAAGATGGATTTGTTAAAGACTGTGGGAAGAGGGGAGAGGGCTTTCCATGATAAACATGGAGGAGACCACCCTGTGGTTAGTGAAAATTGTGTACCCAAGCATGGGGTACATATCATGACAGGAAAGACTTGGCCTCAAGAAAAAGTGAGCAGGAGTGTAGTCAATAAGCAGATTCATGTACTTGCACTATTTCTAGTAGAAATTGAGTCCTTTCAGAAATGGCAAGAGAGACATTTAAGCAGTCATGTCATTTACATTGTGGATTTTGTACAGCTGGAACCTGCATTTCAATGACTTTCACAGGGTGGCAACAAAGTCCCTGCATTACCCTGAAAAATAACATCCTCTAAAATGCTGGCCAGAAAAAGGACTTCTCAGAAGTTACCTAGGGGAAGAAATCTGAAGCAATGAACTATTGTAAAGCCAGAAAGTCAAACTTGTTCTGAAGGCACACTGCTAAATAGAGCAGGCTTCAGAGTTGGATTCTTATGGCTGACATATTACAAACCAAAAACAAACAAGCAAAACAAATCAAACAGACAACAACAACAAAAGCCCAACAGCAACAAAAGGTGTTTTCTTTAAAAATGGCATCTGGACAAATCTGTCTTCTAGGTGGATTCTCTAGTGTCTGGTAATTTAGGAGGTGCCCCTGCAGACTCCCCCAGATGGCCTGTGCAGCTAGCTGTTTTCACAGACTTTGCAAGAACCTGATTTCTCTGTTTGCTTGACCTTTGTTAAATCTAAATGAAAGCAGACAGCAAACTTCACCTTCCCATTTCTGTTGCTCTGAAAGCCTTTTAGACAAGTATTTAGAGAAACCTTAATTTGAACATTTCTTTTAATGGAACCTGGTAATGATGTTTTCTGGTAATAAAATTTGTTCATCTCACTTATGAGTCTGCTAGTGATTCCATTTGTCATTTGCATTTTGAGAGCCTGTATTTTGTCTGACTTCTGACATTTTAATGTGGTCTGAACTCACAAAATTTTGGCCTTGCATATTAGAAAAATCAGGACCTTGGAGAGATGGCAAATCAAACACAGAATCAGTCAACAGTTTTGAAATTTTAGCTTATGTTCATATAAAAATTAAATTAAAAAAAAAAAGGGGGAGGAAAATCGTGAAGCCTGTGAGGTAGGAAAAATACCTACTAGTAAGAGTGGTAGGGTTTAGGCTGCAGTAATTGCTTGAGGCACAACACTTAGGTAGACTTTTTGGGAGGCTCTACATCGCAGTCTAAGCATGGTCAGGATCCAGTTGAGGGTTTTGGGGTTTTTTTGGGGGTTTTTTTGAGATTGTATTTGCCTACAGCATCTCTAAACCAAAGGTCTGTTTCTGGATGCTTGATTATCCAGACCAGTGTCTGCTACACACTTCCAACATTTGGCTGTATTGCATGGTAGGGACTGAGAGCACTTCTGTGTCCAACTCAGTTGTTTAAAAAAAGTAAAAACACAGGACAGTTTCCAATTCCTCATTGTTTCAGGCATCTCTCACCCTCATGGAACATGGGTAAATATTCTTAATGAATTAAAAGATTAGGGTACAGTTAAATATTGACAACTATCTATACTCTATTGCTTTTAGGTCAAAACAACAAGACCACAATTTTATTCCTTGGCATCAACAATGAAGGACAGTGATTACTGAAACTCTTTATATATGGTTAATATAGGGAATCCTAAACCACAGACTCATGAGAAGATTTAGGTTAAAAAGTGTGAAATGTTGTGCAAAGTCCCTCTGAACGATCCAGGCAGAGCAAGTGGGCAGTGTAATGTTCAGCAGCAAAAACCTGTGGCTGGATGTTTGGTGTCCCAGACCCTGCAGGCTTGTGACAGCAAGAGTGCCTCAGCCAGAAACTCAGGGTAGAGTTCACAGTGTGCTCAGCCCAGGGGAAATAATGTGTGCTACCAACGCTTCCATGAGCTTCTTAGCAATGCATCACCAAGTTACCTCTGGAGAAGGCTGCTGCAGGCTGCTGAGCTCTGTTTCCTGTGTTCTGCTGAGTCAGGTCAAGTAGCTCTGCCATCCTAAGGTGGTGATTTACTTCTGAATAGGGAGCTGCAACATGCAGGGGCAGGGATTAGGGATTGTGCTCTGCCATGTCCCTCGCCCCGTGCCAGGCTCCTGTCCACACTGCACAATCACACAGTCACAAGGCTTTAAAATGATGGCCTGGGGGAAAGAACCACAGCTTGGCTCAGAGAGAGACACATTTCTTCAACTAAACAGCCTCAGGTGATTCTCTGGTGACTACTGTCACCAAATTATGAAGGAAAGGAAGGAATTGATGTTCTTTTTGTCACAGTGAACTACTGACCTATACATGTAACTGGTCATCACTAAATGCTGGGAATATTTAAGGGTTACCTTGGGAAAAAAAATGTTTGAGTGTCCAATAACATTTTTCTTTGAACTGATGTCATTTGGAGTCAGAGCAAAGAGAACAAAAAGGAAAAGGGTAGGGTTATTTTTACAGCCTGAAATATGGTATTTTAATTTTAATTAGGTGAAGAAATTGAGGAGATGCTTAGAGAGATGGAGAAATAAAGGGTAAGAAAGGACAGAGACGAAAGACCTATCAGGCATAATGCTCAGAGAAATAGTTATACCTTTAATACTGCATAATTATTAAAAATACATTGCCCCATAATGCTGCCAATAGGACTTGGCATCATCTGCTCCTTAGCTTTTGTGACAAAATAGTGAAAGCTGCTCATATTTTTCTTAAAGCATGATATGACTGAAAATGGTCCAGTAAAAATGAATTTCATTAACCTTTTGAGGAATAATGTGGCACCAGGCATGGGTGGCTTCCTCCAGAGAACAGAGACAGGCTTTGGGAGATTATGACAGAGAAATTCCAGTGAAATCTTGACCAGAGCTGCAAAAGGAGTCTGTGAGTTGGGTTATTATAGCAATGAAACTGCTATTTTCCCATAGAATAGCACAATGGAAGGTTTCCTTTGTTTTCCCAGAGGGAAGTTGCTGTGCCCCTGAAAAGGAGAAAAAAGCACCTCTCTAAGTAACTTCAGTCAAATCCAACAGTGAATAAATTTGCGAGCAGTGACGTGTGACATGAAGTTTTCACACGGTATTTAATTAGAAACCAAATTTATGGTCTAGCTGTTACACAGAAATTACATCCTAATTCATTTAAAAGCTTAATTGAAAGTCACTTCAAGGGATTCCAGCATTCCTTTCTCAAAATGTTTTAAGAGTCTGTGTCATTAGGCATTTTAAAAAATGTTTTAAATCTTTTCTCATAATCCCATGAGTCCTAAGCTTGATTGTAGTTTTACTACTAAATCATCAAGGACAGAAATGAGTCTCTGGGATAAAAATTCCCCTTAAGGTTTTATGGGTTACTGATTATATACATACCAAGACTATTCTACTATGTGTTTAAAAGAAAGAATAAATCTTTGCTGATCTCTTTGTAGAAGCTAGAGAGACACACATTTAACTTTCCTTAAGGAGAGGAATATTGTCAAAACAAGGCTGGCACTGGTTATTTAATGCTTCATAAGCATAAAGTTGGGCCAGCTCACTTTCCTTTGAAACTCAGTTTTGGTGTTTGGATCTTTTTGTTTTGTTTTGCCCTTCCTCACTGGGGTGTCAGACACCTCATCTGCTCTCTGTGGGCGTTTTTGGGCAGCCCAGCTGAGAAGGGTCATTGCTGTGCCTGTTTGAGAGCTCTTGAAAGAACTGATGTTCCCAACACTACTTCTGGGAAAAAACTCTCCAAGACTTGCTTAGCTGTAGGGTTTTTGGACTCAGTCTGGGAAAGGGCAGCCCTGAATGATTCAGGTCCCATGAACTTTAACAGGCACAGAAAATGAGCAACACCTCCCAGAAGCAGCAAAACAGAGCGATGGGAAGGGGACAGACAGCTGGGAAGAGTTTAGTTGGAAGGGCCCCTCTGGAAATCATCCAGTATTTGTATGAACAAGAGGTTGCAGGATGATGCTCCTACCATGGCTGCTCTGGCATGGAAATCCTCACAATCCTCTGCTGAAATCTTATTTCCACCATGACCCTGAGAAGTATTTCAGAAATCTTTCTCTTCAGGGAAAGAGTTGTGGCCAAGTGGTTTTAAGCAATCATGTTTCATAAAACTGTTGAAAAAACATACTGAACTTACACAGAAAACAAACTGACAGAGAATCTGTCAAGATATATCAACAGTTGAATATTCCTGATTTTTTTTGTTTGTTTCTCTTGAAATGCATCTCAAAGTGTAGGAAGGCCAGGCGAAATTCACAGAGAAGTCCACTGAGCTCTGTGCAGCAGGGTGTGCCCATGTTTGCTGTCACCCAGCACTGCTGACTGAAATATCCCATCAAACTGATGGTGGATTTTCCCCTAATTCAGAAACTGATCTTTTACAGCCACTTTGGAGTCTGCACTAGAAAAGCAAGGAGAACTTGCTCAGGGAGAAAGTAGTTATATTGCACACTTCACTGTTATTCATAGATTGACATGTGTGTCCAGAAAAGGACAGCAGAGATCCTGGAGGGTCTGGAGCACAAGTGTTATGAGTGCAGCTGAGGGAGCTTGGGTTGTTTAGTCTGACAAAAAAGAGGCTCAGGGGGACCTTATCGCTCTCTATGACCTGAAAGGAGGGTGCAGTGAGCAGGGTGTGTGTCAGTCTCTTCTCTCAGGTAGCAAGTGCTGGCATGAGAGGAAATGGCCTCAGGTTGTACCAAGGGATATTTAGACTAGAATTAGGAAAAAATTCTTCATGGAAAGGGCTGTTGAGCACTGGAACAGGCTGCCCAAGGAAGGAGTAGAGCCACCATTCCTGGAGGGATTTAAGACTCTTGTAGGTGTGGCACATGGGGACGTGATTTAGTGGTGGACAGGCACGCTGGGCTGAGCAGTTGGAACTGATGACCTGAAAGGCCTTTTCCAATCTAAATGATTCCGTGATTTATGTGGATGCACTAAGATAAAAGTCACATGAAGCACCGCAGACAATGAATTGCTCTAAAAACACTGAGTGATGAACTGGGTTGCAACTTTCCAACAAAAAACTTTTGTACCACACCTCTGTTTCTGGAAGAAGAAAAATTTAACTTTATTTGAAAACCTGCCCACACAGCATAAACTTAGAACCAGTCCCCAGACAAGTATTTCTCTGCAGAAATGATTGTGCTGCATCCTTCCAGTGATAAATATGAGAGACCCAGCCCAAGGGGGAAAGAGAGAAGACAAACAGCCCAATAAAGTACTCATCCTGAATAATTCATTTGATTAAAAATGCAAAGTAATGTATGCATTTAATAAATTGTGTTTATATTAATTATGTGGAGGGAAATTAACAGGTCCTGAAGAGTCTCCCTGAACCTATTGGTCAGTGCTGGAGCAACGCCACAGTGATGCCAAGGTGATGCCAAGGCAGTGCTGAGGCAGTGCTGGGCTTCTGCCAGGGGATGCCAGGCCCGTTCAGGCTTGGGACCAGCTGATGCTGGGCAACACTGGGGTACACTGCAGTGATGCAAGGCAGTGCCAGAGTGGTGACAGGGCAGGCAAGCAGCACTTGGCCGCTGCTGCCAAGTCAGTGCCAGGGCAATGGCCAGCTGCGCCAGGTGCTGATGAGTCAGTGCCAGGGTGATGCCAACTGGTGCCAGGTGCTGCTGGGCACTGCAGTGGTGCTGGGCAATGCCAGGGCAATGAGGGTGTGCCTGAGCAGTGCCAGGGCAGTGTCAGAATAATGCCAGGACCATGCCCGGTTGGTGCCAGGGCGATGCCTGGGGTGCCAGGGCGATGCCAGGTTGGTGCCAGGACCATGCCAGGGGTGCCAGGACCATGCCAGGTTGGTGCCAGGGTGATGCCAGGGGTGCCAGGACCATGCCAGGGGTACCAGGGCGATGCCAGAGGTGCCAGGACCATGCCTGGTTGGTGCCAGGACCGTGCCCAGTTGGTGCCAGGAACATGCCGGCGGTGCCAGGGCGATGCCAGGGGTACTAGGACCATGCCCGGTTGGTGCCAGGGCGATGCCAGGGGTGCCAGGGCCATGCCCGGTTGGTGCCAGGGCGATGCCTGGAGTGCCAGGACCATGCCAGGGGTACCAGGGCGATGCCAGAGGTGCCAGGACCATGCCCGGTTGGTGCCAGGACCATGCCCGGTTGGTGCCAGGACCATGCCAGGGGTGCCAGGACCGTGCCCGGTTGGTGCCAGGACCATGCCAGGGGTGCCAGGACCGTGCCCGGTTGGTGCCAGGGCGATACCAGGGGTGCCAGGACCATGCCAGAGGTGCCAGGACCATGCCCGGTTGGTGCCAGGACCATGCCCGGTTGGTGCCAGGACCATGCCAAGGGTACCAGGACCATGCCCGGTTGGTGCCAGGACCGTGCCCGGTTGGTGCCAGGACCATGCCAAGGGTACCAGGACCGTCCCCGGTTGGCGCCGTCCCCGTGCGCGGGAGCCGCGGAGGCGGCCGGCGGTGCCATGGCGCCACCTGGCGCCGCGCTGCCGCCACCGCAGGCGCGGTGTCTCCGCGCCCGCCCGCGCTGGCGGCGCCGCTCCCCGGGCCGGCCGGGGCCGAGCGAGGGGCGGCACGGCGGTGCCGGCAGCGCCTCCGGGAAAGGACGGTAAAGCGTGAAGGGAGTCAAAGCAAACCCCGCGGGTCTTGTGCTGCTAATGAAACTAGAAATTATTTATAGTTATAAAACAACAGACCAATAAAAAGGTGCAAAATTTACCGTGTTTTCAAGCTTTGTCATTCTATTGCTTTGAAGACTTAATCTTCACTGAGCCAAATAATTTTTCACCCTTCTGAACCTATCCTTGTAAGTGCTGTGGTTGTTTAGGTGTAAGCAGTCCAGCTGCCCCATGGAAAAAATTAATTCATTTTGTATAGCTATATGTTTGTTTCATTTTGGCATTGGCTTTTTCCTCCTCTTGATTTTGTTCTGGGCTGTGATTTATTGTTTTTTTAGCTCTATGAAACGAATTTTTGGTCCAAAAATCAGATGTGCAGGGTGGAGATACCAAGCTGCTATGGTGGGGCTGCTTTCCCTCAAGAGCTAGTGATGCTTCAGAGTTGTTGGCTCCTGCGTGCCCCCTTGTTTTGGGAAGATGCTTGAATGAAATGACTCACAGTCCTTTGGATGCTCACTGCAGCATCTGCATTTGTTGAAAGAGCAAATGCAGTTTATGCCATGTCCTACATTTTTCCTGTTATCAACTTTGTCCACTTGGAATTTATATTCATTGTACGCTCAGGGCAGAGCCAAGGCTGTTAAAAATTACTTTCTACATTTTCAAATTTCTGAATTTGTTGAAGCATTTTACTTCCCAGCCTGTTGAGCCTTAATTTCCAAGCAGGCCTGTTGTGAGGCATCTTTATGCAGACCATGCAATCTAAAGATATGGGGGCTTCTCCTCCGTGCAGAGTGCCTTTTATCCACCTGGCATTCCTCTCCCACCTTGGCTGACCTTGGCCTCTCGATTTGAGGACCACCTTGTCCTCCTTTGCTGATGCTTCTCCACATTACTAGAGGAAAGGTGGATTTTGAGACATGAGTGTATTATGCAGAGCAAGGATTAAGCCTCCTGAACTTCTACAGATGCCACAATGGAAAACTGCAAACTCACAAGTCTCCTGTCCCACCCTGTGGTGGATCTGGTTACTGTGATTAACTGTAATTAATGTTAGTGGGGGTGTTGTGAAGATCTCAGGTGGAGAACATGCAGAGAGGATCCAGGATCAAGAAGTAGGTGAATATTACCTTGAGGAAAGTTTAAAAAAAATGGAGGACTCTTTTCAACAGCCATTTGTCTGCAAGGACCAAGAAAAACAAGCCAGATGTGTCTCCCCTCCAAGGTCATTTACAACAATTCCAGGTAAGAGAGGGAAGAGCAGCAGAGCAAAGAAAGATAGCTATATCCAGAAGTCAGAGATGGGGCAGAATTGCAACCATGGGATGGCAGCATGGGCAGACCCCCAACAGCATGGAACAGGGGCTAAGGAAGAGGATTACAAGTCAGGCAATGTTCATGGTGAAGATCATCTCTGAAGATTGATGAAGACAATGCCGCTGTGGAAGGCAATGATCTCCTGTTTCATGTCCAGATGGAAATTACATTGTCCTCAGAAAGCCGCCCGTTCTGTAAATCTCAATTCATGGGCAAGCCAAGAGAATACAAGTCCACCAGGGAAGTCCACCACAGATCTGCTGTGAATTTCCTCAGGATCCTGAGGGTGTCTGACCAGCTGATTTCTTGGGACAATTTACGGTTTGGGACAGGAGTGCAGCAGCAATGTTCAGCCAGAGGCTATGGGGCACGGTCACTTGGGGCTGTGCCCATCACCTCCGCCTCCGAGGCACTGAGCAATACCCGACACAACCTTTCCCCTGAGACAGAAGAATGCCAGTGACCAGAAGGTCTTGTCCCTGAGTGCCCTCTAATGCCCCCACTGGCCCCTATCACTATCTCCGAGCCCATCCCCAGCTAATCTCTCCTAACACCTTCTCTAATCTAATCTAATCTAAATAGCTGCTGGCAAACCCACTGACTCTGTTAATTCTCCAGCCTCTCTGCTCGATCTGGCTGCTCACACAAGGCTGTCTCCTTTCTACTGGTGAAAGAACCTTTCTGCCAGGGCAGAAGTCACACGTCCCTGGGCATGGTGAGAATTAGTGGCTTTCCAAACGACGGAGGTGGGACTTAGAGGGCATGGCATGGAAGTGGTGCATCATCGTTGTACCTGGACAAGAGATACATGTTCTGATGCTGAGATAAACCTGTACATGTGTGGAAGAAGATCACATGCATCCAAAGCAAGGTTTGTAGCTTGTTCAAACATTGAGTGCTACTGCTGGACAGGAAACAAGACTTTGCCACCAAAGATTCGTCGAGGAGACTACATTAGGGAAATCAGGCACAGTACAAATTCTGTCTTTCTGTCTTTTTAGCTTTCTTTCTTGGGTAAAAATACTAGAACCCAAAATTTGTTGGATTAATTGGGTTAATTAATATGTTTGATTCATTGCTTCAGTGTATATTTTCATAGAAACACAGGGACATAATTTCATATTTTTATTCCTCATTCTAGAAAACAGTGCTAGTATTGTTTTGCTGTAGAATTTTTCAGCTATTTTAGATACAGTTGATAAGTGGATCCTTTTTTCCCACATCAAAACTCCCACAGAGCAAAACCTTTTATTATTGAACTTCTGGATGTTTGGGGTAGGTTTTAAGTCAATTCAACGTAAAACTGCTTCAGATACGTGAATGGTGAAATTAGCAAAAGCGACAACAAATCTCAGATATTCCCTTCGCATGACTGGGTCAATTAGTTGAAAAACCCCTAATTAACACACAGTGTCTTCCATCTCACTCCAGCTCCTGTCTTAGGTTCTCTAATTGCCTGGGAAAAGTGTCTGTGCTGAGCAGCTGCGACGTGGAGAAGTCAGAAATGACACAAATTCCGTTCTCTGCTGCTGCAGGTAAACAGGAGGCCAGCTCACCATGCCACACTAACGAGTCCAATTATCGACTGAAACACATCCAGCTTGCTATGCTCCTTTTTGCAGTTTGCAGGGCCATGGGGTCATGCAACCCAGCTCAATCCAAGAGGGAGAAACCTTCCCCCGCTCACAGCCCAACGCATCTAACGCTCCCCACAAGGCTGCATTTGTCACCAATTAGGGTGACACCTGACAAAGCAAGCCCTCCCAGCAATGATCTGTTTTCCATTCACCATGCTGCAGTAGTTTGTAAGAAAATTTACCCAGAGAAATTAACATTGATGTTAGTGGAAACGTGCCATGGAAAACTTGTTGAATCATAATGAACATGTTAATATGGATTGCTTCGGTGATTTCTTGTAGCAAACAATTCTGTCCTTTGAAATATATGGGTTGGATCTTTCTCAGGGGTGAAACAATAGACCTCTTTCTCCACTCCAAGGTAAAAATCTACCTTCAAAGGCAAAACACAGGTTACAATCTATTACCTTCAAGAGGACTATTAAAATATACTCTAGAAAATCTGAAAGGAATTTCTGACAGTCTGCACAATGCTGTGGTCCTGCAGTAAACTTGACTTGAATGAGGCTTTTTCAGCTCACCAAATTTGGGCTCAGTGTCCTTCCCAAGGGTTTCTTTTCCTTTGCACTTACCCCCTGCCTTGGGAGGACTATTGCCGCAGTCCCACAGGCAACCTGGTCTGTGTTCGGTTTCAGGGACCAGGAAGATTTGATAGGCATTCACAAAAGCATTTAAGCTTTCCAGTTCTCATTTTGACTGCCAATTTAAGCTTGTGTGGGTCTATCCAAACACTAGAATTAACTTTTTAAATTCAAAGAGCTAATGTTTCGTGGGTGGAAATCGCCTTGAAACACCAGTTGCATAATCTGCCAATGGGGAGAAAATAGATGCAATAAATATTTGACAGAATATGCTAAGGACCTTTATTCACACTTCTGCAATCACTTCCAGTTAATTTCAGGAGGATCCTGGACATTTGGAGACTGGATTAGTCTACTGGCAGTGCTCTTCAGGGCAACTGCTACCCAGGAATTATTTCCAAACTTAGTTTTCTGGATAAAAATGCACCGCAATGAACAAATATGCAGCTACCACCATACAGTCAGCCCAGAGTGAATCATTTTTCACAGCAAGAAACTATTGAAATTTGAGAAGATTATGGATCACAGGAAAAGGGCATTTCTATAAATAATTATATTAGAACCAGCAAATATGAAACTTTTATTGAAAAATGTGCCTGTTTATAAGATGTGATATGTTGTTGCAGCTAAAAGAAATGTTCAGAGACAGATTTCAAAAGCAATGTGCACTTTTCAACCTCCTTCTGCCAAGAGAAAAAGCCTAGGTTTTGGGTTAGAGCAGAAGCCACACTTCTTTTGTGGAAATAGGCATTGTAGGGGACACAGCACCCAGAGGGTTTTATGCAGAGGACCCTGAGATGAAAATAGCCAGGGAAACTGCAGCTTTTTATGCAACATCTAATGGCTCTCTTACACTTACTAATGGCCAGGCCAGATGCACATAGGTGGAGGGCTGCACAGCAGCCTTGTGGTCTCTTTGGCTCCTACTGTAGCACTGGTGCAGCTTGGGCTGGACAGGGATGCTCCTCAGCCTGGTGGGAACAGGATCACAGAGGGAACCAGGCAGCCCCAAGACTGAGGATGTGCCTCAGGTGAATCCCAGTGGGGCATCAGGATGCAGTGTCCCTGCCTCCCTGTGTGGCACATAGGCAAGCAGGGTGCTCTGCCTTGAACTAAGCACACTCTACAGCACAGGCATGGCCCAGCTGGGTCCAAGCTCAAAGCACCAGGACCACATAGAGGGGTGACTTGCAAGGAGGAGCTCATCCATGCTAACACAGCATGTCCATAAATCCTGCAGGCACGGGGTGCCTCTTTGGTCAGTGTTCAGAGCCAGGTACTTAGATGGTTTAAACCAGCATGGCTGTTCTGGCATTTGTGGAGTCGTGCAGATTTAAAGTGGCTGAAGACACAGCCCAATTATCAGCAAGTAACCACATTCTGAGGCTGTAATTTCAGCCTGAATAAAATATAAGTGGCTTATGTGACAATTAGAGTTTTCTTGTTAGAGTGATGGCCACATGAAGCCTCATTTCCCTCTGACATAATGCACATTACATTGCACCTACCTACCAAACACATAGGCCTGCCTGAGCTGTCACTGCTGCCACTTCATGCGTTTTTTTTCTCAGCTCTGACTCTGATTTTTTCCTGTCACACCTTCCCCGTTGCTTTTCCAGTTGCAGCCACAGGGCTGTGCTGTGCAGTGCTGCCCAACCTGCCTTCCATCACAGACTCTCCCCACTGCTTTGGGAGAGACCACCAGACATCCTAAAGGAGAACGCAGAGGTATCCCTGGGGTACCAGTAAATGCAGGTGCAGGCACAGCACAGGAGTGTAGCCCCGAGGTACTCAGGCAACCTGAAGACCTCAAGCTACTCCACACCTTGGTGGTACCCACCTGAGAGATTTTAACTGCTCCTTACCTGTAAGCTAAACATCTGGGCATGCTGCAGCCAGAGATCTGAGGTGCAACCTCTTTTTTATTAGAACAGCAAATCTCAGCAAATTGTTTTTGCTCCTCTCTGGAAAGTAAGACAATCACACTTCAGAGCTCAAGGCTTGCCCTTGTTTTCCCCACAGTGTTTTCTGCATCACAGTCTAGACATTACTGCATTTACTGTGCTATCCATCTCTCAATGCACATACGCATTCACCCTTTTTGCATTCCATCGTTTTATCACCCAGGAAAGCAAAGAAGGAAAAAACATAAGGAGCACAAAGGTGCTCTATTAATTAAGCATAGCTTAATCACTTGATTTCATTGTTGCAACATTTCTATAATAGGTCTATACTGAATCATTCAGAATGTTTTCCTTAATAAGCACAATAGCTCTATACCCACCTGTGAAGAAAGGCAGGCAGGTGTGCAGACCTGCTTCAGGCAACAGGCTCCAGCTGGGATTACTCACCTCTCTACCACCCACAGCTACAAGAGAGCAGGATGTGCCTCTGTTGAGAGACGTGGTAGTCAGTGTTTCTGTCTTAACTGAATTGCTCCTTAAAGTTTAGAAGTAATCCAAGGAAAAACTGCACTGTGATCAATGGGAAGCAGAGATTGAAAGGAAAAGGTACCGTGGCTGCCAGTAGTGTGCTCCTAACACTTGTGGTTAGGGGGGACTCTTCTGTGGGGTTGGTTGCCTTTTTTGAGAGGAGCTTCTCTCTTCCTGTGCCCTGGGCTGACTCCCCTCTTCTCTTGGTTACTTCCTGTATATTCCTACCTTTTGTTGGGTTTTATCTCTTCTTTAAATGCTCCATTTCTAAGTGGGTCCTGGAACAAAAGTTAAAAAAAAAATCTGGTACTTGTGTGTCAAAATTCTTTCTGTTTTGTTTTGTTTCTCTCCTATTTTTTTTCACCTGCTTTCTCTGCTGTTCTCATGCATTTGAATCCTAAAGCCTCTCGAGGATAAGGCCAAGTTCTTTGGGAGTTGCTGGAACGGTGACTTTCCATTAGAAGCCCTCAGGCATTGTTTTAGCATATAAAAAAAGGTGATGATGTTGTTTCATGTACTTTGTGACTTTTTGCTTTTTTCACTTGCACAACTACTGATTACTTGATGTGTGGTTAATTAAGGAACATTCCAAGTGTTTCCTCTTGTTGTGTTTGTGAAATGTGAATGTCTGAATGATTCCAAACTGTAGACAGCAGAAATTCTCAAATAAAAAAATTCTAGAAGGGGAAATTGTCATTTAAATGATTGGTACTTATTCTGGAAATGAATAATTAGGGTATACAGCTAAGGGATTTATTGTGTCCTGTACCATAAGTTTTCTAAATCATGGTGGAAATCCTTGCATAAAACAGTGATATGTTTCAGAGAGCAGAATTTTTGTTTCTGTGTTACTTGAAATTATAGAAAATTAGAGAAAAAATTGTGAAGAGCACAATGCTTTTCAATGAAACACCTATTTGACATATGCAAGGTCCCATACTCAAATAGAGGATTAGGAAGAACCAAAAGGGTCGTGTTGTGGTTTTGTTACATGCTGAAAAGAACCCAGATAGGTTTGAGTCTGAGAACTGATGATTTCTCCAAGTTTGTTGTCTCTCTGCCTTTTAAGTACAGGATAATTGCTCTTTGGAAAGTAAAACTCAAGATCAGCAGCTGTGAAAGGTTTGGTTCTTAGGATGCTGTAATGCTTTGTCATATGCTTGCCTTTTGAGGAATTTATGTAATAAATTGGAGGTAATACTGGCAGCAGAGGGGTGAACCAGAACACCTGGGGCAATGTCTGGGCCCTTATCTCAGGTGTGTGAGTGAGGAGAGAAGACACACCTGAGCAGTGGGTAGGAAAGGCAGAGTGTGCCCTTTCTTTTGCTGCTGCAGCCTGCTATGGTGGCAGGTGTCTTGCAAGAGGTGTTGGATATGTAATTAGGATGAGAGTTCTTTACACTGCGAGTTGTGAAGGTGTATGCACCCTTTTCATAGTGTACCTATTGATTTTGGGTAGGATTTGCTACCAAACATCTTGATGTACTTCTGTACAAACCCTCCTGTCTTCTGACTTATATTGCTACAATTGATTCCTGCTAATGGTATTTCTGCTCCTGTACAAGCAATGTGTTCTTGATGCCTCCTTCTGGAAGTGCTAATCTGCTTTAAGCATAACAATCTCTGCGCTGGAAATAAGAGTCACTGACATTAAACAGAAGTAGAGGAAACCCCAGAAGTGGAACAGTTTCTTCCCTGTGTAATGCAATGTTATAACAGGCTGGGAGAGGGAACATATGAAGTAGCAAAGAAAAAGAATGACTCCAACCAAAATAGCATTATCTTTTCATTGTCTGTCAGTGTCTTCTCCCCTGAAGTTGTGAAAAAGGCCTATTTCAAAAGGGAAATAGCACAGTATGTCCTTTGAAGCTCTTGGTGGCAGTGAAGTGTCACAAATATTTCAGAGCAAAAACTGCAATGGGATTCTGAACATCAGGTTGAGAGTGGAGTCTGAGGACATATAACATGTAATTTTCCTGTGCTGGCCAGAGGCTCCACTGTTATTCTTATACATTATTTACACCACCTGCCTTTAAATATCACACTGGGGATTTGTCTGTGGATTTTCTGTTTGGTGTGTGTTTAGATAGATGGTTCAATAATGAAGGTAACCAAAAGCAAAGTATATGTTACACTGAAATCCCTTCAGCTTTGCTGTCTGCAGTTGCAGTCCCTCACCTCTCTGTACATCTTTTTGGATTAGTGTTCAAGCTGTCGAAATGAACCAGATATAAATCACAGCATTCCTTTGAGAGAAGGGGCACTGCCTTTTTCCTCCCCTTACTCTCTTTTACCGGGGATGCAAATGACTGAGTACCTCTGTTTTGCCAAGGAAAGTTACTGCCATGTAGGTCAGAGTGAAGATGTGCTGTCAGCGAGCACGAGGAAGCCCCAAGGTGCTCAAATAGAGGATTGGGAAGAACCTAAAGGGTGGTGTTGTGATTTTGGCTCTGTCCAAGTGTTTTTCCAACCGTGTAGCGAAGTCAGAGATGAAAAGTGTAGGGCTTTGGCTGCAAACTGGCCAGCAGCTGCACTGCTGGCTGCAGCTTGATAAATATTCCCATTCCCCATCCTCCTTGTTCTGATGGTTGCTGCTGATAGCTGCTGACAGATAATTAAAACTGCTTGGTGTAACACTGTCTGCAAGTGTTTGCAGAAGTGGAGTGGAAGAAAGTGGAAATTTCACCCAGGGAGATTAGAGGGGAGGAGACCTTTTATGAAGACAGATGAATTCAAATGCAAATGTGTTAACAGAAAGCTTGTAAAATGCCATTTTCAAAACAGATAGATAGCATTTTGACCTCTGATAAAGATTTCCAGTTTATCTTTATTAGAGAAAGAGGCTTCCCCCTTCCCCCCTTTTCCATCTCTAAGAGGGAAATTTCCTGGTGCTGCTGAAAAAGATGTCAGTTGTGATTTATGTTTTGCATTTATCACTTTGTAGGCTTTGTTCAAAAACATAATTATTACTTAAATTACCCAAACAGGACAATTCATTTCTTCTATGGGCTAGTATTGTGGGACTCTTTTATTTTTAATGGGTTTCTGAGTCACTTCAGATGTATAAATGCTTTTTTATTTGTTACTTGTAGCTCAGGATTTACAGGTTGCTCCGTGGCCTTTGGCAGTGCAGATGGTTTTCCTTCTGCACATCACCATGCTGCTGAACATACCTTACCTTTTCCTCTCTCTTGAAGGTTGGCATAAGGCAGTAAATAATTACTGGCTCAATCACCATTCTTTACTTAGAAAAGCAAACTATTTTGAGGATGTTGCCACAGTAGTCAGTGAGCCTATGTGATCTAAGTGCTGCAGTGATGAGGATTGTGGGCCTGAATCTTAATGCCTTCCTAGGCACACCTAAGGTATCTGTTTATGGACTCACTTGGGCTTGTTCATGTGTTATCCTATTAGTTCCAGCTGTTTGCTTCCAAGGGATCACTGCCTTGACCTGCAGGCTCTTTTCTGCATCCAGGTACCCTGCGGCTTCTACTTGCAACTGACCAGGACAGCTGTAAACTTGCAAGGTACATTATGAGCAGGAGTGATGGGGCTGAAACACAGGTACCTTTCCACTGACAAAATCACAGTTCATCTTTGGTGTTCTTTTTATTTCCACTTACTTTTCCCCTTGCTTTTTCAACCTCCTCTCCAGAGGGAAAGCAGCACTTCGTGTTTCTGTGTTCAGGTGAACACTTTCCTCACTAAATATTTCAGAGAAGCCTTAAAAGCTCCAGACTGTCAGCAGAGTTTACTCTCTTGGGGCAGCTGGAGAGCCTGTTTTTCCCACACATCTGGTGGGCAGCATAACACAGTCAAATCCTGCCCAGTAAATTTGATGCTATGGGGTGGCTTAGCAGAAGCTCACACAATAATAAGGGTTGCTGGCTAATCAGACCTCTGCTAGACTGAGCTGTTCTGCTGGAAATACCTCATGCTTTTCCTGGAGAAGCCTGGAAAAGCTGTGTGACAATCAAGGTGTGGCCATCCTTTTGTTCTTAGCAGAATACACAGCCTGGTCTGCCCAGTTGCATTCTCCTCTTAGTAATCCTACTGCAGAAGGAAATATGGTCTGGCACATACCAGAGGGCTGGTGAAAATGTAGAGGTAACAAAGCACAACAAACACAGGATCCTCCACCCTGCCCTGAGGGGTGCAGAAAGCCAAGGGACCTGTGCAGGAGCTGGGCAGCTCTGTGCAGTGTGGAGCTGTGGAGGGCAGCGGGGACAGGCGGGCTCTGCTGATGCACAGCTCCGCAGAAGTGGGAACAGCTGCCTGGCTGGGGGGCGAGATGCCGTCTGCATTGTCAGCGTGATGTTGTTAACAAGGGAAATCATTTCTTTCATGCGTGGATGGGAGCAAACTGTGGTCCAGGGAAGTGCTTGCATAGTGGTGCCCCTGGCAGCTGGTGGTGTGACTGCCTGCTCCAGAGACTGCAGTGACCCCAGGGCAAACACCTCAGGAACTGAGCCCAGAAAGTGAGTGTTGTCCGGTGTGGGTTTGCTTTGAGCACAGCTGTGATATAGCAGGGCAAAGATTCATTCCATGGTGACTCCTCTCCATGATCCCTTCCAAGTGCAAAGGGAAGGATTTCAGGAATTTTGAGAATGAGGCTTTATGCACAGTTATGTCATGTCTTCAAAAAAAGAGTGGAAATCTTTGAAAAGATAACTTGGTGCATAAAGTTATTAAATGCTACTAAGAAATAGAAACAGAACTGGCAGAGCTGAGGTGTGCTTGTACAAGCCTGCATGTTTTGTTGTTTTGGTTTTTATTTAATTAGAAGCACCTAGTGTGTTGACAATATTTCAATGAATTTCTGCTTGGGGCTTATTTTGAGGAATCATATCAATAGCAAATCACATTAACAGATATTGCCAAGCATGGCAGTATTACAGCTTGTCTTAAGGTAAATCTTGGATCTGTATGTGAGGTTTAGAAATAGCCTGGCATGGTAAAAGGAATGTTTGAGTCAAAGAGCTTATGTTTTAGCAGTCAGGGAAGATGGCATTTCTCAACTGCCTCTCCCCTCCTAAAGAACTGTGTCCCTCATAGCAATTGTTCCAATTCTGTTCTGTGAACTGTGACTATGTAGTTAATGAAAGTTGAAATGGGAGCTAGAGAATGAAGTACAGTTCTGAACACCCATAATAAGGTAGAATTAAATAGTGGGACCAGAAAGCCAAATCCCTGCTCACAATGAGTAGCATCCTCTTTCTGTTCTAGCCTCATTAGAGAAAAAAGGACTACAGAGACTCAAGTTCCATTTAATATGAATTAATCTATCAACAGTCTGGTCTGGGATTAAAAGCGGAATTAAGTTTTAATGGAGCATAAACACTTTAAGGGTTTTCCATTTTTTCAAATTTGTTCCTTTCCTGAAAAAAAGAAGATAAGTGCTTAATGCAAATGTGGGACTGGGTAACACGCAGTGAGAGTGAGGGGAAGATGATTTAGGTGAGCGAATGAATTTTCAAATAGAAGGAGAGGAGATGGATGACAAGAGAAGTTAAACAAATAGCACATAATTAATTCTCACCATTTTACCTAATGCTTTGTGACATGGCTGTCACTAACGTTGTCAGAAGCTATAAGTGAAATGGGATTCAAAAAATTTCCAGGCAGCAGTAATCGCACTGTATTGGAAGAATATTTTTCTAAGATGTGCATCCCTGGCTATGAACAGCTCAAATATACGTAAAAGAGGAGGTTAAAAAGCTTAAGTTGTTCTGTAGTGACTGTCATCTTAGATTGCTGCTCTCATTCCAACTAGCCATATACAAACCACATTGTTTTTAAAGTTGTATTTGTTTTTATATGACTGCCCTCCAATTATAAAAAGTCCATTGATGCATCTGATACATCAGTTTTACTGATTCATTTATCGATACATCATTGGGATTTTATTTCCCTGTTTCAAAGCATTTGTTTTCCCTGCTAATGCACCTGAGACTGACAGTGCCTACAGAGCAGAGATTGGCTTGTGGTTTGTTATTTAGGATTTCCCCCCAACCCCACTATATTTAGGTAATGCTCAGCTGGGAAGAAGCTGCTCAAATCCAGCAGGTTGAGAGGGGGTGTGAACAGAGCTGAAGTGCAATAAGGAGTAGAAAATAGCAGAGAGCAGAAAGAAAGGATCAGAGCTTGGTAGAGAGCCAGAAAGGAGGAAAGGGAGAAAACTGAGGCTTGAGTTTTTTCCCAGAAGAATGATGAAGGAACTTCAAGAGGGAATAGATCAGCGATGGACCTTTCCCATCTTAGCATAAAGTAGGCGGGGCAAGGAGCAGGGAGTGCAGAGGAGTGGAGGGAGCTGCACAGGGATTAGTGGCTGCAAACCCAGAGCAGGTCAAAGGCACTGAAGATGGTGTTGTAAATCCAACAGCAGGCAGATATTTGGAAGATCTTGTCCATGGAAACAATGCATATGAAGATCCAGTCAGAAATGAACTTCGGATCATCATGGCACAGGCCTTACAAGTTTCTCCAGCTGGACTTTTACTGAGGATCAACTAGTTACCATGACTGCAAATGCAGTTAGACATCTTCCCATTGGACCTGGAGACTCTTTGTTAAATTTTCAAGCAAATAATATACTATCATCAACCCCAGCTGGTCATGTTGGGTCCCTAGCTGGCTGTGGCTTACCAGAAAAATATTTTTGTAGAGAAGGTATAGCTCCTTTGGCATAAGCTAAAAGACTAATAGTATTAGGGCCCAGACTTGCTGAATGTCTGAATCTATTGGCTATCTGTCTGATAAATCAAGACTGTCCAGTACCTAGACATGCAATGGCCTGGGCTGTTTAGTAGATGTGTTTTAGAAAGCAGTGTAAGAATTTGGTATTTGAGTAAATATGAAATTAGCCTAGGCTTTCACTACTCTGTTTTGTTTGTAGAAGCCAATAGGTAGACCATGGATTGTGGGATCTGATTTTGAAGTAAGATACAAGATTTATAGAAAAAGGTTTTTTTGCAGATGCTTCATCATCTAGTGCTAATTATAAGATGGAGCAAACTTAAATGTGTTTGCAAGTGGTGTCAACTGGCTTCATGTGCTAAATGAAAATATGCATCACCAGGCACCTGGATTTGTGATTAGAAAGTATCTTGGCCACATCCTCATCTGCTGTTGGCTCAAGCACTTGAATCTAGAGTTGTATTACAGAAAGCAGATTTTTCTAGACACAACTTACATGAGTGAGTTACACAACTACTAGGAGCGAGTTATTGTGGTTTAGTCTCGTGGGAAATAGCTGACTGTGAGTTTTGTTTCTCTTCTTAACCTTGCTAATTCAAATCACTATGGAAAAACTTGTATTGCAACTGTTAATTATTCTTTCCTATGTTCTGGCTTAAATTACTTGTACAAGAGGTCTCCAGATCACTTGCTTTAAACCTTGCTCAGAAAAGGCTGTCAGAAATTCTCCCAAACTTGCAAAGCAGAACTCTTCATCCAACAGAAATCAGTATCTGGAAGAGACAGCATAGTTAAGGGTGAAAATTCTGGTGGATGTGTTATTTTCAGGATGTTCAGCATCTTCCTTTAACAGATAAAAAAATATTCAGTAAACTGCAAATGTTAGCAGGCACATCTGACTGGGATATGTGTGGTCAGCCACAGAAGAGTGTGCAACAAATAAGCACTTGTATGATGAGAATGGAGGGAAAAGCAGAGAGAGGAAACAAAGTGTCAGGGACATATGACTGTCACAGCTATTGGCAGTGACACTGATGGCTTGAAAAGGGCAGTTTTTAACTTTTGAGGTCAACATCAGCATGTAAAATTCTATATCTGTTCTAATCCTTTGTCCTAATGCTTTCCATTTACCAAGTTTGCAATAAGCTGCAGAGTTTTACTGGGGGTTGCTCTGAAGAAACTGCACAGGGTGCCAAAGCCCCAGTGATTGCAGGGAGGGGACAAAAAGAAGAATCAAACCTCCTGACCTGGTCAAGACCGTTCAGGGAGCCAGGCTGTGGCCATTCAAAAATCACTAAAGGAATAATGAAAGGACCCTTTCCAAAGACAGCAAGTGGGACAATTCTCAGTAGGAGCCCTTGGAGGATGGAAGAAAGATGCACCAAATGAAACCATCCTCTGATGAGACACTAACAGCATAATACTGGTTACAGCAGTAAAAAAGATTAAACTGAAACTTTGTCTATATTCTGGGCCACTTTCAGAGGTCATAAAAAGCAACTGAGCAAATAGCTAAATTGGAAGCCAAAGAGAACTTTTCAGCTTGACTTGCACCAAGTTTTCAATGACGATAATCATTAAGCAGAAATCCCTCCTGCTTTAGAAAGGTGGGAAGCTTTATATTTCATAAAGATGAAAGTCAGGCAAGAATTGTTTGGTATTCCATGTTTTTTCAGTGCAATGCTGAGAGTTGCAAAATGTCTGAATATATTTCTTGGGGAAACTACAGAAGTGTGCAACTTCTAGGTGCTGTGGGATGTTAGAAGGAAGATGTATCCAAATTGCTGGTGACTATTCTTAGCCCATGTATTCTTGGTAAAAACTGATTTGCAACTGTCTCCTGGGTATCACTTACCTAAAAACTGAAATTTAAGCTGCAGGAGGATAGAAGTGACTAAAACTTTCCCATGTTCTCCTTTCCAAGGGGTATGAAGAGATGGAGGTAGGCACCATATGAACTGGTGGGCCCTAATCTGCTGGAGCTGCCCCACTCTTGCTGTGTGTGACAATAAAATATGACTTAATGGTGCAGCAGAGCACATTGCTAATATCTGCCCCAGGTCACTTGATTTTTATTCAACCCCCTCCCCATCTCTTCCCTTAAGAACTTAGAGAAAATTTTTATTCTGTGGGCAACCATGATGCTTGTTGCTATTGAAGGGAAGACAAATGGGATTTTGCTTTCATGGGGCTGGTGCCTAAGTATGTGGATGTGGGGTCAAGTTGACAACAGTACTGAAAGTCCTGTGGCTTTTTTTTCTAAAGGTTGTGGTAAGCATTGAGTTTAATAATTGGATGTTTTAAAAAATGTTGGGCAAAAGCATGTTATAGTTGAACTGTGAAGTGCTGTCAATCCTTGAAGGGTAGGACATCAGTTTGTCAACACCTGGTCTTCCTAAAGTTTGAATTAGAGGGCAGCAGCTTCTAGAGGGAGTCTACCTAGCATGGGAAACTTCTTCCCCACACCACGTACTTAGCTGTTCTTGTCAGGGGCTCTTTTGTGGGGTTCTTGGCAAGGGTAATGTCCCAAGAGCTTTGGCATGAGGCTGCTGAGGCTGGAATGGTGCTGTAAGCTGGCTTGCACTAGACTTCATCTTGCTGTGGAAAAGCCAGTGCTGCAGCAGCAGTGTGGCCTAAAGGAGCCACAGAAATTGAGGCAGACCTGGACATTGAGGCAATTAGATGTTCCCCTGTCAAAGACGCTTAAATTAGAAGTATCTTCTAACAGGTTTGGGTTCTAATAAATCAGCTTCTCTTTTATAGCTGTTTTATTACCAGCTTTCTGTTGCCATTGACTCAATGGTTTCCCTGTGCTTAGTCAGCCTTTGATGAAATGAAATGAAATGTGTGTCAGTCGTGTCCCTTGATAGCTCCATGAGCTTTCCCAAACTCTGCTGTTGCTTGGGGATGTGCTGAGGGATACAGCTGGAAAAGAAAGTGAACTCTTGGGCTGTCTGCTGTCTATGTCTTATGAAAGCAAAACCTGGGCTTGTCAGTGGCCCTTCTCCAAAGCAGCAAGAAAAAATCCACAGCTCTAAAGGATAAAAATATATTTAGGTCCCCAGTAGCTCCAGGAGAACAGTTGCTCTACAGCATGTTAATCTGTTACATACTCACTCATTTTCCCAAGAGTCTTGAATAGATTTTTTTTTTTTTCTGTTTTGAAGAACTGTGTGAGGCAGGTAAATTTTTGTGGGCTTTTTTATTTTAAAGTTATGTAAATGCATGCTTTGGGAAGACTTGTATGAAATGTTATTTATATACTTGGGAGACTGTTTGATGAGGTATTATTGTCATTTGCTCTGTGATTCTAGACACTCTGAAAAGGCCTTAATGTCACATGTTAAGCACAAATAGAGATGCAGCAGAACAGGGGAGTGATTCATAAGAATAGCACTGTTCTTTCCTGCTGCTGCTGCTCTGCTCATGATTTGTAGGAAAGCTATAGTGAAAAGCAAACCTGCAGCTTAAAAAGGCTTTTCAGGTCTTAAATTACAAAAACCTCTCTGTTGGCTTGGCTGACTGCTTCTGAGCTTTAAGCTGTCCAGTTTCCCTCAGATGACCTAACTTGTGGTACTTTCATTAGCACAGTACAGTTTGGCCCCTGGAAAAGGAATTTGCAGGCAGAGAGCAAGTGTGACTGTTCACAATGCTCAGGACTCCCAAAACTGCAGGAAAGTTGGTGAAATGCCATATGCAGATTGTGTGAGAAGTAGAATTTTGCTGGAGTCTGTCTGCTTAAAGAAAAACCCCAAACCAGCATACCGTTCAGTGAGAGACTACAGCGCCCAATCCAGCCTTCAGCCAACTGGTTTTCTTGGCAGAGGAAGGTGCCACATGGAAGTTCTTGTGTGTGTCCACACAGTGACACAGATTGGGTGAGCCTTTTCTGCTCCCTGAACATGCATGCCTGAAGCAAGTGTAGATCTCTCTGCAGGGTTATGGAGGCTGCAAGTCCCTGTCTGACAGCACAATCCAGAGCTCAGGAGAAAGGAAGGGTTCTATTTTCTGCTGCCTCCAAAGTGTCTGAAACTGTCCACTGCATGGTTTCTGGAGGAGGAAATAAATCGTGTTATCTATATGTTCAGACGTTATGGCCACAAGTGACTATTCTGGTGATTTAGTGTTTTAAGCTTTCTTCTCATGATGGACTTCAAGGGGTTATTTCCCACATTGGATTGAGTTAGGTCTTTAAATATTTAATCTTTAAAGACTCCAGTCTTTGCTGAGTCTACCACCTACCAGATAAGCTCTTTTAATATCTAATTATCCTCACAGGTAAGAAAAGGCGACTTATTTCAAGGTTGAATTTGTAGAGTTGTTTTCATTTGTTTTGTTTGGTTTTTTTTTTTTCATGATTTAGCTCTTCTTTCAGATTTTTTTTTTTTGGTAAGTCCTTGCTGCTAGTTTAAAATAACGTGAACATATCTGAAATATGTAGGTACACTTATAACCTTTGTATTTAATTTTCAAACTTGTGTTGTTTATTAGAAAAGGTTTTATTAAAAGAACAGCACAACTGGGAGGGAGGGATTACTAAAGTCTAATTAGTAAGCTTACTCTCACTAATCAAACCCATAACTTTTGGATTAACAAATTTTCCCCACTTTCTCTTGCTTTAATTGCTCCTTGCACGTGTCTATCTACAGTGTCTTTATCAGTTCCTGACCAGGTCTTCCCACTCCTTGACTTTCACAGCCTGTGTCATATTTTGATTCAAATGTGTGTCTCAAGGCTCTTTGGAATGAACTGTTTGGCTGCAAGCCCTTTAAATGTGACATGAACTTCTGCCCTTGGAGGATGCAGAGCACCCGTGCTAGGTCAGACCAGAAGTTCATCTTGTCCAACAGCCTCTTTCCAGGAATGTCTGAAACAGATGCTTCTGGGAAAACTATTTGAAAAGAAAAAAACCAAACTGATCTCCCTCTTGGCTGCTCCCCAAATTACAAATGCAAGTCAGCATAGATGCCAAAGCAGGAAGGCCTTTAGAAAAATAGAATTTGGAAGTAATTTTTGCTTCTAGGTCAGGCACGAGGTTACGTCATGGATGGACACATCGAGAACCACACAATACTATTTAGTCTGAAATAATCTGCAGATGATCAGTTTAGGCTTTGTGAAACTGCAATGTGTGAACTGAAGAAGCTCTATAACAAAGCGTGTGAAAAAAACAGTTTTAAGGTTTTTCCTTTTACAGTCCAAATAAGGCTAAAATAAGCACATAAACAAATTCTCTTTTGATTTAAAGGAGAAAAATACAAGGGAAAAAATAGAGTACTTAGTAGTGGTAGAAGGTAAGAGAAGAAAGGGAGGAGTAAAATTGAACGTTTGAGTCTTACACTTGCATGCTTTATTGACTTCATTTGATTTCTAAGTGGAGGAAGATGATGATGCAATCAAGAAAAAAAAATTCCTGGCTACTGATTCTATGTATAACTCTAGCTGCAGACATTTTTAGACATTACAGCCGTTTTGCTTTGAGCCTACCAATATAAAATACAAATTATTTCTCCTGCACATATCTCTGTGCAACCCCTTTCCTATATTTAGGATAACCAAGTTTCTCTCTTTGTAACATGGACTGGTCTTGCCACTCCACAGTATAGAGAAGGTATAAAAGAGAGATGATTTTGTGGGAAAAAAAAGTATGCAGTTTTTTTCAAGCCTCCTACCACTACTGAAGGGCTGTGCATATAAACCTATGCTTGTATCTCGGGGCAATTTTGTTTCAAATGGGTCTACCACAGAAATGCAGGTGGCAGGACTATTGAAAAAAGGGAAGGAGTAAGCTGTGAAAAGGGGGGAGGGGAAATAAAATGCAAATTGTCTGTTCTCTCTTTCTCTGCTCCAGAGAACTGAATGGACACAGACAAAACCACAAAATGAATGATGACTAAGCACAAAATTATTTGCAATGCTCAGAATAAACTCTGGAATTACCAGACTTATAAAAATCCCTTTTATTTTGTTGTCGATTATGTAGGTCTGAGCCACAAACTCAAACTTTGTTCCTTACAGCCAAATCTTGACTTGAAAGTATTTGCTTTTCTCTGCTCTGATGATGGAGGGCAAAAAAGTCATGTAGCTGAGAGCCAGATGCCAACACTAGCAGGGGTCTGATATGAGAATAGGAACAGCTTTTGCTGAGCAGAAGCCATAATGCCATACTGCAGCAGAACATAGTTTAGTGCTTCAGCAAACCCATATTTATAGAAACCATCAGCACACAGCTATGGTCACACGTCTGAAGGTTGCCTTTCACCCCCTTGTAAATATTTTTCAAACAAGACAGAAGGGTGGGAGATAGGAGAAAGCTCAGATGATGTTTAAATTTCTACAGCACTGGAATTTCAGTACCTGCTGCAGAGCAGCTAGCCTTTACCTCTTAATCTGAAATACCAAAACTCACTCTTCTGAAGCTCTTGCCAGTTTTCACGCCCCCTTCCCACCCCCACAGCCTCACCACTACCGTCAGCATTTGCTATGCCATTTTGCTTCATTGCTCACTTGCTAAATATAAGTATGAGATTTTTCTTTCTTCTGAGAGCTCTGCTGTGCCATAAGCACTGAGTTTTGACAGCTTCTCCACCTCAAACCACTGAAAGCTGTGGGTTGCCTACAGAGGGGCATAAGTCCATCTTGGGTGAATTCTTGTCTCCTGCACCCAAGAAAGCTCTTCAGCATGCATGTTGGTGGTGTCATCTGGCAGTGATACCCCCACCAAATCTGGATAGATCCAATCTTCTCCAGCTGCTGAGGAAAGCTCATAATCCAGACCTGGGTATTTCTGTTCATTATTGGCCAGTTTGCTTTTGAGGCAGACCTAAAGTCCACTTAGTCTCTCAGTTTTGCTAGACAAACTGGTAGCTTCATGTTAATCTCCTAGCCGACACTGGAGGAGTCAGTGCTGCTTCTCTTTCTGTCCATCTCCTCTCCTCTCTGGGGTGCAGGACACCTGAGCTCCTTCTGTTCCAGGATTGACAGCTTCCAGCTTCAAGGCATTGCCCCAGTTACTGGGCTGGAGACCTGCTTGTGCACCCCAAAGGAAGATGAGCTACCAGCTTGAGAAAACATCCCCTGAGCTGTGGGACTACAATACAGAGGAGGATGGAGTTGCTGTGAGTGTGACAGGGTGGAGTACTGTTGCCTTTCCAGGTCAGCTTATGTTTCATGGACACATATGAAAAAAGACTTCATTGAGAGCAGGGACTTCAGCAGATCTCTGGTTCAGCCTTCTGCTCCAAGCAAAGCGACCCTATTATTATGGGATTTCTGCTCTTGAAAACCACAAGACATATCCTGTGCTGCCTCCCTTGCCAATCTGAATCAGTGCACAGCTGTTTTCAGGGTGCAAAAGTCTCTCTTTGAATCTAGGCTGTGCCTCTCACTTCTTCCTATAGCCAATGTCTTCCCACTGTGCACTGCTGTGGTGAGAATGCCTCCATTTACTGGGTAACCTCAAAGGTACTGAGGGTGTCCTGTTCAATGCCCCTGGATCTGTCTTGTCTTCAGGTTTAACATGCCTTGGTCCTTCAGCCTCTCCCCAGAGAGCAGGTGCTCAAACCCTGACCAACCTAGTGGTACTTTGCTGAACCCATGCGTTGGGGTACCCAAAATCTGTCCACAGTATTCCAAGCACAATATAAAAAATGCTTATCTGAAAGGGGTCATCCCATCTCTTGATCTGCTGAATGTGTTTCTGATACGAGCAGCCCAAGATTGCTGTAACCTTCTGTGCTGCCAGGACATGCTGCTGGCTTACATTCAGCTGCTTGTCCTTCATAGCCTCTGAGGCCTTTCAGAAGATGAACTCCACAGGCTGTGGAGTGGACTTGCTGAATGACTGGAGCACTCTTCAAAAGCCCTTATGCCTTCATTGCCCTTACAGAGAATTGATGGACTTCCTCTCTGAAGGAAGCTTTATAAATCTGGCCATGTTTACCCTACCAGTCTTTGTTCAAGAACAGCACTGGGTCATCTGGAGATGTTAACTCAGTGAAATAAATGTTGCCTGGATGGCTGTTAACTATGCAGCTCCTTGTTAGTATTTTCAGAGGCACCTGAAGATTTAATGGGAAAGAAAGCATTTATTCTGAATTGCATTGATTTGTAGTACAAACAGAATCTATGCAGGCATTCCAGTATAAATAGGTGCAAAGGATCACATCAGAACTTGCATGTACATAAAGATTTGCTTGGTTACCACTGATAGTAGCAGCTGCTGGTGTGGTGTCAGACTCCTTATGCACAGGAATGAGTGTAACCATGCACCTTCCTTCCTTCACCCCGTCCATGGCTTGTACCCAGCAATAAATGACTGGGGAAGCGCCCCTCCTCTTGTATCTGACTGTAGCTCATGTTCTTCTGTTCTCCATTGCCTTTCAATGTCATCTCCTTTCTTTTTCTTATTTCTCTACCTTTTTTTAGCTGTTTCTAGATGAGCCTTTTTTTTAGGATGAGCTGCATCTCTTAGATAAATATGCCATAGTCACATCTTCTCAATCTCTATTTACAGTTCAGAAATGCTGAGATTGTAGGTTATTGCCAAATTGTCAGGACAGATCAACAGTGAGGGCATGTCCAAAGGTCAGTGTTGGCAACTCAGGGTATTTCTGGAGAGTGGATCCAAAAGTAGTCCGCAAAATAGCTGTTTGCCAGCAAATGCAGAAGCCTGGTCCTGTAGCTCTGAGAATGACCTTGCTGGCCTCAGAGGGACTGTTGTGTGACAGGGATTGCAGGATCAGATCCTCCAGTATGTTTGATAAATGATGCGTGTCCATGAGGAAATTGATTTGTTTAGCCATTCATGAATGCATGCATTTTGAAAAAGCAAAATTTGCTTACAGCTTCCAAAGTAAAAGAGCAAATTTCCTGTCTACTTCTAAAAATGCAACATTGTCTTAATGTCAAGATGACAATCTGAAACAACTCATATAATAGGATCAAATGTACGATGCGGAATCATTATCTTCCATCATCACAGTTAGCTACAAATAATGAAGTAAAGCTGTACGGCGCTGAAACAGAGGGAAATGTTCACATTAACACAAAAAGTAAATTGGTGAGACTACATTCACGGTTAGTGGTCTGTTTGTTTTCCCTCTGTCTTCTCCCCCGCCTTTAATTTCAAGCATGAAGCAGGATGGGCTGCAGTAGTAAGGAAAATGCAGGTTTCTCTTCTTCCTCTGCTCAGCTTCAGGAGACATGTCTGCATTGGTTCTCTCATAAGCAAATATCACAGAGCCAGGACAGGAGGTCACTGCATTTTGTAGCCTGCAAAAGATGTGCAAAGCATCACAAAGTGGGGGGGGGACTACATGGCCTTGATTTAGGATATCTGTAAACAACAGTGCGGGAAAGTTGAGTGTCTTCCTACTGCATGCTTCTGTAAACAAGATCAAAAGCTGTAAAATCTGCATTAGGATTACAGTGTAAGTGGTGCTCGGCTAACTGCAGAGTGCTTTGGCCTTCAGGCTAGCAGAAGTTACCCAGCTGTCCATCAAGCACCACACAACTGTTTGCTCACTGCCCCCCTCCCCAGTGAAGAGGAGAATCAGAACCTAAAGGTAATCCTTCTGGGTTGAAATGAATTTAATAATGGAAGCAAACAGCAACAAAAACAAACAAACAAAACAAAAAAGCCAGGACAGAAACAAACAAACCTGTGATAAAAAGGTTTTATTCCTCTCTAAGAGGAGAAAGTGTTGCACAATACAATTTCTCACCACCCGCTGTCCGCTGCCCAGCCTCTCCCTGGGCAGCTCTCTGTGGCTCCCAGTCAATTTTCCCCAGTTCATAGAGTGAGAATGACATTCCATGGTATGGAATATCCCTTTGTCAGTTCAGGTCACCTGTTCTTGCTGTGCTCCCTCCTGGTGTTGTGGCAGAGCCTGGGCAACAGAAAATACCTTGATGCAGAGGAAGCACTACCTAGCAACAACTAAAACACCCCAGTGTGTTTTCAACATTGTTCTCATGCTAAATCCATAACAGCACTGTACAAGATACATAGAAGAAAATTTCTTCTATTTCAGCTGAAACAAAACCACCAACTTGTCAGCATTGTCCTTCATATAGATGAAAAGCCAGTACCCAGGCCAAGGGTTCAGAAATAACCATGTGAGTGCTGCTGCAGAGTGCTGTGCTCCCTGTGGGATGCAGCTGGAGTCTGTCTGTGCCTCCAAATGGGTGTGGGCTACAGCCTGCCCCCTTCAGAATCTGGCCTGGGTGTTGCCCTTCCCTTGTAGCAGAGGCTGCTTCTGCCCGTGTGAATAGTCTGTTGCGCTAGTTGCACAAGGTCTGGTTGGCTCAGATCAGGAATGGACATCTACTAGAGAGAAAGTGTCACTTTAAAAAAGAAGGACTAAACCCTTTCTTGTTCATCCCGAAAAACTAGAGCACAAACTGAAAACATCTGAGGCTGAGCACCCAAACATCTGCATGTAAATACAGCCTGAATATGTTGCCTAGTCCAAAGGACCTACAAAACTCTCTTCAGGTGCCTTACCGCACATACCTTATACCCATGTCGTTTGCTGCAAATCCTAATCTGCGACAGGAACAAAGCCAGGAGGGATCAAGAAAGTGCCAAAGTCCTGCTCCTCACAAGCACAGACCGTCAGTGGTGTGTGGGAATAGTGTAGCAGGAATGTGAGCAAGAGAGATGTGCCTCACTCTGTCTTGAGGTCACTGCCAACACATACTGCTGTCCTGATGGACCTGGCTTTGTCAGCATCTGGGGCTCTTGAAGGGCAATCCCTGCCCTTCAAAGAAGGCTGACACACCTCAAGGCAATAAACATACTTTTGTAGTCCCCAGAGGTGAGCAGTCTGGCCCAGTCGCCCTCCCAGAGCACAGACCTGCAACGAGGTCAAGTCAGGTCTCCCTCCTTCTCTAGGACATCATGAACAAAAGACAGGCTTAAGGTTTTTGTGAGGGAAGACAAATTGCCTCAGACATGAATTTCTCAAATGTTATTTGGAAGTTTAAGTCCTTTTGCTTATTGAATTTCTCCCAAAGCATGCACAGAGATGCTAGGGTTTATTAACATAGCTTATGAAAGATGTTGCACTAATTACTTTGTTCCATGTGATGTGTTAGGAGATACGGGATTAATAAATGTAGTTTGTTATTAAAAAATAAAAAAAATTGTTGAGGAGGCAAGATATGTACTGCAATATGCTTACTTATCAAGCCCTTGGTCTTTCAATCTTTAAAGCATATCAGCATTTCCAGCTGAATAAACTGTTTGTGAAGTATTTGTTGTGCCCTGCTTGAGATGGATGACAGAAAATACAACTGTTAAATATTCAACTTTCTCAAAGTTTAAGCAAAAATCCAAACAAATCCAGATATTTAAGCACAAGTCGTTAGGTTAGTCTTGCATAGTTTTTCTTAGCATGCTGTCCCAAGGTGTAAAGGCACCTCCTAAATAAGTTGGGTTAGACTATATTCTCCTTATTCTACACAGAAAAATTAGGAGTTCAAAAAATCCTCTTTAGTGACCATCTTTGCTCAGAGTGCTTGGTAACTCCAAGAGTGTTTTTTGCTCATGGGTGTGGGTGGGTTTTGTGCTTTAGCTTGGTTTAGGTTTGGTTGCCAGGTTTTGGTTTGGAGTGTTTTTATTTGGTGGATTTGGGGTTGTCAATCTTCAAGTAGGCAAAAATTTGGACGTTTACAAAGGACACACAATTGAAATAATGAGATGGCTTTAACAAGGCTCTTGCTTTGAGCTAGTTGTGCAATGAAGGGTTAATGCTTTCTAAACAGATTCCTGAATCTATTTTGAAGATGGATGTGTTAGATTCTCTCATTATGTACACCTGTGCTATGTACTTCTCTGATAGATGGGGCTTATATATTTGGACAGTTTTCTACCATTAATTTCTAATTAGATACTTGTCAACAGTGTGAATTGGTATTGCTTTTGTTCAGCAACCCTGTGATTGCTCTGTCCACCCTAATTAATGAACAGCTTCCTTATAAGTAGATTAATAGAGGTAGTCCCATTACCTAAAGTTATTTCAGTCACTGTGTTATAGTACACCTCATTAGAGAATTGTAAAATGAAGCAGCATTTCAACTAGCTACTACTTGAGTCCTTGATTCTTTTTGTTCTGTCAGCTATTCTTTTAACTGGTTTTCTTTGTGGATCTTTTTGAGAAAGCCCAGGCTTCTGCCCACTGTTCTTGTGCACAGCCCAGCTTTGTGTAAAATGTCATTGTGCTTAAGTGCAGCAAACCTCTTGCTGTATTGCTAGAGAAAACTGCAATGGAAAGTTCTCCATGTTCTGCTTGATGCAAAGACAGAGGTTTATCTATTTTAAAAGTCAGTGACAGATACTGTGAGGTGTCCAGTGTCTGTTAGAGCTTGTCACAC
The DNA here is from genome assembly GCF_963513975.1 of Fringilla coelebs. Taxonomy (NCBI): domain Eukaryota; kingdom Metazoa; phylum Chordata; class Aves; order Passeriformes; family Fringillidae; genus Fringilla; species Fringilla coelebs. Next base: position 50,764,598 of record NC_140028.1, on the reverse strand, counting down.
TTGCTCAGACCAAATGCTGAAAGACTGTGTAAAAGAGTAAGACCATAATATAAACTGGAAGACTGCAAGCAGCACTCACACAAGAAAATCAGGAATCATGTTAGACAGCTTGCCACATTCTGTGTGTATTGGCCTATTACTGCAAAAACACTCTTGGGGAGCCAGGAGTGCTGTGTCCCTTTGCCCTGAAGTACAAGAGAGACACACCTGAAGGACAGGATGCCATTCAGAGGGACGTGGTTAAGCTCAAGAAATGGGCCCATGGGAATCTCATGTCTTCTAAGATGACCCAGTGCAAGAAAAAGCCATGAAATCAACACAGGCTGGAGGGTGAAGAGATTGAGAGCAGCCCTGCTGAAGAGGACTTGAGGGTGCTGGTGCATGACTGACTGGACATGACCCAGCCATGTGCATTCACTGCCCAGAATGCCAAATGTGTCCTGGGCGACAGCAAAAGCAGCATGGCCAGCAGAGTGAGGGATTTTCTCCTCTATTCTGCTCTGGTGCAGCCCCACCTTGAATACTGCAACCAGCTGTGGGGTCCCCAGCGCAGAAAGGGCATTGAGCTGTTCACATGATTCCAGAGGAGGGCCACCAAGATGATTAAAGGGGTAATGCCCCTCTCCTATGAGGAAAGACTGAGAGAAGTGGCATTGTTCAGTCCGGAGAAGAGAAGGCTTTGGGGTGAACTTATCGTGTCCTTCTCCTGTGTAAAGGGGGACCCACAAGAGAGATAAAGACTACTTTACAAGGGCCTGTAGGGACAAGACACAATGGCTTTAAACTGGAAGACAGTAGGTTTGGGCTAGATATTAAGAAGAAATTCTTTACTATGAGGCTGGTAATGCACTGGAACAGTTGCCCAAAGGTGTAGTTGGTGCCTCATACCAGGAAGTGTATAAGGCCAAGCTGGGTAGGGCTTTGAGCAACCTGGCCAAGGGAAAGGTGTCCCTGACCATGGCAAGGGGTTGGGAACTAAGTGGTTTTTATGGTGTCTTCCTACTCATGCCATTCTTTGATACTGGAGAGAGTTCAGACATTCAAAGTCCACCTGGATGTGTTCCTATGTCAGCAACTCTGAGTGACTCTGCCTTGGTAGGAGGGTGGGACTAGACGATCTCCAGAGTTCACTTCCAACCCTAACTATTCTGTGTGATAAGGCAAGCATCCACATTCATAAAGTGTCTGTTCTTGTTCTGAACCAGTGTGTGCTCAAGCTCCCTGAAGTTATTGGCGGTTTAGGTCGAATGATATAAGGCAGGCAGAAGCTAATGAAAACGTTGTTTTCTTTAGTTCTTTATGTTGTAGCTACAACTAGCCAAAAGTTTAGAGAGTACACCCACAGGTGGAGGACAGACAGGAAAAAGAAATGTTCTCCATTACTTTCCTGTGGAGAAGTGTTACTGGTTTACTTCTGAAACATTCTGTCTAGAGATTGAGCCAGCTGGCTCTGGACTAGGAGGACGTGTTTGGCTTCCCATCCCACCCACTTTTCTGTCTCTCTTCCTCTCAGGAGGCATCAAACCACTCTGATATCTTTAAAAATGGGGCAGAGTGAAAGATGGGCACTGGCACCCTCAAAACTTTTTTTCTGATTTTTTTTTTTCTGAAGATGCTCATAGGCATAATTTAGATAAACATTGAATTTAGAAAGAGAGGTAGACACATGCTCCTTCTGGAAATGTTGGGGTAATACCTGAGCCACATTAGTTCTTCGAAAGATGAACACAGAGAATATCATCGTGATCTTGGACTCTGCTGTCCTGTGTCTCTGGAAAGATGTGAAAAACCTCAAACATGAAGAGAAACAAGCAGGTTTGTGGTGACATAGATTTTGTTTCTCAGAAATGAATCTTATAGGTTGTTTTATAGTTTAAAGAAGTGTATGTATTTCACATCTCAGTGGCATCATTGAGTGGAATATAGTAATTTGAAAGGCCCTGCAGAATTCTGCTCTGAAGTGGGCACACAGAGAATTTAGATGATATTTCAAGCAAAGCCAGACAGAGGTCACAACAAGAATTAGTGTCACTTAATGCTGGGATGATGCCTTTTCAATAGTAAGGTAGCCAAGAAGAATAAAAAACATAAAACAATAATATATGGTGTGCAAGATTTCACTTTTTAAAATTTCTTTTGCTATAGCAATTAAGCAGTTATCAGAGTAGCCATGCAGTAAGGGAACATGTAGGCTGGCAATGCTGTTCATACAAACTAGAAGTTTAAACAAGAGTATAGAATTATTGTAGTAATAGTCCATGAAAAGTGGTTTGTTTGGGTTTTTTCAAATGAAATATCATGGCATGAAATGCAAAGATAGGGGTGTTTATTGCAATGCTGATGGTGTACAGAACAGCACAAAAAACTAGATCTGATATAGAAGTTGACCCAAGGCATGAAAATCTAATTGGTTGGGAAGCTGCTGCTCTGAAATATTTGAAACAGAGTGTTTTAGGTAATGTTTTTCTTCCCTCAAGGCTGTTTACATGCATTGCATGATAGGATGAATACAGCATGAATATCAATCCAAGGGAGGTGTTGGAAAAATTTTAAACACAAAACTATCTTTCTAGTAGTATGCAATCCAACTGTTATTCTAGTAGTCTAGGAAGATTGTTTTCTATCTGTTTATTTGTTTCAACATATACAACTACCCCCCTTCCAGGGATTGAGCATAAAAAGGCTAAAATATCAGTTAATTGATTTAATCTCTTTGGTTAGTAGCATTGCTAAGCAGAAAACTTTTTATCCTTTGAGTAGTATGAATCTGCCTAGGGTTATCAGACTTAAGAATGCACCTTGATTTCAATGTGTATTTCCACTTTGGAAAGTACAATTCAAATACAGTCATACTTACATGAGAACTGAAAATAAAACAATTCAACACTTGCCATGCAGAGATCAAAGACAGAGGAGGGCAAGGGCAGACAGAGCATGTCTGAAGAGGGAGGTGGATCATTTCTGCTGGATAAAATGGGAAGAGTGGGAGAGATGGGAGCTACATTAGGAGCCAGTCCTTCAGGTGCCCAACAACCTGACCCCTCTCATGCTAGTGACCCCCCTCACAACAGGAATGAGCACCTTGGTGTTTTATTTTACTATCTTAATTTCTGTCTCTCTAAGTGTAGTGCTTAAAACTGGAGACTCAGTGCTGGCCGTCATCTGCGTGAAGTAGAACAGACCATTTGCCATAAATGCAGCTGTCATCAATGCAGCACATGTCCCCAGTTTCATCTGCATTAGATGGGGGTTTTGGTGAGAAGGACTCCTACTTATTTTTTGCACTTGAAACTCCAGTCCTTGGACGCTGTGGTCCTTGTTTTGCAGTTAGGTGTTCAATTTAGCAATAGAAAAATCAATCACTTCATTCTTTATTGTCTTTCATATTCTTGCACCACTTGTCCAATTTGTCATAGTCATGATGACTTTGTCCTCCAGAGTATTTTGCTACTTCTTCATCTTGGTGTCATCTATGTACCTCCTTTTTTCCATAAGTTTTATATGAATGCTATATCTGTTCTTTCCTCAAAGTCATCAGGGGAGATGCAGAAGAGAGACCAACTCAGGCTGCATAGGTGCTTTGCACTGGAGGAACTTCTCCAAGCCTGACAAAAATCTTTATTGCAAATGGTTGTGTATTTCATCCAAGCTTGTGTAAATAGCCTCCCAAATATAAAGTTTCTGCTTTGTTCAAACAATATAATTTCTACTGCTTCCTCTCTGCCTTGGTTCTCATCTAATACTAGTGGAGACTCTCAAGCCGGAGTGCTCTATTCAAGAAGTCCCTTGCACTTGCCCTTTCAACTGTGATATGTCTAGCTATCTTTTAAAGCTATCTAACCATTTAAAGCAGAGTTAAGTGCAGGAATCCGCACAAGGTATAACCTGACCTGTAACAAAAGTTTAATATCTTACCAGCAATTTACACCAGCATGATTGTTCTTTGAGCTCAAAGTAGAATCCAATCACTCCAAATAATGATAGGGAAACACACATTGAAGCAAAATTTTCTCTTGGTTGAATAATATCTCCTAGTCTTTCATTTTTCTCTAAAGGTCAAAAATGGCAAGTGGTTTTTAATATTATCCTAAAAAGTTACAGCAGTAGAACAAGGTTAATTGCTTTACAATTGCTGCTTTCTTTGCTTAGTCTCTGCTCAAGGTCCAATGCCATTAGCCTTACAATTTCAAAAAGCTTACTTGATAATTATTACAATCATTACAAGGTTGTGTTATCTGCTTTCCGCATGTATTTAAAATTATATCTAAAATTTTTAAAGAAGTGATGTACTATTTTTATGGATGTGTAGGAATCTTTTCTTTTTTCATTTCTTTTGTGCCTTATCACGCTGTGCCTGAGTGGAACAGCAATCACTTCTCATGCACTATTTATACAGAAGCAGCAATGTCTGTCAGGGTTTTAGCATAACTTCATGGCAATAAAACACCACTAATCAACAAACTGCAAGCTGTGTAGCCAAGGTTTCTAGAAATAGCCAAATTTTTCTTGTTACAAATCTCTTGCTCAGTTGACCTTGAATAGGCCTCCTATCTCAAAGAGCACTAAATGTTTGTCTTCAATATGGACCTCTCTGGTGTTGTTTGAAGTTGAACACAATGGTGCCAATTGTTGCCTGAAATCTTATATATGTTGGAATGATCATGCTAAACATAAGATGCTATTTGAGGTATGACAACATATTTTTGGCAAGTCTGTAAGCTACAGCTTTTGGCACTATCAAACAGTAAGGGGGCCAAAGCGCTACAGTTTGCGAGACTTTACACTTGTTAAAATAACAGTCTAAAATGTTCTGGTTTGAAATCACTAAACAGGAAAAGTGAGCTATAAAAATATGGCGTCATTATGAAAATTTAATCTTGGAAGTGGAGCTTAATAGTTAAACTGGGAGAAACAGTGAGGGAGAGAAGGCCATTTAAGTCAGGGATGAAGAATTAAAGCTTTGGACTTTATGAAACCTTACATTTTCAGCTGATTTTCAGGATCATCCTCTGTGAGTGGACCTGCTACTGGGTTATCAAAAAACCCAGCACAAGCTTCTCTATCGCTGCAATAAAGACCATTAAATTGAATATTTTATTTGTTGAGCAAGTTAGACTGTAAATAACTTAGTTTACATTGGGCCTTTCTCAAGGGGAAGAAGACAAATCAGGTTTCATTAGGAACTTAGTAAAATTTGGGTTCTATTGTACCTCTAGGGAGCAATAACCATTGTCTTGAGTCATGCTGATCTTTTCCTTGCTTCTGAAAAGATAGAGGAAGAGCTGCTTAAGGAGAAAGTGCCTATAGTTCTGGCAGCTGGGAACAAGTCTGGATGTTGAGGACAGTATTTGAAATTTGGTATTTAAGAATTTGAATAGCCTGTAAGTTCTGACTGTGATACTGCATAGTGATTGTGCATTTTATACAACGTATAGATAGCCAACTACAATGCTATAATCAGCATGGCACTGCAGTTTGTCAATATTGCACACAGTCACAAGCTACTTTACTCAGGATGGAATAAACAGATCCCTTTTGGGTCAACATTTCTGCAAAAGAAAATTAAAACAGAGGGATATGAAACCTTCACTATGCATAAAACTTAGAGTGCACTGAAAGCTGCTGAAACTTTTAGCATTTTCTTCTTAATACAAATTAAGAGGGACTGAAGAAGTACCTGAAAGGGACAAGATGCAGAGTCAGTTTTAGAAGTAATTTAACCTCAGGAGGACTCCAGGAAGCTGTTTACTGACATAAGGATGGTTTCACCCAGATCTCCCTTAGCAGGAGCTAAGGGAGGTAAAACTGTACACCTTAGTAATGCATGCTTACAGTCTTGTGATCTCCAGTCAGCTCTGAGAAGACCTCAGAGATATTTTTTTTTGTTTGGGAGCTGTTTCTGAAGGATGTTGATGGCTAACTTGAGAGCTGAAATAAAACAAAATCAGTAAGAAAGATCAGACAGCAAAAAATGGCTTCAATTCCACTATTAAAGAGATCAAAAAAAGAACAAAATACATGCCTTTATGCCACTAAAATAACTATTCCCACTACATTGTGATGGAGATAATGATGGGAATAATGTTGTCTGGATATGAAGGGCTGAACAGCAGAACCTATGACTGGCATCGTACAGAAACTTTACTCTGGGATCTTGGAGGAAATTGTCTTGCTGGTGATGCTTTCACCTATCATTTTGACACATAAATGTTTTTCAGCAGTACAAAATAAGCTGTTTCAAGGTAGTCCCTGAGCAAGTGTTGCCACCACTGTTCTGGGTGTTGGATATATTGAGGTGTACAGTGTATCTTATTATGTTATGGTCATTGAAAGTTTCTTTCTCTGTAGTTTATTAATGGGTGATAGACTTGAAAAGAAAATAAAACACTTGCTACAGCTGCAGTTGCCATTCTCTTTTTCCTTTGAAATTAATAAATCAGGTGGAGCTGTGAGGTAGCAGCCTTCCTGTTGGAGCACATCATGTCCTCCTGTTTCCAAATTACTTTCTCCAACAATGTCAAAGAGCACTATAAAATTGAGTTATTATGTCATGACTGAAGTAAAACACTCCAAGGCTGAAGTGGGAGCTCTAGTTCTATGCAGAAATTTCTGTGGTGCACTATTGCATGCCTCTGAAGACACAACTAGTTGAATGTGAAGTATTACTGTTGAGGCTTGGCAGAATTTGTTTTAGCATCAGCTGCATAATGTTCTCTGTTCAGCTTCCTATTTCCAGTTGCCAGCAATGGCTTCTTGTTTTCGTTTTCTGAACTGATATTTTTCTGTAATTCAGCCTTCCCTGTGGAGCCAGATGTTTGATTTCAGATGTTTGAAAAAACAAAATTTCTACCCCTGAACAGAGACTATGAGACTATTCCTCTGCTGTAAAAATAAATTCTGGTCTTCTATTTTTATTTGAAAATGGATGTCTGGCAGGGAAATAATTTTGGAGCTATGCATGACCTCATTTTGAAAAGCTTTGACTTTGATTTCTCCATTTTGAAATGCACATCAAAAAATTTTAAAAAAGCATACAGAGGGCTTGGTGGGGGTTGTTGCTGATTGAAGAGAAAAGCACTATATTCCTGTTAGAAGACATTTGCTGCTTGTGATCTTACAACTGCATTAAAATGGCAAGGAATTCTGTGGAAAGCCATTGATGTTGTATTCAGCAGAGAAAACTGAGAAGTAGAGAAGGTTTCTGGAGAGAAGACCTTCTGAACTTCCTACTACGCACACAGTATGTTGATAAGATGCTACCTTTTTAAATGTCTGCATAAGACTAAAAAAGCAGTGCTCTCATAAGAGCAAGATCAAGGATGCTCTAAGGCATTAAAATGTTGAGGAAAGTGGCTGGCAGAGTCCTCAAGAAAAAAGGAGAAATTTTTTTGGTTTTTTTTTTTTAGGTTTAAGTTTTAACAATGAAAGGACTTGTTCTTGGAGACCTTGGTTTAATTTGAAAATTGCTCATATTACAAATTAAAAAGGTGTCTCAATGGAAACATTTGTGGCAGGCAAATGCAAACCAGTGCTTTTGTGAAATCTGATTTCCAAAGTACATGACAATGTCTTTGTTCTGAACCTTGTTGCTGTTGGGGAGAACTTGATGCCCATCATAACTTCCAAATATTTTGTTCCTGTGATTGCCTTTTGTAGTGTGACTTGGAGCATCAACCCCAAGTAAAAGCTGGGACTAGGTCATGGACTTCAAAGCATCTAAAGCCACTTTTGTGGCTATTGAAGGAGGACCTGAGTTGGAGTTGGCTTGGTTTGGGCCTTCATAGATACCTTGAGCCCCCAAAACTGAGAAGGTTGGGTTTTAAAAATTTTTGTTTGTCTCCTTGTACAAAATCCTTTTTTAGAGGCAGTGTGTCAGCTGTTGCTGATATTCCTAGTGCTGCAGATATTTCTGTGCTTAGTTCTAAAATAATTCCACAGCTTGAGAACATCTAACCTATGGCAAATCAGTCTAATAGCTATACTTAATCATTAATAATCAGTATATGATGAAAACAGTGATTCTAAGTGATTTTTTTAGGAAGAAATAAACAATCAAGTATTAAAATGCAGACAACCCATGTCTATGGTATCTAAAAGCAGAAAAAAGAAATTTTTTTTGCATCAGAAATCATTGTGTTCGACAATATTTCTCAGTTCCTCAGTCTTCAGAAACTACCTTTTATACTCAGACAAAAATAACTTTTCCTTTCTAATGCTTTCTGAGTCTAGTTAAGTTACCTCTCAGGCTCAGCAGGATTCCAGAGTCTCTACCTTGCTACTAAACTGTTAGAAAAGTTACAAAATAAGCCTAATTCATAAATAGTTACATAGAAATTTCAATGGTGTCATAAACTGTGAAGGGAGGGCAATAACAACAAAATGAGGGCTGGAGAAAAGGAACACAGTAGCTGATGGTGGCATTTTCTTTCTACCGTACATTTTTTTCTGTTCCTTGTTTATTTTGTCCCTTCCTTTTGCTTCTTTCCTGCTTCAGTGTGCAACAACATTGACCTACTGCTGTAATGATCACAAAGCTAAAGGCAGAGCTGAATTGCTTCATACCTGGCATGGTCTGAACACAGCAGCTGCTCAGGCTGTAGTGCATCCAACCAGGGATGGAGGCAAGGGTGGGGAAGGAGTCACCTTGATTCAGTTGCACTGCGCTCACTTCAACAATGCGTCAACCCCAATTATCCCAGGGTACTAATGACTGGGCTGTAGGAACTACAGAATGAAAATAACATTGAAATTGCTTTTATTACCAGTCTAAGTAGGGTGGGAGTGTGCATCATCCATCAGCTCTATTGATCTAAGCTGGTCTCAAGCCAATTGTTTTGATTTGAGATATTGACAATTTCAGTCTCACAGAGGTGGACAATTACCATTGGAAGTCAGCTGGTACTAGCGGTGATGCATCCACAGAGGGAGACTAATAATAACTTGAATGCCTTTGAATCAATAGAGGAATCATCAGTGAGTAAGTGCTGTGTTTTTCAGACTTTGATGGAGTTTTGAAGATATGCTGCATACGAGCCAGTAGTGAAAAAGGGGGGGAGGGGTTAAAAAGATCATTCCCACAGCAGAAGCAGGGTCCTTTGTCATAGGAACAGCATTAGAAATGGTCTTGATATCTAGGATGTCAAAGACAGAAACCATTATTTGTAGAAAAGTGTCATGGCAACTTGTGTGGAAGCTTTATTTTGTTTTCACCTTGAAGGACACTATTGCTTCTTACCTTTTTCACTTTTCCACTAACAGGCAAGTTCATTAGTGCAAAACAGTCTCTGTTTTAGGAAAGCATTTCTTACTGGGATTTTCTTGCACTTACTATATGGCAATAACGTTTGAGATAATCAGCCAGACTCCCTCCTGATGAAAGCAAATGCGGTTACACTGAAAGTAAACATTGTTACACATTCAAGAGATGAATAAGATAAAAGTCCCAGCTTTGCAAGTGACACAAATAATCTTATAATACACTTTAATTCCCTACTAATAAAATCAATGAGTAGAGCATAACAGTAATAATGCATAATTGAAATAAAGCTTTTTATTGCTGCTTTAGATGTTTTGATTTGTGCCAAACAGTGGGACAGTGGGGTTTGTTTGCTTTTGGATTTTGGGACTTTTTCTTCCCATGGGTTTTTTTTTTTTTTTTAATCAGATATTGGAGAAATAATATAAATGCCTTGGGGTGTGTACCACATGAAATGAAGATAATGAAAACCACCTCCCACAGAGGTTGAGAAATGATCATCTATCACACATGCAGAATGCAGAAGATCCTTGCAGGTAGGCATTAGAGGACAAAGTCAGTGAAGCTGCACCATCTTTCCTGCATGGAATATTGTCCCCTGAGCTGCTGGCTCACTGACAGGTACTTATCCTTTTAAAAATATAGGCTATACTCTGCCTATGATATAGTCCTCAATACTGTTTTTCAGCATCAGATTAACTCTGAAATTTTAATTTACTTTTTAATTTGGAGATATTCTTCATGTTTAAGAAATTAAAAAAAATAAAATGAAAAGAGTATTCATCTCACCAACACTTAAACTGCAGGTAGGAAACCTCTGCCTGCTAACCTGTCTTGTTTTCCCCACCCCATGCTAGAGTGACTCCCCCTCATTTTTTGTTGGCCGAGCTGTACAAGTGAGCAATCCTTCCAAATCAAGCAAAATTATCTGCCTTGGTTCAAGCTGCAAAGATTGGTCTTTGTGTGTTTTGATGGAAGGGGATTTGAGGGAGACAGAAATCCCCAGCACCAGCTGCTAGTGAACAGCTGGGTGGGCTGGCAGGAAGGAGGTGCCACCTTCCACTGGCACAATGCACTGGTGGGAATGCACATTTATCTCCTTCCCATGTATTGGCAAGAAACAACTTTGGCTTTTTTCTTTTCCTCCTTCAAAATGAGGAAACTGCAATGACAATATTGGTTCAAATTTGTCTCCTCTCTGTGAACATCATCAGGAAATAAATTAGGTCCTGAATTCTCATGCATGAGCATACAGATGCTGCATGAGCTATGGCAGCATTTTTAACCATTTTGGTATTTTTGTTCTACCAAACCCTCCATTTAAATTCTGATTCTGCAAGTATCTTGATCTCTGCTATTTCTTTGTTGTGGTCACAAATAGCCTCTGAGGGCTGTGAAAAACCCCTTATGCAAAGTCTCACTCAACTTCAATAAGACATCTATTTGGTAAAGAATCTTTTAAATAAATTCCTAATATATTTCTATAGATTAGCAAAGGACATGCTTGGCTTGTTTTCTGTCATGTTTTTTCCCCCCTAAGAAAAATAGAAATGGCTTGGGATTGTGTTTCATTGTACTTTGATTTTCTAAGGACGAGAGCAGTGTACCATTGATTGGGTTTTTCTTCCCTTTGACTTAACACTGATTAATACTAAGGAGCACTATACAGATTCCGTGACACCACAGATAAGCCTTCTGTTTTCAAGATCCTGAGGACACTAAGCTAAAAATCTATGCATCCTGAGCTCGGTGTTTAAGATTGCATTTTACATGTGAGCCTGTAATATATTGTATTGTGCTTTCAGGCCTGGTTATGTACAGTGAACAGACCTTCAGTAGCAGCTAACCATGAGGCTTTTATGATAGTTCATCCATTAATAAATACACAGAATCCCTGGGAACATACAGGAATTTGGTATATGTAAAACAATCCACCCATACGTTTTTTGGCTGTGTTAGGTTGGCTTGTGGGCTATCATGAATTCTCTTGTAGGACACACTGTTGGGATATTTCAGTGTAACAGAAATATTTGCCCATGAATTTTGTCCTTGTGCACCCTAAGGGGTGTGTTTAGTACTGGTTTTGCCAGGGTTTCCCCTTCATTTCTGCCTTTTCAAAGAGATTTGGAGGAGAGCAGATCCAGCACACTGAGAGCAAGGTCAAAGGAGAGGTTCCAGCGATGGTTCCATTACATGGAATACCAAACGGCATTAAGGGATTCTTCATGCCAAAGTCACTTAGATTGAACTGGGATCAAGTTCAAATATAGGTCCTACACTTGTCCTCTGTGGGGTGAGCATTAGGATTTCTTGAGCTATGGAAGATGCTCTAATTAATAAGGAATTGTACTGATACATTTAGCATGGTACCTTCTAATAAGAAAAATAATAAAGCATCCTAGCAGCACTATTATATGATAACATTTTTTCTCTAAACTCATGAAAAAGACCTTTCTATGTATCAAAACAAGCAAGACAGCTTAGCTGAAATTCAAGTTAGGAACAATGCATTCAAAATCTTGAGAAAATAGGAACAGGAGGAAAAGGCAATAAAAGATTAAAGTTGGTTTTTGTTGGTTTTTTTTTTCCCTGAATGGCTGCTGCTATTCATTTCTGTACAGAGAAATTGGGGAAACCAATCTATATCTCATTCTTTGCAGACCTGTCCTGAGTACTTGAGGAAGTGGTGGTAGAGAATGCACGGAAGGAAAATAAAAGTCTATGCCAAATGAGGGCTGTACACTTTTTCAGCTTTCACCTATGTGCAAAAGAAGGGTGTGAGAGTGTATAAATGTTTTATCTGCCAACTGGTTTTTAAAAAGGTGTGGTTACCACAGCAACTGCCACAGAGTTGTGATTTACAGTATGACACATCTTGCATGCTCCACAGCACAGAGGCTCTTTCCCTCTGGTTGGAGTCTCTGGGGTTATGTGGTGCCTGTTCAGTGTTACCTCCACTGCAGCTCCTGCCCTTCCCCTTAAGGTAACTCATGTCTCAGCTCATGGAGTGGAGGCAGGTGGTGCAGACCAATATCTTACTGCATTCTGGCTTAGGTGAAGTGTTGGTGGCCTTGAGTTCCATGAGATGCATGCAGCATAGAGCAGCAACCATGGGAGGTTTGAGTTTCAATGCAAGAAGAGAGGGAAAAAGTGCAGAAAGCAAACAAAGGTTTAATTAAAGTTGCTTGCAGTTCACCTAAAGTATCCTGTCTTCTTCTTGTCTCTCTCATATTTGGCTTTTCTTATTTGCAAGGTTAATTTGTGCCTGTGCCCATAAGTTATGTAACTGTGAAATTGCTCTGGTGATGGTAGTGCTAATGTGTGCTCTGCCTGTATCCGTTGGGTTGTTGTTGAGTTGAGGTTTTGTCAGTGCATTATGTAAGGGGGTAATTCTGTTGTGAAATAAAGTCATCAAACCCAGGGAAAGGCTGTTTCTGTAATAAATAGATGCTGTAACAAATAGCTGCTATCCATACTTCTACAGATAAAAATCATGCATGAAAGTGGTCCTGAGGCCGTTTCACTTCCTTGGTTTTCAAAACTAATTTGAGCCACAGCTTTTAGTTTGGCCTCTTCTCTTCTGTTTTGTTCTGACATAAAAAGCATTTTTATGTCTTGCTAAGGAGAAAAGTAATCTTGATTGAGTTTTCAGAAAGGTGCATTTTAATGAAATCATGGAAATACCTTGAGGTGGTGACATTACAGGCTGGCTTCTTTATTGTTGTACCTCAGTAAAACATGAGCATTTGAAGGGAAAGATAAAGGCAAGCCTTCTGGAAGACAGGTTCATCTTGCCTGAAGTAGTAAGGGACACACTAAAACCATTTTGTCTTGCCTTGGTAAACAACTAGATTAAGTTACCTCAGATTTTGTTACCGCACTAAGAGTGAATAATATTTTCTTTTTTAAAAAAAATTGTCTTTTCTAAAATAGGCAAAAACTAAGCCTACAAGAATAAGTAAGTAAAAAAAAAAAAAAAAGAGTGCATGGGTAAATAGTAGACAACTGTCTTATGCTGGATTCAGAAACATATAAAAGCTCTTGCAAATCTCTTATGTCAGCTAGTCCCGCAGAAGTAAAAGTACAAAATGGTAATTATTGCAATTTTATTTTTGGCTTTCTGCTTTAGCTTTTTTGCATGAGCAAAACAGAAGGGATATACTCACTAGCAAAGCAACATCAAAGGAAAACAACCCAGTTGGAAAATAAAGGACTTCCACGTTCTGTGTAAAGGAACATAGGGAAGTCAGCTTAATAGCACATATTCCATTTGACATGGAATTAGGCAGCACTGCTGTAACAACTAGGGAATACTAGAATGCAGCATCATCATGATATTGTTACTATAGTAAATATCTCCCAGGCCTCCTTGTCTCATTACTGGTTTGAAATTCACATGCAACATTAATAATTAGACAAGCAGCATGATAGGAGACTTCTTATGTAGCTCATATCTGTGAGGACATAAGAAACTGGAGAGAAATGATACTCATTTTGTGGGGTCTGAAGTTCAAGGAATTTTGCCAGCATTTCCCAAATCTGCCCAGAAAACACTTAAGCTTTAAAGAGTATAGTTAAAAACTGTTGGAGAAAACTCCCACTAAGTTAAAGGGGAAGAAAGCAATTGGCTTTTTACGCATTTTTCACTCCATAAATATACACTTTCATGTTCATATACTACAAGATATTTATATAACACAATATTATTCACGCCTTATGCAACAGTTATTTTTCACAAACTGAAGACAGAGTATAAGATGGAGCCAAATCTTCAGTGCTTTAGGAAGAAAATAAATAGGATTAGGTATTGTTTGCCTTATAGCAAAGCAGTAGCTCCTTTTTTTGCATTTATCTTTCAACACAGCAATGCAGTCTTTGAATATGCAGCACAAAAGGGAGTCACAAGTCCAGGTAAGACGTAAAGAAAGTTAAATTTGAGGAACAGAAATAAAACAATGTTTTTCTGCTGTTTCAGACTGTGCAGCTGAGAAGTAAGCTGGTATGGAAACCATTGACCTCAAACATTATTGGTGGAGTCCAGCTATGTTTATGCTGGCAGAAATGAGACAAGTCTTGCTGATTGGAGTAAGGTAGGCACATCTTTTTTCCACAGAAATAGGTAGCTTACATAAACTGGTTGAGTCTTTTACAGTACCTTTTTAAAACAACGCCCCCAAAACCTGGCAACTTAGTTTGTGCTCTGTTGGACTCCACTGAAGAGGGATGAGGATTCAAAATCTAAAGTAAATATGATTAATTCCCTCGGGATTAAAACCAAACCCAAACAACTATTAAAAATAGCCCTAGGACTTGGTGAGTTTATGTAATGTTAATAGACCAATTTTGTCTTTTTTCCCTTTTTAAAGGGTAAAAACGAAGCAGGGCAAACCACCAACTTGTATACTCATGTGGTTACTTGGGAGAGAGCACAAATCATAACAGACATTATTTACACATCATTTTCTTGATGTAAATGTCTTGTATTCATCTAACAGGGGGAGATATGTGAAAATTTCAGCTACTTTAGGGCCTAGACCTGAAAGCCTTTTAAGGATCACTGAAGTCACAATGAAGACTGTAAGCATTTCTAGGAGGCACATAATAGAACTGATATCTCCATAAAAAAGTAAAACCAAACCAGATAAAAAAATCCCACCCCAAAATTTTCAGCCTGCTTTTTTTTCTGTTTGGTATGCATCATTTCCATGGAGACCATGACTATTTTATCCCCCAAAGATAATCTTGTCAATGCACACTATGTTCATGCCAGTGGAAATGCTTCAAATAAATGGACAACCTGGGTAGTAATTCTTGATTTGCTTAGCAGCTTCATTTGCCCTTGAAATACTGATCACAGGGCCTGAGAAAGGTGTGGTTTCTGCAGCTTTTAAGATTACAATTCCTGTCAATACAAAATGTTCTTTTTGAAACATCAATGCATTTTGATGTAATACTCACTCATTTGTCTTCTGCGAAAACTGTCTGAAGTTGTTAACACTGCATAATTCATTTGAGTCATTTGAATTGAACCTAGAGGATATTGAGTCAAGCCCTTTTCTCACACACTTCTGTTTGACAACAGCAGTGTAGAACAAAAGGAGGGATAGAGAGATGAACCTGGAATTAATTTGGAAACTATATGTTTATGTCTAAGACCTTCTAACTCAAACTGATTCATTGCATCAACTTCTAGGTTCATTCGTACTGTTGAGATTTTTGGATAACTTTTGCACTGACTGATGTTTGCATGTGCTTAGGTAATGTTGAATTTGCAACAATAAAAATAGTGATATGAAACGTTTGGAAAAGTCTGAAAGATTATTTTCCCCTATATTCTGAAAACTATATTTTTTCTAAAATCTCAACTTTAAAAGTTTTGATTAAAAATCATGCTCCTGAAGAAGTATTTCAGGGTATACTGCACAGGGACAATATTTAATCTTAGAGATATGACATAAGTGTTCAGATCCAGATTTCACCAGGAGGAAATCTTTGTTTTCTTTTCCCATTTCTACTAAGCTATCTCATTGCTTTGGTCTTATCCTCAGCACGTGCCTGTACACATAACTGTATCAAAGTCGCTGGAGCTTTGACTTTCCTTGAGAAGTTGAAGTCATCTGTGCATTTCAAAATATCTGACAGGTGCTTGTTGCAAAGTCAGTGTATGGCAAGGCAATTAATCTTTCGATACCTCTTCATCCCTCTGTAAAATGTCATGCACATTTCCCAGGGTGTTATGAAACTCATTAGGTGTTTATTAAGCATTCTGAGGATCTCTTATGGAAGGAATGTAGATGATATATAGCATGGTGCACAAGTATGAGATCTTCAAGATACTTACAAGACACACGGAAAAACACTTTTTACAAGGGCTTTTAGTAAAAGGAGAAGGGGCAATGATTTTAGGGAGGAAGGGTAGAACTAGATTCAATATAAGGAAGAAAATTTTAATTGTGAGAATGGCAAAACACTGAAACAGATTGTCCAGAGAAGTTGTGGATGCCCTGTTCCTGAAGTGTTCATGACCACATCAGACAGAGCTTTGAGTAACGGGGTCTGGTGGAAGCTGTTGGAAGGGGGTTGGACTAGAGGGCTTTTGAAGGTCCTTTCCAACTCAAGCCAATCCCTCACTCTGATTTAGTCCTAGGCATCATTCTCCCAAACCAAGATCATGCATATCTAAGCAACTGAATTGCTGACCACCATCACTGGTTAGACATGAAGCCACAATGACATCAAAGATTTTGTTTTTTTTAATTGTACAGTGAGTGAGGAGGATGGGGACACTAGTGACACTAAAGAGGCAGACACTAGTGCAGCTCTGTCCTTCCTGCCTGCTTGCTCCTGCTCAGTGCAACAAGCTGTAAGGATTTTATTCTGTTTCTAGAAAACTTTGTTTTGCCAAGGCAACTGCTTCCATCATAAAAGCTTATGTTAAATACTCTGTGCCTGCATTAATTCAGCAGTCTTTTGGCTCAGTTTAGGGCTTTTCCCCAGCTGTACTTTGCAATTCTGTTTCACAACCTGAAATTGCCTCACCATTACCACAGTTATTTCATCTGATGTGACATTTCTTGTACTCAGAGGACCTGAGAAAGCCACATGTACCTTTGAAAGACAGGAAGCAAGAAAATGATATAATATGCTGCTTGTTATAATATCAGTTGTCAAATGGGTTGAAAATGACATATATGGTAGCCTTAGATTACTTTTTCCTTTTTTTCTTGTCCACTTGCCTTGTGAGAAAGAAAAAAACCTGTTCCTGGGTTAATCTGTGAATTACAAGAATTTTTATAGTTTAGCTTTGAGGTGTCACATACCTTTTCCATATTTAAGATATGTATTGCACAGAACCTAAGCCAGGTTTGCGTTCTTCAAATTCCGAAGTAAACCAGCCCTATTTTTTCTCTCTCCTAGAATACTTCACCTGCCATTTTCTATGTCAGGAGGTTGGTTAATTTTATTCTTCCCTGGGGTATCTTGCTAATACACTTGTCTGTATGTGGCTATTTCAGTCCCAAACCCTACACCTGCTTCTCAGAACCAGATTGTGTTGCTTTAGTGTGTGCTCAATTTGCCAATTATTTATTTCCCAGATACTAGTAGAACATCTGTCAGGTCACTGAATGTGATGCAAGTTTTGAATAACTGAGTTTCATACCTTCTGCTGAAATCCTAATGCAGCTGTGGATTTCACATGTGTAATCATAGCCTTCAAGTTTGTCAGCCCAAAGTGGGGTGGTAGAATGTCATGTGGGTGGGAACTAGCTTTAAAAAATCTTGAATTTTTGTACCTTTTAAAAAATTAATATCAATATTTAAAATAAATAGTAAAAGATGTTTTCTGTTTAGATGGCAAAATAATTATACTGATTTAATGAAAATGTGTATACTTTGAAGTTTCTCTGTAACTGTTTGAATGTTCAGATGTTTTGTGTTAAGAAAATTAATATGTTATCTGACAGTTCTGTGAATGAAAACCAGAATAAATTGTTCCATTAGGTAGCTTTTAGTTAAAAAAAAAATATTTGAAACACTGAGGGAAATTTCAGTGATAAGAAAGAAAATCACTCTCTTCAAGAACCTTAAACTTCTCTTTTGGGTAAGTCCTATAAGGGTATTGCCTCTTTTGATAATATGCTGAATTGTTCTATTCAGTTGATCGTTTTGTGCTGAATATAACAAGATAGTCTGGTAAGACAGAGTCACTGCCTTCAGAAATTGATATTAGTTTGGCTGTAAGTTCATCACACAACTCCAGGTGCAGAACTGCCTGTTCTGTGTGCACCTGCTGGCTGGGACCTCTCCTTGAACAGTGTAACTTGCTTGTTCCTTACAAAAAGCCACTAAAGAAGAATCACTTCTCTTACATTGAATATCCTTGTACATCAGGACACAATGCCAGGGCACAGAAATTTCCAGCTCAGGTCTTTCTTTCACCCAAATAAACTTGTCTTTCTGCCTGCTGCCTGATCAGTATCTCCTACTCAGTTTGCCCTTTTCTGCATATGTGCTTTAATATCTTTGCAACGGCAGATGAGTCTCTTCAGTGATCTATTGAGATATCAAAGTGTGCTTTCTTATAATAAATATCAATAAGTTCGTGTCTGAGGAACACTTCCAGTGGAAGAAATTGTGAGACTGTCAAGAAATACTTAATGATACATTTGAATCACCAACCACTGATTTTTTTTTTAAACTCAACACTGCTATGTAGCCTGCTTTGGTCCAGCCTTCTTGCTACCTCTTTCCTTTCAGCGCTAATCACCATTACCTCATATTTTCCTAGCAATTTCCAGATTTTGCCTTCTTTGTAACTGTGAGATTCTTTTCATGGGCAAAGCTAGACTTACACTCTATGACCTTTTCTTCCACTACAGTTTGCCCTTCAAATGCCAAAAACCCTTGCCACAGTCTAGTTCTAACCCTGCAGGACAGGGCTATAAGAGTTACTGCTGTTACTTGGTCAGTCCACAAGTGTTATGTGGACTTAGAAACTTTTCCCTGTGCATATCCAGTGTGTACACATCTTAGAAACTTTTCCCTGTGCACATCCAGTGTGGATGTGTAGAAGGGCAGAGTGTGTGTAGCTGGTTCCAGGACATGTCTCATGGTGTGCTGGAGACTTAGCAATGAAAACTTTCATGTTGCTGAGAAAAATGTGACTTCTGTGACCAGGACTTTGCTGGCTTCACTTCAGCACTCAGTGTAAAAGGCCACTGTCTTTTACTTCAGCCCTTCTTTTCAGGGCTTGCTTGGAAGCATGCAAATGCACCTGCTTGCTTCAGTTGTGGCACTAGGGAAAAAACACCTGATTAATGGATCCTGGAGGCAAAGGCTGAAAGTAGGAAAGCACGTGGCTGGCATATGCAACACTTTGTCAGTTTTGACAAAAATGTTTAGAGTAAATAGAGGGGACTGCAATAATCTGCTAAGGTACTCCAGGCTATGCATTGACTGAGAGGGGCTGCTGAGTACCTAAAGGCAAAGTGCTTTTGGGGACCTATTTCCATAGTGGGCTACTGTGATAAAAGCTGGGAAAATCCCACCTTCTGGAACATCCACAGGTGAATGGATTTCTTCAAGCTGTAACCTAAATTGAACTCAGCTTTAGGACTACTCTTAGATTATTTGAGATAAATTTAATCCATATTCAAGCTTTGTATGGCCTTGACTCGAATGTCTCCTTACAACATTGATTAGTGCATGAGCTGGAGAGTGGAGTGGGAAGAAGGCTCCTGAATCTCTGCTAATAAAATAAAACATTGGACCTGTTCCTGTGGGTGAATTAATTTTTCCTACTCTCTCCAACAAACTGTTTTTAATCTAATAAGTTTCCTTCTGTCATTCACACTTCTTCTGAGTCACAGCATTACAGGCAAGTTATTTAAAAATTAAAAAAACACCACCATGCTGTGGAACGTAATGTGAATCTTTGAAATTTTGTTGGGCATTTTAATTTCAAGATTAATCCTAGCAATCAAGCAGATGAGGACAGTTGATCATAGGTAGTGCAAAATGAGCCATTTCTGGGTGCTGGTGAAACCTGGGAATGTATTAATCCTGTGGGGCTTTTCATTTATATGTATAAGTTGTTGAATTCAAGTAAAAATGTAGAGGGTGGAAATATTTGTCTCAGCTATCCACCAATGCCTATTTGATCAAGGTATTCAGGAGAATCTTTCTTTATAAAGACCAACTTATTTCCTTGTTATATGTACATCCAATATCTTCAAAAAGAGGCTCTATTCCAGGCAGTATATTTTCTTAAGTGTAGTTTGGGTGTTTTTTGAATGAAAGCTGTGTTGCTCATATGCTGAGCTGAGGAAAGAGTTCCTTCTTATAGCTGCAAAAACCCCCACCTCACAGAGCTACACTGAAATAACCAAGCCTACCTAGGCCCCAGACAGTTGTATGTGCCTGCGCTTCAAATATCCTCATACCCTCTTTGGAAAGTGGACTTGTTTAAAATGTTGTCAAAGTTTTGATTTTCACTGGTCTTCCAGGAGCTGTGTTGTAGCCCAAAAGACTATTTTTGACATTTGATTTCTGGATTCCAAACTTTGTTTGCATTTTTTGAGAAAACTGCTTGGTTTGCTACAGGAAGGGCCAGAACCAGCAAAGGTAAAGTTTAGGGTGCTGAAGCAGGAGCAGCCCCAAGTGAGGCTGAGCTCAGGTGCCCAAACTCATTAGCAGAGAAGATGGGACACACAAGGTCCTGAGTGCCCTCTGGAATGAAAGCCATCCCAGGTCGCCATGGTACCTTACCTTGATTACAGGTCTGTGGAGAGTGATGTGAGTCTGAGTCATACCTCAACACACCACACCTCTGCTGACTTGGAACACCTGCCTGAAAAGCCCTCCTGATAACTTGCAGCTAATTTCCCCTTCACAAACTCCTCCTCTTCAGTAAGTCAGTGGAAAGAGTCCTTTCTCATAAAATGTGCTCAGAAGGTAGAGCCATCCTTAGTAAAATGTGCTTGATGGCAAGAAGAACTAATCCTGTTAGTATACAGTAGTACCAATCTGAGTATGTTTTATTGGATTAAACTGTCAGAGATACGGGCACAGAAATGTTGAGCCTTAATTAGATTTAGGTATGGCTGAGCACTGAGCTGATTTGTTTTGGGGCTATTCTTTCACATCTGTGCAGAGCTAAAACTTTAAAGATTCTAAGAAACTTCAACACTAGCTAAGCAGGTCTCTTCAGAACTGTGGTGTTGGAGGAAGTTCCTGAAACATTTTTGGTTGCTTCTCAAACAAAATCCAAATTAATTTCTCAAAATTTTTTTCTCCTCTGTGGGAAAAACCTATACTTTATTTCTTCTACTTAGTGAGACAAACAGATGCTCTATTTGTGCAAATGTTGGGCAGTTTGTTTTGCTTTGTGTGTTCAGTGTTTCAACAAAAATTATTTGGAAATCAATGTTTCCTAGAGCCCTTTGTTAAATCTTTCAATGCTGTTGTATGCAAGTTATTTTAAAATTTATGCTGCAGTGTCTTCTCTGAAGAGGTAATCTAGAAGAGTCATGATTAAAAAAAAAAAAAAAACCAAACAAAAACCACAACCCAACAAAAGCACACAGGTATTCAGGAAGCATTTCCATATTTTACAGTCATTTTAAGCTTGTCATTCCTATTTTCTTTTCTTTGGGACAATCAAGCCGTGCTAGTAATGCTGCTTTGGAAATGACTTTGCTTTCATGCCAGCTGGTACTGGGGCTTCACCAGTTCTGAGTCTTTCTCTGAAGAAAAAATATGGTGAATGAGGACATGAGCCCAAGTACAGCAAAAGGAAAGGTGAACTAAGGGCAGGCAAAGATTGGAAAGGAATATGGGTTCTATTTTGGTGATGAATTTATAAAAGCTGCCTGTAATTGCTTGCTGTCTTCTTCAACCATTCACACAGATGTCTAGCTCAAGCATTGGCTTCCTGGTTCTCCCATCTCTGCTCCTCCACTTCCTCTTGTACAGTTCATCTTCTGCCAAAACAATTTGTCTTGGTAGTTTCAACTTTCTTTTACATGTGACTGCATTTTCAAGCTAGGTTTACCTAAAAAGACTCAAATCAGCAGCAAAAATGTAACTTAAAGGCTTTGTCTAATATTGTGAGCTGCTGGCAAGGTCCCTGGCCTAAAGTTTTGGAGCACTTTCTCCCTAAAGAAGGGCTATGACCTCTCAGGCATGTTTATGCCATCTAGCTGAGCCAGTCCATGAAACCTCCACTTTCACGCTCCTTCGTCAATTACATGCTTCAAAAACCCAACAACCTTCAGAGGGTTTGCAAGTAAATAATTGACGTGCATTAACCTTTGTAAATCTGCTTTGAAAATTCAATAAAACTGCTGAAATGTTTCTGACACCTTCCAGAGCTCATCACTGTTTGGTAGTGGTGTTGCTATGGTACCTATCAAGTAAAATTATTGATGCCATTAGTGTCTGTCTTTTAAAACTTATTTTATTCCATGGTAAAGACCAGGATCCTGAAAGGACTTTTTGGTAGTAT
This sequence comes from Fringilla coelebs, assembly GCF_963513975.1. Lineage (NCBI taxonomy): Eukaryota > Metazoa > Chordata > Aves > Passeriformes > Fringillidae > Fringilla > Fringilla coelebs. The sequence goes on along the minus strand of NC_140028.1, from coordinate 50,742,336 downwards.
CCAAACAAACTTCCTAAGCATTTCTTAGCATAGAAAATGCAGTAATAGCTAAAGAGGGCATTAGCTCCATTGTGTTTTAACTTCCAAGCAATAGCTGGTGACTTATTTAAGTACACTGGGAGAGAAAGATTTTTACTCTCAGTTGCTGCCATCTGCTCATTGTAAACTCCAAATGAAAGATCCTTTGATGCACAAAATAAATCTCTTCTGCCAGGCATCAGTCAGTGAGGGCTTAGTGCAAATAATTGAATGCAAATAACATAACACATTCCATGATAGTCTCAGATTTGCTTTGCAGATTTGTAGCAGACAATCCTTTTTAAAACCTTGCAATATTTTTTTTACATTAAAATACCTTACAATTCTCTGTTCACCTGTGTGCTTTGTTTTCTTTACTGTCAGTTTAATTATATGACTTTAAAATGAAAAATAAAAGTGGAATTAAAAAATTATGGCAAATTAATGGCCTCAGACTTGGCACCATTACAAGCCATACATCTTATTGAGACTTCCTTTGGTTAGATGTGAGTTTGTTGTGCTGCCATGTTGGTGGGATAAGCATTCGTACAATACTAACTTACACAATTCTATTGTTGCAACAATTTGAATTTGGGAGATGGTTTTTAGGATTAGCATAATTTCCAACTACTGCATAAAATACATTTTTTAGCATTTCTTTAGCATTTCTTAAAAGCTCAGAGAGCCTTTTAAGTGGGGAAAACACTTTGAAACAGTATTTTGAGTTGAATACAATGTCCTTGGCTAGAGAGGAAAAGAGATCTTTCAAGTTGTCATTAAAATATGAGCTTGTCTATTTCTGTGATGAATGAACAGCAAGTATGAGAAGCAAAAGACAAAAACTGAAAGGAACCCCTAATGCTACTGAGATGCTGCAGAGACAGTGCAGAGCTTGCTTCAGCTCAGGCTTTATTCTCTGTCCCAAGAGATCATCATTCTGGCAGTATTTCTTTCCCAACAGCAGGATGAGGAAATGGAACAATTTCTTTCTCCCTGCACTGGCTCAAGGCCATCAGTAAACCTGTATCCTGCTTCCATGAGTGGTAACAAGGGGTGGACAGGGCTAAAAAGGAAGTGCATGTCTGAGACTCCTGGAGGTCAGTGTTGGTCTCTGCATGTGTAAAAAAACTACATCTTTCTAACATCTGCAGTTTTCACAGAATGGTTTGGGTTGGAAGAAGCCTTAAAGGTCCTCTAATTCTGGCCTCCCACCATGGGCAGGGGCACATTCCACTAGACCAACTTGTCAAAGCCCCATCCAACCTTGAAAACTTTTGGAAACAGCGCATCTGTTCTCTGGATAATCAGCTCAGTGGGGAGATAGAATGTAAGAGAATAGAGATAGTGCAGAAGGCAAACTCAGCCCTGAGGAGTTGCAGCTATACTAATTACCAAAGATCAAGAACAGGCTTGCCCTTAATAGGCCACAGGTAGGTCCAACAAGGATGAGTGCTATAAAAGAGTGGGTTAGCTGGTCGAGATGAGAGCTGGAGTTTGTTGGCTGTGCTATGAGGAAGAAGGAAATCAGTGCAGTGAGGGGCTGCCCATGGGAAATCACTGAGAAGGTATGGAACTTTTGGGGTAAGATGATAACACAGCTCCAGTGTCCCACTATTTTCATTATGAATAATTTCTTCCTAATACATAATCTAAAGACACACTTATTCAATGCAAAGCCATTACCCCTTGTCTATTACTATATGTCTGTGTAAAGTTTTGCTCAAATGCAAATTTGCCACAGTTATCTGAAGGTGCTGCACAGAGACCACCATTTCCCTCTGCTGGCAAGGTAGAGGCGCTCTGTGCCCTTGTTCTCTGACAAGCACACTGGGTGCCATTTGGAATTATGGAATCATAGAGTGGTTTGAAAAGGACTTCTAGCTCATTTAGTCCAACCTCCCCACCATGGGCAGGAGTTTCTCCAACTTGAGCACATTGCTCAGAGTCCCATCCAACCTGACCCTGAATGTTTCCCGGCAAGGGACACCTGTCTGGGCAAACTATTCCAGTGTTTCACCACCCTCATTGTAAAACATTTCTTCCTTGTGGTCTAAACCTACCATTTTTTACCTTAAAACTATAACCCCTTGTCCTATTGCTACAGGTCCTTCTTAATTATCTGCAGAGTACCCCCTTTAGATACGGGAAGGTTGCAATAAGGTCTCCCTGGAGCATTTTCTTTACCAGGCTGAACCACCCCAATTTTCTCAGCTTGGCTTCATAGGAGAGGTGTTTCAGCTCCAGCAAGACCATGCCTTTCCTGTGCTGAGATTTCTCTGATCCCATATTAACGATACTCATTTTTCACTATTTTTATGGCCATTTTAGACATATTTATTGGACTAAACTGACCTCCCATCTACTTCAATCAGAATTTTTTTCAAACTCTCTTAGTAAGCCTTAATACTTTTCTTATTTGGGAAGTGGAAATTGCCTTTATTGACTAAAAAGCTCCCAGTCCTAGTGACGTTGAACATTCCACATATTACTGTGGGGTTTTAAAATTATTCTGCTGTGGCTAAACTTCTGCATAGCTGAAAATAGAATTCTACTTCTTTGAAAAATGTCAGAAAAGGAAAACATAGTTGGGGGGGGGGGAGGTAATCCAGCTGCTTAGGTCAGTGATGTGTTAAAAATAGCCTCGGCAAAGACATATTAGTGTATAAGTATTCAGGAATGTATCAAATAAGATAGAGGAAGGTAAAGGGAGAATGCAATGTGTCATATGTCTACACAGTGGATTAGCTGGTTATTCTTGGTGCTTATTGGGGGTTTCCTCAAGAACAGACTTCACACCAAGGTCATGGTGTCGCAGTCATCAGTACAGTAATAAGCCTATTGAGTGCTCTTAAATGATGGGGGGAGGGAAAGGGGGTAAGTGAGCTTTCTTCTTGAAGAAGTGATTTCTTAAACAAAATACCATATAATAGGGAGAACTGATTGAATTTAGCCAACTGTTATGTCACCATAGCAACCATACATGTTAGCTACACACAGAAAATAATCTTTATTTCTCAGGAATTAAAATGCTGTTTGTCTACCTTGGGGAGGGTGGGGGTAGAAGATGTGGCAGATATGCTAGGATCTTGTATTTGAGGGAAGAAATAGTTTTGTTTAAAATATTGTGATAGGTAGAAAAGATATGGATGCTTTGTGCACAGCATTGGCAGATTTTCCTATGTGGTCATATGTTACCTTCAATGCGAGAATCAAAAAAGCAAAACAATTGCACACTGCCTAACCAGGAAAAAAAGTCTTGACAGTTATTATTGTTTATTTGTTAAATTTTAACACTCTGCACTTAGAGGTTATGGACCTAAAAGTGTGATCAGTTAGGTCACACTCTTTCTATTGGCTTACTGTCTTTTCTTTGGTTAGGTCAAAAAGCTACAGCTAAACTATTCTTTTAATGATGTGGTATATAAATGGAATAAAAATTTTGCTGATATTTAAAACACGTCAACTTCTGCAGTGGGTTGTATTAACAGTCAAAAAAAGACCCAGTAGGTTAATCCAATGCAAATGTCTTACCCCATTTGATGCCTTCTGTTGAGGAAACTGCCCCAAAATCTGGGTAATAATAAACTGTTGGCCTGGGATCAGTGTTTCACGTGTCCATTATTGTCTATTTTTGTATGACAAGTGTTTCTAACTGATGGCAGCTAACTGTGGTTTCTTACAGTATTTTAATGTTTTATCAGGCAGGTAAAATTATTTCTTTGCTAACAAGAACCCCTCTTAATCAGCTGTACTTGGCTTATAGCGAGCAAACTCTTATCAATTACTTTTGGAAAGAAGAAGGAATCCTTTACAGCTAAGAGGTACATTGTATGTGGGCTGTACTGCATTCAGAGAGGAGAAATGCTCCTTTTTTTTCTCCTCTAAGCAGGTTGTCACTGGGCATTCTAAGCAACATTTATGAAGAACAAAGTGAGAGAATAACTCTATAGTGGAGACAAGGAAAAGGCTGTTCAGAAAAGTAGAGTGGTGCTTTCAGGGCTCCTGCAGGCTCCCCTGGGGATGCACAAACTTTCTGCTAGCACTGAGCTAAACAGAGCAGTGCTGGGGTCAGGGAGAAAACAGGGCTCTGCTGCTGCACTGCTAAACATTTTGCTAATGAGTTTTGCCTCACAGGAACGTCACAACTGCTGCTGTCCTTCTGCACCAAGTTTGGTGGGAGTGGAGGTACAGAGGGAGTATGCTGTGTGCTGCGTGGCACCCAGCATACCTAATGCCCGTGTGACCATGGGCACCGTGCTAGCCAGAGAGGCAAAGACAGCTTTGGAATGACAAGTGCTCTGTCCTTTTGGGAAATGGATCGTGATACAGAGAGCTAGGGGTCCCAAGTCCATGCATGTCCGTAAATTTCTCTTTCCTTTACCATCTTCATTAATAAAATATTAATACTAATAACAGGCCTCATCAGTGGGTCACAGAGAAAAAGTAATGTCTGAAGCTTTGTATCTTCTTTCAGACTGTTTCCCCTGTCACTGAATGATGGATTAGCTGCTAAATGCTGTCAGTGCTACCTAGCAGTGAACTGATGATACCACTTTCCCACAATTAATTCAAGTGTTGAAGCGAGGCTGACCTGGCTAATTAACATGAAATAGCATTCAAATTACCACGAGTATATTATCTGCCTCTTTATTGCTTTTAATTTGCTGACAGCAAAATCACTGAAAACAGAGATCTTGGAGAGATAGTTTAAAGTGCCCTATTACTCTGGAGAAGTGAGTTTCAGTGGGGCTGCCTTTGGCCAGCTGCAGCTCTCGTAGCTGTACTGAATTGAAGCTGGCCTATTTTAGCTCCCCTTCAGGAGCATTTTTGCTTCCCTGAAGGTCTGACGTCAAGTGTTATTAATAGCTAAATTGCCTAGCATCTTATAAAGGCTGTATATTTCCATGGAGTTCATTCTTTTGGTACTGGTTTTCCACATAGGGGGCTTATAGGGTAGGGCTTGGGGATGAGGCTATGGAGAAAATAATGGATGAGGCAGCAGGGGAACAAACTGGAGAAATACAGCCCCTACTTTCACAACATTTGTGGCCATTCACTGGTAATGCATAACAATCTTTTTTCTTTTTTTTTAACTCAGCTTTGAATATTGTAGTATCTGTGCTGATGCTAGAGATGATGGCTCCCATTGTTTTGAACATCTGGAGATATGCACAGGGATGAACACAGCTTCCCCTCCTCCATTATCCATGCACATGTACCCTTAACTCCATAGAGCTAATCACCATGATGTGCAAACCTGTGCAATGCCTGTGCAAACCATGGTACTCAGAAGATGATTTTGTGCTGACTGTTTAAATGTTAGTCATTGAAGGTAGCACACCTGCACCCATGAAACAAGGTGAGAGACAACCTGTGAGCAAATTCTCATGTGTGATTTCTTGCTCTCATCCATTTGTGTGGAATTTTGCTGTGAATTTCTGGTAATTTTATTGTCAATTAAAAAAAACACAGAGAAGATATTATAATTTAATAAATGCTTTTCACAAAATATGCAAAGCAATAAGAAATTTTAGCAAGACATGCAAAGTTCCTGAATGAAAAGAAGCAGCTGTTTTGAAGAAGATGGGGAGCTGGATTGCTTTTGATTGTAGTTTTTCCATTACATCCCTAAAATCTTCCAGCTGCTTTCCAAATAGCACCAAAATGATCAATCCACTTAATTGCTAACTGCCTATAAATTGCTAATGTTTAACTGGATCAACAGTTTTCCATTTGCTGTTTGTTTCCACAGCATACCAAACACTATGTGATACCAAACTCTACAGACCATCAAAATAGAGAAAGCACCAGTGAGAGAAAACCCTGTAATACACAAACAATTGTTCTATGGTGCAGTGTTTTCTATTTGTTTTATGTCATCCCTGGAAAAAAAACAACCTCCTGCTCTCGTTGGTTTTCCACCTGTCCCTCATTCATTGCTAACCCATAGTAGTAGAGATTTTTCCCTGCTGAATCTTTTCCTGTGGGTGCATAAAAACCCCAAATCTGGGGGTTTTTTGCTTCTTTCCTTGATTTCCCTTACTTCAGATAAAACATGTTATTATGCAAGAGTTGCTTTCATCTACAGTTAGTTTCAATACTATTTTAGGCCGGTATTAATATATTACATTGCGCTAACACATGAATATTGAATTTTCTAGAATTTTTGTATTGCCACACAATTGATTTGATACCTTTCCTTATTCAAGAGAGATATTTTAAGCTGGTATTAATTTGTTTGATGTTTGAATTATGTTTTTTTTCCTTTTGCTCCTTTTTAACATTCATTAAGGAGAATGATAAAGATGCCCAGAAGGACAGGTTTTGTTTTTTAGGTTTTTTTGATTCTTATTTTGTCTGGATTAATCACTACATGAATAAGGGTGATTTGCTTGCTCAGTGTCAGGCCTTGAATAATGAAATTGTCTTGAAAAGTGTTTCCTTTTAAAAGACAATGGCTTTTGCAATAGCAGCAGAAAGGCCTATCCTGAACAGTAAAGAGTGTTTAGGTCTTCAGCACTACAATGGTGACCACAGCAATCAATAATCAGCACATCTCAGCTCCAAAGTTGGGTCTTTCAAAGCTGGCTGCTGATCAGTCCCTTTGAGACACCTGCACGTCCCTGCCAGGTGACAGTGGCTGTGTGAGCTGCCTGCAGGAGACTCTCAGGCACAGGCTTTCTGTTCTCCATGTGTTTCCCTTAGAGCAAACACTTGTAAATGGCTTTAACTGCTCTGTAATCTGTTTCCCCAAACCTTTTCTTCATGACCTTACACTTAACTTGTCCTCCCATTTTGATTTTCAACAAGGTATGTGGTGGCAGCATGTGAATGTTGTTTTATTGGTATCTGTTGCAGCCACCACTAAATGCCTACAAGGCACATCATCATTAAGGAAGCAAGAGGCACTGCTCCTGGTATGCTCTTTTGAACAGTCCCCGTTGGGAGGTATGACCAGCAGCACATTTCCAAGTGCTGCTCTGCCATAACCAATGCAAAGCTATCTCATATTGTGGTGCTTGTGGTAGTCCTAAAAGCCTTGCATATAAAGGTTAAGGGAGTTGAGGTTGCTCAGCCTGGAAAAGAGAAGGCTTCAGGGTTGTCTAGTTGCAGCCTTCCAGTACCTGAAGGGGGCCTACAAGAAAGATGGAGAGAGACTTTTTGCAAGGGTGCGTAGTGATAAGACAAGATGGAATGACTTCAAACAAAGAGTAGGCTTTGGTTAGATGTTAGGAAAAAAAAATCATTACTCTCAGGGAAGTGAGGCACTGGAGCAAGTTGCCCAGAGAAGCTGTGGATGCCTCATCCCTGGAAATGTTCAAGGCTAGCTTGGATGGAGATCTCAGCAATCTGATCTGGTGAAAGCTGTCCTTGACTGCGGCAGGGGTGTTGGAACTGGATGATCTTTAAGATCCCTTCCAACCCAAACCATTCCATGATTTATAAAACTCACAAACAGCCAGTTAGCAAATGCATGGCAAAACTTTCCTGTTTGTTGCAAGGGCTGCCCACCCTTTGCCTGCTTCTGTGTGCAGTGGGCTTTGACAGTGTGCTGGGCAGCCCCCCCGGGCTTCCTCATGGGTCTGCCCAAAAAAGTGTTGGATTTGGGGGCCAGGGATGGTCCACAGTCTTGGCACCTACCATCACCCCTGCAGTGAGAAGCATCCCTGGGGAGGGTTCCTCTAGCCTGCAACACAGCTGTCTGGCACAAATAGAGCATCTCATCCTGGCTCTTATCTCAAGTGCCTTCAAACAGTACTTAGCATGCCTGCTGTGCTCCCTATTTCACAATAGGCTGGTTTCACTAGTCTGCAAGTGCATTGCAGCTGATCTCAGGCAGGCTTTACTGTGGGTGGTGAGAAACAACCACCTGTGATGGTTCTTGTTTATTTCAGGAGAACCCACCTTTCCTGGAAAGATGTCTCCTCTCCCACCACCAAACAACTCCCTGAGACCTTGCGCCAGCTGCACCAGTTTGCAAATAACCTGCTGCACTGGTTAAAGAGAGGTGTGCATCTTGCTTGACCCCTTCCTAAGCAACCCCAACCTGTATTAAAAAAAAATAGTTTGGTGGAATTATATCTTTCATATTCACAGAGATCAGGCAGTGACATGAGAGCCATTTTTGGGCAGCAGTCAGGGAGAGCCACAGGATTTCTGACCTGTACAAGAGCATTTTTTGTAAAATGTTAAATTTCTAAGTATTTTTCTCTGCATGTCATATTTCTCCACCCACTCTCCCTTGCTTAGAGGTGTTTAAAAATGTTTGGAATGGAAACACATGAAAAATATTTAATCACAGCAACAGCCTTGTATAGAGTGTTCTGTTTAGCAAAAAGTCTGTGTAATCTGCATGTCAGCAACCACTTGGAGACATTACACGTGCTGTTATCTCTAATCACTCAAGGATGTTTTATGCTCTGGGAACAATGACAGCCTTTCCTGGACCAGTACAACATTGTTCTTGCCACTGACACCATCTCTTGGAGTAGCAAGAGAAACATTGCCGTGCTTGATGCTGTGATCTGGTGGATGTTGGTTTTAATGGCAATCAGCACGCAGCTGTTTTCACAATTGTTTAAAAATCATATTCAGAGTGTCTGGAAAAACTGGAGCAGGAATCAGTGTGATCCAATTTAGAATGCATAGCAACATTGGTGTACTAATTATAATTTTGCCACAAGCAATTGTCACAGTCATAAAACTGCCAGTTTTTGGTGGTGGGCAGCTTTCTATTTCACAGGCATCTGGTAGAATCAGCAGAGGACGATTAGCTTGCCAGACTGCCGGCTGTGCGCAAGAACAAAAAAACTCAATGTTGAGGTAGGCTGGAGAAACCAGTGAATTTTGCAGCAGAGATGGTGGGCTAAAGCACTGAAAAATGGAATATCGTGTGGCATTTAACAAATAGGGCTGTGAATGCGTCATGTCGATTCTTACAAAGCTTTGTGTTGCTCTCAAGCTATTCTGCACCCTTCAGAACACAAATAGTTCTGATATTTTTATACCTAAAAATACCTGAGGTGCTTGTGCATCAGGGAGGTAAGCTAGATTTGCCATCAGTTTCAAGTATCAGAGAACACACATTCTCTGTTGCATTCTTTTAGGTCAAGACTGAGGGCCAATACATAACTTCCATTTTCCTTCATCCCAAAGATGGAGATACACCTCTCATAAGTCAAGCACTTACCCAGCTGGACATTTTTCAATGACATTTTCCAATGACACGGACTGGCACTGAGAAAATTCCATTTTGAAGCAGGCACAATGTGAGAGCATCATTCTTACATTGCAGAACTTTCCAGCCCAATTTCGGGATTTCATTTCAATAATACGGCAAATTTTATTTCAACGTTTTATGTAAACATGGAAAGGAAAAATACTTTGTCTGAGCCTTTCATAGAGTATCAAAGGATTTAAATTTGCAAAGGATAATTGTGGTTTTTTTCCTTGGACATGGAGCACAATTCTATTGCAAAATCTCTACATATACCAGTCAGATGTTGCCATCAGGTGCAGAAGGGCAAAGCCCTCTCTTTCCCCCTCACTGCTGCTGCCTGAACAGCCATGGGAAGCCTCTCTGGAAGGCAGCAGGTCTGTTTTCATCTCATTATTTACCTGTGCAACAGACTGATTCTGCCTCTTGGATAGGGAGGCAAACCTGGAGTGTGCCAAACGCCTTCTTTTCCCTAGATGTATGATGGTTGTTTCTGTATTATAATAAATGAACTGTCACAAAATTTTCACATTTTACATGAAGAAGTTCCAATTGATTTTAGGAGATAAAAATTGTGTGGAGAAAGGAGTGTTTTATCCAACTGTGTACTCCTTGTTTCATCTTCACCTTGTGAAGATTTGATGTTTTAATTCTGTTGCCTATTGCACGCACAGTGTTTATGGAAGGGAATCTTTTCATTTCAGTGACTGAATTGTGAGTGTTGATTGGCTCTCTTTATCAAATGGGTCAAACACTTCCCTCAAAGCAAAACTTTGATTGAATGCGATTTACCTACCTAAACATTCATAAAAGAGAAAGTCTCAACGTATCTCCAGGAAAGAACTTGGTTGTTTCTCTGTCATCCATAGTTCAATGCTTAGCTGAGGTTGGAATAAAGAACAATCAGCTAAATGAGAAAATTATTATAGGGCAGGCTAGGCATGCTCTTTTCTCAGAGAGAAAATTAAAATCGTAGCACAGGTTTCTGATATCTTTTTTTCACTATTATGCTTGGTTACATGTTCAAGCTAGCAGAGATAGTAATTGTAAAATTATAATCTAAGAAATAATAGTATCTGTAAAAGCATAACTTAGCTGGAACTTCATCTTTGCTGCTTTCTCTAGGGTCAGAGGTCCATGCAACTGTGTTTGTAGGTCCTTCACAGAGCTCTTCTAAATATAACATAGCTTTCCTCAGTTTTAAGTGCACTAAAACTTTATCTACTCTTTAATTTACAATAGTAAGCTAAATTGGAGATTCACAGCAAGGTCAATGATGAGATGACTGACAGTAGGAGGACTTTAGTTTGTGTTGTTTGGCATGATAATGAGATTTTTAAATCTCCAGGGACTGAAATGCTGCTTCTTTGCTTTCATCTGCTAGTGAACATGATTTTGTTGTATAAAATAGTGGCTATGAATAAAGAGGCTGACAAAAGGACTCATGAAACAGCTAATGTGAAAAAGAATATGTCTTGGAAAATCGCTTTTTTTTAAATATAAAATTATATCACTGGATTACAGTAGATAAATTTCAGCAATATTTGTGTTTGCTACCTATCACGCACTTAAAAATAAGTACCTTCCCAAAACAGCAACTAGATTTGAATATCAGTTAAAAAGTAATTGTCAGACATGGTTAATTACTTTAAATAAAACCAATTGTATTTCTTCTTCTGTGGTTACAGAAGTGAAAATATCTTACCCTTGGGTATTTTAATATTTCATAATGATTTAATATTTTGTTGGTAGCCCAGTTAATATACGTTAAGTCTTCGAACATTGCAAGGAATATTATATATGCCAGAGGAAACATTGGGGCACTCTTCCATCCCTTTCTCCCTTCCCCCATCCCATCTTTTGTGTTCATTCCTAGACAAAAACTAGAGAAGGAACGAGGCTCTCTGTGAATTGCAGCACAGCTACAAAAAAACTCTTGTCCTTTAAACGACCGCTCCGAGTAGCGGACGGAAGTAGGGCTTGCTTTGAGCTAGGAACGGGCAGTGAGAGCAGAAAATAATGACAGAGGGCACAGATACCCTGCTGAAGGCAGCGCTTGTCCTGCCCATATGCCCTCTAACAGTCAACAAATTGTTTCGTGTGGAAAACACTGGCTACTCTTTCTGCATCATTTGCTCAGTGTAAGAGAGAAGATGTAAAGAATAATGTGATGTGGGGGAAGGGAGGAAAGGTCTCTGCAGAGCAGTTTCCAGCATGCTGTCATAGAGGGGAAAGGAAAAATGTTTTGGGAAAGCACAACTGCAGCTGAAAATGCATATTCAGAAAGACTGAATTCTCGCTGTAGGATGCACCTATTTTTCCTCCAGTCTCGCACATCTTTAGTGTATGTTGGCTCCTGCTAATTCCACTTCCACGGGAATATAATAGCCATGTCCTTCTGACACTTGGGTAAAGACTGACCCCAAAACTTTTGATCATGCAGAGTGTGGGAAAAGGAAGAAGGATTTGTAGGGAGAGGCAACACCTTTTCCTTAGACTTACTGATAGAGCTGGAGCAGAGGAAGTATGAGACCTTTTGTCTCAGAGTAACTTTATCAGTTTCTGAAGGAACAGCGCCTGCAATCTTGCCTTATTTGTTTACACCTGCTTTACTTCTTTTCCCTGAAAACCTTAGTGCGACAAGTCTGCTGCTACATATTAAAAAGATTACATAATATAGAGAAATAATATTTTAAAGTCATATTTACCTTGGAATTTCAATTAATGCTCGATTATCATTTATTCCTTATTTATGTCTCTTGCCTCTTGTGGAACCAGCTTGAAAAAGACCATGGTTGCTGAAGAGGTTAAACCCAGCTATGCAGAAAGTCAGCAATGCATCAGGTCCTGTGCATGCCTCAGGACTGGTGTTCTTATATTACCTGATGAAACCACACATTTTTTTGAGATGTCTTTTCTTGACATTTTTTTGAGATTTCTTTACATGTGTGAAGAAATATCTTGTTGCACAATGGTAATCTAATAATGTAATCACAAAAATACTGTGTTAAATAATTTTTAAAAGGTCAACTCAAAGTAAAATTTTCCCCATGGGTCCTCTGTCAGGAACAGTGAGAGAGACTTCAGGTAGAATAAATTTTCAGAACTCTGATCATTACAAGACTTCAGACTTTCTTTGGAGAAAACAGCGATAATGTATTTGCCCTGTGGGAGCATGAAGCAAGAGAAATCCACAGGATTTCTTTTTATTTTGTAAATACTCTTGGAGGAGGCAAATTATGACCTTTTTCAGACATGGAGTCCTCCGTCTTAGCATTTAAATAAGGAAGGTTGGAAACGCTAGAGTCACTAGATTTATATACAAGGACAGCAAAGCTTGTTGTTATCATTCTGAAGTTGTTGATGTTATCTGATATGAGATCACAGGAATTTCAGAAGAGCACTGCCAAACTGAGAGGGTGAGAAAGTTAAGTGTACTGATGCAGGAGAAGTGTATTTGGGACCTCAGGGACTTCCTGAGAAGTTGAATTCTAATCGTTCAGAAAAAAAAAACAAGACACCATCAGAAGAAAATTGAGGATACTGTCATGCACAAAACCTCTCAATAGGAGTGTTGAAAGTATTACATAGAAATTTAAAACATTTTCTCATTTGAAGTGAATTTCTCCAACTGGATTTCTATAACCACTATAAAGGAAAATGCCACTGGGCAACCTTTATTTTGAGCTACTGACTTCCTGGGGAAATGAGGAGTTTATCCATGAAAATTAGAGCATTGAGTTGCTAGGACAAAGAGTTGAGCTGGATTCAATCAAAAGCATACAATCTGGCCATTTATAGGTCTCATCACACCTTTTATAACTTAGTTAACTCATTATATAGAAATTTGAAGTTACACAAAAATAATAGAAGCCATAGAAAGTTTATACCTTTTCTCCTAACAAAAAAACTTTGAAGCATGCACTAAAAGTATTTGGATTAAGTGACCACTAGTCTTCTGTTATTGCTCTGCTGGGACACAATGGGGTGCGTTTGGGGAGGTCCATGGTGTTTCACTTCAATGCTGCCTACATATCTCCGCAGTTTACTGTAGTTTCACATTTCCGAAGTTTACTGCTCTGCTGATTTCATGGATTGAGACGTGAAGGTTAAAAATTTTATAGAGGACATGTTTTTTGTGACACTGTTTCCTATTTTTCAGTGACTTGAGAATAACTGAATGAGGAAATCATTCAGTTATTCAGAAAACAAGGGAAATTATCTTAACTCTGGGTTAAAAAATTGTTGGAGAGGTGTTTAACCATGGACTCCAAGGTCAGAAAGTACCAGGACAAAGAGTTTAGTTGGGTTCAATGAAAAAATACTATGCAGAATTTGGACCTTTGTAGACAAGTGACATCTGCAGAAGACTTCTCAATCCAGGGGCAGATACCTATAAAATACTTAGCATGGGTTTTCTATTTTTTTTCCTTAATTAAGATGCATTGTAAAAATGTTGTTTGGGATTTTGTTTTGGTTTTTTTTTTTATATGTTTGTACTTTACATTGATTTTTTAACTGCATAAGCAAACCCTTCCTTGGTGACATGGTATGTTTCCACATCTTGGGATAAACATGTCATGGATGAAAATACATACAGCAAATTATTTGTTTAGGAGATTTCTTTTTTTTCCTAAATTGACAAGAAACTTGTAACTGGGGAAGAGTCTATTTTCAGTAAAATATTTACAAAACTGCTGTAGCTGATTAATCTAATTTATGAGCAATGGACCATGCCCTGTGGTGGACATGATTATTTCTGCTATTGATCATGGAATTATTATATTTTCTTCTTCTGCATTCACCACAATGTAATTTGGCGGTGGTGTCTAAATAATCTAATATTTCAACCTTTGTCATTGAAAACTTGAAAAATCCAGGAGTTTTGGGGAGTCAGTTTTCTAAAATTTGTAACTCAGCAATTTGTCTTCACTGATTTTTTTTTTTTTTGCAAGCCTTCTACTCTGTGTCTTTTTAAGATGAACCCCTAGAAAATTTCTTTAAAATATACTTTTTTGGTAGTTCTTTTTGTCTCCCAGTCTATCTTCTAATGCTTCTTACCTGTATAATAGATATTTGCTTGACTTGTAAGCACTGTCTTTCTCAAAATCAGCTTCTTGGGGTCTCTTGAGTGAGTGTCTTCTCTACTGGATGGTTCCCTCTCTTCTCTGGAAGAGAAGGATGCAAACTTTGGATGATATTACATAAGTCTTTAGGAGCAAATTTTCAGTGCTGCTTAATGGAGCTGTATAAAATTTTGATAGTGTGCAAAAAAAAGTGATCTTCCCCCGGCACACCCCCATCTGTAGATAAAACCAGAACATTCTTATTTGTTTGTTTTAAAATTATTTGATCAAATTTGAAAATATATTTCAATGCAATGGAGCACTTGCTCTATTTCTCATTCTGCCCTCAACTACTAACTTGTTCATCAAACAGGAATTTCAGATGTCTGAAATACTTGGATTGGGAGATAAGCATAGGCTTAAGATGACTATCTGACCTCTTATGGTCGGAGCTCTGCCTACATTTTTTCCTCCATGGTTGTTTTAAACAGAAACCATTAACTCTAAAATGCATTTCAAAAGGCCATAAATGCCATCAAGGAAATCTGCATTCATCATCTTGCTAGGACACTCCAGAATTCTTAAAAGAATTCTTGAAACACATAAATGAATTATGATATACTCAGCACATGTTGGCATATTTTTTTTCATGTGCTCCCCACCAATTGGCACAGCAATCATAAGCAGACCTCTTGGGCATTGCAGGAGAACAGAGCAGTGGTGACAGCTGAAGCCCTCTGCTGAGGGAAGGCTGCCCGAAGCGCTGTCCCTAAAGCCACATCGCTTATGGTGCCCAGTGCTGCGGTACACGGGATTACCAAGCCTTGCTAAGTTTAAAGTACAGTAATCCTCTTTCATGCAGTAACACGTGTAGGTTCTTTATAACAGCTTAGATGGTAATTAGTGGGGGATTTCGGATTCATTGACTGGATACAAATATAGCATAGGGGAGGGAAATACCTAGGCAGCAGTTCTCAAACTTGGGGTCACTAATTTACGGGGATGGGCATGAGCCAGCAGAATTTTGCAGAGGGGTGAGTGTTACTAGCATTTTGGGATTGCAAACAGAGCTATAGAATCTTTATCAGAAACATACAAAGACTGTCTTGGCTGGTTGAAATTTCTAATTCTGTGTTTTCTCCAGCATTTTATAACCAGAGGTGTAAATCCTTCAAGGCTGACACTCCAGCTGGCTGTGTCAGCAGTTATTGTTCTGCTTTTGAAGTGTTTGGAAAATGTGGTTGCTCAATCAGCCTTATTAGTTTAGGGGGTTTGGATATGCCTTATAAGAACAGGCCTGGGGTGAGGTGAGAAAGAATGAAGTGAATCAACCTTGTTTTACCTGCAGGGATGTTATCATTGTAGTTAAGGCAAAGTGAAAGATCTTACAAATTTTAATATTCAGCAGATCAGTGTAGCCACTGAATGAATTTTACTGTAAATACATTGGCTCTTTATGCTTACAAATTGTCTGTATTTTAACTCTTGGATTGGTAATAAATAGTGAAATATTCCCAGCTAGCAAAGTTGAGCAAAAAGAGATAATTTGCTGGTTTAAGGGAGTAATGAAAATCCTTTAAACTTCTTTTTTAGTACTTGGGAGAAATTTTTATTTAGATAAGAACAAGATTCATACCAGCTCAAAATGCAAACTCAGATACTAGAAATGTAAGCTGAACTTGCATAATTAAGATTTAAAATCCCTTAGTTCAGCTGATAGTTTACATATTGGTCATTGCATGCTTAATTTCTTGTCAGAAGAGCAAGGGACTGGACTATACAGCCCCAGGTGAGAGCTGGTTTTGAAACATTCATTTAAATTAAAAATATAAGCAAACAACAAATGTCAAAATTTATCTGAACTGGAATTTTTATGTTTTTGAACATCAATAAGGGCTTGATTTTAATTCTCATTTTACGTCTAGAGAGCTTATATGTTTGTTTACTGGGCTTTGCCAACTCTTTTTAAACATTTAGTAAATGCTTTAATAAATAATAATTTGTTAAATGTATGAAAATATTCATTCTCTATCACTCCTACAAGATCTTAATCAAGCTACAAAACCCCACCTGTGTTTTAGTTAGTATATTGAATAGTTTACAATTAAAATGAATTCTATTTTTCATGAAAATTTGTATTTTATTTGAACATTGCATAGCTCATCTTGTTAAATCATTGCATGAGCTTCTCCCTTTCTTTTTGTTTCAAAGAACTGAATAAACAATCCTCCTGCTTAAGCTGCTCTTTGATGAACTTTGAAATTTCATGGGGTTTATGACAATATCTTCTCCTGCGCCAATAGTGACTTTCCCGCTTTGAGTAGCATTCCTGAAAAAGTGCACCAAAGAAATATTTCAATTTGAGACTGAAAGCAAAAGGCTGTTGATTAAGCCTATGCAAACACTTGCCTTTGGGTTCATCTGCCAAGATGAAGATATTGTATGTGTGGGCAGAAAAACACACACTGAAACTTCAATTTTCTGGAGGCGAGGGGTCAGCATTCAGGCATTCCTGCAAACGGGGAAGTGCCAGATTTTGACCCATCCCTTCTCAACAGAGATTTGATTGTCAGGGCCGAGGGCTGGGGTTTGGGCTGCGGCTCTGAGTCCAGGTAGCAGCAGTAGCAGGGCAGCAGCTTCTTCTTGTGGAAGAGCTTTTGTGTAAACTTGGCATGATGTCAGCCCCAGGGGTGCAGGTGGACCTGCTCAGGTAGAGGTGAAAGTGACGCCACCTCCCAGTTCTTCACTGCAGAAAGCATGTGAGCAGCTGTTTCTCCTCTCTTTCCTAAGAAAGGCATAAACACTATGCAAGCCACCCACAGAATCATGCAGAAAAGCACATCTCAGGTTGGTCTTTTTTTCATGTTAACTCTATGTCATAGAGCAAATGTGCAACATTAAATACTTTATTTTTCAAGAAAAGAAACAAAATCTGTAGCTCTTTGGTCAAAAGATGCATCTAAGCCTTGTTCTACTTCTACTTTATTATTCAGTTTTCATTTCATTCATACAGTATTATGTATTTTTAAAACCCAATTTTGCAGATAATTTCAAAACACCTGAAGTGGCATTTTTAGGTCAGAAATTAGTTGTGGAATATTTTGACCTACTTCTATAGATGAACCCAGAAATTTGAAGGGAAGATAAATGTTGACTTCAATGAATCTTAGTACTATCTATTTTGGAAGACATCCTTCCTCTTTATCTGAGAATTTTATCAAATCTTTATAGAATATTAATAGGGAAGAAAAGTAAAGAAATAAACTTTCTTTTTTTCTCAAACTGCAGCAGAAAAAGATTTGAGTGCAAAGTGTCACCAGAATGCTGATACCTCTTCTGACCTGTTATGTTACTGTTTTGCTCTTGTGTCTGTGCCCCTACTCACCAGGTACATAGAGCCTGTGACTTCTTTGGGATTTACTTCTTGGGGCCAGAAGGCACACCAATCTGTTGCACTTACAAGACATAATGGTATTATTTCATCCTTGATGGAATTTGTAGCCTTTCTTGTTGAAAATACTTGCTTTACATCCTGACTGCCGTGCTTCTCCTGTGATCACTTTGCTTGCTTTAATCACAATTAGGCACTATTTTTTTCTCACTGCCTTGTTTTCAATTGATTTTCTTAATTAATGCATCCAAGCTAGTAAGCAAATAGAGAGGAACAGAGAAAACTGTGGGGTACTCATTTCTTTTGTTGATGTGCTGTTCTATTGTTTTCAGTTCCATGTAACTGGCTCAGATAATCTTTTTTCTTACTCCGTATGACTCACAGGCTAAACCGAGCAGATGGGGGAGTGATTTCAGACAGTGACCTCATTTCTGCAAATACTACTTCTCAAAAAGAGACAGCAATCAACCTGTGTCTTACAAGAAGAAAAAGGTTGCCTTTTTTTTTCTTTGACTGCATTATAGACATGAACAATTTTGAAAAGATGAAAGGGCAAGGGGGTAAAAATGTGAGCTTCTAGCATTACCAGTGTGTTCTGCTGTTCTGAGCCTTGTCAGATGCAAAGAGCACTGTCAAATCTTTGGGTTCAGTTACCTTGAAATCTTCTCTCACGCTATTCTTTTAGTTCCTCTCAGTGCACAATAGTATTCAAAAGATTATTTTATTCCTGAAACAGTTTTACATTTCAACACATTAAATAGGAGATTGTCTACTCATCTCACTATCTGAAGTTAATCAGGAATTGGTGGGGATGTTCAGGTCATAGACGCCGACACTATTGCTGCAGAAAAATACCCATAATAATGGCTACGAATTGCTATCAAAAAGTACAAGTTTTCAGAAAAAAATAAGTATCTGTGATGAATAATGGTGCTCATTTTTTCCTGTGGTCGTTTTTGCCATGACTAGTCCAAGAGAAAACACAGCCAGATGAAACCTGTAGGGTAGAAATTTCCATAATGCTGGAAACACCTGACAGTTTCCTTTTTCTGTAAATGCTCAGCAGTGCATCTATACTGAGCAATGAGCTGTCTTGAAATCATAGAGGAAAATGAGAATGCAATTTCAGTAGCACCCTGGGTTTGGTATTGATCTTCTCTCTAATAGTATTTGCATCATTAAGTGGACAACTCTCCTGTCTTACTTTGATATTAAGCTGACTGCTAGGAATACCTCCTTAAAACCCACAATATTGTTGTAATTTCTTCAAATTTCAAACTACGTGGGTCAGGTTTTATAAAAGCATCTTCCTTTTCATAAGAGGAATATTAATACACTCAGAAGATATCTTTAGAATGAGGACACTCAGCTTAAGAAAAGAAGTAAATAAATGTTAATTTAAATCAATAATAACTAATATTAAGTTTCAGTATATTAAACAAGTCTTTTGAGTTTTGGAAGGTGTACAACGTCATACATCTAGAGTATCATCAATATGAATAAGCTTTAATGGAAAGGAGCTAATAATTTTAATTTAATTTACTTTCTCTCCATACCATTACTTAAGGATATACGTATTAGTGCATATTATACTTAATTTTCTTAATGAGCAGGTAGTGTGGTAAAACCAGTGATTTGCTGCATTGCAATCACATATATTTTTACAAACATTTTTCAACTCATATTGATTTATTCTTTAGATAAAAAGTTCTTGAAGTTATAAAATAATGGAAAGAATGACATCAGTGACATTAAGTTATCCTGGATTAATCTGTAAGGAGCAATTATCAGGAGGAGTAATTACTATGAGACACTGACAGAAGAGCAGGGTGTTCTGGATTCCAGGTGAAATAATTGCCTGATTCAATAACATGTGAACATGTATTATGTCCTGTGAGCTGACGCTGCTGCTTTTTAAGACAACTTTTGTCATTATTTGTATCTTTATTAGGAGAGGTGATCTCTGCTAGAATTCAGTCATGATGGAGACCTTTTGTGGATATATCTATATCTGCTCAGCTTGGACTTGCTAGTTTTGATGAGAAATTAGCATTCCTTTTGCTTTACCTTTTACTACCACTAAAGGTATTTCTCTGCATTTGATATCTTTGTATTGTTCTCTGTAGGAGGAACTTGTGGGTGGGTAGTGACTCTGACCAAAGCATTCAGAGAGGTGTTTATGCACCGAAAGCCTGTGCACCACTTCCAGCCAGGGCAGGGGGAAGGCACAGACAAGCTGAAGCTGAGAATTCAATGCACTTTCTTAATTTATTTTCTTGAAAAAGACCCCAAACAGCTGACAGGACTGGTGATTTTTGGCTTTTTCCAATGTCCTGTCCTTCAAACACTGTGCACAGCCTGTAAGCCAGTGTCCCAGATCAGAGGAGACCAGTGCCAAGCCCTGCTGTGGGAGACCAGTGCTGCCCAGGGCTGCAGAGCCCTGAACCTGCCAGTCATCCTCAGCACAAGCCAAGGTTTAACTTGTAATGGGGGTGAAGTTTACTGCCCTCATGTTGTTTCCTTTGAGAGGCTTTAATGTAGTTGCCCTTCAGCACAGAAAATGAGAGAACAATCAGGTAACTTTAGCTTCAACATCAAAGGAAACAGAAGGTGATATGAGATACCACATACACCTCAGAGCATGTGTAATATGTTGGGGTTTGTGACCAATAAGGTATTTTTTCTTTTTTTTTTTGCAAGCAATGAACTTCAATTCAAGGTGCACTGGGAAAATTGAGGCGTTAAAAGCACAGTAGCCACAGCTGTATATGAAGTTCTGCAAGTAACTTCAAGAATGTTCATTACACAGATTTTTACATTACTTGATAATTGTTTAAATCTCTTCAAATGGTTGAAAAGTATTTTTATGGTGGGGAAGGATAGAAAGCACTTTTATGGGATAGTTAGGAAAAGCTCCCATTACAGCTGTTATGAAAATACTGTGAAATCAAATTAGAGGAAAGAAAATTGAAAACATGGGGATGAGGGGAATATTAAGAATATCCTTTTCTCACAAACCAGGTAAAATGCTTCATCGACAATCTTCTCTCACAGTGGAACTTGTCGTGATTAGTTTAATTATGCAAAGATTAGTCTTTGCTCCATTTCTAAAAGTCACTGTAATGATCATACTGTCAGATTACAGAAGAGGTACTAAGCATGTTATAAGAAATCAAAACCCTTTTGAAACCCTTTCTAGGAGCTCAGATTAGAAATCTATTATTAAGTGTAATATTATTTTCTGGAAAATGATTGTTTCAGTAAATTACATAGAAATACTACTCATATTCTAAGATGCAGATGCTTCTCCCCTGGATCCCCATTCTGTTTGATGTAAAAAGTGGTTTAAATTTGTAAACAGAGAATGCCATTTTATGACTATCCCAGGGTCAGAACCAGCTCTTATACAAGAACTGTACCCCACAAATGCTTGACTAATACAAAGGCTGTACACAAGACTCTCTCTCTGTTGGCAACATCGTGGGAGAAAGTAGCCAGCTGGGGTCAATGTTTGTAATGTACAAGGAGATTACTCAGCAGCTGAAAGTGTCTTATATATCTGTGAGGATTCACATATCAGACTATCTGCAGTGTTTCACCATGAAGCCCAAGGGTAAGACAGATGAATGTAGAAAATGCTAAGACTGGACCACTGGGAAATGGGAAATGTGCTTGAGTCTCATGCTGTGATGTCTCAGATGTAACAAGCATGGGTATTATGAAAAGGTGGTGAACGGCCACCGACCACTTTACTCACTGACTTCTCAGCTCCAGCAGAAATCTCATCTCCAATGTCTTTCAACTGCTTTTTTCATATACCAAGGGGGCTCTTGATGACTTTATTTGCTAAAAGATAGTTTTGGGCAGCAGTGGCTTTTAAAAACATTTGCTACCTACCGATGGACTGGAATGGCTTTCCAACACATTTGCTGCTTACTGATGAACTAGCTTTGAGGCAGGACATTTATCCTCACTTGCTGCCTTTCTACAAGTTAAAAAATAAATCTTCATAAGGGAACTAAGTGTCTGTTTGTTAATGGAAAACTTAGTGGAGCTGTTGACTGTTTTTTCCTGGTGAGTTTGATTTATGAGGACTCACCTTCGAGCAATAGATTTGACTGTTGTTTATTCACACGCATTCTTCCATTCAAGTACTTGTATTTGTACTATTCAGCGAGTATGCACTTGCTAAATTGTGTGTGCTTGCTTATGCCAATAACAGACTATCAAAGTTTTCCTTTAGAAAGCTCTGGAGGTCAGAGCACAAGGCAGCCTGCTCCCCCCACCTTTTCAGCACTCACTGCCTTGGCCTTTCTTTAAAGGTTTCATTTTGCTGGTTTGGGAAAACCACCTTCCAATATACTGGTTAGAGTTGTGTAAATATATACACATCCATATTGATAACAACCAGACATTCTTTAAGGTTAAGCATTAAAAGTTATCATACAAAACAAAAGGGGTTCCTGTGACAAAAATCACACCAGAGAAAAATTCCATATTATGGTCCACATGGCTTAAAATGAAATGTTAGCTGTAATGAAGGTTGTTGGGTTGTTGGGTTTTTTCCTGATTACTGTAATTTTTCACAGCTATAAGGCACAGATTCACATCACTTTTGACTAGAAAAATAGCCTTGTGTATTGCAATGTCCCTTCCTTGGGACGTAGGAGATTAAAAAGCTCTTTGTGAGTAATAAGTCTCTTTCATGCAATAACATTCGGACTCATAACAGTCTGCATCATAATTAGAGAGCCATTTAGATTCATTGATGGTATGCAATTATGGTTTTCCCCTGTCTGATTTCTCTGACCTGTGCTTTAAATTGAACTTTACAATACACCTCCCACATTAGGCATTATAATTCCCATTGACTGCTGATGTATTTTCCATGGTATTTAGGAGATCTCTTAAGGGAATACTGCAAATCCTGTAAGTCAAAAATAGCACAGTGCAATAAATAGCCATTTTTAATGGCATCCATTATTTCCCCAAGATGTAATGTCTCAGGGGGCCCGAGTCCAACAGAGATTAGACCCAAATCCTTCATAAATCTGCCTCTATTTGTTATGTATCACTCCTTTCCTCACAGGCATTTGAGATTTTCTCACTTAGCACAACAGCTCCGCACAAATACTCCTTCCATTTGGTTTTATCTTGAAGTCCTGGGAGAGTCCTGATTGATGATAGCATGTTCAGGCAGTGGACATTAGTGGGTTGAATTATTTCTGCTAGTGCGTTAGCCTTCAGAGAAGTTTAGGTCAACACTTATCTTTGGCTGTGATAATATTTCTTTTTATTTTAATCAGTTCTTCTGTCCTTGTGTTATTTCTATCAAATCTGAGATTAATGATACAATCTGCTTTTGTGTGCTGTTACTACCTGAGTACACCAAGCAGGAGCTATGACAAATACCGCTCTAAAAGACTCCTGAGCAGTAGCTAAGGCTTGTTAGCCTGGTTACATGGAGTACACATTACATGGGGAATTTTATGAGTCATTTAAGAAAAGATAGTTTTAAACTGCTTGAAAATGTTGGAGATCATTGACGTAATAAAGATATAAAATCCAACTCCATTTTTTATTGTCATCCAAAGAATATATAGCTGCATTATAGCTGAAGTTATATGTCACAAATGTACCAGTGGATACAGAATAGCAGGACAATTCCAGCCATAGCAAGAGAAAAAAATACAGAACTGAGGATATTAACTCCTCATTCTGTGCTGTTCTGTGGCTCATTTACCACCCCATGATACTTAATCACAATGAAATGCCATAAAGATGCACTGAAGAAAGTGAGATTATAACTAGCTCTCAGTAGTTTTTCAAGTAGCTTTTACTAGAAGCAAAACTTCTGCTCTGAAATACTTTTGTACATCCAGTAAAATTCTAAAGTGTCCAATAAAAATTCTGCCATTTTTTCTGGATTCCTCAAAATGTCACTCTGTGCTCACACTAGATCATTTGAATGGGGGTCTACAGTGGCAAAAGGGTGAAAATAACTGATGTGAATGTTTCATCTCCCTGTAATCATCATTTAATGCATAGTCAAAATTGTTTATTAAGTCAGACACCTATCTCTGAACACTGACGTGCAATTCCCTTACACTGTGAGGCCAAAAAAGAGCACAAGAGGAAAACACCAATGAAATGGAGATGGCATGACAGGGGAGAACAACAATTTTTCTGTCCCTTGGAGAAAAAAACTTCTGATTTGAAAGGAGATTTCTCTGCACACAAGGCAAAGAGTTTCTCCAGTTTCAAAAATGGGAAGAGAATTTGTGTATTTATCATGCCTGCACAACCACTACAAGAAGAGATCATGGAACTTACTTAGAAACATAATTTATTTAATCTTTAAGGCAACTGATGATGGATTGGAGAACAAGGATATCAATAGTGCATTCACAGCTGTTTAGAAGGTTGGAAAAGAAGGAATCTTCTTTCTGTATCCATGAGAAATAATAGCAAAATAAATGTGTCAGGGGATCAATTTAAGCTTTTTAAGAGCTGAATTAGTGTTCCAATGGTATTTCTACACTTCAAAGCATTTTGGTCTTATTGACTGTCACTTCACTTCCAGGATTCTCTTTTTCCTATATTTAAACCTTTAGGTAGATGGGTAATTTGACTAATAATAAAGAAAGGTTTAAATTAATGTCTTAAAAGGTTCACTTATATTTAATAAGATAACTTGTTAGATAACATAGATTCCAGAGGACAAACAGATTCTAAAGAATCAAGGTAAAAGTCTTACAAATTTATCAGGTTATGCTTGCATGCATGGAACCAGGTTCTACTTGGTGGTGCCAAGCAGCAGGGAAAGAAGTAGAGGGAAGAATACGATGCACAAGAAGTTCCACCTGGATATGAGGAAGAACTTCTGTACTGTGTAGGTGACTGAGCACTGGAACACATTGCCCAGAGAGACGTGGAGTCTCCTCCACTGGAGATATTCAAGATGTCTGGGCACAATCTTGTGCCATGAGCTCTGGGATGGCCCTGCCTGAGCAGGGATGTTGGACCAGATGACCCACCATGGCACCTTCCAACCTGACCTGTTCTGTGATTCTGAAATTTTCAGTAAGGCAGCATGTGTTTGCAAAACTGGGGTCTTAACAAGTTGCCATGGTCTCAGGAAGGTAAGGAAAACAAATTTCCCTCTGGGAAATTTGAAAAGAGAGTATGTTGTAAGACAACTGTACACAATCTACCTAGATGGAATTTTTTTCCCTTATTTGGTGGAATTGTTCAGTATTAAACCCCACCATTTTGTTTGCTAAGTCCATTGATAGCTTTGAAAAAAATAAAGCAAACTAAATGAATAAGTGTACAAAACATCAAACTTTGAATTATTTACTATATGCAGATAGAAAATCCCCAGGAGGGACTGGAACAGTTGTTGTCTGAAGGTTCAGTTCTCTCAGTTAATAAGAACTTCTGGTGATTTGGTAGATATTTGGAGGAAAATAGATCTGGCAACAAGCCTGAAGATATTTCTTTAGCTTCAGGCTGTGAGGAATGTGGCACATTTATTTGCAAAGGACAGACGGAAAGGGAGACTTTAAATAAAAAAAAAAGAAACAACAAAAAAACCCTCCCAAAATAGATAAACTTATGCTCCATTTTCAAAATCTCTCAGCTTGAAATACAGCGAAGCACATAATGTCCCTGTAGCTACAGCAGGCTTCCTCATAAATACTGGTGACATGCTGAATGCTTAAAGGAAAGGAATGGAAGTCATTAGACTTCTCATTAATGGCCTAGCTCTTGGGTAAGACTCCTAACGATTGCCAGAGCATGAAAAGACACCCTGGCAACTGCTGATCTGCCAAAAGATTTCTTCCTCCCCTGCTATTTCCATTGGATCTTTTATTTAAAAACAGAGAGGAACTTGAAATGTAAGATATGAACCACAATATGAAAGATGCAAGACCTAAGTATATTAAGCAAAAGCCTTGTGAAAGCCGGAGCTTCTTTGCTGATACTGTTCCATTCTCATTCAGTAACACGGTACTTTTTTGGCTAAATTATATGGGAGGCCTACAGAAACTGTAAAGTATGAAAACCAGAATGCTTTAAAAATCGTTTTTATGATCTTTGGTTTCAGTAATTTTTTTTCTGATGTCTGTGACAGATGGTAAAAACTGAGATAACACCACAACTGTGTGAGGCAGAAGTAAATGTAGTTCTAAAATGACTGAAAGTGCTTGCAAAGATTAATTACAGTAGAGGGATATGCATGCCATAGCTGGCACAGTCTCTCTATATCATACGTAAGTATATTTGGTTATATAAGTTCAAAAATAGCTTTTGTGCAGTGACTCAGATGCCTTTTTATTTTTGATATGCATTAACTTTCATGAATTCCTTTGATGTAAACCAAACTCCACATTCTCTGCATCATCATTATGACTTCTTTGGATATTTTGTGGCAAAATGCAAGAGCAAGTATCTGCTGCCCCAGCTGCACTTTGACAAACTGGATCATTCTTTATGTGCCACATCCATGCCACAGCAGAATGATAAAACAGTGCACTGTAACACAAAACAGGGACACCATTCTCCCACCTTCTGCATCAGAAAAACAGGTGGGTTGCCTAGGAGAAGATTGTGGGTAAAAAATATTCTATGTTAATGAAGAGTATGAATTTGTAATAAATCAGATGTTGTAGGATTACTATTTAGGCACATTCTGCCTCCTATATGTAATGTAACTTATTCATTATGAAGGGAGGACTGACACATAAATTTGCGTTTATCATAGAGAAATAGTATTGATATTGGAAGTAATTTTAGGATAGATTTTATGAAAGCAAAAGAAATGAGAAATACTGTTTACTGATTAACAGCTTCTTTGGAAGGAAAACAGCAGCTTTGAAGATACTAGGTAGAGAAACACAAGGAACAGTCTGAAGATGTGAGAGGACATAGTGTCCTTGGGACTAGAGAGGATGTTAACTTTTTAAACTCAGATCCTTTGCTCAATGTTTCTGTATTATATTTTGCACCTGCATGGTCAGCTTTTTCTTCTCTCCTTCTGTCTCTAGGAAATGGGACAGAGGCTGGCTTTATCTAAACTGCAGTGAAACTACTTTGTGGAGATGAAAATGAACTGTTTCTACTTCTCCAGGGCTCCTTTGCCATGTCAACACCATTGCCTAGCTTGGAGAATGTGTGTCTGAGATTTCAGGGCCTCTGCTTTGGGTGAAAAATAGGAAAAGGACGTTGTTCTACTCTAGCAATTGTAGGTCTAAAATCTCATGAGAGAAAAGTGAACTGCTGTCCAAGATCTGGCCTAGTGGAATGGTTTCTTAGCTGTGCAAATATCTGCTGTTGCCCCAGTTTCTGCTCAGCTGGACACTGTTCCGCTGGTCAGTTTCCAATGTAATGTCAGCCCCCTTACAGGGAAGACAGAATTTTTAGTAAGCTGCACCTTTTTTTTTCCTTCTACCATTGTTACTAAGATGTAAGACTTGGAGTCAGTGATATTTTTGGAGTGGGATGAGGAAAAAATAATAAAAATATAGAGGTTATAGAAAGACCACTTTTCAGTCAGTTTCAGTATAATATCTGAATGCTTGTATGTCAAGTTTCTTCTATTCTTCCTACATGTGATGCCCTTTCCACTATTCTTTTTCCTAGAAGAGAAAACATTATTTCTAGCTTGATGTGCGAGAAATCAGCACAATCTCTTTTTCTTCAGTTTGGAAGATTAATTAGTGATTTTGTTGAAACTGGTAAAAATTGGTCAAACTGATCTGCTTCCTACAAAATTCCATCACGTGTTTTAGCGCTAATAGGCTTTATTTACCTCAAAGTTGAAGGCTTCACACTCAGGCCTGCACTCTTGCATGCATTGAAATCTTCTATTTTCTTTGCTTTTATTTGCTTGCAGGTATAGTACATAAAGAAGCAAATATTTCCTCCTTTTGCAGGATGAGGAGTAAAGACCCTTACCTTGGCTATTTAGACATGAAGATAATTTAGCTTAAAGACAGTTGCCAAAAAAAGGATACAGGAGGAAGCACGTCAAACATAACTCCATTTTGTTATTAAAACAAAAGCAATGTTGACTCAGGGAGCAGAGATCTATTTAGTATTCCCCTAGCATGCTGTGCAGGATACATCCAAGGGACAGTTTATCAGGTGCAAGAAATGTTAGCTCCTGCCAGAATCACACAATACTTGAGCCCGAAAGGTACATCCAAAAGCCATGTAGTCCAATCCCCCTGCCCAAAGTAAGGTTATCTAGAGCAGATTGCTCAGGGCCATGTCCACTTTTGTTTTGACTGTCTCCAAAGACAGAAACTCCACATCCTTCCCAGACAACTTGCTCTCCTGTTCAACCACCCTACAATAAAAAAGTGATGTTTTTATTTCTTATTTTTAAACAAAACTTCCTGTAGCTCAGTTTGTGCCATTGACTCTTGTCCTGTCAGTGGGCATCACTGACAAGAGTCTGGGTCTGTCTTCCATAGTCCCCCACTCTGGTACTGATACACATCGACAAGAATGCCCCAAACATTCTCTGCTCTAGGCTGAACAGATTTATCTCTCTCAGCCTCTCCTCATGTCAGATACTTCCATCTCTCACCCACCTTCATAGCCCTTTGCATCGCTCCAATATTTTAATGTCTTTCTTCTACTGCAGAGTCCAGAACTAAGCCTAAATTTGATTCTGTGTCACGTGCACTACGTAGATAACTTCCTAGATTTTGCATTCTTTTAAGTCAACCACACAAGCTTGTGGTTCCTTGCCCATCAGAGTGGGATTTCCTGAGGACCAATCAGCTCTTTCTTCCCCAGTGGGATATTGATATTGCTGACTGGAGTCTGAATCATAACGCAAAGTATATGTGAAGCAAAATGTGCCTTTGACAGTGGCTGTAAAAATGGCAGGTCTTCTGGTCTGGAAGCTGGGAGATAATATAGTGAAAGATTGCTCTGAAAAAAAGAAGAGGGAAAACTGGAAATTGCCTTAAATCATTCCTCATCAGAAGTCAAGCTTAAGAAAAATAAATAGAACAGGGTGGACTAGACAGAGCAGATAATTTTGATATTCCAGATCATTTTACTGAACACTGATGATGGAAGTGAGTCATTTTACTCACTATGACTCAAAGACATTTCAGATAAAATCAAGGTCTGTAATCTCTCTGCCTGGAGTAAATTATATTTGAATGGCAATAAGAAGATAAATGCTATTTATAAAAATGAGTGAAATCAGTTAGTATGCTGATTGGGTAGTAAAAAAAATCAAAGATGGAAATTCATCTCTGCAAATTTAGAAAAAATGTCCTTCAGTTCAGTTTTGTGGAATACTGTGCACCAATAGCATGAGCTATAGATATCATAGGTCTCTTTAACTTCTTGCCTTGTGCCTGCAAGAGACATGTACATGTCTCAAAGATGTGTGTGCTAGCCTGCTGCTGAAGTAGAAAAGCAGTTTTTACATATTTTCCAATGAATGAGTTAAAGAATTCAGCTAAACTCCTTGCACAAGGATGTATCTATTGATTTACATTGCAGAGTGAATTTTCAAGCAGAGTGAAAGAGTGGAATTGTCTTCCCAATAAAGCAAAAAAAGAAAAACAATTGCATGGATCTACAGTATTTTCTCTTACTCCTGTGCTGCTGGTGCTCCTGTGCTCCTCTCCTCTCCTCTCCTCTCCTCTCCTCTCCTCTCCTCTCCTCTCCTCTCCTCTCCTCTCCTCTCCTCTCCTCTCCTCTGATGAGATACAAACACAGCATCTTGGTCCCAAATTCTTTTTCCCTACTAGTACGAAAAGGAAGAAAACTTCCAGTAGGAAAGCATGATGGCATTTTCTTTCTCTCATTTTTCCCACACCCCAATAACCCCAGGGGGCCGTATAATTGTGTTCAAATAACCTTTTATATATGGGAAACACCATTCACGTTCATCAGTTTGGGTTATGCTCCAGAGCAGGTAAATTGGTACAAACCCTCCAATTATGCATATTAAATTAGTAAATTTGCAACTTTGGGGTAGTTAATGGTATATCAATATTTATTCTTGAACATCTGCATCTGAAATGATGATAAAACCCCTAAATTACGTCCAAATAAAAATGCAAACTAAATCAAGCTGTGCTTATCACACAAATGAGGACAATCATCTTTCCAGATTGTGATGAAGATTTTGCATCTAGAAGTAAGCATCCAGGAATCAGATTAAAACTTATGTTACGGGTGTTACATCCATCAAACAAACACTCCTTGTCTCCAGTAATATCTTCCAGGATTTTTTTTCTCCTCCTCTCCCATGTAACTAATCATTTACCTATGTAAATGCTGAAACAATGCTTTTGTCCATTTGCTGTACTTCATTACAGAGTGAAAGGAACTGTGCATGGACAAGTCTCTAAGGATTTTTAGCCAAAAAAAACCCATATACTATGTGTGAGTCACAACCTTTCCTCTGTACAAGGAATACAACTTTTGCTTTTGGAAAAAAATTGTGATACAAGAACTAAACCTTAAAAGCCAACTCTTTAAATCCAGTTTTATCTCATTTGTGTCATTGTTGTTCATTTATCCATACCATCTCATGCTTTGGAAGGTAGTGTGATTTTCTCTTTTGTTTTTTCTTTCTTTCTTTCTTGTTTTTTTAAAACTTTTCTGCATTGATTTGATAGAGGTGCTGTAATAGCATAGTCCTAGAACATACTGGGTCATGACATATTTCATAAAGAGGATTTTGTAGTCCATGTGTAGTTGTTCCAAAAGGATTGCTTCTAGATTAATTATATTGCTCTCCAGCTTAGGTTGAACTGACTCTGTCAGAAAGTAGTAGATTTTGCCTACAGAAATGCATACAGATTTTTTTTTTAAATTTTGAGTGATACAATTTACAAGTTTGCACTCTGGTAATAACCATTCCTTTTCAAGTGAAATAATTCAAATAAAGGTCAGCAGATGTTACAACTTAAGTAGCTGTGAAGTATTAAAGCAGATAAATGCTATACCAACTTTTGACAAAATCCAGTACAAAGTATTCCTTATTTTGATGGAGAGAAATACTGGATAAAAATGTAAATCAGGTTTGATCATTAAAACAGTTCTGGTGTTTTTCACAAGTCTATATTTTTCTGGAGGCTGAATATTGTGTGGTATGTAATAATCATTATCAATGATAATGTTTGGGGGGGTTTTCTGTAATAACCAGAATGACTCGCTGTGTTAAACGCAGGAAAATTATACTGCTTTTACTATAAAGAATAATTTACCACTAGAATCATCATGTACTGCATAAAGTTCTGCTCTGCCAAGACGGCATCACTAAATTTCTGTTCAAATTCCTGGAAAATCTCACAAAAGTCTAGGATGCCTAGTCATTACATAGAGCAGCAGTGAAGTGAGAATGCAATGTCCTAACTGCAGAGGTGCCACATTCTGTTTGACCCTGTAGCTCTGGTCCTGCTCCTGTTGTTCCAAGTATTTTGCATCTGTGTGATCTCTTCATTTCCCAGTTCTGATGGGGAAGGATTAAATTGCTGCCCTCTGAGTACTGTTAGGAGTCTGTGGTGAGAGTTAATAGAAAAGTGAATCAGATTGATGGGCAAGTGCTCTCAACTGAACTGCAGCTAATCTGCTGATTTTCCTTAGCAGAAGTAGGAGAAGAAGCCAAGCCTAGGGCACCAGCATTAAGCCATGTCTGGGCTAGGGCAGGTCCAATCATTCCAATCCCCCCTTTTCAGCATCCCTGCTTTCACAGGAAGGACAGCACCATTGTCCCCTGGGCTACAGAAGCCAGTCTGATGTGGGGGGCAGCCAGAATGGGAGGTTGCCTGACCCACACCTTCCTGAGCTGAGCTGATCTCCTGCAGAGCTGCTCAGAGGGACCCAGAACAGCCCTGATTACATGCTTTGCCCAATATTCCCTTTTTTCCTTTTCACACATAATCAGCCCCAGCTGACTTTACTCTTTTCCTCACTAGCCCTGGGTTTGCTGATTTTATGCCCTATTTGTTAATTCTGGTTTGGTGTGAAGCCCTGTCAAGCCAGGACTCCCATTACTACGCTCCCATGCTATTCACCTGAAGGGAGTTTCTCATACTTGCTTTCACTTAGGTATTTTATCCCATTATTCACCATTGTCTTAATATTTTAGACCACTTTGGGTTTTGCCATCTACTTATCTTTGATTTTGTACAGTGTCCAGCAGACTCACATTTTTTCCTTGGTAGTCTGACCTCAGAGCAGGATTCCTTATCTGCCTTGTATACCTGAACAGAGGGTTCACATTTTGGTTACAAATAGTTACTTAGGTGGAATACCATGGTAAGTATTTAAGCTAATAAAATCTTGTGTCCTATCATGGACACAAGATTTTATTTAAGCTTGTCTGCCTATCCCTCAGTATTGTACTCTGTTGGTGACACTGTGATAGTGACTTCAGACTGGCAGCCTGGGCAGGTGAACAAAATTCTGATCCCAGAACAGAAGAAGGGTTTATGCAAGCCTTATTAGATTAATAGGAACTGAGAGAAATAGTTATTGCTACAGTGGTGAAGGGGTCTGTTGAATTTCAGGAATTTTATGAACCCAGGATGGTGTGAGCTTATCTTCCTTCCAGCTCTTTCTGCCTCCTTTAGGGACGCAACCTGAATGCTGGAATTGCAGCAGTGAATCAAACCAAAGACTGACTCAGTTCATCCCTTTGTGTATCTGAAAGTTTCAAAATAAAAGGTATTTCAGATAAATCTTCTGAATGAGATAAACATGCCCAAGTGTCTTAAAATCGCTTTAAACCTTGCGTATGAAGGTCTATTTCCAGCCTATGGATGACTCATTTTGTGTGCTCCCAGCTGCTAGACCACTTTCTGCTGCTTCACATCCTTCAGGAATGGGGAACACTAGCCTGAAAACAGTATCCTGGGAACTAGTCAGTGCATTACCAGACCATTTTCTTCCTTTCTCTCAATTAGCATCTATGAACAACACATGCTGGTTTGGTATTTCTCAGTCTTTACAAGGCACATGTAGCAGAGTTTTAATTAAAATTTTTCCTAAATAACATCTTTGGTGCTTGTCATAATGTTCATGCTTGTATTTGGACTTGTAGTTAATTCATTAGTGTCCTGAGTTATCTGCTTTTCAGAGCAGTTTTATCCTGTATGTGTATGTATTTTAACTGAACTGTCCACGGCAACAGCTTTTCCCCTCTGCTAGCTGGAAAATCTAGAGGATAAAATTAAACCTGACTGAAAAAACTGATGCATTATTGTTTGGATGCCTTTAAAAAGCTGTGATAGGAATGCACTGAAATCAAAATAATTTCCCCTGCTGTGGCCTGCCCTATTTCTAATCATTACTCTTCAATGCTTTGAGCACTGATTATCACTACTTTGCCTCTGACAGGAATGGATGCATTTGACGGAGGTGAGCATATCTTAGCTGCATACACTGGTTTTGCTGCTGCCTGTCCTGCAAAAGTGAGTGTTGTGGTACAGTCTAACCCAGAGTTTTGGTTCTCACTGACATCATTCTTTACACCCATGTCAGGTCATCAGCAATGCACTCTTAGGACAGGGAAAAAGCACTTTTAACAGAAATTTACATTCCCCAGCAATACAGCAACAGTTACAGGCTTTTTTTCTTGAGGATTTCATTAATAACAAAAGCCTTTGAACAACTTTCTAAGATTTTAAAGGAAAAATCAGCTCCAACAAAATCCTGTTCCTCATTAGCACAATGAAGAGTTGTTTGTACAATTATTTGATCTTAGCACAAGCATTGACAAAGAGGATTAAAAAGTAAACAAAGCCTTCTCAGAGGGTGTTTCCAGACATGACAGGCAAAGAAGTTGATATCCTTATAACAAGAGCAGTAAGAACTCCAAAGGATAAAGGAAGCAAAGAGGCCAACTGCACTTGTTTGGGAAAAAACCCTTTTTAGAGGAACAGTTTTTCTTCTCTCATAAATTTCCCATGTCACTAGAAATCTGGCAGACTAATTTTTCTTTACATGAATAAGGTAATACTGCTCCATTTGACAGGGTTTACAGATTGTGCTATAACCAGACGCAGAATTTCATGTTCAGGCTCCAAACAGCCTGACGCTACAGCAAATAGTGTATGCAAGTAGAGTTTTTGCACATAAGAAAAAAAGAACATGGAGCAAGAGCTAATTAATTTTAAAAAGGAGATGTAATTACTTTAAGGCTTAATTAAAAATTAACCTGCTTTAAGACCTACTGAGAAAATTACTGCAAACTGTGACTTAGCTTAATTTTGGCATAGCTACATTATAAACTCACTTGAGACAAAGAGGTTTCAGATTGAGGCAGGTGGGAGTCTTCCCCCTGGGCTTGTAGTGAATTCAAGTTTTAGCAGACTGGGTTACTTCACATCCTAAACCTGTAGTTCTTCTTCACCTAAGTACAATAAGTGTCCAAGGCCAGGCTGGATAGAGCCCTGAGAAGCCTGATCTAGTGGATGGCATCCCTATCCATGGAGGGGGAGTAGGATCTAGATGATCTTTAACGTGCCTTTGAATCCGAGTCATTATATGATTCTATGAGTCTGTAATATAATCTATAAATCAGATGCTCATCCTATGCACCAGCAAAAGGGATTTGCTTTAGTCTCCTAAAGTGTTCACCTTGGGATGTGTGAGAACCCAGGGTCAGACATGGCTGTTGATGGCTTTTTTGTTAAGGTTTAAATAGGTCCAACAGAAGATACTGACAAAAGACAGGGCTGTCTCCCACATGTGTAACCTGACCTCTGAACCAATATGAAGTGTTTCCAATGTCTGTTTTTATAGTTAAAAAAAACCCAAACCTCTAAAGTGTTTTGTTGGTGTCCTAATAAGAAAGGGACTAAAAAAGGAAAGACTAATCTTTGAACATCTTGGGAAGATTTCTCTAACTGAAATATACTGTATTTTCTTCCACATTGCTTAACAGGAGAATATCTTGGTGGTCTGTTGGGTTTTTTTTCCTAAAGAGAGAGAATGATGTGAACTGTTTAAATCTTCAGGATCTACAGTATCTTGACATTCTATGTATGTCAAGGAATTTTGGTTAAAAATAGTTCCCCAGTAATCTCTAGATGCAAAGCCTAAAGCCACACAAATGCAACAAACAATTATTACCCAGACAATCTTGTGCTTTTCAACAGGTAACAGACAGCTTTGGCTTGTTGCTTTCTTTTTTCCTTAGCAAATAGTAAATTCACAATTACATGCAGTTCTAAAGAGATTGTGTGGGCAAATACTTTCTGCCAAAAAAAGGTGAAAGACTATTCAAAAATGTTAAAATGTTCTAATAGCTGAACCTCAAAATACTTTTGACATTTTTTAAAAGAAACAGTTCATCTTCTCATGCTGAAATGCCCTTTACTTTTTGAAGTAACTAAGTGATAAAGAGTGGGCGTTAAGAAAAAAGGTTGAGTAACCTTAAGACAAATGCCAATGCTCATCTTCCAACACTTAACTTGATCTGCATTATTATTTCTTCTTTGCATGGTTTTTATTTTCCCTGAAATGTCTTTTTGTTCTCCTCTTCTCTGACCCCTCTCCCAATTCAACTGAACAAAAAAGGTCTCTTGGCAAGCAGGCAGATTGCTTTGCCATGGATACAAATGAAGAAATCAGATAAATAACTCCATGAGCATTTTCCAAGTTCACTCAATTCTGAGTTGTCTTCAGGAGGGAAATGAATGATTTGGAGGGTGTGGGACTGGAGAAAGAAAAATATTTTGTTCCAGCTTTAAACTACCTTTGTAGAGAGTTTCATAGAGCGCTAATTCTTCTTGAAATAACTACTTTCCCTTTCCATTTCTCTTTCTCTTTCCCTTTCCTTTTCCCTTTCCCTCTCCCAATCTGACTGTGGAAGTCTTGGTCACTCCAAACACTGAAGCAAAAACAGGGAAGTTTTTGCTTCCTGTGGTTTCTCAGGGTGACTGCTGTCTGTTGCTGGGGTGCACTAATGGCTTCTAAAACTTTGTTCTAGTTGAATGCTCCTGCACTAATTTAAAATTATATTAAATTGAACCTGTAATATGTTTCCAATTTTGTCATCCCTGTCCCACCCACCTTTTCCTTGGCTTCGGCATTTCACTGCATTTTATGGTCCCTCTATGTTGTGTTGTGCCTGAGACTTATCCAATGGACTACCAAAATATGTCAGTGCTGAAAGTGGCTTCCAAACAAAAAAATTTTTAATAGTTTTAATAAATAAAATTTTCTTCACAAGATGAACTTTTAGAGAATAATAAAGGAAAATAGTAAAGGGGACTAATATCTTGTATACTTAATTTTTTACTTAATTAATTTTTAGTGAGGGATTATAGTTGTTTACATATTATACCGTATTTATTTTGCTTGTTTTCATGTATCTAGATTTTATGCATTTGAGTTATATATTAAAATTGTAATATATACATTGGCAGTACATATATGATTATACATCCTGCTAGTCTACATATCTACTAAAGTGGATTGAATTTATGTCCTAAGCATTTACATTTTTATGCAACCAGCAAATTAAAATATAGTGACTAAATAAATAAACTGAGCTACATGAGAAGTCTGATAGATAATTAATGCAACGGACAACTTGAATTCAATCTTTTTGATTAAAGAATAAAACACTGCCACAAGTAATTTATCGCATAGTAATGCATAAACAAGGAATTACAGGAAATAACTATCTGTTGCCAACAAAATACCATAAACAGAAAGCAGCTTAACTCTATTGATTCTTCCCCCATTGATGCTGTTATTTTATTGAGGGACACATGACTGAGGTTCAAGAGAGATGATATAGATAGAAATACGTATAAAATCAGCTGAGTTATTGTAGCATTGGCACACATACCTATACTATAAGTTTAGTTTTACTAACAAGCATAATAATTAGCAGAGAAAATGTAGCTGCAGAGCCTTTAACTGAATTAGTAGTCAGAGCAGGTACCTAGGGTTTCTGGCAGGCTTGATTTCCTTGCACTACAGCCTGAATGACCTGTGTTCACTCTCAGTAACTACATCAGAAACAAAATAGGTGTGAGGTTCTCTGTGGCTATGCTGTGCCTATATTGCATACCCAGGGAGGATTATTTTGAAGGTAAATCTTGCAACAACCACAAACCCACTTAAAATTCGATTTTATCCTACAAATGTGTTCCATAATGGTGCTATGCCAGATTTTAAAACTGTTTTCTGTTGACAAGAACCACTTCCAAGTTCTGACTATCACCAAAAAATGGTGGAAAGAGCTCAGCCTTGAACACAGAAAAAATATGGTTTGTAGGTTAATTTGACAAGACAGCTATTGTCACTTGAGTTGGGCCTGATGGATTTTATCCTAGAAGACCCCAGACCACTTTTAGAATTACTAAGGTGTAAAGTAGACATGATATAGATTATTAACTACATATATATATACTGAAGAAACTTTGCTATTATTTTATTTTAGTTTATTTTATTTTTAGTAGAGAATCTATTAAATTGTAAGGCAGACATCTAAACGTCAAACCCATGAGAAAACAACTCAAATGAATAATGGTATCAAATATTTGTAAGCATCTACAAGACAAGAAAAAGATTAAAAGCAGTCAATTGGATTCATATTAGCAAGTCAGATCAAACCAATCTGAATTCCCTCCTTCCTTTCTAACCATATGTTCTATTCTGTATCTTAGCTCTGGTAAGGCTCTTAACAGTGTCTCCTATAATATTCTCAAAAGCAGGGTGACCAGCAGGTCAAGGAAGGGGGACTCTCCCCTCAACTCTCCCCTGGAGTGCTGCATCCAGAGTTCTGGCCCTCAACATAAAAAGGACATGGCCCTGTTGGAGTAAGCCCAGAGGAGGCCACAGAGATGATTAGAGGGCTGGAGTAGCTCTCCTATGAAGACAGGCTGAGAGAGCTGCTGTTGTTCAGCCAGGAGAGAAGCCTTCCAGTACCTAAAAGGGGTCTGAAAGGGAGCTGAAGAGGGACTTCTTACCA
The DNA here is from genome assembly GCF_963513975.1 of Fringilla coelebs. Classification (NCBI taxonomy): domain Eukaryota; kingdom Metazoa; phylum Chordata; class Aves; order Passeriformes; family Fringillidae; genus Fringilla; species Fringilla coelebs. The sequence continues at coordinate 50,704,669 of NC_140028.1, read as the reverse complement.
GGGCTTGTAGTGATAGGACAAGGGAAAATGGTTTTAGGCAGAAAGAGGGTAGGATTAGATTTGATATTAAGAAGAAATCTTCTTCTGTGAGCGTGGTGGCGCACTGAAACCCTTTGCCCAGAGAACCTTGGGGATACCTCCATGCCTGAAGTTTTCAAGGCCAGGACGGATGGGGCTTCAAGAAACCTGATTTAGTGGAAGATGTCCCTGTCCATGGCAAGAGCCTTGGAACTGGCTGGTCTTTAAGACCCAACAAAACCATTCTAGGATTATGTGAAGAAATTTGATTTACAGTGAGAGACTGATTGGATAACATACCTGAAGAATAAATACCCTGTCAAACTGGAAGGAAGCAGTTAGTCAAATTGAGCAGATAAATTTCACAGGTGGGGTCTTTTACGTTCAGTAGTTTTATTACTGATGTAGGCAAAGAAATGAAAAGCATTACATTTACCAACAATTAAAATTGGAAATTTATATAAATAGCAATGACATTTTGTTATGGATAGATAGATAGCTAGATAGATAGCTAGATAGATAGCTAGATAGCTAGATAGATAGCTAGATAGATAGATAGATAGGTGGGTAGATATAAACACTATATGTGTGTATACATATACATATAAACATAATATATATATATCATGCATATAATGATAAACCTTTGACATTAAAATAAAAGCTCAGTGAAACAGGTAGAAGTATTCAGGTTCACAAGAAGAGAGTTGGAACAACATGGTAGGTAGTTGCTCTGAGGAAAGTCCCTGGGAATTGCTGTGGATCACAAGTCAAATGAACCCTTTAATGCCATGCAGGTACAGAGAAGATCATTGTACTCAAATATGGTAGGTAGCCAGAATGATGGACAAATCTTTAGTAATGTTTCTCCCTGGTAAGACCTAAGCCCATTTGCTGTTCCAAGAACCATCTCAGAAAGATGTAGATCAATTAAAATGCACTAAAGAAAACAAAAATCCCTTGACTAGAGGTATAGTAAGTTTTATTTATGAGAAAAGCTATTTGGGTTTTTAAGCTGTAGGCAGAAGAAAAATCTGAGGGGAATGTAACAACAGGATTTCAACATGAAAAAGCTGTTGCAAAGAAAAGGGAATAATCTATTATTCATGTCCAAAATGGGTAGAGACCAGAAGAAATAGTTTTAAGCTGCAGTAAGAAAGACCCATGTTAAATGTGAGGAAAACTTTTCAATTGTTAAGTGAAGCAGTGAAAGAGATTGTGCAGTAAGCCTGCAGAGCCTCATCACAGCAGGTTTGTGAGAGAAGGTAATGAGGGAAGTGAAGGTTGTTAATACTTTCTCATGGACTGAGAATGAACTAAATAACCTCTCAAAGGCCCTCCTGTCTTTATGAAGGCCCTATATTTCTTTTTTTTTTTGCTTTAAAATAAGACTTTCAGTATTCTTCTTTTTGTTTTTCTAAGGCAAAGAGCATATTCATCATTTAAGTTAGCATTTCATAGAAACATAGAATGGTTTGTGCTGGAAGTGACCTTGAAGATCATCTAGATCCAATCCCTCCAGCCATGGACAGGGACACCTTCCATTAAAGCAGTTTGTCCAGAGCCCCATCCAACGTGGCCTTGAACACTCCCAGAGATGGGGCCTCCACATTTTCAGTTGATGGGGTTTTTTAGGGAGGGAGTTGTTGGATGAGATTCTGACAGCTCTGTGTCTGTATTTACAGAAGTTCATTATGCTTTGACATTGTCTCTTCACATGTCAACTCTAGAAGGCAGGGATGTTGCAGTGTTCATTGCAGCCTGTTCACTGACAAGTGAGTGGTTGGAATCGCCTGCTGACTTAGATTCCTGTTTCAACAGACATCTATGAACAGTATCATCTCCATGGAAAATTTCAGTTATTTATTTTTTAGCTTGTGATTGAAACTTTTGTTTTGCTGTGCTGAATTATTAGTCAAAAATGTTTGTCTTGCATATAATTTTATGTGTATTTAGATACTTATTTGACATTAAAGGTACAGTAGACAAAGAATGTCTTGGTTCTCTGACTGCTGTTGGCAAAAGCATTCCCATGTTGCAGCCTGCAACGTAAGATGGTAAGAAGTACATTTGTTTTTTAGGTATGCTCAATGTCAACAGAGACAATAGGGTATATTTGCAGCTGGATTAAAATTAGTCTTCTATAAATCAAATAAAGATCACTGCATGGAAACTGTAGAAAAATATGAACAAACCATTGCTTACGAGCTGATGTAAAACTAATCAGATTTTAGACCAAGGTTCAGCTGTTAATATATTGTCGTACTACAAATTACTCTTTCTTTTTAAGAAAAAATATTGCTTTTAATTTATTTATTTTAAAATTATTTTTAGTTTTATCCAGCAGAAAATTCACAGAGAAAATATGCAGGTTACAAACAGGAAAATCCTAATTCGGTGTTCTTAAGGTGCAGCATTTAGTACTAAGTTTTTCATGTAGTTAAATAGAAGCCAAAGGGCAATTACTCGGCTTTATGATATTAAAATAAAATTCTGCACAGTCAGCTGGCAACAAATCTCTTTTTCAATGTTTGTGTATCATTGAAGGTAATGTCCTACAGAGTTCAATCAAGATTCCTGATCTTTTTAGGATAAAAAATAGAAAAAGAAAAAATAAAAGAGAAAAGGAAGTAAGGAGGTGGTGGGAGAGGGAGAAAGAAATATTATGCCTCAGATGTAGTCATAAAAAATCTCACCCAGCAATTTCAAATAGTAGATACAATTTTGCTTTTCTATTATAGCATAAGGTGTTTTAGCGATACAAAAGCAGCTTCCAGGTGCTCTTGAACAATGACAGATAACTACTGCGATTGGATCACCAGGCCAAGCTGATATCCAATGCTTCTAATGGTGCTTGAATTTGCAGCTACCAGAGCTGTCTGACTCATGGAAAATAGTTAAAGGGAGATAAATATATACTCAGAGCAGGCAGGTGGTTCTTGTGCAATCCTCTCTGTGCTTCCTCTATTTTCTTCAGCCAGTTTGATTGCCACTTGGCTTCCTTTCTCCCAAATCCCTGGCTAATCTGTTCTGTGTAGGCTCTTTTGCCACCCTTATCACCACAGCATCCAAGTGGCTGCCAGTAGCGCATTAAGTTACACAGTAAGATGTCACACGTGTCTCCTGGTCTCTTTCATCCGCTTTCCAGGGGAAAAAAGAACCTGTGTGGACAACAGGATGTTTTAGTAGGGTATTAATTCTTCTTTTCCTTTTACTATACATACTATAATGCTTGAGAAATCTTGGCAGAAAGAGCTTTCATTTGAGGTGAAAGCGGAAACAGACATGTACGCTGATGAATTGGTGTGGATAGTTTCCTAAGGTTTGATGACCTTTTTCCCCTCCCCCAGAAGTGGCAAACATAATTAAGGCTGAAATATCATCCACCAGGATAAAACAGAATGTCTTTCCAGCCAAGGATGACTGGAGCCTTCTTTTCTGGGCTTTTTTTGAATCAGAGTAAATCCATTAGCATTTCTATGCCAAGAAACGCAGCCAAACAAAAGCGCTTGCACTGTGCCCTTCCGGAAGCCCAGTTCTGTAATGTGTGCTGGCCCGATTCAGGTATTCAAAAATGAAAATTTAAGCTCCCAAACATGAAACTTGAAATGGTGGTTTTAATGATTTGCTTCAAAGTGAGTTTTCAAGGTCACGCAAATGCACTGTAGTCATGTATTCCATCTGTTTTTAAATTTTTGATACTAAGAAAGATATTTCTTAGAAAATAATTACCAAAAACATCATAGCCATTGAACATGAAGTATTTGGACTGTTGCAAGATCAGCTATCATTTTGTGAAAACAATACAAGTAATTATGGACCCCAACTGGTTTCTCTGTAAGTAAATCCCCGGGTACTTTGGAGCTGTGAAGCAAAGCTGTATTCCTACTTCAGACTGCAGCTCCAGACACACTAAATAGCTCACAACTGTCTGCCATGTTTGGACTTTTCCTATCTGTGCAAAGAGACCTCCCAGGGCTTTCTCCATTCTTCTGGGTCCATGACTTCTTTGAGTTGGAACAGAAAGTGGGTCTATCCGCCCATACATCTAAGGAGAGATAGCACAGAAGACTTGCAGCAGTCCAAGAGCTGAACAAGGAGCTTACTTGTGATTAATACCCTGCAAAATTTCCACAGTGATCACCAGCTGACAACCTGCTACTTGAAAGAAAAATCAATAAAATAGATGCCTTTGTTATCCCTGTGGATTAGCACCTATCATAATTAAATTTATAGTCTAACACCTTAGCAGACACTTAAATTGCTTTCATTACACTTATTTCTGCCATCCATGATGAGTCAAGCTCACACTTTAGGTAAGGCAACCTCCTCTCATACCATTCTGGAATTTGGTTGCAAAGTTTTAAACACAGGGAAAATTTCCCCATGATGAATAGCACCAAAGTTTGTTTTTAATGGCTGTGACATCTTGTTTGAAAGGGAAGAGTTACCACTTGTACCATCATTTATATGTGATAAAGCTACACCATCACCCAGTCACTGATTTGTTTTTATTACATTTTTAAAATAAGAAATTATGCTTCTGAAGTACAGGAGGTAAAGATTGTTCTGAAGGTAAAGCTTCAACAATCTTTGGTGGCTTTAACAGACTTCTGAAAAGTCTTTTCCCATACATCATTCCCTCTAAGCAAATTGGCAAGGAGAGCCTTTTCTAACAATGATTCTTTTAGGGATCTATTTTACTCATAGGGATTTCTGGAAGAAAGCTTCTCTTCAGTGAAAAATAGTTATGAGCTGTTAGAATACAACAATTGACTTTAAACTTGTTTTTCATTCATCTTTAGGATTACTGTTAAAGAGTAGAAGCAGGGAATAGCAAAGTGTGAAATTTATTGGGTGGCAACACAAAGCTGCTGTCTCTAGAAAAAGCTTAGCTGAATATGAAGTGTTTCTCTGCCATTTAATATCTCACACAAATATATGTAGTCTTTAGTAGAAGAATATCACAAGATACAGAAGCCAACAAAGAGCTGTGTTTTTCCTTATCTAGAGGAGTTGAATAAATTTGCCACATTTAATTCATAATTCCTAACAAAGAAGATTGAACAGTTTTCATGTGCATGAAACTTGTTTTCCATCTGTTTCAGTTTCTCACATTACCATGATCAAGTGTGTTAAAGACCTAAGTTTCTTTTAATAGAAAGTTTAACACATTCTCATGAAAACAGAGGATGAAGGATTTGGGTCATGCAACACAGAGAGGTAAGACATGGAACAGGACTGACTTTTTCAAAAGATCAAATACATTATTTCACTGTCTAAGACCAAAGTAGCCACGTACACACACACAGGACGGGTATTAAAGACACCTGGAAGTAAAATTAAATCACTGTTGTCCAGAAACAAAGTATGATAGCAGTGAGGTTGCTCTGCAGAATTTCTAACCATAATAAGATAGCAAGAATGCTGAAACAAAACAAATTTAAAAGAAAAGCACAGGCAAAAAGCCAATTATAATATTTGGCCAAATCAGGTGAATGGTAACTCTCTATTGAGTAGTATTTCTTCATGTCCAGAAATAAGGCATTTGTAATAGCTTTTTCTAAAATAATTGCTGCTTAAAAATGTCTCAAAATAAACATGAGCACAAGTGAAAGTACTTTCATGTCTGGCAAGTTACAAAATGATACTTTGTACCCTTGTCTAGGTTTTATGGTGTACTGCAGTAATTTTTTTCATCAAAATCTATTATCAGAAATTTTCTAGTTCTTTATGTTGCACATTAGATTTACTTCATCAATCAAGCTTTTTTCGGTTTGGCAAATATTGGAATTTTCCATGCTGTAGTTTTCTGATATTTTCAATGCAGGTTTGCACCATAAAATTAGACTTCTTTAAGCCTTACTTTGGAGTATGACTTTCAAACATTGTTGAGCACTGTGATCATTCATGGTGAACGGAAATCAAACTATTTCCTTATGCATACTTTTAAAAGAAATATTTGTTGTCAAGTAGAATCATAGAATATGATGAGTTGGAAGGGACCTATCAGGATCATCAAGTCCACTCCTGGACCTTTGCAGGATACCCCAAGAGTTACACCATGTGCCAGAGAGAATTGTCCAAATGCTTCTTGAACGCTGTCAGGAATGGTGCTTTGACCATTTCTCTGGGGAGCCTGTCCCAGCGCCCAACCACCCTGTGGGTGAAAAACCTTTTCTGGATATCTCACCTAAACCTCCCCTGACTCACTAGCAATGCAGTTTTTTCAAAAGACTCATCTTTCACCGTCTTAATTAGAATGACTCAGAATGAAAGCTGCTAAAATTAACTAATTAAGCATGTTAACACCTTTCTTTCCATATGTTGAAGTGAAGGTCTTCTTGCCCTTGCCTTTCCCAACCAGGAGATTCTTTATGAAATGTTATTCTTAGATTTTGTAGCATTTTGTAGATGCAATTGCCAGTTATCCACAAGTATTTAACAACATATACTTTTTTTTGGTCTTTTTTCCAACTAAAATGATGTATATTGTATTCAGCAGGTCAATTTTTTATATGTGTTAAGACCTCTTCTGCACTACTTACCTCCTGTTGTTGAGTTTTTCGGCTTTCAAGGATACAAGAGAGACTTGATCGTATGGGTTTGTATTTCTACTCCATCAATCTGCACCTACTACTTGTACTCAACTAAATGCTGCCAAAACCAATCTTGTCTTAAACGAATTTTATGGTTTTGGGTTATCCAGTCAGGCATCAGCTTTAAAAGAAGGGTATGCAAAGTACATAAGTTGCATCAAAGTGTAAAACACTTTGATAATGGAGGTCTTAACCCAGAGGGCTTCACTGACTGGCAAAGCATCCTCCTAAAATGATAGTTTGATTAGGAAAGGTATTAGTGAGAAGATACTTCTTTCCAAGCCTTTAATTTATTTGTTAATGCTTTTAGCACAAACTCCTTTTGGCTGTGAACCTTCTTCACTTCTACTTCTGCTTCTTCTCTTGTTGCCTCCTGCACTCTTCGTATCAATCTAGATTGTATAATTTAATCTATCTATTCTTTTCTAAAACTACTCATATTTCCGCCTTTTGACACATGCCCCTAAATTCCAAGAGATTAATGACAATTGTTCAGTCAAATACCTCTAAACTTACTTTGGATGCCCTTAGCTTTTGCACTTAAATCACGGGACTTGAATTCCTTTCATTCTATGTAAAAGAAGGAACAAATTGGCATTCTGTCATGATAGACTCTCATTTCTTGCTCATTTAAGCGAGTATTGTCTATTCTTTTATGAAGTTTTCAACACACACTAATTTGGGATTCACTTCTGAAGTTCTTGGAATGAAGTGACAGGAAGCAGTGTGTTGTCATCTTTTCACATAATTTTGTCACAGGCTGCCATTATCTAGGCGGACCATATGGCTTGAGGATTTTGGCATTTGATGGGTCACACCATGATTTCTTACATACCTTCCAGTTTACAAATATTTACCACCACCTAATCCAGGCTTTCCTAAATTGGGATGAAAGAGAAAGGGTGTTAGATTTTTGGGGGGGAATTGCTTTGCCTAAGGTGCGGTGAACAACAAAAATTCTGCATGAAAGTTAATGGATGCAATAGAGCTTTAAGTGGTAGCATTTCTGTCTCTGTCCTTGCCTCCCAACTCTTTTCCTGTTTGGAAACACATTGCATCAGCCACCAGAAATGTTAATGACTACAGGACGTACTGTACAGAGAAGATATTCTTGCTCTTTTTTAATGCTGTGACTTAGATTATGCAGAGAGGACATTTTTGTTTTATTTAATATAAAAATAAATAACTAACACACAAAACCCCACAAAACCCAAATGTGGAATAATAGAATAATTTTGCTTGAAAGGAATCTTAAACATCACCTAGCTCCAACCCCCCAATGTATTTTAAAAGGTATTAAAAAGTTGGACAAAATATTACATATTTAATATGTAATATTATTTTTAATGTCTGTATTATATCAATAATTTATAATCTAACAACATTATCCCTTTTTTAAAATTATCTGATTAATCTTAGTACTGTGACATTTTAATATATCATGTTACCCTTTCTAAAATGTACCTACTAAGACAAATGTGTTGACAGGTTTCCTTCTCCCATATTTGCTCGGCCTATGTTTTTTAACAATTAAAAAAACACTTTACTGTGAAGGTACCTGAAACTCAAGGGTTTTCAATTCTCAGGGACTGGTAATAAGATTAATTTCTCAAACAATACAACATGATTTAACTTCTTACACTGAGAGTCTCCACTAATTTGTTTTGTCATTCAGAGCATCTAATCTTAGCCAGAACTCTTCAATCCCACATTTAAGAAAATGAAAAAAATGTTGTGGCTTGTAAATGACAAGTATTACTCAAAATATGGAGAGGAATGGATCACTGCAGATATTAAGGGATGGCCATTCCAAGCTTCAAAGCTATTCTATGGGTGAACTCTAATTCTCTTCCTGACCTGAACATTTAGCAGAAGTGTCAAGGATAATATGAAGAAAATTGCAGATGAATGTAAGCACATTTCCTTTGCTGGAAAATAGAAAGAATTCACATTGCTAGCTACATCTTTCATCTCTAACAAAAAGATAACACTCAACTCTTCTGTAGATATTTTGCTTCAGAAAATTCAATAATGCCCTAAATTTCACTCTTGAGCAAAAGCTCCTACTATGGTAAATTTTTCCATTAGAAAAGCATTCAAGCCAGAAAAGGAATTCTTGCTCAATAAACAAAGTTTGCCATTTACATTATTCAGACAATGCACTTTAAGTTAATAGCCATAGCAATTTGGATAAGGCACTTGTGTGGAATTTGAGTCAGCTGCAGGGCTTAATATTTCAGTAATACTTGACAGCATTGGCATAATATGAGAAGAAAATCCTAACTCCAGTCATGTAATCTAAAGGAATTTGTAATTGTCTCTGGCCAGCAACAGAAACCATTAAACTATTTTCCAATAGCAGTTTAGAGAACCTGTGCAGTTCCTATCCACTTCCATGGGATTATCAGTTATGATGCTCCAAGGCATTTTTCCCCACAGAAAAAATCCCAAGGGGGACCCTGGATTTCAGATTCCTTTTGAAAAATAGTAGAAGTGTTTCAAAGAAATCCTTTGGAATGATCCCTAGATCATGCAAAGTGGCCTGACATGAATGGAAAAAATATTTATAGTTGTAAGAAGTGTGATGTTTTCAGAATCTAGCTTAAAATTGTAATGGCCAGAACCAAAGTCCTGGCTGAAAAATTCCAGACTTTAATATTAGGAATCCAAGCCACATGGAGATTGATTATATACAGAACTGAAAATAGCAAGGTAAACTTCACTGTGCTTGAAGGACCACTGGTAGTAGGATTATCTGCAGTTTCCAAAGAAAGACCATGGAAAATATTGCTCATCACTAGAACTCACCTGCCCCGTTCCAGAGGTAATACTGACTTAAATCAGCTGCCAGTTTTGTTAAGTCAGTTTAAGAAGTGGACTGGGCAGCATACTTTCTACAGAAAGGTGGATGCTTGATGAAATATGGCTTTTAACCCCATTTATGTGGATTCTCATCAGAAAACTTATCTAAATGAACTCCCTCTACTTTTCAATATTTTCCCTATTGTAAAATTCAGAAACAGTTCTCTATGGAAAGGCGCATGCTAACAATTCAGGTATAAATCAAATGTGTACAAGGTACAGATTTCAGGTAGGCAGGCAGCCTTGCCCCCGTTTCTGCAGCTGGTCCTGCTGCTGCTTTCACCAGAGCCAGCAGCATCAACCAGCATCTGAGGCAGCAGGAGCTGGAGAAAGGGAATCTACTGTTTGAGAAAGAAATATTCAAAGGATTCTTTCTGCAGGGGCTCTCTAACCTGGGCATATCTCATGGCTCCTGCCAGAGCTCTGTGTGAAAAGGGTTTCTATGGTATTTTTAGAGAAGGAGAAAGAATGACAATGGTGCAGTATTTTGTGAGGGAAACTGGTGAGTAAATACTTGCTTAGTTTTACATACAGAAAGAGCTTAGATTATTTTTTTTAAAGTGAGTAATCTAATCACATGTGTTTGTAATCATATGATGTTTTAAAATAGATATTGTGTATTTTGCTGCTACTTTTGGCATAGTATTTATGGTTGCCTTTCAAAATAGAAAGTCTATCATTTAAAAGGTGTTAATAGTTAAATATATAATAGAACTTACAATAATGTCTGGAATAGTACCATCAAGTAGGACAAGAAACTTTAAGACAAAGGGTGAATTACACAATACACACGGATACAATTTAAGTCTAATTTTACCAGTTCACAGTCAAACTGAGGAACCGTGAAATTAGAAAGAGTGAAGAAGGTTTGTATTTTTCAACACACAGTTTGCTGGCAAGTAACAATTCAAAAACAAGTTGGAAAAAAATTACCTTTCTGAACCACTTAGAATAGTACCTCTCTAATTCAAGTTTTGGGCTATGCCATTAAATGTGTCAGTCAATGACATGAAAGAAAACACAAAAAACTTTAGTGAAGGAGGGGGAAACCATGACAAGGGTAAATTACTAACACAAAGCAGTATTGGTAACTTGTTTCATAGGTTGAGTAAGCCACTAGCTGCATCAGTAGCAATATGGGTAACTTGTTTCATAGGTAGAGTAAACCACTAGGGGACAGATGGTTTTTACATCTGAAGCAAAGATGCAGGCAATCATCTATGACAGGAGACTCCACCCCAGGGAGCAATGACTCTAAATAAGGTACTACGATCATGGTGATAGCTGATTGTAATTCCAGTAAGAAAATTGATGTTGTCATTCAGGATGTAACTGTTATGTTACTGATGTGAACATACTGAAACATGTTTTGCAGGATCTTAAGAAATTAACCTAGCTTGGAGAAGAGCCCAACCACCAGTAAGGAGATAGAAACTAGAACTTAGAGGTAGAGATTTAAGGATCTCAATCAATTTAGTTTATCAAAGAGAGGATTAAGAAATACTTTTATCAATCTTGAAGCATTTCAAATCAGATAAAAGAAAACTCTGTCTAGAAAACAAGAAGTAATAATACAAAATCTCTGGAAGTAAACCTACATATAATGATACTGATCAAACTTATGTGCCAATTTGAAGAGATAGGTGTTAATTACTGGGACTTGCAACCAAGGCCTGTGATGATCTCTGTACAAACAGTAGTTCAAAAATCAACATGAGGAGCTTTTCTAGAGGGTGTGCTTAACTTCAGCTCTGAGCATTAGCTAATGAATGCAAACAGTGGAACTACTGTGAATCAGAAATTTGGAAAAGCTTACCTATATTCTGTGAGCTTAAGAACATTGAGAACTGTCATCTTCATTGCTAGAGAGTTGAATCACCCAACCAAAATAATAAAATAGAGGGAGTGCTAGAAAAAAAAAAAAAAGGTGAAATGTGAATTGAAAAATGCCTCTTTAAAAAGAAAATTCAATTTCCTTTCTGATAAATATAGCACACTAGTTGAATTCTGATTCTTAAGAGGAATGATTCATCACTGTTTTTCAACTTCTGTGGGGCGTTTTGATAAAAATTTAACTGAGAAGTGTTTAATGTCTGTCTATTTAGATAGAAAACTAGATAGAATAACTTTTGGATAGAAATTCTTCTTGGCCTCAGAGAAAACTGGTTACTGAAAGTTAAATGAAATTACCAAATTAGTCTATATATTTGAAATGAAATTTCTCTGCCTTAGTTATAAAGGATAAAAGAGTGGGAAACCCAGTTAGGCTACCTTTTACTGCTGTTTTGGGAACAGCTTATTGGTTTAGATTAATTCTAAATCTGCCTCCTTTAAACTAGTGTATTTTAGAATGGAAGTATTCCTTGTATAAATACAAACCAATGTGCAAAAAAGGCTGTTTTAGACATACAGACTTTAAGTCTTGATTTCTTCTATTCTAATTCTATTATTCTTTCTTAATTTATTAAATTTCTTCTTGTTGTATAAAATGGTAAATGAAGTAAAGAAAATTGGTTGACCTTTAAAATGGAAATTCTGTAGTGATTAGTTTCAGGTTTATGTGTGTTACTGTGTTGTTTGCTTTTGAGCCAGCTAGCTGCAAACAGTAAAAAATACTTGCTGAAAAAAACACTCTTTTTATGCAAATTATTATAAAAACTTGTACATCAAGCAGTATTCCTCTCTGACTAATTCTAGAAAGTAACAGATAACGCATCAGTTCTGTCCATATAGTCAAAATTATCTCTATGGAAATTCCAAAATGTTGTTCATGTCCTGGTACAGGACAAAGATTTAAAACCTAGAATTTGTCTCCCTGATAGGTAAGAGACTGTAAGTGCTCGCTGAAGAGGTTCCATTTCAAATGGCTCAAAACCTAAAAACTGCAATAGATATTATCAAACTCAGAAACATCCTAGGACTTCTTCTTCAATGTTTGTGATGGGCTTCTTCCTAGCAAAGAACTAACAGAGAAAACAAAAATTTTCAGAGACGAACTGAGATTAGATTTTGCAATCTGCATGTGTAACTTTATCGAGTGGAAATCTCTGGTCCACAGAGATTAACTGGGAGGACATCAGACAGACACTTTTCAGCTTTCCACCTTTTTCAGAAAGTTATAACAAGATATTTTCTTATTTTACCTCTTTCAGAAGAGCAGAGGAAGACTCTATCTGGCCTAATTGGCTCATATTGCAAAGGTCAGCTCCTGAAAAATCCCATGGAACTGAAATACAATTTATATTACTGTTCCAATATATGTAAGCATACTGAAGAATTTCAAATATTGTTTATGAGTTAATACTTTTGAATAAATAATACCATTTAAAAATCTGTTCGTAGCTATAAACTGGACAAAAAAGGTGAAAATTAGGCAGAAATTGTATATTTTGCTATCAATCTGTGGTAGAAAAAGTCTTCTACAAAGCAAAAGTAAAAAGAACTGTCAACATGAACTTGTGTGAGAGCATTGCAGGCTAAGTCACCCATAACAGATTCCATATGAAGTAATTAGGATAGCATCAGTAAAGAAACGCACTATTGCTGAGAAAAAGAAATGAAATAGGAAAAGAAATCTTATATAGGAGATCATCCAACATATCATTCCCCCATTACTTCTGCAGTTTCTAGTCAGAGGTACCTTTAATCTTGTATCTGAATATCAGGTCTAGAAACTCTGTAGAAAGCTCTATATTCATTAGCAACACAAACATTAGTGTAAGGCTTTCTCTAAAGCTTCCACAGCGCTTAAGTGCTTAACTTGGATTTGCCCCAAGTATTTTGATTCACTCAACTCCTATAAGAGCTAGAAAGCAGACTTAGCATAAAATGTTCACACCAGAAGGTGAAAGCAATTCGTTTCACCACCACCACCTAAGGACTTAAAAGCTGACATATCACAGCTGTCCCACCTATGAGGTTACTGGCATGTCTCCTCTTCCATAAATTCCTCATTTTTATGCCTTCAATATCTTCTTTTCCATGGATGAATTGGAGGTCGGAGTTTTTTTGTTTGAGGAGAATAATTTGCTTTGAACCTCTCTGTGTTTGTGGTCCCAGTGGAGACACCATTCTAGAAATAGGTGGAACTACCCCTGTTACATTGACATCATGAAACAATGCCTTAGCAGGATTCTGATTAAAATCTGGCCAAATTATTATTATCATCATTATTGTTGTTCTTGCAAAGACTCCTAACTGATTTACAGTTGAATGTTAATGTATATTTAAATCAGTACATGGTGAAAGTTCTCTCCTTCAAATTTTCTTATCACCTGGAAAAAAGAAAAATAAAAATTCAGGAATTTTCAACCCAGATGAGATACAGGCAATGTTAGAGGAATAGGAAGGGAGATGTGTTTTAAGGAATTAGCTGCTGTTAAATATTCGACATTTCTATAAATACAGAGCTATTTCAAATGCCAACACTGTGTCAAAATCTATTTTAAATAATTACAGCGTGCCAAGAAATGCCAATTTTTTTATTCCTTGCCATGAAGTGTGTCTATTTTCATTTTTTTCAGATTAGAGTTCTTCATTGCTCTCTAACTTTGTAAAGACCACCTGAAAAACATATTTTTGATGACTAAGCAAGCCATCCAGGCCTAAGATAGGTTGATGGATTCATTGAACTCACAGTCAGATGATGTTTAAAAACTGATTTCTTCTCAGAACACCTAACCCCTGTTGTTCCTAATTCACATTCTAAGTGGTCTCATACTTTATGCTATGGTTAATTTTACACATGTTGAAGCTACCTAAGTTCACAGCCAGTATACTGGAGAAATCTGCACTTGCAAGATCATCTGCTGGTGATGAAAGAGCCACCATTAGTTCAGCTCCTCTTACAGGCAGAAAGGTTGTACACACAATACCATAAGGTTGTGTATGTGTAGAAATCAGGTGAAGGAACTGTACTCCCTGAAAACCAAGAACCAAGCACGAAAAGTGGTCAGTGGTCAATCTTGCTTTTTTTTTTTTGTTTTAAGTAGGTGGAGATAACATTTTTAATTATGGCTAGGCAAAGTGGGTGAATGTGCATGTATGTTGGCATTTAAATAACTTCAGTGTGTCAGAAAATTCCATCTCTCCTTTCTTGCCATAAAAAGAATCAGCTCAGGTCACTTTCCAAATGTTGGTGCAATTTCAGTGGCCAGTAGACAATGGATATAGCAAATTAAGCATCTGAATAACTAATAAACCTCTTTTTTTTGGAGCCAGGAACTCTTTTTTCTGCACATATACTATGGCATGATTGCACTCCTTTCACATTAGACATTCTTTCTAAGTAGCTCTTCCATTGTTGCCATATTTATTAGATAACAAATTGTCTTTCACTTACATTCCTTCAAATCTACTCTTATTGTTCAAATTCCCAAAAAGTCTAAAGCTAAACATAAATTCAAATATGTTATGCTACTGGCTTGAGCTACGTTAATAAAGAAATTGTGATTTAGGACACATACAAGCTAATAAATGTTCAGTATAATAGTTCTCATTTACTGCATATTTATTTTCCAGTTTAGCTTTTATGCTTTTATTACCATGTAGATTTTTTTTTTTAATTAACTATAAGCAATCCTCCAGGGAAATAAACACTGTGGAAGACACCCTCACTTGATCTGTAATAACTTCCAAAATGTGTGTATCTGTAGATGAAGTAACAGGAAAAACTATGATACATTGGACAGTTATATTACCAAGGATCAACTCCACAGGTTCCTCATGCTCTCTCATTGCTAGCTATCTGTATTTCTGTTTTCAATATGCTTTTAGTAAGTAGCATGCAGCTAAAGTTTCATTTTCTTTCACTGCAGAGTTCATTTTTCCCATCTAGTCACCGCTGAATATTTTAACAGTAAAAGTGAGAATGGTAACTTTGCATTTGATTGTAGTGGAAATGCAGTGCACAAAGGATATTTCAGTTTTCCCCTGCAGAGCAGTAAGGCTCTAATTTACTTTGCTGTTTGGTTATGGGTTGCTTGTTTGATTTTTTTCAAGTTTAGCAAGAATGATAATGATGCTTTACAATGGTATCTTTGTATTTAAATAATAAAGTTAGTAGACTCTTCTTTATGAGATACAATTAGCTAAAATATTTCTGCCAAGTCATAAAATACTTTCTCTGCTTGATTTAAAAAAAACCCAAATCATGAACAAACCAACAAACAAACAAAAACCCTCAAAGAACACAAAAAACTAACCAAACAAAGGCAATGACAGGCCTTTTTGTGGCTATTTACAGAATCAGAGAACACTATTAGCCTCCAAAAAACTCAAATTGTTGATTTTATTGTACTGGTTTTCTGTACCTGGTGAATACACATCATCCACTTATTTTAAATAAATAACATAAATTATCTCTGATGGCTGTTCTAAATTACCCCTGACTGTCCTTTCTTCTATTTGCATAGATCTACCTTTACCTTCAAACACAGTGTGCTAGGGTATATGCTACCAGCCAAATGGCAAAACCTTTGCAAGGAAAACCTTTCTTTGACATTAGCAATGTGAATTTATCAAAATATAAGCCATTCATAAGGCTGGACCTTTGCTTCATAAACACACAGACATTTTTGACATAAGCTCTTCCCCTGTGTTTATCAAATATTACTTAAATGAATTATTCAATAACTCTTGCCTGTTTATTTTCACACATTGCAAAGACCATTAGAATGATTTAGCACGCTTTGTTCAGTAGAACAAGGAATTGCAGAAATATCACACAGGATGATTCGTAAGATAATTTCATAATTGGACACACTTTTGTTTTCCATGGCCCTGGTAGTTTAAAAAAAAAATCCAAGCTCAGTGGTGTTAGCAATAATGTCCTTCATGCAAGGGAAAAAAATAAATCTGTGGAGAACCATATTTATTATACTGTTTCTCTTTCTCTCTGTATCACCCTTTCCTAATTTCAACTGCAACTTTTTTCCCATTGTTTTTAATATAATAGCTTTGACATGCACAAATTCAAGCATTGTAATCTACATCTCAATCCTGCATAATTATTTTCTGTCTTTGTTGCTCCAGCACAAGCCGTGGAATGAATGACCCAGGGTTTGACTAAGAATGAGATTGGGATGAGAACTAGCTGCATGAAATAAAAATGAAAAAGATTAGAACAGAGCCTGAAGTTGAAGAAGGCAACTAGAAGAATTGGTATGAGTTATAATGTTACCTTTTCTGAGGACACAATTTTTTTATAAAATAGCTAAATAGGTCAGGAGTTTTGAATTTGATATCAAAGTGTTCTTTTCCAGAGGAAGTTATGGGTTTTGGTGAGGGACTTCATGTCTCTGTATAGAATTTAGAGCTTTATATTGCTTTAATGCTGAAGAATTTTGTACTTTAACACTGAGGGTTTAGAAAACTATTATAGTCTAAGGGAATGAAGATATTTTACTAGATTTCAAAGCCAAAACAATTTTTCTCCTCTTTCAGTATCCAGTTACTCCTGGAAAGACCAGATAAGTCTTTTCTTGACCCTGATGTTCACCTGGGTTTAGAAGAACAAACCTTGCTGCCTTGATATGGCAGTGGATCAGTTGTTGCCAGTAAAGAGATCAGCAATTCTTCCTCTCTTGCCAATTCAGCACCTTCTGACAGCTCCCTGGACTGAATGGCCTCATGTCAGGTCAAATTTTCACCTTGCCTCTGTGGAGGCAGCAGATCCAGTCACTTGCTGAGTACCTCTGGAGTGAGATGTTCTGTACTGCAACCCTAGTCACAGATGTGAGATTCTGTGGGCTCAAAAGTACCTGTTAAGGTTTTTTGGACAGGTTGCTTAGGTGGGGAGACAAATTAAATGTAATGTCAAGATAGCTAAGCACCAAGGAACTCCACTTATGAGCTAGGAGCCTGAATATTAGTCATTGGCTAAATATGCAGTGAAGACTGTCTTTTTATTTTATCAAGTATATATGTATGTAACTACCTAAAAATATTTATTAACTTTTTAGTTTCATTTTATTTCAGCTATTTATTTCACCACATAAGAGTTCATAATGTCTACAGAACCTGTTTTAACAGTGATAAAGGTTTAAGGTTTAGCACTTAAAAAGGCATTCATTCCCTTCCTCTGACACTGCCTCTGGATACAGGGATATGTATTCTTGTCTAAGAGAAAACAGAGCTTACAAAGCAGCAGTGAAGGCAGCTAGGGAATGGCAAGTTGATGAACAGTATTTTGAACAGTGGTACAAAGGCCTTCTCAGAGGGTGATACTTGGAACTGCAAGTACTAAATTGAGAGTGTATGCCCCAGGACAGAGGCCAAAACCCCAATTCTATGAATGTTTATGTGCATGTTCCACCTTACCCTTACGAGTAACCTTGCTAGCTGTCACTGCACTGAGAGCCTACATTGGGAACGTGCTGAGCCATGTATACCACTTTCTGTTCTCTTTACACTTGATTAATGTCATGGTTGCAAGAACATATGAAAGCATTGATTCTGATTTATATTTATTGCGCTGTAAGCCTGTCCTTAACTTCTAAAACTGATTGGCCTTGTTCTTGAGCTTAGATGTTTTATAAAGCATAGTTGTCTTTGACCCTTGCTGCAACCTTTCAAGACACATGGCTTATGCAAAATTTTCAGAGCAATCAGCTGGTTGAACTTTTACCCAGTCCCTTATCCAGATTAAACACTTCTTCAACACAGTGAAAATTCTGAGATGCAAAAGTTTTTGATACCTTTCCATAAAATTCATTTCATAAATGCATTTTGTAAGTGATATCTGGATGTTTTCCCCTATATTTAGCTGGAATGGATGCCCTGAACCCAGTTAACAAATTCTCAATGATAATATTAATATGTCTAAAATGAAAAAAACTCTTCTATTAGCTGAATGAGTATGTTGGACTTAAGCCTGCAGTCCTCCCTCTTTGGTATACAGCTAGTTGCAGAGCTAAGCTTTTGTTACCTTCAACCATATTCTTTCCTTGCATTCCCTACTTTTCTCTAGTGGGATTGTTCTAGACTCATAATACCATTGACGAAGATGCTTAACAGTGCTGGTCCCAATACTGACCCCTGAGGAATGTAAATTCCTCTTGGACATGGAGCTCTTGACCCCAACTCTTTGAGTGCAACCATCCAGCCAGCTCCTTATCCAGCAAGTGATCCATCTCTCAAATACACCACTGCCCAGCTTAGAGACAAGGATGTCTTGTGGTGTCAAATGCTTTGCAGAAGTCCAGGTAGATGTCATCTGTTGCTCTGCACTTATCAACCAAGCCCTCAACCCATCACAGAAGGTCACTACATTTGTAGGTGTCTTGGTTTGGAAAGACAGGAGTCTGCTAAGGAAGGCAGGAGCCTTCCCTGACATGGAGAATGCAAACCCTCCCCACCCCTCCGAATTGCTATAAATTTTAAATTAAGGGGCTCTCAGGCAAAAAATATGGGAGCAGGAAATAACAGTTCTTTAATAGGGAAGAAAAATAAAAGTATAAAATAAACAATGCAGTACACTAGAACAACACTGACAGAGTCAGAACTCAACCTGACACCCTGTTGGTCAGGGTGTTGGTAGAAGTCCAGTTGGAAATGTGGCTGCAGTCCTCCTGAAGTCTCAGGTGTGGTTCTGTTGAAGCAGGGATCCTGTAGAAAAAAGTGTATTCTTCCTCCAGTGGAAGAGGCAGCTACTGTTCCTCTGGGGAATCCAGTGAGAAACCATGCTGGTGTTTCAGAACCTCCAGATTATACCTGGGTAGGAATGCTTGGCTCCTCCCTCTGGGCAGAGCATCTCACAATGGGATGTTATAGTTCTTATCAGTCATGCAGTGACATTCAATAGCCTGTTATCAGCAGATGGCCCCTCCCGAGGGAGGAGTGATTGTGATCACTCAGAGAGAAAGAGATAAGGAAAATTGCCAACTTGACAAAAGACAACTGCCATACAGATGGTAGTAGAATACTTCTTGCCTTGCAATCTGGAACAGAAGGGCACAATTTGCCCTCAGTGAAGTCATGTTGGTTGTCACCAGTTACCCCTCTATTTTCCTTATCTTCCAACCACAGCCTTGCTCTCACTTTATTAGCTCTCTGAAAGACACTATTTTCTTCTATATTTGCAAAGCACTTGGCACTGGAGAACTGATCATCCTGAGCATAGTTCTTAGGTGTTCCAACAATACGAATATTAAACAATCTGTTTTTGTTAAAGCCAGCTACTAAATTGGGGTAGACCCTTTACATGCAGAGAGTTGTTTTGATTAAACAGGATGCAAAGGGATGAAATTTGCAATATTTGGTCCACAATATGGTCACAGAAATGTTAAAAAATAAACAGATACTGCATCACAAGCAATTGAGAATGTATTTCTCAGGATTCATGCCACCTTTTAGCGCCACTTGTTATCTTATGGCATGTAATTCCAGGAGGACGAGAATGTATGTCTTTCTACTGTCTGCTTACAGCAGGAGATAATTCATCATCCAGTAAAGCTCTTTCCATCCTAGTTCTTGGCCTAAATCCAGATTGTCCTAGGTCCAGAATACACTGGCTTTAGCTAGATCAGCTTGTAATTGGCCTTTGGCTAACTCCTCTATGAGCCCAGCCTGATACTGGGGTGTAACTATTCAAAGCTGGTTTATTTGATGCTGTTAGATGAGTTTGTTTTCATGGAAAAGGAGAAGACTCATCCTTTTTTCTGAGCACATTTCAAGCTACGTTGATCTTTTTGAAAAGTAAATCAAATTATCAGACCTTTTAGAGGAAATTAGGAAAATGGTGAGATATATATATACGGGAGGCCACCTTACCAGCTATTTTGACCTTAAACTGCATTAATTTCTTCCCTGAATGAAACTCTGTCTACTTCAAATAGACACCATTTGCTTCAGTCAGGGCAAATGAGAATATGGTTGGTGGTCTTCGGTTCAAAGTCATGTAGGCAATTTAGAACAGCTCACAAACAGTTTATAGAGCACCATTCCTTTGCTCCTATAGTCTGCCACTTTCAATTAGAGAATACTGGATGGTAACCAGACTGCAAGGAAAAAAACGAAGGATTAAATTATCAGGACATAATAGCACCATGCTCAGCTGTCACAGAGGTATTTATAATTGTATTTAGCAATGTCTAGAATTTACTTTATTTTAGAGCTGCATGTGTAATAATTTAAATATATATGAAAGTCAATACCAAAAAAATCCTTATGTTTGTATAGGTCTACTTAGCTACTTTGGGAGAACAAGAGTACAATCTCAAGTACTTCCTTCAAAAGAGTACTTAAAATTGAAGAAATAGGACTGTCCCTCAGGAATCTGCCCCAGAAACTAATAGAAACCCAGTACAGATGAACTAACAGGTCAGACTGGATATACCTCACTTTTCTTTCCCTTCTCTCTTTCTCAGGTCTCTTTTCCATTGCATTTATGGTAGGAAAGGAAATACGATGAAGTTACAACAATGGCATTTTTCACATAAGAATTCCTTCTTTAAAAGTATAGCAATTATTCTTTAGAAAAACAAAAGCATATATTACCACTTTTTATTCTTGTTAACCATGCTGAAACAATGTCTCAGTGATAGAAATGGTTTATAAGTGGCTTAAAGAGCAGCACTGTTAAGTACTACATCAGTGGCGTATTCCTGACACTTTCTTCCCTTCAGTGATCCAGAAAGAACCACACCTGGGTTTCAAACCCAGCTTCAGTTTTCATTATGGCAGTTAAAAAAAACCAAACCTTTGAATAAATAAATGGAGGCAGCATTGAGAAGAAATCAATGTAGTACCCTATAATGCTACTGGTAGTAATGCCCTTTGGTATTTCACCTGTGCTTAAAATATTCTATTCCCTTTGTTGATATTTGGTCATCCTGCTGACTTTTGCATCCTCTTGATCACAGCAGCACATTTCATTATTATTAGACACTACATGATGTGATTCCTTTACGATTAAGTTCAAAATGGCACTTTTTCTTGCCTTCACCTTCCCTCTGCAATAGTCAATTATGCCTTCACAAGAGCTTCATGGGCTCTTTGTGTCACTGAATCAGCACAGCAAATTCTGTAGACAAGGGTCTTTCCCCAGCTGTAACTCATCACCAAAGTGCTGACTAAGCTATGCTGTGCCACTTTTTATAAGTCAAGGAATCTGCTTGTGATTGGCCGAATTCTTTTCCGCCACACCATGGTTCTGGACGCTGTGCAATTCACAAGTTTATCTTTTGCCAGAAGTCTCTGCATTCAGAGATGCTGCACTGTGCATGCATGGTGATTTATTCAAGGTGGCTTGCTGTCCTCCATCTACTGAATGGCATTTTAATGTTAAACTAAAATGTAATGAGTACTAAAAAAAGGAGTGAATTGGGCATTGTTTTTTATTTATAAGCTTCTAGGAATGAAATGTTATCAGGTCAGATCAAAGCTTTTGATATCGGAGTTCTGTTGTGCAGGAATGATTTATACAAGAATGGTGTCAGATATATTGTGGCCTCTGAACAAGTTTATGAAATATGCTGAGCTGCACAGCACTTTACAGGCACTTGCAGATTTCCAAGGCATGCTAATTCAGCTGAACACAGATTAGTTTGCTGATTATTAGAAAACAAAAATTTCTGAATAGCTGGTAGCAAGAACAGTGGAAAGGAAGGAGCGCATTTCCTCTTACAGGAAGATTTCTTCTTAGAGTAGTTATAACACTTCCCTCTTCCTGCACATATGTGTCTGGGGTTTTTTGTGCTTCAGCTGTTTGGATGTAAGCAGTAGCAGGAGTACACTGAATGAACTGACATTGGATGGCTGCTAGGAATGGGAAAGGGTGTTGCCAGACTACAATTTATGGGGAACATGGCAGTGCTGTTCAACAGTTGCCAGCTTTCTGATGAGGAGAAAACTCTCTGAAGAAAGTTCATTCAATCATGTTGAGTAAATGATCCTTTCTGGTTTATAGGGAATAAACACCACTATCCCAAATACCTGGCAGAAACTGCCCCAGAGAATGTGTGTTCTTCTCAACACACATTTTTTTCACCCTATGCATTAATAGCGAATATTTGAAAGCAGTGTGCATGATTTTCCATAACTGCTGTAACCACAGGAAATATGTATATGTGTGTGTATATATATAGTTGTGCATGTGTGTGTGTGCATATATATATATATATATTATATATATATGCACACCCATACACATACATGCTTTAACAAGAAAGGACTTTTCTGGAGAAGTTAAATTCAGTTTATTGACTGAATATCCAGTTATACAAATGTCTGGGGATTTCAAGAGACATGACATAATCTCTCTTCTTAAATTGCTTTGAAACTTTTAGCATGGTCATCCATACAAGGACCCTGTTTTGTGAACAACTGTAGGTTTGTATCACTACCTGAATACCTTGTTCTACTTGAGACTAAAATATGTTGGAATATTTCCTCATACATTTAAAAAAGTACCATGAAGTAACTTCTTCCTGTGTTGTCTTTCATTTGTCTTTAACTAGAGATCTTCCAGGAAAGATGATGCTTAATTATAATTATACCTAACTGTTATACACATTGCAGTTTTGGATTCTTTACTGATCACAGATGTAAAATAGAAATAATACTTCCAATATTCGATAAGATATTTTGTTATCTTACTCTGCTACCTTCACCTAAAATGCCTGTTGACTTCCATGGGAGGAAAAGCAAACCTGAAATATCTTTGTATGCTACTTTCACTAACATTTTTAGCTCTTTATTGTGCCTTAAAATAGTTCCTTTCCCATATATGACTGACAGATTTCTTGATGTAAGTCTTAATTATCAGTCTTTCTGGAGTTTAACTCTGTCAGAAGTTCCTGTTAAAAGCTCTCCTCAAAAACACCCCGTGAGATATCAGCATATCTTCCAGACACAAAGTGGAAAATAATTGAGTGTGTTGTAGAAATGGGGATTTAATCTTGAATATTGGGACTTCTTGACAACTGTGCAGAGCTTACTGCTTGATTTGTTGGGATTCACATGAAAAGATCATGAAAAATGGCTTAAAAATGAATTGTTGACTCCTTTTCCCATAATATAAAATAAATAGAAAACAAGTACAAACTGCAGAAAAGAATGAACAATTCCATCTCAAAAGCTTTGGATGTCTTTCCATCTGCTTTATTGCACATTTTATGCTCAATTTCTCTCATCCTGGAATAGGCTTACTAAGAAGGCAGACAACTGCTATCTCTCCACTCCCTTTTCTGTACAAATGACAAGATTATTGCACAATATTAAATCTGGACAAATCTAGCTATAACTCTTTTACATCCAGCCATTTAAGGAGAGGAAGGGAGTTGAGCAGTCACATCAGAAAGTCCTGCTGAATGTTTTTAGGAATTCTCTCCAGGACACTGGTGCTTTGTGTGAAGGCCTCTGTTTTAAAAATCTTTTAGTGGCTGAAACAGACCAAGGTAGATGCAATCATAACCCTACTGTTAAATCTAAAACCAGAATATACAGGAGTTCAGCTCTTGTTTCTGCCTGTATCAATACTCAATTTTCTACCTGCAAAATGGAAGTAATATTTTCTTTTTCCCATCATGCCTGTATGAGATTAAATTATTTTTTATTTATGAAAAGCATTGCTTACAAAAGTCTTTCACCTTCAACAATGTTTGAATTGATAGCATGACTAGGAAAATGAAATCATGGTCTCAGTTTGACACCCAGTTGACTGTTGTGAGCTTTTTGATGTGCAGTTGGTCTGAGCAGAAAAGAAGTTATC
The DNA here is from genome assembly GCF_963513975.1 of Fringilla coelebs. Classification (NCBI taxonomy): domain Eukaryota; kingdom Metazoa; phylum Chordata; class Aves; order Passeriformes; family Fringillidae; genus Fringilla; species Fringilla coelebs. Next base: position 50,680,480 of record NC_140028.1, on the reverse strand, counting down.
TTCCACGTTTACCTCTCATAAGAAAGGAGTTATCCCATCTCACACAGCACAGGAAGATGGTTTCCCACAAACTAGTCATGGTAGTATTCAGATAGCTCTGATTGCTTTGTGATATTTGTGCTGCCTGAAATCAATGCAGATTTAAAATATTTTTATCTGAAAATATCTCATATAGAATCTTAAGTTAGAGACAATTTTCTATATGATTATTAGTCTACTCATTCACAGAAAGTTTCTACAAAGCTTTCTCTGTTTCCCCACTTTTCTGTCAAAGAAGCAAAAATACTCCCATCGTATTGCGCTTCATTTTAGCATTATATGCTCATACTTAAAAAACATGATATCATAAGTTATTAAAGCTCTTCTTAATTAAGAAATTGAATGTATTTCCTTGTTGCATATGTTTAGAAACTAATCTGCACTTTGCCATTCTCCCAGGGCTTTCAATATCTGAAAATCTATTTTCATTCTAGCGAGGGAATTTCATGGGTTTATTGGTTTGAACCAATTTTCCCTCCTCTCTCTTTATGCTTGTTCTTAACATTGCTTTTTGATTCCACTGAAATACATTCTGGTATCTGAAAGCCACAGCAGTTTTCTTGTTTCTAATTCCAAACAAAGATATTTTTTGTGCAGGGGAAGGATGGCATACTCAAATTTTCTATCTTATATCTTTCAAAAGAGAGACCCTGCTGAGAAGCCTCTCAAGACAACTTATTTCCTGAGAGAGGTTGAAAGCCACAGGTTTTGTGGAATTGTGTGCTTTATAGCCTAGAGATCACAAGGATAGTACCCTCAACAAAGTACTTGTCTTGCTTCTAAATCATGAAAAAATATGTACGTTGCTTTATCATCCATCTTTAACTGACCTGTTAATTGTCAGTGTGGATGTACAAGGTGAGCTGATGCCTGGTTACCTTTCCCTTCAAGGACACTTGTCATTTAGGAGCCACTCTTCGGGAACAACCACTCTACCCCATGCCTTATTAATTTCTTCATGTTAGCCATTAGGATTGGGGAAGAAATTTACTGCAGCGCTTTTCATAGCAACTAATTAGGTAACATAAAATGAGGCAACCCACAAAATTCATGTACCTTGGACAATACTAATCTTCAGTGCTGCCCAGTAAAATACGGCTAACAGACCTGCAATGGCTGTGGTGGACAGTAAATCTTTTCAGCAAAAAATATTTAAAACATTAGGAGAGTAAAAGTATTAACGATTAAATTTTCTAGGCAGATGTCTGCTTTGGGGTACTCAGAGAAGGAAGAGAAAGCAGATTTTTTTTAGGCTAAATGGCTCTGCCATTAATCAGGTTAGATGTAGAAGCCACCAAAACTGTTATTTTGCCCATATTGTACAAAATTTTAAAACATTGGGGTTTTGGAGGGAGTCCAGAGAAGGGACATGAAGCTGGTGAAGGGTCTGGAGCACAAGTCCTTTAAGAAGTGGCTGAGGGACCTGGGGTTGTTTAGCCTGGAGAAAAGGAGGCTCTGGAGGACCTTCTCTCTCTCTACAGCTGCCTGGAAGGAGGGTGTGGGCAGCTGGGGGTTGGCCTAGGCAACCATGACAGGGTGAGAAGGTATGGCTGCAAACTGTGCCAGGGGAAATTCAGGTTTGACATCAGAAGGAATTTCTCCACAGAAAGGGTAGTTCAACATCAGAACAAACTGCTCAGGGAAGTGGTGGAGTCACCACCCCTGGAGTTCAAGAAGCTATTGGACATGGGACCTAATGTCATGGTCTAGTTGACAAGGTGGTGATCAGTCAGAGATAGAACTCAATGACATTTGGGGTTTTTTCCAACCTTAATTACTCTGATTCTACCCTCACAGCCATGGTCAGATCTTCTTGCCTTCAACAGATGCCCCAAGAGAATGAGAAAATGCAGCATGCGTCTGCTTTTCATCTTTGTAAACTTGACCCACATGTGGCAAAGCTAAAAATGAACACAGAAACTGGTAGCATCTTCTGCATAGTAGACATATTTTGAGTTTTGATAGTGAAATTTTATTTTCTGTATGCTCTGACCAGGCCTCATCCTTCACAGTTCTCACAGTTCCTTGGCGATGCACGTGCCCAGACAGCTGGAAAACTCAGTGCATTCCAACAGAAACTGCTCTGGATGTGTGTGGGTTGTTGTGAGTGTAGGTGGAGGAAATAAAACACTGAGGAGCTGAGAGAATGTCACTGTTGTGCTCTCCATGTTTCAGTTGTTCTGCTAATGCCCAGCCTGGGAAGAAAATGAAAATAACATATAACAAAAATGAAGTACTGTAGCAGTATTGATATAGATGGCAAAAGTATAGAGGTATGAAAGGTCAGACAGGAGAAAGGATGGAGGGCGGTCCCATTGTAATGAAATGGAGAGCGAAACAAAGTATTTAGACACTAACAATGATGAGGTTATCTACAAAGCTATAGGCAAATACGTATCAAAGCAACATTGACCAAAATTTTCAGCATATCTATGATGAATTTAGATGCCTCTTCCACAGAAGTTAATGGAAAATAAACATCCTAAAAATCGCAACCATTGCCTAATCATAATTTTGTCTGTCTCAATGAACTGCAGGTATAAAATTGCATGGTCAATTATTTGAACTCTTGTGGTAAAGGAAATCTTTTTATGGGTGCTGGCAACCCAGACCTTCCCACCTCTACACCTTGGTTGTAGAAGGGCAACTCGCCAAGAAACGAGGACCACCAGCAGCTGCCTTGGTGTACGGCTTCACACCGAGACCTGACGGAGCCGTTCTGACCTTCTCTCCAGTAGAGGGCAGCGATACACAAAAACTCACTGTACTTTCAGACTGAAAATTTTGCAGCGTGGTAAATATCAGCTTATGGAAGGAGTTCGTTTAAGCGTGCGTAAGAGTTTAATTACGCAGTAACGACAGTCATGATGACTTCTTTCACCATCAGTCAAAGCAAAGAGAATTTCCTCCAAAGAGGAAAGAGATCCAAGTGTGAGTATATAGTATAAGGGCTTTTGCATTTGGGGTCATTTGACAAACTGCAGATGGTTGAAGATATTGATGGTTGAAGATACGTCCCCATTTAAAAACTTTCCTTTCTAATTCCTACTTTTCTAATCTAAAACCTATTTTGGAACTTTTTTTTTTTCCAGGCTTTACTTTCTTGTTTCTTGTTCACCTCCATTCATTTATTATCCTTCCTGAAACTCCCTGCTTCACAGCCTCTTGTCAGTTTTGTTTGTAGGTGCCATATCTCACAGAGCCAGGAGAAGAATCTTTGTTCCCTTCTTGGAAATCTTGCTCCAAACTGCACATCTTCTGACACACCTGGGAGTACTGGGGCTACTAGTACAGACAAGTGTTAGGCCTGAAATCAAAATAATTAGTGTCTCACAAGGACCACCTGCATCATTGTGTAAAAGAGCTTGAACTTTTTATTTCTCCAGGATGGAGACTCCTCTAGAACTATCAGGAGAGAATTATAACAAGACTTCACTCTGCTACTCTCTGAAGTCAGGCAAACAAGGGGGATCCAGATAATTCACTAAATGGTTTACTTTCACATTAGGGAGTGCAAGTAAAAAAAAGGAACAAAAATCTTCATGTTGGGATTTACTTTGAGATCAGATAATTTTATGCACAAATAATTCCTCTTTCCTTCTTACTCTTCAGTCTTCAAAGGAAATTGGGTCTACTTATTTTGGAAGTTTGGATGAAGGCTAAAAATGTGTTATCTATTTTCATGACTACCTAGTTCTACTAACTAATATAATCAACCAGTTTGGCATAAATTTTCAGAAACTGTCAGAGGTAACATGACTAACTCTGCTTTTTAACTTCACAGGCCTGTGGAAGACAGGCTAAATCTTCACGTAATTACACAGCAGATATTACAAGAACTCTTCTACTTAGGTCCTCATTATGCCGGATTTGAAACTGACTTGAAAACAGAGTTTATGATGACAAGTCAAAAAATTATTGTGAAGACTTAAGAGCATAGGATAGTGCTGTGTGTACAAACTCTCCTATGTTTCCTACAAATTGAAGTAAAACAATGAACCCTCTTTAGCTTATTTACCTGACTTAGCTCAGATTCAGCATCTGTGTTTCAGTTTAGGAACTAAGAGAGTATATGTACCTTTATTTTATAAAAACAAGCTAATTATAGGGCTTTAGGGTGCAATTTAGTTTAGCAATGTCATGCTGACTTGATTTATACAATTTAGTAACAACAAATTTAGTCTTTCTTATTTTATTGCAGGACTTCTGGTAAGGCTCAAAATATTTCATTGTCAGCAGCTAAATTCTAACAAGATGGTGAGCCTTTTCTATGATTTCTCCTTTACACCACCTATTACACCTACAAGTAAAACAACCCTCAAGAGTTACTTCTAAATAGACTGATTTTTTTCTCCACTCAATTGGTTGACCACTTGCTAATTAACAGATCAGAATTTTGTATCTTATGCAGCCTGTAGATACAAGCTACATGTAATTAAAAATGTCAATAACACTTCATCCTTTCCTCCTTTAACTGCCCCTGAGATATTACATCTGCCTTGTCCATTTCAAACAAGAAAAAAAAGTATAAACACCATACCTGATACCTCTCCCCCCCCTTTTATTTTCATGCTTGTCATACAACAAATCTTTTTCTATGACTAATATTATCTTCTAATCCATATGTATTACTTTTTTGGTACAAAAAATAAAATATCAAGAACATTTCTCACTAACTTCCTGGTTTGAGGCTTAAAGAAATCACATCATGAAACTTGCTGGTATGACTCACTAGTAAATTTAGGACAATAAGAATAACACGAGCATTCTGTTAGCTCATACTCTGTTCTAGCTATTTTGTAAATTGTATGTCAAAATCTCATATGCATATATGCCACTATACAGCCAAATGATGGATATAGTATTTACTATTTAGCAAATAAGTTATTTGAACCACTGTTCAAACGCCTTTTAGTAAGTCATACACTGTGGCAAAAAATTTAAGCGTCCGTGGCTGGACACGCGGGGATCAGGGTGCCCACACCGTGGCCCGGATGAGCGCAGCCTTTTTCACTTTCTATACTCGCAACATTTATAGCTATACCTGCGGCTCTCACAGACGCCCAGCCCACACTCGCACCTGCAGCCCCCGCACCCACAGCGGTGCCGCCGGGCGCCCCACGCAAGGACAGCCGTGCTCCGTGGGGTCCGTCTGTCGCGCCCCGCCTCCGCCCACAGCAGCACCCCCGGGGAAACGCCGCGGCCCCGCTCCCACCGCCCCCGCCCTCCCCGGCTCGGCCGGGACCCCCGGGAGGGCGCCGCATCCCAGTCCCACGCGCGGCATCCCCGCTGCCCAGGGGATGCCTCCGGGAGGCATTTTTAGGGCAGAAATGTGGAGGGGTTTTTTCAGCTGCTCCCGAGGGGCTCGGGTAACCCGGGGTGCAACGGAGTCCCCTAGGACGGAGGCCCTGAGGGTCTTTCCCGAAGGCATGTCCTTGGGAGCGGGCGGGAAGGGCGGCTGGGCGTGCGGGGCTGGCGCGGAGGGGCAGCCCGGCCGCCGCCGTAGTAAGAGAGCTGCTCCTCCGGTGGTTGGGCTGGGGAGCGCGGGGCTCCTCCTCCTCGTCCCCCCCAGCAGTGCACAGCCAGGCGTGTGACTGACGAGTCTCCCCCCCCGTCTATCTTTTTTTTTTTTTCTTTTTTTTTTTTTTTTTTTTTTTTTTTTTTGCCATGGGTACACACACCGAGACACGCACATGACAGCACTTGGGTGCCAGCGCCGGTGCATCGCCAGGAGGGCTGTGCTTCACTCCAGGCACGCACACACGCATGCTGCTGCCGCTTCTGCTGCTGCTGCTGGAAGTCTTTCTACACGGGGATTAGCAGCCGCCTCTTCGCTCTCTGTATTTCCCTGTCTCTTTCTTCTCCCTTCCTTCCCTTCCTCCTTCTCTCCCTCAAACGCCTGACTGACGGACGGCGGGCAGGAAAAGGTAAATGCGGGCGTGCTGTTTGCTGACGATACGGAGGGTGATGGTGTTCGCGGCGTGCTGCGCGGTACGCCCTCGGCTCGCCGGGCAGCCTGCCTGCCTTGCCTGCCCTCCCGCCGCGCCGGCGGCTGCCGCGGCCGCCGCTCCCCGACTCTCCGCGGCTCAGGGAATCGGGTTTTGCCGCGAGAGGTTTGGCTTCCCCAGCCCCCACTCCTGTCTCTTCCCCCGGGCTACGAGGTAGAGAGGTTCCCCGCTATTGTGCTGCTCGCACTTGGCACCGCGGGTGCGAGCGTGCGGGAGCGCTTAGGCAGGGTTTCGCGGGAGGAGGCTGGCTATTAATTGCTGTCTGCGCGGAAGAGGAGAGCGCTTCCCCTGGCACGGAACCTGGGCATTATTTATTAACCGGGGCTGGAGGGTGGCAACGGGAGGACTCGTCGTCGTCCCCGTGTCGTGTTCCCCCTCCCCGTTTGCTGCATCATTCAAATGAGTAATTCTTAGGTGGCCTTGCGTTGCGGGGCACTGTCCCCCCGTCCACGGGGATTCTGCCAGCCGCCGTGGACACCCGTCCTCCTTTGGCCGGGGGCAGCGCCCCCTTCCCCGGGGAGCCTGCGGGCGAGCGGCGCGGGGGCATCGGCCGCGCCGGGTGCTGCCCCGCCGGCCCCCGCAGCCCCGTAAATAGTTGTCGGCACTTGCTCGGCCCGAGTTTGTCCCGCGCCCCTCCCCGGCAGGACAAGGACAGCGGGGTGGATATTTCTCTCCCCCCTCGGCGAAGCCCGCGTGGTGCGGGGATCCAGTGGAACCGAGAGGTCCGGCGCAGCCCCGCCGAGAGGGACCACGTCCCGGCAGACTCACACGGACCCCGGTCCAGACTTCCATCTCCAGAGGAGCGGGTGCCTGGGAGTGCGCTTCAAGCCGGCAGGGGACAGGAGGGAGACAGAGCTGCGGAGCCTGCCATCCCGAGCCGCTGGGGCAGCGGAGCTCCCTCGCCGCGGGCAGGGGGCGGTCGGGCCGGGCAGCCCGCCCCGGGCAGGCGCAGCCCCTCCCGGGCCGGCCCCGGCTCCGGCACGGCTCAGGTGTTGGCGTTTAGCGGCGAAGAGCTTCAGGGATCGCCTGGGCAGCCCCCGGGGCGGAGGTTAAAGCGCCTCCCGGGAAGGGCAGGCCTCCCTCCGCCGTGCCTGTGCCCATCGCCTCCCGGGCAGTGGGACCGGCACCGCCGCTCCCCGTCCTGCGGCTGCTGGAGCGGAGTGGCCCCTGCCGCCGCCGTTCCCCCGTTCCTTCTCTGCCGGGAACCGAGGCATTTAGCGAGGTCCGTTATGTAATTACGGCTTTTTTTTCCCCCCCCCCCTTTCTTCTTGCTCTTGCTAAACCCGGCTCAGGATGCCGGCAAGGAAGCAGCTACACCGTTCTTGTTTCTGAAGGAAGCTGATAGTTTTCTTTGATCTCGGAGAAAACAAAATTAGTAGTAATATTTAGGCGCTTTGGTTTCACACATGATTGATTTTTGGTTGGTCACATCTCATTCATGTTGTTTTCTGTACCTGTCAGTGGTACCTAAATATGCGGTTAAAGACAGAAAGACAAAAAAAAAAAAAAAAAAAAAAAAAGAAGAGAGAGATAGAGAATAGTAAGAGAAGCAAAATCCGTGAGAACTGTAGTGGACAGCATACAAAGTTAGTGATTAAAAAAAAGAAAAGAAAGTAGTTCTTTAACTTATAGCCTACTTACGAGTGAAAGGTAGGTGTGCTTGCAGGCATGGTGTATACTCAGCTGCTTGTATTGGATTGTATTTCAGTGCACCTTTAAAAAGGCAACACTAATTTCTACTCCTGTGTGGGTCCAGTGTAGATGCTTAAGGTATTTCCCCGCCCTTAGAAGTCATTGTGAGTTTAAGCATCGTTCACTGATCCAAGAGATCCAGAAATCTAAAGGGTGCATATTGAAGGATAAATAGGATATATATTTGCAGATCAAATTACTGCTGATAGTAATGATTACATGAAAACTGGTTTTCTTCGGTTACAGCTCACTTGTCTATCTGATACTGCATATTTCAGATAACTATAAATTAGGTAACTAAATGATGTATTTAGATTAGGTAACTCTTCAAATTAGTATAAAATAATTAAATTAGTATAAAATTTAAATTAGTATGAAATAATTAAAACGCATAATGTGTATTTTAATTACAGCAATATATGCTATTTATTAGAGAGTTTATCAAGTACTTTAAAGGGTGTAGTGGTGTTTTTATATATGTATATATGTATGTGTATCTGTATCCTTCTGATTTAAAGTTTTCTTTTACTTCACCATAACTCTATATAGTTTAATTCAAGGCTTATTTTGTCTGTCTCTTGTGAGATTAACTCTTGGAAGCATATCAGTGTAATCTGTGTGTGTTAAGCCTTGCAATGTTCTTTCTGTAAAGGTGGTGCATCTCAGTGCAGCTCTGGCTAGTGATGTTTCCACCTGGAAATACAAAAAACTGCATAAATAATTAATGAGATAGTGTAGTAAATGAAGGTAATCCCACACCGAGGAAGGATCCATGGAATTTTTTCATTGTAATTTTCACCCTGATCTCATACCATACTGTAATTAAAATTTTCACCCAAATTGTAAGAGACAGATGCAATGCCCTGAGACTGGCATTGCCGTTTTAAGTAGATGAGATTTCAAGGTACTTTCAAGTGAAATAGTTTATTCAGCCCTTAATCTCTGTAACCAAACTTAATTTTTACTGCCTCAGTTGTATTATCTCTCAAGATTTAAGAAAGCTATTTTTGTCAGGGGCACGTAATTAATACTTGTTCTCCTCTCATGCCAAATTTTGCACTTGTGCATAAATCTCATCCAAAGAAACATGAAAAGTGGATCTCCATGGTAACGAGAGAGAGATTGAGAACAAGAGAAAGAGGATTTTCTCCCTCACCATAGGTCAAGACCAGACGCCTACCCATTCCTTAACTTGTAGCAGCATTCATTGGCACCTTCCTCTCTGTGCTTATTTTGCCTCCTGGGGTGTGCTTTTACTGGTGCCTCATACTTCCAGAGTGAAAATGATGCTACGCTGGATGAGCACAGCTTCGGTGTTTCTCCATGCTCTAATCCTCCCTTCTGCTTGCATTGTATTTCCTTGCTTCTATACCTATATGATTTTACTGTGGGATTTTGGGAAATGGTTTGTTTTCCCCATCAGATTTTTGTTTTGAAGACCTGTCTTATCTCTAAATCTGTGTAATTGCTGACCGAACCTTACTGGTTAGTTCTCTTCAGATGAAAGTGTGTTCATCTCCTTTTTCCCTATTACCTGTCCGTTCTGGTTTTGGACTTTCAGATATTTCACAGCAGTAAAAGCAGTCTGCTTCTTTTCCCCTGGGAGCAGGGCTGAGTTTAATTTTTTTTCAGTCAGCATGCGAGATGTGATACTGGGATTACTATTTAGAGATGTTCAACATAGAAAGCCTTTATTTTGCCCTAACTCTGTCTTTACTGAGCAGCAATATGGAACAACTCTTTCTTGGGGAGTTGCTGGGGTTTTTTTTTTCCCCTTTCTCTTCTTCAAAAGAGAGACAGTCTAGGTAGACAGTTCTTCAAAGTTGAGATGAAGTGAACGCATTTTATTCTAGATGATCCTGCAGCCAGATACTTAAAACTTTCACCGAGGACTGTAACATATTTTCTATTTCCATTCTCCTTTCTGTACTCAGTTTTTGTAGCTACGATCTCATGAGAGGATACCAAATGGCTCCCTTAAGCTGCTGGTGCACCAGGTCTCTGGGCATATTTCCAGATCTTTTGCCTTTCCCTGTGACATATCTTGGGATAATTTGAAAACATCTGCTAAAGCAACTATCTTAATATAAGACAGCAGTCATCATTTGTCACTGAGCAATATGCCATTCGTGGCTCTCTAATTGGAAGACAGATGCTGATGCTGACTTTGGCCTTCTTAAATTGTCTGCTTGGCAGATTGTCTGTAGAAACACTTTGCAGTGCTTTGAAATCACATAGTGTATTTCTACTTTTCTGTATCTCTGTGTTTCTTAAAGAATTGCCTGTACCATTTGAAAATCTGTTCAAGAAACCATAATGATAGCAGCTAGTACATTCATAATCTGGCTTTCCAAGTAAATTTACTTAATGCATCTCTCCAGTCTCTTCTGGCTAGGTGAAAGCCATTTTTAAATGGTTGCCTGTGTAGCTTTTTCTTTGCCTTTGTCTATGAGCAATTTCTGATTTCTTGCTGCCTGATGCCCTGTCCCTGTATTGGTGGCATTTCAATGAATGTCCCTCATTCCACTTGTTTCCCTCTTTTTGAAAATTAAGCTTTACCTTTAACTAACTAATGTTCTGATTTCTTATGCTAAGGAAACGAGAGATTTGAAAAATGAACTTCTATCTGTGTGAAGGAAATGTCCACTTCTAGATGCCTGGATCCAGGCTTTGAATCTCAGTTACCATGGTTCAGGTGACTGAAGCAGGTGACAAGACCATGTGTCATCAGCTCGTAACTCAGATCATAATAAAGATCTCAGTAGTTACAGATGATGTCTTATACCTAGAAGGTGATTTTTGAATTTTGAATGTAGGTTGCAGTAGCTTGAATTGACTTGCAATATCTTACTGGTTTCAGCATCTTAATCCTGATGTGTTGACTCCGCTGGATCAAGTCAAGGATTTCTTAATTTCTTTTTTTTTTTTCTGTTGTGGAAAAAGGAAATAAGAGGGTGAGGATCCCCAAAAACTTTGTCCATCAGTTGTGCTTGAAAGCACAACTAATTAATTGTTCTGGGTGAACGTTCTTGCTGAAGGTATTCCAAGGAATGTGCTAATAGGGGTAGCTGAGTTACTTTCTCAACAGAAGGAAGAGGGTTTTTTTCCACCAGCTTTCTTACTGTGACTTCAGTTGCTAATTCTGTGCTCGTTCACACTTTCTTCCCATGCAGTCTGTTTAATTTTGCAGGTGGAACAGGATAATGTATTTGACTGGAGGTCAATAACAATAAGGGACAATGACTGGCAGTCTCACCTACCTTTTTCATGGTAACTTCAGTTTTAGCAGTGTGCGTCCAGCATTGAAAGTCTACACTGAGAATTGTTATCTCACTACTGCTCTGTGTGTTCTTTTGTCTTGTCATGAAGGGAAAAAAAAAGAAAAAGGAAGAAAAAATTAAAGAAGGGTGGATATGAAATCAAGGTTTCTGCTTTGTGGTAGTGGCTCAACAGTATATTTCCATTTATAGCTGGTCAACAGACAGTGTGCATTTGCCTTTGTCCAACTAGAAGTATTGAGAGTCAGCATGCTACTTGGATACGAGGTGTCCCTCAAATGTCCAAACTGTGTGAGAATCTCTATCTTATTTCCATCCTACAGCTGGAAGAATTTTGGAGTCCCTGCAGCATACCATTCACATAAGGTTACCGTCATTTCATGGTTCACAGAGGAATGCAGCTTCTGGTTCTGTGGTGCTGGAACTGGTCCAAATGTTTCACAAGGGCTTCAGAGATCCTTTGTTCTCATCAGCCTGTGTCTTCTGGCTATCTAATGGTTGGGCATAATGCTCAGGGTGTGATTTGGTTCTTTAAGGGTGTAAACTGTTGTTGCATCTGGTTTACCTCCAGAATGTTCTAGGTTTTTTTTGTTGTTGTTTTTTTTTTTTTTTTGTGTGTGTGTGTGTGTGTGACTGTATGTTAGGACATCACTAAATTCCATTATCAAATCCCATTTTCTAAGAACATACCATAGGACTGGAGCAACCTGACCCGCTGGAAAGTGTGCATTCCCAAGATGGGGATTGGAATTAATGATTTTTAAGGTTCCTTCCAACCCAAACTATTGTGTGGTTCTGTGATATTCCTCACTGTTCCTTCTAAGAGATTATTACTTGCAGATGAGTGCTTACTGCCAAATTTATACACAATTTTGTAAATAATATTGATGAATATCCCAATGGAGCTCTTTAGTGGCAGTGGGATGGCAAAGTAAAATTAAAAGATAAAAAAATCACCAAGGAAGGAATGAAAGAGGTGGAGTTAGGAAAATAAATTGTTATTTTGTATAAATTAAGTATTGCAAACATTATCAAAACAATTTAGATTAAAAATGAATGGTAATTCTGCAATTCTATTCATGGAAGAACTGTACAACCATAAAATGTAATTTTTGAGAAGATGATTAAAATTATTTTCTGAGGAAAATATCCCAAATATTCAGATGACATGTCCTTTTATAACAGCAGCAAAGTAGGGCTAGTGATTACTAGATTAGTGATACTTTGAAAAGCATTACATGTGTATCATTGTATGAAATCAAATACTCTAGAAGAACAGATGCAATGTCTGTTTAGAAAGCCCTGCAAATTTTAGTGAAAAAGGTGAATTTCTTAAAAATTATTATATGGATATCTACATGATAAAATAAATTCAAGTGGAATTATAAACTAGAGGTGAAACCTTTCATATTTGGATCTCGCTCTTCCTTGGAAAAAGAACCAATGCAAGTTTCTTTTCTTAGCAACAACAACAACCAAAAAAAACCCAAAAGAAACAACTACTGATATTGCAATAGGAGAGACTATTGAATGGTATTCAAATGAGCTGGCTGTCCTGTTAGCTCAGGAAAAAAAAAAAAGTTTTTATTTCCTGAAATACTAGAAACTTATTTGTGTAGAAATTATGGTTGTATCTTTCCCTTTGTTTTTTGGTCCATGACAGCTACTTCAAATATGACATTCTTTGTAGAGCTGTTTCAATTTCCATGTAATGTCCTTCGCTGAGTTGCAGTGGCATGGTAGTTGACAAGCATTCACTTCACCTTGGATAGAAATGTTAGTTGGAGTTTCTGTGTGTAACCTGCAAACCTATGTGGTGTTTCTTTTCATTCTGTGGTGGTGTGTGGGCTGACTTCCATAATTATTTGTATGTTGTTCTTTATCTCTCTGGCATGACATAAATGTCCCTACTGGGAATCTTCATGCTGTGTTTTGCTGGCCGAATTATGCAGCAGAATTATATATGAACAAAAGCTACATACGAGGACGTTCTGCAGTATTCAAGTACTTTGGTCATTTACAAAGCAGGTAGTACATGAGGTACTTCTAAAATCAGTGCAGTGTGCTGCAAAATAATTCATGTGTTATGTTAATTTTTTTTCCAGAGGATATGCTTGACAGGATTGAGGCAAAATACGAGAGTATACTGAAGTTCTTGACCTGATCCTTTGCTCTTTATGCTGACTGGCATTTTGAGCACGAACTGCGGGAGCAGGCTGCCTGCCCTCTATGAGATGTTAAATGTTGAGCATCAGTTGGTCAGGCCCATACTGGAGGGTTTTTTTAATGTGAAGAAATGCTGAAAGGCAGCAGCAGCACTTTCATGTGTTACACTTGTAGAGCCCTTCTGAAGACACAAATATTTGTGAAGAGATTACTCAAGGGTCACAGCATTTCCACAGGACCTAGGAGAAATGAATTGCATTGTGTTTCTTTATTCTGAATTTCTGGTCCCTCTATGACAACACACAGCAAAGCCTGGTGAGAGAAAGAGGAAGGTTCATCTCTGCTCATTTCACTTTCTTCTGGAGCTAAAGAAATTTTGCATACAATGAGAAGAAAAATTTCCAGTAATCAATTTTTCTAGCATACTTTGCACATTTATAGAAACTCTGAACTTGTTTTTACTATTTAACTTTGTCTGTAATTTGCTTTGAGCTGCTGTAGGACCAAAAATAACTAGTCCATTTTCCCAAGGACTTGCAGTCTCTCTAAGAATAGAGAAACTAATGTATAGGAAAGTCTACAAATGTAAATTTTATTTGTTTAAAAGCTTCAATATTTTTATTCTGTAATGATGTCATGCAAAAGTTTATTTTCATATTTAAAATACTACATAATTTAGAACAAATGCTGCCAGTGGTCTGTGCACAGTTCCCAGGGATCTCTGTGCAATGTTTCCCTGATGAAAGAAAAAAATGCTTTAACCTGAGGATAGTGCAGAAAACCCCAGTATTTTATTTCATTGCAAATTAAGAGATACTGGTGAATGTATTGTATGTAGATTTTTTTTCTTGATTTAACTGTGATTCTTGTTTGTTTGTTTTTATACAGAGCTGAGATCATTGATTATTTGTGGTATAATTAATTAATTAATGAGTTTGCCAGATCTAGTTTAGCCTTTCTGGCTTTGTTAGCATACAGAGTCCTAGAAGCTGATTTATGCATGGGTTTGAACAGATGCTGAATGAGGCAGTGTCCTGGTTTTGAGCAATTTGGTTTGTGTGGTTTTTTTTTTACTGTTTTGTATTAAAATATGAACATCGCGTTGACTGTGGTTTTGTGTGCACACGAGAGCCTTGTGTCACTGTAGAACATAAATTATTTCAGTTTTATCTGATGATTTTGCCTTAACGTTTAGTCTAACCATAAACTGCTCTGAACTCATCATTCCTGCCATATCCAGCTCATGGCAGCTGCTGCCCACGTTAGCAATATGCTTGATAAATTTGGAGTACCTCTTAAGGCTCACATATGCTTTGAATTTAGGTTTAAGTCAGGATTGATTTTTTTTTTTTGATGGGGATTTTTTTTTTCCTCAACCACAGGGATAACACAAATGAGTGAGTGAGTTCCTTTTAAACTCCCTTACTCTTGATATTGATCTCTCCTTGCTCTTTGGTTTTGTAGGGAAGGCTGAAGAGAAACTGAGATTAGCTGTTCAGGCGCATGGGATGCTTTAAAGAGTCGTTGTTGCCTTTCTGGTGGAAGCAATGAGAACTTCAAAGAGGAAAGGTGAATTCTGTTCTCAGAGGTGTTGAAGGCAATAAGTGCACTCCTCACTCGCATCTCAGGGCTGAAGAGGCCACTTTAGCTATTGTCATCAGTTGGCCTGGAGAACAGGAATTTATAGACCGGGTGTGTTAAGCCAGCAGCAGCGCACAAAGCCCAGGTCAGCCAGGCTTTTGGTGGTACTCACTTGACTGCACACAGGGCAGACCTCGCTGTCACAAGTCTACTGCTCAGGAGAAGTCACTCATTGGGTGTGTCATTAGGCAGTTTTTCTGCATAGTCATTGTGACTGGCCAGAATTTTGGGGGCACCAGTGTCACAGTTATGCTGCACTCATATTTTTGATAATAGTAAGCGCCCTGTATTCTTGGAGAAGGAAACAGTATTGATACAGGCAGACACATGGCTTCCACAGAGTGTATGTAGGCAATATGTTGTTTAGTGTACTGTGTTATATGGCTATAATAAATGCAATGAATTTAATATAAATAAATAATAAATAAATACAAGATGCCTCTATTAGATCTGAATTGCAAAATCTAATATGATAATGCTTTTCCCACCACTAGCAGAGCTCAGTAATTTATTACTACAATTTGGTGTCATTAATATGATTCATTCTATTTTAGTGGATGCAAACAAATTGCTTTACATTTGTGTAGTAATTTATTACTCAAAGCTGAATGCGTGCTTTGTGGGATACTGAAATTCTTGAAAAAATTACATTTATTTTGTTTACGTGTATTTTAGAAGGGGGAAAAAAGTAAATTTTTTTGCATATACTATTTAAACAATCATCGTATATCATCATACAAGAGGACAAGAACAGTTCTTGATCCAGTTGAATTTCAATGACAAATCATGCTGGAGCCAAACTGAGTCCTCCCAACATCTGATACAAAACCCGTATGTAACCCAAATACTCCATCACTTTCCAGTTTGTTCATCTGTAATATGATTTTTTTATTAAGCTAAGCTGCCTGCTGTGTGTTTTGTGTTGGAAAAAGTGAAGTCACAGTATTAGAAAGAAAATGTTTGAATACATTGATCAGTATGTGCTGCACATCTTATCTGTTTAAAATAGATGAATAATGAAAAAAAATTCATTTTGCTTCCTCCTTTGAATTTGCAGCTTAGTCATGGATTGTTGCCCACAATTTTATGGAGCCTAATCATGTAGTCCTTTTTTAATAGATTCCATTATTATCATTACAATATACCACCTAAAGTAAGTAAATTAATTCAGTGGAGTGTCTCTGGAGCTAAGTTTGTGTGTATGCTGGAAAATTAAGTGTGGCAAATGTAGTATTAATGGTTATTTTGTTAAGCATTTTCTTAGAGATTGAATGGACATATTTTAAGATGTTGGATTAATTTTTTGTATTTATTGCTAGGTCAAATACTTTTTGAAAGTAGGATGAAATTAGTCATGTTTCATCTAACAACTACATTTAACTAATTCTGCTTGTTCTGCTAAAGGTGTAATTAAACAAAATATATACTGAACAAAACAGATTGGGAAAAACCCCTCAAACCCTGTATCTTATCTAAGTAGAACAGGTGACCAGATCTCATTCCTCTTTATGCACCAACTAGATAGCATCAATAGAAAGCAGAAATGTATTTGCAGTAGAGTATACGTCAGTAGGTGCAAAGTGCAGAAAACTGGGTTTGTGACCAAAGTGTTTACAGGGAGGTAAGTGGGATGAAAGCAGGAATGGATTTGACTTTAATGCTTGATTCAAGTAGGTGGAAATGTGAGTAACATAAAGCCAAATGAAAACCAGTTTTTCTTATGTAATTTCTTTTTTTCATAGCATCTACTATTTGGAGATTTTTAAATTTGCCTCACCCTGGACTGTTTGGGTTTTGGGGGTTTTTTGAGGAAGTGAGGAGTAGGAGTTAAGTATCTGGATAATGGAACCTATAGTAACTGGAGGGAAAAAAGACAAAAAACCCCAAAACAAGCAGAAAACTCAAGGTCTTCACTTAATAATAGTTTCCTTAGCTGATTAAGGAATGAATTTGAGTTTTAGGACCCTAAGGTTTAGTACATAGCACATGAAGCCTCAGAATAGTCCATGAGTAAAGCAAGAACAGAATGTGTGTATGAAATGTCTTCATGCATATCACAACTGGCAAATGCATATCACAGCTGGCAAATCATTTGGGGAGGTCAGGACACAGTAATACATGAGATGTGTTCTCTGTCTCCTCCTCAGTGACCTATACAATATTGCCATTCCTGTTGCAGTAATAACATTGTCATTATTTATTTGGCAGTAATGAGTCTGAGTTTAGCAAGGAGAAATGAGTTCATAGGAAAATTGTTTTACATAACAGAAAATCACATCACACTGAAGTAGTACAGATAATTTCAGAGTTTTCCTTACACACTTTGTTGCAAATGAGCACGTAATTTGAATTAATTTTATAACATGATAAAGATGTAAAGCCAAGGACAAAGATTAAACAATTTAAAGTTATGCTTTTATATTTGCAAATATTTACACTTTTATTTATAATATCAGTTCCAAACGCATTTCCTATTTCAGATATGATAAATAGACTTCCTACTTTCAGACCATGTCTGGTAATACAAGTGAAAATAGCACAGTAATTTGGAACCGTAACATTGAAAAAAACATACAGTCCTAACCAAATTGTAACATGCTGCGTATTCCCTAAATAATTACCAAGTAGATGAAGTCAAGACAGATTAAAATATTCTTGTAGTTCTAAATGATAATTAATTCTCCTTTGTATTTGGTCAACAGTCTGAATTTCAATTTATAATAACATTTCCAACTATCCTGTAAGGTCAAACATTACTGCAAGCTTTTTTCTGGCAGAGTGATATCTTCTGTACCAGTCAGAGTTGAAGGATCTTGTGGACAAAGCTCTTAGGTATAGGGTATAGTTTTAGGTAGTCCTGCAGGGAGTTGGTCTTGATGATCTTTATTGGTCCCTTCCAACTTGAGATTATTCTATGATCTTAGACTGGACAAAATCAGAACACACTCTGTAATGAAAAGCAGACTTAAATGGCTCCAGATTTCAATACCTTCAGCAGGGTGTGTAAAGAGAACCCTGTCCATAATCCAGCATAGCCTGGTGAAGCCTCTAATGTATAACGTACAGTTTTTATTGTTGAAAGCATCTCATGGTTGAGCATTGCTAGAATAATCCACAGAAGCCTGATCTGCTCCTCACTGCAGCCTGTGGCTCACACTGCAAGGGAAATGTCTGTCGTTTCCTTAAGCAGGCACTGGATTGTGTCGGTACATGAGCACAAAGATCACGTTTCTTTTTTTTTTTTTAATTTTGAGACCTGCTGAGTTATTGGCACTTCAGAATGTTGTCTCCTAAATGCTTTGCTTTTCCACATGAATCATTTGAAAGGCAGACTTAATACTGCTACTTGGTCTCCTTTGTATGTGGTTAATATTTGTGGGGGTTTAGACATTGTATGTGCACAAAAATGACACTTTTGAAGGGACAAAAAAGGCTATGCAGGTTCAAAAGTGTGAATGTGCATGGATAACTGAAATCCTACTTCAGGCTTGACTTTTTACATTGCAGACAGATATTCCAGGTTTCTTTCAAAGAAAAATTTAATCCCCACGTGGTAAACCTGCACATAGCCTAGGTTTTATCTCTGTCTCATGTTAGATATATGTGTAGTACTTAACAGAGGTCGAAGTAGTGCATGAGATCATCTAAGCTGACTTGAATTTTACATACAGAGGATGGGAACTGGCAGTTAAACTAAATATTGGAAGATCAAGACATTATTTCTCCCACTAAAGATTCATAGTCAAGACTGTCAAATTCATTTGTGTGTCAATTACAGTTTCAGAGGTGAAAAGTCAGGCTGCTTTTCGAGACAGGTTTTTCTAATTAGAGTAATGAATGTTTGATTAATATTCAGGTAGTAATATATGATAATTATACCATGATGGGCTGTCACTTTAAGTACGTACAGGGTAAGATCACGGATGCATTTTTATGTTGTTATGCCTTTGTCAGCTTTAGTTCCCATCAGCAGTCAACTTTATGCAAATGCTCACTGAAATATCTCAGAAATTCGTTTTGTCCTTAAGCCTGTTAAATGATGCTACACGTCTGCTTTGTGGGTCAATGCCTATCTCTTGCTTTGTTTAACATTTCATCAGGGC
Source organism: Fringilla coelebs (assembly GCF_963513975.1). Classification (NCBI taxonomy): domain Eukaryota; kingdom Metazoa; phylum Chordata; class Aves; order Passeriformes; family Fringillidae; genus Fringilla; species Fringilla coelebs. Next base: position 50,661,553 of record NC_140028.1, on the reverse strand, counting down.
TCTACGCTTTGACATTCACTAGATTGAGCTTGCAGAGAGAAACTTCTCTATTCAGGAAATGTAATGTGTGAGGAAAATCCTGATTACTAACTATGAATAAATCCCAATCAGGAAATAAGAGCAACTTCATAGAACAATGGTGGAAAATCTTTGGAATTCTGGAGGTTCAAAGCATTTCGCTTCAGTAACAGGTTTTGTAGAGATACATGCAATTAATACTTAGAATCCCTGAGTTAATATCACGTATCTCCCTAAGGGTGACAGTGACATTCAATGTAGCTCTGAGGGATGAGAGTTACAATGCCTCCCAGTGAACCTCATTCTTCTTCACCTTTAAAAGCAGCTCTGGCACTCATTGCTGACTGTGGGCATCCTGGTATATGAGGCATATTAAGACAGAATGGGGGAAAAAGAACTGGTTGTGATGCTACAAATCGTGTAGCAAAATGCTGGAACAGCAGACAGGGGCTGTCTGGATGCCCATCTGACCCAACTCTCCCTTTTTTCTCCTTGCATTGTTTTCTATTCAGCCCAGATCAGAAGACTATTTTCTTTGTATTGCAACCTTTACATTTGTCTGAAGCTTTCTTTCACAGTTGAAGAAAGGAAACCTAATTGATGCTGGCATACATGTTTATGTGGGCCATGTGTTAATTACCCAGGGTCGCAAATGAACAGAGACATTCTCCAGTTGTGTGTGTGCATGCTGTAGTGTATATAGGAACAATTGCAGTATTTGAATATTTGATTCATTCTGCACTGAATTAAATTAAGGTTTTTTCTAACACTTTCGATCTTGTAACATTTTTATGATATTAAGTAATGTATTCTTTAAATTTAACAGAACTACTTTTTTTTTTTTTAATACTATCATGTAGGGACATGAGATCGCAAGAAGTTAAGAACTATAGTGCGATGTGGTCTGACTCTTGGAATAGTGAAGGAATGAGTTACCGTAGAGGACTGTTGCCCTTTTTTGTGTCCAGCTGCAAATCTGTGAGAAGAGCTTTGCAATTAGCTTTTGTAAATACTAGCTGACAGCAGAGGAGGGTTTGAGACTTTGGTTTCCTGGGCTCCACTCCAAGTTCTGGAATGAAATACACTTCAGTGACTGCATATCTCCCTGCCCGTGTCTCATCTGTCTCCCCTAGCCTGACTACTTTGTCTCCTCATCTTGAGTCATGTTAGTTCTGTGGGCACCATGATTCTTACTGCCCTTTGTCTGCATTATGGTGAATGCTACCTCTGTCATGCTTTCCATAAAGCATGGATGGAGGATAGAAGGCACTGGAAACTGTACATTTTTATCTCATTTTTAGCATTCATGCAGTTGTGCTCCACTGAACAGCAATAAGCAATGACAAAGTCTCTTACTCATCTGCAGATTCAAGTGTGTTCGGTGAATGTTGCAGGGGGGACATGTTCTGTGGGCAGGGGTACAAAGAGGAGATTTATTTCAACTTCTAATGTAACTCCTGTTGGGTGAGATGAAACAGCAGATTTCTAAGGCCACCTTTTTGTAAGTTTTATTGCTTTCAAGCCAGAATAACTTTGTTGCCTTATTTCTAAAAATGGGAGCGGTAGCTGTTCAGTGAGATATTTTTAAGAATTTACTTTCAACAAAACTTTTTTGTGAAAACTCATATGCTCAGATGTATCTCAGCTGCCCTTCTAAAAAAGTTTAACCACTCTGAACAGCTCAGGCATTTTCAGTTCATTTGTAACTCAGATTATTTAACATTTTTTATTTGAACAAAATCAGTTAAATGGTTAAATCTGAACTAAGATCAGTCCACTATCTGCGGCAGTAGCTGAGTCTGAAGACATGCAGCCCATTGCCATCTAAGGCGGATTTCCTCTTCATAGGGGAGATTGTTTTACCAGGAACTTGTTGGTAGGATATCATGGATGGCTCAGGATTGTGCAGAGTCTGTCACTGATATGGAGCTGCTTTCAAGGACAGTCTACAGAGTTTATTACTTAGCAGTGGATGATGGTAACTACTCAAAGGAAACTTGAATCCAGAGGTAGAGCTGAAAAGTGCTTTGATGGACATGGGAGTAGGAGAAACTTGGCCAGGACAGGCAATTTTGAGTTGTTCTTAACAGGAGTTACCGGGACTTTTCAGAAAAAAACTTCTCATGGCAGTGAGCCGAGAAATTGAGATCCTAATGCAAAAGCATTTAATTAGGATTGTTTGGGAAAAGATGACAAAGCTGTTTGGAAAAGCACTGTTAGGTAGGTGAATGTGACCTTAAAAATCAACTCATGTGCTCAGTTTTGTATCCCATTAAGTATTCCTGACAACAGAGGAGATTTTGCTTTAGAGATGTACAACTTAGAGATGTACATCTTTGATATACCAGCAGAAAACTGCACGAGGATTTCCACATTATTAGGAGTAAACTGGCCTTGTGACAGGATGCACTTGTAATTGTAGAGAATGTTCAATGAATGGATTCCCTCTTTACTAGATACTGCCGTTTCTTTGTGGAATTTTATTGGAGAAACTGCAACAGTGCCTGGCATGATAAGGGATCAGCTAAACTGCTTGCTGGTTGCTGTGATGTATGCTGGACTTGAATATGGTGACTATATTCATCATCAGCTGATATAGCCTCCATTTTTTAGTTTTCTAATGCCAAATTATGATCTTTTGTTTTATTTCCTGCTAAAACTCTAGTGTTCTTAAAACAGTGCTATCTTAAGTTTATGCTGATAGCTTCATCTCTTCATATATTTCCTTATTTTCCCAGTTAAAAATGTCTTTTTTAATATTTAATTAATTTTCTGTGGTTTTATTGTAGTAGCTATATACTTGAAATCTGCTTGAAATGGTTTTAAAGAATTTAAAGTTCTCCCTCAATCTTTGTTAGTAGTTGAACAGAAGCATTCATTAACTTGATTTGATCAGATCTGTGCTCCTTAGTGCAATGAAATGAAATCTAACATCAGCTTCTTTAAATAGAATGAGTAATGAGATTGTTTTCACCCAAACTGAATGTAATTTTTCAAAAATTATTTTAGCTCTTATTTTCCATTGTGATTCTTTGGATAAAAATTATGTATGTTGCTCACATTTTAGAGGCCTCTTGGTAGAGAGTACAGTTTATCCAATGGCTAATATTAAACCCACTTTTCTTTCCCATCTGCACCATATAAATGTTATTCATCTTCAGTATCACCATATTTCTCAAATTGTATTCACAACTAAAGTACTCTTGTAATGGTGACGCCAAACACCCTGTGTATTTCAGTGTCTTGAGCTAATACTAGTGCTATCTGTAAAATAATATTTCCCATGTTCTCAGTTGAAAAGCTCTGGAACTTTGTACGTGGTGTGTGGGAAACTGTGCTTAGGGATATTTTTAATGCTTATCCCTTTATTCTGCATTAGTACTGCATCATAGAAGCGATAGCTTGAGGAAGCATACTCCTGCTCAGCTGACAATTCAGGAGGTGTTGCTGTCCCTCAGAGAAAAGATTTAATTATGTCTTTTTCTTTAGGCTTTACTTTAGGATTTGTGTGTTCTGTGGTGCAGGAGAGGATATGGGTCTTTTTCTCCTGTGGCAGATAACCCATTAACTGTACCTAATACAATTGAAGTAGCTGTTCCAAAGAAGAACCAGTTCTTGTCCAGTTAATTACAGCTTTTTGATGTGTCATTTATGTGAGTGTCTTACTGCAGCATCTTGTTTCCGACAGAGCTCAGAGGCTGTTTTTATTAACTGTGGGTGTGGCACATTGCCACAGAGGGAAGTCAGCATTGCTTGTTTTCCTTGATGCTACAATTCTCCATTAATAGTCTCATATTTGAATAGTATTATTTGTTATAAACTGATTTTATAGAGGATTAAACTACACTCTTGCTAATAATAAATGGATTTTAAGCTTCAGCAAATAATATAAATTTAATGTAATTTGACAGATCCTAACATGGGTTTCAAACAGACCCAAATCAAGTACCTTTGTGATCATTTTGGTGGTTCCTTTGTGGCATTGAAACTATTGTTCTTTCATAATCACATCTTGTTAAGGACCATAAACAAGTTAACTCTGTTCATTTCACATCAAAATAAACTTTGAATATTTAATACTCCTGTGTCTTTCATATAGTTACAAAAGACTTTTGCAAAAATATTGGGTGAAAATTCCTGCATGTTAAGCAACTGCATGGAAATTATGACCTATTTTCAGATCCTTTTCAGGCAAATGATAAGATAGAAAAAATGCATTTGAAACTAGTATAGGAAAATGGTTTATTACAGTAACTGTGTAATGAGAAGGCTTGAGGAAGAACTGATATATATGGAAACTTGAATGATTTGTTGAAATTCAATGGATTCCAACTTTTCTTCCATTTCAAATGCATATGTCTCACAATTGTTTCTGTAGACCTTTTTACAAGAATGCTTTAAGAAGGATAGTGACTTGGGGTTTGTATCTACTGCATGCAGAATCAAATCAAGAAAAAAGTGGTATTTTTCCTACAAATGCATGTTATCAAATATTTGACAGGATTGTTCTTATATAAAGCATTTGACTGTTGGAAACTATTTTTGTGCTGTTGACGTGGTTAGTACCCAGTGACTTCTTAGACTTGGTAACGTGGAGTTGTCTTGGAAGCTGTGACCTGGGTTAAAGCCCACCAGAGCAACATCTCATTTATTTTGGGCCCCTGTGGCCAGAGGGTGCTGCCCTGGGACCATTGCATTTGGTAGCTGAAAGCTCATTAGTTCTCTCCTTTCTCTCACTTTGGGTACGAAGATTTAGCTTTCTTACACCCCTGAGGCATAGTCCTGAAAAGTCTTCTCCTCAGAGCTACCAAGGGAAGTTCAGTTTATCTTGTGAAGTAGTGGATGAAATGTCAGGATGGGAGATGCTGTCATATGCTGCTCATTTGGGGAAGCAGTCCTGGGCTCAGGCCACATATAGATATACAAATAAGTCATGATTTTAGAATGAGGACAATAGTATGCCACTCATAATGCAAATGCAATAGGTAAACCATATGCCTTTTATCTCATTTTAGTGATCCTCTAAATTCACTCCTTGTTAGATTACCTGAAATTTTGTTATGAACAAAGTGAATTATGCAAATTTTGTAACTTCAATTTATGCTGTGAAAACCCACATACAGGTAGACAAATTCTGTCTCAATATCTGCAGGCCTCTGTTTGGCTATTTTGAGATTATGTTGAATTACAAAACTAAATTGAGTTTTCATGCAATTCCATGTGTTTCTGTGGTGGTGCTCAAAACTAACTTAAGATTTTCATCTCCCTTCTGTACACAAGAAGGGGCAAGAATGGAGGCCAAATTCTGATTTCTTTGATATTTTACACATTATCTGTAAATTTTCTCTATTTGCAGTTAATGTTCATATCATTGCAGTGCTACCTCCAAAGATTGATTGATATTGTGGAATTCTTGTAGAAAACCAGCTTTGCCCTTTAGTACCCCTGCCCTGTGAAATTAAAAGTGAGTAAAAATTCCCAAATCAAACAACTTAGGTCATAGATTTGTATTTATATAGTCAGACAAAAGACCGATCTATTTAATAATCAATATAGGTGATTCATTAATGTCAGACTGTACTCACTGAACTTTACCTTCTTGGATTATTTAGGCTAATATTTAAAACATATTCTAGCTTCCTAAAAATCTTGCTGACCACAACAAAATACATTGTACCGATATTTTCACATTTTTATGACACCTTTCAGGGTGATCATGGGCTCTCCATGGGGGCCAGCAAGACAATCATCTCATTAATATTTTCTTCTCTCAGTTGTCCTACAAGTAAGGGGTAGAAGGAACGTTGTGTACTTCTTTGATTAGTATAAAGCTAGGCCATCAGTGATGTCGTTGCATACTAGGACTTTGAGGTGTGAAACCAGATTTACGTCCCCATATCACTTTAGTAAGAGCCAGACTCTTGCTACACAAAACCTCACAGAGTTTCTGTCTGATTGGGGTTCCAAATAATTAACCAAGTTCCCCTAAGGTTTTTCCATGTTTCATGCTATTACAGCTGTGTTGTTTAATGAATACCAGGTGATGTCTCCTTTGAGGAACTTTTTTTTTGATAAATTCTCCATAAAGCAATAGTACTCTTCCAAAGACTGTTAGCAGGTTGGCAAAGTTTTGCTTCCTCCCTCATGTAGCAGAATTTGTATCAATATGGGTTTATGCTGCATAAACTACTCCCCAAAGATTTTTAAGAGCTGCTGTACCAGAAATCTCCACTCCCTTTGGGGTAATAACCACTTATGACTTTGTGCATTAAGGGACGTGTGTGTCAAAATGTATTGACCTGAGAAGTTTGTGTTGTCTGAAGAACAATCCACTTCAATATTTACTTAAAGCAAAAGCAAACCCTGTTGATCAGTAAAATACAGAGATGGGAAAGTAAATGTAAAGTTCCCCGCACCATCACCGCTTGTGCCAAAAGTTTTATTTTCTCTAAGCCTCTCTCTGAATGGGTATTACAAACAAAAATGTTCATAAACTGTGTTGCGGATTCAGCTCCCAGGGTACTCTGAATTTCTCATAGGCAAATTTAGGGTAGCTATTTTGATCTGTTACTGCCATAGTAGAGCTATTGGAAGGACTTATATGAACAGCTAATAAATTTTACTTGAGGTTTGTTAATGAAGTCCCAAAAACTTAGTGAATAACCCAGGAACTTGAACTTTAATGTGTATATGTGATCAGACTGGATATAGCATGGGCTCAGGGAAACCTATTATTGTCCTCTGAGAAGCTAAACAAGATGAAGTCATGTGCAGGTCTGATCTCATTAGTTAACATTGTTCCTGATCTCAGTGTTGTTGACCTCTGAGGAGGCCTAAAAAAATACAAGTGAATTGTCATGTCAGTACACAAATCGTGCTTATACTAACATTTTATTTTTCTGTTCATATTCTTAGTTATTGTTAGAAATGGAAAATGGTGTCTATTAAAGCAAATGGTCTAACGATTTGTAACATCAACACCTGGTGGCTGCAGTTGTAGAGAGAGCTACTTTGTAGCAGTGTAACAGGAATGGCTTTGTTTTGTTTTTATGGCAGCAAGTATTTGTTTGGAAGAAGGAAATAGCCAGAATAGTATTCCAGGGTTAGTGTTTTCGTAAAGTGTGACGTTTCCTACAACATTTTATACTCTCAATATATTAGGTAGTTTGTGACAGATCACAGTAACTTCACTGAAGGATTTAATCAGACAGATCTACAAAGTTTTTAAGAAATAAGTGATGAGTTTATTGAATATATAGGCAAGCTAAGGGAAGTAAAGCAAGAAGAATGCAGTTTTCCTTGCCCAGCAGTGATTTTTTTGTTTTGACCTTTTTACCTACACCCTATATGTCTAAAGGGTAACCTACTGTAACAGAATGTCCTAACTTTAATTTCCTGATTCTTCTTTTCTGCTTATATTTATTGCTTACAATCTTCTATTTATTGTCTCTTTTTTAATAACTTCAAAATACTATAGAAGCTAATGTTTATGTTTTAAGTTAATGGCCATCTTTTAAGGAAGGTACAGCTTTTGTGTTGCAGCTTTTTTCCCTTTCATTTGCTTGTTTCACAGATCTGTAACATGATATTCCCTATATTTTCTGACTATGTTCATAGAAAATTTTTTGACAAGTAGCAAAAGATAAATTATTCACCTTAAAGCTGTGTTGCTTTAGCAAGAATTTCTTTTGTACAGAAGGAAGGAATGATAACAAAAATTTATAAGGTGTATGGTCTCCACTTTGTCCCTCTGGCTAATTCCACATAAGAGATGTATTTACATCCAGTTTCCCTGCACCAGTTCTACATGTATCATAATAGTAATAGTTAGCATTTTATTCTGGTGCCCTTAAAAATATTACTAGTTTATAGATACACTGCTGCACTATGTAAAACCTCTTCAAGGTCTTGGATTGGTGGTTAGTTTGAAAGTACAAAGAAATTTTGAGAAACAATGTAACATGGATAAATGAAGTTAGGAGATCAATTCTGCCCTCCTTATTTAATGTGATCAAACATCTTATGGTATTCTGTAGTGCATGTCTAATTTATTTTTATTCTGAGAGTCCAGGTCAGTACTTTCAGTTTTCTGAACCATAACACAAATTCTGGTAGGTATTATGTCTATAGTCTTTTGCAAGGCTAGATTTTCTTTTTGCCCATAGAAATAATATACAAGATCTTCATTAAATATACTTTCAGCTCCTAAAATGATTAATTAGTCATGCCATGGACTGGCAAGAAAACGTAGTGTAAGTAAAAGAAGCTGTTAGATCAAAATCTCTGGGGAGAAGCAATAAAAGAAACTCTGTTAGTTATGAAGAGAGACCTACCTGGAAACTCCAGAGACAGAATTCAGTGTGGATTGAGATCTCTATAGGAGAGATAAAACTCACTCACAGAAATTCAGAGGGGGAGAATATACTGTTATCAGTCTGATAGCCTTAAATGCTTTGCTCTACAGTTGGCAAGTTGTCATTACTAGAAAAATAATTTTATTTTAGAATAAAGTTGTATAAACCCCTTTGAATTGAGTGTTCACGAGCTCATCCATTTAGATTTAAAAAGAAACATAAATTAAAGTGTATTAATATTATGTTTCAGGTCCTCAGTTTCAAAATAGGATATTTAGAAGAACTAGGAAAAGGACATAGAGAAGCTGTTGAACAAATAAACTCAGGATTTTTTGAGAGAGAAGGGAACACCATTACCTTTATCATGGAAGAAGCTAGTGGCCAAGACAAAACCCCAGTGTTTCCTCATTTATCTGGACAAAATGCTTATTCTCCAGAAATTATTTAGAATTAGGGAGTCTGTCTGTTCCATTCCTTCTAGGCTAATCAAAAAAGAAATCCATTAAAAGATAGAACAGAAGCTGCTTAAAGTAGGGGTTAGTTACATATAGTAGGAGTTATTTTAACAATTTTTCAGCCAAAGGAACTGAAAAAAAACCAAAGAATGAGATATGCCAAGGGAAGAATAAACAGCAATTTCATTATAGGCACTTAGGAGTAGATGAAATGTGCGTTAACCATATTTCTTCTGTTGGTAAGGGTGGTACAGCTGACTATGAAAGCAAAGGTGAGGCATCACAGGCACTTAGTGACTGCAGGACATGTGTCAATGTCTACCAGTTGAAGTGATATGGGAGGTATGGAATAGTTGCCCATAATTTTCTCCTTCGCTTAAATATTATGTGCAGTGTCAAGACCTTTATTTTGACTTAACATTGGTAAATACCTAGATAAAAATGTTGTTGGGAGAGAAAAATTAGAAATGTGGAGGTCAGTAAAAAGTTGCATGGAATTTTATATGGACATAGCAGTAGCAGATGTTGTTAAACCAGCTCTAGCTTAAAAAAAAATAATTCATGAAGAGTGTTTAATGCCTGAAAATACGGCAGATATCAAGATGAGCTTAAATAAAGTACTTACTTACGGAGCCACAGGAGAACTTTTAAAACATGAAGAGAACTGAGATGGACAAGATACTGGGCACGGGAGATACCACTGTTGTGAAAGGAGCAGTACTGGATTGGGGGAATTTGCATTCATCAAAGTTAGGTCTTCAGATTTGTTGTGGCTTAGTATTTCATTGTCAACCCTGACATAAAGTGTAGGAGTATGCTAAGGAATGAGTCAATGTTTTGGAGATATCTGGAGTTCAGAGGAGGACTAGATAGATTTGCAGAAATGTGAAGAAGTTTAGCTTTACAGTGTGCAAGTGATCAGTGTGCAAGTGTGCTAGTGCTTGAGGACTTACTCAAATTATTTCTTTTGGTTTGGGAATTCATTGTTTGTAAGAGAAATCTGGGTAACCAGCTGAGTACTGGATGGCTACAAAGGCTTGAAGTAATGGTTTGAATGTAAGCAAAGTCCACTGGCAGCACAGAACGTGGATGCAGACCGAGCATGGTATGTGCCTGGGAAGCCAGCCTGCTGGCAGAGGTGGAGTGTGCTGCTCTGCCTGCACTGAGAACTGGCCAGTGCCATGGCTCTGTGCCCCGTCTGCCTTCAAGTCACCTGTGCCAGAGCTGCCTGCTCTCACATCAGCAGCCCAGAAGGCACAAGGGTTTGAGGCTGAGGTGTGTCAGACTGACAAGCAGCTGCTGCTGAAGGGAGGGGGTTGCGCTAGGAGGAAGGTAGGGTTTATGCCTGAGTGGACGGGGGTGAGGCAGATGTGTAGGCTCCAGTGACCCCTGTAAAGATGAACCTTCTGACCCCAAGGCTGGACTTTGTGTGCTTGGTTCTTCCTTCTTGCCTGGGAAATCACTACATTCCTGCCATTAGTCCTTCTCCCAGAGATCACCACACTCTGCAGCTATCCTCTAGTCTTGGTTGTCATTGTCATTGAAGATGATCAGAGGGCTGGAGGAGGACAGGCTGAGATAGTTGGGGTTGTGCAGCCTGGAGAACAGAATGCTTTGGTGATACCTTAGAGCAGTGTTCCAGTAGGGGAAGTATTGGGGGCCTTTTTACAAAAGTCCCTCAGAGAGGGTCTTTTTACAAGGGCATGTACTGACAGGACAAGGGAATGGCTTCAAACTGAAAGGGGATGGGTTTTGATTAGATACTAGGAAGAAATTATTTCCTATGAAAATGGTGAAGCACTGGGGCAGGTTCCCTGGAGAAGCTGTGGGTTTACTATCCCTGGAAGTGTTCAAGGTCAGATTGGATGTGGCTTTGAGCAACCTGGTCTAGTGGGAGGTGTCCCTGTCCATAGCAGGAAGATTGGAACTGGATGATTGCTTTGAAGGTCACTTTTAACCCAGACCATTCTATGGTCCTATGATCTTCACTCTTCTGAAGATCCCTTCTGATCCTCTCAGTTTGTGTGGATGGAATTTTGATAACCCCTGCCACTTCCTCATGGATGTTGAAGCGGAGTTTTACTTACATAGTAAGAATGTTTTGCTTGATGTAGAAGGGGAAAAAGAATGCATTTTACTGCATAATCTTAGTGGTTGAATTTAATCTGAATAACTGTGCAAATCTAATCATGCATTGGCAAAATAAGGTTCACATTTGGCAAAAGGACACATAAAAGAAAGATCATATATTGTAGGGTTTTTCTTAAGCCTGGAAAGTGACAAAATGGCTCTCTATATGTGTGCTAAGAATGAACTGAACAGCAGGGAGGGAACAACTGCTTGAGTCAAAGGATAGTGGTAATATATACACAAGATGATGATCCACACATGAATAGTTATGGGCTGGAAAACAGAAAAAAAATATTACTTTCAATTACAAGATATTTTAGAGCAACAGTCCAAGATAGACTTAGCAAATTTAATCAGAAAATCAATCTAAGAACTTACATGATGTGATTATGTGTGATAACAAGGGAGAAATATTTGTGAACCTAGAGGCCTCTTCCAGTCTAATTGAGGAAGACTTCTTATAATACAGGAGACATTAATGATTTTGCAGAGTTAGTTCTCAGTCTCAAGAGGTTTCTTAAGAGTGAAATTTATGTCCTTTTTTGTATAACCAAACTTTTTTCCAAATGTTATGTGGTTTCCTATGTTTTTCTTTACTTTCTGAATTACCATTTTGTGGTTTATGAGAGTACACTCATGTATCATTGTTTAAATAAGAAAATTGATCTTCTGTCTTTCTGGGATGAAGTATTTTATGAAAGATTAACAAGGTTGAATTGTTGTAATGGGCAGAAAGAAAGGCAGGTAATGCTTCAGAGGAGGCAGAATAGACTGAGGGAGGAAAGAGCAACAGAAGGATCAGTGTGAGAGAGAAATCTGTTTATGTAAACCGAGCTTCTAAATATTGAGTTATCTGGAGATACCATACTTTGGTGATAAAAGTACACCGGCTTCATATATATTCTACCCTCAATTTTAGGATTAATCATGTGCTAAATTTTTGTCTGCTTTGATCTCAGTGGGAGTCTTCCTTCTTCAGTGGAATCTGTTTTTGGGACTGTGATGTGAGAAACCGTCTCATTTTAAAGCATACTTGGGAGATCAGTTTAAGCCAATTTAGTTCAGTGTCCATAGGTACGATGTTTCAAATCCCTACACAAGGTTTGTCTCTGTAACATCTGTTTTTAGAGCCTGAATTATATTACTTTTCTAAACTCACCAAGTTAGAAATGTTTTGTGCAACATTTTATCCCTGACTTACAGACTGTGAATTGCAGTATCTGCAGTGAAATATCAACAGTTTAGCTAGGTTGTGCCAGTAGCTATTATTATGCTTATATTATAAGCATATTCTGGGTTTCTAAGTAACTAAACTATGATATTCGTACATTCAATGTATAATTTATAAGTAAATGTAGAAATAAAGTAGACTTTTGGGAGTGTGTTAGCTTTAATTAGCTAACAAAAGAGTGTTTTTCTTTTTGGTATTTGTGTAAATTATTTTACTATTAGATTCAAATAATCCAAAATGCTTATTTTTGATTATTTTGTATTTCTAAGGGCCAAATATTCAGTCTTTAGAGAAAACAGTCGTTCACTTGGAGTTTTGTTTGGATGAATGCTATGAGATTTGCCCCTAAAAACCATTGAATCTATACCTACACCAAGCTTATTTCTCTGTCACATTAATGAGCTGCTTCTCTTCACCCTGAGTGTATTCCCTTTGCAACCTACAGTGCTTGTCTATCAAAATATTTTTCCATTATGAATATTCTTTTCTATGTTTCATTTGCTTTATTGCAATTCAGTTTTAATTTAACATTGGAGTGCTACATAGGAACAAATCCTACTTAGTCCCAGTGTTCTGGATCTTTGAGCTGGTTGTGCTAACATACAAGAACAACAGGTGGAATTTATAGTGATGCTTTCTGAGATATACCTTCCAGCTTCTTGACCCAGGAAAACATCTGTGAGAAAAGCACCATATAGCCCACAAATATTACTTTAAAAGGATGAGCTTAAAACCTCTCCAGGCTGTGTTACTTCTTTATAGAACCTCTCCTGCTTAGGAGCTGCAATGTGGCCTTGTATCATTGCACCTCTATTACAAAAAGACTTTGTGAGCCATGCTGAGAGATGCCTCTTGAAAAACAATGCTTTTCTTCTTGGGGAGTTACAGCAAGAGTACACCTGAGTTCAGTCATGCACCTACCGCTGATCATGTCATCCCATACTCCTCAAAGGAGTGAGCCAGAGGCAGCTTATCTCAGGCATTGCTGACTTCTTGTTTTTTGCTAAGAAGCAATTTTCACTTTTCTTAGTAAGAAAGGCATAGTGTGCCTTCCGAAGGACATACAGTTTAGGATTGCTGGCATTTTGGTAGCTCTCTTTTCAGATAAGATCAGTCACATGAAAATCTCAGGTGCTGCTTCTGTCAAATTAAACACCCAATGTAAATCTGTTACTGTGAACTTCCTTGCTCCTTACTTCTGAAAAGTTTCATTCTTATCATTGTCATCATCACTGCTTCCATTACTTCAATCAAGATGCTGCTTGCCTCCCCAAGGGTAAAGAATGGAAAATTCAGTGTTCTAGAAGAAGGAGCTGAGATATTTCAGGATGGAGGTCTGCTCTGAAAAGCTATCATTTCCTTCATTTGACAATCCCAATGTGCTTTCTCTTTCCTCTCCATTCTCTGTGCATTATATGTTTCTCTATGCATTTAAACTGTGTGTTTTGCTTAAAGCCTGCACACATCTTGCCTCTATAACGTTGATCCTGATGGGAAAAATTGCTTTGCTGTCCTTCAGATCCCTGGTCATTGCACTTGTCACTTGCATTCCTTGATGAATAGATGTGTATGGATGGCTCAGTTGTGTGGGACGTAATCTGCTTCTACATGGAATGTAGTCCAGTCCACTAACTGAAGCAGGCTTCTAAAAGAGAAGTAGATGAGATAATTGAATAAACAATTCAATCAAATAAACAAACAAAAAATGGAGATGCAAGATACAGTCCTATTTTACTTCTATTTCTTTTTCCAAGCATTTAGAGCATAAGCTATGTAATTCCTTCACGACAATATCATTTTCAGTAACTTACTGAAAAAATACAAATAAAATGTCAGTTCCCTTGGGAGCCATTAGCCTTGAGCAAATTCATGATGCAGTGGAAATAAGAACATGCTGGGAAAGCTGGTACATGAAATGCATCAAACTAAAACACGCATGCTTTTGAGATTCAGAACATATTCCAAAGCAGTATATAATTCTGGGGGCAGAAGTGTCTTTAATTCATGTTTATACATGCTTTACTATTATTTATGCTGTCATGCTCATGTTCATAACTTAATAATTGAATTTTTTTAGCATCAAAGAACTATAAGAAATATTTAGTCATATCCATCTGGTATAGAGGTCCATGTCTGGCTGTAGCAGACAGAGAGAGGTTGCATATTACGTGTTTGGCTGACCCTGGGAGTGGTGTTAAGCATGAAGGCTATTCTGGTATAGGTTAAGAGTCTCCAAGGGCCTGAAACATTCACTGTCTTCATATATTTTTAGATATTCTTTCCAAAGCTATACCGACATGGTATAGCTTTGGAGAACTCAGATTAACACGTTTCATGGAACGGCGTTTGGACAACTTACCAGTATGACAGATATAAACAATCTCTAAAATAAATCTCATATCCAGAGTTTGTTTTGATTTGTGGATGGGATTTTAACTTTATATAAACATATAAAGTGTGCATGCATCCTATTAACGTAGGATAAAAAACTTCAATAGCTCCTGTTCTGTAAAGATAAGACGTGAGGCAGATCTAATTTAACAATACTGTTAGGGCTTTTAAAAGCAGTCCTGAAGATAGGAATTATGTCAGATTATATGATGATGTTAATCTTGTTATGGAGTCATAATATTGTCAATTTATCTTGATGATCCAAATTCATAACTTTCTTACTTCAGAGCACCATACAGGGTTTTTATTTTAATGTCTGTTTGTTCCCGAGAATCTGGCCTGCACAGCATGTGCTCAGCAAGCTTGAAGTGTGATTTATACTTTTCTTAATCCAAAGGCAGTAAAGCTATAGATCTCACTTAAATGTGAGTGTGAAATATACATTGGAGATCCCCTTTTGCTTTAAGTTTTTATGCCATACTAACATTTCTTCTACCCCTTGGGATTTCAAAGTAGACTTCTTGTGTGGTTAAAGTAGTGACTGACTTTTCCCATTTTATTTTCACATCTGTTTTAGTTACCACTCTAATTTTAAGATCTGCTACTGAGGTGCAGATTTGCTTGACTTTCTTATAATAACGTGTAAATGCAGTAGTCAGTACTGTAGCCTTTCATTTTCACAGCCTCCCATTGATGAAGCAAAGACACTGGCACTGATACTGCTGCTCTCTTTAGCGGCTGTGAGCTCCCTTGCTGCCTTGGTGCTCCTATTTGTGTGTTTTTCACGCCTTGGTGAACAGAAGAAGACAGTCAGAATAAGCCTTTTGGATAATACCTGATATTAGAAGCCAACTCACTTAAATTTGGGAGATATTTTGCATTGTATGTTTTAATTTTCTGCTTGAAATAGTGTTCTGCTTAAAAATGTCTGGAGAGAATCAGATTGGAAAAAAATGTGGGGAAATCTCTGGGCTGAGACCCGAGGCTGAGACCAAATTTTCTGTTGGAAAGGAACATTTTTCTGCAGCTGTGAGCCAGTGCACCAGAGTAACTGTCCTGACAGAATATGAACTCTGAAAGGTTTTGGTGTGTAATGCATCCTTCTGAGTCATGTTAGTCCAGTGCACGCTGTTACTGCTGACATGATGCTCAAGAGTGTCTCATCTCCTTGTCCTGCCCGCTCAGTGTTTGTGGAGAGTATCTAAGTGCTTTTGACTCACTGTGATCCAGAACCAAATTCCTGTCTGATTGAGCACGTTTGATAAATAATATTCTCTGCATATCCTGAAAAAAATGTGCTGGAATGCTTACTGAAACTCCATGAGGGATGTAATCATTCTGTATGCAAAATATGTTGAAATCAATAGTAAGAGAGTGTGTAAATTCAGTCATTTTTATCTTAGGCATTAAATACCAACACTGAGATTTTTCTGGTTTACCTATTAAATTAAGAGAAGATATATAACCAAATCCCTTTTATGATTTGAAAAACTGTTTTCACTTTGTCCTAGGAAAAAAAAGTTAGTTTCCAAGGAAAGCCACTGGGTTCAATATTACTTTTTTTTTCTATTTTATAATGAGTATGAAGTGTAAGCTAATATGAGTAATAAAGTGTTTCTGGCATATAGAGCTTTATCTCTCTGTATTTGGTTTTTCATTAAAATTTGTGTAAAACTTTTAAGAGGCAGTTGTAAGTAATGATAGAACTTATTTTTTGGTCATTTTGTTTGAATTTGAAATGTCCAAATTACCACAATTTAAGGCAGAAAGTTTGTTTCAGTATAGTATAAATTTTGTTTTCCTGCTTTATGAATATTTTCAGATTTTTAAATAAATTTTAATCCTACAGAAGATAATGATTTCTAAACCAGATTGATACCCAATTATCGTCCAAGTAACATTTTTTCCCATTTAGCAACGGGTTTGGCTTTATGAAATATCTCAGTAAATCCTGGAGCATCTAGCATTTAAAGTGAGAAACAATGTAGATGAAGGATTAAATTTCCTTTGTGAAATTGGACAACTGTGTTAGTTATGTAGGTTTTCTAAGCCAAAACGCATGATTAAGGATAAGCACTGGTTTATATCATCTTGGGAAAGAGATTGTTTTGTTAGCAGTCTAAAGTGCTATGCTTTGGGGAGACCTGTCCTGTGGGTTGAGAGACTTTGTTTCCTGCTCACGTTTGTGAGAAGTGAGAATTTTTGGAACATGCCATGAGGTGTTCAGCACAGTGTCACATCCCAAGTTAGTATGGACCTAGGCAATCCATAGATCCAAGCCCTTCATAGCCAAAACAGAATGTATTTTAATCTACAGATGGGGTCAAATTAATTCTTTTCACATTTGAGTTAAGATGAAGTTCTGGCCACTGCTTTATAGACTTGTTTTTCCAACCAGGATATATTAAATATGCAGTAAAAAAAAATATATAAAGTGCTTTGTTTTAAAATACTTCTGTTATTCTGAGGAAGTTTTAAAGAAATAAATTGCTTAGACACTTCTGAAAAAGTTGTTCAGCAAATTTCTCCCTAATGGATACAACAGCAATAACATGAATTGTAGAAATATGGGGAAGGGAAAAATATAAGCACCAAGACAAATACTGAAATGATTACTTTTCTCTCTTCTTGTTGGCCTCAGAGGCACATGGGTTTTCAAAACACAAAAAATTTGCTCTTTTTCATGTCTCCTGCATTTCATTGGTACATATGTAATTTTTATTTGCTCATTATTAAGGTTTAAGGGCAAAAAAAAGTGTGTGAGGTCTTGATTTCAAGCATATTTTGATTTGTTGATCAGTTACTTGGTTTCTAACTGAGTTGAGAGTGAGCCAAAGAAAAATTGGAAGTGGTTTAAACTGAAAAGTTTTAGAGTTCATAACTGGAGGCTGATAGACAAATATCTGTCATGTGTGGATAGAGGTAAAGGGGCAAAGTAACACAAACTGACAAATTGGTTACATGGGTACTCAGAAAAAAAAAATCAATGAGAGGATCAGGATCTAGATCGTATATATTTCATGGTATATGCTGGACCCTGCTGTAAAACACAGCCAAGCTTTGGATTAATGCTAGCTCAACTGACCTTATGTACTGTCTCCCTTTAGCCTGATTGTCAGGTATTCCATTTTTTCTGTCAAACAGAACTTCTTACCTATCTTCTGACTGGCAAAAATGTACCTTAAGCTGTATTTTAAATATAACAGAAAAGTCCTGACAAATAGCAGATGATCCTTGAGCACTGACAGAGGTTTTGACACGTATCAAAACTGTCTTGCCCAATGCATCTTCCAACAACCACCTTTTAACAGATGTGCTAAAACTTCACAGCCTTGTATGTTTTCATATTCTAGTGCAGATTATGAGGAGTATATCTGCCTTTACCATGAAGTTACAGAGACTATGTTAATGTGCTATGAAAATAGAAAATAATTTGGATGAATAACGAAACATGAATTTAATTCAGAAACCCTTAGGGGTATATTCTCATTTCAATGAGAGGTGGTTTATCCTTAATGAGAGGCTTATGCATAGCTGTCTGTGCACTGAGATGAGAATACGCTCAAAACTACTTAAACTTGAGAGCTACGAATAATCTATTTAGAGTTTTTGTAGTCAAAAAGATGGAATTTTTAAAGTAACTAGTTAGCCCTTATTTGCATAAGAAAATTAGCTGAGATTCAAGTCGTGGAGGAAAATTCAAAGGGCTTTGTCACCTCTATTACATGCTATCTGATCAAATTGTACATGAAGGCAAATAGTCTGATCTTTTTTCCTATTTAAATCTTTCTAAGTACACTTTATAAAATTGATTATTTTTTCCCCTAAGAATCTTGTTAGTAAAGAAAATAGTTTCAAGTAGAATTTTTTTTCCTGAATGAAATTGAACATAATTACATTGCAAAAAGATGTTTACCAAATGTTAATCTTTGTTCTTTTAAATGCAAATTGCCATTGTTCTTTTAAATGCAAATTGATTGTTGTATCTTATTTTATTTAGACTCTTCCTCAATTGTTCTGACTATCAGTGTAGTCCCTTTTGGCTCAGACATAAGCAATTTCTTGCAATTTCTTTCTTATTTCTTTTGGGCAAATTCATAGGAGCTCCATACCCTGGATTTGCATGGCTGTAGCTACAGTCACAGCATGCCTCTTTAATTCTCAGAAAGACTCTGGATTTTGGTTCTGTCTGTGTTCAAAGTATAGTTTCAGAGCAGAAGGAAAATGCTAGGTGAAGATAATAGTGGAGGTAGTAGAGGAGGAAGGGTTTACAAAATAAGAGCGTGTGCCAAAAATAACTACTGGCGGTACTGGAGAAAATGTATTTTGAAATGTCGTGTAGGAGCATCAGTACTTTAACAGGTGGTTATTGCTTGTGCCCACATGCAGTGTTCAAAATAACTGCAGTTTGTGCACTGAAGTTTTGTACACATTAGGTTGGTCGGGAGATGATTCAATGACTTCGGCTGTTTGCGGTTCAAACTGGACTGTGCAGGTCTTATCCATTATATATTCAGCTTTGTAAGGTGGTGTTGTATGAATTTTCAGGTAAAAATTAAATACAGTTCACTTTTATTGTTGGATGAGATGTATGGTGTTAAAGACAGAGATTTTAGACTTTTCTAAATTTTTTTCTGCTATTTATCTTTTAGCAATAGCTAGGTAAGTGTAACTGCTTTTACAATATGAATTAACAATAGAATTTTTTTTCTATATTAGGATCAGAGGCAAATAATGTATTTCAGTTCAGGTTGATCACATGTTGATTTCAGAAGAACTAGCAAGAATGCTCAGCATTTTAAGAAATCCTCTGGGTTCATACATGGAAAAATATTGCTGACTTCAGATAATTCTTACTTCAGTTACTCTAAAAGGTTATTGCTGAGAATAGTAATTTAAATAGTCATATTCACTTTTCAATCATATTTAGGATAGCTGTTGAAGTTAAACATTTTTTTCTGCTTCTTTAGGCAGTGGACACTCAATTTATGAGTTTAAATGCAGTCATGCAGTTTAAAATATCACTTACCCTTTACAGGAATGTACTTAATTTGATTTTTTTTTCTGTTTTGAGAGGAAGGTGCAGGTATAAAGATAGCAGCAATAAAAAAAGGAGTAGTGAAGTGAATCAGTTCTGACTCTAAATTAGGCTCAAGGATTTTGGGTATTTGTTTGAAAGGTGCAAAGGACAGTCCATAGAGAGCAAAATCCTCTGTGCTGAAATTGCCTCTGAGCTGTTGGGGATGTTTGTGACAGCTTAATTGTGTGCATGTTGTCATTAGTTCTTGAAATACAAAGCAGTAAGGCATGTGGCTGCAGAGAATGGAGCTTTGAAGAGTTCCAGCCCCAGCTCTGTGCCCTCTGCATTGACACTGTAGAAAGACTCAAATGCTAAAATACATCATAGACCGGATGGAAACCAGATCACATGGATCATCCCACTGATTTCAGCTTTGCTTCTAGGGAGGGCACTTGCAAGTTCTTAGAAGCAGCCTGAGTTGCCATATCTGAAATCATTCTTGAGCCACAGTGTCACTCAAAGCAGAGACTTCCTTGCAGTTTGAGGCAATCACCTCTCCTGATATGGTTTATATCCAGTTAAGTAAGACATGAGAGAGAAAATACTTTTTTTTTTATAATTTGTTTGTGAGGACTCTCCAACTGAAAAAAGTCACTGAAGGCTAATTGCTTTCTATTTCACAGCCTCTTTTGAACTCTGTTTTTATATCCTTACAATTTTGGTAATTGAATTTGTGGACTAAGCTTCCAGCTTTGCTTTCACTGTAAGTATACCTCTCTGCAGGTTTTCTTGGCTAGGACATGATGAAATTAATCTTAGTCTGCTGTCCTGAAGTCTTGAAGTAGATGCTTTCTTTGTTGGCTGTAGCTGCCAAAATACGTTATTATTTTCCTTTGATGTACTCTGTTCTGTAGGGCAGGAACAAACAGAACCATGCTCAAAAGGGAAGAGGACAGTTCTCTAGAAGAGGTGGAATTTTTTAAAAACAAGTTAGAAATAGACACTCCGTCACTCCTGATCTGTGTCATAAATATCAGCTAGTTTCATGCATTTCTATCTGAGAGTTGAACGATAAATTATTTTAGGCATGCTTTTTGTTTTTCTTTTTAATTAGTGTTGATATAATGAAGGAATACGTGATAGGACTGCAAAGTAACAGAACTAGTGCAAAATGTGTGTATTCAAACCATAATTATTTTTAAGATGTTGATAATATTGCAAATAAAATCTTGGAAGGTAACCAGATTTTTCTGCAGTGGAATGTGAGGAAATTGGTACTACATGCATTTGCAGCAGCAGAGCAGGATGTGTAGATGATTCCTATGTGTATATCAGCATGCTGAGAGAAGAATACACTGCCTTGCTCCTTCTTCTTTGAGCCTCCCAAGGTCATGCTGCTTTCATGTGGGATCATGCCAAAAGCATTAGCTGTGCATTGTTGTTGCCATTTTCAATTTGGCTTAAAGCAAGGACTGTAGTCAAAGCTAAAGGCAGGATGACTTGCTAATTTTTATCTGAAGATTCAGACCTGCCATACTGTACATACTTGAAGTACTCTGGGAATGCTCAATGTAAAAATAAATACACCTTTTTACTCAGGTAGGAAATACATTTAAAATTCAGGAGATGAATGGCAACTAGCAGGATAAAGGACTTAACAAGCTTTAGAGCAAATGACCATATCAAAGAAATTATTTGAAGGAGCTCAAAGGTAGCAACTGATAGATTTCTGTAGCTAGCAAAGGTGACTACCTGTAGGCACCTGGACTGAATTTATTTTTTTTCAGGTTCAGGAATGGGTCACTTCTATGATCCTGCTTTTGGGTAGGCCCATGATTTTGCAGTTGTACAAGATAATGGGTCACCTGAATTAAGGGGCAAGGAGGAATTTTTCTGAAAAAGGCCAGACTCAACTCCTGAAAAACAGTTTCTCCATTTCATCAGTACCTGGGAAAAGGAAGCAAAAATGTTTATTTTTGTATTGTCTTGAGACTTGAATGTGTGGCTGAAGTACACTGTATCTTCTCAGGCTACATGGTTCAAGGAGGAAGGCTGATGGTTTGCTGGCATCTGGAAACAGTGGGGTGCTGTGGTCAACAGACTGCTTTTTGACATCACAAAGTAGTGTGATGCAGCTGGGAACTGAGCATTTGGGGGAAGGACCCCTGGATTCAAGTGGGCCAGGTCTTTTTCCTCTTTATTTGCCAAAGTGTGTCTGTGTCAGGTAAAGAGCAGAGGGAATTTGTTTGATACCAGGCTGGAAGCTGAACCCCAGAACCCATTTCTCTGAAAGCTGACCCACTGTAGTATTGCTGTGTGCCAGAGGACTCTGAGGTTTCTTGTTTTGTGCCTCTGTAATAGAGGGATTTGGAGGAGAGCTGCCATGGGCTACTGGCCTGCAAAAAAAAGAAACTCATGTCTGAGTTAATGTGACATCAAATGGTTCTGGCTTGGCTGTTTTTGGTTTTTTTTATTTTGTTCAGGGTTTTTTTTTGGGGGGGGGGGTCAGGGGGGATTGGGTTTGGAATGTTTTTTTCATTTTGGTTGGGGTTTTTTTGGGTTTTTGTTGGGGTTTT
The DNA here is from genome assembly GCF_963513975.1 of Fringilla coelebs. Taxonomy (NCBI): domain Eukaryota; kingdom Metazoa; phylum Chordata; class Aves; order Passeriformes; family Fringillidae; genus Fringilla; species Fringilla coelebs. The sequence goes on along the minus strand of NC_140028.1, from coordinate 50,639,378 downwards.
TTTGGTGACTTTTTTTTTTTTCCTAGTGCATTTCTAATGGATTTCTTCTAGAGGAATAGTTACAGGATCTGTTACACTTGCTCAGTGTTTAAGATTAGTTTTCAGTCAGTGATTTTGAAGTTAGTCTCTTATAATTTAGGTCAGTGAACAGAGTGTATATACATTGACCCAACAGCTTTCTGAGCTTCCACTGATACTACAAATAGGGTTTTCTGATGTTTGCTTAAATATTTCAGAAGAAGGGAGTGGAAGAAACAGTATAAATAGCATAATTCAGGAGTAATTTTATCATCTTTTGGAACAAAATGGATATTTACCATTTGAAGGTTATAATATATTTGCCACTTAAGCCATCTCTAGTAGGAAGCTTCTAGTAGGAATAGGAAAAGGAAGGCTTCCAGCAACATGAAGTTACCATGAAAAATGTATGTGCTTTTAGTTAGAATTTTAGAAATTCTTGTTTACTTTTGTAAATCAAACATATATATATTAAGTAACAGTTTGATTTCTTTAATTGTAAATTCAAGGAACTTTTCCTTTTTTCATGTATAATGGGAAGAAGTGCTTATGGAGACAATGGATGCTGGCAAGAAACACTGAGGTACTGGAAAAGTGAATGTGTCTTTTTTTCTTCTGGTCAAATATATTTGTAACCTCATACAGTCTGTTGACCCGCTGAATATTTAAAAATCTTACAAATTGTGAGTTCTCAGTTGCCTTTAATAAGTTGTCTGAAATAAGTGATCTATTCCATGGAAAAGCCTTTTTAGCTTAAAGAAAATGTAGGAAGGCATGTGGTACGTGTGTGAGGAAGAGAAATGGTCTGCAGCTTAGTAAAGACATCATTGCTATCGCCATACCTGGCTTTATTTAAAATAAGAAGCAACCAACTAATGTTAAATGTTGCCTTCAGAAACCTGCAAGAAGGGTTGTGCTTTGTCTGACAGTCAGAAAATTCAAGCTCTATCAGAATAAGGAAAGAATAAGTTTTCTTACTGAAATAGGTTTTTGGTGAAGGTGCCCTTGCTGGCAGATGATCCCACCTAAACCAATGTACTGACTTCTTGCCTTCTTGTGTGGTCTTGGTGGTGGAAGCAGAGTGAAAACTAAGTAGAAGGGAGGTAATAGAGTGGAGGGATTAAAAGAGATGAGTGGCTGAAAAAAATGGGACTTGAAGTCAGGGATGCCAGGGTCTCTGGTCAATACAAATGAGTTGGTATGGTGTAGGCTATCACACAAAATTTGTCTGCAAAGCTCTCTTTTTTTCACAATCAATACTGAAAAGAAGTTCACTGCAGAAAGGGTAAAAAAGAGTGGAACTAGTGAAAAAAAAGAAAAGTAGCATTTTTTCTAATTTTTCCAACCATTATCGAGCACAGATGGCTGTTTCCAAATGGTTTGCCTCTAAAATATTGCCTACTTCTATGCTAACTGAATTTTTCAAATATTTTCTAACTTCAGAGCAGATTGCAATGATCCAAGTGGAAGGTAAGAGGAGAGAGCTATCCTCAGTAATGTCTATTTCTGGAAAAATTGGCAACACATCAGCTGTACATAGATTGAAACAGATTTTACTGATTCTTTACTGACACCTGGTCAGTAAGGCAATTGAGCAGCTCCAGTTCCTGAACTGAAATAAACTTCACAAAATCTTTCTTTTTTTTTTTTTTTTTTTTTCTTCACAATGTTATCAGTGTTACCTCAGTCTTATGAAACCCCATATTGCATAAATTGTACCCAAGAGGTCCTCATATCACCTCATCTCCGTTAAAAAGAGGAATGTGAAAATACTGCATCTGGGTCTGTGTGTGTTGTATTGGTTCTCTTGTCATCCGTGACCTAATTTGGAAAACCTCTTCAGGTCTGCATTGCAAATAGCTTGGTGCATATGGTTCTCCTCCCTCGTGTCTTAGTCATATGCACACACGTGTGCTGTGTGGTGATAATACCAAATGATTAATATCTTTTGTTTTCTGTTTGAATGACAGTATGTTTTTTAATTTCTTCGATGTGCACAGATTACCCAGTTCTGTGACATTAAAGGAGCGTGTTAAAGTCTCGAACAAAGCCCAGCAGGGTACTGGGACTTTTGAGCTGAAGCAGTGGAGAGTTTGGGGTTGAAGAGGAGATAAAAGTGGTTGAGACACCAATGGGCAGACCTAGCAGGAAAGCCCTGACCTGTAGGTGCTACCTTCCCAGTGGAACACAGTCTGAACTGAACAAGAAACAAACATGAGGAAGTAATAGGGTAGAGCATGACTGGGGTGGGTGAATGGATTTTCAGAGCTGTATGTTATCTGACTCTGACAAGGTGATGGTGTGTCATAACAGTTAAATTAATTTTTAGGCTGTTGGTTGTTGGGCTTGAAAACACAAAGCTTACAGAGGCACTAAGCTCTCAACTGCCTTGGAACAAAAGGGTGCACAGAGCAGTAAGTCATTTTGGCATTTGCAAACATCTTCACATTTTAACAAAGGGATATTTGTGAGTATAATACCTATTAAAAAAATAATACTCAGACAGTCTATTGCAGTTGGTGGATTCAGTGTGAGTAAGCTGGAACATCTTGTACACACCACTTGTATGAAAATCTGTGAGCACTTAATATAGCTTGCACAACCTAAATTGCCAAGTGATGCAAAGCAGATGAGGCCCAGCATGATTATAGGATCCCAGATTGAGGTATTGGAGTGATGAAAAAAAAAAATCTCTTTAGATCTACTGCATATCTTCAAGGCAAGAAATACAAACCCACAGCAACAAGTTTTGAACCTGTAAGACAGACAAATGGGCACACAGCTTTCTGGCTGAAATGTGTAAAACATGCTATTGGAGGATTGAGGAAAGATGTTTTAGATTACATTTGCAGTCTTAGATATGAAAAACAGTTTCCAGACCAAAACTGGGTGAATGTATTTTTGGGGGAGGTATTTATCAGTTAATAATGAACAGAAGGCTGATAAAAGGACAAGAAAGTACAAACTGCCTCTGAGTCAGGGAGAACAAACCTGGCTAACAATTCCAGACAAAAACTCCTCAAGAAGGGGTATGGATGGTTTCTAATTTTTTTATGTGCATCTAGGAATAGTGGAAGTGAGATTGTAATAATAATTACAATCATTAATAAGAGATTGTAATTATATAGAATAAAGAACTTAGTATTTCTAGGTCATGGCTGTCCACAGGTAAAATTATTTAGCTAGGTTTTGTATTTAGTTGTTTGTAGGTGTAATGCTGCTCTTATCTTGCATTTTATTAACCACAATAACTCTGCCATACAGTATTATATTTGCATTTTGTAATAGTCTCATTTTCTTCTACAGTTTTTTCTCATTTATCTTATATGGTGTGTTTTCAACTAAAAGCAGATATTAAAAAAAAAAAAAAGGGCATGTGAAAACTTAAAAACTTACATCAACTCAGGTACACTGGAGGATGGGAGAACAAAATCTGATTCCTGAAGTTCCTGAATATGATATGAGTAAATGAGACAGATGAGAAAAATTATGCTGAAAAAAGATGTATTGAATTAATGATGATAAACCTAGCTGCATGTGTGGTTCTTTGGTAGGTCAGCAGAGATTCAGTTCTTCCTCCAGCCTAATCTAAGCACTAACTATTTGACTGAAAAATTTGACTTGGTCTGAGGTACATAAGTAGTTTTAAGTATAAAGTATTCATCTTTATACATAAATGTAACCTCTATCTTGCCCTTTGTAAAAAGAGGGGGGAAAATAGCTTCTGAACAAGTTTTTATACCAGGACTTAATAAGGGACAGTGAAAATTAATTCAGAGCCAAATTGTAAATGGGTGTGTTAATTGCATGAAGCAGTTGCTGAGACTAGCGCTGTGCTTATCTGCTTGCCTGCCTGGGGATTGGGAGGGTGGATTTGCAGGGACTTCAGATCTTTTATCTGCTGTTCTGCACTGTGTGGTGAGACACACTGTGGAACAACACATGGTAGTGTCTGAACTGTGTGGGTGGAGCAGGACGTACGTGTGTGCAAGGGACATGGTCTGCTTTTGCTTTCCTCCTTTGTTACTTAGTCCTACCATAACAGCCCAAAACCCCAAGCAGCTCTTGGTTGTTAGGATTTTTTATCTGGTTTGCAGTGGAAGAGGGAATTTGATAACTGTCTTAAGCAGCTAAAAATGATGTGTCAAGCAGCTAAAAATGATGTGTCAGGTTCTATTTAAATGAAGACATTTAAATAGCTATTGCAGGGGACACTTCTGTCTTTTGTTCCCATCTTCTCTTGCAAGGCAAGAAGAAGAGTATATGTCTTCCTTTGTTTGTCTATTTATACAGGCACGAGACTTTTCTCCTTTTCTGAAATCTCAGATTTTAAATACTGGTGTTGAAAGAAATACAAATACTACAATGGAAATAGCAATCTTTCACTCTGTTTCCTTCACTGTGTGAGATTTCTTTTCAGGTTCCTCTGAAATGATCACACTAGGAGGGGGAAAGAAAGGGACGATGCTTCTTGGCTCTCATTTGACTTCATTTGGGCTGATACTAAATCAGCAGCTTCTGAGTTTGTCTTTTATAGTGAGAAAACTGCTATAGAGGGTCAAAGCACTGGGTGATGCTGCTGGGTTGTTCTTTGTTTTGGATTTTTGGTTTTTTTCTATTAAAAATGTGCAAGGACATAGTTCCTGAGCTTAGGTGCACCTCAGAAGCAGCTCTCTGATTTGCTTCTGAACCAATTACAGTGCCCTGAGAAGTACACAGCAGGACTAATCAAACTATGTGTACAGTTTGCATTCAGGTGTACAAAAACAAATGAGAAAATGCAGATGAAGTAACTATTTCAGTAAATCTTTCTTCTAAATTTCTTATAATTTTTAAATACTGTATTCAAAAATCAGTCAGCCCATCTGTAGGAGCTGAGTGAGACTTGACTGTGTCCCATATAGTTCGTTTTATTGGGGAAGTAGAATGCACCATTGGGCATCAGGAGCACATTGGCAAAGCTGTATGCCTGAAGCTAACAGCACTCAAGACTAAGACTGAAATCAACACTCATGGTAGAGACTGAAATCTCACAAATGAGGAAGAATATTCGCATATCTTCCTGAGGTAAATTTTCACTGGAAAAAGAAAATTCTTCCTTTAGAGTATGCCTTCTCCCATTCCCCATCAAGATTATGAAAGAGTTTTTACACAAGCTGGCTATCAGTGGTAGTAGCCTGCAACCATAGCTCAGTAATTGCAATTTCTGCCATCTGCTGTTTGCATACCAGAAAATTTCCTTGGGAAATTGTGTACCTGTTGAACAGCAATTAGTAGCTCTCACTTAAAATAATAATTTAAGTCTGCATTTAGTTCCTATTTTCCACTTCTTTATGGATTCCTACTATGGTTGCCAGTGTAGAATTTTCTTTCATAATGTGATTTCTTTGGATTGGTTAACAGACATTGGTCAGTTTACAGGATCATGGAATCATTTAGATTGGAAAAGACCTTTAAGATAACCAAATCCAACTATTAACTTAATACTGCGAAATTAATTCATTAACCATGCCCCTAAGCACCACATCTACCCAACTTTTAAATACATCCAGGGATTGTGACTCTCTGGGCAGCCTGTTTAAATGCCAGACCACCTTTTGGTGAATTAACTCTTCCCAGTATCCAATCTAAACTCCCCTAGTGCAGCTTGAGGCCATATTATCTTGTCCTATCAATTTTTGGCAGAAGAGACAAGCCCCATCTGGCTCCAGCATCTTCTCCAGAGGTGGAGAGCAGTAAGGTCTACACCTCGTGTTGTAGCAGGTCCCTGACCATTTTCCCAAGGAGTATGGACTGTGGGGGCTTCCTTCTGCTCCCTATTCCTGTCTTCCAGCTCAGTGAACAGGGTACCCAGAGGACTGGTCCTACTAATAAAGACTGAGGCAAAGAAGGCTTTAAGTATCTCAAAGTTTTCCTCATCTGTTTGTCAGTGTTTTATTCCCCACATCTCATAAAGGATGAAGATTCTCCTTAGCCCATGTATTTTTGGGGTTTTTTTTTTGAATATATTTATAAAAACATTTTTATTGTCTTTTACAGCAATAGTCAAATAACATTCTAGTTTGGGCTTTGGCACTTCTAATTTTCTTCCTGCATAATTTCACAATATCCTTGTAGTCCATCAGGTTTGCATGCCCCTTTTTCATTGCTGCCTACCAGAAGAATTAGTAGTGGAGAGTAATCTCAGGGCTGTATCAGGGTAGGAAAAGTTTTCCTGACATCATGGAGGCTGCAGATTTCCCCACAGATGTGGGTCCAGTGTGCCTTGGTGACTAAGTAGAATAAACAAAAATGAAAAGCAGTAGGCATTAAGTAAGCAGTAAGAAGCTACTAAGTCAAGATAGCTGTAGAAAAGATAGCTGTAGACATCTAAAAAATGTCCCATCAGTAAAGTGCAGTGTTAACAGTTGAAAGAAGAGGTTTATCTTGTGAGGGAAATTATTTAATAAATTAGCATTTTATCTCTTCTTTTCCCTATCATTGTGATAAAAATAAGACAGGTGGATGATATGAAAAGAACTAACACACCATTGGTGTAAATATTAAAGGCTTCGAGGAGACTATAGCACACTTGATCAAAACCTCACAAAACTCTTTAGTTGGTGGCCTCAACATTGGTACAAAGGGGGCCTGAAAGGAAGGCAGTTTCTTGGTGGCATTTCCAGTATCATGTTTAAGGACATTATTACAGGCCCTGCATCCAGCCCCGACTTCTTTGTTTGCAAATGAATTGAGGTGTAGAGTTGGTGTGTCTGGCCAATGGAAAATTTTGGAGTTGCAAAGAAAGTGTAGCTGGAGCCTGAGATGCACTGTTCTTGGGAGGCTCGTCAGTGTGGGGCTAAGGAACGACTTGTGCTGAGTGATGTGAATTGCCTGTGCACTTGGAGCATATTGTCTTCTCATCTGTGATCAAATTCTCTCATGAAGGGAACTGCTTGGATTGCTCCAACCAGGAGTCTGTGTGCAAGCTAGTATGTATGCAGTGTGGACACTGAGGCTGAGAACTATGCAGTGAAACAGAAAGGGAAGTAATTTGGCTAGGTAGATAGGAATTATGTATTGGGGCTAGAAACTTGAAAAAGGCTTTCCCAGGTAGGCTGCTCCACAGCATGGCCAGGAACACTGGAAGTACAGTGTTTTCTGTGACATAAAGTCATGGATTCTTCAGATTTAGGATAATTTCATTCCTGAGGTGTTGGAAATACTTGGCTTCCAAGTTACCTGTTTCCAGTGGAGTGAATGTGGTGTCCTAAAAGCAGCATGTAAGAGGCAGAATACAGAAGACTGCTGCTTAAATTTTACAGAAAATTCAGGAAACCTGACACACTTTATAGGTGACTAAAATGTCACCTATAAGTTCTCTTTTTCCATTAAAAAGGTAGTTTCAGTAGAAAATTCTCAGTCGCTTACAATATGAAAAAAATACTACTATTCATGTTAGTTAAGGTTAGATGATACAGAAATTAAGCTTCTTTCAAAATGAAATAATATTTAGAGATAGAAATTATGTCAGTGCTTCTGTCCATGGGAATGAAAATGAACATGTGATCATAAGTCATAATTTGGGTTTGGGTTTTTTCTATAATGGTATAAAATAATCACACTGACTCAGTCATCATTCTTTGGAAGTTACAGATGAGATTTTAAAGCCATATATATAATCATTTCTATGAATTACAGTGAATGACAAGAACCTCCTTTAAATCTGTCGAACTTAATTTTCTGCTCTGTGGAGCACAGTGATTGAGACAGTGAAGCTGAATGATGTTTTACACTGTGCATACTGCCAGCTGCCAAAAGCCTATGGCATTAGCTGAATCCACAGTAAAACCATGGACAAGGAGTCAAGAAGATGCAATGCATAATTCTCTCTTGGCTGCGCTTCCAAGGGAACTTGGGGCATCATTTTGCAGTGCCTACAATGGCAAAGCAATGGCATTCTTGAGGAACAGTTTGGCAGAGCTATACCCGGCTATTTCAAATATTAGTGGATGCTGCTAAGTGGTTTAAGAGTCATACTTTCTTTGGACCTCTGTAGCATCAGAATCATAACTAGGATCAGTATTGTATTTGATTGTAGTCCAACTATATCCAAAAGGGAGTATATAGCACAACATCTTTTTAGATAAATGGTGAGCCAGTATTCAGATTCTCATAGGTTATTCTGTTGGGAACAAAAAGTGGTAAGATAATTGCTTATAATAGTCAGTGCATCTTCATTTGTTTGCAGAACAAATCTTCATAAAATTTTTTCTTCCTAAATAAAAGAAGAATAGGAATAATAAAGGGAGTCTCTTTATTCTAAAAATTCTCCTTAGTGCCAAGAATATGCTTGAAATGCATTCTCTGAGCTTTCTTCTATGCTAGTATTGCTAGTGTTCCTCGGATTCTCTTTTGTTTCCCATTGCCTTTTTGGCCACATCTGTGATGCTTTTGTCTTTGGTTTTGCTTTTTGGGGTTTTTTTTGCACATATAATAGTACCAACAACTTCAAAATTGCTTTTAACCACCAGGAGAATCCATCTTGTTGTGTTACAGAACAGCGCTAGAACATCATCTGCATGAATTAGAATGTTAATTTCTTCTGTTTCTATGGAATCTTAACTTCATGTTATGCTTACAGTGTATTCTTACTATGCTTCCAAAGCTACAGATTTGGACTCAGTAGCTTTAATATCTAACTACTCTTGCTATTTGCTTTTAATGTATGGCTGGCTCCTTTAAAATTGAGGACAAATTCCAAAGAAATTGATTGTGTCAGATTGCTAACATCAAATTGATGTGTCCAAGATAATTCATAACATTCATCTTCTAATCATGGGGATTTTTTTCCCCTCCAGAATGTCCCATTTAAACATGAGATTGAAGACTTTTTATCCTTGGGAGTCTGTAATTTTCACATTCTATGACTTTTCTTTCAGGCTTGGAGTATTGATGGAAGGGATATTCCATTTTTCTAGGGGGGCTGTAGGAGGGAGCTGGGCTATGTAACAGGCTCTGTATGGCTTATCTGGGTTTGCAAGACATGAAGCCTGGAAGGTTGTCTTCTAATAAAGAAGTCATTTTCCTAGTTGGTCATTTAATTCCTTTTTTCCAGAGAAAAGGTGATGTGAGGTTTTCTTAGAAGGTACTTTAGTACCTTTAATACACTATTGTGAAATAATCAATACCACGCTCTACTTTGCCATGTGACACTGGATTGTCATCGTCCACAGCCACTGGCAATCTGCTTTGCTAACAAAGCATTTAGCTGTAATCTTCATTTAATCTGAGGAGAAAATTAACATTTGTTTTTTCATTTCCATAGATTTAAAAAAAAAGTTTCCCTCATATGCTGCACTAAAATAAATTTCAGATGAAATCTGAAAGTACTAGTGGACATAAGTGTCGTTTGTTTATGATATTTTTACTGTTAACAAAGCAATTTAAGTCCCTCACTATTTAGGAATGGAAATATTTAGGTGCACAATATGCTCTTTCCCTTTAACTACCAGTGTCACAAAATATCTGTTGCAGCCAAATATGAAGGATAATAGGGCAGAGTACTTCAGGTACTTGGATCCACAGCTGTAGATGCAGTTTTGGAAAATACAGAAATATGTATAACAAAAAAAAAGTACTCCATTTGTGTTTTCAACACCTCAGTTGAAAAGTAGCCCTGTATGTCATCTCTCATACTCACTGCATCTGTTACTCAAAGTAGAACAGACAGGTAATGTATTTCATTTTGTTTTACTGCAATCAGAAAGCAATATCATCTTTCTCATCACACAACTAGCAGGGGAAGAATTAAGTTGTATGTAGTTGATTCAATTCTTAGTGACAGAGCTACAAAAGAAATACATGAATAAAACATTGTTATAAATGCAGTAGCATCAAAGCTACCTTTGTATCATGTAGAGGGGTTTGTATTGTTAAATTGTATAAAAATAATCTTTTTAAATCTTCTTTGAAAGGTGAATTTTGATAAAAAGACTGTTCTATTGTATTTTTAAACTGTTTACCTCTCCAAGACCAAAGTTTTGGATTATGCTTTGAGAAAAACAGTATTTCTTTAAAAACATAAAAAAAAGAAAATGCACGATTATTTATTTGTGAGTTATCTTTTTGAGAACAGTGGATTCTTTGGCTGCCTGGAGTGAAAAGACTTGCTCCACAAATTTGTCGAGCAGTTTTTTGTTTGTTTTTTTTTTTTTTTTTACCTTCAGCAGTGGTTGGAGGTTGAGCCTTCTCAGTGTGGTTTAAAAGAAAATATAGTTTATGCAGAAGTTCAGATCTCATAATCTCGGTCTCGGTCTCTGCTGTGTGGCTCTGGACTTGATGTCTGATTTCTCTGTGCTTTCATTTTTCATTTGTGTGCCTTTGCCTAAATTGTAGATTGTAATATAGGATGTATCCGCATGCAATATAATGCAGATCAGCACTCCTGTGGCTTAGTTGCTTCATGGGGCAGGTAGTACATTTTTCAGGAGTGATTTTGCTAGGTGATTGTGCAGAGACCATTTTAAAAAGTGCAAGAAACTGGACTAAATATAATATAACATCCACTGAAACGTGATAAAACTCTTCACACTACAAAACTGAGATAATCTCTGAGTTTCTTTCCTATTGCTATTGATCTTTTCCCAAATTAAATATGTACCCATGTAAATTATATATATATATATTTATATAATTATATATATACATTATACATAAATGTGTGTATGTATTGTTTTCTTACAGATAACTTATTTCAGTTTTTTATGTTACTCCTGCTTTTTAAATTATTCTCTGGATTGATTGCTGCAGTTGGGGTTTTGGCCTAAGAGATGGAAAATATTCTGATGAAGATCTACAACCTAGTTTAGTCAAAGCAGCATGTCTTCCCTTTCCCAATGCCAGAGTGGGAAGGTGCACAACTGGTCACTGTACTGCTATAACTCTGAGTCAGATGACAGATGTAATTATCCATTGTTCTCCAGATAGAATCATAGAATGCTTTAGGTTGGAAAAGACCTCTAAGATCGAGTCTGACCATTAATCAGCTCTATCAAAGGAATAAAGTCCAATCTAAACCTCCCATGGTGCAACTTGAGGCCATTTTCTCTTGTACTATCAATTGCTACTTGACAGAAGATAATGACCCTCCCCTGACTACAGCCTCCTTTCAGGTTGTTGTAGAGAGCAGTGAGGTCTCCCCTGAGCCTACTCTTCTCTAAGCCAAGCAACCTCAGTTACCCCAGATGTTCCTCATAGGCCTTGTGCTCCACACCCTTCACCAGCTCCATCATCCTTCTCTGGACACTCTCCAGTCCCTCAATGTCTTTCTTGGAGTGAGGCAGCCAAAACTGAACAGTTTTTGAGGTGCAACCTCACCGGTGCCGAGGTTCTGCCCTGGTTCTACTGGCTGCCCTGTTGCTGATCCAAGCCAGGATGCCGCTGGCCTTCTTGGCTGCCTGGGCACAGCTGGGTCACGTTCAGCTGCTGTTGTCCAGCACCCCCGGGTCCCTTTCCACCCAGCAGCTTTCCAGCCACTCTGCCCCAAGGCTGTAGTGCTGCCTGGGGTTGTTGTGAGCAAAGCACAGGACCTGGCATTTGGCCAAGCTGAACCTCATCCAACTGCCCTCAGCCCATTGATCCAGCCAGTCTAGATCGCTCTGCAGAGGCTTTCTACCCCCTCAGATCAACACTCCTGCACTGGTGGTGTTTGTGAACTGACAGAGGATGCACTCAAATCCCCTTGTCAGATAATCAGTGTTAAACAGGCCAGGAGTAGCCCCAGTACAGAGCTTTGGGAAACACCACTTGTGACTGGATGCCAGCTGGATGTTGCTCTGTTCACCAGCACTCTCTGAGCCCAGCCGTCAGCCATTTGTTTACCCGGTGAATAGTGCCACCACCCAAGTAATGAGCAGCCAGGATAATGTTGTGGGAGACAGTGGCAAAAATGTTATTAAAGTCCAGGCAGACAGCATCCACAGCCTTTCCTTCACACCTGATCAGGTCGGCCTAGGAAGGCGATCAGGTTGGCCAAGCAGGACTTGCCTTTCACAAACCCACGATGACAGTGCCTGATCTGTGGGATGGCACTCAGGATGTTCTGCTCCATGACCTTCTCTTGCAGAGAGGCCAGACTGACAGGTCTGTAGTTCCCTGGATCCTCCTTCCTGCCTTTCTTGTAGATGGGTGTGACATTGGCCAGCCTTCAGTCGACTGGGCCCTCCCCAGTCAGCCAGAACTGCTGGAAAATGATGGAACGTGGCTTGGTGAGCACTTCCACCGGCTCCCTCAGCATTCTTGGGTGGATCCTATCCAGCCCCATGAGCTTGTGTGCCTAAGTGGTGTAGCAGGTTACCGACCATTTTCCCTTGGATTTGGAGGCTTCATCGTGCTCCCCTTCCCATCTTACACTTCAGGCGCCTGGGTATCCAGACAAAAGGCCTCATAATGAAAGACTGAGGCAAAGAAGGTATCAAATACCCCAGCATTTCCCTCAAGCACTACTAAAAGCAGAATATAACACAGACACTCCCACCCTCTACTGTGGTAAATGGTTTTATAACAAAGTTAAAACATGTTCATTTGTTACTAACATTAATTTATTCAGGGTAGGCCCAACACGGAAGCTGGGGTTTTTTTAGAGGAGCCTGAGTCTCATTTGCATTAATTTACATTCATACTTCTCTCTGGCAGTAAAGACATTCAGTACATAGGTGTGCTGACCCTAAACATGTGTAAGGAAAACCCTGTGTAAATGCAAACAGGGTCCTATAGGTTTGATCTGGTGAAACATTTTTATCGCAGGTATAACCTAGGCCTCCTTTAAGCTAACATGAGCTTGCTGCTCTTTGGTTTAGTAGATAATCTGTAGTAAATATCCATGTTTTCATAGTACTGTGTAGGTGCTTTCTTTTTTTCCTGGCATTCACCTCTGTGTCCTATTTAAATTTTTAGTGTGTTTTTATTTTGCGGTTTAGTGACTTGCTATCACATAGCCTTCTGTATTTATAAAATGCCTCTGTCTATTGCAAAAAAGCCCCATACTATGCTTTGAATTAAATGTGGGCTAGGAAGGAGAGTTACCTGAAATATTAGAAAGCCTATTTCTCTAACTAAAATTATGCTAACCTCATTTTAATGAAAAAGAATAGTTTCCAAACTGAACATTTATGTCCTCGTAAATGGTAATGGCAAGTTATGAATAGCACATCAAAGTCTGTAGTGGTGATATTGTGAGGACCAATGAAGCCTCAACCAAAGCCATATCATATCAGATTGTCCTAAAATGTCATTAAAAAGCAGTGTAATTTTCTCTCTTTCTCCATTTCGTCTCTTCTGTGGCAGAGATGGGTCTGAATAAAATCTTTTTTAACAATTTGTTAATCTAGCTTCATTTACTGTTTCCAAAACTGAGTGCCTCAAAATCTTAATCACCTGTGTGTGTTTAATGGTGATGTCCACATGCTGGAGGAAAAGTGTTGTTCCAAGGCTGAGTGAAGAGACTCATAGTCCACATAACCCAGAAACCTGGTTGTGGCCATCTGCAGAGGCCAAGGGCACTCATCCTGCCTGAACCTGAAAGCAGAATGGTGGGTGCTTCTCTGGGAGCAAAAGCTGCAGCTCCAGCTGCAGCAGTACCTAAAGGGGGCCTACAAGAAAGCTGAGGAGGGACATTTTACAAGGGCATGTAGTGATAGGACAAGGGGGAACAGGTTCAGACTGAAAGAGGGTGGATATAGATATTAGGAAGAAATTCTTTACTGTGAGAATGATGAGGTACTGGAACAGACTGTCCAGAGAACCTGGGGATGACCCATCCCTGCAGTGTGCAAAGCCAGGTTGAACGGGGTTTTGAGCCTGGTCTTAGTGTAAGAATAGGGGGATTGGAACTGGCTGACTAACTTTAAGGGTCCCTTCCAACCCAAATCATTCTATGATTCTGTTAATGTGGACATCATTGGCTTTCTGCAGTTAAATGGATAAATTCTGCCTTTATTACCTAGAAAAAATACACAGCTGAAATATAATTATAATTGGAGCAATGCTTCTTTTCATTAGGAACATGGATAATACAATCACGGAAAACCTGACAGATATTTTTCAATCTATTGCCATCCATGCAGAATTTGTGAGTTACTCATTAAGAGTAAGTTTAAAATTATCAAAGTGGGCTATTTTTATAGGTGGCTTTGGATCGGTATGATGATTACAGCTGAATTGTCAGTAAGAATGTCTGTGAATAAGATGATGACATTTGATTTGCCTAGACTTAGAGCAGTACCTTTTTGCTGACACCTGGTTCATTATGAGAGAAGTTATAACTGTCACAGCTGCCGCAGATTTAGTTCTTGTTTTATTATTCATGCGTTCTTAACTGAGTTTTTTCTCGTGGACTGGTGGCTGAGAGGTGATGATAAATATGCAAGTGAATGTGGTCCTCTGAGGACAACGACTTGAATGCTCCCGTATTTTAACTCTGCTCTTGTAGGAAGTTACCAGTAATGGGTTGACAGTTTGTCCTTTCTGTATGTGGGGAGAAGTTTTGAAGCACAACTTTCAATTGCAGCATTGACTTCAACACTTCTGCAGCTTCTTTGTAGCTGTTTTCAGATGCTTGGAGAAGGAGGCTAATTTGGAAAAGCATCAAACCTTGAAGTCCATGTATTTCATCTGTACTCTGGCAGGTAGAATCAGCAGGGAGTGGAAGAGTAGTTGAAAATAAGTGTAGATGGCATTGTCTTGAAAGTTTTATTGCAAGATAATTTTCCATCATCTATCTGGCTATTAACACGAACTGCTAAACATACAGCTCTATGGTTGATTTGAAAAACTATATTTGAGGTTTCTTTTGCTGACCCAGTAGGTTTTTGCTCTACATATGTCTGAAAGCTCAGAAAGAATGTGTAGATTGTATTGATTAAAAATGAAATGTGAAAAAATGTGTCAGCTTAAGAATTTGAAATACTGTGTCCCTGCTCATGCTTTTAGTCCCCGCTGCCTTTTTTCTTCTCCTTGTTCCTCATTTCCTGCCTTTTGAGAGAGAGGGTGGAATATAATTAACAAGACTGAACAAGCTCTTGTAATTAAAAGCCTCAAATGTGAAACATACTTGATCAGTTAATTTCTTTGTGAAGTTCAGTTCTAAAGCTGAAGTATCTGAGGTTACGCCTGCAGATTAGCATTATAGCCAGCATTCGAAAAAGCATTTATAGTAGACAGTTCATGTATTTTCATACATGTTCAGTAACTTGTCTCCAGCATGGGAAAATTAACCAAGTATCCATCCTTCTAGTCCATCCTAGTCCATCCTTCTTTGCCAGCCTAATTCTATTCATAGGAGTGCATTCACTTAAAAGTTATCTTTTAAAACTTACTTGCTATAGGTAGTAGTCAGGAATCAAAGGTAAACTCACTGTAACATTGTCTGAACTTGTTCCTGACAAAAGAAAAATTAAATGCTCTATAAAGCTTCATGGCTTCCACCTGAGCATATCATCATGGAGGAAAAAGACACAAAAATATGCATTTTTGCATTCGGTTCAGCTACTGGCTCCTTTTTTTGGTCACACTGGAGCCTTACTAAATATAGATTTTTGGTGAAGGCTAGTCTACTCCATCTTAATCACCAAAATGCTTGTAAAACTGAGACAAGTGTGATAGTTTATATGTCATGCATTTATTGTAGAAATCACAATTAATAAATTGCATGCATGTATTTTGGTTTTGAAGATTAGAAGAAATTAGATCTTCTCTGTATTTCTGTTGCTTTGGCATTAAAGATTCTGGCTATTGGCATACACAGTGAAGCTGGATAAAGAGGTAGCATTTAGCTAAAATGTTCTTGCCTCCACCTTGCAGTAATACTAAGTCAAAACAGCAAAGCCTTTGATGATTGCTTTGATGCTTTTGAAAGGAAATACTTTGACCTTATTTAGAAATACTTCATTTTGCATCAATGCAAAATCCATTAGCTGCCACAGAGCATCCAAAGTCCATTAAATCCATATTTTCCTCATTAAAAAAGTCACAAAAACTTGATAAAATTCGAGACGTCACTGTGTAGTGTTCATGTAGTTGGCAAACTTCTTTCATGATCGTGTGCTTCTGCACTTGTACGGTAAGAAGTATAATAAGAAAACAAGAAGAAAGGGGAAATGTAAATAGCCATAATGTTCAAATATGAAAGCCTGTTTCACTGAGAAAACCTATGAGCAATTTTTGGCTTCAGAAAGTGAATCTATTTAGGAATTTTGCACTTCATCTCATTTCAAAAAGCTTGTCTCTTTCTGACTCCTCCCAGTATTAATTCCTGAGCAAATGTTTAGGTAGGCCTGATACTTTAGAAAAAATTAGAGGAATTTTCACAACAGTCCCCACTGTACTTTGTAGGGGAAAGTACTAGCTTTTATTTATAAACATGTTTTATAAATAGGAATAAAATATTTATTAAAATGATAATAATTTATAATGTATTTACATGCCATATAATCACTTGGAGATAGGATTATTTCCTGTCCTTAAGTCAGAAGAAGTATCTGCATACAGCTACAGAAAGAGAAGCCTGGGCCTCCTTTTGCCTCAAGTGTCCTTCCAGTTAACAATTATTTAATTCTCTCCTTCACTTATTTCAGGAAGTTTCTACAGGTTCTGTTATGAGAAATCTGCTGGCACCAGTGGTGAGAGCTGCCCACTCATACATGGAAGCTCAGTTTATGGAAGGAAGGACACTGGGGTTATTAAGGTTGTGTTTTTTTCCCTGTGGGCAAGTTACAAACCCCAGTCTATAAAAAGTACACCTGAATAATGCACTATCTTGGAAAAAATGGAAAGTTGGGAGCCTTGGGTTTGTAGGCTTTTTTCTCAGTGAGAAGACATTAGGATTCCTGCAGGAGTTGCTTTACCAGGTATTTTGACACTAGTCATCAAAAATTTTATATTTAATTTTAAAAAGTTAAAAAGGCTTGCAGATCTCCATGTAAAAAATTTACCAAAAGGTAATTTTTGTCTTTATTTGTGATTCTGTAGATCAGTTTATCATGGGCTATATCTTTATTTCATTTTTATAGTTCATATTCATTTCTGTACATCATCTTCATTGTTTTTCCAAAGTTATTCAAACAGGCTATATAAAGTAGATGTCATTGTAAGTAGAAATAATCAGAACTGAGTGTTGCAAGAGGGATCATCAGCTAAAATATGGACAAACTCCATTAGAGTGTTTTCTGTGGGAAAATGCATCCTTTTCCCACAGAACTTTCTGCTAATATAGGCTTGTGTGTCACATGTAACCCATAATACAATTTAAATCTCCTCTTGCAGCTCTAAATATGATATAAATTATATTATTCTATTTAAAAACAAAGTATTGATTTTAGAGATCTTGCACCTAGCACCCTCTTTTTTCTTGATGCCGCAAAAATAGATTTAAAGTCCTGGAGAGTCCAATGCTGTTTCATGCTCTTAAAACAACAAAAGACCTGCTATTGGTGTACAGATGGCATGAAAAACTGCTAACAGCTTTCAAGATTCCTTCAAGGACAATTACTTCTAAGCCTTTATGAAAATAAAAAAAAGCAACTTTCTCAGCCCCATTTTTTCTGGCTAATAATTAGAAGATTTAGAGCTGCCAGCCAGGTGGTTTTAGCTGTGACAGCTGGAAGTATAACTTCTTTCCTAATTTTACTCTCTGCTAATCAAGTGTTTCTGAACCTCTTTGTAAATTGTGATTTTTTCTTCTACAGAGTAAACGCTGTCTTATTTCTTCTTCTTTTTGTCCTCCAGACAAACAAACAAAGCCTGAGCCATGCAGGAGAAAAAAAAGTTTTGTAGAATCTGTTTTTCTTTTTTATGAAGTTTTGCTTTATGTTTCAAGTGAGCAGTGTAAGCCTTACCACATTATCCTCCAAGCAAGTGGATATGCCTTAAAAGAGCAGTAAGAACCCACTAACTTTGTTTGCTCCTTAAATTAAAACCAGAACTTCCCAATAACATTACTTGCTAAAGAAAATTATACTCTTAATGCAGAATTCTCTCTTTGGGGAAGAATCAGGGAAACTAAATACTTTGAGGCAGATAGTCATGATACTTGACAAGCCAATAGGAAGTAGCAATAAACTATGCTGTGAAGGTAGAATGGAAATGTCCATTCAAGCTGTATGGTTAAAGTCATTTTCTGTGAGCTGAATCTGGTCATTCACAAAGACAGTAAAATGTTACAGAATCAGAGAATGTCCTGAGTTGGAAGGTACTCATCAGGATCATCAAGTCCAGCTCCTGGCCCTGCACAGGACATCCCAAGAGTCACCCCATGTGCTGAGAGTGTTGGCCAAATGCTTCTCAAATTCTGTCAGGCTGGTGCTGTGACCTCTTCCCTGGGGAGCCTTCCAGCCAGGACCATTGCTTAGTGCTCCCACTAGCTGCCTTCCCTGCCAGTTGTTCTTTCTTTCTCTGTCTGCTGCTTTTCTCCATCAGCCAGTCTGTTGTTATCTTCCCCAGCCACCCTGTGGGTGAAAAACCTTTTCCTGATATCCAACCTAAACCTCCCCTGACTCAGCTAATGGGGAACAAAAGACAGCATGACAAAACTCCAAGTGACAAAGCTTCCCAAGGGAGTTCCAGTCCAAGTCTGCACGAGAACATGACAAACCTTCATGCATTTAGTCTTGAGTCACATTTGAATTACATCACAGATCAATGTTGCTCTTGTTTGTGAGTGCTGTGGAGAAGATTGCTAAGTGTTCCTTTCTTACAGGAGAGATATAAATCTACCAGTTTTTCAAATTGTTTATCAAGATCCCCTTCCAAACCGTGCTTGATTTATCCTGGCACATCTCTAAACTTACTCTCCATTGCATATGCCCAGCATGAGAATGACCACCTGCTTTTGCTCTGCACAGTGTTGCCTTCCCAGATTAATCATTCAGAGCAGCTGAGGTGCAACACTCGTGCACAAACCAGCCCTGTTGTGTACCATGGTCACCAAAGGCTCACCTGCAGTGCAGTATGATCTAGGAGGTTTGATAGCTGTTTTGCCTGATGCTGAGTGACAGCCACTGAAGTCAAGGGGATAGATGAATTTGAAGAGCCCTCGGTAGGAGTCCATCTAGGGGCAGGTTTTATCTTGCTGCTGAAACAGGTATTGAGGCTCTTTTGTTTATTCCAGGGGATTGCCATTTATTGGCTACATTGGTACACCTCACTGGAGCCATGCTTTTGACCTTGATGGTCACAGCACTCACCTCCAGCAATTCCCTGCCAGTCAGGACCATTGCCTACTGCTCCCACTAGCTGCCTTCCCTGCCAGTTGTTCTTTCTTTCTCTGTCTGCTGCTTTGCTCCATCAACCAGTCTGCCGTTATCTCCCCATCTGTTCATTTCCACTCTTGCTGTTCTCTCCTCCCCAGCCACATTTCGCTGCAAGCCCTATAGGGTTTCAGTTCTTTGAGAAAGGATATACTTATATTGATCAATCCACCTGGAGCCTTCCTTTTTCTTTTCTTCTTTTTCTTTTTTTTAAGAAGAAAGGCTCAACTCCTTCTCATTATTCTTTTAGTATCAACTCATTTTTCCATCAAGGATCTAAACTGCTGCATTTTTTTAGGGTAATTTATCCAATCTAAAAACAGGTTAGCTGTTTATGCTTTCTAGATATGTTATTTCCAATGTACCATTTAGTTATGCTTAACAGGAATCTTGCCAAGAGTTGCAAGAATTACCCAATCCATGTGTGAATCAAGTTTGATTAGCTGAAGCTTTTGATCAATTACAGGCAGCTTCCTTTACTGACCAAGGTCAGCATAGCCCCAGTGAACTCTCCACTGAAGTCTCCAGAGGAGAACAGAAATTTACTTCATGTCTCCTGTGCAGAAGACTGATCATACATCTCAGTGGGATGACTGATTTTTTGTTATTTAAGAGGAGGACAACAGATAATGTACATTCATTTTGTGATAAATTGTAGTTACATCCTGTTTTGTGGAATCTTCAACAGTCAAACTTTTGCTTAATTTCTGTCCTGAATTTTTGCAAATTAGCCTTCTTGTATTTCTGCAGTGTGTTATACACATTTGTAGGAGCGCTGCAGCTTTCAGACAATTTCTCTGTTTATTTGAGTGCCTTTTGAATTATGTTCATGGCCTCCAAAATGCTTGTAATCCCTCCCAGCTTAGTGTGATCTCTGAATTTAATAAAATATACTCCTTGTTCCACCATCTAGCTCACTGATAAAAATAATAAGTAATACCACACTGTACATCATCTCTTGTGAACTTCACCTAAGTAATCCTTGCATTTGTCAGTGATTAGATGCTGTTATCAATAGCTGTAAGCCTGTTTTAGTGTTGTTTGCCTTAGACCGCATCTCCTATTTTGCCTGTGAGGATATAATTTAGTAATTGACTTATTTATGCACATAATTTTTTAAACTTTGAGATCCTTTAATTTTCAAGCATGTTCTTTCAGTATTTTGGAATAAAACTTTCACTCTTGGCTTTGGGGGTTTTTTTTGGACTCTAGGAGTCATCACCATACTTCTTTCATTTTACTCCCAAGCTGGTATTTCAGTGGATGTGCACTCGTGCTGCTTTGCAGCTGTAGGAACAAGGGTCTCATATGGCACAATGGAGTGCTTCCACCTGTTTGTGCCTTTGATTTGCTTTTAAAATGTAAATTTTTTCTATGTTTAGAAGAGCTGTTCAGTGCATCTTAGCAATTAAAACTGACACGATTGTATGCAAGTGCCAGAAGAATTCTTTTTAATACACAGTAAATAATGTCAGTGTCAAATATAATAGGTGGGTATGGTGTGCTTGTCTGTGGCATCCATCTCAGTTTGAGTCTAAGTGAGAATGAGAAGCAGTGAACATATGATTGATGAATCTATTTTTCCTTCCTGTTGAGTAGCAGTTTTATTTAAAATTACTTAGCTGATTTTTTTTGTTCGAATTTTCACCTGAAACTGAAAATTTTTCTTGTAAATTTTTCTATTAGTGCTACCTGGAAACATACAGTTCCTATAGCTGTTTGTAAGTATTTCAGGCAGTGGGAAAACCCTGGAAAGAAATTTTTCTTAGAGCACTTGATACTCTCAGTCAATGTGCAATTCATACTATCTCCGTTGAAGTGCTGTAGTACTTCCCTTCACATTTAGTCAGCTTCAATTGCTAAATATAGAAATGGAACTGGTGCTGCTCTTGCTCAGTTAGGGTGGTTTATTTGGCATGGTAGCTAAAAGTGAATATTTCTTCACTCCATCAGGCACAGAGACTTCAGTGTTCCATGGCCATCTGTGGAAAACAAGGGATGAAGCCCCTTTCCCAGGTGCAGCAGTGGGAGATACAGCATGGTTCTTGGTCAGGAGTTGGTATGTCTGTCACAATGGTGACAAGATTAAATTTGATCCAAATTTAATGCAAGCATGAAATTCTGCACTTAGGAAAAGCAAGATTTATAGATGAATTATGGGGAATTAATAGTTATGCAGCTGGAATAGCAATGTCTATGTTTGGACCTCAAAATGAATGGATATCTGGTGACATGATGCAGTTACAAAAGAGGCAAGTGTTACTCTGTGAAATGTGGGGAAGTAATTGGTTTACACAACTAAATAAATGTCACTCATGTCTCAGATGTACTGCTGTGCTTAATTGTAGATGCTGCACTTTTCAGCAGTGGTTGAGGAATGCATTTTGGAGGGCAGGAACTTTTGTTAGAGATCTAGAACTGTGTCTATGGGAAAATGATTTATTTTAAATTTAATTTTTAAACATAAGCTAATTGGGAAGTGCAGTCAATATCTGCTGTTGTATAAGGTATTGCAAAAAGAGGGCAGGCTATGCTTGCAGTCTTCCTCACTGAAATATTTAAATATCACATTAGGAAAAAACACTTTCAGAGATGGTCTATATATGTATCCTTCATCTGAGCAAAACAGTAAGACAGAGTTTTTGATATGCTTTCTATGAATTTGTTTGTCACCCCTTTGTAGAAAATTTCCCCTTTACTTTTGTGGGGACTCTATTTTTAAGGGTTTCCTAAGAAGAATATATTTTCCACCCTGTACTGAAAATTTCTTTGTTACTTTGCAGCCTATATGGAGCCAGTTTTCCTGTTTTGAAAGAAGTCTCCTCTATGGAGACTGGTGAGCTGCAGATTTAGAGGAAAGCCGTGAAAACGTCCTTAAAACAAAGTCCACTATTTTCCTCAGCAGAATGAGCAAAATATTAGGTCAACTAATAAAGTTGCATTTCAGAGAGCTTCCATGGACACTGGGAATGTGGATATGAAGGACTTTCAATAACATGGTACTAGGGTTATCTTTAATTACTTCTGAATGAGAGACAAAGCTTTGTTTTATGTTATCTGTTCTGGGAGTAATGGCAACTAAACTAAAATGGATTCAATTTATCTTCCTGCTACTCAGTATTCACCATTTCTTTTCCTAGCTGCTTCAAAATAGGAGAAGGAGTGTGACTTTTATGGAGTCTGAAGGAAGACATGAAACCAGCCGACTTAAATCCCAGAAAATATTCCTGCAAAAATCTGATGCCTCTCATAAATGACTCAATTCAACCTTCTGCATCGTTCACTATGCAAATGGTTGTATTGAATTGTTCTGTTTTGCACTGTGGTATTGAGCATTATCTGAGCTGAGAAGGAAACTGCCTCACAAAGCAGCACATACTATCTCAGCTAAGGAATGAGACTTTTTTCCTCCAGTGCTGCTTCATAAAGCAAAATAGAGTGGGCAGCAATAAATTGAGCCAAAGAGGTAAAGGGGAAAATAATCACAATCTGTACTGCATCCAAACATCTTTGATTGCTTAGTGTCTGTCTTATTCAGGGCAATATGTTCCTTTCTGCTACGAGGCATGGAAGAAATCAAACAGAAATACCAGCTCTATCCAGATGATTAAGTCTGGGGAGGGAACAGAAGGCGCTCAGTGTTCTGTTATTCTTCTCAGGAATAGCGGAATTCACCCTGTGTAGCACAATAGTATGGGACCCTCCCTTTATTTTTAATTGTTTTGTTCTGAGACGGGGCAGAAGGGGGAACAGAGGAGCCAAAGTGACCAACCAGGTGGATGTGGAGACATCAGTACTTCATTTGCTTGTATTTTTGACCAGGAACAAGCACAGTTGTGTTCCTCCCTGTCTGTGAAAAACTCCCAAGTTTCCTGAGATACCCAGCTGACAAAACAGAAAAATTTTTTGTTCCAGAAATTACCATTTTAAAGAGGCAATTTATACTAATATGCATTTTTCTGGAAGTATGCTCCTAAGTCCTTGAAAAATTATCTGCATAGGTATAATGGTTTGGATGCAAACTGGTATCAGCCATCACAAAACTTTTTCTGTTTTGCCATCTAGAGATTGCCCAAACATAAATTGGGGTGTTTTTTTAGAAGATACATGTAATTTCTTGCATTTTAGCGTAGTATTTCTTAAAATACTTCAAAGGAGTAGCCTCAGTACTCCATTGAAATAAGGAGGTTAAAGCATAAGTTGTGGTTGCCAATTTACAACAGTTTGGTTGCAAAGTAATCTGGATGAATAGGGATAAAAAAACATTTGGTGATATTATAGAGATATTGTAGAGATGTCTGGCTCTCTTGCAGGTTGTCACCTGCATGGTGCAAGGTCATTATCATTGAAGAATCCTGTTCTTGCTCTCTTGCTTTGTTTCAGATCACTTGCTTGAATTAGTCATCTGTACATTTTAGAGTTCTTGAAGAACACTTTCCATCCAGGATTTCCTGAAGAAATTTATTATTTTCAGAGATCCTGGTGAAGAAAATGGATGAAACTGGGCAGATTAAAGTTAAGGGCATGGGTGCATAAGGTGGGAAGGCAGTAGAGTGTCAGAAAAAAACCCCACAAAACTAGATGCTGATAAGAACAGGACTGCAGATGGCCTGTTCAATGTCCTTCTCTAGACTTGGACTCATTGTTCAATTAAATAACCCTTCCTTTCTGGCAAGGAATTGTGAAGCCCATAAAGTCAAGCACTTGCAAATTAGGAATGCTGAGCACATAGTTGAATCATAGGGGATTAATTTAGGACCTTTGTACATACACATTATGATGCATCTGGCTAATTATATGCTTAGAGAGGCTCTTCTCCCTAATTTCCACAGAACCTTTGCTGGCTCAGAGCTGGATTTACTTTGGGATTGTATATAGAGGTGGCAACTCATAGTAAAGTAAAGTAGAGGACCCCAAGAGGACTTTGTTTGTAACATGGCTTATTTGGTTTCTGCTTTGCCTATGGCCCAGAATTCCTCTATGGCACTGGAAAAATTATGTAGACATAAAGATTCTCAAGCATAACTCCTCACTCAGGGCTGCTTATTTTCTGAGGGCTTTTTAATAAGAACTGCAGCTTTATTAACTTAAGTTGGGAACATTTATATCTGTAGCTAGGGCCAGTTTAATAGGAACTGTGATCTGAAGGTGAAAAGTGCAATAAAACATGAAGTAATCTGAAAGATTAGACATAGGCTTCTCAAGTTTTGTTGCCCAAATGGAGCTGACACTTTTGATCACTCTTGTCTTAGTCTTTGTGCTTCTGTTCTCAATGTGTCATGGACATGAAAGTAAATGTGCTCAGTCAGTTGAAAACAATGAGGTAGACAATAACTTTCATTTGGGTATATATATGTCCTTAATTTCCATGTATATTTATTTGGAATATGGTTGTATCTTTTATTGTATTATATTGTATTGGTCTTCACTGGTGACAACAGAATGAAGAACTTTTAAGGATGGCTTAAGGAAAACAGGAGTCCTGCTTGTGGGTTGTTGAGGAGTTAAGGGTGAGGAGTGCTGATTCTTTTCCTCTTCTTCCCCAGGAATGTCAGACACAGGCAGAAGAATATAATAGAATTTCCTAGGATAGAGATCCCTAGAAAGACTGAGTCAGGATGCCGTGGGCAGCAGAGGCTAAAGCGCTGTTGTTCTTAGACTGCAAAGCCAGGGATGAGTTGCATAATTGTCCAAAAGACAATGGAAAGTCAGAGAAAAGGAACCTGTCTGATGTAAATTACTGGTGCTTTTGGGAGCACTAACCTCCTCATATTGATTGTTCTCTGGTTTTGTTTGTTAGTGCTTTGCTCCCCTCTCCCACAGCTTGCAGAATGCTTGCAGAGGAAAGAAGCTACATGGAAACATGTAGATTCAGTGAAAAGGCACTTTATTTTTTTGTTTAACTGCCTTGAAAAGTTATTTTGTATGAAGGGCAACAGTTGAAGCAAAGCAAATAAGGTGCGGGCAAACCTTGGGTTTTCCCTCTCATGCGAAATAGGTACTCATCTCTCTACCCCATTTTTTAAAGTTCAGAATTACTCCTCCTGGATACTGTGTTCATGTGCCTTTGCAAGGATGAGCTGATGCCAGGATTCCCAGGGTGGGATGCTTTTTGTTGTTGACCAAAAGCGAGCATAAGCAAAGAAGTCATAGTGCACTTAGAATAATATATTTGATTTAACTACGTCGGGCTTATTTAAAGTGTTTATTAATTACATTTCAAATACTTCTTCTGACTTGCTAACTTGTTTTTAATTAAATCCTTGTTAAGTTGATTGACTTAATTGAAATAAATGCAACACCCTGATGAGAACTGGGTTATTTTGAATCTAGTTAACCTTCAAATGAAAGTGCGTTTTTTTTCTGCAGTATAATTACAATTGAGATCAGCTTATTACGCACATAATGAGTGACCTTTCATCTTGTCCGTGGTAAATAAATACACAGAGGCATTTGCTGCAAGAGTAGAAAGTATGCAAGTTCTAATATAAGATGCAAACTTACTGTTTGTTTTGTCTTTTGGGGCTCTCCTTTGTTCAGAGAGACTTGGTATTTTTATCACTAAAGTTGTGAAAGACATGAGTCAGGAGAGAGGCCCTCATGTCAGGTGCTATGCAGAACCTTGGAAAGAATAAATGGATTCAGCTACTAAATCAGGCTTCATTTTTGACTGTAACTTGTGTTTTCTAGGCTGCCTCTGGATGTCCTTGTGCTGCTACATCTTGAATAAAAATGAAGCCTCAAAACTGTATTTTCTCTCTCTTTCTCCTTCTATCAGACTTGTCAGTTCTCTTTAAAAAAACATGATGAAAAGCCCTAGTGGTTGTTGTGCAGGCCTCAAATGCAGGATCATTCCCATCAAGGCTTCACTTTGTTCACTTTGTATTTCAAGGCCTCTTTCATTGGGAATTCTTCTGTTAATTGTATTGTTATATATCCTCATACTTCATTTAAGTGCAGATATGGGATACAGAACTGCTGTGTTTTAATGAGTATTATAATGACTTGAGATATAGCATACACATAGAGGAAATAAGGATGAAAAATATAATTATATTTAAATTGAAAATATCTGTGTAATATAAAGCATATAGCTAACATCACAATCTAGCAAACAGCATCAAAATGTAAAGACTCCTGAATTTGCATCATGAGTAAGTCACATGTTGTGTTCCTGGACGTGTCACACAGTGGCTCTATGCATTGTTTTCATCAGATATAAAATAGGGAATAGCTATTCTTAATTACTTCTGCAAAGTACATTTCAAACTTACATCTAAATAACTTGGTGCTTTTTTCTATTATTATGGCTGTAGGATGTACTGAAGGTAAAAGCCAAAGGGGTCTCCTTTACCGAGTTTTGTTAGTACTAGTGTCATCAATACCCATTTGTCACCAACATCTGAGGAAAGGACAGTAAGATTTTATGGTCAGCAAAATAGTACCAGTATAAATTCCATAATAACCTTCATCAGTATGCCTGGAGACCTTCTGAAAAATGCAGAATAAAATTCTGCAATACATGCATTATTTCCTCAAAACTAATAAGACAGGTTTAAAATTAACAGTCAAATTGAGGCCCCTTTAGAGGCAAAATTTATGTTTTGCATTGGTGACTGTGCCAAAGTTACATTTGAGGTTATACAAACTACTGTGGGTATTGCCTCTTCCTGATCAGAAAACCACTGCTTGTGCATATTTAAGGTTCAGAATGTATTGGTTTGTGATGGTAATGGAATGCTGATTTAGGCCATGTGCTGGGGGAGTCAAAAATATTTCATTCATTTGATCCAGGTGCAGACTGTAGTTGAGGGAAGGGAGATGAAACTCCCATAGAAAATGTCTTTGCATGGGCTTTTCCTCAAATTCAAAAGCAAGAATTGTAGGAGGTAATATTTTCCTTTGATATTTTAACAGCATAGTAATGGTCCCACACACACTAGAAATCATTGCTATTGTCACCTGTCACTGCTAATCAGGCTTTCAGTATGAGCTGGTATTAAGTTGTTAAGATATCATTCAAAGTCAGATGAAAAAGATATTAGGTGCTGATTAGCTTATGGAATGACTAAGTCCATAAGTGTTGGTTTGTCTACAAGAAGGATTTAATAATATGAAAGTCAAAACTGATGATTTCACAATGCAAGAAATCATGCTCTTTTTTTTTGCTTCAATTGTCTGTGGCCAATAATCTGACACTGCCCTCCTCTCACAGAATGATTGGAGTTTTTATCTTTCAACCCATTGCCTTACTGAGGTTTTTTTTGTTTGGTTTTTTTTTCAAATAAATTGTAAACAAGCTCTTAGAAAGGCAAAATAAATACCTTACTACTGTGTGATATACATCAGGATGTTGTAAAACTAACAGCAGTCCAAGTCACCAGTTACTGATGTCCATAAGATATCAGAAGCTGGAAATAAAAATATGACAAATCCTTGGCAGCAGCAGAGAGGGCAGAGTCATCTGAAGTGCCAGATCAGGACAAAGTGCTGCCCTACATTGAGGCAAACAACTGTCATGTAAAAACTTCAAAATCTGACTATGAACTTGCTTACCATGGAGTTTTTCCTTGGATTTATTAACTTTACATTGACTCCAGCTTGTTAAAGACTAAAGGAATTTTGTGTAAATATGCCACGGTTGAGGCAGCAGGAACCCAAACATGAGTACCAAGATCTGGCTCTGGTGGCTCACATGTGAGCATATGTTAGGCAAAACACAGTACTTTTGGATCATTTTTAAATAAAATTCATCTTTCTTTCTGTTAGCCTTTGCTACAGGTGTTGCTGTCTGAATGGCTTGAAGGAGACAGCTGATAAATGAATCCTAGAAACTGCTACTAGTTTCCCAACCTGTGCTAAATATTCAGGCAGCTGGCAAAAGTAAGCTTTCCACATGGATGAGCTACTTATATGGACCTTAAAAAGGTTAAAACATCCTGTTATTTTTTCATCATACCTGCAACAGCCAACTCTTTTTTTCCCTCTGAGATTTTTTTTGGGGGTGTTTTTTTTCCTTGCTTTTTATTTAAAGGTTTTCAGTTCTTTTGAAAGACTGAAAATCAGTTTGCACTTGTTCAGGGTTTCTGAGTACCACTGCATAGTGCTGTCGCTAGTAATGGCTGAAAATTATTGTCTCTTAGGTGCTCTTAGGCTGCCTTGTGACATTTTTGGTGATCATTGCAGCTGCCCCAGCATTTCCAGGAGGTTCCTGTGCCACCCACTGCCAGCATTTTAGAGGAGGTCAGTACCAAGTGGTATGGCTCAGGAGAAAGGTTGCTTCTGGGTAAGGGATGAGATGTGTTTCACGGTTTGTTTGAAAAAGCTCCCACTGCATCTGGCTGGGAAGCCATTTGTTTTGAGGATCTCAACAGCCTCTAGGTTTATGTGACTGTCAGTCTAATTCTGTAAATTTATACTCAGTGTTCTCTCAAAAGTCAATGTATAATTTATATATAATTTAGTGACTTTTTACAATACATTTTAATAATGTGCTAAGTGGTAGTAATTTATGTTGTTAAGGAAAAAATAGGCTCTTCAAATCTAAAAGGTAAATTAGAAATGAGAAGGATGGAGCTCCTAAAATTTTGCATATTTTTATTCCACTCAGTTCTTAAGGGAATATATATGACTACTGTTGTAGCAACAGATAAATATTATTATTTTAATTCCTCTGATGTAGGCAATCAATTAAAATATTATACCTGTCAGTTTGTCCTTGGTCTCTCTAAAGGGCTCTTATTTAAGTTTTCTTGCTCCTTATTAACTTGGTTCTACTTGGTTGAAGCTTTGAAGAGATGAAATTTCCTTTCTCTGGCAAAGAATAAGATCAAAGATACGGTAGCTTGAGGCGTTGATATTTTCTTAATTGGAGAAATTTTTTTGTTCTCCTTCATGTAGAAATTAAAGTACAGCTTTTTTTCCAGTCCTCTTGTTCTTTCTCACCAAGATGATCAATTACGAGTCTTATTTGTGAGGTTTTGGACCCTGTGGTTTTGGAATGTGGTCTCATCTTTTTTCTTCTGTAGAATCTTTTGTCAAGAGCCTCTGGGGAGGAAGCAGAGACCGTTTTCTTTCCATCACAACATTGGAGGTTGTGCTATTGTGATTTTCCTTTGGAAAAGGAAGTTTCTTCTACTTAGTGTGTTCAGCTGGGAAATGTCGCTAGTATTTTGCTCTTCCACTTATTCTTTAATTTAAAAGAGCTAACATACTCATAATTTATGTAGGTTGTATGTCTATAGGCTAAAAATTAACCTATTCCTGTTCTGTCAGAATCTTTAAGTTTCACTATCTTCCAATTTTTTTTCATAGCTGAGGTCCAGTGTGTTCCAGTTTATAGTCACAAGACAGTATGTTTTTATTTGCTCCAAACTCCCATCAAATTCAGAATGGTATGATTTTGATACACTTCAAGTATTTTGATTAAAAGAGTCAATGCACGGTCAGATTTATCCACATTCATTTCTTAGATGAATGCACTGAAACAGAGTTGTGATTTCCCAAATGTTGTGGTGGTCAGGCAGCAACCTTTCAAACATTCTGCCCTAGAGTTTCTGTGTGGTGTTGGGCTGGTCAGTTAGCATTTCTGTGTGTGAAGTCTGCTTCTCTAACAGGGAGCCAGAGTCTTCATTATTCTCTTGTTCACTGAGAATGTACAGTTTTAACAACTTTTGTGCAGTCTGTAGTACAGTTGTTCTCCATCTTATCTGGAGTAGTTAAGCAAGTGAAAGTTTTAATTTGCAATGTTTAAGGAATACCCATTTTGGTCTTGTCAAACATAGACCTCTAGAAATGCTACCAAATTCTGTGTCTCAATGTTTTTTAATACCCACAGCCTAAGACAGAGATTATTTATTCTGGCTCTCAGGCAATTTCCAATTGTATGAATGCCCAAGTTGCTTCGGGAGGGAGACACTTCCACCTTACTCATCTGTAGCTTATTTTATTAATTATAGAGGTCACTTAGTGACCTCTCCTGCAGACTGTTAGCACAGTGGCAATAATTCTATAAAAGTTGATGATGCATTTTGCAGATATTGACTTGGCTCCCTTTTATCAAGAACCCAAATGATCACTTTATCTTTGTTTTGTGAAGCAGGAAATGTCATATTTGAACTACATTGTTTTGCATTGAACATGCTGTGCCCATTCAGTTTTATGCTCCCTGGGGGAGAGGTTCTTCATTGCTCAGTACCTTATCTATTGCTGTAACACTCCATACAAAAATGAGGGAAGCTACAGCGTGTCTATGTGTCCTTTATTAATAAACCCCTGGTGTTTCTAAGGAGCCTGGACTACCTCATTCCAGTAGGATTTACCAGTGATGTCAAGGGCTTAAGACAGTAAAGGTCACTACATTTTATTTAGACTCAGTTGGGCATTCTTTTAGGTCAGCTTGCAAGTATATATTATTTTAGTTCCTACAGACATTTATTAAACATGTAAATATTAGGATGCCTTAAGATCAAGGCTGGTTCATAAAGCCACAGATTATAAAATGTGTTGTTGGAATTATTTAAATTTATGCAGCAAAGAAATAAGCTTTTCCCCTGTCTTTCATTCCACTTTATTTAATTTGTTTTCCTTGTTTCTGTGAACATAAAGGACATGTCTATAAGTCCCTCTAATGTGAAATTAGCTATGTTTTCCTTCTCTTTGAAAAAGATACCGTCACTCTTAGGTGATGCTTCCTTTGATGGCTCCTGTGAGCCAATACCTGTTTGTGGAGGTAAAAGAAAAGTGCAAGGGCAAGACACTCTGTGGAAAGTTGCCATGATAATCCACTTGTCAGTGAGCACTCAGGCAGAAGTGTTCTGCATGAGTGTCTTTGAAAGACAGACCTGAAACATTGATGTTTGGTCACGTAAACCTAGCTAGGGTATGAGTACAAGAAGGATCAATTCAGTATTGGCAGGAAAGTGGATTAGATTGGTTTTGGCTTTGGTTTGGTGAGAAAGTAAAAGCAGGAAGCAAATACATGGATTTAAGTAATTTTCCTCCAGAATGATGAGTGATAACTGCAAAAGGCTCTATTGTCACTAATTTCCAGTAAAATGGGAAGGAATGAGGGCTGAAAGATCTTCTACAGATTTTGTTTTTTAAAAATGTAGCAGCTCAAACATAGCTTTGTGAAATTCTGGACCCACTGAATCAGTAGCAGATTTTTAAAGATGAAATTCAACTTTTTCCTCTCCCTCTGCTTTGCTCTCTGGTTTTACAAAGTGAACATTTTAATTATTCAGTTATGTATACAGGTCATTCTTTCAAAGGAGAAACCAATTATTCTAAGGAAAAAAGCCCACAGACTAAAACTGATACTGTATTTACTGACTTTGCTACGTGCATGTATGACATGCTGCTTATGAGGGAAAAGTGCCAATCAAATGGATAGAGGTCTTTTAGTTTGAGAGTTCCTGAATAGCTTTGGTAAGCTTTGAAACCAAATGCAATAGTTTATTAACCCTGCATGATCTCTGTCCTTCAGTCTAGAATTTGATCTCACAGTTGCACCTCTTTCACTGTTCTGAATTATAATGAAAAAAAATGAGGCCAAACTGATTTGTTTGGGGCTTTTTTCTGGGCCACATGATACTGTCCAATGCAGTTCGAGCGTGGAGAGCATGGAGAGGACTCTGGGTGGACAGCTACCATTTACCCAGGCATGGGTTCACAGGGGCTTGGTTTTGATTTTTTTCATTTGTTTCTGCATCTTGGTGTTTTAGAGACAAATCAGATAGTCAAAGCTTCCAGCATTTTTCACTGGGAAGTTTTGCAGATATCAAATAATTATTTTCTTCCTTCCTTCTTCCTTCCTTCTTCCTTCTGTTTGGAGCAGCAGGTAGGGCACTCTCATCTAGCCAGTGCCCAGGTGTTCTGCACAGGGAAGCTGCCATCTTACTACATCCAAATTCAAAACTGAGGTATCTTAGTTTCAGAATTACTCTGTTGAAGAGTTTAATGCAATAGCTAAAAAACATAGCCAAAAATAAAGTTGAAGTTTCTTTGTTTCTTTTTTTCAAGTCAAAGGTGTCAGGAAAAAAGTTAACTCTGGAATTTAGGTTTCCAGATGAGCCTTAAATTCTAGTTCTGATTTGTGGAAGGACTTCAAATCTCATTGTATATAGAAGTAGTTTAGTGCATTTTTTAAAATAATATTGTCATTACAGCTGCTTCACCTTTTAGTCAGACTCTTTAGTCAGGATGTGACTTAACCTGAAGGATATTATCTTACAGAATAAGGACTTTCCTTCCTGTGGCCTTTCAGAAGCCCCCATTGCTCACAATCATTTAAGGACACTTAAAGATGTTTGAGGTGTCTATCTCTAAGAAGGCTCCTCAACATTTCTCAGTCATGTATATACAATACTTCAGGAAAATTCTCTGGGTTTTGTTTAATCTGAACTCAATTATATTGTAGTATTTTATGTATTTTCTAAATTTTTATAGTGCAACTACAGTTAAGCTGCATTTAATTTGTTGTACCGTCCTACAGTAGTTGGAGATTTCAGGAAAATTCTTGTCTTGTGGGGTCATTTTTACGCAACACACTTCTCAAGCGGTGATTTCCTTACGTGATGTAAAGGAGTAAGTGAGGATGAAAGGACAAAATGGTGGACTTCTTCTTAGGAGAACTTTATTCTAGCAGAATTTTAAAATGTAATGCTCTAGGCAGAAAGCCTTATTTCTGGCTTTTTGCTGTGATGATTAATGAGATCGATGAAAAGTTTTCCAGTTTCTCTTCTTCGTCATAAAATATTATTCACTTTCACCAGATTATGTGAGCAGAATGTGGAAAAACAGCAGAGGCTTGGCTACATTTCACTGCTGATGCTGCTTCAGCACATCTGGTTTATTTGCTTTTAAAATTTTGGTAAATTTTTCTGCAGCTTAACAATGGGGATTTGTTTTGCTTTAAAATCTGGGAGTATTTGAGGCTACCTAGCATCTAAATTCACTCTCCAGTTATGTACATTAATAGCATGGTGTTGTCTTAAACTGTTTAAGTATGTTTGCAAAATGATGCTTGAATGCAGGCCTCACCTGGTATTCTAAGACTGATTTTTTGGCTAAAAAATGTGGTTATTATATGTGTATAATATAGCATATGTTTTATAACTTACACATTTCTCTGTGAATTATTAGTTACACTGGGATTCTGCAGTGGCCATAGTTTCTCATCCCATTTTACATACTCCCTGATTACTTTGGGATTTCTTTTGTAGCTCAGCATAATTTTGATGAATTGGCTTTATGCCTCAAATTACACAAAATAGAGATTACAACTCTGAATATATTGTCAGAACTGCTTTATGCCATTTATGTTCCTTTTTCTGTTTACTAAAAGTCAGTGAAAATAGGATTACTTGGGAATGAGGTTTGGTGAGGACTGTACTTTCTGAGCTACAAAGCTGTTACCATGCAGTGACAGGACAAGGGGGAACGGCCTTAAACTGAAAGAGGGCAGATTTTAAATTAGATAATTAGTATGAACTTCTTTACTGTGAGGGTGGTAAGGCACTGGAAAAGGTTGCTCAGAGAAGCTGTTCAAAGTCCCTGGAAGTCTTCAAAGTTAGGTTGGATGGAACTGGTTAGGTTGGAGTGATCTGGTCTAGTGGATGCTGTCCCTGCCCATGGCAGGGAGCTTGGAACTAGAGGACCTCTGGAATAAGTTGCCTTTAGAGGTTGTAGAGTCTTCCTCACTGGAGATATTCAAGAATAGTCTGGACACAGTCCCATGCAATGTGGCATGGGAGGATGGAGCAGACGACTCACTGTGGTCCCTTCCAACCTGACTTGTTCTGTGATTCTCTGGTCTTTAAGGTCCCTGCCAACCCAGCAATTCTATGATTCTATGAAACAAATGCAAAATGGTCTAGCTATCAGTAAAATATTATTAACATTTAATTTAGTACCTTAACTCTTTACTTACTATTTATTTTTATGGTGCAATATGTGAAGTTGTAGGAAAGTTGAATGTATCTTCTGTTTTTATATTAGAAATAAATTTTAGTCCACTAATTTTATGAGATTGTGTGTCTTTGGAGAGAAATGCCAATAGTTTTCCCAGAATAGAATGAGCCTGAGATTGTCTCTCCCTTAATGCTAGGACAAGCTATTGCACAGCTGGAACAGTGTCAGAAGGTCAAGACTAAGGAGTGACAGCTATCGAGAGAGATTTATCTAGGTCATTTGCTATCCTTCAGCTGTCTGTTTACAGCTGTGCACCAGGGAAGTCATAATAATAGAAATAATGTTCTTTGGAATACTACTTCAATTAGGTTATGTTTATTCAAGCAGCTGATTGCATTATCAAAATCATATTTAGAAGGACTTATAAGTACACAGGAAAACAGAGGGCTGTGTAGAGGAGGCATTTTTGTGTAGCACACATCAAAATCTGCCATAATTAGAACATTTGTTCATGTCAAACATGATAAATTATTAAATTATTAACAAATAAACATTTTCTTATCAAGAAAATGCATTATTCTCTTATTTTTCTCTGGGAAAGAAAGCAGTGGAAATTTTTCTCTCCTTTCTTGTGCAGGTTGTACTGCTTCTTTAAGGCCACACAATGTCTTTACCCATCTATTTTCAGATAACTTAGAGGACAAAGCAATGGCTCAGGAGTTCAGGCTCAGTAAGTAGCAATGATATAGCAGTAAATGGCAAAGGCAACTAATGCTTCTTTCTGCAATCATACCACAACCACTGTGAAGTAACAGTTTGCCAGATTTTATTTATGTTTCCCAGAAAGGCAGTGAACTCTAATGCCTCAAATTGTGGGACTTTTTCCAGTAGTTCCTTACTGTCCCCCAAGATTCATGAGATTTTTAGCTAGGTGCAAACAACCAATTTGACAAAGTTTTGAAATTCAAAACCAATGTCCCATTTTAAGCTCTTGTTTTAACACTGTCATCTCTTTCCACCAAGGAAACAAATTCTGTAAGAAATGCTAAAGGGATCCAAAGCAAAGTAGTTCTCGGTATTGTATGGGAATATCACTGTTACCTGGTGTTATACTGTTAGTGATAATTACCCTGCATTTCAAATTGGTTTTTGGCTGATTATGCCTTTCAAGTGGTTTTGCCTACAGCCTCTGGTAGGTTGTTTACTGTCTGTGAATTTTTCCATTTCATTTTTAATTTTTTATAGTCTTGGCTTCTTTAATATCTTATGAGTTCCTTGATTGACATGCACAATCTCTGCAAATTTTGTTCCTTTGTTCAGTTTTAAACTTTCTGGTTGGTCATAAGACAGCACCAAATTTATGAATTATAGCAGAGAATAATGGCTCGTTGGCCATCTTTTATGAGTTCCTAGTGGTATGCAGATCATTAAGCAGTGTACAAAAAGAGTTCATTGTCTTCTGAATGACTACAGTTTTACATATTGCCTCATCCATGCATATATCATTATATACTAGTACTTTAAATCCTAAGGAAAAAAAAAAAGGCTGATATTACAGAGAAAGCATATTCCAGAAGATCATTCCAAAGAGGATTCTTAGAATCTCAAACATAGTCCCAACTTTGCTGGTGATTCAATGTTTTACTTTAGGCAAGATGTTTTGATTTTCTTTGCCAGAGTTTCTTAACTGGTTTATTGCCTCCCTTACCTTTATCAACTTTCTAAAAACAGTGTTTTATTATACCTGTTAGCACAGAGAACATCAAAAAAATCTTTCAGCTCAATCTAAGGTGTCTGTATACACAGCAATAGAGATGATTTCCAAGAAAATATGTGAAGCGATTAAATCACTCTTTTTACCAAACAAAGTTGTTAGAAAGGTTCTGCAAGGGCATATGACACCACGTGTGCCCCCTTCTCTCACCATCAGGAAAGAAATCTATAGCTTAGAAACCTTAAAATTCTGTCAGATGGCCATAATTTGCTGATATCACTTGTAATTCTTGTCTATCTGCATCTTTCAGGAGAGTTTCGCCTTGAGCCTCCAAGCTGACAATATGCAAACCCTGCATGTTCTGTATAATCACCATTCCCTGTTGCCTTCTCACCTCCCTCTTCTGTTTTCTTCCTCATTTCAGGTGTTGAAATAGCTTTAATTGATGATTTTTCAGCCATGTGGTCCACAGGCCTCAGAGGTTTGTCTACTAAGGAGCTTTTGAAGGTGACAAAGAAACATAGAATCATATATTTATATAGCTCTGTCTGTATGTGACATTTTAAAAGATATTCGGACATCAACTAAAAATTTTACAAGTCTGCCCTGTGTGAAGCTGTTGGGAACAACATTTTCAGGTTGTACAATTTGCTGTAGAGGAGCATCTCACCTGCCTTTTGGCTGACTGGGGACAGTCATTGCTCTTCCATAACTCAGCAGTGATCAGCCCCTGACTCTTGCCGTGGGGAAGGGAGTGATGACTCTTTACCTGCTATTATCTGCTATGAGCAACTGGAGAGAGTGGGAGTGAAGCATTTTGGTTGCACCCCACTGTCTGTTGGGAGGAGGAGTGACTGAGAGCACAGGGTGAAATGAATCCTGTGAAAAGGGGAAATGCAGCCAGCTCATCCCAGTTCACCTCACGGTGCAGATGTAGATGCAGATGTAACAAAATGCTTGATCCTGCCTCTCTTAGAGAAGCTGTAGTTTTCTGCTCACCTGAAACAGGTTGCAAAGTACTTGCTCATACTGGGTTTTCCAGTGGCTTGTGTGTTCTTAGGGACTACAGATAGTTTAAAATTCAGGTATGCATTTGAATTTGAGATGTGAAAAATCAGAGGAAAAATTTGATAATATGCAGCACCAAAAGAGGAGTGGAGTCAGTCAATACTTGTTTTAGAACAGAGCACATGCAGTCCATGCTAAGTTGGTTTTGCAGCGCTTGGAAACTTGTTACTATCCTGACAGACTCCAAAATAGATCCTTCACATTTGCAGGATGAAAAAGGTGTAAAATCTCAGAATGAGGGAAAGAAAAAGACAATGTGTGAAAGAAAGAAGGGAAAAAAAGAATGTTCTTCAGAATACATATTTTATTTTAAAATCTGTATTTAATCAAATGAGAGAGTTCTGTTAGCAATAAAGACTTAATCCACTTCTTTACTAGATGCTAACTTTAGCAATACATTATCAGAACATACATTATTTATGTAAGTATTGGAAAGTTTCATTAAATTGTACTGTAAGGTGCCATATAAATAGAGCTTTTCATGGCATCCATTTACTACTATCCTTGGACCAAAGTGACTCATTTGGTGTTGGGAGACAGTTACCAGTGCTGTATCCCAGGCAGTAATATGCATTCACGAGATTTTAAAGATCAAACCAGAAAGTTTAAAATGTATATTTATGACAGAATGAACCTTTACAGTAGCAAATGCATATCTAACTTATCTCTTTTTGTGTGTGTGGGTGTGTTTGGAGACTTCTGCAACTTCTTGGTTTTGTTTTGAAAGGGAGATTTGTATTTTTCAGTTACAACAAAACCCAGAACAATCAAAGATAGAGGTTTCAATGGTAGAGATTGTAGGTCTATCAGTTTTACACAACTATTGCTCCTACTCAACCCATATTCATAGTGACCCACAGTTCAGACTGGATGTCAGGCTTATATCTCAGTCTGTGGTTTTCCTCTGATACTGTTCAGTGTACTGTTGTAATATAAATAAATTGGGGGACTTAATAAAATAGTGACATCCATTTCTCTCAGTGTGAAAGTGCAAATTAATGGTTAAAGACAGAGATAATGAGCCACAATTCTTGGTTCTATTCTGGGCTCTGAGCTGACTCACTACATAATCTTACTCAAGTCATTTAAATTCAGGTGAAATAGGCCCCACTGAGCTGATAAGATAATGCAGGCTTTCTTCCTTGGTGGATTTTTCTATACAATTCTGCCCTCTGTAATCAGCAAAGATTTAATAATGTTTCATTCCACAGGATTCTTGTAATATATGTTTAATAAATTTGTTTATTTACCTTTAAATCATTTATTGAAAGATACATTTTTTTTCTGACAGAAGCAGGCAGGTAAATATTAGTCTGTTCTGTGGAGATATGTTTTCTAAAATGATCCTGTTCTACATCCAAACAAAATGACCTTTCAAAAAGCAAAGACACCCATAATTGCCCATCAGTAGAGTTGCCACCTGGAGATCTGTCTCATTCTCAGATTTCTGCAGTGAGTTAAATGATGATTTGTGATACACAAGTCAGGCCACAGAATATTTGCTCTCCACTGGAAAGTGTACCTCTGTCACCGATGTGCGAAAACACAAGAAATTTCTGGTTTTAATCCAGTATGTGAACTGGAAATCAAAATACTGACCGGTTTTGCCAAGTAGATTTGTTTTTCAGCAAAGCCCAGCTGACTGAGGAGGGTAAGAAATGATGTCTCAGAATGACTTCACATGGCCACACATCCCAGCAGTGGGAATGGCAGCATCAAGCAGTGGTGATTCATTCCCTCGGCGCTGAAATTGCCAACATTCAGAGGAAAAGGATCACTTTTGAACAAAGAAATGTCGTATCCCACAGAGAGTACAGACATTATAGAGTTATTAATCAGGGCAGTCATCCTGAAAGTAGATTTAACTGCAGGATTTCATGTAGAGGAAAACCAGAACTACAGTAGGAAGTGATTGAGGGCTCAAAGCAATGGATAGAATTGCATATTTTAAGGACTCCTTAAATTACACCTGGGGAAAGGTTCACTCTGTGCATGCCAATGAAATTATTCCTGTTTGTGTTGTTCACAGTTTTCTTTGGATGGCAACTACCCAGTTAGGTAATTGCAGCTGGCTGTAAAACAGGAAGACAACCAGTTTAATTTGCTCTGTTTTCCACTTCAGTATCACCTCAGGCTGTTTCTTTGCTATCTCTTGTATGCAAAGCCAAGTCAGCCTCATCATTAGTGCGACGGGAGACCTCAAAGGAAAACTGTGATTTGGCAGGTAAATATAGTGGTGATTTTTTGGTTTTTTGCCTGCTAGCACTTCATCTTTGTACCCAATACAGCAGCATGAGCTGGGAGTTAAGGATTTCATAGCACTGAAGCAGCTATTTTCTTTATGAATCATAAAGCTGAGGTGCTATTCTCCTATGGCCATTGCAAAACAATTCAGATAATTTGGAGCACCCTGGTTCAGCTTCCCCTCTTTTTGAAAAATGACTGAAGCAGAGCAAGTCAAATTCCTACCTCGTTATCTGGGTGTTGTTGTAGTTCAGCTGTGTAAAAAGTAGTTTTGTATTGGTCAAAATGGTTGTTTAGTTTTAAAGGGACTTCTGGACCACAAGGACAACTTAAAAGTTGGATCAGATAGCTGAAGGCCTTGTCCCATTTAGTTTTGAATATCTCCAAAGGTGCAGCTGCCACAGTCTCTCAGAATATCTCACTTCAGGGTTTGGCCACTTTGATGGTTAAAGAGGTGGTTTCTGTCACTTGGTCTGCAAATAGACCAAGTAGAAGAGAGTTGCTTTGCTTTTTCCCAACTAAATCTTGTTTTCATACTGTCTCCTGCCTGCAGATGAGGTGTAACTGCTTAGGCTTTAGGCACGTCCAGGTTAATAGTACTGAAGTTTTTTCAATTCCAGCATGACATGGTTTACCTCTGTGAAAATTTTCCGGTCTCCAGAATGTTAACTGAGTTAATAAGGCCTGTGTCCAGTGGAGCCTGTCATCAGTGGGTCTGTAAGTTTAATGAAGACTTTACTTCCCAGAATGGAAGGATGGTGGATGTACTGAAAACAATTTTTATTCTGATGAAAATTACAACACAATAGGAGCAAGCAGAAATTACAGAAATTCTGAGATGAATTCTTGAACGAGTAGAAGTCTTGGCAGTGCAACTAAAGCATTCAGAGGTGTACATTTAGGAAATTCATCCTGAAACTCATTCATATTTATCCCAGTTCATAAAATTGCAGTTCACACTGGCCTGCATTTCTGGTACTTCTTGAAAGGCATGTGGTTTCACCATTTACTGATATCTTAAGAATTTCTTTTTACTTTCTTTTTGTTTTTACACCTGTAAAAAATGTTGTGAAGCATTTTGATTTGGTAGTTCTTTTAGCACCCATTCTGCACAAAGTATGTGTGTCTGCACAATTTCGGAAATTTTAGGTAATCGAGCATTTTATACTTTCTTAGACAATATCACAAAATTTTATTCACTTTAGAGTCTTTATGTAGCTGACTACAATTTGTTTGGGCTGGGATATTAGCTTTCTCTTTCTGTTTCCTTAGGTGATGGGACTTGGGTAATGAAATTCTAACTTTGCATAAATGGACATGATTTCTGTTAATTATCTAAAAGACAGGCATGAAAAATTGTTCTAGATATGTCATAGTATTAATTTTTATTTAAAGCCAGAAAAATTTCCATCCTCAGTAATGTATGTTATACTTGAAAGTTCCTGTTTCATTTGCCACTATAAAATCCTGTGTCAAACAGTCTTAAGTTCTTGGTGTACTAGTTTCAGCAAGTTAGAAGCCACTGTTTTATTAACCATGGCATTGGTTGCTCAGGGAGAGGTTTTTATTTGATCTTAAAGGAATGTTCTGTGATCAGTCCACGTTGTCATGGAGCGCATTTTGTCTCCCTCTGATGTGGATATCTATTCTTCCTCTGATGTTATAGTGAAGATTGACATCTTGTAGTACTACATTTAATGAAAGAAAGACTTCAGAATTTAAAAATAAATGCAGTTCTGCAATAATTCAATTTCAAGTAGTCTTTCCTTCTCGGCGCATCTGTTTGTAAAACTGAGGTTGAATCTGTGGATACATCTTAGCTGAAAACTTCATAAACCATTTTCTGCAAGATTTAACAGGCAAGTTTTACTAATTTCAGCACTAATTGTCATTTACATGACATTTGCCTGTTTTTCTGATTTACATTATTCTCCTAAACTCTTTTACCTCTAACACACCTCATTTAGACTAGCTGTCTGTTAGAAATGTATTTCAGACTGGTTACTTATGCTGCAAAGACTAAACACAGCTTTTCAATTTTGTGTTATCTTCCTTCTGTGATTATGGAATAATACATGCTGTATCCTCATCTCCTTGGAAGATACATGCAATTTCACTAATCTCATTAATTCTTCTGCTACATTTATATTGACCCACAAATGAGATGCAGCGTGAAAGCAGTTAACTCCTGAGAAATTCCTGTTGGAATCAGCTGCTGTACAGATGTTAATACTGAAGTTGTTTTTTATGTTTGTGTTTTTATTGAGCTACGCAGCATATTCTCTCTCCATAAATAACAATCAGTTTATCTTCCTGCATAATGGAGAGATGGGAACACCTTCCTGACTTTCCCACTGGGGCCTCTTGCACTTCTAAACCTGCAGAAAGGAAACTATCTTTGGTAATCAGAAGATGTATATGCCCAGTGGTATAAAGGGAAAGACAGTCTAAATCTGTGTCTCAGTTTTTGCAGCAGCTGAAAAATTATTATTTTACATTAATTATGGCCTAGCTCACAGGAGGATCTAGAAGATAATTTATGTGGAGGAAATTGTTACTGCTTTACTGAAAAAGGAAAAAAAATCCCAGTTATTTTAACTATAAAACTTTCTGCATCTGGATTTTCATCCTGGCTTTCTTGAAAATCCATCTATACATGTGTGCACTTGCTTTTCTCTGAGTGTATTGCTTTTATCCATCTACCCTTCATGGCACTTGTTAGCTCATGGTAAGAGCAACAAAGCAATGTGAAATTTCATTTGTTTTGCTGAATTCTTATTCACAGCTGTTCAAAATTCATTTTGTTGATGTGTTTTTGGGAAATTTCATGTCTGGAGAGAGTTAAATAGAACTGAAATATTTATGGGTGCCTCAATTCAGTCAGAAGTTATGTAAAATGCATTTCAAATAGCACATTTGTAAATAATGTTGGTTTGCCTTATTTCCTATAAAATGTTGCATTCTTTTTAGCTGGTATCATTCAAACAGAATATCTGATGAAAATGCAGCTGCCTTTGTATTATTCAATAGTCTTTTTTTCTTTTCTTTTTCTTTTTTTTACTGGACAGCAAAAAAAAATCTTCTGTGGTTTCTTTCAGTGAAAATATGTTATTTTTGAGATTAGGGATATCTTTATCACATATCTCACAGACTACCTCATACTTTTCATATAAAGATATTGTACTATTTTTACAACTTATTGGTAATTTTATGAGGAAAAAATAACATTCAGTTTGTAATAATGGATATACTTCTAAGTGAAGTCTTCTGATTTTGATTTTGCAAGATGTACTGTTGTTTACTGGGAGATGGAGGGTTGTATTTCCAGCTTGTTCTCTGAGATATGGAGTTCACATTAAATGGATATGATGCTTGGGGACATGGTTTAGTGGCGGACAGTGCTGGATTTATGCTTGGACTCAAGGATCTTAAATGTCTTTTCCAACCTAAGTGATCCTATAATTATATTTTTGTGAGTGTAGTCATTACTTTCATTATACTTGATTTGCAAATAGGCAAAT
Source organism: Fringilla coelebs (assembly GCF_963513975.1). Classification (NCBI taxonomy): domain Eukaryota; kingdom Metazoa; phylum Chordata; class Aves; order Passeriformes; family Fringillidae; genus Fringilla; species Fringilla coelebs. The sequence continues at coordinate 50,596,617 of NC_140028.1, read as the reverse complement.
GTATCTGGGGATGTTAAGGACAGGCAAACAGCTGAGGTACAGTGGCCTTCCCTTTAATTTTGGGAAAAAAAATGGTGGAAGTAAAGCATAGAGAGTGCTCCCTCAGGGGATGAAAGGCCTTGACTTTTGTTTATTTTTAATGGAAATGACATTAGCATAAGACACTGATATTTAGAACAAACACACTTTGGGGTTTCCTTCCTTTTCAAAAGCAGAGAGGAAAATTCTTCCCATTTGTGCTTTCTCTTTTATTACTTTACAAAACCAAACTTTTTTCTTTTCCTAACTTTTTGACCTAATTTTTATTAAGTTCTTCTTCATGTTTCTATTATTTCCTAATTATTTCTTCTTCTTTGAGCTATAATTCATCCTCAGTATCAGAACATATTACTTTGTGTTGCTGGATGCCACAATTTGACATTTATCTCAACCTGTCTTTTCCTTCCTTACTCCAATAAGTGTTAACAACTCCTAAAAATCTGACAAAAAATCTAAAATGTCTAAATGGTACATTTATTGTAAGGCATGCTGAATATGGCAGCATCACAGCAAAAAGAGATTAAAAGAGGTCATTTGATGACTGAAATGAGAAAGGGAGAAATAACTATATCCACTGTTTGCTTGCTATTGCTGTAGAGTGCGTGGTATTAGATAGAGGATATGAATTTTATTTGTTGTGTCATTGTTCAAATAAGCAGTTATTTCAGAAACAACTATGCATCTTTATATGAAACTTTAGTTAATTAAATGCTTTGCAATACCTGCTGTCTTCAGGATGTTGAGTGGCTGGTGATTCATAGTTATCTAATTTCACTGTTATTTTCTAAACCCAATTCTGTCTTATTTTGCTCTGTGTATTGAAGGCCATGTCTAGGCCCCTTCACTGATTCCATGTGATTCTTTCCATATTCAGCAACATTGTTTTTCCTTTTCTTTTGGGAGCTTTTAAGATTGACAGGTTCTGCAATTATTAGCTGTAAGTCCAAAGACTAGTATCTGCTCACTTCACTCCTGAATCCTAAAGACTGTTTCTAAGATTTTAGAATTTTCTTTGTAGTTTTACATGTTGTCTCCAATCCTTTAAACTCATCTCTCTTAGTAGCAAATTATTCTAATAATAAAGTGCCTTTTAGCAAATTGCTTGTTGGCAAAATGCTCACATTCGGTATGTTGAACCAGGGCTTCTTTCAAAGAAGTTGGAGAAGTTCTCTAAACAAGTGAAATTACCTTCTCAAGCAGTACTTGGGTGGATCACTGTGCCCAGGCAGTTGTCTGCTCTGGCACGATTCTGGCTATCTCTGGTTACCTCACTGGCACAGTAGGCGGAACGAGTTGTAACTTGGCAGTGTGCTTCAGGAGATGTTATATGCAATAGAAGCAGTTGTGCAGACATGGTAGAGTCTTATTTCAGTCAGAGATACTGTGTGTGATTTGTTTTTACCTGCATCTCCTACTTTGCTAAGTATTCAGGAGCAAATTTAGTGTTCATTTTGTGAAACTGTCCCAGATTACTGATATTTTGGGCTAAGGCCAATGGTATGAGGCTCAGCAAGGCCAAGTGCCGGGTCCTGCACTTGGGTCACAACAACCCCATGCAGTGCTACAGCCTTGGGAAAGTGCCCAGTGGAAAAGGACATGGCAGTGTTGGATGACAGAAGCCAAACATGAGCCAGGGTGTGCCCAGGTGGCCAAGAAGGCCAGTGGCATCCTGGCCTGGATCAGCAGTAGTGTGGCCAGCAGGAGCAGGGCAGGGATTGTGCCCCTGCACTCGGCCCTGGTGAGGCTGCACCTTGAGCGCTGTGTTCAGTTTTGAAAGACATTGAGGGGCTGGAGTGTGTCCAGAGAAGGGCAACAGAGCTGGTGAAGGGTCTGGAGCACAGCTCCTGTGAGAGGCAGCTGAAGGATCTGGGAGTGTTTAGTCTGTGGAAAGGGAGGCTCAGAGAGGACCCTCTCTGTCTGTACAAGTACCTGACAAGAGGTTGTAGAAAGGTGGGGGTCAGTCTCTTCTCCCATGTAGCAAGTCATGGGACCAGAGGAAATGGCCTCGAGTAGTGCAAAGGAAGGCTCAGATTGGCTTTCAGGAAAAATATCTTGATGGAAAGGATTGTCAAATACTGGAACAGCCTGTCCAGGGAAGTTGTGGAGCAACCATATCTGGAGGTATTTTAAAGACATGTGGCACCTGGGGACATGGTTTGGTGGTGGACTCAGCATTGTTAGGTTAACATTTGAACTTACTTGATGATTTTAGATATGTTTTATAATCTAAAAATTATATATTATTCTATATGTGCTTGTTGTTCAAAATGAAATTTCATCAATCAATACTCTTTTTTTCTCCTCAGCTAAATTTATGTTTGTTTGGTTTTTTTTTCTCCTTGGCAGCCTAAAGCATCACAAGGGCCATATTGTTCAGGATTTCAGAATCGTTTATCTTTGTGGATACAAGTAAACGGACAATGGTGTCCCAACCATCTGCTCAAGCTGCTTGAGAACAGTCTTCTGTGCAAATGGCATGAAAGGTAATTTAACCTCAGAAGGTGCCCACAGAGCTCCAGTTCTGTTTACCATTGTGTCTTTGCCAGTCTAAAAATAAATCATGCTGAACAAAAACATCCTTTTTTCTTTCCCAATTTAAAGAACAGATCATCGTCAGAGCTAATTTCAGCTAATTTCACCACAAGGGGTTGTTTTTCCTTTCTAGTATTTTTTTAAGTAGCAGATAGGTTTCCTGGGATGCTATCTGTCTTACAATTGTGTTTGTTGCTGTAGGAGGCTGTTGTTTTTCAGAGTACAAAATAGGGTATAATCACAGAGTGGTACTCAGTGCTGAGTGCTACACACTTTCACCATATCAGCTCTAATTCTGCCATGACCCCTTGTTATTTTGTTTTGCCAGCCACTCTCTTTAATTGGGAAAGGCAGAACTGCTAGTAAGCAGGTTTTTATTTGCAGAGGGGTATCCTGTCCTGAAAATGAAGAGTGCCTTTTCTGGATGCCCTCTTTCAAAGCCTCACTTGACGTGGTTTCAGTTTCTGGTCCCAGTGAAACTCTGAAAAGATTTAAAGTTTCACTGCCAGTAAAAAACTCATATGTGTGTGTATGTATATATATACATATATATAAAATAGCCAAATGAGGGAAAAGCATATACATATATATAAAATAGCCAAATGAGGGAAAAGCATATACCTATATATAAAATAGCCAAATGAGGGAAAAGCAGTTACTTTCTCAAATTCAATACATATTTTAGGCTAGAAAAGAAGGGCTTGACATTCATCTCACTGTCAAGGGTTTTGCAGTTCCTACTGGCTATGGTGGCTACTATCAGGACTAGCAAAAGCAGCATCTGGGTGCTGCCCCACAGCTTGAAATGCTGTGTTGTATTATCTTCTGCCATCTGCTGTGCTCATTTCTTCTGTTCAGTGCTACAAATAAAGCAGTTTCTGGCTCCTCCATGCTCTCCTTGTACTGCATTCCTCCTGCTTTGTGGGAGGTCAGACTGGTCCATGATGTGAAACTGTTTTCTGGCGAAGTCTGGAGGTCAGATCAGACCTTGTAGAGCATGTTCTCTGGGATGCTGTTGCTGCACAGTCTTCTTGCATGCTGCTGTGGGAGGAGAAGTAGAAAATGCATTTTCCTGGCTGCTTTGTGAGATAACTTGTTCTGAGGGCACGTGGGAATGCCAGCAGCAAAAGAAGGTAGATAAAATCTGTATTCAAGAATCAAAGTTGGATTAAACGAAAAGTGGCAATGGTGTGTCTGTGAGAAGAGAAGTAGGTCTCATCTGGTTTTGTTGCTTATTTAGCTACACTGGTTTAGCTAACCTAATAAAATACAGTGTCTTACTGTAAAAACATTCTGGACATGAAATGGACCAGATTCTTGATTTAATTGCTAAAGAGGATCCAGTCTTGATGGTTTCAAGCTTTTGCTCCAACTTAACAACATAAGCCTGATTCATACTTTTCTTGGACATTTTCACTTGGATTTATTTTTTTAAGTAGAAGAGGTGGAACATGACAGATTTGAAAATGTTTTATATAGCTTTCAACAAGAAGCAATTTATAGCAACTTGAAGTTACATAACTTCTAACTCCACTTTTTTTCATGGCATGATTTAGATAGATCTGGTGCTTTCACAATAATTCAAAGGAATATGCAATCAGTCAATCCATCTTATCTATTTTAAGCATTTCCAAGGAACCATCACAGTAGTTTCTACATTCTAAATCTGGATGCAAGTGACAGTTTGCCATAAACAAGTATTTTGCAAAATATCAAAAAGAAAAATAGTTTTATTCATTTATTAAATTAAACCTTCCTCTAATAAAGGGATCCCACAATATTGCTCATGGTAGTCACTACACAATTAGTATTAATTTATGCTTTAGGTAAAAATTTACTTTAAGAAAAAGTAAAACAGTGTGTTTTTCATAGGAAGATGATGAGATGCTTCTCCAGCAATAGCTAACTTGTAGATTTGTAAGACCCCACAATTATCAGAAAGACAACGGAGTATTACCTTTCATTAATTGTATTGGCCTAGATACAGAACAAATGAACACAACGAAATTTTTCACAGAGCAATATTTAGGATAATCTAGGAATTCATTCAGATGGCTTCAGAATACTTGTAGCCAGAGGTAGTTTGGATTCTCACATAGTTTATTCAAACCATTTTGCAGTATTGTTCAAATGAATCATTGAACTTTTAATCAGTTGAATAATAAATGAACATTCTTTTAAAGGAATTTAATCAAAGCATGATGTGAATACTTTCACAATGTTGTACCTATAGTAGTATCAAAGCAATCCTTCAACCTCAAAACAACAACAACAATGAAAAAACTAAACCAGAAAATAAGCCCAACAATAAGAAAATGTTGAAAATGAAAGAAAATGAAAAGCAGAATAAACGGCCTGTGTCTCAGGAATATTTTCTGCTTTTGACAATATTATCATATTTACTTAAAATCCTAGAATTTTCATTTCTTGTTCATACTTCTTCCACATCTACAGGGTAGATTCCCATATTATTAGTTTGCTTTTTCAATCCACATGGAAATTTTACTGGAAAAAATAAGTGGAGCATTAATAGAAGTTATTGAATTTATTTGGAGATTTATTTAAGGTCAAGGGCTGCTACTGTATTTCAAAACTACAAGAGATGAAAATCTCTGCTACTTTCAAGAGAAAGAAGTCTAGAAGGCCCTTTTAGTTTTCCACAAAGTATTGAAACCCTGAATATTTGAGAGCTTAGTTTATCTTCTGTTTCTCAAAAGGTACAAGGTAGTTCTCTATGTTATTTTTGACATTTTACTGAGCAACATAGCATTGTTAGATTCACAGAAAGAAGGAATTAGAGATTATGTAGGATTTGACTTCTACATCTCATCTCTTCTACCTCATAGACCATGTTTGGCCTTCATTTGTTGTTGCTTTTTAATTTCCTAGATAAAGCGGTCAGGAATAAGGAAGGAGTAGAAAAATTTTGTTACTCTCTCATGTGGAACTTCTGCCATCAATGTGTATATGATTGAAAGCCTGAGACAAAATGTGAAGAAGCTGCTTCCCAATATATGGTGAAAACATTTTGTGTTTCTCACCCATACCACCGAGCACTGGCGTTTCATCTGATGAGCTGCAATTGTCTGCTCTCACCTCTCATGATCTTAGGCTGTGGCTGGGTTTTCGTTGTAATGAGGACGCTTTAGTGCAAGCGTATGTCGGGGTCTAAATGCTTGCTAGGTGTCTAGATTCTCATATAATCAATGTGCTACATGTTTCCAGTCAGGCCAAAAGAATGATTCAAATATTCATCTCCTACAGGTTCAAATCACTGGCACCTTTGTATGCCTCTAGGATCATTCAAAATGTGGCAGTGTACTTGAGACACCCACGTGGAATAGATAAATATGCCACGGGACGTGTAGGAGACCTGCAGCCTCCTAATGGGCTTGCTGAAGCCAGGAAGGAATGTTCCAAGGTATTTCTGAGGCCAACTGAACTGGGCCTTAGCTATCTAAGTAACAGCAAACTTAAATATCTTTCTTGCATGTAGAAAACAGATGCTGGGTGTGTTAATCTGAAACTGAACTCCATGATATGTAACAGTGCCTTTATTGGATTTCCTGCAAACAGCCTCACTGACGTGAGAATCATGCAGAGAACTAATGAGATTGAGGAAAGTCATCCAGGTTTTGTCTGATTTGCTGTGGTCCTTTATAGGAATCTGACATTACTGTACTATACCATGCCTAAGGGAACTTTTCAAGAGTGAACCCATGAAAATTTGGCTCCAAACTGCTGCCAGTGCAAATGTTCTGGCAAATTGAGGTGCAGAGCCAGGAACTCAGCTTAATGACCATGAGTTGAAACGAGAGGTTTAGAATGGATAGAATGAGGAGCATTTTCACTCTGAGGACAAGCAGGTGCTGCACTGGATTGCTTGGAGATCCTGTGCTGGCTCTGTTTTCTGAAGTGTTCAAGACCCAGCTGGACAAAGCCCCGAGCACCCAAGCCTGGTCTCACAGCTGAGCCTGCTTGAAGCAGGAGCTTGAACAAAAAACTGCCTGATGTCCATTCCTAACTGAATTTTCCTATGATCTCAAGATACATTATTTCAAGAAGTGAAGCCAGTAGCTTTTCTGTTCAAGCCCAATTAGACAAAGATAGGAAAACTATTTCCCTTAACTGAAGGTGCAAGGATAGTAATTTTCATTTTCTGATGTGAACAACTGGCCCCAGAATTAATTGAACTAACCCTGTTGTGGTACAACAAAGGATTGGGAATTAAAGTGGTTTGTGAATTTTTTTTCTTACAACCAGCATTAAAAAAATTATGCGGGAACATGAAAAAAAAAAAAACAAACCAAAAAAAACCACCCCACAACAACAACAAAAAAAAACCCAGCAGAATGACTTAGGATGATTTGTGGAATCTTTTTTAAATTGTTTTTGGATCTTAATATTATGCCTTTTTTGGTGTGAAAAATGAGAATATTTTTGTAATAAATGAATCCAACCCCCTTATAAATTAAATATTACAAACACACAGACAGGAGAAAAGGTCACAGTTTGACTTGCAAGTACAAATATAGCATTTTCTCAAAATAAGGAAAACATAGGAAAAAGAAATTTCAAGTCAGTCTAGAACATTTTTTTTTTCCTTTCCTCATCTCAGTGGAGCAAAAATTTCACCATATATTTAAAGAAACATTTAAATAGGCTTTATTAACTCCCTAAATAAAACCATACTGTATTTCATTAGTCACAAGATACATATTGCAGATAACTTGGCACATATTGCTAGATTTCTCTATGTAAAAAAATAATTACTTATTTTTGAATTATGACATATTTTGAATTATGTCACACAGAGTGAGAGCTTCATTACTCAAAAAGATACTGAATAACTTTTTGCCTTTGCCACTATTATAAGCGGGTAAAAGTGAAAAGCAATGTAGGAAATCTCAATTCCTTGACTAGTGGGCAAAAATAAAGGATGTTGCAAAAGTATGCAAAATGCTAAATAAATAGAGAACCTGTCTAATAGTAATGTTTTGGATAAAAATTGTGGGTTCAAACAAAAAATATTTTGAAATACATGAAATAGTAAAGCATATTTATCACAGTAATAAAAGCAACAGTAGATTTTATGTATTTTGTATGAATTCAAAGGGCAGTGTTTAAGCAGGCTCTGGAATGCAAGAACAGTGATCTTTGTTTTTTAGTGTAAGCCAGTTGCATACTCGAGTAGAAAAGTAGCTCTGAGTGTTTGAATTTTGGTTGCTCCTATCTATAACCAGAGCTCCTGTGGCACTGAGCTGGTGACCTCCTTCCTAAAAAAGCCTGACATATGCCACAAGATTAGGTAGGATGCTGAAGGTTGTGTAGCCTCAACAGCTTCAACAGCCACAGACAATTTGAAGTGTGCTCATAATGCTGCTGTTCCTTTCTCACAACTGAGAAAAAGCAAAATCCGAGCGGAGTGTAACCAGGACTGGCACTAAATAGCTACCAAAGAAACTTTGTTGCATCAAAATGTTAAAGGATGTCTGCAAGAACTTAACTATTTTCAGTGACGTGTTCAGGAAAATACAGATCAGTTAATGTCAGAATGAGCTTTTTAGAGTCTTTGGCTGTGTCCCAAAATTCTTTTCACACTTTTTCACACTGTCAACAGTCCTTTAACTGTTCTAAAATGTCTTATGCTAGTTTCTGAGAAGTGTACCACCTAAGTTCCTGAACAGTTGATTGTTATTATTACTGTTTTAGGATCTGTCCATTTTGTAGTAAAGGATGTTGTGCAAAACCAGGATATTGGTGATCACTAAAACTATATAAGATGTATTTTATCTCAGTGGTTTAATATCCAACTCCCATGTCCTCAAGCATGTTTTTTTTTTCCTTTTCTATCTGTTCTATTCTTTTCAAGCTACCAGCTGTGAAGTTTGTTCTGATTGAACCTTGAGCTGATCAAATATGTTGTCAGTAGCATAAAGTCAGATAAATATGCACATCATTATAGTGGTTCTGGAGAGTGTATGCATGCATAAGGTGTTTCACACATAAATAGTTTAATAAAAAATTGAATTCTTTCCTCTTATTTTCATCTTGTCTAGTGAAAAGGGATGATCCATTTAACTATTTCTAATTTTTCAAAGTGTTTAGTTATGCACAATCATAAATTCCAGCTGTGGGCCCTGTTTATGTGAATATATATATATAAGTATATACAGAGATAAAATCTTGATTTCTGTTTGATTTGTTCCTCTACTGCATCTTTTACCTGCTTCTCAATTTTTTTTTTTTACTCTAATTCATTTTGATGTTTGTTTGAAATGTTTTGCAATAGAAACACTGCTCCATTTCTCAGATATTTGCAAACATATTATCTTTTAGTCCAATATGGTCCATCTTTACAGATGCAGAAACTGATATGTTTAAAGAGAAATGGGTAGTAGTTTCTTGGGATTTGTTTTTTGTGCGGTTTTTCTTTCACATATAGGCTAACACTTGTCAGCTACAACTATGCTGCCTAGAAAATACATCATCCCAGCAAGAGTGGTATTTTAAGTAGATATTTTGAATTCCTATTTAAAAGTGTTGATGCCTATAAATAAGTAATAATTTTATTTGTAGTTGGATCAAATTTATCAAGCAGAGTCTTAGATACAACATTTGCGTAGGATTCGCTCTGTCATGTTGAGATTAAAGATGTGTTATGTATATTTTTTTGTATTATATATCTTGGAAAGTGTGGCATTTCCCTATTAGAAATGGTATGGCAAAGCGTATTAGTGCTGTAATAGTTAAATCAACATCAGAATTGTCTTTTGCATCTCTCTAAATTACAGCCAGTGGTTTCCAAAGGAGAGGGGTTACCTCTCATACATGATTCGCTTTTGAAGTGAAAAGAATGTGGAGGTTCCACAGTTAAACCTTGGCAAATCTTGCAGTCCGAAAGGAGCGTGATGCTTTCATGCTTCTTCAGAAATAAGTCCATTTACAGTGTTTATTTGCAAGTTTGCAATTGAAATGATGTCTTCCACTTCAAAACCTATTGATTTGACAGGTGTTAATTCTTGGGGGAATACCAACATTTTAATATTCTTTCAGTGTGCTTCTATTTCAGCACTTTGAATCGAGTCATTAAATATTTCTGATGGTTCTAAATTTTTAGAAGAAAAATAGTTCAGCCAATTCAGTAAATCATTTTGTCATTAGGAGGGCCTTGAAGGATAGTAAGGTGATGAGATTTATTCCTGCTGCATGTGGAAAAATTACATTTGCAACATGATAGATCACCTCTGGAATTAAATCTCCCTTTGAATCGGCCATCAGTGCATAAGATAATGAAATTACAAAAAGTAATACAAGTATTGGAATGTTAAAATTATAGTAATTCATAGTTTTAATCTTTAAGTAGCATTTAGACTACTCCACTAAAAGAAGAAAAGGTAGAATGTGCATGGGAATGCATAAGCGAGAGGTACAAGGGATTTCAGGGCATTACAACAATAAATGGGTTAATATGAAACAATATTGGTATTGTTGAAAGTTACAATATGCTAATGGTCTTTAGGAAGCTTGAGTTGAATTATTTAGTGATTTTACCTTGCTGATGGAATATTATCTGTTTCATTAACTATATCCATTGCAAATGGGATATCTCATTTCTAGGCAGCTTTAGTGCAATAGTTAACCACTAAAAAGTCAAAGAAACTAAAGGGGGGGTTGATAGTAAATTTTTACACGAGTAGGAATTTTTAGAGGTGTTTTTCCTATGATGTGGCTTATTCTTGAGCTTAGAGAACTTCAGTCAGGTGACTGCAGCATGTGTCCTATTAAACACAGCAGTGGTCTGCAGACAGCTCTTTACTCCCTTATCTTTACTCCTTGTTCCATTACAGAGCAAATATGCTATGGAATTGACTTCTCCAAGGCACCTCAGAATAACAATTGGTGGAATTTAAGTCGATTGAGGCTTCCATTTCTACAGGGTCATCTTGTTTGGGTGGTTCTTCCAGAGAAGCAGTTTGCAATTGCAGGAATACCATGTTTCTGGACTTTAGAACTTGTTTTGGCATTTGCAACAGGCCAACACAAGTCGCTATGTGGAACTTTCATTTTTATCAATGAATAGGCTGCCAGCTCTGTGTTTCAAGTATGAATTCAGTTTTATGAAAATAGTCACAATAAAGTTAAGATGAACTCTTACAGTTACTAACATCACAGGAAAAAGTGTTAGGTCTTGTCTAAGGCAGAATTAGACAATGTATACATAAATTACAGTTAGTAAGTTAAAATAATAAAAATCCAATGTTTCTATTGGATTGTCTCTGTTAAAGGTACTTCATAAATATTCAAGGTTTATTTTACACAATTACTGTTCTTGCATTCAGCACCACTTTTGTAGCTCTCAAGTGAAGTCACCCCAGCTGCCTCATCACCTATATTAATGAAACATAATATATCTACAGGTTTCAGAACTGAAAGTGAAGGAAATCTAATGAGCTAACAGGAATTGAAAGGAGACTAACAGGTCTGTATTATGTTCAATAGTACTTAAGTAGACTTTTTCTCCCCTTTTACTTATTTATTCCCAACAACCTCTCTTCTGAGACTGACCCCTGCTGGAAGCTTTATTTTTTTTAATAAATGTGTCATGAGAGCTGCTTTAAATTTATAAACCCTTTTCCTAGGCAGCAAAATTAGTTTGAACCTTGACTTTACTTTGACAGTAAAGCTCAAACTCTTGAGAAGCACTGAAGGTTTCTGGGAGAAAGGTGTGCCTAACCATAACATTTGGTACAAAAAACTTGAAGGCTGTAAGGCAAACTGGAATTTGGTCATTTGATTTCCACTGATCACACTGGAACTCCTGTGAACAGGTGGCCTCTGCTCTTTGGAATACACTGAGATTCATACTTCCACCCAATATGTGTCTCTCAAAGAATAATTTTCAAATTAAATACCTTTTGATTACAAAAGGCTGAGCCATTGGAGCAGTCTGAGCAGTTCTATTCTTGGTTCAATAAGCCCCTAAATTTTGTTGATAAACCTTTGTTTAGATTTTAGGTCTATCTCTGGCATTTACTTAATTAGATGCAGTATTTTTATGTGTTTTATGAAACACTACATTTATTTCAGAAGAGATGAGTCAAGGTTGCGAAAAATTTGCAGTCCACTTACAGTTGCAGTGTATGCAGTTAAAAATTCTGATACTTTAATATAACCTATCAAGATCTTTAAAATTTGAAATAAGCTTGAAAAGTATTTGAACAGTTTGCAATTTAAAAACTAATTAATATTGGAGGATTGACCTGTATATGTAGCAAATAGCTGAAGTCTTGAGTTTCAATGAGCATGTAATCTTAAAAAGTTAGCATCTTGAATTTTTAACATAATTATGAAGAGAAAAACTATGGATAGTACTTGCAATTTGTCCCTACTATTCAAAACATAGGCCTTTTATCTGAAAGCTGAATTTTTCTGATGTTGGCAGATAATGACAACATTTCTACTATTCTGTGGCACCATAAAATTTGGCCTTTTTTTCTTGCCTTTTTTTCTGAGCGAGCGCTTGGTACTGAGCACAGTCATTGACCATTTGGTCATTCTTGGGATTCTCTCCTTCTGGTTCACAGCATCTCAGTGTGGCTTTGCAGCAGTAAGGTGGGAAGGGAGTTTGGGGGAGGAAAGAGAACAGTTACTGAGAATGCAGCAGAATTATGAAAATCACATGAAGAAATAAAGGCGTTCTTCATGCCATATATGAATATGTATTATAATCCTAATAAATGGCTCCACCCTCTCTGTAGTGCATGATGATAGAAAGTCATTTTTCATTTTTTCTGATGACTAGATGTTTTACTCTTCAGAGGAAATATGAACAGCAAAAGTGGCTTTGTCTGTCTTTTCACATCAACAGATAGTATTTTGGCATGAACTAATACACTGTGGATACCTTGAACTATGCAAAACATAGTTTGCCTTGTTATTAGTGTCTGTGAGGTAGTTGCAAATGGTGTGTTATGAATTTGTGGGTAACTCATGAAAAAATTAGTTAAATACAAAATGTATAGTGTATATTGCACATGCATAATTTCCAAAGAAATATGTGATATATAAAATTCCTCATTTCAATAATTTAAACTAAATTACTTTCTATTCCATTGGATTCTGCAGTGGTATTGCTTATTATCTGATTACAGAAATAGTGCTTTTACTGACTTACTAGAACGTGTTTAAATAAATTTTAAGTATAATATGTTAAATGTATACACTGTAAATTACTTCAATTAGTTGTGGTTAGCCCATAAAAAATAATACTTAAGAAACCACTGTGGTTCTTTTCATTACTTCAGGATGTATTTGTATTTTTTTTTTTTTTTTTTTTTTTTGCTATATTGACATTGTGGAAAAGGCAAAAATCTTAACTGGACTAAAATAACCTATAATGCTAGAAAATATTTAATTATTGATTGATTTTTCTTCAGCCACCTTTATGTTCAAAGAATAAGTGTCAGAAGCAAGCATTTTCTTTTCTACTGAGACTTGCATCTTTTCATCCAACAGTGTAATTTGTGATGTGGTGATTTGCAGTAGAAATTTTTATAGTCTTGGCTGTAGCTGTGCAATTCCAAGCGTGGGTAGAGGTATTTTAAAAAGAGAGGCAGTATTACTTTAAACAGGTGAGGATGGTGAAACTCTGGACTTGTGGATTGAAATGTTGACACAAAATATGCTTATTTTAGTTGGTATTGGCTGATAAAACTCAGTTTTATCTGTTCTCTCTGATCACATGGCACTTGTCCTCAGATTGTCAGCTGTATGTCCTTTTAAGGATATGAAATGAAACAAATACAGAAAAGGAATGTACTTTTATTATTTGCAATAAAATTTTGCTGGTAGCCGCTGAGAAATTTGGTTAGTCTGTGTAATTAATTGTATTGCAAGCATCTACTCTTTACAATCTTAGATTGTTTTTCATATTCCTCTAAAAGAAGTTGGATGTTTTTTCTGTCATATTTGTTACCTTTGCTGTGTTTCTTTAGCATAACATCACCTGAGATCTGTTGCATATTTGTCCAAAACAAAACCTTTTATACTGTTTCTTACTGTTGCATCTTAGTTCATATCTGGGTTAGCCACAAGTGAAGTTCCTGTTTATCTTTATGTTTGTACCAAAATTTGCAGATTTGTTTTGACGTTGACTCCCATTTCAGTGGTCTTATCACACAGACAGTGCTGATTATTTCATAAGTAACCTGGCAGCCCCTGGAAAGCAGGGACTGTGCAATGAATGTTTCAATTGCAGCCCCCTTCACTACCTGTAGCTTATTTATGAGCAAGAAATGCAGCCAAAAAACAGTGAGCATAAATAACATGATACAGAAAACATACTTAAAATAAGGATCTAGAGTGCCTGTGCCTCTATATTTTTGGGTGTCATCTTCAGGTTTATTCTCCCATGCCACTAGAATTCCATCTCAAGAGTCTGAAGCTGAATTTTGGAATTAATATTGATTTACTGGGGTGCCTCACATCTTTCTTGATAATGGGTATGATGGTAACTCCTCCTCAGTACATTAGAGTGCTCCATTGCTGCTCTGTCAAACTGCAGTCCTAGAAAACTGAATTGCATTTGAGCATCTGCTGTGGTCAACCTCAGAATATTTCTACACATTTTCCTAGCTTTCAGCATATTTTAATGTGATATTCACTAAAAATTAGCAATGCTAAACAATTAATCTCACAGAAGAAAAAGCGCCCTAAGAAAGAGAAAGTATAAAATGCCCAGATTGATCATGACAGCATAAATCAATCCTACTGAATTATTGTGGGAAGTCCTTGTTTTTCATGTCTAAAAAAGATAGGGTCTTTTTCCAGCCTTCTGTGAATGCATATCATGCACTCAGAGTGTTCATTACAGTAAAAAGTGATAGGCCTGAGTGACAACTGATTTCCTTTTGTACTTTCAGGAATAACAGCGTGGAAAAGAGCCATATGAAATGGGAAATTTGGGCAATGTGTCATTAAAGAGGAGATGACTGCTGTGTGGAAGTAATTGTCAGCATTAGCCAGAAACAATTTTATATTTCTGATGTAACTGTGTCTGTCAAAGAGCATTTTAAAGCCTCAAATCATAAATATTTTTTGAGTTACACAGTCCAGCTAAACTTCTGTGAAGCTGGAATTTTCTAAAAAAGTTTTGTCTCAATTAACCATATTGTAAAATTTTCCCATGTAGACTATAGGGCAACTTGGACAAATAGAAAGTCTGTAAGACCAAAACCTCCTTTTTTTCTTTCTCAGCAAACATGTATGTTTATCAAAGGTGCACAATACTTGCCTTAACGTTTATGCAAAACTGGATCCTTCCCTGCTATTGAAACCTTCACGTTGATCATGGACATCTTTCTGACATCTTTCTGAAGAGAATGTGAGGCTCTGTGGCGGTTAGAATCTCCCAGAGCAGCCTTTCCTTAGCCATTAAAGACTTGCATGGACAGTACAATGACAAATATGAACCAGTTTAGTCATTCTGTGACTGATGTACCAAAAATCAGCCAAATCCCATGTGACACCTTAGAGGGGCATAAGGCCTGCTCTGCACTCTGCCTGTGGGTATATTATCTTTTGGCACAACATACAAGTAACCAAGAGTTGAGCTCCATCCCCAGGAGCACAATGGGGAGGAGAACAGGGGCTGTTTCTTTGCCCCTGCTTTATACCGATTTTTTTTCCCCTGAGCATATTTATTATTCATAATTATTGGATAATTTAATTCAAGGCAGTTTTACTGCTAGAGCATCAGAGAGTGGCCTCAGTGGTACCCAGGAGACACTGTCTGTTGTGTAAGAGAAGGAATTGAACAATGCTTTCCCCATTAATGGACCAGAACAACCTAGGCCACTCAAACTTCCTGAGCAAACATCTCCTGAGTATTAACAGTTCCTATTTATCTGCTAATGGATAAATTAAGTTATGCAGAAACATGAATATCGCCCTGTGGTACAGACATCTCTTGCAAAGTGTCATTTGCATACTTCATCCTATTGCTTTTAACCAGGTCTTATGGGAAAAGGAAATAAAAATATGGGGTGCCTTTTTATAGCATAACTTCTATACACACACAAAAAATAATTAGCAGGTGTTCATAAAAGAAAATGAAATGACTCTGACAGGTTTTCCATTTCTGAATTCTCTGGCCCTAGTAAAAGGAAGCTGACTAGATGGTGGATGTTTTCTAAGTGCTGAGTCTGATATTAACATGAGCTTCATCAGTAGCTGATGTTCTTGTTATGTGTCATTCCTACTTGTCTGTAAGTATCACAAAAATCTGATACTTTATCATTCTGAGTCTAATACACTGATTTTTTTCATCGATAAACATAATTCTGAAACAAAATTCTACTATGAAGGTATCAGCTTTTTAGGGCACAGAATTTTTCATTTAACATGATGGTAAAGCTGCACAGCAGCTTTAGAGAATGTGTTTGTTTACTTTTTCTACATTTAATACCTTGGTAAGTGATACCAAGCGTAGCTGATAGCTCAAACAAAATAAAAGCTATCTATATTTATTCTTGCAGATGCCTTTTCCATTTCCTGACAGTCTGTTGCTTAGATGTCCTGGTTTTGGTGCAACAGAGTCAATTTTTTTTCTTTGTAGCTGGTACAGTGCTGTGGGTTTGGATTCAGTATGAGAATAATGTTAATAACACATTGTTTTTAAGTAGTGCTGACACCTAGTCAAGGGCTTTTGAGCATCTCATGCTCTCCTAGTGAGGAGTTGCACAATAACCTGGGAGGGAGCACAACCAGGACAGCTGACCCAGCCTGCAAAAGGGGTATTCCATACCATAGAATGTTGTGCCCAGTATAAAAACTGAGGAGAGTTGCCCAGAAGCCACTCACTGGTTCAGGGATGTGATTAGCATTATTCAGTGAGTGGTGAGCAATTGTACTGTGCATCACATATTTTCCTTGGCTTCAGTTACTCTCTCTCCCTCTTCTTATCATTACAAGTCTCATTATTGCTGTTTCTGATATTAATATAATATTATATTAGTATAATAGTATCATTATTGGTAAATTATTATTACTATTGTTATTGTTGTTATTAATATTATACTTTGTTTATTAATTTTTTTTCCTATCTAACCCCTGAGGTTTAGATTTTGTTTTCATCTCTCCTCCACACCGGGGGGTGTGATAGAGGGGAGTGAGCAAGTGGCTGTGTGGTACTTAGTGGCCAGCCAGGGTGAAACCACAACACTCATCTTCCTTTCTTTTCTTGATCCCTTCCTTTCTCCATCCCACCAGGAACAGGTAACACTGAAGGTTTCACAGAGCAGCTCCTGTGAGTTGTAAGGGCTCACTCTTCTGCTTCAGCTGAGTGTGCCCCTGAACACTAATGCTTCCAACTTTAAGAACACTTTCTTTTCTGATTGACTGTACAGCATTATATAATCTGCATTAGATAGGTTTTAGTCTTCTCACTGCTGCTGTATTCAGTGTGCATTATTGTCACCCCAGAAGAGCACTCCTGTCTTCACTTTCTGTGCCAGTCTTTCCAGCTTGGTGGTTGCAATTTTGATTACAGTTTATGCCTCATTTAACCTGCCTGTCCTGAATATCATACAGTAAGCAATAGCTTATTTTTTAAGATATTTTAGGATATTTTCTTCCTTGATAACTGTGTCACTGTTTGCTAGATAAAATAGTCTCTTATTTTTAGATTCAGTCTTTGACTTACATCTCTAGAAACCAGTGAGGAAGAAATGCAGCTCCTTTCCTTCCTATCATGGGTCTGTGATATTCTATACCACTACAGCAGTGGATCTTTCATTTTAAGTATAAAACTTTGCCCTTTTTTTTTCTACCAACTTTTAACTAAAGAGTTAGGAGAGGAGGCATAGGGAGGAGGTGCCACTGTAGGTGTTGGGGGAAGGAAGGAAAAGGATTTGAAGGAAGTCATGGATAGTATATGCTGAGGCTGTTTTAGCAGCATGCAGGTATTTCTAGAAAGACATTATCCCTGCCAGCATTTGTTGGTGATCTGAAGGTAAGAATAGCTACATGGTGGCCTCAGCTGGGAAGGATCAGTGCATGAACTTTATCTTCAGAGCTAGGTGATGTTCTTCAAGCAGTGTTATCATCTGAGCCAAGAAAGGATTTTTGCAGCTCATGTCAAAGGAAATCTGTTTTATGTCTCTGTTTTATGAGAAGCATTAGTTTGTAATAATATTAATCATCATTTTGGCAACTGCTTGGGGGTAATTCTATCAGCTTGCTTGTTTTGGAAAGACCAGCTCAGCAAAGTAATAAATAAAATGGACAGTGTTGTGGTATAGGCTAGCAGAATAATAGGAATGTGTCTCTGTGAATTCCTTTCACATTGACAGTGCCTCATTTCCAATCCTGTGCAAATAATGAGAAAAAATTAGTAATGGCAGACATTTTTCATAATGGAAAGGAGTTTGTAAATGTATTAGAGAACCACAGGCACTTTTATTCCTGCCATGACAAGGCCCCTACTTTGTTACCCAGACACACCATGCTGTTAATTTTCTTTTTCAAAGACATCTTTACTTTTATGGGGTTTTGAAAACACAGGGGAATTTCTTTGCAATGCCAAGGTGGTTACAGTGAAGACAGCATAGTGGTTCTTAACTGCTAGACAAAAAATTCAGTTTGGATTAAGAACATGAACTTAGAGTAATCTACTTGAATATTCTTTAATTCTCTAAGATAGCAAAATAAGTAATTTTTGGCATTTTCTTAAGAGAACTAATTTACTGCTTTAAAAATGCCACAAACTGTCTTCTTATTTGCAGTAGGTTTTAAACTGTTCTGATGTAAAAGTGGTGCCACTGCTGTAGGTTAGTGATGTTCTACATCCCTTTAAACTGCACAAGTTTCCTGAACACTCTCAGAGACTGTGTATTTGTGTTGTACATGCATGCAGGTATTGTTCTGCCTGATGGGGAGTGCAAGCAAGTTAATTTATCTTCAGTGTTTTTTCTTTGAAGAATTCCATAAACAGCACCAAACCAAAGAAACTCTGTATTGACTGATACATGGGTTGGTAGCTGGACTGCCCATCAGTAGAGCTTAACACCATGTCTTAAAGAGAGACTAATGTGAACAAAATAATTAAGCAATCGGCCACCTTATCATTTGTTTGTAACTAGAATTTGCTCCTTACAGACATATCCCAGCAAGAACTTATGTTTCCAAGTTTTCACAGATAAAAAGGAAGCTACATAAAATGCAAAGAATACCAGCAAACCCAAATACACTATTTGATATATGTTCGTGTTCCATATGTGAATAAAATAGGTGAATAGTACTGGGATAAAATTTACCCTGTCTCCTAATGCAATGATGTTAACCATATGTAATATTCCCTCCAAAATGAAATACACTCCATAGTGTGTTTCACTGAAATAAAATTTACTATCCTTATTTTGGTTTTATAATCCACATTTCTTAAACGTCTTTGTAATTTAATAGATGTTGCCATTGAAGAAGAGAGAAGCCTGCACAATTCGTTGAAGCAACAGCAAAGCTAATGAAAGCAAAAACCAAACAAATAATGTGGACATCAAAACTCAAATAGCCAGCTGTACACCTCACTATCCAGACATTAAGTCCTTGTATGCAAGCATTCATCCACAGAATCACAGATCACAGAGAGGTGATCTGGAAGGGATGTGCATGGCTTCATGCTTGCCCTGCACTCAGCAGTGCAGCAGAGCTAGCGAGGCTGGAGACTGTTCTGCTGCAGCTGTCAGCAGCAAATTCCTGGTGCACAAAGGAATTGTGGCTTGTTTTCTGAGAGGTGAAGCAATGCTGTTGTCCCTTGGTAAAACAGACTGTGTCCCTGGAATACTGCTTGATGTCATCAGGGAAATACAAGGAATAAGAGCTGGCCATATGTACATCAGAACTGACAAGAACAGTTCTAGAGGGACCAGGGTGGTGGACACTTGAAAAATGTGTGAGTTGTATTGACAACATGACTTACCCATGTTTCATCATTAACACAGACTTATTTAGATGACCCATTTATAAATCAACACATTTTGTAAACGTGCTATTAGATTTCAAGAACCTGTTGGAAAGGTTCCCAATTCTGCCTTTCTCTGTCTGGATTGCCAATGCCTTGACAAATCCAAAAAATGTTGTATGTTTTTAGCATGGCCTGCCTGAAAAGCAAACAAACCCAGGACAGAAGAAAGTAAGTTGATTTCATCCTGCTTATAGGATATGACAGCACACTGAGGCATGGACTTAACATCCACTGAGCTTGAAAAAGAGGATAGGCTTGGTCATGGTTCCACTTTTGTTAGCAGGCTCTCATAGGGTGAGAGAATGGACTGGTAATTAGTATGATTTCCTTTCTCTGTTGTTAAATTCCATGTAAAGACCCTTCTCTTCAGCTAAACAGCTTTATTCAATAATTTCTTTCCCTTGGAGACTATACTCGGAGTTCAGAGAAGAGGAAAGATCAAGGATCTTCAGTGTGCAAAGCTACTGTGATGGAAGGGAACTAGATAAGACAATTCTAGATGATCTTAGCAGGCAATTGAGGTCCTCTGATGCAGAAGATGACTGAGAAAGTACTTAGAAAAACAGAAAAGTAGGACTGAATCTTGGTTGGTTTATACAAATTGAGGCACTAACTAGAGATTAAAAGATGACATAAAACCTTCAAAGTTTTGCATGACACAGTTGCACAAATGTGAACTGAGGCTGGGCTGTCGGATTGGCTGGTTCCTAGAGAGAATGGTCTTCTCCTTTAGTAATTGTATTTTCATTTCATGATAGGGAAAAGGAAGGGCCTGGATGACTACACCTGTATGCTTTATATGCTGAGATATTTTATAAGATTCTGAAAGGAATTCAGGCATGAAGTGGTTTGGATCTGGTTGATTTTAGGGGTTTTTGAAGTCTTATAAATCAAAAGATATGTGTAGGCATAAGAAACAAGTGAATAAAGATAAGGTAGAGAATAAAAGAGTTCTTATTTTAACCAAAGATGATGTTTAAATAATTTTTTTTGGTTGCAGTCTTTGAATGTAAAGTGAGCATAGACAAATACAATGACAAAGATGCTATGTTGTGACTTAGAGGAGAGAAAAAGCTTTCAGTAGTACATATTTTTATTATGTTTATAAATACATATGCATCGATTTAGAGCCTCAGAACTTGTTTTAAATTAAGTGTTCTTAAGGTCTCCTGTTTAGCAGGCTGGTTAAGAAGTAAAAAGTTTGAGAACAATGGGAAATTGTGAGGAGTTTCATAAGAATATGGTTATATAAAACAATATATAGGCCAAAATTTACATCTAAACAGCATGAAATATGTACAATTTAGCTGAATGTTAGTGCTCATATGGTCACTTAATTATTTTGTACAGAGACACCCTGGCTCTAAATATCCTGTCTATAAATGCAATGCGTATTTGAAAGGGATCATTGAAGGACACTTGTAATTATTAAAAAATGAGGTGTACAGGGTTATATTTATCTTATGTTTCTCATTCATAAATTTCCCCCTGTACAGATTCAGATTTTTAAGTTAGTGGAAAGTAAATTTTATAGGGTCCCTTTCTTTCTTCCTTAATCAGGAAACTAAAACAAGTAGCGCACCTATTTCCCATGACACTCTTCAATTAGTTTCACCCCAAAAGGAAACTTGTGCTCCACAGCATAAGAACTTTCTGTAGAAGCATTGAGAAAGCCCTTAAGTTTCAGATAGTAGGTGAGTCAGTAACATTCCTGGTGACCATAAAGATGAAGTCTTTTGAAATGGGTTACATAACTTGCTGGAAGTGCAGAGATGGCTTGGCATACATGTTTAATGGTTTCACCTGTGGTGATGCTTGAGGGCAACCTCCAAGCATTAATGCTGAACTCTAATTAGTGTAGACAAGATCACAGCACTGGATTTCAAGGGAATGCAGGATAACCTGCAGACAAATTACCAGCGAAGTAACATGACAGGTTCTGACAGTATGTTCAAATCATGTACAAAAAGAAAAAAAATCCATCAACTCCAACATTTTCTAATATATTGACTATCAAAACATTTTGTGCCCAGTAGGTATCTAGACTTCTGGATAAGTATAGAAGTGGCACTGTAGCTGGAGGGTTTATGGTAATTCTATAAGCAGCAAAGTGTCTCTGCAAAGGAGAGATAAACAGCTAGTAATCCTCATAATTCCCCACTGATAGCCTATCCATCTCTGCTATAAATTAGAAAGCCCAGAGATTAGGAAGGCTAGGCAGGGTGTAGCTCACAGCATTAATCACAGTATTAGGACAGCAGTGTGCTTGATTTCTGTGTCCAAAGCACTGGTATTTCTCTCTAGGTTAAAATGACATGGCGTAGTTTGAATACATACTGTTCAAGCTGCCTACTCAACGCAGAGATGGTTTTCCAGAAGACATTGGTAAACACTACTTAAAACTAAGGTATTGATTGCAGGCTGGGGAACAGTGCAGTACTTTTCACCATGAGGGCTTAGCCGAGATTTTGTAATCTCTTCAAGTTTCCAAAGTCAGGTTTGTTTTTTTAATATGTGTTCAGCATTATCCAGATGGATCAGGGTCAGTTTGTCCTTATACCTCTTGGTTCTAGGAGGATACTGTGCAAATGATTCTGGTCCTTTGGAATCTGCGTGTGGCCAGACAGGCAGAACAGGTAATGTCATTGTGTGTGTACAAATGCCTATTTAAACATAAAACATGAATGGGCAGCTGTAAAAATTAGAGGTTAGATATTAGTTCTCACAAGCACATGGCTGAACTAAATATAATTTATATGAAATTTTCTTGATAAAATTTATTGATCTGATAGTCAGATGGAGAAGGAAGAACTGTAGCTTGGCTTCCATAATGGTACAGTATTTATTTCAAATCCTATGCAACTTTTGGTTTAAAGTACCAAAAATGGGTATTTTAGTTGTCTGCTTTTTATTAGATGATACATCAGGTGATATATTTTACGTGTTCAGATCTCCACTCCCTCATTTCAAAGTCTTTTTGACTACATTGACAACAATTGTACTCTCGAAGTGTAATCAATGCATTTATTATTATCCCTTCAGTTTTTTGGAATGCCTAGTTCACTAAACTGTTGCTTGAGGGACCATTTTGAGAAGCAGTAAGTATTTTCCAAAATTGAAAATGCGTAAACAAATGTTTTATGCTTACATGCACAATAGCAGTGTACAGGACTTTTGGGACACTGAAAGTGTTTCCATCACGTTTGATCTTCCTGCTTTGGAGTGATGATGGGGTTTCTGGTTTTGCAGTCATGAGAAAGGCTAAATGGAAATCTCTAGAGAAAGGAACTTCCTAACAACAATACAAAAAATTTCTGATCAGAAAAGGGAGAAAAACACAAATAAAATGTTCATAGGGGAAAAACCCCAATCTCTCTGAAAGGGATAGAATTTTGTGGAAAAAGGGAGATTTTGCTTCCAGCATTAGAGATATTGTGAAAGGATATGAATTGACATAAGACTGATAAAATCTAATAGGCTACAGGAACAGATGTTGGCAAAAGAAGTATCATTTTATCATCAGCACACAGTAATTTAGACTCAGCAGATTCCATACCAAAATTGAAGATTCATGTAATTGTAAATAAATATCTGCAAGATGACAGCATAGCAGAAGGCAGCCTCAGAGACATGTTCTTTAAAAATACCTCAAACCAAACAGTTAGAGGAAATATACCCTATAGGGTAAATATAAAGTTCATAACAGAGTACTGTGGAAGATAAAGCAAAACATTGACCCCCAAAAAGCAAAATCTTCCAGCAAAAGGTAAGACATGTATGTAAGACATCAGTGGAAAGAAGTTTTGTAAGACAGATCAAAAAGGAAATGTTAGCACTGGATGACAGCAAAGGAATGCATCTTCAACAGCATACAGAATGTCTTTATTCCTTTATAAAGGTAATTTCTGAAATATATTCACAGAACTTTGAATGTCAGCATTCTAATGATAGCAGTCTGATCTACCCTTCTCCCCACAGAGATATTTCAGAAGAGGAATGTAGATTTTCAGACAGCTTTTTTAATAATGGTAATGGAGTCTTCTACAGCATATCAGTCACCATGGTTTGTGTGTGTGGACCACAACCAGCAGAGTTTCTGCTGGGGAGGTCAGTAGGGGCTCTTGCATTTGTAGCCCTTGTTCAGCCTGAGCCAAGAGGGGCACTCTAATTGAACATCAAAGAAACTCAGCCAAAGGTTGGTGTTGAGACCTTGAGCTGTTTGAAAAACTGGCAAAGCTGTTAGGTTACGATCAAAATTCTGTAAATACTTTTAGAAAGGGATGTGCTTCAATTTTAATTATCTTCTAGCTTGCCTAGGAGAAAATTGTGCTCCTGATGGTATAGTAAGTGGAAGAGAGATCACCATCTTCTTTACTTCTTCAGAGAAACTTAGCAAGTGTGGGAATACACTGGAGAGCTGTTAAGATCCCTTTTCCCCTTCCAACATGTTTTTAGAAAAAACAAAATAAACCCAAGCATGTGCCATCACTAGTGGCCATTTCAATGTGGATAAGAGAACATGATAGTTAGACCGTGGATCTGAGGCATAGGAATTATATTCCAGCTGTATTTTTATGACTGTAATACTGGAGAGTGTGTGTAAATTATTTGCAGTTCCATTACATTCCAAATTGTTCAGCGTTGCGCAGTCAAAGCAATGATGCCACTGGTTCCCTGGTGTCCTCATTTTGTGAAATTAAATCAAAAGTCTTGTTCAGGCTACTGACGACCTATGAAAGGTTTGAATTATTCTATTTGCTCTAATTTGTTATCACATAGGAATTATTAAATTACAAAGAAGGTAGGAATTTTGGGGGGACTATTTGGTGGTTTTAACCATTAAACAGTTCTTTAGTTTTCCCTGTTAATTCTGCATTTTCCCAAGCTCATAACAAAATAAAGAAAGGGCACTATTTCCTGCTCTTTATCTGTGCAGTTACATTTCATTGGCTAGACAGAACAGAGTGTCCTGAACAAGACAAGATCATTGGGAAAATGTGTTTTCATGTAGCTGAAAGGAGTTTTATAATGATCAACAGAGGGCACAGTAAGCTTACAGAAGCAAGAGTATGGTGTCTCATACCTTTTCAGACCTGGTTTTACTAACCTTTCTGAAGTTATTTTGGGGAGTTCAAGTAATTTATTAGTCTTGGTAACCTCCATGCTTGCTTTTGATTTATTTCTGATCCCTAAATTTGGGGCACCTTATAGGAGCCTGGCAGTGATGGATCTATGCATTACTTTTTTGTTCATGACAGCTCACTTTTAAGTTATAGGTGCCTGCTTGAGGCACTAGTTGGCAAACATTCAGGATTCTTTGTCTTGCTATTCTCTATCCAAAAAAAAAAACCAAAAGACCAACCCAACCCTGAGTATGTGAAGCTAAATTTATTCTCTCTTTTGATTAAGAAAGAAAGAAAGAGGAAAAGGAGAGACTTACTGATGAAATTTGCTAGAAAAGAGTTACAAACTCTAGCTCAGCACATGCTTACACTGTCATGACTGGAAACAGAACTGAAATATGACTTCTCTGTGCAGTTTGGCACCTGAGCTAACAAGCCCTATGAAGATAGCCATGCTGCTTCCAGGGACTGCAACCACTCCACGTATCTTGCTGAACTGTGTGGATTTGCAGCTGAGTTCACTTCTAGTTATAAATATCAGCTTCATTTTCTGACAGCAGTAGTTAAGTTTAAAGGGATCGGGTGTTTGTGAGCTTTGAATATGGTGAGGATATCCAAATGTAGATACCTTCCAGTCTTGTAAACCTAGGAATGGAAATTCTGTTAGTATGTTGTGGTTTAGGAGTAGTAGTCCCCAATTTAGTATTCCCACTGAAACTCTCCAAACCATCTGCTTATTAATAACTCCCTCTTTTCCCCCATATCTCCTACCATGCCAGGCTGGACAGTAGGACTGGAGGCACAAAAGATGAAGACCATGAGTTGAGATAAGAACAATTTACTGGAAACAGCAATGAGATAAATAACAGTAACAGCAACAATACTAGTAATAGTATTAGTATAAGAAAAAACCCAAACAATTCACATGTGATTGCTCACAACACTCTGCAGAAACCTCCCAAAATACCTGACCACTCCTCAATGCCATGCCAGCCCTTCCTCTATCTCTGGAAAATGAGGTGAGGTGGTGTAGAATAACCTTTAAATCCTAACCATGCTCCCTCCTACTGCAAAAATTAACCCTGTCCAGGCCAGACTCAGGACAGAGTAGAAATGAAAATACAAATTTTTAATAAACCTTAAATCTGATAAAGGTTGTGTGACTTTTAATTTAACTAGCTCTTCGAAAGCACAGCTGGAGAACAGAAAATTGACATTTACAACAATCTGGAATACTTTACCAGATACTTATCTATATTATTGGAATGAATCTTCAGTGCAGTCTGGCTGGGAAATTTCACTGTAACCTAGCTACCATCAAGAGAGAAGGACAAGTGTGACTAGGTAAGCGGTCAGTAGTTGTACAAATAAATTGAGCATATCAAAATCTGCAAACATTCCTTTATGCACATTGACAAAGGTTATGTTACTTCCAGGGGGGTATGATGGTGCCTCACAGGGCCTGAAAAAACACCTGTGAAAAGGAATTATGTGTATTCCTGAGGGAGATTGAACTAAATCTGGTGCTTAAAGTAATTAAAAAAGTGAAAATTCCTCTCTAATCAGTCTGCTTACTGAGTGCTGGTTATCTGCTCTGTACATGCAGTTTTCCAGGAGAACTCAGCCCAACAGTTCAGGTTATATCTGGCTCTTCATTCACATTAGATATTAATGCTGCTTTTAGAAGTGTTTCCAGTAACACTGTAGATATTGTTCAGGTTGACAACTGGCAATCTGAAACTTCTCTTCGTTGAGCTGCTCACTTTGTTTATATGTTTCATCTGAAAGTTCTCAAGTCTGGCCTGTGAAGACACCATACTGTGACTGGATAATTCCTGTACATAATTTTAGGACTCCTCATTCTCGGAAGTGGTGTGTTTTCTAAGTTACTGTCAGGTGTTTTATTAGCAGAATCCTTTTCAGAAGGGTGAGGTATCATTGCTGTGCTTCATGAAGCGTGCTAGATTTTCTCTTCCTCTCCTAGTGTGTTTCCAGCATGCTTGTTTTTTTCCACCACCTTCTTAAGCAGTTAACATTCCTGTGATTCCCTTGAGCCTCACCCTGCTGAAAACTGACTTTATGTTGACTTAATTTTGCCTACTATCCTGAAAACAAAAAAGGTATCCCATAACCCTTCTTGAGGGACAGAGTGACTCAGCCTTGCAGAAGGGAAGCTAGCACACCCAGTTGCATTTTGGACAGCTCAGAAGCCCACCCAGTTTAACCCTCCACCCCCAGTATATGGAAGATCAGGAAAATGGAGGTATATACACACTGGTTTCTTGTTCTGAGTGGGAAGGCAGTATTTTTCTTTGAAATTATAAGTATCTTCATTCAATTCCTGACAGCTGTTTGCCATATTGAATTTTGCACAGTAAAATTATTTTTTTCAGGTTCTGAAAAGCACTTCATATAGTTGAAAGTATTCTAATGCAGAGAAAGAAGAAAAAAAAACCAGGAAATAAGTATTTGAATAATATGTAGTAGTATATTTATTTAATTTGAGGAATGTTTGCTATTGCGCACCTTAAGACTGGTTTTACCTGGGACTTCATTGTGGTGTTATAAGATTGGGATATGGGGAATCTTTGTCTTTGCTTCCCAGAAAAGCATTGTGTTCTTTTTACTTTATTCAGAGGTAGGAAATTGATGCTATTGCATTGTCCATTATTTTGTAGATACTAAATTCCTTCCAAATAGACTATCTTTAAGTAATAAGCCTTACAAAAAAGCAAAATACATTACAGTATGGTCTGAAATTAGGATAACATGTCAAAGAGAAGGGGTGATTTAGGTTATAAATATTCTATTTTAGCCATGTATATTTTGAATTATGATTGTAGTTCAGCTCAGAAAGACTAATTTTTTTAGTCCGTAAGACTATGCAAATGTCAGCCAGTGCTGAATTCTCAGGATGCAGTGCTGCTCAGGATTTCAGATGGTTACTGGGGAAGTCGGAAAAGTGTGCATGTGATTCCAGAAACAGAATGCAAGGCTTGCTTTAGTCAGTGTCATAGGAGATAGCATTGCACCTCAGGCAAGAAAATGTGACTGTTTAATGTTTGAGACAGATCTCATGCTTAAGTCCAGAAACTGAAGTATAACTGTTGTTTGTTTTTATTTTAGCAGGGAAAAAGCAATAATCCCAACTGGCAGTCCAAAAATAACGAGATTGGAGGGTGGAAGGAAAAAGAAGGAAAAGGGAGGACTAAAATGGAGAGGTAAATTGTTATTGTGTAGCCACAGTTCCCTTGCAAGGAGGAGCAGGGAGGCAGCATTTTATCAGGAGGAGTATGTGGGAATGCAGTGGTGTATGGTGACTGCAAAGGAGGAGCAGAGACACCACTGCTACACCATACCATTTGAAATGATTAGAGATTTGTGGGAGAGAAAGGGGAGTATCTCCAGTTCTCCTCTGGAGATGTAAATACCTTGTGGTCTGTTGTTTCATAAAGTTCCTTAAATACCTCCTAAATATTGGACTGTTTCTAGTAACTCACTGTAATGTTATCTCTACCCAGTTCTATTGTAATTCCTGGTCTCCCATCAATAACTTTAGCCTGGGTGGTTCAAGCATTGGGAAAATCTGATTCTTTGCAATGAAATTGTGCAGGAGCTGATTCTTATTTGTGATTCCTTTTCCTTGATCATCAGATCAATGGGGGGTGTTGTGGGATTGTGCCATGTTCAGGCTATGATATGTGGATATTTTGTATCTTTGCATTTGTGGAAATGAAAAACCTCAGCCACAATGGAGAGAAAGTTACTAGTCCTGAAATGGATTCTCCCTCTTTTCTGATTCAGAAGGGAGCTGTGATATGATATCATTTGAGGACTAGAAAGGAAAGGGGAGGATGAGAGGAAAGTAGAAAATATGAGATTCTAAAAGTGCTTGGAACCCAGTCTTAACATCTCTTGCTTTTTTTTTCCTCATGAAAATAAATGTAAATGTTTCTTCTTCCTGAACATTTTAAAAGTGCAGTATATTCTTCCTGGAAAGTACTGCTGCTAGATATTACATAGACTGCCATTTTTAAGGTTTGAACCATAAATGCAACACAGAGGAACATTTTGCTAGTAATTCATGTTATTTCTTTATATTACTTTATTTTTTATTTTACAGCTTTTTTTTTTTTTATTACATGTTTGGACTCAAAGCTTTTGTTCTAAATTTTGCATTAGTAATTGCAGGAAAAGTTGGTGGTTTTCTCTAGCCATTATCTCACCTTTGGTTTAAAAGAATAGATGGCAACATGTAATTATATTCTTTCAAAGCTAAGAGGTCTGCAGAGGGCTGAAATAACCCAGACCACACTGAAAGATAGCCAGTGTTTCATTGCAGAGGAAAATGCAAAGTCCTGTGTTTGGGCTGGGATAACTCTGCACAACAGCACAGACCATGAGGCCAGCTGGCTAGCAGGCAGCTTGGTTGCTTCTGGAGGTATTTTTGAGTGATGGGTTGTGCATGAATCTGCAGTGTTTCCTTGCAGCACACGGGCAGTCATGTCCTAGGCAGTGTTACCAGCAAGTCCTTCCTTCTCCTGTTTGGTACTTGTGAGGAGGACACATCAGGAGAGCTGCAACCGGTTTGGAGTCCTCTGCTAGAAGAAATTCCCTGATGTGTTGAGTCCAGCAGAGAGCTACTGAAGTGGTCATGGGGCTGGAGTACATCTGAGGTTGTACGGGGTGAGGCGAGAGAACTGGGTTTGTCCAGCATTAAAAAGAGATGGCTGATGGGAGGTCTCATTGCTGTCTTTACTGCCCCAGACATACAGAGGACACGGGGCCAGACCTTCCCAGAGGTGTGTAGTGGAAGGGCCCAAAGCCACAGAGTAAAGAAAACACAGGAAATTGTGGGGAATGATCGGCATAAAATCATGAGACCAAATGTAGTGTGAGGCTGAGGGATCTCCCTCCTTGGAGGTATGAAGAACTTGGCTGGGCTGGCTTTGAGATGGGCGCTTGGACCAGATCACCTCTAGAGATTGCTGCCAACTTAGATGGTTTAGTGCATACTAGTGAAAGGCCAAGAGGGACATAAACGGGATTTCCAATGGGATTATGCAGCATAGGAGGCATCTCCTTAGAATTGCATGCATGTTTGTGGGTTGGAGTTTCTTGGGGCTTTTTGCTAAAACCCTGCTGGCTCTTACTTTCACCTTAACTTACTTGAGAACATTTCTGTAATTTCTCATTTTAAGGTGTTTTGATTGTTTGTACGTTTGTCAGGTTTGCAATCATAACAATTTATCTTCTTTCTCATAATAACTCTAGAAACTGATAAGGGCCTTGATGATCCAATGCCCCATTTCTTTGTAAGCTTTGATCAGTGAAGTAGATAAAAAAATCAATTTCTGAATTATTCTGGTTCAGATTTTGCCTGGATACTGTCTGTAAATAGTAGAGATGATTTACACTTATCTTTCTCTCAGTTTCTGCTTCAGGCTCTCAGCAAGCTCTAGCAGATATGAAATGGGTATGACGGGCTATAGCAATATTTAGAAGGCTCTGTTCAGAGCTGTCGTTCTAGCAACTTGTTTCTCATGTAGTAATTTTAAGTTCTGGAGGACAAGGTAAAAAGCTAGCAATCTTCCAAAGAGGCGAGACCCAGTGCAATCGCGTCTCTGATGGCACTACTTTGTAAGAAGCATGCAAAAAAGTACATTTTGTGTGCTTTACTTTGAATCACTTGCTAGCTTTAAACCCATTTGCTAGGCATTATTTACTCTCTGGAGGCTGCTTTCATGGACCTTCTTGAGAGCTGAAGTTACTCGGCAGTTCACCTGCTTTGAACCCACCTAGATGGACAGCTAAAAAAGAAAATCTCCCAAGCAATGACTTCCACCTACCTATGTGACTTACTTGACTCAGATAGTTTCTTTATTGCCATGTGTCAGTCATCTGCATGTCTGGGTTGTGCACTGTGTTAGGGCCTCCCCTTTCAGGAAGGTCACTTGGCATCTCTCCTGAGCTTAGCTGAGGGCAGTTCATTCCTCCTGTAGAAGTCTCACAGTATCCCTCGTTTCCTGGGTGCATCTGGAGCATGGTGTGAGCTGCATGAGCTGCACTGGTGGGGGCAGCTCATCCATTGCTGCATTGATGTAGGAGCTGTAGGGCCCTGCTGTGCCCCATCAGATCAGACTTTGTCTGTATGTGCACAGATAAGATGCCAATAAATACGTTGTCACTGCTGAACCACGTGTAGCCTGTTCCCATGGAGGGCAGTCTCTGGCAGGCAGGGCACCAGGAACCAGAGACAAAGATTAGGCAGTGTCTGGGCTCCTTTCAAGGGGACAAGTAGAGGAACACAAGAGCCTGTGTGGTGCTCAGCACAATGTGTACACTTTTGTCCATGCTAAAAATGGAGCATCTTGGGACCGTGATTGCAGCTCTCTGCATGGGTGCGCTGGTGTGCACAGAAGGCTCAGACACTTCACTGATGATGGCCTGGGTAAGCTTTTGGTGTAGCTCATGTTAATTTTGTGATGCAGCCTGGTGAGATACTCAGGGCAGCAGTCAGACACTACACTTAGTGTCACTTCACTGTTTAGTACTCTTTTTCCATTAAGTAGCAGTTGAAAATGCTTGTGGACCTGTTCCTGCTCCCCCTAAAGCCTGATCACCCCTAGTGGTGCTGGAGTAACACAGTTTATTCCCACCATATTAGAACAATTTGGATTATCCTGAGAAGAAAGAAAAAGAATTGAAAAAGTGAAGTGAAAGGAGGGAATATCACACTAAATTTAATTATTTTTGTTTGATTTTGTGGTCAAAATAAAAGGGATAGGTTGTTCTCCCTTGGATAGGTTGGAATTACAGATTTTACATAGCAATTTAAGCTAGTATTAAACTCATATATAGTCAGCCCTTAAAGTCTGTTAACTAGATTTTTACTCAGAAAAAAACAGTGAATTGCCAGCTTCCTGAAATGCATATACTTCCTATGAACTACCCAGACTGCTCTAAAGGAATCATGTCATCAGTTTGGCCAGCTGACAAGGCATATGGCAAACCCTTTTATGATGCCTGTTATTTGTAATGATAGCTGTTTGTGTAGCTGTGCTATTCACTAAGTGAGAGTAGAACAGTAGTGCAGCAATTGCTACTAAGTGGAACAAACTGCAAAAGGACAAAAAAAAAAATTGAAGACCAACATTTTAGAAATGTGAGAAAAAGAAAAGCAGCGCAGTCACCCAGGGGAGTTTCTATAGCAGCAGTAATCTGAAACACCCAGGCACATTGCCAAGAGCTCCAGTAGGTTGTTAATCAAAACTTCCAAATCTCCTGCCAATCCAAGGCTCTCTTAGCATCAGAAGAGAAAGCTGTCACATAATGATGTGATACTTAAGTTACATAAAGAAATCTTCAAATTCTTTTTGTGAGTATTCTTGTCCTAAACAGATTTTTTTTTCAGACTATAAGAGAACCTTTCCCATTGGAGTTTCAATTGAAGTAATGTATTTTTAAACATTATTACATTTAATTTTTAATAAGCATACAGGATACTTTTGGATACCCTACAGAATATATTCTCTTTTACTGGCTGCAATTAGGTGTTCCAGTGGTAAAATGCAAATCTTGTAATTCTTCCTAGGAATGGCAAAAGGTAGTAGTAAGAAGATTTAGCAAGTGTCTGCGTAAAGCAGACACTTTAATTGCAATGTAAAATTTAAGTAAATTCTGTAAAAGTGCTGCGGTTATCTATTTAGTTACCAGTAATATATGGCTTTGCTTCAGGCATTGAATTAACTAAAAAATAGCATCAGCCACTTCCTGTTTGTATGGAGAGTTGGTTTCTTTATAGTATCACACAGTAGGCATTTTTTTTCAGCTGATGCTGACAAATCCCATTATCTAGGAGGTGTTTCTATTGCATAATCTTAGCAGCAGTGAAGGCAGCAGTGATTTCAATCTTTTCCATCTTAATTTTCCGGGTGATGGATTTTTCAGTTCGCTTGGAGGGAGAGGAGAACGCAGCAGGACATAAAAGGAAAGTGTGCTTTTTGGCGTGGTTTTCCATTCCCACTGCTTGCCTGGCAAGCCCTCAGTGATCCCAGTAAGGATGCTGGAGAGAGGCAGGAGGGAGGGCAGGAGGCAGAGGCAGTAACTGCTGGCCATTCGCGCTGGGAGCGTTCCGCGGCAGCGCACTGTTCGATCTGCCACTGGTGGGGTCAGCACTAATTTACACAGTCTGGCATGTTTCGAGGAGAAGTTCACTGCTAAGGGAGTGTCTGAGAGTACACGGGGATGCCAGTGAGCTTGCAGAGCTGAGGTTTTAAGCTGTGTTTTTATAGGAGCTGTGCTGCCATAGAAACTGAGAGACTATACGTAAGCTTTGGCTTTCTATGTAAATAGCTGTAAGTGCCTTTGGCCTGCCTAAATCTTGGGAGAGAGAGAGATTTATGGGGCTTAGGGGAGGAGAATTTCCCTCCCCCATGACCCTATTTCCCAAAAATACCATATGTCAACAGGATTCTTTTAAGGGAGCTGTTAAGAATATTAATGACACAGAGCATCCTGTGGTTTTTGTAGGATAACCCATGTCAGTTGATTTGGAGAAAAGCTTTCATCAGTATCGTTTTCAGCCTTTCAGAATGGAATGGAGAAATTCAACATGGAAGAAAAATTCTGAGTACTGCTTTATAGAAAAAAATTTCATGTTACAGCTGTTGTTTAGCCCCCTATACTTCTGCTTTAGCACAATTCCAGCTATTGAGAGTAGACTCCTTAATACCATAAAGATCCCTGTGTGACATGATAAATCAGTCTGTTATGGGCCAGAAGGCATGGTCAATAGCCTTAGACAAAATTAATGTAAGGTAATAAACCCAAGAAGATGGTATATATAAACTGAATTACTTTCACGCCAGTAGGGGCACTCTTTTTAATTCAGTAGTAGTTTGGCTTTTGTTTAGTTTACTACACTTACACTGTAGCTATGTAAGAAGTACACAGTCTTTTCTTGGATCACTGACCAGTTTAGAGTTCTGAAAGAGCCTAGATATCTGAATGGAGACACAGGAGGAATAAAACCCAGGCTAACAACTTCAGATTTCTTTTGAAATTAAGCTTTACCCAAGGGTCAATAGAATAATTTCACTGTTTTGCCTGTCTATCAACTCTCCTGAAAGACTGTCTGCACTTCTGTCAAACATGAGGTGGCTGTCAGTGCAGGCAGGTGCAGGATGGCATTGATCCAGTTAGGTGGTGTGACAGCTTTAAACATGATGAGCTTCAGTGCAGGCTGGAGACCCCAAGTAAATGCTCAGAAGAGTGACTGGTTTTGAAAAGCCTGTGGCAGAGCACGTTTGGCTATGGATGGGTGCAGTGCTCTTAGTCTTTGCCAGCAAGATTAATTTCCCCATTTGATTGGGACATTTTAAGCTGTCTGAAAACTGTGCATCTAGCCTGAGCTATGTCTGGGTGCCTTTTCCTGCCAATGGAAAAGTGATGATACGTCTTGTTTTAATGTGGCTAGATGAAATTACACGTGTTGAATATCCCACTTAGATTGCTGCTGAACTGAGTATGACTTCATGTACTTCAGGCCATCACAGGCCCCCCACAAGTGGAATGCACCTTCATGTCTTGCACTCTTGCTTCAGTGGAGATGATCAAAACATCACTTTTTTAAAAGAAAATAGTATACTTGGTTTGCAATTCTGTGTTCAGGACAGACCACAGATTGGAATTTTATACCCAAATCCATCAATCATTTATGTAACAGGCAGTCTAAATCATGCCTGTGATACTGGCAGTCTACTTGTAGAGCCATAAATTATTGATCTGCTTCCTGCAGATTGTTTGCCCTTTCTGACTAAGACTAAAATTATTTACTGCCTTGGTTTTTTACAAATGCTTATGTCACACAGGCCTTGTTAAAAAAAATAGTGGCAAAGACTTCTTGAAGAGGTTCAGAAGATAGAAACTCTGTAAGAGAGTTCAGTCTCCTACATGATACTGACTGCCTTTTTAAAGGCAGTCTACATTTCCACTTCTCTATGGAAACAGAAGAAATAACTTGTACAGAAATCTGAAGTTTTTTTGATCCTTTTCACTGATTTTTCCTAGAAATCCAGTTGCAAAATTATCAAGAAGCTGCTCTATAATCTTATCCCTGTAAAAGGAGTTTTTGCTTTGCAGCAATGGGTTTAATGACAAAGGTGCTTCATATCAGACTTGTTTTAATAAAATGCAGTAACCCCTGTGAACTTCAAGCATACCTTAAATTGCTGCACTATTTTTCTTTATTTACTTTTAATCTGGCATAGACTGATGGTTTGATTTTCAATTTTGAAAAGCTCTTCAGTTTATGAGATGTGTAATGAATTACAAATGTAAATTTGATCTAGGAAAAGTACAAGAATTTTTTACTGCAATTGGTCCCCGGAATTGTGCCCCAGAATGGAGATAAACAAGGACATATAGGCTGAAGGAAAAATGTACTTTTGATATCTAACGTGCTTTGGTCTTAATGCCACAATTATTGCAGACTCCTGAAAGGGCAGTCTAACACACCTTGGACCACTGTGAGAAGAGAGTGTGAGAAGGACTGGAATCAGTAATTTCTCTCACAGGTGTTTACAGGTCTTCCCTGAGGATAGCAGAAACAAGAATATCGCCATAATCCTCGGCTATGGGAAAACCAACTTTTTCTGAGACCCACATTTACAGCCATCCCTGAAACACCATTGTGTTACACATTTCAGCTGGGCTCCTATTCCCATAATTTGTACTAACAAGAAAATGAGTCTCCTCTCAGAATCGCATTTAATACACCATTTTTATTCTTCACATTCAGCCCACATGGTGCTATGCCTGAATAAAAGCAGATTGGCTTCCTTTTTTATTCAGACACTCTGGCTAACCCTCATATACATAAAAGAACTGCATCAACGTTACCACCCACTGAACATACACATTTTTTTCATGAATTGGGTCCAATCCCTTTTTAAAGAAGCTGTTAAAGGGATTGGGTAGCTTCTTTGCATGTTACGCAGATCCTTCCCACTTCACAGAATCAGCAACAGCTATTGTTGGGAGCTAAAGAAGCCATTTTCCTAGCAATTCAAGTGAAATATTAGTCCTGCTCCATAATAAGCTTAGTGAGTATTTACGGGATACGGAGGTAGTAAAGAACCACTAGAGATCTTGAGTGGAATATAAATAGATTACCTTTTACAGGGTCTCAATGAGAGGAAGCTGAGAAATATGTCAGCTGTTTAATTATTAACATTCAGTATAAATCAATAGCAAAATAGGCTTTGATGGTGATCTTCAAAAGGGTTTTAATCATTACTTCCCTCACACACAGAAAGTAAGTCTGAGCACTGGGGGTTTAGCCTGTGTTTCTGTCAACTGTACTGGAAGGCTACCACTGTGGTGTTGCATTGACTTTAATAGCAATAATTAAGACAGCACCAGTATTTTAAACTTATTGGCATTTGGGACTATTGCTACCACATG
Organism: Fringilla coelebs; assembly: GCF_963513975.1. Classification (NCBI taxonomy): domain Eukaryota; kingdom Metazoa; phylum Chordata; class Aves; order Passeriformes; family Fringillidae; genus Fringilla; species Fringilla coelebs. Next base: position 50,560,434 of record NC_140028.1, on the reverse strand, counting down.
GTATACCTGGGTAATTCCTGAAGCACAGAGGACAGACTAATGAAAAAAATTCCCTTAAATCCCATTGAAATTAATTAAGTTGTATGATAGGACTGTAGATTTTGGGCCCATGTGATGCATGTGCATGGCACAGAATGCAGTCAAAAGGTTTATGATTTTCCTTTGGTGCGATGCTCCCCTGCCACCTGCCAGGAAACTGATGAACATACAGGCCCCTGGGGACAAGAACAACTGTGGAGCCCAATTTCTTACCAGCCCACTTTCACAGTTTGAATTTGTGCACTTCATTTTGCATTTTATTTGATATTACAGGAAGATATGGTATGTAAGCCCCTGGGGAATGTGTTCCCTAGTTTGTATAGAAAAGTTATTCTAAGTGAGGTTGGCAGGAGGTGTGGGATGCAAAACAGGGTGGGGCAGGGGGAGAACAGTTTAAAGCAGGTGCAAGTGACATTGAGAGAAAAGAATCATTTTATAGTAGGAAGTACAGAGTTGCTAAACTTTCTGCGTCTTGAAGTCTTGCTGCATAGTGCAAATTCCTGATGGATTCCCTATAGCTATCCAAAATAGGATCTTCCACTATTCCTGTGCTAAGTCCTCACTCCCTCATTCCATATTTCTGCCTCTTCAACTAAATTCATGTCCTCCCACCTTCTGGCTGCTCCAACTCTGGGTTTCTTGCCCTGCTTCTCACCCCTAATGTACAAACTGTCCTCATACCAGGTTGCAGATGCTCCAGAGCTGTCTGTCTCTTAAGCACTTCTCTTACAACCTGTGCATGTCCTTGCACACTCCGTCACTGCAGCATCCCTTATCTGCAAGAGCTTGGAGGCTTGGAAGATGAGCCAAGGGCTGCAGCTGTAGCTATGCTTCCAATATATTTAGCTTCTCTGCAGTCATAGCTAGTCTCTGATCTCTTGTGTGCTAGCCAAGGTGCTCACACTGGGTCTGTGGCTGGCCATGGAGGCTCCCAGGATGGAGGGAGGCTGTGCTGTTTGTGCTGTGACCTGGCCACCAGAAGAGCTCTGGTGGGAAGGCACTCAGTGCAGGCTGAGCTCTGGCACTGTGCTCCTCCCTTCTGAATGTTATCCCACGTGAGTGTGCCTACAGTCACGTGGTAGTCTGCCATGAGAATTCTGCTTTGTATATAGAGTCTTTTGTGGGAAACAGTGAGGCAGAGAACAGCAGGGGAGAGTAGGAGCTGGTGTCTGTGAACTGCATTGGCTAGTCCAAATCCAGCTGGTGATAGGATTTCCTTTCAGTGTCACCCAGTGACTTGAGGGTGGGCTCACTGCTGAAGTCATTAGGTCATCTGGGTTGTCCCATGGGTCATGTCAAAACATTTATCACCCACTGTGTTTCCTGATATCTTGGGTTGTTTCCCTTTTTAAATAATGAAACCTAAACTGAACCAGTATATGTGACTTTTCATACTGTCAATTGCACTGCCTTTGCAATTTGACAGATACTATTTAAGCTATAGCTCATGTTTTTATTTTATAATCCTTCTGTTTCAGGACCTAGATAGAAAATATTTTCATGGGGTGGTTTGAAAAATTGATCTGCGAAAACCACATTTGGAAGGTTATATGCTTAATACCACATGTGAAATTTGCCCAGCAGTTTGTTTTACTTTAATTAATTTCTGATATACTGATATTGGTCATAGGAAAGGGTTTTTTTCTTCTTTCAAGCAAACATCTAACAGCCACACTAAAAATGTCAGAGTGCATTATTTTATTCCTTCCTCTACCTCCCTGATCACAGCCTTTTCTTGCTATTGCTATTGCAGTGCCTCCTTCGATTAAACAGATAAGTAGACCTCTTCCACTGCTCATGCCAACAGATATTGCTCGGTGTAGGGTTAATAGCTCACACTTGCTGCTGCTTCTCTGCCTATTGCCAAGTCAATATGAGCGTGCTCAGACTCTGTTCAATCCCTGTATCTTCAGAATTTGAGATCTATTGCCAGCTTCAAATGTTCACCTGCCTCTTGCATGAGCAAAGTACTTCTGCCAGGATGACAAGATTTCATACACTGAGCCATCCAGATCATTTTACCGTAATCTGACAATAATAAATCTTTGAGAGAAACATTCTCTTCTAGAAATCCTGCTAATGTACAGTGTGTTCACTAAGGAAAATGGTTTAGAGCTATGAATAATTTCATTAGAGTGGTATCATTTTTCCACAAGGGAAATTCAGAGAATTATTGATATGGAATAGCATAAATGAAGTCCAATCCCTTTGTTTTTCCTTATCATTATCTTAAATTTCAATGTTCAAAAATACATTTTTCAGTATTTCTGTTCTTAAAGTTATGCTTGAAAGAAATTTATCCTTTCCATTTTGTGCCCTTTGGTTTTTCCTTTCAGGTATTTTTACTACAAATAATGTCATGTTTTATTTCAACTTATTTATAGAATATTATTATGCTGAAAGTTACACAGAATTTTTTAAATCCCACAGCAGGTCAGTAAAATGACAAAGCTCAGTATCAAGTCATCTAGGAAGACACGTTACTTGTAACCTTCCAAACTGATGAAATGAATCCATTGGTAGATTTGCTTTTGCACTTGTTTTTCCTGAACCAGTACTTTGGAGAAAAGTAGTGTAGTGACCTGCTACACAGGCAGTTTTTCATTTTGAACCATTTGATCAGGCAGGCTGATTTTGCTGAAAGGCTTAATAAATACTATCTAGTGCACTAATTAGCCGAATCAGTGAAAGCTGGTAAAGTTCCATCTGCAAAGGCTTGGCATAACAAATATATTACCCCAAGTATATCCAAGTAGTACCTGAACTGTGTAATACAAATTACCAAGATCACTTCATGGAATCGTAAAAGTTTTTGGTTTTCAATACATGATTGATAATGGAACAGCAATTCAGAACTTAAGATTATGGCATTTAAATTAACCATCATACTTTATGGAAAAGAACCCTTTTTATATCCTCAAATACTTAACAATCTGTGACTTAGTCAATTGCTATCTGAATCATTTTGTATCCTAGAACTGTGAAACTTTAGGAAGATTGTGCAATTTTAGAAGAAAAACTCAAGAAAAAAATCTTAAAGGAAGTGCTTCTCTGTGGAATGTACACTTTGTGCCCTGTTACATAAACTTTTTCTTTAAGGAAGGAAAGTTTTTGCTTTGAGGATGCCCTGTTTCTTTTTTTCAGCAGATCTGTAAAATTACTTTCATGAGTTATATCTTCAGAGATGTTTGCTGATATTCAGGATACCATATTGTTTGGTGAACATGTTTTTATTCTCGTCAAATTAGTAATTATTTGCCAGAATTTTTTTGTTCCTCTCTTTGTCAATTCCAACTCTTTTTCTGGAGTCTGTAGGAGTATGAAAAAGGTGTCCTTTTCCTTGGCAATCACTAGCATTGCACTGGCATTATTAAATTTCTGTCAGTTTTTGTAGCTGGAGTTCTGGCATGCTGCTGTGGCTGTTAAAATAGGATTGATTAATACGCTTTTCATTTTCACATGCTTGTGAACAGACTTACCTCCTGGCATAGACTTTTATTTGTCCTTTTTATAGCTGATGCTAAACCAGTTATATCTTGATTAATCCAATAGTTGTATCTAAATCAGAAAAATGAAAATAGAATTGGGTATTTTATTTAACTTGAGCTAAGAGCTAAGAATTTAGTCAAAGGTAGTTGCTTAGGGTGTCTCCCCCCTTGCATGTGGTTGGCACATTTGCTTTAGGCAGGTGCTTTGTCCTGTTGAAATTGTTAGGCCTTGGGATGCTTAAAACATTGCCTGTAGAAGCCATTTGACCTACTGGCACCTAAATTTAAGCTTCCCAGCTGTGAACATGCAAGGCTGTGTTTAGAAAACTGGTACCACTTGCCTGTCCAAAAGAGCTGCATGAAGGCATGTCTAGATTCATGAGCAAGGAGCTGATATTTGCTATGCTGCATGGAAGCTTTTGTCTTACTGTTGCTGGTCAGATGCACAGGAGACTCTGAATATTAATTGTCTTTTACCATAGCTGGAACTAGAACAAAAATTACCACTTCTTGCATGTTTTCTTCAGTAATTTAATTTTCTATTGACTTGAATGACTTAGTTTCACTTGCTATTACCAAAATATTTGGAAATCTTTCTCTGGCTTTCTCATGTATGTAGAAATTCATATCTTTTTGCCCAGTAGTCAAACTTTTTTGTTTTGCAAAGTACATTTTAAACATCTCATTTTGTCTTCTTTACTTTTATTTGTTGTAAGAATCATATTCAAATAATTCACCTCAGTACATTTCTGTGTGCCCTCAATATCTCACATATGTAAATGGTGAACAGAAGCTCTGTAAATAAACATTTTTATAGTATGCCCACTTAAAAGCAAAGTTTAATATCAATTTTATTATTTTCTTTAAGATGCAGTAGATAGCACCACATTTCTTAAAATTCTTGACCAAAACATTTAAATCTCTTTTTCTTTTAATACTTAATACTTATATACTTCTTTTAATACTTAATACTTCTTTTAATATAATACTTAATACTTAATATAATACTTACTATAATACTTAATACTTCTTTTAATACTTATGTGTAATACTTATCTCTTTTAATCCTTAGGCATGGAGGCATGATGTGTTTTCTGTGATCTGAATACATAGACTTCTCTGGTATAATTGCTAATTACTTAGTCAATACCATTGACTAAGGAAATAGGTACATAAATATATATACAACCACAAAAATTATGCACATTCACAGAGACATAATCCTCTATATCTACATATTTGCATATATGTTTAAATACAGAACATTCAAAAATTGTTTGAAAATAGAAGAAAAAAATAGTTCAAAATCAGGGGAAAACCCATTTAAGGTGATATTAGGAACAGAGAGAGATCTTAAGTGCTCAGAATATATATGTCATATGTCTTTTGCTGACTTAAAAAAAAAATGGGAACAAACACCGCTAATTCCATGGTGTCAGAATGTATTGATAACCAGATGTGCAATAAATATCTTTTACTCCTAAAGTACTTGCCACTAGAGTTTACAAAGTAGTTTCAGCAATGACTGGTCCTATGTGTACTAGCCACTAGAGGGGGGATGAGACACATCTCTCGTCATGAAACTTTGCAGATAGTTGGTGGCAGAAGTCTTGAGATTCTGCAAAGCCTTCTTCATTTTTATCCTCTGTAGTGTATGGTCTTATGACTAGCCAGTCATCTGAAATCTTCTCACTTTGTGTCCTCAGGGTGTAATCCTCATTTCAGATTCACAGAATCATAGAACAGGTTAGATCCTTAGGAAAGGACCTTTGGCCATCTACAAAGATAGAGGCAATTTCCAATTTAATTAGGTAGATCAGGCCTTTTTACAGGCAGGTTTTAAGGGTCTCCAAGAACAGAGATTCTGCAGCCTTTCTGGACAAACCCAATGCAGAATTTGGATGCTAATGTCCATGGTTTATATTTTTCCTTGAAATGTAATTGGAATGTCCTTTGTCACAGCTTGTATCTTTTGCCTTGCAACCTTACATTGAGCACCACTGAGGACACTCAGTCTCTGTCTCCTCTACACCTACCCCCTGATTAGTTGAATACTCTTTAATATCTGTCCACCCACAGCTTTCTCTTCCTGATGGTGAGGAAACCAGTTTCTTCAGTCTGCTGGTATGCCAACTACTCCAGACCCATAGTCATTGTGGTAGCTCTCTGCTGCACTTGACCCAGTGTATTAATGTCTTCTGGGGAACCCAGAGCCGCCCTTAGTTCTCACAGAGTGGTTTTACAAGTGCCAAACAGAAAGGAAGAACCATTTTCCTGAAACTGCAGGCTGCGCTTGTTGCTATGGCCCAGTAAGAAAATTTTCATATTTCTCTCCAATTCAATAGCTCTATTACTTGTTTCTACTTTCTATTTGATACTTCTTCTGCAAACCTTTGAGCCCACCTTGGCTTCCACTCCTGGCTTTTTTCATGTTTCTGTTCTCCATCTCTCATCACCTCCTCTCTGCCTGCGTCCATCTTCCCCTCCCAACTATCTTCCTGCACTCTTCTCCACAACGAGTGAAGAACATTCATCACTGTATGTAAATGTTTCCCATACATTGGTGATCTTAGATGTTGACAAGGACTAAGAGACATTTCAAACATATGAAAAATAAATTATTTCAAAGTTCTTACATCCTACCACATTTTTTCTTAAAAATAAAGTCTTCCATTGACTGCCCTTGGTGGTAGTTGCAAGCACACTGCTATGTGAAATGGAGATTGAGTATAGGTGCAGAGATTGGATTTTACCATATTTTGCATAAAATTGCTTACCAGTTCTACAGCCCTTGATTCTTTGTTCTCAATGTGATACATGGTGTTCTGTCAGAGGAATGGGATTTATTCTTTCAAGTCATACATAGAATATATTTATATGGATTTATAGTATATTTATGTATGGTTTATATGGAATAGAGCACAAGGATTGCTGAAGTGAATGAAATGTTTCTAAGGCATTGAGATGCCCTGTAGTGTTATCAAAGCATTTATTTTTGTTTTTTTCTCTACAGAACTCCACCCATTTTCATGGCCACAGGTGAAGTGGCATTTTCCCTACTTTCCACACTGTGTAATCAAGCAGAAAATGTATTTCCAGGAAGAATGAGATCTGCTTAGGGCATAGCTTTAAGCTATTCGAAGACTTCTCTGAATATGATGCATAAAGGCGAGCGAAGATGCTGTTATTTGAACATAATCTCTAGATATACTTGCAAAAATTGGTAATACTACAAACTAAGATTGCCACATTCCATTAGAGGATTTCAGTAATTCTGCCACAGTTTTAAGGATCTCAGATGAAGCTGAAATGTACCTCTTACCTGACAGACTGCAGATCAAGTCCTGAGCCAGGCTCTTTCAGTAGAAACACTAGGTACATTTAGACCTATTGTCTCAAGAAGAGATAAGGTGAAGAATACAGGCAACTGAAATTATTTATATAAGTGATTTTAAAATCCTTTCTAAAAGTGAAAATAAAATCTGTGATGGCAATGATGAAACATTAAAGTGTATCAAATAGCACCTAGTCACTGTAATGAGAAGGAGTCTGAGTGAACTGTTTGAACCTGTGGTGTGAGAAGTGTGGAAGTTCAGGGACATTCACACTAGATGTTAATATGGGAGAGAAGTGAGGAAAAGAGTACTAAATTTTATTAAAAAAAAAAAGGGGGTTGTCAGTCTAGACAGTTTGCTTGATAGGCTAAGTCAGGAATTCCCTTCTTCCAATATCCGATAGGATTCAAAGTAATTTTTTTTTTCCTTCCTGTTTTTGAAATAAAAAGGAAATAAAGAGTAAGACAACAGGATTGTTCGTGTATTTGTGAGGGTTCAAGAGTAGGTGTTGACCCTCAAATTCTAAATCCGAGACTTTTTTTCAGTGGGTACTACAGATATATTAGTCCTGCAATCTGCAATCCTGAGCTCTGGACACTTTTTATTTTTTACAAAATAAAAAGTAGGTTTAGGAATGGAATTAGGAGGCATCTTCACTCAGGTACATGAAATTTGACAATAAGGAAGAAATAAAATTCTGCAGGTAACTCTGAGTAAATGTACTTTTCAGCGAAAACAACTGCAAGAGCTAACTTAGGTGATAATGATGCTGCAAAATTATGGGAAAACTGCTGTGTTGTTAGCACATATCATTTGTAATCACTATTATCTCTACAGACATTCCTATGTAGAAGACACCAAGCAGAGTGGGTGGTTGACACACCCAGGGGATGGGATGCCATCCCGAGGGACATGGAGAGGATCATGAGCCCAGGTGAACCTCATGAGGTTCAGCAAGGCCAAGTGCAAGGTGCTGCACCTGGATCGGTGCAATCCCCAGCTTCAGTACTGCTTGGGGGATGATGAGATGGAGAGCAGCCCTGTTGAGAAGGACTTGGGGGTGCTGGGGACTGTGATGGGCATGAGCTGGCAATGATTACTTGGAGCCTAGAAAGCCAGCTAGCATCAGAAGTGTGACCAGCAGGTCAAAGGAGGGAATTCTGCCTCCACTCTTGAGAGAGCCCACCTGGAGTACTATGTCCAGCTCTGGGATCACCAGCATAAGAAGGATGTGGACCTGCTGGAGCAAGTCCAGAAGAGGGACCCAGAGAAGGGCAGAAGGCTGGAGCACCTCTCCTGTGAGGACAGGCTGAGAGCCTTGGGGCTATTCAGCCTGCAGAAGAAAGGGCTTCAGGAAGACCTTATAGCAGCCTTTCACTGTCTGAAGGGGCACTGCAAGATAGATGAAGGCTACTCCTTTTTAGTGGTGCCGGTAGGAACAGGACAGGGGATAACAATTTTAAACTAGAAGAGGGTAGATTTTACAGTATCAGTGATGAAAAACTGGAACAAGTTGCCCAGAAAAGTGATAGATGTTGCATGCCTGCAAATATTCAAGGTCAAGGTCTGGGTGGGTGGGGTTCTGGGCAACCTGATCTAGTTCAAGATGTCCCTGCTCACTGAGAGGAGTTAGGCTAGGTCAACTTTAGAGAGCCCTTCCAACCCTATGTTGCTGTTGTTATTATGAAGTAGGCATGAAGTTAACTTACATCACCCATATGAGAAATCAGAGCTCTTCACCTGTGACTACATTTACTTCTCAGTATATCATTGAACTGTGCAACCCACAAGCTCACCAAAAGTACAAGTCTGAACTGGTAAGATTTTTTTTTAATATAAATAAATTTCTTTTGAAAAACTGAAAGTTTCTTTGCCCTTATAAGATATAAGGACATAAATATGAACTTTTAAGTTAAAAATCCTAAGCGTGCGCACAGTAATGTCTCTTCTCATATGTGTCTCAAGGTTATAGCTCAGGAAGGCACTCACATATCCCTGTTCAAAAAGAAAGAAACTGATTACAGACATCCTGTAAATAATCTCTTATCTTAAGGCTGTGTTGATTTTGCACCTTCTAAGAGTGATGGCTCAATACTTCTGCTTTTTAAATTGTAGTTGTCATCCCTTTTTATAGAGGGAAAAGTTGGAGCAGATAGATGAGATGCAGTTTGCATAGTCATATAAAATAAGACCTTCACAAAAATAGTCTATTAACCCAAATTGTGTCAATTCCATTATTCTAGTTTAACAACCAAATACATTTCCTCTTTTAAAAGGGATTAAATTTCAATAGTTTTGGTTATTTAGTAAATCTTATAAAAATTTGTTTGTGATATAATCCTAAATTTCTGTGCTGGTTTTTCTGGGAGTGAGTTAAATATCTTACTAGAAGATAAGTTACTCTTTTTTCTCATTGGCAAGTGTTCTGAGTATGTTCTTTTTTTTTTTTTAATGTACTAGTAAGTATGCTCAGCAATATTTCAGAGATAGATGAGGAGTAATATTGGGCATTGCTAGGCTGCACTTATCCAACACTTCATAAGAGAGATACAGTGATTAAGAGAGAAAGTGGGGTCAAGTTTATGATGTTATACTTAAAAACTTTCTCTGGAGAGAAACCCAGAGGGATCTTGAACCAGCCAGGTGTTCTGGCTGGCAGTCCTGTATTCTAAAGATCTTTCATTTTAACTTTCACTTCCTGTTTACATAGTACATCTGAATTGTACAACTGCACCCTTGTACATGTATCGATCACAGTGTAACAAGTTTTACACAGAAAAACCCACCCTTTGTTACATACAGTTCACAAATATTTTAGGTCAAAATCTGAATTGTTATAAATCAAGATAAAGTTGTAGAAATGGAGGCCTTGAATTTTGTTTGGTGAATATTTTTGTGTGTTAATCAAAGTGCAGTATGCAGCTATTTTGATCATGTATTTTATGAGTTCCTTTAGGACTACAATAGTGATAGGAGAACAGAAACTGCTTGTCAGAGTGGTATTTCTATTACAAACCTGTCCAGATTTATGCTATTTACTGCTGTAAGCAATAAAGATATCAAAGACTTACAGTGAATATAGCATTAAGGTTCAATAAGGAAGTCACAACGATTTTGGAGAACCTTGTTTCTGGCAAGCTGAGATTGTATTTCCTGTCTACCATGACATGTCTTTTGCTCAGTAATGGTCTATTGCCCAAGGAAAAGATGAGCAAAAGCCATTCATACTGACAATCAGGTACTGAAACATTGCACATCGAAGGTAGCCGAATGTCTTGAAGGTGAGAACCTATAATTCTTACTAGAAATGCTCTGTCCTTTCCCAGGATGGGAAGGCATTCCAACTGGGTCCCAGCATCCTGCTGGATAAGAAAAGAATTCATCTTTCCTCCTGCCCTGTTTTGCCACATCCTATTTCCACAGGAAGAAACCTTCTTAGAGGGTGACTGGGCCAGATGGGAGCCACTTCTCCTGGTGATACTAAATGTAACCAGAACTCAAAAATGAGGCAAATTTTGGGTTTAGTCATGCTAGAACTTTGTTTCTTAACCTCCCCTCTAAGTCACTCCCAAAAAAAAACATGTGGCCAAGACTGATGCCTTGGTTGGCACCAATTATCTTTTGTTACCATACTCAACCCTCATATGCAATTCAGGGCTGTTTATTCAGCTTGTTATTCCATCTTGAGAGTTTCCTGAAATAGCCTTGGAAAATAAATTAAAATCTGGAATGGCTTTTTGCAATGTGGAAAGTAATGGATATTAAAAGCTGACTGACAGCATGCTTTCCTGCCTGTTGTCAAAAGGAAATAGAAATTAAATTTAGCAGAGTTCATGACTATTGCTACACTAAGGAGCTCTCAATCAGTAGTAAAATAGATAGGAACTGTCATCCCCATTTGCAACAGAAGCTGCAATTTGATTATACAAATTTGCCTTCAGCCTGCCCTCCTTGAACCAGCCTAGTCCCCGTCAGATTCATGTGCCATTGCACACATAATAACACAGTTGCACTTAAAGACTTTCAGAGTTTCACTCAGACTTCCATGTTTTAGTAGCATCTTCCCTGCTTCAAATTAAACTGAGTTTCATTGCATATTTAAGGTTTAGCTCAGCAGCACTAAAATGCTGATCTTTCTAATGGTTAAAGAGGTTTACTGAATCATTTAAAATTCTGATATGGTAAAGCATGCAGTTTTCCCAGTTACTGCACCTTCTATAAAAAGTCACAGATATATCCATAAGGATGGCATTCAGATTTTCTTTCCACATTGTGAGCATTTAGCTCATCATAATTTGTCCTGATAGCTGATGTTCCTAAATGAGAAAAGCTTTATTTTACTTATTTAATGTTCAGAAGTAATTCCATAAGTGAGAAATGTATTTACTGAGGGAGCATATCTACTTGAAATAATGCATTGAAGAACTTGTGAACACATTTATGATAATTAGGAGAAGGTAAAACAGGCAATTTGTCTCCCAGATACTGCCAAGTGAAATGGAATTAGATCCTTTAGGCTACTTCTCCATGGTGATTGTAAATATAAAGTTGGCTATGATTTTAAAAATAAATTAAAGCTTTTGGGTTGTTTCACTCACACATGTTTATGAAGAGATTCTAGGCTACATTAGCAACTTTTTAACAGACATGCTTTCTTTACTTTGGAAATTTTGATTTTTCATTTCTATAGTATGACATCCTGATGCAAAGCTTAAGCATTTGGAATTAAATTATATTTGTTTTGGCATCCTAATTTCTTTCTCTAGAAGCACTTTCAAGTACTTACACTCTGTGCTAACATTCAGCAGCAGCTTGCTTTGTTTGTTCTGTGGCAACGTGAAATTAAAAAGTGGCTTTGCAAGCAGCTTCCCCAGTAGATTAAAGGCAAATGATCCCATTTTCTGATGCAGTTTGGGTCATGTTCAAAAACTGAGCTCTTGTTGTAAAAGCATTTAATTTTATTTAAAAGGCAGCAAACAGAACTAGTACCTTTTCTTCTTTCTTCAGGTGGACTCAGTTCCTGCTTCCGAACAGGGCTAAAAAGAATGACCTGAAGTCCAGACTAACTGATTCAGTAAAGCAGAAAAGTTTCATTACTGGCTGAGCTTCTGTGGCAGCTCTGTGCTGGCATTTGATCATTGGGCTGTAGTGATTCAACCATTCCACACAGCTAATTTAGTGTGTTTCTTTATTCACGTCACAGGAGATTAAGTGAAAGTTGACCAGTGCCTGCCTGCATAGTCAGACTGAGCTAATCTGTATTCCTGCATGCAGAGAATGAGGTCCTGGCGTGTGATCAACCCTTTTAGCAACCACTGGGAAACTCTCAAAGTACCTGACAGTCAGGAATTTTGGGGATGGAAAGAAGAGAGATCATAAGAAACACTCCTTCTTGTTGAACAAGAGGAAGATAGTCCAATAAAAAATTCCTATTTCAAGAAGCTTTGTATTAAATAGAAGCACTTATCATCACAGTTTACTTTTACAGGACAAGATGTATGACAGGGACACAATTCTTTTCAGTGAAGCAACTGAATCACTCAGTTTTAAAGATAAATATGGTTAGGAGAAGAAACAAATTAGGAAGGAAGCTAGGTAAAAGCAAGTAATTAAATTTAAAGTACCTAATACTACAGATTTCAGTATGGTAGTGCAGCTACAAAATGACTTTCCTAAACAGTCTCATGTTTCTACTATTAATAGAAAAGGTAGAAAAATACTCCTGCATTGCTTTCCCTCACTTCTGTGTGAGAAAGCAAAAATACTCCTGTATTGCTTTCTCACACTTCTGCGTGAGAAAGCAATACACTCCTAGAGCTGCTGGAAATGTCTGTTGTGCAACTGATGTACTGTTGGCAGCAATCTTGCAGGGAGTTCTAGGTTTTGTGGTGGCAGGTCAGGTGAACTCCTTTGCCATGCACTAGCATGTCCCTGCTGTGATACTCAGTGGTTGTTAATGGAGTGGCACTCTGTGCAAATGTGATCATAAATATTTCAAGGCCCACTAAAAAGTCCAGCAGAAAACAGAGCTATTCTAAAAGTGAGAACTTTGGTCTTTAGCAAGTCTTTGCATCTTCCCTCTTCTGCACTCGTATTTACAGCCTCAATGCTGTGTTTGGTGCCTTTTGTCCTTAACATAATTTTTGCCTTTTCTTTTATTTCCAGTTTAGTCCCATGTTTAATGTGGGGTTTTTTGTCCTTTACATGTTTTTTCCCTACACTCATAGCTGAAACTTAGTCATGGGGCATGTAGATTCTTTCCTATTATCACTCCCAAATATTTTATTAAACAATCATAATGAATTGTCCCTCATTTTCTCTTAAATGATGGCAAGAAATTAAAGAGCTAGGTAAGCAAAACTAACATCAGCACTGACCTATGGTTCTGTGATGAACCTTTGTGACATGATTGTTGTTGGTGGCCTTTGTTGTAATACTTAAGTATTTTGTGTTTAAAATCTAGCTGCATTGCCATGAATTTATAGTGGCATGTTTTTCAAACTTGGAACTATTCTTATGGTTCTTGGCACATTGAAGATAATTTTTTTGAATGATAGTTGCAGTCATATTTTATGTCTGGAAATTGCTTACATTTGAATCACTGCTGTTGTAGGTTTTACTGTCTAGAGCAACAAAAATAGACCAAATTTCACTTCATAAGGTGTTTTTTATTAAAACTATGTCATTGATCTCAGGAAAAGAGGTTATTGTTCCTAATAAAGGAGCTTGCAAGTAGTCTGGGAATATTTCATTAAGCACAGACCCGAAAGCTATTAATATTCTTTTGTCTTCCTTGACAGGCAAATTTTATCTCACAGAAAGTGCAGTGCTCTTCTTGAGCCCCTTTTATGATGTGACTTCACTGCAATATTTGTCACTTTGGAGAATTATGGTAATTTTTGCCATTCATTCAGATGTTTTACCTAGGCTCTAGCCTGTAATAGACTGAAGGGTAATAAGAGAAACAAACTCTGTCCTGAGCATACTGAATGACACCACCTTATATAGAAAGAGGAAAATAAGTATAAAACTATATGTTTTCTGTGGTCATTTAGGTGTTTCACCTGTGATTCAAGCCTAAAAAGAACAGCTTCGGTAATTTATTGATGAAATAGTTTAACAGAACATTTTAATATACATGTACTGTAATAGCTTTGGATGGTAAATCGATTTTTCTAAACTACATTTATCAAAATGTAGAAACATGGACAGATGTGGTGTGCACCAAAACCTTTAAAGCTGGAAGGCCTCTAAGAAAAGAATGATTGAAAATACACATTTTATCTCAGACTGCTAGTAACCATTCACAGGTGAATAAAATTTTCTGAAATGAAGCCACAAGATTAATATTGGATTACTTGTTTTCTTCAAATGGTGAAGATGATTTCATATTATTTCTGGAGCAGCTGGCTCCTGAATTATTGGATATAAACATTAACCAAGTACTCTATTCATACTGAAAAACCCGTATACTGTCATAATAGCAATCTGGATAATAAGACTGCCATCCAAAATTTCAAATGAATGGATAGAAAACAATTATTTTGAAGTTGCTGAGCTGCACAGTGTGAGAGAATCCTGCTGAGGCAAACAAATGGTGAACATCCTCTACAGAAAATTCATATGGAATTCTCTTTTCCAACCACAAGTTCAAGCAGCCAACAAAATGCAGTGAAAAAGACTGCAGATTGAACCTAGGTTCTTTCTTCCTTCCTTCCTTTCTTCCTGTTCCAAATGAAAGCTTTTTTTTTTTTTTAATTTTATTTTTTCTTTGAGGGGTCTATGCCAAGTAAATACTATGAGGAAAAGATGGACATGCACCAGTGTAAAGTAGGCTTTCCCAGTTCAGCTTGGACAGCAGGACTCAGCTACAGCGTCATGGCTAGTTCCTTACAAACCTGATGGTTGTGGTGACGTGTCCATAGGCTGTGAAGGAGTTAATGAACAGGATTCCCATCAGTCTTTCAGAACAGTAGCACTGAAGGTGAGGGAGTGCCCTAAACTGGAAGGAGGAGCTTCTTCAAACCATCCTGCATTTGAGGAACTGGATTCTGGAATGCTTGACAGATCCCAAGGTTGTGCTCTTGACCTGCCTTTCTCTATGGACTGACTCAAAGAGAGCTTGTAGAGACTACCTTCTTAACTTATGCACCAAAATTCAGCGGCCCTGGTTTTTTCTTTTGTGAGGAATGTTTTCATAGTAATTTTTGAAATCAAAGTAGAAATTCATCAGAGTAGATGAATGGGTAATTTTTATCCACATGGTCATAAACCCCTCTAAATAACACATGCTGCATATTGAAGCATGACTTCTTTTTGCAAACTGTGTCTTGGCAGTTTCCCAATGCTTTGTATTTTACCTTTACATCCAACATTTCTATTTTTGCAGGCCTGTAATTCTCATGGGACCTGTAAGAGTTGATGTCGCATGCACCAAATACCAGGCACACTACCAAGGCCATGCCCCTTGTACTTCCTTGTTCCTCCATGTGTCAGAGTATTTTAAAGTGAAAGCAGTCATTTTGTATATTTGTTATGCTTCCAGAGAAGTCATCTGCCTTCCTGAAAATGTTCAAAAATTTGCATTTCACAAACTTTAGCATAACAGTCAATGCCCTTTCACAAGCTATGTGTTGTCACCAGCTTTCCAGTACAACACATTACACCAGTTGTTTCACTGTTAGAACTTGTCAACAATGGCTTCTACCCTGTAATTATACAAAAAATGAAGCAATTCACAAAACAGACTGCTGCTAGGAGAGAGGGGACTATGTTATATTCTTTTGTGTGCTCCTTCTCCAGTGTTTGGCTGAGTTCTTAGGAATCACATTTAAGCAAACTCAGTTGTCATGTGGTTGTTTGGCGCGTGCAAGGCTGATGGGGACAGGCAATATAGAAGCAACCCAACAGCTCATCAAAGTGGGCACCCAGATTGCATAACCAGTGGTTTTGGTGGAAGAGGGAATCAATAGCAGCCATCTATATGGGACTTTGCTGCAGAAGAATAAACATTGAGGACTGCTGAGCCTGTATTGCTGCATAGAGGAAAGATGTACCAACAGATCACTGGTGACATTTTTAACCTACCAGTTAGGTGGAGAACTGGGGCACTGTGATCCTTTGATTTTGTTATTGCTGTCAAACAAATTATGAGAATACTTTGGTCATGTCATTTTTGTAGTTAGTTAAATCTTACCTACTACACTAGATCAAAGGGAAATATGTCCGCACCATTACCAAAAATTTATGTTTTCTTAGTTAATGATTATACATTATTATATATTGTTTATTTTCTCTCAGCCAAACATATGCTGGCACAATCAAAGCTGTTCAACTTGCTGTGGTTTTACTGAAGGGCTAATCTTAAGTCAGAACTTTTTTTTCCCTTGGAAATATTTACTACCTAGTACTTGGAAATATTTATCTCTAATGAAAAGGCAATATAGTGAGGTAATTAGCTGACAGTGAATTTATTTGATGCCTGTTTAAAAAATTATACCTTATCAGTCAATAGGCTTGAAACACACTTTTGAGAGATAAATGCCTGTGTTTAAATTATAGGAGGCCTCCTCAGGGTGACTTAGGGTATGTGAACACCAACAAGCCTACCCCTCATTACTGCAATATTAATGTTTGCCATTTTCTTCCTTTATCAAACCCCAACATGCTCTCAGAGGTGAAAATGTGCTGAGCACGGTGATGGGTTTGCAGTAATGTTTTTTTCCCCTCTCCATCTGTACTATCTTATATTTGTTGCTATAAGCAACAGTCCTTTGAATTGCTGTATTTATAAAGCTTTAAAATAGGACAGATCAGAGCACACAATCTTTGTGACAGGCAATTTTTCTCTGTTTTCTGCACAAAAAATAAAAAAAGGCCTGTGGGAAGATGCTCCCTCACCTGGATTTACAGTAATCTTTGTTTCTCCAGAAGCCCAGAGTTTGTTTGCCTCTTCAAGGACAATCTTTTTAAAACTGGCAAAGGGAAGAGGCTGTGTGTCAAAACTGATTAAATGTGTCAGATGTGATAATCTATTGCAGAGGTCTTTAGTCCTGTATTCTCAGCATCCATATTGAAATGTGGGAAACTTGGCTTTCTTTCTCAGGCAAAGCAAGTTGCAGTCTTGTCAGAATACTTATAACTTCAAATTCAGATGGTATAAAGGTAAGACCTCTTTCCATTTACATTTTAGGAAATAATTGGTGTTTCCCTGATATACTGAAGTTGATGAGTATTGCTTATTCAGTGAATGCTTATTCACTGAATAAGCATTCAGTGTCGTTGTTACATTTAAAAAGGCGTTAAAGAACAGCTGTATTTTCACTGGTGATTGTGTGGTTGCTTTTTAATTTTATTCAACTATTATACAGGAAAAACTGATTTTCTGACAGCTTTTGAGGGGATCCTTCGTTTTTCATACTCTTTCAGATGTGGACCACGAGCTGCAAAAACAACAGTAGTTTTTATAAGATGTTAAACCAACTGTGTTTATCTAGAGGACAATTTACTACAAATTAGCATCCATCTCCTGACTGGTGATATAATTCAGGAGGAAATAAACATCTCAATATAGTCAGAAAAAAAACAACTTTACTGATCATATAATGTGCAGGGAATATGATTATAATGAAATATCTCCAGAAGCTCTATTTATGAAATCATGATATATTTATATCTTTACCCTTTCATTATGTTTTTCAGATATATTATTTGAACATGAGTAGTACATGCAAATATGAATTTGAAATGTTAGGATTCATAATTGCATCTTTATTATAATTATATGAAAATAACTTTTGAAACATTAATATATATGTCATTTTTTTAACAGCTTGATTGCATGAAAGAGCTTTTATTTACTTTGTCACAGAAAACTGATTTGATTTGAATTGAGCACATAGGTGTCAATCCAAAGTGTGAGAGAATCAAACTGCTAAAAATTTTTAAGAGACTGAATTATCCCCTTCATAAATGATAAATTGCTCATTTTTATTGTGGTAGACTTTAAGTTTCTTCAGCCTTTGTAAAATGTTATGCCTATTCAATACAATGAAAAGAAATAGGGTCACATTTCAAAAGAGCTTTTAAAATTACTGTAAGGGACAATGAATTCATCTATTTTTATTTCAGAGATTCTGTGTCTAAAAGAAGACCTTAGATGAGAGATCATGTCATCTGTAATTGCTTCTTGTTTTATTTTGCAAGCAGCTAATCCTTTTTCTGATATAGCAGCTTTTCTTTGTCATTCAAAGGAGCGCATCGTTTGGACGATGCTTAGTGAAATCAAATCAACTAACAATTATGAAGCTTGGCTGCTCCCCAGTCTTCTTCTCTCAAAAAAGGGTGTCTTCAAAAGTAAAAGAACAAGAAAAAAGTCAACAACAAAGAAACAATAAAAGAGTTCAAGCTAAACTGCATTCAGTGGGGTAGGATTAGGGAGTCGCTACAGGTGGAGTTGAGTTGTCAAATCCAACAGGAAGGGGCTGTGAGCAGCTGAGAGGAAGTTGCAGGTGGAAAAGCTCATTTCCACATTGCTACTGCTGGAACAGTATGTTTGAGTCATCTGTTAAAAATAGTGAAGATCGAAAGACTTCAAAGTAAATTTTATCATAACATTCCTCTAATGAATGTTTTTGCTGTGGAAGGAGGGGGAAGAGAGAGGGAGGTCTGCTTTTCAGTGGTCTGAGCTTGCATGTTGCACTGGACATGCGTGCAACCAAGTGAGCAGTTCCTGCCCCAGGCAGCTACCTCCCCTGCAAAGTCTTCTTGGAAATACAGATCTTGGCACGTGAACAATGCTTAGGAAGTTTTCTTCCTTCCCCAGAGCATATGGGTCAGTGGTTTGGTATCTGAGGAAGTTAAGATTTGATCATCTCCTTACGTTGTTGATGAGTAGAGTGTACAGGTATACAGGGAAGGAGTACCTGGGACATATGTGGTATCCCAAAAAATGCACAACTTGAGAAAAAATTCTCTCATTCCTTCTGCTGCTGCTCACATCTGAATTATGCTTTTGCCTATGAGCTTAAACAAAGCATTTTCTGTTATCCTGCTGGGTTCTTCTAAGCATGGTGTCAGTGTGAGTTTTTAAGAGCTTAGCATTTTCCACTACAACTGATCCTAGCTGTAGTTAGTCCAACATCAATATAATAATTTCTCCAACTGCAAACTTATAGTCACCTGCTCAAGTACAAGCAGAAATAAATTTTATCAACATGGAGCTCAGAGCTTAGATGTTCTTGCTGCACCTTGTGATACTGTGACAAAACTATTTCAAACTAGCTCAAAAATTACCTACGTAGTGCTGCAGTCTGGATCAATCTAGACAAACCCAGTAGCATGTTTCTCACAAGTTTTAGAAGTTTTGCACTTAAGCAGTTCTGAAAATAGTAGATTACCCTAAACTGAGGTTATTTTCCATTGATAAATGATAGTATAAGCAAGGCACTTACCTCCTGAGCTTAATTGTGTTTTCTTTCATTGTTTGATTTAATTCCTCTATAATGTTCCATACTTCTTTTTCTTCCACCCTCTTTCCCAAAGCTCTTTTTTGAGGGGCTATTTTTAAGGCAGTTATCATCCTATGACCAGTTCATCCCCCATTATTGCTACTCTTGCATCTCTCCTATCTAAAAGGAGGCAGTAACAACACAAAGCTTCCTGTCTCAGGGACATTATGCATCATTCTCTGCACATATATGGTCATATTAGACTGTGTATAAACTGGTGAAATAAACAAATGGGAGAGATATTCTATGAAATGGACTCAGATTGAGGTGGTTTTGTGTGTTTGACAAGGAAATATTTGTGTATGAGAGCAAATGTCATGCATGGGAAGCTGCAGAATTCTAAACAACCTTGCTTTGGGCAATGCTATTCCACATATGTATGCACTTTGACTCTTTCTGGTCAAGTATGCTTCTAGAAATTGTAAAACCTTTTCATCCAGCCTCTGTTGGATAACAATTTGAGAGAGTTACTCTGTCAATAAGTAAGTGTTTTTAAAAAGCAAAATGCAGTTACTTTTCAATTGAAAAGATAGAGTGAGATGGAACTTGGGAATCTGGCATTTGAACTATTGATTGTAGTATTCCTCAGCAAGAGAGGCAGTCAGCATGAAGCACTTAAAATATCTGATATTGCACTGTCGACTAGGACAGAGTAAAAAGGCTTTCATGATTTTTCCCTGGTAAAATTGCCCATTTCTCACAGCATAAGTACAGCAAGAAATGAGCTGGTAGATAGGTGTTAACGGTTCAGTTTAGGTCACCTGAATGACATTTTTGTAAACCTATGCAGACCATCAGAGTACTGTAACAATGGTTAGAAGGTTAAGATTCTATCTCTTTTCCTACTGAAAGAATAAGAATTTGCATATGTTCCCAGACCAGAATTCTATAATGAGGCACATCATCCGGTTAATTTAAAATACCAAGAAACTAGGGAGGAGGGGTTGTAAAATAAATGCCATCTTTTTCAGTCATTCAAATAGAGCATCTTTCTAACAGTCATCTCAGTTGAAATCCAGTGGAACATAAACATTTAATCACCTTTTGGTACCTCTGAACATCTTGTCCTTCTATCCTTGCATGTGCCTTTCTAGATTTTTGAAAGTTTGGCATCTAGGCTTTGTGCCCAGATGACTGAGTTAGTAAATTGTTTCTACCTCTCTCCTGAAAACCATGATCCATTTTGCAAGTAAATTAACATATGAAGTTCCATACCATCTTCTCTGTTCATGCATGAAGCTTTAAAAATCAAAGGGGCATACTCTTTCTGAAAACTGCCTAACTACTGTTTTGTGTATACTGAAAAAATATCCTGCAACATAGACCTTGAAATATTGATTCGTTGTAAAGATACAATTTTTCTTGAGTTTTTTGAGTCAAATTTGTTTTAATCAGAAATGCATCATTATGCCATTATCTATATGAAAACCTATTTAACTCTCCAAGGACAGTCCTTTGGTTGTGCAAAACAAAATTAAACCCAAATATCTGACACATTTTCCTACCAATTTAATTCCATTTCTTATCCATCCCTTCATCCTGCAGTCAAAGTGAGTTCTATTGAGGGAGCTCAGCTGCCTCTGGTATTAAAGCATTTCCTGCTTCAGTAGCATTCCCCCTTCTTTAGCTGGCTTTTTTTTTCCTCAAGCACTTATGCTGTGAATCAGTGCTTTGTTCCATTAATGCATTGCCATCAAAAAAGACTCCTGATACTATTATGGTGCTGCTATTTAATGCAGGGGTCACTACAGTATGTGGGAAGTCCAGCCAATAATCTAAGACTTACTGTTTTGGGCATTGTACATATATATATATATGTGTGTGTGTGTATATATATATACACACATTTTTAAAAAACCAAACCACAAAACATTCCCACTATGGAGAATTGTTAAAAGAAATGCAGTCATTAAATGAATCCTTAAAAAACTGTGATCCAGTCCCTCACCACCAAACCCCATCACATACCTCCCTCACATGACAAAATTAAATGTGTATCTCATGAATACATGGACACATCAGCTGTTTCTGTACAGCCCTCTGGATAGTTAAAGGGAGGTGAAATGAATCAGTAATTGTGTTGTAATTAGTGCAGTTAGGATTTCTGACCTCCTCTTGCATGCCTGGTACTCAAAGAAAGTCAGTCACTGGCAAACTAAACCATGCAATTTATTTGCAGATTGTGGAGGCGCAGACAATTTGGGAAAGGCAAAAGAAGGAGAATTATTAATCCTCCTTCACTGCAGAACACTGCTGGTGACAGAATGCAAACTTCACTTGCATTTGAAGGGCTTGCTAACCTGAGGCTAAAGATACTGAGAAAACCAGGACTGTCCTGTTGCAGTGGACTGTCATGTCACTACCCCTATCTATGCAGCCTTGCATAGGCCAAATTGCAGTATAATTATACCCAAACTTTTTGTTTAGAGGCATTGGGAACTTGTGGATATGCATGCAGCTAACTTGAAATACTAAAAGGGCAGTTAAAATGGAGTGAAAAGGACTCCTTTATAGCATTCAAATAGCTGTGATCTGGAGAAGTACAGGTTGTGTAGCTGCTCTGTAGAATATAAGACCATGAGGGCCCTGCATATGAAATCGAATTTCAGAGGAATAGTTTTAAACTGGGTGGTTGAAAAAAAGACAAACTGCTAATTTTTTGGTTCTGCAGGATTTTTTTTTTAAGTATATTGATATTTGAGTTGGGATATTTATAATTTCTTTCATATCTTATGATTACTTTGAAAACTGTTTTAACTTTCTCAATATGCTTGTATGCCATAATTAAATGTACAAAAATTCTTTTTTTTTTTTTTTTTTTACATCGTAGAGAAACACAACCCAGAAGTGCATAGGACATTTCTATCTATATTGTTGCAAGGAGGCTACACTTGCTTGTTGTGCTTCTGAGCCACTTGTGGCATTTGGAACAGCTCTACAAACACCAACCATCCTCCTTAGTATTGTATATCAATCCCTCCAATTCTGAGCAATAATAGCTTCCACTTCAGTATTGCCAATGAAATTGTCAGTTATGGCACTTCAGTTCATCTCCCTGTATGGAATGACACATCAGTGAATTGGTTTCAGAACAGATACGATACCAGTTCAATTTTTTACATACAAAATCATTCATTCACCTGGATTTCTGTATTTTAATGTGTAGGATCTCAGGGTACTGTGTGGTTTTCAACCGTTTGCTGCCCATCACAAGTTGAAACATGTCAACTGTATATTTTTTACCTTTAAAGTGGAAGAAAGTATTGGGGGGAAATGTAGCTATAGAAAAAGAATTTTTAATTTTGATAATGAGCAAATAAGAGTCAGGAAAGGTAACGGCTTGCACACATGAGGTAGATTGGCTATAGGCCAGTGCGTTGCCTTAAGCTGGACCTTCAGGAACTGAAGTAGATAAGCAGTTCTATGGCTTGGATCTTCTTTGACCTTCCTGGTTTCAATGTCTGTCGCAATGCAGTACTAGGGTACACTGGAAATTGCTACAAAACATTCTTTCTGATAATTATTCTTGAGGAAAAAAAATTTTCCCAGGAAAAAATGGTGTTATTAGAGCGCGACTAGGGATAATGGGATGTAGGGAAACTTTGGTTATTGTTGCAGTCAGCTCTGGTAAATCACACAGGTTACCGTATAATTTTTTTTTTTTTTTTGGCTTGGCCAACTTTAACACACCATACTTATTGATTCTGGGACCCAATAAAGGTATTGAACAGTAGTAATTCTGAGTAATGAGTGGGAAGGCTCTTGTTTCAGTTCAGTTAGCAGGATATGATATTGGTATCTATGTTTCTTCCCCTGATGTGATTGTTTTGAAAGTTTTGGCAGAGGCTGTAATCAGCAAAGCAGTAGATAAGTGTTCAATTCAGGACTGGTTTAAAGGTTTGACTGAATTGTTCATCTGGTACCATAAAACTTCAATTGAAAATCTGCATTTACAGAAAGCCACAAAACATTCAGCCAAGTAACAGGGCTAAATTTTACCAGCCTAGAAATGAGAAAAAAAAACAGGTAAAAGCAAATCATGGTGAAGATATTTGATGAAGTTCTATTTGCCGAGTTTTTTTGTAATCGTAATGGCAATTTTTTTATAAAAGCAATTTTCAATGAATATGAATTATGCACAGTGATGTCATTATATGATGTTTTGTACAAAGAGTGCATTAAAAATCTTTAGCTGTGACTCATTCTGGTTGAAAATGCAAAATCAGTCTCACAATTTTATTTCTTCAGGCCACTCAGGAAAAAATCTAGGAAGCTATTTAAAAACCCATCAAGTCATATTTTCTTGGACAGAAAGCCAGTACTCATTGTGGTTGCATGTCAAGTAAAGGCTTTTTTTTCTGAAAGTTTTTTTTGTTTTCCTGTTAAAATAATTTTTAATTAACATCTATTGTGCCTACTTCTTAGGAAAACTTACCCATTTTTAGTGCTGACATGACTGAAGTAGTTTGATTGCTTGAGGCCAGAAGTCTAATTGAAAAATGATTAATAAAATTAATCCAGCATTCAGAGTAGTGATTTGAATTTTCATGACAAGCTTTCATTTCTCCAAGTCTTTACACTTGACTCATCACTTTGTTTTTAACTTTTTGATAAGCGGAACTTCAGTGGAGAAGTGTATGTCAGTTTAAATGAATGCTCCTCCCATGTGAAGATTTCTTTGCAAATTACAGGCTGGGGTTTATGCATGGACACTCTTACCACTCAAGCAATGCCTATAATGTGCCATATGGAGAAGTTTTGAGTGCCAGCACATTTAAGTGAAAGCTACCATTTAGTGATGGATTCAGCATGGCAGTCAGATGCTAAACACCTAGACAGACATGGTTTGTGAAGGAAGTCCAGAACACAAAATGGATTAACCAAAAGCATGCAAATCTACACATTTGATGTTTTGTATATACCAGCGGTTGCTGCAACTGAGAGTAATTCAAGTGCTGGAGAAATTAGATACTATATTGTTCTGGTATTTTGAGTTCAGTAACTAGAATGAAAGCATCTCTGAACTGATGTCTTCTGTAATGTAGCAGACAGAAGCCAATATTACCAAGCAACAGTTCAGGCCGCAAAGGAACAAAGTGAACACATTCAAACATTCAGCCAACATTATACAGACACAGTGCCAAAGACATTAATTGCTTATTTTCCCAGTGCCTTTATTAATCACTTCCTCAAGAGCTTATGTTAAAAAAAATCTGAATTATCCATCACTGAATATGGTATTTTATAAATATTACTGCATTTTAAATAGAAGGACTTTAGAGACACAGAGTTAACAAAAAGAGAACTTGAAAAGTGAATCGTAACAAAGTTCCAAATAGGAGAATAATTTTTCTAGTGGGTTAGGGAGTATGTTTGTATGGGTTGGGAAAATTAAAAAAGAAAATGCTCTGTACTTGTTCAGAAAACTTGGTGAAAGGAGTTTTTTCATATTGAGAATTGATTTTCAGTCAGTCATTTTTTAAATAAAAAATAGAAAAAGGCAAGGGCCATCTGAAGAAGCAACCTGATGATATTCTGAGGATGGTTTTCCATCTTAAGGTTGTTATTTTCCATTATGCAGAGTTTACCAAGTGCTCTGTCGAAAATGCTGTGGATATACTTAGGATACTGCCAGTTTTGTTACAAAATCTTCATTAGGAATGTGAGTCATGCACCATGTAGCACCCAGCATGTCATGACAAGCTTAAACAATAAAAGTTTTTGTAGCATGTCATGAAGATTCAGCTACTGGGGGTATTTTCTGAATTCTGTGGGACTTCTATGAGATTGACTAGCTCAGAGATAGTAAAAATCACCTATTCTTGTGAAAACTTATTAACTAATTTTTCCTACATTCCATGACCATTAAGTTACAACTCTGATTTATATTTCATTTTAATATTCTCCATTGAAAGATACTGCTCTCAATGCCTTCCAGAATCATAAAAGTCTGATTCCTGGATACTTGACCATAGTTATGGTAAACAAAATAAACTACAGAATACCTAAAAATGTTTTGCCTTGCTTGCCTTAAATTTAGAATTAGATATTAAAGATAACTTCATAAATAATAAACAAAACAATGGTAATTCCCCAAACTAAGAAAAGGAGCACTTAGAAAAATGAAATATAAAAAGGGCTGATAATGTGCCAGAGCAAATTATTTGAAAATTACAGATGAACTCTGATGGACTATTTGGGTATTATTAGATGGGTTTAACAATGGTACAGCAAGATGGTTTTGACTTCTCTATCTCTTAGTATATGCATCTATCAGATTTTTCAGCATTCTCTATATTTAAAGAATGAGAAAAAACCCTTATATGTTGTGTTGTTATATCATCTCTACAGACTGTTTTGCATATACTGGCAGGCCAAAGAAGATAAATCCATCAAAAAATAAGAAATGGAAACACATCTCTTCATAAACTTGCATTAATACTTTCTTCTCATATAGAAAACCTTTGATATCATAGAAATAATAGTATCTAAGAATGTTAATATTCTTGCTTATGATGATGAATGTTAACTTAATTTTTCATCTTTTGTTCCATTAGTTAGTTTTACCTTTACTATCTAGTTGTACATTTAAACTATCATTATTACTCATTGTATGACTTTGAAAGTCATAGCAGAAGTATTTTGGAAATGTTTCCTTTTCATCTGCATTTAGTCTAACTAACTTTCTTTCTTTCTTTCTTGCTTGTTAACAGTCAGGTGTTTAACTTTTGGCATAAATGATGTGCAAGTTCTTCTACTCATCCATTGTGCGTGTTTTCACAGAACTTCTAACAGTCTTATTCTTAGAGCAGCAAATCTCTCTGTCCTTTCTGCATGTTTCATACTACTAGATGTTTTCTCCTGCTCTTTTTCCATCACTAGGTGCTCTCTTCCCTTTGCTTCATCCATTTATGCATGATTTTGGACCTGGAAGAAGTGATAAATGTTGTCTCCTCTTTATCACTCAGCTCTTAAGTTGTTCTGACAGCAGAAACTGCTGTTCCAGTTAGAGCAGGTTCTTTAAGTCATCAGAAAGCATTATCAGGAGCACCTTTCCACTTCCAGCCTTACTGCACTAAATGCTATTGCATCAAATGATTCCATTCATTAATTGGTCAAAGGCTGCATCCACCAGAACTTGTAATAACACACAGAAGTATTCTGTCACAGTGGATGTTGAAATTATTACCTCTCATTTGCAATTCAATGAAACTGTCATTTTTTCCTTGCGGTTCTGCCTCTTTTTGCCATATGTTTTCCTTAATACAAGCAGTTGGGCAGCACTTTTAGTAGCACTCATTCACCTCCCCTCTTGCTTCTGTTGCTCACTGTGGAGTAGGCTTTCTGTAGCTACAGCCCCTGATTGCTGCCTATGGCTGCTTTCCCCTTTTGTTTTCCCTAATGAAGGATGTTCACCAGCAACATAGGCTTCACCAGTATGCAGTTCATATTTTTTGTTATATTTGTACAATTTGCAGCTCTAGTTGAATGTTATATAAATGATTAATTAGCACTTATTACTCTTTTACATTTTCTAAGTACTGCACAAACTAACTAATCAAGCAGTCAATAAATGAATTAAGCAAAAGCCAGCACAGTTACAGGAGTTGTGTTCTCTCTTTGACATTCTCTTGCATACTGGTATGCTGTGAAGTCTATAATCAGAAAAACCTATGTATAAAAATTCTCCTGATTAGGTGATGTTTTTTTTCAATTTTGTCACAAAAAAATATAATTGAAAACCAGTGTTTGTGTAGTTAGATGTAATAAACCTTATTACATTGTGTGGGTTTTTTTTAAAGCTCTTTACTTCACTCTATGTTCTTGTTCAAATCACAGCAATATTGGCAGCCAGTGAGAGCAGCAACAGGCCAGCAGAAAACTCCTAATGTACCTAATGGGGTTAATGTACCGTATTCACAATTCCATAAAATTGTCTTCATATGCCCTGCTTGTTAGCACAAAATAAAGAGAAAATATTTGCAGGGCCAATCTGGCAGTGTTGTCTGTTAAATTTTTTTTAATAATAAAAAGTACATACATAATACAGATAAACTTTGTACTATGAAACTCTTCATTTGCTTAGATGTGCATCAGGAACTTATGTTTGCCATAATTTAAGCCTGGGACATATACAGTTATTTTGTACACTTCTGAATCAGCTTTGTTGACAAGTTAGTTTGAACTTGCTTAGGCCTTTTGTACTTTCTTTGACGAGACAGAAAATATGTGGCTTACACTGATTTAAGAAAAAAAAAAGGCAATTTCTCTACCAACAAAAGTAATGCTTATCTGTGCCGGACATAATCCCTACTGTGCCTTGACTAACAAAGACAGTTCCGTTTGGTGGGAATTCATGCAGGAGTAAAGTTTCCTCATTTTACCACCCAGTATAGCATGATGGAAAGATAATGAATTTTCTGTTGACAGCTTTTTTTCTACATCAAGTGCAACTAGAGCCTTGTTCAGGAGGTTTGAAGGTTTGAGTTTTAAGTACAGTGAATGGATGATGACTGAGCATAAAAAAATTGTGCACTGTACGTGAAAGCCATTACCTAGCCAGATATTTTAACCATGGAAATTTGCAGGGAAAGCCTCTGTCATATCCAAACAGTGATGTTTAGCTTTGGCTCCAAAGCAAGAGCAGAATTATGTGGACCACATGAAGAAAAAGAGAGAGAGAGAATTTTTTACCAGGAAATAGTAAAGAGAACTAAATATCTTTTTAAATCCTTTGACAGATGATCTGTTATGCAGATTGATTTATGGAAATAGAAATTTAGCCTTTATGGAAAAGTATGATTAGTTTATCAAAGTATCCCCCTGTTTGCAGATCCTAATAATGCTGCACAAGTAGAGTTCTTTACTATGCAGTGCATTTCCAACCAACTGTGTAATTGAAAGTTTCTTCCTGCAACAGCTGGATGCCTTTTTTTAACATGTTCAGTATCAAAAACTGCTCAAATGCCTCATGATTGCTATTTAGGCTGGAAGCAGTTTCTCAGCATTTCAAAGCAAAGGGATTTTTGATGATTGCAGGAGTAGTATTTCATGCAATATAATCATGAGCTGGGCATGTTTAAAATTCACATGTAGGTTCTAGAAGATGTACTCTGAAATTGTCTACTTTTGACTGTGTACCAGGAGAAACAATAAACTTTGGGGGTTTTTTTATTGTCTTCTACTGCCCATCATCTTATTTTGAGGAATAGAGAGATGAAAATTCAGAGTGGTTTAAATGCACAGTAATTCTTGAAGTGCTACTGGTATATTTACTGCTATATGCGTTCCCAAAAGAGAATTGATGCAATGTAAAGGCTGTACGAGAAATATGGAGACCAGGGTAATTTGGGAAGGACTGTTATATATTTCTGGAAATGTTACTTGAGGCACACAGGTTTTTTAACCTATGTTATGTTGCAGCCACTTCTATGATGTACAAATACTTTAGTTGCAAATTTCAAGGGATGAGTATTTGAGGGAAAAAGATTGGAGCTGATTTGTTTGTAACATTTCGCTTGACTCTGCAGGTGCAATACAGAGACTTTCATCAATATATGTGGTGTGAATAAATATTTCTCTCTATACATATGTGTCAAACGGTAAGGGGAATTGGTTTCACGGGTCTCTATACTGTGCTTCACAGGGAATTTTTTTAATATAGAATAATCATGGCCTAAAATTTCCTTCCTTCCTTCCTTCCTTCCTTCCTTCCTTCCTTCCTTCCTTCCTTCCTTCCTTCCTTCCTTCCTTCCTTCCTTCCTTCCTTCCTTCCTTCCTTCCTTCCTTCCTTCCTTCCTTCCTTCCTTCCTTCCTTCCTTCCTTCCTTCCTTCCTTCCTTCCTTCCTTCCTTCCTTCCTTCCTTCCTTCCTTCCTTCCTTCCTTCCTTCCTTCCTTCCTTCCTTCCTTCCTCCCTCCCTCCCTCCCTCCCTCCCTCCCTCCCTCCCTCCCGTCCCTCCCTCCCGTCCCTCCCTCCCTCCCTCCCTCCCTAGCGAGGGATCTGCTGACTGAGCTGTTAATGTGCTAACAAATTGTTATGCCTGCACTATCAGCCCAGTTTCAACTGTCTTAATGGCATGAGCAATGGAACAAAACATTAAAAGTTTTATTAAATGTTGGGGTTTTTACTATTTCTGTTAAGCTGCATTCTTGGGATGTGGTAGATACAGAAAATTATGGAATTTTTTTTTAATTTGCTTCTGTTTGTAGTTTTCTCCCTGTTCTAGAGCCAAATTCTTCATTCACGCTGCCTGAAAAATCTCACAGTGGGGTAGTCAGGTGGGGAGCTGTGGAAGCTTCTCCTTATTAAGAAAGAGGTTGGAAATATTAAGGCTTTATATAACTGATTCTTTCACTTACAATGAAGAGCAAATTAAAACCATTTACCTCCAACTAGAATAGACGGCAGAACTTCCCCCTGGTGCTGATGCAGGAACATTTCACAGAGAATATTTTATTCCTACTGTGGAGTGATGTTGAGGGAAAGCCTATGCTTGGGATTTTTCCTTTATCTCATGTGCAGACTTATAACTCAGTTTCAAAAGCAATTAATATTTATGAGGTTGGGCTGAGAATAATACAACTGCAATGAGACAGTGAAATGTCTGCCATTCACACACTGCTGTATAGTGGTAAAAATACATATTTAAGTTTGAATTAATTAAATTGCATTTAATCCTTTCTCTGTGAGCTTGCAAACAACAGCTCATATCAATGCTAGCGTAAATTGTTGGCAAGTGACATGTGCTGTCAGCATAATTTTAGACACATTTCTTGCATAGTGCTTATTGCTAATACAAAACTTTAAACTTCTTCTCATTGGTGTGCCAGCTGCTAAAATCAGAAGGTTTTTCCGAGGCACAATTTTTTTGTTCTTTGTATGCAGAAACAATGGAATGCAAATAGTGATTGTATAGTGACTTCCCAAGGCAGCGTAATTAAAAATCACACTTTGCAGAGCCCTTTAATTGGCATTGATTTTAATCCTTCAGGTTAGCTTATTTTCAGCTTAAAGTGAAGAATCATCAAAAGACTGTGACTCTATAATTG
Source organism: Fringilla coelebs (assembly GCF_963513975.1). Lineage (NCBI taxonomy): Eukaryota > Metazoa > Chordata > Aves > Passeriformes > Fringillidae > Fringilla > Fringilla coelebs. The sequence continues at coordinate 50,530,014 of NC_140028.1, read as the reverse complement.
GTGGCAAATACAATCAGCCTAAAAGTGCTCATCTTCTCAGCCTGCCTTCCTGAGCAGGATGATGGAAGATATGAGCAGCTTATTATTGGCAACCTGGTGCTCCAGTTGTCTTGGGGAAAATAAGTGGTTTGCTCTGAGTATGAACAAAACCTTAATGTGTTATTATTACTGTAGATCAGGAGCTGAGCTGTAGACATTGAAATATTGCATTAATATTTGCTGTGCTTGGATTAGCTGAATTGGCAGTGCATTTAAGTAGGGACTTGGGCTTTCTTATTATTTACTTAATTATATTCGTAATTTACTGTGGCTGAGTACTCAGCATGATTTTTAATTGTCTGAGGGAGACTCTTAATTTTACAAATGAGGTTCAATAAATGTGTGTGATATTGCAGTCTTGGCTTTATAGGAAGAAGACTGAGTTTTCTGCTCATTGCTAAGCTTTATGGTATTCCCATTACTACTACACTCGTGTGGTTGTAATTAAATTTTTAGACGTTCATTTGCGTGTAGTTATTAGGCAATGCTAATTTCTGCAATTATTATTATTTTGCTATCATTTGGGTAGCAAATATGTAAGGTTCCTGCCCAGTGCTTAAAAAGTAAAAAATTGTTCATGCTAATGGTTTAATATGCACTAAATCATCATCTCAAAGAGGCCTCTTCTGAACATCTGAGGTTATCTGCCATTTGTCACCTCAGGTACTCACCCTCATTGAGAGGCGGCAGTATATATAAAGCCCCTCTAAGTACAGCTTCGTTATGGAACAGATTTGGGTTGTTAATGTAGGTCAGTATCTTGATATTGTGTACAGAAAAATGGATAGTCATCCACTTTCACTGTGAATTACTTTAATAAAATATAAGAAGAAACAGGAAAAAAATAGTGGGGGAAAAAATAAACAGGCAAAAATTTCATCCATTTCCTTTACAGTATGTATTGTTAATTGAAAATTATGCATATGAGCAGAACCTCAGGAGTTTAAAGAAGCATCATTTAGAAGAGAAATCAAATGGTTTAGTAAGTAATAAAACACTTGAAGACCTGCCCTTCATTTCTTCATTGAAATTTGGTTTAATGATAATGATCACACTGTGAATTGGTGTTCTGAGCAGGAATGGTACAGATGTGATTAGAGTCTGTTTCTCAGACTCACAGATTCACAGAATAATTTACCTAGTAAGGAATTATAGGCAGTTATCAAGTTGTGGAAGGTCTTTTTCAACTGAGTGCTCAGGATCTCCCATGATGGAGATGCCACAGGCTCCCTAGTTACCTGTTCTGGGTTACTCTTTGCTCCTGTTCTTTGCCACATTTTCTTCCAGGTTTCATTTTAACAAAATCTATCTAAAAACAACAAAAAATTATGAAAATTACCATCAAGCTGAAAAGTATTTTGTCCCATGCCCTGTTTCATGCATTGGAGATCAAAGGAAAGAATATGTGAGCATGTCAAACATATTTTCTTAGCATCCTGATGTCTTGAACTTTGGGTCTTTCTGAGCAGCATGTTTCTAAACATTTCTAGTTACCTGAAATGAGGAAATTTAATTTTCCCACACTTTTCCTTCTCTTGGAAGATATGATTTTATCCCCATAACCTACTGTGGCAGGAGTCCCACAGTAGAAATGCACTTTGCAGAAAAAGCCACTCCTCTTTGTTTATTTGTTCAGCTTTTTTTCTTTGGATGCCTTGTGAAGGCTGACCTGGTACAGAGGCTAGGCAGAGTTAAAGAATAAAGTAGGTATTTATTAAAAGTCCTCAATGGATACCCCTTGGGCAGCACAAGAGCCCAGCCAAGACTACACCCAAGATGAACCCAAAATGGTCACAAAATGGATGACAGGTCCTGAGGTTTCTCACTTTTATAAGTTCTGCTCCATTTGCATATTGGAGTTAATTGTCCAGTTATAGCTTTAGCTTATGAAGTCCCATCCTTCTTGTTTTTCTCTCTTCAGTCCACATTGTTTATGCTCTTGGTCCTGAGATTGTCCTTAGTCCCCAGCTAGAGAAGGAATTGTTTTGCCTACCTAGTCTGTGAAGAGAGCTTACTACCCCTTAATACGAAACTCAGAACTACACACTAAAGCAGTACAGAATGTGGAAAATATGAAAGATAATACCTGAGGCATCTCTTTTTATTATGTGACTCTTAATCAGTTTGATTTAACAGTTTGATTTCATGTCTGATGGTTGTTTTCATAATCTTCCATGTTTAAATTTCCTCTTATTTTGTAGTGTTACTCTATTCATTTGTCCCTCATGCAGAAGTCATTCTGTATGCTCAATTACCATCTTGCTTTTTTGTGAACCTCTTCTGGTTGTACCTCTCTGATTAAATAAAAAATAGGGAAAGTGGTCAGAGAAGGCTAGCACACACAGACATGCACAAATAAGAAAGACCAAAACATTTGAAGAATTAAAGACATTTTAAAACTATTAAGTCAATGTTGATTTAGTTTGGGCTGTTGACATGGATAATGCTGTCTGTTTGTACAGAATCTGACGCACACTAGTCCATGGCCATCTCTGAAAACTCTGTCATACATGCTTAGATGTTTGCAGAAAGTTACTTTAAAATTTTCTCTTTCTTACACTTCAGGCAGTGGCTTACAGTGTGCTTAACACTTGTGTGCTGCAGGTGATACCTTTACATTGCCTGCCTTCAGTGTCTCTGTCATCACTAAATAAATCTGACAAGTTAAAATTTCTTTTATCCAGGCAAATTCTGTCAGCTAAGAGAAACCCATCTGAGCCCAGCTTCAACAAGGTTCTCAACCAAATCTTAGAGCATTAGAGTTTCAATGGGTTCAGAGAGGTCCTCACAACTCAAGGCTCCTCCTAAAGACATGGAGGATTTGTTCCTTTAGAGATTTATGTTTGTAAGCTCCCTAAAGAGATGTTATAAGAAAAAAATCAATCCAGTTTACTTGCTACAATTGAATATACTCTCACGGAAAATCTGAAATGCTTATGATGTAGTCAATATTATAGGCAAATTAAAGCCTTTCTGAAAAAAGATCCTGTCAACAGGAAATCTGTGCATTTCTGAAATAATTTAAAAGCATTTTCTAGTTCTGTCTTGATCACACTGCTAATCTGATAGTTTTATCATCTCATTTTCCTACTTTGAACATATTGTTTTCTCCCACTTCTGACAAAAAAAAACCCAAAACTGTACAATCAACCAAGAAAGACCAACTGTGGAGCAAGAACCAGCAATTTAAATTTAGAGTTAAGAAGAAATACACTAAAGATAGTTACATACCTCAAGGGAGAGGCAGGCCCTCAAAGCCAGCTCTACACAAAGTGCTGTCATTGGAGTACTAGTACTGAAAACACCAGAATGTTTCTATCCTGACAGTGATGTCAGAGACTCCAAAGCAGTGTCAGAATTTAGTTTATCTTTGAAACAGGACTCACAATAAATATAAAGGAAGTAACAAAGAGGGGGCTGCAGCTGTCATCTGTTTGACTGCTTTAGAGGTCAAGGAATTCCCAGGAAAAATCACCTCTTGTGTACAGAGGCTATTCCTGTCCTCTTAGTGGTTACTTGAAAGAATTTAAATCCAAAGCTTGATGTTTTACTAAGATGTGCATCCCGCTTCCAAAGGAATCAATTTATGGAAGTTTTTTAGCCTGTGGGAAGTGGGACATCAGACTCTGATTGGGTTCGTCTCTTGTAGTTTTATAAGCCTGAGTTTGTAATATTTTCAGGTTTTTTTGCTCTGAAAAATTTTACTTGCTTTTTCTGACAGCTAGCCCCCAATAGTTAACTGTGGTGTGGAAATGAGTATCAAGTGATTAAAACAACTTAAGAACATATCAAACAAGTTATTGTAGTGATAAATCTTCAGTATAGTCCAAGGCTAGTATCAAAGCACTCTTAACTGAGAATTTATTTTCTTTTAATATGCTTTACAGTAAAATTTTGATTTGAGATGTTAACCATGTTTACAAGACAAAATAGTCACACTTATTCTCGCTTGTGCTTTCAAATTGTTCCCATGAAAAAAGACAGAATAAAATAGCCTAGACCTTTAGGTGATGAGAAACAAAACTTAAGTAGTGAGATGACTCATAGAGAACAAATATAGAACACAAAGGAAAGCCATTTATTTTTATAAGCCTCAATAAGTAGTACTGGAGAAATAAGAGGGGATAACATGTATATAATTTTGCTTACAAGAGAGAGAAAATGGGTTATAAATAAGTATTTTCAGTTTATATAATTTTTAAAAATCATATATTTTAATGTGCAATGGCTTCCCATTGCAATTTTGTCCACTACCCATCAAATGCTGGTGTGGGAAGCACCATGTATACAGCTGGGTGGTTCAGGTTTTCTCACCATTCTCCTCTGCTTTTCCAGACACAGCCATCAGGATTCCATGATGTCTTATGTAGAGTGAGAAAAAGAAAAGGTTGTGGAAGGGAGTGAGTGGGGGAGAGGTGAGCTTGCAGAGATTTACTGAGACATTCACATGTAGCTAGTCTTGGTATCTTTTGGTCAAAGAACCAACAAACTCTTCATGCATTGTGCAGGGAGAGTAGGAAGGTTGAGATGGCACCACAAATGCAGCATTATGCAACCAAAATATTCTTTCTTTGTTGCGAGAAGGAGAGTTTGGAACCATGTGAAAACTTTGCCATGGAGCATTGTTATAAAACATCTCAACATTGCAGCGATTTTTAATGAATACATAGCTCCTTGCCATGTTAATAATTTTATCTTGTTTCAGGCTAGTAGTTTTAACTCCTACACTTTGATTGTGTTTCAGAACAGTCAAGCATCAAGTATTGGAACTGACATCTGAATTAAAGAGTGTGCAAAAAATCTCTTCCCTCTTTAACTATTGAAACAACTAAAATGGAAAACTGACTAAAAGAGGTGAGTCCTTTCCTCTGATCATTCTCCTTGATCTCTCTCTGCATTACTTTTATTCATTTTCTCCAGATCTGCCTCCTGCAAAGGCAGGGAGCCAAATGATTGTGAACTCTCAACTGCTTTAATGGAAGTGAAGGTAGCTGGAAAATTACACATATGATAACATGATAACCCATCTTTGTATTTAACTAGTTATGTTGGCTGAGGGCTCTGTTAATACTGGGTGTCTTTGAATAACATGGTGAATGATTTTCACAAGTCTGATATTAGTGTAGAAATGTATGTATATAATATAAACTTAATATAAACTTAAATGATGAGTAGAGCTCCATAGAGCTGGATACACCAGAGCTGTGGAGAGAGCACAGGGAATGTAAGAGGAAGGATTGATTAGGCCTAGAGGAATGTAACAAAGGGGAGACGTCAGAGACAAAAATAAAGTACAGAAGACAAGCATGGCAAGGGGTTGCAGCATCTTGGAAGCAACATTGAAATGGCCTGGAAAAGCTCTGGTAGGGAAAGAACTTCCTTTTCCACTGTTTCCACAGATATTTTGGGGGTTTTTTCTGTTTGTTTTGGTTTGGCTTTTTTTTTTTACACTTAAGAGAGACCTGGTAGGACATACTGAAGATAAGCTGACCTCTAGCCTCTGGAACAGAAATGGAATAGCAGTGAAATGTCTGCATATTCTGAATTATTGGTATTTCCCAATGCTAATCATACTGAGAAAAATTGAAATCAGTTCCATATCCTGTTTCTTTATGACCACATGGTAGACTTAAACATACATGCACTAGAAACAGGGAGAGTTTTTATGTCTTTTTTAAATGGTGGTCATTCTGCCTATGATTTGGTGTTATTTTAAATGTAACTCTTAGAACTATATTCAACTCACTACGGTTCAGTTATACACAATGTAATTGTTATGTTAAATTAATATGTTTATCATATAATTGGTTATAGGTATTTTAATTTAGATTAGGTATGATTCTGTACTTCAATTTTTAAATTTCTGTGAGTGGGGCATGAGTTTAAGAAACATTTTACATCTTGCATGAAACATTTTACATCATAGGAATATTCTTTGTGTCACTCCAGAGTGATCTTTTTTCATTGTTTTCCATTGGTGCAAAAAAATTCAGTGGTTCCTCACTTAAAAAATGTAATTTCTTACAAATAGAATGCTATCAAATCATCCAGCAGCTTTGTATTTTAGTAAATGTATTTTAAGAGAAAGAAGCAAAGTGTTGAAACATTTCCATTGCCATAAAATGTATCCATGATGATTTATTATATGTGGGATATATATGGATATAGATAGATAGAGATATAGACATGATTCTGCATGCTATACATGTAGTATACATATGTATTTATACATTATGAGTATGTATTTCTATACAAACTACAAAAAGTAGCACTTGGAACTAGTGTGTATCTCCTGACAATGTGAAATAGACCAGTTCAGCTAACTTTGCCTCAGTTTGGACTTCTGTAGAACTCTGAAACTTTTTTGAAGTGGTGACATAAGGTTTGCAGTGGTCTGATTTTTCCCAAGCAGAAGTTGGATGTTTACCTTAGTTTTTCGCAGTAATACATTTGCTTAACATTTACATATATTTATATGCATTTTCATACACACAAATAAACCCCACCCTATCCCCTCAGCTTCCGCTATCTTGGGTAAAAGAAAACATTATGTCATTGAAGAAGGTACTTTGATTAGTGATAGTGATATTAGAAGAACAGTGATATTAGAACTAGTGATATTAGAAGAACAGAGTGTGGTCCACTTATTTTCCTCTGGAATATATTGACAATATCATTTAAGAGTGACTCAATGGCCCTTGTGGGTCCCTTCCAGCTCAGACTATTCTGTGGTTCTGTGAAAATAATGTTACTCTTTTGTTGTGAATTTTGTTCAAGGGAAATGCAGTCAGAATTTAAAGATGCCATTAAATCAAGATATGTTTATCATCTGGGAGAAGATGACAAGACTTTGAAAAAGTCAAATAAAGAGAATCTATATGAAATGTGTTAGGGATGTGGATGAAATTGAACTTTAATGAGACCAAACAAAGGGAATATAATTGATCTTCTACAGTGAGAATGTATTGAAGTAATTTAAACCTTAAGGTCCTCTTGTCTTAGTGGGAGACAGGGTAGTGGATGTTTTGTATGATCTAATTATGCTGGTCTCAGGCTCTGCAAAATATTATTCCTTAGGGGGGAAAGGACACAAGACAAAGAGAACAAATTACCAGTTGAAAGATATGATGATCTTTGATGCAGTACAAGGGGAAGCATAAGGTATTTTACTAATATTCCTGGTGTGAAAGTAACAGCTGTAATGAGAAAAATTAGAAAATTGCCTCAAGTAAAACACACTGAGAAGGCAGAAAAGCTTGGATGAGGCAAAGGTACTGCAATCAAATATAAAGAAAAAAAACTGATTTCTAGTGAAAATTGAAAAAAAATTATTATTATTTGCTTGAGGTATTTTGAAGCAAAATTTAGGCAGGACTTCTTATTACAGCTTAATAGCAATTCCCTCAGCAGTTATAGAAAGCTATGAATCAGAGAAAAGAAACTAAACTGACTGTGAGATAGACAAGTGATTTGTCTGTCTATTAGATAAATAGAAAGACATTTCAAATAAAAATTCAAATCTATATTTATTCCTGCTTCCTTCTCTACTTATGGGAAAACCAGGTATCAAAATTAAAGATAGGGACAACTCTTATAAGCATCTTTGCATCCAGAATGAGTTGGAAGTCCAGGGAATATGCATAATGTTTTGGGATGAGCTGGATAGTGAGGTATCCTGGACAAATATTAGCTTTGAGTATCTTAGTGACAACAATAATTTCATAAATCTGATAAACCATCTGTGTAGGCATAATAGAAAAACCATAGAACCACAGAATGGCTTTGGCTGAACAGGACCTTAAAGATCCTTAAGTTGCAGCACCTAATATAAATGTGAAGAAAAAATAAAAAACTGCAGATAGAGAGGTGCTGGGATACAGAGCAAAATATTGAATCAAAAACTTCATTACTGTAAGTAATTAAGTAAGGAAACAGTCATTAACAACTAAAAACTGCAGAGGCTTATCTTTGAGTAATAAAAAATTGTCATGAATTTGCTTATATAAGTAAAATAAGTAAGTTAGAGGAAAAAAGAAAAAAAAATAAAGAGAAAGGTCAATATAGCTAAGGACATAGACTTTTTTCTGTGTCAGTCTGAAAAAAATGTCCCTTCATCACAGCTAGTAGAAATAGAAGATAATTCCCCACATCTATAATCACTTTTGTATCAAAATGTATTTCAGACATGGATCTTTTGTCTCCTGCTTTTTACAGTTGGTATCATCTAGATACTTATTGACTGAATTATAGACAAAGGTGTGGTACTTCTTCCTTTGAAATCTAGACTAACCTTTCATTTTGGTGGAAGATAGGCTATTGGTGCAGGAAATTGACCCAGCTTTCCAGAAGACTCTATTTCCTACAGTTGGCCTTAACTTCTGTGAAAATAGAGAGATTTTGTAACTTTCAGATCAGTTATTTTTTTTACAGTCTTTAAAGCATTACTACATTACTCCTGCAGGATTTTAACAGAATAATAAAAAATTGTCCTTATTTATGGTTTACTACAAAAAATGTCAAGGTACTAAACAAAATAGTTTTCTTTATTTTTAAATAATTATTTTTTATTTAAAATATTAATTTATCTGTGTAATAGTATTTAAATAAAAAAGGAAACATGTTGATAAACTCAGATGAACAGTCTCTGGAAAAGAGAGAGGAAGCAACTTCAAAACATCATTGCCTGATTCGCAACCCACCTCCCATTGCCTCGATAAATATGACATTGTAGAAGACAGGTGAAGAAGTGAGGCCAAATTCTTAAGCATCTCCGTCCTTTTTATTAATTCTTCCTCTTCCTATTAATCCAATGGAATGCTAAGTGATCCTTTAATTTTGAAACACCTGTCCTTGTGACTTTCTTTTCCTTGAGTGAAAGTTCCAGCCAAAATAGAGATGCATGTGAGAGCACGACTGCTGAGTGACATCCCTGAGGCAAGGACAGTGCTAGAGACAGGCACCATTTTTGTAAATGTCTCTCAGATCAGTTCATCCCTACCTCAGGAAATACCAGAATTATTCAACTTTTTAATGCATTTCTATACTTTTCTTTAGCCATCTACTGCCAATGTGGTTTATGCCAGTGGCTCAAAGAGCCTTTGAATTCATTCAGAATGGCTATTTTTGGACGTGCACACCACTGGAAGTGGATGCCTGTAAGCTTTTATGGTTGGACAAAAAGTAATGACACCATTAACTCTGAGAAATGGAATACTTCTTGTATTGCTGTCATTCTCTTCCAGTAAAAAATATCAAGTTGAGCGCAGTGGGAAATCCAATTTACTCCCATGGTATAAAATCATATTCCTGAAATAATTCACCACTGTTAGAAACAAACCAATGTGTGGAACTGGACTGGTTTTTAGGCTGATGCAGGCAGAGATTCTTTTTTTTGGTCTGCATTGCACATCATAAGCAGACACAGGCACAATGATAAATATCTCACCATCTCCTGATGGCTTCATGGAATCAGGGACTGCACATTTATGCTCACACCAGAAAGGTTATAGGAAGCACATCTGTCCTTATATGGTCTTCCTTTGTATTTTTATATGATTATAAAAACTACATCAAAAACATAATAAAAAAATATGATTCAGATAATCCTCTTAGTTCAGGGTTGCAGGGATGGAACTGGCATTGTGCAAAATAAAAAGATATATTTGTTCTTACTGGATAGAGGAAGTGTGGCCAAGGTACCTTAGTAGCCTCTTCTGGCTCATTGGGTAATAGAAAATTATTGTTTCCTGAAAGCTTTGTTTTATATGAAACTCTGCCATATGGGTATTATTTTAAACTTTGCTACAATCTGTTTTATTTCTGTTGTACAGTTTCTACTTTTGTTTCCCTGCCTTTCCCTGACAGCCCTTTTAGCTACAGACTGCATGCTGCAGACACACTTTAAAAAAGCTGTCTAATGATTTGGGGAAGGGACAGTATAGTGGTGAGTCACAAAGAATTCTAGTATTCAGGGCTTGTAGGCTTGAGAGAGACCACAGTCATATTTGGATGCAGGGACTGTGTTCTCAAGTCCTGAGGAAAAAACCCAACATTTTAGCGAACCATCATTCATCAAAAATGAAATGTATAAACATGCATATTATTGAAGCTTTCTGAACTGTCTTTGCCCTTAAAGCATGAATTTTTCTGTGCACATTGATGAAGCTTAAGTAGGCTAGAAATTTCATCGTACTGTTGTTATTTTAGAAATCAGGAGAAATGTTTCGGTGTTGCAAAATCAGCACAATGAAATACTTTGCACCTCATTTTTATAAGCTGCTGAAGAAGTTATTTGAACAACTAAAATTCCAATCTTGCAAATCCTGGAAACCAGGAAAATTTCAAGGGGTGAAAGAAAATAAAAAATCATCAAAAGTAAAGTATGGAAATAGCTCAGAAATTGGTGAAGAGATAAATACTGAGGAGGGTAAGTTGCTTAAAAATTTTGGGTGAATTTGAACATAAGGTATCATTCTGTATGTGTGTCCTGTATCTACATAAACAAATGTTTTCCTTACAAATTAGGCAGTACAAGAATAAAGGAGCATAAAAACGGGGATGTGATCCCATAAATCAAAACTGTGAAAAGGTGCTTGAGGGCATGGTGCATTACCAGCTGTAACAGGATTCTGCAGGTGGCAGGTTAAGACACCACTCAGGTCTTATTTATGTATTTTATGTATTAACTAATACATGAAAGCCGCCTTTCTGTTCCCAACATGGCCACTCCAGGACATACTTGGTTAAGGTGTTCATGCTTGAAGAAGTTGTTGAAAATTAGAGATGCTTTAGGAGAAACCACAAGATTGGTTCAAATGAGATGAAAAATAATGGCTGATTTTATTCAGTATTGGGGGAGGGGCTGGAGTCAGAAACTTTCCTCTCTGTGGAAGGCAACAAAATATTGACCTTCTGAGACTCACAAGTATGACAAAAAAGATCCAGTACATGGAAATTAAACCTCAAAATGGAAGCAAAGTGCATATTTTTAAACAGAAGTAAATACACATTGGAACAATTTACTAAGCACAGTTGTGGATTCTTGTAGCTTTAAAGATTTCATTTGGAATTAAGTCTAGGATTGTTGAAGCAATTCAGGGAATTAGATGCTCAAACATCCTTGAAATGTACTCATTAAATTCTCCAAGATCTCTTGGGTTCCTCTAGAAACGCAGTAGAGCTAAAAGCATCTGATTCAGAAGTGGGGCTTGATGGAAGGCCCTGTGAAGTAGCATCAGACAGTTTCTGTAATGTCACGCAGCAGGTTAGACTGCACTGTCCCAGTGGCCTCTTTTATTCGCAGTCAGTGTGTTTGTTTATTTGTATGTAAGAGCAGTAAAAGAAGTGTTCTGATCTAATAGGAGCTACTTGAGATTGCTGTTGAAGTACTTGCACCCTCTCTGTTTAATAAGATGACTGTGATTCACTAGTGTTGCAGTAGAATGTTATTTCACCTCCATTCTGCTGCTTGTAGGGAGAAGATTGAAAGACCAGGCCTGTGTGCAGAGATGGCAGGGATGTGGCAGCTAAGGAGCTGCTCTGCCTCTGTTGGGCTTTCAGCAAATGATTCATTGCCAAAGCAGAAATGGTCAGTCGTGTTTCAGGACCTGTTCCATGATCTGAGGGTGTTGAACAGAGAATGTCCTGAAATATGACTAGGTAGACATATTAGCTGAGCATTTCTTGATTTTCTCTAGTATCGTCTATATAAAGAATTCACTTCAGACCTTTGTCTCTCACCAGTAAAACATGGATCTTAGATGAGTGTGCCTGGATGCTCAATTTTACCTTTGTGAGAGTTGCATTGAATTAGAAGCTGAATCAACATGTTAAGCACCCAGTCATGCGCCAGTGCAAGCAGTAATTTTGCTGTCACTGGACACTGCAGTCCTGACTGTTGAAATTATCTGTTTTCTTTCTTTATAATGCTTCACTTCCCAGGGTCTGCATGGCTGGAATACAGCTGTCCTCTAAACTGGATCTGTTATCAGTACAAGTATTACTTGCAAGCCAATTTTCTAGTATTACTTTTAAGATATATTATCTGAAATAGGATGGTCACAGAGAGCAAAGTAAAGCTCACCCATGAGTAAAGAAGATCACTGTATTCCTTGAATTAGAGCCAAATTCTATCCTGAGTTCTGTTTACTCACAAATCTGAGCTTTATGAGACTCCAGAAATCCAAATTCCATCGGATAAATGCTATCTAAATACAGAGTAGTAACCTAGAATATTGAGGATTTGCGGCTTTTTTTAAATTCTTTTTTTTTAACAACATGGAAACAAGTAATGTAGAAAAATAAGTAGCCTGGTTATGTTTATTAACACTTAATGAAATTAAAACTTGTGTGTCCTTCTTAATGTTTTTTTTAAAACTTACATTTTGTTGTATAAGACAACAGGCCTATGCCAGCCCAGTGCTACAAACTCAGAATATAAATGGAAAAATTTGTATAACAGTGGATTGAGTTGAATATAAAATACAAAGATAAATGTTTACATAGTGGTTGATATTTCATAGATATTTTGGTAATCTGTTTATCCAAGACAACAGTAAGACAACAGGGTTATAATACTGTTCAGGCTGTATTGGTATATAAAACCTATTTGTCATCTTTGCAAAATACATATCATTACCAGAATACAAATTATACAAATGAGATTGCTGCATTTCTCATCCTTATCATATAGATCTTCCAAGTGACCTATCAAGTCCAACATGGGGATAAAGCAGTGTGAACTTTAGACAAATTACTGATGGCAACTGCTGTGTTTCTTCTTTGCACAGCTTATCAAAGTTCAAAATAAAAAGCAGTTATTGTGATATCCAATAAGGGAAGAAAAATTATAATTAGGCCAATTTTAAAACACATTGCATTTTGAAAATCAAGATTCTAGGCAGGTATTTGAGGTGAATGTGCCTGGTGTCCAAGAATTGGATTCTTTTTTGTTAGTCAGGGAGAAAATGAAAATGCAATGTTAGAAGATGGTGATTTTTGGCTTTTGTAAGTGAGCAAGTATTAATGTAGTGTAAGTGATCCAAAAGGTAATAGATGTCCTTGTTAACATCAATAGCTTCATAATGCAGCTATTCAAATTATATATTATATATTATACTTTGCTCCTCTGCTTCAGGAGCATGCTTTCCTATAAGGCTGTTATGATTTCAGCTTCCGAGCACTTCACAAAAATGCCCTCTGGTCTGGAGGGTGCACCACTTTCTGATGGGTAGACCTGTTAAAGTAAGGTTTTTACCACCATAAAAATTGAGTTACATTGCTTTCAGATAAACTAAGTTCACTTATTGATTTAGCCAAATGAGTTTGAGAAATGCTTGCACAGAATGTAATTATTATATCCCATTTCTTTACATAACATAATATATGCATGTCTGTGCATATATTTATAACTAGTTTCTCCAAATGTTTTGTAAAAATAACAAATAAATGTAATTTTTCTTTCTATCTCTTAAATTTGGAAATGTAACTAGAAAGTATGTTGAAGGGCATGAGGCAACATAGCTATTCCAGGAGGTACAAAACGGACTGATTAGGTCAAAACATATTTTCTTTCATATACAGATTCCAATCTGTCCAAAAAGCAGGACTGAAGGCAGTCAGTATGACATCAAGAAAGATGTATCACCACTGGCTTGAAATGAGACTTGAATTACAGAGTTTCTTAGATATAAGATCAGAAGCAATCCTATATAAGAGGGATATCTAAGCAACTTTGTAGGGTATTTTAATTCACAGAAAATAAGCAGGATGTGATATTAAACCCAGCGCTTCTGTGCAGATGCCATCGGACCAGTGAAGGATCATTATTAGTGGACATTTGTAACAAGGATGAACTTTGTCCTGCAGCAAGATTTCTGATCTGGCTTTGACTCTTTGATATTTGCTGACACCAGTCAGATTTCTTTCAGTGTCATGACCAGAGTTAGTGTCTTAGAGCAAGAGTAAACAAAGAAGCCTGTGCTGTGGAGAAAGCAGAATGCGTGAAATGTAGCAAGGCATGCATGGTTTCAGGAATAACCTTATTTGAGAGAGCATCTTGTTTAGGTTTAGACAAATTAATACCTTGAGACTGTTTCGATATAAAATTGACCTCTTGTCAAGATGTCAATAGCCTGAGTATCTGAGAAAAGAAAAAATAATTGCTGCATCCCGATAATCTTTTATTACAAGAATTTATTCATCCTGAACTGCCTGACCACTGTAGCATTCAACAACATGGTGAGTTTTTTATTTTCAATTACTGTCCTTTACTTCACATGATACTGTGAAGATTGTGTGCATGTAGTGTGTCCTTTCTGAGTGACTGGTTAGCTGTCAGGGAACAAGAAAAAAAATCAATAATACCAATAATTTTTAGCTCTTAAATCCTGAACTAAATGTTCTTATGTTAAGCATGTGTCATTATATATACAGCTCTGTATGGGTATTTTATATTGATTGCATTTACTTTCTGAGTGGTTTCCCTATATTTAAAGAAATTTATAATAGGACCATAGCATTATTTAGGTTTCAAAAATCATTGAGTCCAACTATTAACCCAGCACTACCAAGTCCACTCCCAAACCATGTCCCTGAGTGCTGCATGCACACATCTTTTAAAAACCTCCAGGACTGAGAACTCAACCACTTCTCCAGGAGCCTGTACTAATGCTTGACAATCCTTTCTGTGAAGAAATTTTTCCTATTATCCAGTCTAAGCTTCTCCTGGCACTTGAGGCAATTTTCTCTGGTCATGTCGCATTGGAGAAGAGGCTGACTCTTACCTCATTACAACCTCCTTTCAGGTGCTTAGAAAGAGCAAGGAGGTCTGCCTTCAACCTCCTTTTCTCCAGGCTAAATTCCTCCAGCTCCCTCAGCTGCTCCCCACAGGACTTGTGCTCCAGACCCTTCACCAGCTCCGTTGCCCTTCTCTGGACACACTCCAGCGCCTCAGTGTCCTTCTTGTAGTGAGAGGACCACAAGTGCTGAGTATAGAAGTCTGATCCCCTCCCTAGCTCTGCTGGCCACACAATTTCTGATATAATCAAGGATTCTTGGCCATCTGGGGACACACTGACTCATGTTCAGCTGCTGTTGACCAGCACCCCCAGGTCCTTTTCCAGCTTTCCAGCTGTCCTGCCCCAAGCCTGTAGCATTGCATGGGATGCTTGTTGAACCTCACCCAATTGGCCTCAGCCCACCGATTCAGCCAGTCCAGATCCCTCTGCAGAGCCCTCCTCTCCTCCAGCAGATCAGCACGCTCACCCAACTTATTGTCATCTCCAAACTAACTGAGGGTGCACTCAGTCACCTCGTTCAGACCATTGATGAAGATACTAAACAGGGCTGTCCCCAACACAGAGCCCTGGAGAACAACCTGTTCTCTTCCTCCCAAAGCTCTGCCACTTAGGGCAGGAGTTCCTCCACCTGGGTGCACCTCCCACAGTGGTGCTGGGAACAGGGCACCAGGATGGCAGCCTGGTCTCACCAGAGCTCCATCTGGGCAGCTGCACTAGTCCTTCCTGTGTGCCCTTCCAGACTAATTACTTTCTGGAAACACATACCTGGTATAAATTGAATTATCTGGTTTCAGCTTAGATTAAGTACTTGATTTGTAATTAAAATCCAAATGGTAAAAGAAATTGAGAATGACAAATGCATTTTATTGAATCAACTGCTTTCCTGTTCTGTCTCCAATGCAGTTCCATTTGATTTACTAATTATATGCAAACTATCATTATGCTGTGGTTCTTCATGACAATTTTGGTATTTCAGCAGAGATCCTTCTTGGTTAGAATGACTAGATCCTTCTTGGTTAGAATGACTGAAATGGATTGTATCATTACAGTTGCTGATAATTTGTATTGCTACACAGTCCATCAGACTGTTCATTTCATATGTGTTTGAGAAATAAAAACCTATTTGTTTTCTGTGAGGAAATCTTGAATAAATTTAAAGCTTTGCTTTTTACCAAGATATGATGTGGTATTCTTTTTTAACCTTGCAAAATGCATTCTGCTGAACACCTAGACTTCTGTGCAGAAGGAGAAGAAATTTCTGACTTTGAAATATTACTAGTGTTGATTACCCTTCTATATGCATAGTATTATCTTATGGTCTTACTCATAGCTATAGCAGTACTAAAACAAGGGAAGATATATGAGGCATGAATGATGTGTTATCTTCTTACAGGGAAACAGAATGCAAATTTCTGGCATATTATTCAAACTTGAATTATTTATATATCAAATATTATTCTGGCAAATCCTGATTAAACTTAGATGAATTCTCTTAATCTCTTCAACAGTTTGCCCTTCAGTAAAGATGGGACTTCCATATACAGGACTGAATAAACATTATTTAGATCCCTAAATCTCTGTAGCTATATTGAGATTTATTTCTTTTTTAATCATAAAAGAAATCTTATTATAGCTAGGAAAACAAGGTATTCTTTTGGTGCAGAATCTGTTTAATTGGTTAATTATAAAAATTCAGCTGTAACACAATAAAAAGTCAGATTCAGATAATTTTACCTATTATGCTTCTGCTTTCCTTTCTCCTTCGTTTTCAGGAGCTAAGGAGTGTTGGCTAAGTGCTACCACTCCCAGGAGAGCCTCCTTGAACTGCTTGTGTCTGGCAGAAAATAATTTTTTCTATTCTCATTTCACTTCATCCCAGTAGGGATGATTCTTACCCTAGAAAAGGATTATCTAGCTTATGAAATTTATCCTCTAGCCGTACCTAAGAGCAAGAGAATCACCTGTCCTGGATTATAAGGACAGGAGAAATGTGTTTGCAGAAGACTAGAGCTTTTGCCATTTCTGTTATGTAACAGAATTCAGGGTTGCCTTTTTAAGGCAGAAAACAGATTTTAAGGGGAAACCCACATTTCCTGTTTAGCAAGAGAAAATTTAGTTATAATACAGAAATAGCTGGACTTCAGCAGGGTAAAAAGACTACCAGATCTTTCCTTTAAAATTCTTCTCCATAAAAGGCAATTTCCTCTACAGAAGTGCAAGTGTGGCAGTTTTCTGAAGTGCAATGAGCTATTTCTTAACACACCATATTAATAGTCCTAAGAACCTGCAATGCAGAGTACACCCTTCCGGTGATCTGTAATCATCCCTCTTTTTATTATTAAAATAAAATTATTTACAATATCCCCTTTTACATTACTGCTGTGTAACCTCAGACTGAAAAACTGTTATATGCATTTTTTGTAATATTAGTGTTTGCAGACCACTTTAACTTACAGTAGGGAATATTGCTAACAAATATGTGATGTATTATTTGCTCTGAAAATTGCATAACGTGACAGAATTCAAACTACTGATGAAGTGGGATTGAAATGCTTCAAAGGCCTTGGAATGGATCTGGAGGGTGCTGGGCAGGAGGCTGTGCTGGGGCATGATGTTCACTCTGCTTGTATTTAGCAGATTCCATTATTTTCTGGACTTTCATACTAGAAAAATTAACGTATGTGGACATGTCATACCTCTGTCTTGAAAAATATAATCTGTAGAACTGAAACTTTATTATTAATATTTTATACTGGGATTTTTCTATTTGGTTCTTTTTTCTCTTTCCATTATAGAGTAGAACCTATGTGAAAATGTTGAGTATTGTTAATCAATATAGAACAACTTATAATTCGGGGTGAAAAACTAGGACACCACTTCAGTCTGTGCACAAGTAATAGCTATTATAATTTTTGACCAACAATCCAGAAAAACCCATTTATGCATAAGTAAAGGAATCCTAGTTTTTCATTTTTAACTTATTTATTTTGTTGGTATGTGTTTTGGAACAACTCAAGCACAGATTATTTTGTGACCTCCTAAGAGGCAGAAAGGCAAGAAAAAGGATTTATACATACTATCTAATGTCTACCTGTAACATATACAGATGTATTATGTATACTATTTAGGTTGCAGTGCCTTATCTTTTCTAAGCATTCTCTTCTCTCTATTTTCCATATTATCACAGTTTGGATACCAAATGTCACACTTCTGCAACATGCAACCAGGCAACATGCCTGCAACTAAATTTAGCCATTTCACAAGTCCCAAGTGAAATACATACTTGGAGAATGTGTTAAAAAAAAAAAAAGAAAAAAAAAAAAAGAAAAAAAAGGTGAAAATAATTACTGGGTTACAACAGGGAATAAACTGAGTGAGAAATAAAGTCACCGAGTCTTTTCATATCAATGTTCTGTCATGTTAGGGATTAAATGTATGACCTTTATTGTTTGGCTGCACCATTCCCACAGAAGATAGGAATCTGCTTTTAACTGTTTCATGCAGTTAATGGTAGTCTGTTATGGTCTTTAAGGAAGTAATTTGATGGTTTGATAATATTTACTTGCAGAGTAAAGCCTTTTAGCAATTATAAATGTAAATTCTAAGTAAATTGCTATTTTTGTTTTGTCAGTGCAAAGCCATAAATACTTAAAGGTACTGCTTTAACTTTGGGTAGATGTTTTGTAGACTTTGTATCAAGAATACATTCTTGACTGAATGCATACAGTCTTGATACATTGCATGTTTTTGAAAAAATCTTTCCGTCGAAATATCAGCTGTAATTCCTCGAGTTCTATCACTGTTCACTGACTTTTATTTTGCTTCTTAAATCATTTTCTCTACAGTGGTTCTACCTAAAGGGACTATTAAAATTCAGAGTCATTGAATCATGCAGAGCAAGAATGTTTATGCATGTGCTGTGCAAGTTAATAAGCAAGAAAGTTTATACAAGCAAAGACAGTCTTGTTTTATGTGGATGCAGAGAGCTTTTTCAAAGCACAGCTCCTTTGTTTCCACTTCACAGTAGAATCCATAGTTATGAAAGTATTAGATAAAAATTTCTAAACAGAGCAATTATTAATTAATAATGTTGTTCTGCAACTTCAAATTACTATGCACTGGAAAATATAACCTGGAATACACAGTCAGTGAAAATAGAGCTGGGGGAGTGATACCATGCTGCCATAGATTGAGAGCTAGGAAAGCTTTGGAGAGCTAGGAAAGATAAAAAAAAGAAAATGTCTTGCCTCATTAACATGTTGGTTTATAAATTTTTGTCCTCAGTAGACACTCAACCTTTGTTCATCTGAGAAGTGCATTGCTTGTCAAGTTTGATAGGTGGATTATGCTAACATAAAATAATGAAATGTTTGGTTTGAAGTTTGGGAGGGACCTTAAAGATCAAGTCCCAACCCTCCCCTGCCATGGGCAGAGACAACTCTCACTAGAATTGTAGAATCAGAGAATCATAGAAGGACTGGGGTTGTAAGGGACTCTAAAGATAATCTAGCTCCAAATCCTACCTTGCTGTGGTCAGGGATGTCACCTGCTAGATGAAGTTGCCTAGGACCCCATCCACTCTGACCCTGAACACTTGGATGGGGTGTCCATAACTTTGGGCAACCTCTTCTAGTGCCTCATTACCCTCTCAATAAAAATTTTCTTCCTAATATCTAATATCTAAAATCAATCTGTCTCCTTTCTTTTAGTTTAAAACCATAACCCTTTTATCACCCTTTTTTTACCCTGTTTTATCACCTTCTCCCCCTTTTTTTATGCTTCTTTTAAGTACTAGAATGTCACAATAATCCATCCACAAAGCCTTCTGCAGGCTGAACAATCACAAGTGTCTCAGTGTGTCTTCATAGGAGAGGTGCTGCCGCCCTCTGATCATCTTTGTGACCCACCTCTGGAGCATCTACAGCAAGCACACATCTTTGTTGTGCTAAAGACTCCAGGGCTGGACGCAATACTTCAGTTGGGTCTCACAAGATTGGAGTGGAGGGGTGGAATCATCTCCCTCGGCTGCTGGCCATGCTGCTTTTGAAGCAGCCCAGGATGCAGTTGGTTTTCTGGGCTATGAGTGAGCACTGTTGTCTCATGTGCAGCTTTTCATCCACAAGAACCCCAAGCCCTTTGCTGCAGGGTTGCTCTTGATGAGCTTTTCTCCCAGTCTGTGCTCATGTCTGGGATTGCCCTGACCCATAAGCAGGACAGTTCTCTTGGACTTTTTGAACTTCATGGGGTTCTTGTGGGCCCACTTCTCATGCTTGTCCATGTGCCCCTGGATGGCATCTCATCCCTCCATTGTGCCAACCTTGGTGCCAGCTGCAAACTTGCTGAGGGTGCATTGATCCCACTGTCTGTGTCACTCATGGAGGTACTGAGGAGCACCTGGCCCAGGACAGAGCCCTGAGGGACACCACTCATCACCAGACCCCATCTGGATGTAGAGCCATTGGCCACATCGCCCTGGATGCAACCAGGGAGATGGTTCCAGCCAGTTCCCTTTCCACTGAATATTCCACCCTTCAAATACATCTCTCCGATTTGGAAATAAGGCACCATGTTAAAGGCCTTACAGAAGGCTGGGCAACTGGCATCAATCAGTCTCTTCCCTTGTCAGCCACTGCAGTCACTCCATCATAGAAAGGCCAGCAGGCTGGTCAGGCACAATTGCCCTTTAGTGAAGCCATGTGTGCTGACTTCAGTTACGTCCTTGCCTTGCACATGCTTTAGCATTGCTTCCATGAGGATCTGCTCCGTGATCTTCCCATGCACAGAGGTGAGGTTCACTGACCTGTGTTTCCCAAGGTCTTCTTTTCTCTCCTTTCTAAAAATAGGAGCAATGTTTCCCTTTTCCACTGACTGGAGACTTTGCCTAACCACCATGACTTTTCAAACATGAGAGTGGCTTGACAACAATATCAGCCAGTTTAATACAATTAATATATTAATTTAATACAATTAATATATTAATACAATTATTGAATTTCATTCAATATAGTGCTTGGAAACTTGGAGACTCATCTTTGCAAACTGCAAACAGATTGGGATAGCTCATTTCCTAATGCAAATCAAAGATTCTAGGATCTGGAAAATTGAGAAAACCACACCAGATCCTCACATAAAATGAGAATGGCAAGATCACAGCTATCACAATGTGTTCTGAACACTGATTGACATAAGCCCTTGTCAGGAGCACCTATTAAAATAAATAGTTGGTCTCCAAGGTTTAGTGCTTTCATTGTCACCGAATGAAGGAAATTTGTTCTTACATAGCAGTCCCTCTTTCTTAGGCCTTGTAAAGGCCCTATGCTGACATTCTGCTAAGGCGTGAGTGTCATTCCATGTCAGCATATTTTTTTTCCCATACTTGGATAGCTTAAGACCAAAGAGTAAGTAAGTGAAGGCCATGATTAATTTAGTGTGCATTTGATATTTCTTGGAATGAAAACAAGTGTATGTCAGAAAGAAGGAAAGAGTCTCTAATCATGTAAGAATTATGTGTATCTTAGTAGTCTTTATATTTTCACATTGTTTCTTAAAAAGGACCCTTGTGACAGTAGGTTATGTTAATCCCACAGTGCAAACATTCAGTTTGTTTCTAACTGAGAACTAGAAGGGTGAGACTAAAAATGAAAGAAATAATTTTCAAAATTTACTGTAATTAAACACATTTTTCCCATGTGAGAGTCACATAAAACTAGTGTATTTGTAGATGCCATCTGCATTAACTTCCAGGTTTGTTCTGGAAACCTATGAACTTCAAGTAGTCTGCCCCAAAAAAAAAGGTGTTCATAGAAATACATAAAAATAACTCTGGTTTAAATATTAAATGTGCAGTAGAATGATTGAAGCCTAACTCACAATGGGGTACTGGCACATTTTCTACCTAAAAAAACTCTGATACAATGGCAGCATTATGAATCCATAGATTATTTTTGTTAAATAATTGTATTTGTAGTCAGGACCTTAAATTGAAACGTTGGGAATTGCCATCTGGTTGCCCAGCTGCTGGGATTCTTACTCATCCTGCATAAGAAAAAACATTGAGGTGCTGGAGTGTTTCCAAAGAAGAGCTAAGTGGTGAAGGGTCTGGGGCACAAGTCTCATGAGGAGTGGCTGTGGGAAGTGGGGTTGTTTAACCTGGAGGAGGGAAGTGTCAGGGGAGACCTTATTGCTCTCTACAGCTACCTGAAAGGAGGCTGTGCTGATCTGGAGGTTAGCCTCTTCTCCAAGGTAGCAAGTGAACAGACAGGAGGAAATGACTTCAAGTTGTGCCAAGGCCGGTTCAGATGAGATTTTAGGAAAAAATTCTTCACCAGAAGGGTCGTCAAGCACTGTAACAGGGTTCTCAAGGAATGGTTGAGTCTCCTTACCTCACAGTATTTAGAAGATGTGTAAATATGGCACTTGGGGAAGTGGTTAATAGTTGGACTTGATAGTCTTTTCCAACCTAAATGATTCTAAGAGTCTATGATTTTAGAACTGTTCCAAGAAGTAACTTCTCCCATATAAAAGTGGGAGCCTACATTAACAGTGTAGGGGGAGCAAAGTCTCAGCGCAGAACCCTTCTTCTATCTTTATTAACATAAACATTCCTTAACTATATAATGCAAAGAGCTATTCTATATTTCAAATAATTTTAAACTATTAAAGTCGCATTCTGACTCTTTAAGGTTTTTCCAGCCATCTTATTTGCTGCTGCCATAGCTGAAGTCAAGCATTTTCTGTGCCTTTCATGCGTGCTTCAATAAAGGTTAATTTTTACTGATTTAAGTGTTTTCTTGTATTATCTTGCAATGGGTTTTCTACTGCAGTTTACAAGAGGAGCTGCTGCTAGGTGAAGTATCTGTAAAATGTTTGGAGTGTTATATTTCTATCATGAATCTTACTCTTCTTTGCATTCCTCTTCAAAATTTACCTCTGCCATGAAATTTATGTATAACTTCTATCACATAAAACTTAGAGGGTTGCTAGGTTGCTCTTAAATCTGTAGTTTTTAAGGGAATTCATAAACTCTTTTTTCTTCTGTGTCTTACCAGTCTTGAGTACAGGATTGACTGAATTCACTTGTTAGTAATGCAAATATTTTTCCAGGTTGTGTTTTGTCTTTCATTGAGCATCTTTTTCAGCTGCTGCAGAATAAGAGCTTTGATGGTATGGGGAAGGACTGGGGTGGTGCTTTAAGAATCCTACATACTTCATATTGAATAGCTCTACAAAGTAATTTCTTCACTTTCCATGCCTTTTAGTGCTATTACACTGTCACCAGTTTAAGCATTCACCATTTTCAGGTGCACTCTCACCCTTGTTCAAAGAGCAGCAATCCCTTGGCTACTCATTGAAGTTTCAGGAGTGGAGCTTTGAGTAGGGAGTTGAGGCAGCACAAGTCCAGTGCAGATGTGGAAAGGCAGGGAGTCAGATCAGTTCAGTTCCCCTTGACTCTTCTATAGGCAGCTGCTGCTACAAACGTGGGACAATAACTCCTACATGCAAGCAGTCTCTGACTCCCCTCTTCTCCTGCATGGCTTTGGATGCAGACTTTTGGAAAACCACTAGAGAGAGCCAATTCAGCTGTCATTCTCCCTTATATAATGATTCTTTGAGACACTTTTAGTTGTTGTAGATCAAGGTTGAAGTCTGCAAACCTTTGATGAAACATTTTGCCCAAATCCCTCATCCACAGCCTGTTGTTTGTAGGGCTGGCTGACTTAGGGAAGAGCAGTGAAAGCTGTTCAGAACCTATGCACTAGAGCCTGAGTTAGATGTTCCTTGTGATCTTATAATTTATGAAAAAGGCCACCTGGTCTTTATAGGTTCAATCTTGTCTCCCTTCACACTGCCTTTTCTCCAATATAATAGGATTTAAATTTTTCATTGTAGAATGGAAAAGGCCTAGCTATGAGACCATACAGTAGCCACTGCTCTTCTTGCCCATGCAGTTGTACTGTTGACCTGGAACTAATAAAATAAATTTAAATTGCAATGAGAAACACTTTAAGAAATATTCATGAAAACTTTTAAAATACTATGAGTGATTTTGTGCTTGCCTTTGAGGTGCTTAACCAGTACAGGTGGCAGAAATGGTAGAGAAGAAAAACTAAGGAAGCAAAACAAAATTATTGGGTAAAGCAGTCTGGTTTCAAAACATGGAACTGAAAACCACTCTGATTTATTTTTCTTTTAGTTCGGAATTAAAGACAAAATTATTTTATATAAATTACAAATTCTGTGAGAATTTAAAAATACTCTGATGTCTAATTTTTTAATGTTTCTGCCTCTGCTCTTTACATATGCATTTCTTTTCTACTTCTAAAGAGTAATAAAAAAGTTCCTGTGTAGTAAAAGAAATAGTTCTGGATATTAAGCAAATTGAGACTCACATCTGGTACTCATAAGCTACAGTATGAGAAGCCATGCTGGGGCTCAGGGGATGTATCCCTCCTCCCCATTACCCTTGCTGTCTGAAAATCAGGGCTATTTGAGCAGATCTACCCAGGCCTTGTTTGTGGTGGCTGACTTCTGCCTGCCTCCATCCACACATCATAGTTCCTTTGTCCTGGTATGTCCAACCCAGATGAAAATTAGTATTGCATGGGGCTGAAGCTCAGCCTTTTGGAGAAGGAGCACTTAAGAATGTCCTGTTGTCTGCTCTGCTCTTGTTGGTCTGAATGAGCTCTGGGAGAGTCAGCTTGCCTTTGCTCAGCAAGGAACGTCAAAGTGAAACACTTGGAGTGTGACTCACGGAAATGCCCCAGAAGAGCCCTGGTAAGTGCTCTTATAGAGCACTGATGTTGTGTCCTGATGAAAATGAGTACTTTCCTCCTCCACCTGCACCAAGGAATGCACAAGGCGAAGGGAAAGCTTCCTCAGACCCAAAGTGTCCTCAGGCCCAAAGATTTCTGGAAGGCATGTATGATGTATGCTCCCCTGGCATTAAAAGTTGCTGATTGTGTCTATGACACAGCACTGTTACTTGTTCTTGAAGTGTATAAAAGTAGATTGCTCTTAAATTTTTATCATAGAATCATAGAATGTTTTGGGTTGGAAGGGATCTTGAAGATCATCTAGTTCCACCCCACCTGCCATGGGCAGAGACATCTTCCACTGGACTGGGCAGTGCAAAGCTGCTGCCGAATTAGTGGCAGCACTTTTTCTTTGAAGGATCTTTGCAAGATTTTTCTGTCACATATGTAGTGTAATCATTTCTTGAGGCATTTTTTTTCTTTGGGCCAGGGCACATTCCTACTAATCAGCAGTGCAGGTGGTGTGACAGAGGTCCTGTCTGTAGCTCTAAATTTTAATAAAGGCCTCATCTCTTTATTTCCTCTGGTTCTCATTATGAAAATGAACTGGATTTCATTTAGTTTGGAAAAATACATAGCACAGGAACAGGGTCTGATGAAGTCCTGAATTTCATCCCTCCCTTATTCCTAAATTCTGCCATATCTTTTTGTCCTCTGTTATGATATTTAGGTTATCAGTTTTGGAGGGATCAGCCTAGTATTTTCAGTAGTCACTTTCTTGAACATATGTCCCTTATCACCACTTCAATACATATTTTTTATTTCTTTACTTTTGATGTTAGGACTGTTATTTTTCCTTTTTGTCTCTGTATGTTACCACATCTAAGAAATAAATAAAAAATATTTTATCAGCTTAAGCTTAATGTTGATATGTTTAAGGATCGATAAGACAGTGTTCTGTATTGAGAGCTGTAACAATGCACAGATTAATGTCTGTGCTACATATTCTGTCCCAAGGAAACATTACTTTTGTAATGTAAGTAAAATGCTTTTGTTCTGACAGACAAAATAGGTTTTTTAGAGAGTCAGATTGGTCCTTAAGTTCTGGTGAACTGCACTTTATTCCTCAAATGGCTGTTGATGTAAATGGGAGCAAATTTTGTAATACCTGTGTTAGTGTCATTTCCATACTGAAGCAATGTATCTCTGCAGTTATGCATTTGTAGAAAGCTCACAGCTTTCTACAGAAACGTACTACAGAGAATGTGCTACAGAACATACTACAAAGTTTGTCAAGGGCAAATCACTTTCTTGCATTATTCTTTTTCTTTTTTTTCTGCAGTAGCTGATACAGCTTTTATTCTCCTCAAGCATCACAATCCTCCCACAGGGTTTTTTATCATTTTGACATCCAGAGTTTAGTTTATCCCAGTTAGAGTCAGGTGCTTGGAGGTGAGAAACATTCATAATTTTTCACCTGTGTAACAGTTTTGAATGTGCAAGTCCTTTCCAGAAAGCTTTAGACAGTATATATTCTCATGAGTGCTGTATACATCTGTTATGGATGGCAGTGCATGAGTATATTGTTTCTAAGGGTATTCTAATGTGCCCAAGTTGTATTTATATGTAGGATATGTTTCGCATATCAGACAAAAAATATCCATATTTTGATGTTTGAAACCTTTGCTAGGAATTCTTTTTGAAAAATAAGCATTTTATAGACTACTTAATCAATCTTTTGTAAAGAATAAGCAATTTGATCTTGTCTTCACTGTACTGCAGTTTTCCTTATACACACCCAGATTTCAACCAATAATCCTGATAGGTTGTTGGGGTTTTTAATAGAAAATAGGATGAGGAAACTTCTGGGTGTGCTATTTTAGCAGTGTCTTCATTATAAGATGAAAAATATTGATGAATGAGTGAACAAAGATTTGATTAGATAATTGTGATGGAACAAAACTGACAGAATTGTGTGTTCTGCTGTGCCTGTGAGCTGTTCTATCTCCACTTGAACAACAAATCTGAGAAGAGACAGAATTAAATCTTAGAAAAATAAATTGAGACAAATTGTGTAGTGTTAGTTGGTTTTCAGTCCCTGATAATTTGCCACCTGATGGAAGTCAATCAATCAGTTTTCTGTTTTCCAAGGCTTTTTAAACAGAAGATCCTTGGATGCTTACTCCATAGACAAGTCTGAAGAAGTTTAGGAAATAAAATTAATTTTAAAACAACTTCTTGTCAGGAGGCTATTTACTATAGGGAGGACTGTACTCTCCTGATAAAGACTTGAAGCATGGAGAATCACTGAAAACCATGAGTCTTTTAAATGAGAGGGAAAATGAAAAAATTAAAAATATGCTGATTATTTATTTGTTTTAAATTATTTACTTTTCTGTGTGATTATTTACTTTTTTTAATGCCTTCCTTCTAATAGAACACTATCCAAATCATACTTCACATTCTGGAAATTTCTGATGACAGAATTACTCAGTGAAATACTTGGACCCTTGCCAAGCTTCTTCTGCTTGGAGGTGAAATGGATTATTAGAATCAACTATCACTTTAATGATCTTGTGTTTACTAGCAAAGAGGATACAGAAAGCATATTTTTATGAATGCAGGGAGAACAAACAGCAGACAATTTCCTTGCTGGAAATGCCATTGCTGCCTTTTAAGCCTGTCCTATATACCATGGGTTTATTTCTTTAGCATCTGTATGAGGACACTTGTGCAGTCACATTTCTCCCCTGTTTTCTTCTTGTCTGACCTGATCCGTGGCTTTTGGTTGCTGGTGAATTTTGAAGGTGTGGTTTCATGGTATGTGGTGTTCTGTAATAGAGAAGTTAAAGGAACTTCTGACCATGCAGATAAAGTTGTTTTATTGCAACAGAAACTTGACTTCACTGTGGCAATCTGAGAGTAATAGAGTGGGTATAGTTGTGTTTAATGACACTGAATGGTTCAATCTGATAGAAATGGCGATTGACGTTGCTAAGAATATAATGACAGCAGCATCTTATCAGGTTAAAAGTCCATTTAGTTGCCTATGCCACATCCTGTCTTCAGTCATGAGTAATGGCAGCTACCATGACAAAAATATAGGTCTATGGCAAAACATGCAATGAGGATATTGCTCCAAAATCATGGGACATTGCAAATCATGACACATCTACAACGGGGCATCTACTACTTCTATGTGCAACCTGTTCCACAGTCTCACTGCCCTCTTCATAAAAAAGTCTTCCTCATGTCCCATTTAGATCTACCATCTTTGAGTTGCCCTTTGTCCTGTCACTGCAGGTACTGCTGAACAACCTCAATTCTCTCAGCAGTCCTTCATAGAGGAGGTCAAAACTGTCTGTTTCAGAAGAGTCTGTGCTTAGCTATAGATTGTCCTTAATATGTGTCAGCATTTTCAAGGTATGTGAATTAGCCCTCAGATATCCTTACAGCTCCTTCTTACTTTGTCGGGGAGAAATGTTGTTTCATGTTAATATTTCTAGTGAAGTTGCAGTTTCCTTTAAATGTAGGACATCCAGTTGTGTGAAAAGTGTCTCAGGATTTCTTTCTGCTATTGTCTCTTGTCTTTAGTTTTTGCTTTTTCCATATTTGGCTCACAGTACTATAACACCTGTGCTTTCTATTCCCTGCAATTTTTCTGTCAACTGAAATGTGACCATATCTTAATTTCCTTGTGCAATACAAAATACATATGCGTATCTTCTTTCAGAAAAAAAAATATTTCTTGCATGAGTCTTGTTGACATTATAATCTGCTCCTTTTCAAACTAAGCTGCCTAGAATGAGACCGGCAGAGTACAATCCAAGGGGTGCTTATCTATTTCTTTAATTTTCTCATTTGATCAGTAAGCTCAAGAAATTAATATTTCTGATTCATCCTAAGTTCAAATTCTTCTCTTTATTCTCAGAGATAAGGGTTTCAGTTTGTTACTTGTTTTGATGAAGGGCATGGGATTTATAAATTGAAAAGAGAACAAAATTCTTAGTAGCAAATATCTACAAAAAGTAACCTAAGAGAAAACAGAATCAAAAAAAAATGAAACTGAGAAACACTCAAACGTTTGAAAGCATCCCTAGTGAAATACTAAAATGACTCAAAGAAGGTTCTTTAATTCAGGGATATGAGTTGGAGTCTCTGCTCTGTGTTATTTTTAGTGAATATGAGGTAGGTATTTGACTGCAGCAAACCCCTCTATTAGTATTGAGCTATTGCAATTCATATGCAATTCCTACAGAAATTGTAAATTGGTATGAGCCTGCAGTCTGATTTAAAAGAAGTTTTGACTCTCCTTTTACTGTGCTTTTTAAGAGTGCCTAAAGTTATGGTCAAAATACATATTTGGGCGTTGAAGGTGAAGCACAGCTAGTGATTCCACCTGTGAAGCTACAGAAAAAAGCATTTTGGTGCATTAGGTGATGATGCAACTTGTGTTTCCTTGCACAAACAAAAGACTTGTGTAGCCTTAGGTTAAAATCAGGTGTTCATGAAGGCAGCCAGAATTGTGGGACAACTAAACAAGTTCTATGTGTCACTCTTTTCCCTCATGCTCCCTGAATTTTTAAGAAATTCATGTTGGTTCACTAAATAATTCCTCTCTTAATTTGCAGAAAAGGCTGATACTTGAAAAGGCTTTGAAAGTATTAAGTAGCTTATTTTTTCCCTTTGGAGGAGGCTCCAAGTCTTCCATTTACTCATTTAATCTGTCATTCCATTGCACCCAAGGGCAAAGTGTCATTTCTGTGTGCTTCAGTAATTTTGTACAGCACACAGCAAACAAATATCAAGTGACTGAAGCCAAAGTAGATTTCATGCAGGAGGCTGTTTCCTTTTCTTGCCATACATTTTTAATAGAGATTTTCTCAATTGTAAGATGGTAAGTAGACTTCTGCCCTGAAATTTATAAATGTGTTTATAATAGCAGTTGTTACAAATTGTAGGTCAGAAGATATTCTCAGAATACAGTGGTTTTTCATCATATTGCAGACAGTGGTTTCATAAATATCTGGATGCCATGAATGAACTTAGTAGTAAGTCAAAACAATCTTCCATTTCACTTCTAGAAAATTGGATTTTAGATAATAATATCAGTAGTCACTTGTTTTAGAGGCTTGTACTACCTGGCATAATGAAACAGGATATAAAAAAAATAGCTTATAATTCACTCTTATTACATGGTCGTTTTAAATTTAACTCAGTAAGAGTCCAGTACCTTGGTTATTTTAGAGGATTAAGCCAGAGCTCTGTATCTGAGCTGAATAAGCCATATTAACTGATGTCATGTTTCTGATAAGGAAAATGCTATGCTTTTTGACTAGAAGCTAAAAAACATTTCCAAGGAAATAACAGAATGCCGTAACATCCAAACTACTTCTTGGGAGATCCATGATTCTAAAATTTTAGAGGTTTTCCTTGAACTGGCATAACCACTGGTAATACTAAAATTGCAACTGAAAGATGTAAGTTCATTTAAGAGAAGGAAACAAAAAAAATTGAAAAGTATAAATTATATATATGCCTTACTACACAGAAGATATAAACAAGTTTTCTGAGAAAGTCTAGCATCAATTAGAATACATAGTCCCTGTTAAATAGTGTCAGATTTTCTTCTCCTGGCTCAAAAACTTTACAACCTTTTATTGATCCAGCATCATATTCTGATGAGCAAAATGGATGTCTGCTATGTCCTATACATCTAAATTTGAAATCAGAAGAGAAAGTGTATATTGCTATTACAACTCCTACCCAGTATACATAATTGAGTTTATCCTTCTAAATAACTGCTGTACTTAGGCAGAGTTAGAAAGTGATAAACAAATTCTGGAGATGCATTTTTGGCAGCTGTTAACATTTAGGGTGAGTTGGTTTAAGATTGGGTTTGGCTTACTGTGAAGAACTAGAGCAGTTTTAAAATTTAGAAAGAAATTAAGTTTCTGTTGTTTGAATTCTGGACTGCTAGCTTTTTAAGATTTTCTACTGTTTAAAAATTAAAATTGCATAGTTATGGCCAAATTACATTACATTAGCTGATAATTTATCCAAACATTTATGTAAATACCAAGAGCAAATACAATTCAAGGAAACTGAAATTTACTTGTTGTGCAGTCAAGATTTAGTCATCTTGGTGCCTAGAAGTTTGCCTCTAGTTACTTTTGCTGAGGGAGATATCTGATTTTAATTAGTAGTATTCCTAAGCCATTTTGCAGCTCTCAGCACTATTGTATCGCTGCAGGTTTCTTTGTACCTGGTGTACTTGCAGGCTTTAGAATATACCATGATGCCCTGTAAAAAGGTTTCCCCACCTGCTTTTCCAGCTGTAACCTTTTCATGTTTCTGTGAACTACTAGCTCAATTTTCTGCAGCAGCCTTTTCACATTTGTCTTCTCAAATAAACTTTTCCACTTTTAAGGTTGACTGATTTTCACTCTGTATTTTTGAATGTCCTGGTTAGAGATGTCAGCCTAGCAGCAGCTTTCACTTCACCTTTGATGTTGTGTTTACAGTACTTGCCACCTTAATTCTGCCTAGAAGAAACTAATTAAGTAGGGGTTTATAATACTAAAATGGCCTGTGCTGTCCATTCCCATTGTAGGAAGTTCTGCCAATAAGGCAGTAATTCTGCAGCAGATCAAACATGAGCTATTGAGAGATTACTGTTCATTTGCTTCAGTGAAAAAAAAAAAAAACTTGATGTTTTCAAGATACTTTTTGAGGTGGACAATCCAGGAAGCTTAGGCATTCAAAGCAGTGGTTTTAAAATAGAAGGTCACTGAGAATGTTATGGCATAGTGTGACAGAATGGAGAACAGGATAAAAGGTGTTATAGGAACAGATTAAAAAACCTTCCTGTGTATATAGACCAAACCAGGAGGAGCAGTGGGAGGGGGGAAGGATCAGCATCAGTCATCCAGTTTGGATTACAAGGTATATCTAGGTTGGACATGATTGACCTCTGATTCCATTGTATTCTGAGCTACAGTTTTTACACAGAAATTAATCCTTTGGGGAATTAAAGCCTGCATGGATCCCATATTTCAAAATTCTTCATTCAATGTGTTTACAGATCTTTCAGCAAGTGATAGCTTAGTTTCTTCTTGCAATTGTTTCTTTATATAAGAATATATTTATAAGAAAAATTAAGCATCTAGGTTTTGTCACACAGGTTATTGCACACATCGTAATTTTATCAGACCATACCAACATACTCAAGAAGTGCTACATGATTTCTTCACCAGCAAACATCTGATGACCAAACAAAAGGCAGATATACTCTTATTGCTCACCAGAAATTAAAATGAAAGCATTAAAATGGCACAATGAGAACATTTGCATAAAAATGGCACAATAAAACAGTAGCAGAATTTCTGTTTCTATGTTACAAAAGTCTAAACATTATTTTAATTCTTTGTAGATATAAATTCATGGCATATATCTAGACAAGTGGAATTTAACATCAAAGTTTAGTCGAAAAAATGAAATTCTATTAGTCTAGCAATGTGTAGAGATAAATAACTGTACTTGTTAGATGAGTTGGCCGTGTTGCAGTCAACATAAAGAGCTAAATGCATAAAAGCTGCCTCTGAATTCTCCATTTTACAGTGGGTAGGACCTAACAAAAGAAGAAAGAAGAGACATAAATTGATACTGATGTAAGCAGAGGATGCAATAGGTCATCTTGAAATATGGTTGATGGGCTAAAAACAGTCATTGGGAGATAGAAATGGATGCAAAATAGTACAGGTTGCAGGATGCTATTTTGCAGAAATCAAGCAGAAGCATCAGTGTCAAAAGGCACACCCACGCATAAAATGTCTCCAGCTTCTGCACTTAAAATGTCTAAACTGCAAATTTATGGAATTACATAATTTTGATTAAGTGAAACTATTCTAATAACTGTTCACTGGATCACTAATGGGAGGACTTGACATAGGGTTATAAGTTGTTTTATAGTTAAAAAGGCATTTTGTGGCTGTCTGTACATTAATCTATAGGGTTCATATCACGTTCCTGTGAAATTTTGCAGATTTACATGTTCCCTTCTTTTCAGTCAGAGTTTGATGTGTGAAAATTTAGTGGGAAAGAGGAAACATGACCAGTTGATAAGCTTGGCTCTTCTGTCAGCTCTTCACAGCACCGTAAGCAAGCTTAGTAGCCTATCACATGGTGCCGGAATGCTTTCACCTCCAAAGCAAAAACCAGTGTCAGCTTAAAAGGCTTGTGACGATAAGGACAGAGCAGAGAGACTGCTTTCAGAGGCTTGGGAGCAAGCTCTTCTTTCCACGCCAGCATGAGGATTTAACAGAGCAATTTCATGACTGGCAGAGAAAACCTGATGGCACACTCACTCCTCTCTAATAGAGCAGCTTGGGCAGGATATGCGTAGGAGTTTATTTTAAGTAACTAAATAAAAGCTTCAGAAAAATTACAAATATTAACCAACAGCCTAACCAACTGCTTCCTTCTCAAGAATACTTTTGTGTATTTCCAGTTTAAATGCAGCTTATCCCTGTGAAGTGAAATGATATGGCAAATGTGCTTTTGTGATACAGCATTGCTGACAGTCAACTGATTTGGCCAGGCCAGTGAGAGCCAGTCAGCCTCTTGCTGGCCTCTCCTCCTTTCTTTCTTATGAGGAAAAGTTGAGACAGTTGGGCTTGTTTAACCTTGAGAAGCCTGAGGGGTACCTCTTTAATGTATGCAAGTGTCTTAAGAGGGAGTGCCAAGGAGATGGAGCCTGGTGCTTCTCGGTGGTGCCAAGCGATAGGACAAGAGGCAACAGGTAGAAAGTGATGCATAGGAAGTTCCACCTGAACACGACAGAAAGCTTCTTTATTGTGTTGGTGACCACAAACTGAAACAGATTGCCCAGAGAGATGTGGGGTCTCCCTCACTGGAGATACTCAAGAACTGTCTGGATGCAATTCTGTATGATGCACTCAGCAATGGCCCTGCTTGAGCAGGGAGGTTGGGACTGGCAGGTACCCCTACCAGTTGGGTAGGGCTGGTTCTGAAGGTACCCCAGTGGGCACCATTGGGTACCCCTACCCAGCGGTACCTATTGCGGTACCGTCCGAATTGATCCGTTCTGTGATTCCTCCCCTCCCAGACCACAAAAGTGTCGTGTGGGGGTGAGGCTGAGTTCTGTTTTGTCCTCCTGATTTCCTGTGGTGAGAAATTTCTTCATTAGGCCTTAAAAACCTTGTGAGAAATAGCCATTGCTACTGATGGGGACTGCCTCCTCCTACCTGTCATATTTGTTGGAAATGTGCTTCATGGTCTATACAGGGCTGAACTGAGTAGCTTTCTATGGGAGTGGAAAGATGCCCAGAGCACTCTTCTGTCCACAATCCCACAAGACTGCCCTCTGGAGCTCGGTAAAGGTAAATGTAAACCTCGGTCAAGGAGGACGTAAAGTTGTCGAATGTTGTCACACATTTCAGCCAGCATAATGTGGAGGTTAGGAGATGCTGGGTCCATCTCTCCACTGGGACCTGAGAGAGTAACAATGCTGTTAACACAGGACAAATCAGGACTTCAGTTCTTGGAATAAATGATAGTCCTTTTTTAGTGGTGTTGTGATTGAGGATCAACAGAGAGTGTCTAGTAGTTTTACGTAGGAAACATTTTCTCCCTTCTCTGATCCTCTTCATTATTATTTGGATCAAATCACATATACTGGCTTCAGTACAAGCATGTTTAAAGGTTTCAGTTAACTAAGAAACAGGAGATCTTTCCAGAGGAAATGTCTAAGAAATTTTAGAAAGTGAAATCACATTGAACTCATACATCTTTTTGTCTGATAATACAATGTATAGTCTGTCTTGGTATACTAGGCAATGAATTCATCCTCTTGTACGAAAAAGAGAATATATTAAAAATCTTATCAGAAGAGAAGGGCAAAGGGTGATTTCAAATGTGTCTACAGCTTTCCTGCCATTTTTCCAATGCCACAAAACCTTCAATTAAGAATTACTATATCTCTTTTCAAGTGCATTTCAGGGATATGCTACACCTGCAAAACATATGTTGCACTTATTTAGCTCAGTTATGATCAGATTTTAAAGTCTTAATATACTGAGACCAGGTGGTTGTTCCAAATTGCTCCCAGTCAATATTTTGTGGGTTTAATTTGGAAATGCCACAGGGATTCATCCTACTCTTGTATTATTTCTGATCTATCACAGTGTTTGCTAGTGGGTGGCTGTCATTTGTTGACATGACATGTTTGTTTTATATGGGTCTGCTGATGTTATGCAACTTCATTTAGGCAGTTACATTGTCAAAAGAGAAGTGATAAAAGACCTGTGAGAAATATTTATTATGAATTTTTCATTACCATAAAAAAATGTTTCTGTTGCTTTTCTTTGTTGTTTTCTGCAGAATCATCATATTTTACATCATAGAATTCAGGTACATTTTTGCCTGTATCATGCTGCCTAAATACCTGAGTAATTGAGGTTTGAAGTTATCATTTATCAATAGCTAGTCTTTACAGGTAGTGCAGTATATGCTTGCACTTGTAATGGGAATGGATGTAAAATCATTCATATTGCAATAGTAAAAAATGTTCAGTTTGCAGTGTCGACCTTGCATTAACAAAACCCAAAAAATTTGTGACAGAAATCTTGATGATAGAGAATTTTCTTCATTAATGGTATTTGGCTGTAGGGAGCTAAAGCAATGTCAGCTTTCCACAGCACAATAGATGGCTGTGGTAAAAATAGCTGGTCACTCAGTTGCTCAAAAGCTGCTCCTGGAACTGTGCAATGAACAGGTAGTGCAAAAATGAGTTTTCTGACACCACAGGCCTGCTGAATTCCAGAACCATAGACACAGAGATAACTTCCATCTCTGTATTTGTTAATTTGAAAAACACATGGAATGTGAAAGAATGTGAATTGCAAATGTCAATCCTTGAAACACTTCAAACACATACACACCTCTATTCTGCACAGAATGTATATATACTCTGTTGTTGGACATTCATGTATTTGCACATGGACCAGATGTTTGAACCTATATGGCAGATATATTTATTATCTAGACATGTAACTGCAGTTTGAATATATATTTTGCAGAACTTTCCAAAGGATGACTTAGACTTTGACATATGACAGCACCTAGTTTGTTGACTTTCAGTAATGACTTCATATTGCTATTCCAGAGTCATCAATATACATACCGCGTTCATTTTTTGTGCTTCAGTAATTTCAGGTGCAATATAATGTTTGTTCAGCTGTGCTTGCCATCTTTAAAACACATTAATGTACTCTGAGAAGGCAGAGTGACTGGCACAGAAATGAATAATTACAGTAATGACTAGTTGTTATTCTTGTTTATTTTGGGGAGTATTCTAATTAGCTGTTCAGTAAATGGCTACTACCTATACATAGCTGCTATCTATATTAATTCCTGAGGTAAGACATGTTTGATTTAATACTGAACCTTTCCCCTCACCTAGAAATAGTGTTGACTTCTATACATACCTGTTCTGTAACCATATGCCAATGCACTGCTACTCCCACTGCTACCAGGCTCTGGCAGGTCCTAGAACAACATTAAATTGCTGTGGAAGGCAGTGCAGGCTGAAATTACCCCATCCTGTGAATTAGGAATGATTCCATCTTCCCTTTCTACTCCTGGAACTTCAGTTCAGGAGCCAACAACCAATGTCTTCCAAGTCTATAGCAAAATAGATTCTTTCTGGGTGAGAATCAGTAATGGTGTTAACTTGCCTGTGTGAAATAAGAATGCTGTTGAAAAAGTGGATTGGCAAAGAATTACAGTGGTTACATATAAGCAGAAATCTTATTTTGAAAAGTAGAAAAATAAGGTACAATGGGGGATATTAGAGCCTGGCCACTGGGATGGAAACATACCTGAAACCTAAGGTGTTGATCAAGGGTTCACTTGTCAAATGAAAAGGAACATGGATGAGTCTCTTAAGAGCTAAAAGGTATTCCAGTTCAGTTGCATAAACTACGTTTAGCCATGACTGATGAGTCAATACACAAATGTGGCAATGAAAATCAACATGAAAAAAGAGTTTATCTTATTTGCCTGCCAGTCTTTAATGTTTTTGATCATTCTCTATTTGTCTATTGATTTGATGGCATGATTTTCCAAAATGCTTTCCTTCTTCCTCTTGGGGTTCATGGAGGGTATGGCTTTATCATTTGCATAAAAAGGAATAGGAGGTTTTCATCTTTGCTTTTATCTGACATGAAGCATTAAACTACAAGTCTTCAAGATTCTCAGATCTTTTTTAGTCCATTTGAACTAGAAACCTCTTTTTCGGTGATCTGAAGTAAAGTTTGGTAAATTAAGACATACATGTTTACATTCTTCTTCTGCTTGTATCATCTATTTTTATACTAGTTGTTTTGATTTATTTGCTGTTTTGGAAGGATTTTGCATAGAATTTTTAAGAAAAGGGGAAGAGATGGTGCTGGAGGGTTTCAGCTAAAGTAGTGCTTCTGCTTCTAGACCATGTACTTCAGGGAGGATTGGGGACCTACAGGATAAAGATCGGGAGAAATTTTTGAGAGAAAAGGCTTCATTTACAATAATTGCTAAGTGAAAAAAGAAAATTAAGAGGAGATACTATAACCTTTACTTAATCAGAAGGTTAAGACGAAGCAAATTTATTTTTCCATTCTATAAAGGGAATGATAAAAACTAACAGGATTGCTTTTCAGATATTAAGTTTTGGTAGGGTGGTTGATAAAATAACCATCTGCAGTTTATCCCAGGTCATTTGTGGTTTTTCTATGATCATGAGGAAAGAAGGGGCAAAGCAGAATCAAAATGACAGTGTGAAAGAAGTAGGTGTGAGACATGCAGTTAATTCTCTGAGGTAGAGGGCTATTTGAGGGTTTGGCTACACAGGAAGATTTTGTGAGGCCCTGGAAATCTAATTTTTAAGAATTATTGCTGTAAAAATTTTTTTAAAATTAATTAAGAAGTGAAAAATAGAGTTTATAGAATTGTTTGGGACTCCTTTAGAGTGATGTTTTGTTAGTAAGTTTTGCAGTTCAGCAATATGCCAATCCTGAGTCTCTAGTTAGCTGGGAGGGTGGTTCACATTTGACATATGCAGCGGAGCTGTCAGTTTGCAGCAAAAAACAGGGCAGGTCATGTTTCCAGTGTTAATTTACACTTGACATCTTTATTTATACCTGGGAAATGCTGTTATAAAATATTAGAACACAAATAATGCTGGCACAGCAGGGTTTTCAAAAAGAGACTTGTGTTGAATTTCTTCCCACAAAGTTAGGAAATAAATGCATCTAAAATTAGAAAACTCTGTGCTAATTGTAGGAAGATGCCACACTAGTTACAGCATTCTCAAGCCATTGGTTTTTTCCCCAGGGAGAAAGAGATGAGACCCACTGAGCACTAACAGTAATGAGACTTCTTCAGTCACAGTAATTATGTTCCAATTTAGATAAAATTTCAGTGTGCGCTGGAGATGTTTCCGTTTTATTGTCTGTGTGTATTTAAAGCAGTAGAACTCTGTGTTACAAGCATCTCCAACCACCATGCATTAAGAAACTGTAGCATTTAGTCCAACTTGCTTCCAGCATCCATAGGATCCTATTGAAACTTTAATCTGAACTTGAAGTATTAAAAAGTCTTTACTGATACAAAAATATCTTACCCCTATGGGTAAAAATGGTTAACTTTCAGTCTTATCATTCCTTCTAGAGGTTTCTGTGGTCCTGTGGTTGGGCATGGGTGGTATGTGCTGATTTTACTGAAGACAAAAAATATCTGATATTTTGTCCATCCTTTTGGGGACCAATAACACTCCCTAAGAGTCCAGTTTCCTTCAGTAAATTTGAATGCTGCTTTACTGTTTCATGGAAGGTGTCATTCTGGATCTCCCTTAAAAAAGCAAAATAGGTCAATAATAGGTGTTTGCATAACTCTGTGCCCTATCAGAAGACCATAGTATCTGAGGACAAGTGCAAAGGTAATTTTCCCTGCAACATATTGATTGCTATAAATTCATTTCAAGCCTCCTTGGAATGCTTGAAAGCAAGTCACATAGGGGTATCCAGTTATGGTTTTAGTGGAAAGTCTCCAATCCTCTAACTCACCTGCTACATTTGCTCCCTAATTGCTCTTTCATCATGGTAATTGTGGGTGAATAATACAGCAAAGTAGCTCTATTTAAGAAAAAAAATAAAGTAATGGTAGAGGTCTTTTCAGTGTATTTGAGTAGGAAAAAAGATCAGTCCTTTTACCACCAAAAAAAACCAGGAAGTAAATTACACCTTCTGAATTGGCTTTGCCCCCTCAAAGTAGAAATTTCAATAGTTATAACTGAAAACTCCCAGGCATAACACAAGATTTTTCCAGGCAGCTAAGTAAGCTTTAGATACAGCACATGGTAGTCACAGTGGACCTATCATAGTTTAAACATGAAATAAAGTTAGCAGTGCCAACTCAAGATATTCAAAAACATCCATCAAGCTCCAGAAATCCTCGACTTATGTTTCTTTTTATTCAGCTGCTGGTACCCAAGTTTTGGGACTCCCTTGGATCTTGTTCTCACACAAGTGATGATTAGAGGCTTACTTTATTTTTGATGCTGAGTGAGTTTCTCACATTCTTTATCACATAGTATAAAATATAACTGTGCTGTTAAACCAAAATGGAGTTTTTCACTGAGTGTGCTGAGGTGGCATTCCTTGAAGAAGCTGTGTATGTCTACTAAATGAAATGTGATTCTGTAGTACAGTTAATTTATAGTTCATCCGAAGATGTCTTGGAGATAATGGCTTGATTCATGAAAGCAGATGACAAATGCAATAGCATCAAATGCAGGGGGATGTTCCTCTTAAACAGGTGAATTAATTATTTCCCTTTTAAAGAGCTATTTTTGTTAAACTCTTCAGGAAAAGAAGCCCTTCATAAAATTGATAGACTACATATCACTTGTAAATTAAAATAAAATTATTAATAAATTCACTTTAAGAATTTTTTGCAAGTCCTCCTTCTCTAACTAAAAAACAGCTCATAGTAGAAATCCAAATAAAGCAATATATATCCTCCACCTATCCAGCAGAAAACTTTGAAATACAATAGTGGGGCATGGGCAGAGGAGTAATTCACTATTGAAAAGGAAGAAGAAAGCATGAAGTCTACAGATTGCTTAAGGAGAACTTTCTTCACTCCAGGCCATATCTATGTAGACAGCAGATGCAATATGCAATATTTTATAGACAGAGAGGTGCATATATGGTACATTTCTGCAGGCATCAAACAGCATGAAACCTTTTACATTACAGGATGAAAATAGTTATTGATGAAAAAGAAAATTGAAAAGATTGGCTTCTGACTTAAATCAGAAAAAGGGTCTGAGAAAGAGAGATGCTGTCTCTTATAATTACAAAATGTAGTTCATTTTTTTGCTGTTTCCCCAGTCCCTTTGAAGACCTTTGACCAGTGTTATGATCTCTCTAGTTCTCTGCCAGGATAAGCAAACAAATAATTACACTCTTGGGGGATTTTCTAAACATCGGATCCAGTTATCTTCTTCTGTTTACTTCATATCAAAGTTACTCCTGTCAGTCCCTCAAGCTGCTTCTGGCTTAACTGCCTGCAAGTGAGAGAATAGGCCGTCATGTCTGATGTTACTCTTAATACACACTAACTTGACAGAAAAAGGAGAGAATTCCTCTCCAGAGCTGACATGATTGATCACTTTGATGTGTATTAGCTTTCTTTAAACTACCCTCAGAAAATGACAATTCAAAGTCTAATTTAATACTCTCAGTGCTCGTGGCTTCTTTTAACTAAATATCCCTGTTAAGTCTTGTAGGACATGCTCTTAAACACATTTTTTGCTGATTAGAGAATCAGCATGATACTGACATAATTCACTATTAATAAATTTAATTCCACATAAAATTTTTTAACCCTCTCAGTGTCCGAAGACTTAGAGTCACATCATGTAACAAAGTATTATGTTGTTATCAAGTATACAGTTTTGATGTCTGAAGGGACAGCAGATGAGTTGACAATTGTCCTGTTTCTATAATCTACTGGAAACAGTCTAGTCACTTTTTTATTTGGCATTTTTCTAGGACTATGACAACTCTACACCAGTATTTTCAGGTTTACTTTCAAAATAGCAGTAAAAGTAGTTTTGTAGTGGCTCATGTCATAGTGTCTCAGGTCTTCATTTTGCAAGTAAAAAAATAATTGAGTCTTGTGAATATTGAACATTTCCTGAGAGTCAAATGGGATTTATTTTGTTTTCAGCCATTATCATGAATAC
This sequence comes from Fringilla coelebs, assembly GCF_963513975.1. Lineage (NCBI taxonomy): Eukaryota > Metazoa > Chordata > Aves > Passeriformes > Fringillidae > Fringilla > Fringilla coelebs. The sequence goes on along the minus strand of NC_140028.1, from coordinate 50,489,116 downwards.
TTGAGTTTTTCAGCCCAAATAATGGTTCTCTTAGGCAATGCAAGACTGCTATTTATCCTTTTTCCAGTGGGATCCCTTCTAGGAGAAGGGAGAATCTTGTATTGCAGTAGGAGACATTATTTATTTTTCCTTAATTGTTTTATTTTAAAAGATTAGAAATATATCTTCAGTGAAATTATAATCTGAGGTGCTTTTAAATTGAAGAAATGTATTTTGATTCTTCCTTCTTAAAATTATTTCATAGCTGCAAAAGAGAAAAATCAAATTATATGCCTTTCAGGGGAAGAAGAAGTAACCTATGTGCTACTGGTTCTGGTTTGGACCTTTAGATTTCCATCATTTAATATTCTCAGTAGCTCCCGTTTATTTCATATACAGCATTAAGATAAACAGCACAGGCAGAGCATGTGATTTTATCTGAACCAGAACTGCGGAAGAGACACAGACAGTCCTTGTTATTATCCCTGTTATTATGTACAAAGATACATTTGATAGGAAGCCCAGAAACCATAAATTTCAGTTCCAGCTCTCCTCCTAATTGCTGTTAATATTTCTATTTCCTTCACATTACACATGGTTCATATTTCTAACTTTGACAGTATCTTTCAGTGGTTCATTTTCACAAAATATTGGACAGCTTCTTCAAGGTCACTTTAAGCAGAGCTGGGAACAGACTTCAGATTTCTACTGCATTGGCATTAAGACTCATTTGCTTTGCCAACCCTGCAACAGGATTATGGAAAATAATTTTTATGCTGCAAAACATTTGCACTAAGAAGTGAATTTGGATGGTGTTATAATGTTCATTTTTATGTTTTCAGCTAAGAAAACCTATTTTTCTGAAAACAGTTTTTTATTCATTTGAATGTGTATATTCAGAGCCTGTTATGGAATCTTTTGCCCATTTCTTATATGCAGGACATCTGCTGATGAAAGCTACTAAAAATGTTAACATTTGAGTTAATAGGCTTGTCTTTCATCTCATTTTGCAAGATGCAGCAGAAGTTCTTTAAGGACATGAGATGTCTCAAGCTATTTCTAGTCAGGCCTAAAGCTCTTCCCTTACAGGTCCAGTTTGAATCCTGCACAGCTCAGTGCTTGAAGTGCCATGACCATCTAAGAAGTATTTGGAATCTCTATGAGATGAGTTTTGGTTGTCATCTCTATGAGATGAATTTGTGAATTTCCAGTTCACTGTCCAAGGGGCTTTGTTAGTTCTTCAGAGCAGAAGCATCCCTTTAGTGTTTGCTGGGTTCCTGTCCCAGCCCAATCAAACCTTGATTCCCTGCTAAGAGCTCCTGCCACTGGAGACATATTAAACTCACTGCCTATTTGGAGGGAGTGGCAAAGTCATTATTTCTATACTTACAGGAAATGAAGTGGAGAATTAGAAGACAGAGTAAAGAATTCTGGCTTGACCTTCTTTAAAGCCTTCATAATTGGGGTTCTTTTGCCTCAACTCTTGATTTTTTGGGTCTGACTTTTATGCTTAAATCACTCTGCCTTGGCCATTCTCTTTTCAAAAAACACACAGAGAAAGGGATGGAGTTCAAAGATGATGCTGTTACATCAAATGAGGCATTTGTTACTCCATCAATGGGCAGATTTAGCTCAATCTCCTTTCTGTATGAAATTAGGTCCTAATCCATCTTTCACATTACCTTTGGCTATTAACTGAAGTCACTAATTCAAGGGCCCAACTACACTCTATTCTCATGTAATCAATATAAACAGGTATTATTTTGCATATTAAATAAGTAAAATTAGGTAGGTTTAAATTCAAGTCGCAGATCTTAGCAGCGCCTTCTAGAACCAAAACCAAGGAGGTGACTTCTCCATACAAGAAAAATACAAGGTAGAACTCCAATACCCTGAGGCCATTGCTTATTACAAAATAATTCTTTCCCTTTAACAATATCCCTTCACCACTGCAGGTAGTGAAGCTGCAAAACAGGAGAGGAGTGAAACTGGCACCATGCGGTGAGTAGGGTCACCAAGACGATTAGGGCTTGCCAGGTGGGGAGGCTGAGAGCTGGGTTTGCTCAGTACTGCTTAGAAAGGAGTGTGAATGTATTGCTATTTTCAGCTCTACCTGTTGACAAAGAAATTCCATTTTGATATTAGGGAAAATAATTTGCAGGTAAGGTAGTGATTAACCATTGGGGCAGATCTCTGAGAGGCTCTGGCATCTCCATCCATACTGAGAACTTGACTGGACATGGCCCTGAGCAGCCCGATCTTACTTTAAAGTTAGCTTTAACTTTTAAGCTGCCCTTGCTCTGACCAAAGGGTTGAACCAGATGACTTTCATAGGTCCCTGCCAGCCTAGATTATTTTATGACTCTGTCCCCTGAAGCTGCCTGACTTGGCAAGGCAGAGCTGTGCTGCAGCCAAAAAGGAACTGCTCTTGTACAGCGTGTCCCTTCCTTGCCTGCCCTGGGCCACTGCCCCATGCTGGGCACTCATGTTTTTCTTGCTAAGTGTGGATGGGAAGAGCAGATGTCAGCTGAGCCACAGCAGCCTTCTACTGTTCCTGGGATACCATCAGCTCTGTGGTACAGCCATTATTATTTGTGCAACAGAGAACTGAATGTGCAACTGAGAACTGAATGTGGAGAGTCAGTGCCTTTGAATTCATCATAGGATCTTTGATCTTTCTGTTTGAAAGTACTTTGACAGTTTCTTTTAAAACATCTGACAAAAATAGCTCAGTCTGGAAGCCAGCAGGTGTTTAGGCACTTTTTTTATTGCATATATTAATAAAAAATGAGTCATTTGTGTTAATCTGTGTTAGGCTGTTACAGATCTGCTTTGTACTGCATTAAAGAGATATTAGCCAGGAATATTCAACAGCTCTATGAGGAATGCTTCACTGTGTTCAAATATGACATGGCAACATACTTATGTCAATACAGATAAGGGCTTAATAAAATGGGGAAAAGTGAATTCACTTTCAATGTTTGAGCATGGACATATGGTGCCAAACAATTAATTGCATTGAGAAGCAGGACTCTGTGTTCTAGGCTGACACAGATTGAGCATAAAAAGCTACAAAATTTGGCCCATAATCTTGAGAAAAAAATAAAATGCAGATGCAGAAAAAACTTCTTATATAAATGGCTGTGTCAAGTTCTATGTTCTCTTTCTGTTATGCCACCAAATTCTCCAACAGATGTGTAGTTCTCTATGACACCTTACTGTCCACTTGCTAGTCCAGCTTTTACTGTGCTTCCTTTGTGTTTGCTGGAGAAAAAGAAGATAAGGATGGGACAGCTAACATGAAAGCCTCAATTTTTACTTATTCTATCGAGTATTTAGAACAGAGAATAAAAAGGTTGCACTTCAAAGGCTAGATAAATGTTTTTTAATGTTATTCAGCCATAGCACAGAATTACGTCAGTAGCATGTTTTCCACGATGCTTTGTTGCATTTAATGTGAATAGGCTGTAGAAAATATATAAAGACATGAGGATAAACAACCCTTCTTTTTCCCTGAGCACACCTGTCAGCAAAAGGATGATTTAAGGTCTTTTCCCAGAGAAGCAGGGCCTGGGTGCTTGACACATCACAGGGAGCCTCTGCTTTCTAAAACTGTGCAGTCTTTGATTTCCATTCCAAATATCCTGCAGTGTCAAACACACAGATTTGGATTTGAGCTCCTTTGCAAGTATTTTGTCTGATCCAAAGTGCTGAAACTGACAGGGACAGATACACTTCCATGAGAGTATAGATATACAAAATTGCACTGCTATACTTTGTAGTGTTTTGTAAGTACAACAAGATGGAATTTTGTATCTTTTTAGTCCTGTGATTTTAAACAACAATATTTATTTTTATATTGTTGTTATGTAAATTCCTTATAATCAGAGGATAAAGGTGTCTCCAAGACTTCGTAGCAGAAATCAAACTTTTCAAGATGCCCTGAAAAGTACTGAAGAAACAGAACAAAATTAGTGTAAGAATTATGTGCCCCATGAGGTATTAATTACAATATGTTTAAGGGAATTTAGAAGAGGTGCATGTGCAGAAGGAATCAGGAATATTGTCAGTTTATGACTCATTTACTTGATGCTTTTTCTTACTTTTTTTTAAAAATGGTTTCATATAAAAGAAGCAAACTTGAAAAAAACATAATATGTGATACAGTGCACCATCTTTTCTCTGAAAGCATGCAATTATAAAGAGATTGCTTTTTTGTATAAATTTTCCAGATTTTACATTATTAATTGCAAATTTTTGTACACTAATAAGGAGTTGAGATGGTGACTGTATAGGTCACCAGAAGAAAATCAAGAAAGATGACACTGAATCATTAACGCTGCCATATGTTTACAGCTTTGTGTGTGAAAGGAGAATTTTCTAATGATGACCTGATTCTGGCAGCCTGTCTGTTTTCCACCATCTTTTGCAAGTGGAACTCAAAATCAAACAAAATGTACACATTACTTAAATTTTTCTGTTTAAAATACCAGAGACTGTTTTCTCTCAGGCATGAATCAGAGGTTGAACTCCTGTTTAGGGAACTGAGCATGTTACTATTTGAAATACTGTAAGTTAGCCTGCTTGGCTTGAAGCTGTTCCTCAAAGGGCACAGCTCAGGTCTCACTCCTTGTTTGTACCTGCCAGCCCTACAAAAATGTCTCAGACAGTGTCAGTGCTTAGAGAATTCAAACTGGCACAAGCTGCTTTTGTTTAGGTACCTGAATCCTGTTTCTTACTGCACCATTTAGAGGGCTGTTAAGGTACCAAACTGAATTTTCCCTGCAAATTTCATGCTTAACCACCACCAAGTTTCTTCCCATATGTTGATGCTTTTCTCCAATTCCATTAAAGGTCCTAATATTTTCTTGTTCCTGCTATTCATTTGTCTTGATTAGACCAACTGGAAGGATCCTGTGGAAAGATCTTGGGATCTTGGGTGCATGATCTTAGCTGTGGATCTCTCTTGTGCTAAAGCAATACAAATAGTGCTAAATGAGTGAAAAGACAATAAACCATTTGAGAAAGGAGCTCTTTGTTCTGATATTTGTAGATTAAGCTCTTGGGATTCAAAGTGCCCTAAACTGTTAATGTCAATACACCCTACGCAGGAGTTGTGTGGGCTAATTAATATTAATGGCCTTAAGAAAAATAAATCAATCACTTTTGTATGAAAACTGAAAATTTTATGTTCTTGAATACTATAGGAGCAATTTTGTACTTATGTTAATTTCTAGTAAAAGGAAGTTTTAATTAAATAATTGAACTGTTCAGTGATCTTAGTGATTCTGATTACTTTTACCCTTACTAGCTCCACTGAAAGCACTTTCGGTGTTTGTGTGACACCGTTTGTGTCAAGCTCAGCAGTGGTACTTCCATTTTGGAAGAAGATAAAAAGGGACATACCAGCCTTGCAAAGTTGTCAAGACAGTTTACCAGCCTGTGTGCAAAATCTTTTTCTGCATTCTACTATGATGATTGAAGGAAATGTTTTCTATCAGTGTCTCAGCCTACTTCTGTGTAACACAGGTCTTAAAAATTGTCACTTAGCATGTAGCTGTTTTGAGGAAATACATGCTGAAGCAAAATGTTAAGATCTTCAGATGAAAAGGCTATATTTGTCCTCCTAATTACTGTCATTGCTTTAATTAGTAAGATCTTGGCTTTGAGCTATGACCTTGAGGTTAAAAAAATATTAATTATCAGTCTTTGAGAAATTATAATTAACCTAGTCAACCATTAAATTGTTTAGATAACATTTGATAGTATTTCATTAATATAAAATATAAACTCAGACTTTTTTTATGTCTGAAATGTCATTTAAATTAACCTTTATTCCTAAATGATGCTTCATATTTTGAAACAGCTTTTTTCTCACTAACGTAGACATTCTCGTATGTTTGTTATGTAAGGCATTTTACTAAAATCCAAATTCAGCAGCATACTTGGGAATTTCAACTTCTTATTTGCGCATTAATGCTTGTTAGTTTACTGATCAGGGTTGAATTCCTGTCCAGGACTGAATGACCATTTAGTTAGTCAGTGTTGGAGTTTCTTCCTATGGTATGGAAAGACAGCCAGAGTGTTGTTCTCTGTAGATTTCTTTATGAGATTTGGTGTTGGGAATGTCTGAGGCACTATTTGGGCAAAAGGGAAGAGATCTGTTGTCGGAGAAGGGCATCATTAGGGGACCATGTGGTTTGGGACAGCCTAGAGGCACTGCAGATCAGATATGCTCCACAGAGGATAAAAAATGACCATTAACCAGGGTCTGATCCCAACCAGAACTCAGCCCACAGAAAGATGGATTAAAATCAATCTTATTCCCATCTCTAAAAGGAGTGCACAGTCCTTTGTTGTACCACACAATGGGGCAGTTCAGAACCCTCTGCTTGCTCTCAGTGTGTGTAACAGGAGGCAGACACTGCTGGGAGTGTTAGTCCTTAGAAATAATAAGGTGCCATGGTTCCCTGAAGGAGCCTGTGTTCCTGTCAGGCTTCCTGGTACAAGTGCAGAGTGTTTGGGTTTGCACCTGCCTTGTGTTTGATCCCATTTTCTCTGTAAGGGGATATGCACTTCCAGCACACCGGTGCCTCCTGTACCAGCAGCTCACAGAGCTGGTGGGAGAGAATCACTGGCGTTTTTTCCAACTACCATGGCAACTTAGATGTCTAATTATAGAAATTACCTTCCTTTACCCCATTCTTAATGGGACAGGGGGGAGCAGAGCAGAGTGAAACAGGGGAGAAGAGGAAAAAATTTACCTTAAAAATGAAAAATACCTAACTGTAGTCCCTTCACTAGTAAGGATATAGCTTATTAAATAAACTATGTTCAGAAATATCTAAGTTGTACATTTCCCTGCCACAGAAGACTGTCATTTAATTTTAAATTGCTGGATGTTTTCAGTCAGGGGCTCTGAGAAGGAAGCCTTCCCATTAAATTTCCAGCAGTCAGGCACATACTGTGGTTAGCCTTTCCCACTTCACCCAGCAGTCACTGAGCTTCAGCTGAAGTAAGCCTGTTTGTGCAAACAAATCTTCTTTAGGAACACTCTCCTTCTGGTAGACTTTTTCCTTAAAAAATAAGAGATCCTTCAAGAGGTTAGACTTCCTAGTTACGTCATTAAAGAGAAAAATCCAGCTGCTTTGCTTTTAGTGCATGGAAATCAAAGGAGTGAGGACATGGGGCCTTGCACCTTGTGACTCTCAGCTCAGTGCAAAGCTTGCTGTGTCTGGGTTGAGATGTTCAGAGGAAGGTGTGGATGAACACCTTTTAGCTGAGCAGACCCTGCTGCAGCATCTCTCAGGCAGGCATGCCCTCTGCAGTCTGAACACTCATTGTGGCAGCCACCCTGTGACCAAGGGGAAAAGCGTTTTGCCTCCTCCAACCTTCCACAGAGCTGACAGACAAACTTAACTAGTTCTCTGATAATTAAGGGGAGAAAACATCAACTCCCTAGACATGGCCATTAGCATCTTTTATAGTGTCAAGTAAGTCAGTGGTGTGACAGTAGTGTGACAAGCTGTGAAAATGTCTTTGGCCACAGCGCAGTGGGCTGTCCATGGGAGTGCTGGAATGGAGGTTAATGCAGGAATGGTGCACTGTAGTGCTCACCAGAGTATTTCTTCCTAGGAAGTATGGTGTAGATATGCTTGGATGATGAGTGTTCCCTGAGCTGTCCAGATTACCATAAACTATCAATATCCCCCTAATACGGCAAACACAGATACAGTTTTCATCTTTCTGGGGCAGGCAGATTTGCAATTTTAACTCAGAGGAATCTCATTACTCTTATCCCAAAGACTGAGAAATGCTAAAACAAGATAAACAAGGAAAGCTTTCAGCCCTTTTGCAGTAAATGTTACTTTTACATTTCAAAATGGATTTAATTGAATGGAGGAAATTTCGTTCCAGAATCCTCGCTATGCAACTGAAAGCAAGTGGGGTGCTCCTACATTTATTTTTTGGCTTTTTTATCTAAAGCTTCTCAAAAGAATAATTTTGCTATGACTGTAGCTTTTTCAAATTAAATATCTGCAGCCTTCTCTATCTTCCTAGACAAGAACAGCACATTGGAAAGTTGCAAATGAAATGAGATAAAACGTCGTTTGGCAGAAGGAGACAAGCTTGGCAGTAGTGAATGAATGGGAGATTGATATTGTTCATGTTGGCATCGTGAGTGGGGCTAGGAAAGGTGGGATATTTAGGAGTCCACTAAGCACTGCTGTGAGGGGCTCGGTGAGCCTGTGAGTCACGTACCAGTAACAGTGAAGATGTTGGAGATCTGGTGATTTGTAGAAATACACACTCTTCAGATGTCACTGTCTATAGGGATTAATGATCTAGGCCCTTCCACCAGACTGAAGTCTTTTCTCATGCACTCTGATGAATGTTGTGGCTTTTCAAGGATTGTTCTTCCATTTATAAGGTGGGGAATAACTTGCCTGCACAGATGTTCTTAGGAATTTTGTGGTGGTGTTTGCAGGGGTCCCAGGACGAGGGAAGAGATGGGAATCTTGGCTCCATGTTTCAGAAGGCTGATTTATTACTTTATGATATATATTATATTAAAAGAAAATTATATACTAAAACTACACTAAAGAAAGAGAGAAAGGAGACGTCAGAAGGCCAGCAAGGAAAGGAATGGAATGATAATGAAATCTTGTGACTGCTCACAGCCTTGACACAGGTGGCTGTCATTGGTCATCAGGTAAAAACAATCCACATGGAACCAACCAAAGATGCACCTGCCACATTCCACAGCAGCAGATAATTATTGTTTACATTTAATTTCTGAGGCCTCTCAGTTTCTCAGGGGAAAAATCCTAGAAAAAGGATTTTTGAGAAAATATGTCTCTGACAGGAATTTGATACTTCCTATAGCCACTGACCATGGAAAAGGATTGTGTGGGCTTTTTTCTAGTGGCTGTTGGTCTTCCTTTTCTTTCTCTTTTTCTGAGATACACAATGGGATTCCACATTCTTATTATACCCAACAGAATATTATTAAAATAAAATTGAAAGCATAATGTTGTGCACAACTGTACAAGAGTTTATAAATTACAGTGTATCATTCTTACTTTTTGCACTTCATTCTGTCTTCACAAAATGAAATTTGGAAATGGCTTACTGGCTTTTTCAAATATAGTTTTTCAGGAATGTAAAATAGTGTGTAATGTCATTCTTGTCTGAAGAAAATGCTTCTCTAAAGAAACTCATGCAAGCATTTCACCATTCATGTTCCTTGCTGTCCTTCATCTTGTTCATAAAGTAAGGAATTTCAGATTCTGGGTCTGTCAGCTCTAAGAGGTAATTAAAATGGCAGCTGGACTATTGCCCTTCTTACTGTTCAGTATTTTCTTTAAATGTGTATTTTCAGTGATACTTGAACAAATCAATTTTTTAAGACCTCCCATTCATTCTCTTCTAAATTAAATTTAGGCCAAAATCCATATAAATACCTTTAAGTGAGTGTTTTTCAACTGCTTTTTCAACCTCTGTAGATATTGGCAGAGTCCTGCTATTTGTTATTTTCATTGTTATCATTAGTGACAAAGAGTCTGTGGAGTGCAAAGTCCAGTGCAGCCACAATCAGCTGTGCAGGCTCCTTTTCCCATCCTACCCTAAATCAGATTTTGTAGAGCACAGATCCATTTAGATACGAATATGATGAGTATTTTTTGAGGACTATTTGTTTCTTTGTGGCTGCTGAAGTTATTATTATTTATATAATTCAGTGTTGATGAAGATGTTTGAAAACTGCACAGCTGGAAATCGTAGCTAATTGGACCTCCCATACTTACACATTTTGGTCCTTCTAGTGACTTTTGTAGTAGTACTATTCAAGAATAATTTGGGGTGTTTGCTTACATTTTTCCTTTTGAGAAAGCGAAAGTGTGTTTTGACTTGGAGGGTGCTCAAAGGCATTTAACAATTTTGATTTGAAAAAGATCTTCTGTGGTTATGTTCCAGTTACACTATGTATAGCTTCTGCCAGCAGCTAACTCACTGGTTTAATGTTCTCTTCCTTACAGATATTTCAATACCTGTTGCTTGCCCAGACCTCACTAGAGAAAATAAAGGAAATGACCTTTTGATAGAAAGGACAGCATTAGTTGCAGCTTTCAACTTGCTTTGAAAGACAAGGTGTAATGAAGCTGATTTCATACTCAGGTGTATGATGAGGAGGTTTTGTAATATTTTTGGATGTTGTCTACCTACATGACCTAATTCTTAATCCATTTTTTTCTCTGACATTCAAGTGAAAGTCTGAGCCTCTGGTACCATGTAATGGGATGACATCATAACCATTTGACACAGCATTTATCATAGAGTGGTGTACATAGATTATGTGAACTGTGCACCTTCAACCTGTCTGGTTTCCCTCCATTTCTTTATTTTACTGCATTTTTCTGAATTACTTATTGACTATATCAGCTTGTTTCTGTGCAGTTGAAATGACTTTTTTAATGAGGTAACTAAAGCAGCAAGTTGAGTCATCATGAATGTTCTTGAGCTGAACTTTCAAACTATTGTTTTAACAAGAGAAAAGACACTCTCTTTGTTTCTGGTTTGTGTCCATGTGTCCATTCCCAGGCACTGCCCAGGAGTGATGCTGGGCCTGCCTCTGTGAGGTGGCACTGGGGCTGTCCTGTAATGGACAGAGGTGGCTCCAGCCAGCTCCAGCCAAGGGCAGGGCTGAGGTCCTGAGGGACATTGATTGCACCTCTACAACAACATGTTTAACAAAAAGCAAAAAACACTGCAGAGCAGGCGCGAGAGAGCAGTGAGAAAATCTTGCAGAGAGACCCCAGGATCAGTGAAGAAGGAGGGAGAGGAGGTGCTTCAGGCACCAGGGCAGAGGTTCCCCTGCAGTGGTGAGACAGCGTTGCCCCTGCTGCCCATGAGGGACCACACTGGAGTATTTTTCCACCTGCAGCCTGTGGAGCAGGTGGAAATGGCTTGAAGGAAGCTGCATTCCTTGGAGAGTCCATGCTGTAAGAGGCTCCTGGCAGGACCTGCAGCCCATGGAGAGGAGCCCACGCAGGAGGAGGTTTACTCACAGGAGTTGCAGCCCATGGGAAATTCTCTCTAGAGCATTCTGTTCCTGGAAAAGTGGACACCATGGAAAAGATCCATGTTGGAGCTGTTGTTGTGGAACTGCAGCCTCGGGAAAGAGCCCACATTGGAGCAGTTCATGAAGTATTGTACCTTCATGGAGGGACTATACTCTGGGAAAGGGGGACAGTGTGAGGAGGAAGGAGCAGCAGAGATGGAGCATCATGATCTCACCACAAACCCCATTTCCCATTCCCCTGTGCCATTGGCAGGCAGGTAGAAGCATCAAGAATGAAGAAGTTGATTCTGACAAGAGTAGGGGAAAATTATTTGTAATTTTGTCTTTTTTACTTAAATACTACTCTATTTGTAACTGGCTATAACTTAAAATTATTTCCCAAGCTGAGTATGTTTTGCCTGTGGTGTTAATTGGTCCTTGCCTTTAGCTCAAGCTTTTTCATCTTATTTTCTTCCCTTTTCTTGTGGAGGGGAGGAGAGAGAGAGAATGATTTGGCAGATGCTTGAGTCAGCCAAAGTCAAACCCACCACAGTTTCTTAATTCTTTGGCAAAAATTTGGACTGTATCCTTCTAGCTGAAAATATGCACTGCCTAACATAGCAGAATGGAGATTGTATTAAAATTGGGAAATTTGTATGTGACTTCAAGCCATGAAAATTATGTGTATGACTCACAAGAAAGAAAGCACACTGTGGAAAGATTCTAAAGATGTTTGTACTGGGGTACGAAACACTGTCAGCCTAAAATTAGTCTAATGTTGCCTTTTCTGACTTTTCTGAAATTTCATTGAATCTGCATGTCTCTGATTAGGAACATTAAGAAGACAGTTCTAAACATACTGCCACTTTTAATTAAAGCATCCACTAGGCCATGTTATTAAAGTATGATCTGAATGTAGTACCCTTTTTAAACTCAACTTGCTCTTGTAAATCCTTCAAGATTGAAAGATACAAATGGTGAATTTGGTTAGGAGGACAGGACCTTGACCACCATGGAAGTCTCCTATACACAGCCACTTTCTTTTCCAGCTGGAATATTCTTTGAATGAAGTTCAGGTCAGCTGCAAACAACTTTTGATAAAAACATCTGTATCCCTATCCTGGAGCTGTTATCTAGAGATTAAGTCTAAGCTTGGCTAAAGCAGCATGGACTTGTTCTGGTTTTTTTGTGTTGTCCACCCAAAGCTACTCTAATCATTTTAATTATTTTCTCTAATTACCTTTTTTTTTTTACCATTCTGTGTTGTGCCTTCACTGAGTGCTTTTCTAGTGGTAAGAAGTTCCCTAGTATATTCTCTGCTGGCAAAGTGCTATTGCTAAAATAAATCATAGTCTTGCTGTTGCTAGGATAGCACATTGAACTCTGTTTTGAAGACCTTTAACAAAGGAAGCTTAACATTGACAAAACTGTGTGTGACATTTGTCACAAAATTAATTGCTGTAATTACTTCCTCATAGTGACTCCGGCTCATAATTTCTGAACGGGCTTATTTCAGCCCATCATCATGTAATAATGTAGGGCAACTGGATGTCTGCAACACAGAGGGCAAAGTTGATGTAAGCACACCTTTGTACATCCTTACCTTGGCTATACCACTGATTTTGTCTACTGACCTGCACCAAACTCTTCAGTGGTAATTTGTGCTATTGAACAGCAGAAATTTCCCAGCATTGCAATTACAGACTCTTGCTTGGAGGGCTTGTGAGCTGTGACACTTGCAGGATGTAATGTATAATGTAGTGGAAGTGAATCCCTAAGGATATTCTATAGTAGGATAAGTGTATGCCAAATTATGTTCAGAGCTGACAACACACCCACATTTGGGATCAATTTTCAGTGATACGAAATGCTCTGTTTTAAATACAAATAGCCAAGACAGTCTTGACTGTGATCTGCACCTCCAGTAACTTATAGAGGCTGTTAGAGAAGAGAATCTAAATGGAGCCTTCAGTGCAATATTCCTGTTTTAGAATAAGACATATTTTATCTACTGTTATTACCTACAGTATGTTGAATAAAATACTGCTCTGTCAAGAAACTGAAACCAAACCGGTACATTGCAACCATCAATATGTAGGAGATATCTTAAAACCTAGATATAGAGTTAGATTCCATTTCATTGACATCTGAGAACTGAGGAAGGAAAATAAAGTATATGTAACTTTTATTAAACAGAAATCACCTTGAGGAGAAACAAACAGACCTAAGTGCATTTCTCAGTCTAGATAGAATATCAGATGTTCAGCATGAAAAACTGAAAACAACTTGAAGAAAGGCAGTCAAAAATATGCACCCTTAGGGAGCTCAGAACACTTGGAAAGCAGTTTTGGGCCATGAGAGTCACATTAAAGGACATGAGATGCATTCCAAACTTGCTGCTCAGATTGTCAGAGAGAAAAGTTGAATGCAACTCGGTCTTGCATGTCAGATGCCTGAACAGAGTGCTAACACTTATTTTTTTAAATGTCTCCAGTGAAAACATGTTTAGATCTTTTTATCTGATGCTCAGCAACTGCAGGTTAGGCAGCTCTTGATAAATTCAATGTTCAAAAACCTCCATCAAAACAATGTATGATAGGATAATTTGATATCTTGCTATTTATTTTCAGCTTAATATAGAATGGAGAAATAATCAGTCATTGAGCTTTTGCAGCCTTCCAAATGAACAGGACTTACTGGAAGGGCTCATCTTCTTTTCAACAGACTTTAGATAACAGCCAAGCAGATTTTAGTAAATTCTACCCCTAAATCTTTAGAATTGATGATTAGTCAATAATCAAGACTTTTAAACAAGGAAGGTTACTTGGAAACCCCTGCTATTGTTTATTCACTAAGAATAGTCTTATTGCTAACATGTAGTCTGTATTTACAAATTACTATTCTAGTTTTACACCTATGGGTTACTTATGTCAATAAACCCTATACTGCCTCTATGTCACCTTTTTCAGTTTCTGAATAGAAATCACATCCCTTTCCATTTTTGTCAGTCAAAGGAGATGAATTGTTAATATGGGAATTTTTAATATATTGCTCATGGTGCTTGTAAGCATTGTGTACCTGAGTAAATACATGTGCATCCTTTTATTAAAGCCTACAGTATTTTTTTCTTGTCTTTTTAATAATAACTAAAATGACTTTCAGCTTTAGTTGTGAGTTTGGCATCTGATTATAATAAACTTACTAATATGTTAAAATAGTAATACCTCTTGATACACCTATAAATATTCTGTATATGAAAAAGGCAAAATAATGCTTTCACTGGATAATTCCTGCCCTACTTTTGTGACACTGAAATTAATGAATTAAATATGGTAAAAATCTTAGGATCATTGTGCAGTGCATAAGTCCCATTAAAAGCAACTGCCATCAAATAATCACTGAGTAGCCCTTAGTATGGGTTTTAATTACTTTAAAATTACTTTTAAAAAACTTTAAAAAAAAACCCTAACCTCTGAAAAAGTGGGAGTGCATGTAGATTAGCTCCCTGAAGTACCTTCATTTAAGTATTTTTTCAAATCTACAGTAATTTGTTCTGAGGACTTCGATATTAGAACCACTGAAATGTATTGGAAGGCCACCCAATTGTTGTAAATCTCCATTCAGGAGAGAAGAGATAAGGAAACTAATTTTGACTTGTTTGCAGAGAAATTTTCTTGTGCTGAATTGCCAACGACACTCAACTTATCAGCCTGTCAACCTCTGAAGCAAGGGAAAAGAGTATTAAAGCAGAATATATTGTCATTTTCGGATGAGATAGCATCAGCAACTTAGACCAGTGTAGCTTTTCCATTTGAAAGTACAGAGCACAAATTACTTCTGTCCCTTAATCTAATTTAAGTTATACTTTAAAACTTATTTCTACATGGTCTTCTATCCTGAGTTTTTGATGGGCCCAGTGGTCTAATTTCTCCAAGCTTCCTTTCAACTGTACAGCTTTAGATACAAATACTGTTTACTGTGATTAAAAATATCAAAGCATTGATTTTCTGTCCTAAATTCCTTTGCCAAGCTAATTTAAATCATTAATGACCCCATTGGAGTCACAACTTAAATTGTTCCTTTAGCCTGCTTTTCTAATTTTCCTGCTTCTTGAAGTAATATTCCATTCTCTTCATTAATTTTTTAACACTTTTCCAATTCAATCAATACCTGATGTAAAATTTAACTGTCAGATTTGCTTTGAAAAAACTAAATTAAAAAAAGAAAGAAAAAAAAAAAGCCTGAAAGGGAATCAGAAATCTCAACAAGATTGTAGAATAATAAAAGCAGTAACTTATTTTCTTTAGAGACCCTTAAATGGGTGGATGAGTGTCATTAGTCAGTTTTTAAATGGTCAATAAATTGAGAGACAAGCTTTGCAGAGGATAAATGTAGGAACATAGCAAGGGTCACGTAGGAACCTGGCACCTCAGCCCAGGGTGAAAGGCAGTCTGTTTTCTCTGGAATGGACTAGCAGATAATACCAGAATATCTTCCTCTCTGTCCTTCAGGGCATTTCCATTCCAGGAAGGTCAGAGGGGGTACAGAGATTTCAATTCTGTACAGCCATCAAAAGTATGCATAATTTTATATTTTGTTCCATTTTTTTCCTGTACCTCTTGGCTTGGGAGCAGAATGTGGAAAATGAAGGTGAAACCATCTGTGGTAACCTGCTAGTCTGATGTTTCTGTCTTCATTATATACTGTAATGCTGAAGCTGATATAGATCTTGCCTCCAAAGAAAAGATTTTTGCCCTAACTTGCATTGGTTTTAACCCAATTGAATTACCTTAATGAAGAACCTGTATACAGGTACCTACTTTTGCTCTCTTCTTTTTGGTTTAGTACTAGCACATTTTCTTTCTAATGATACAGAGGTAGCTTTAAGATGGCTAAGAGTCAGCTAATACAGCAACTGCAATTCCATCATGATGCTCAATCAGACTTAAAATAATAAAACTTTTCAAACTATGCAAGACAGAGCCTAACATTTGAAATTCTGTGGAGCTGGGTCTGAGGAATAGCACAGGAAATCTCAGGTGTCCATAAATAGCAATTGAAACTTTACTCTGGAAGTGTTTCATAGAGGTAGCTGGTTTTTCAGTTTCTTTGCCCAGACCCACAGGGAGAACAGAAAGATTAGCTTTGCCCCACACCTGCCTTTTAGTTCAAAACTGAGCCACACAAGAAAGAATCTCTGATCTATGAGATATTGCACATATATGTTTTATTCTAGAGCAGTGGAGATAAGATTATTAAAAATACATAAGTAGTGTATATATCTTTGGGAAGCTGACTAAAAACAGGGAGGTAATTGGAACAAAGTGCTTCTTTTTGCACCTAAGAGTGAAAGGAGAGAATACAAATGCAGTGAACCTTTAATAAGGAAAGACAGACATCTGATGGTCAAAAAGGAAATTAACAGAATACAGCAATCATCAGAATTCAAATCTCAAAACAAATGACAGGACTTACTTGTTATCAGAATCTCAAGATATGTTTTGTTGTTTTGTAAGTAGGTATTGCTTCTACTGCTTGCCACATACTCTGTAAGTATAGTACAGTAAAAATAAAAGGGAGCATGTGTGTGTGTTGATATATATTTTCTGTCCCTGACTGCATTTGGGATTATTACTGAAGTCTTAAAAAACCACAATTATAGCAGAAAACAGTTCTGCTAATCCAAAATGGAAAACTGAGACTTTGACTTCTCGTTGTTGAATATATCCACTTTCAGACTATTCAAGCTGTAATAATTGTAATATATAGTATAATTAAAGATTGCTTTCTCTCTCCTTGCCCCAAAAGATACAAATAATGGATTTGTTTTGAAAATATGAGCATCCATATGGTAGGATTTGAAATAATGTTTTCAATGGAGTCAGTAACCTGTTACAGTCTAAGCCAGGCCATATGTAATTCCCCTTCACTATCTGAAATTGTCTTCTCAGAAGAACATTTGGAAACTAAATAGGCCTTTCCATCTGTCTTGAGCTCAAGGGCCTTCACCGTTTTAAGGACAGCAAATAAATGCAAGAGATGTGTCTATGGAAAAAGAAGCAAAGCAGAGCTGGAGTTTTGCTATTCACAGAAGTGCCATAAATAATTTGGATGGGCCACGTAAACTGAGGGAACAAAATTTAAAAAAAAATTCAGCCTTTAGCTAAAACAGATAAATTCAGTACCTAATGCCTGTGGAAATGATACCTTCAAACACCTTTTCTCAGAAGACAGGGTCTAACAGCCATCTGTGCAACAAGGATCTGCATGTACAGATCATCCTATATGGCCTATATGTTCTTCTAAAGGGAGTTCACACCTTTCAGTGAGTACCTTAAAGCATTCCCAAGACTCATAATTTAATGCCTAATGTAATTTAATCTTTTGGCTAATATGTGTACTCAGGATAAGGCCCAAGAGTCATATATATAGTTATGTACTGTCTTCCATATACATCATAGCTAACTTGAAAACAGCCTTGGCCCACACCCAGAACTGTTCTTGATGTATTTTATTCTTTGGGGTTTTTGTTTTGTTGTTTTTTTTCAAAAAGGACACAGATGCTACATAGATTACATGAGAGGGCTCATGAAGTCAATGGGGAATGTTTAATCTTATAGATTAGAATAGAATAGAATAGAATAGAATAGAATAGAATAGAATAGAATAGAATAGAATAGAATAGAATAGAATAGAATAGAATAGAATACTGGTACAACTTAAGCAGTGACATGATGTTGTTACTGATTTATTCATGAACTTCCAACAATTATTTAAGAGTACATACCATATGGCATCAATGAGTTAAGCTCCCTGAAGTTCCTAAGACTTGATTTGTTGGTTCAATACTCTGATTTCATATGAAAATAAGACCTTTAAAAAATATGAAACTGCTGAACATCAGACACATGTTTCTTTAATTTTACATAAAGTAGCTAAATACAATTTTGTTTCCTTCTCTCTATCACTTATATGTGTATATACAGAATACAGAACTTCATGTCTCTAAAGGCCATTTAGATGCCTTACAAATCCATCTTTCAAATAAAGGCTTTCAAAGTCTTCCTCAAGCCAATTTGGTCTACTGTGATAGTTTTATCATTTAGCCCTTCATTGAATAGCCTGCTTAATATTCCCTGTAGGAGACCTCCCCCAGGATTGTTCAAGATTTACCAACTCTTCCTCTTTCTGCCTATACAAATCACATTTCTGCTTCAGTGACACAGACAAGCTCCATCAGCAATTTGGGGTGTTTGTTTCCATTTTCTCTCTGGCCATTTTGTCATTTTCTGGTATCTGTAAGCAGAGCAATTCAAGGTAGAAAAATAAGCTATTTGCAGGCATGTTTTGCGTTACAAGATGCAGAGAAACCTGGAATATTTGGCAAAGCTTAAGAAACACTGTATGGGTTAACTTGATATTTTTTACAATGTGTGATACATACCAACAAGAATTTGAATTACTTGAGTTGGAGGAGCAGCAGCGTATGTCTTAGTTCTCTTGAAAATTCTTTATTTTTAAAGAAAAATAGAAATAATTTGGTTGTTTATTAGGAATATCAGTGGCTCCTCTTTAATAAGAGCTCTCTGCTTTCTGAATGTGGTTACCAGGTACTGGGCTGTGCTGTGTTATAGTGGTCATTTACTGTATTGGTTATGAACAAAACTGATTTTAACCATAATGATGTTAAATGTTTGCTAGCCAAACACTGAGTATGAAGAGCTTAAATGTATCATTTGTGAGGGACTCTGTGAAGATTATATTACACAAGAGTATTTTTATTCTGTATTAGCAAAACAGATGGACAACGATACTGAAAATATTCTTCACTGTCCTTCTTTCAAAGTTGTTTCATCATTTATCCATCCCTTTTGCTCTCACAGTAAAGGTAAAACGAACTTCATCCCATCCTGAAAGATGTCTAATGTCATGATATATAAAACTCTCAATTAGAATCACTTATCAAAAAATTAATGTATTTCCAAATCAACGTGTTCACTGTACTTTTTTTTATTTTTACTTTTTCTTTTCCCTTTTTTTCTTCTTCCCTTACCAGTTTCAAGTAATTACTGGTGATATTTATGCTGGTGAAATCCATCACTTGGTGTTACTTTCCCACACATGGGAATTATTCATCCATCCATCAAAAGGTTTGCGTGGGTGATAATGATGTGCACAATAACATTAAGCTGCAGTAGCTCTTTCCGTAGACTCTGACAAGTTCCTGGCTTACAAGTATTCATCACAGGCACTGAGTATTGTTTTCCAAAACTGCACAGAGCATTTTCTAAGCAGGGGGTCTTTACAAGGAAACTCCACTCGGGTAGATGGAGCTGCTGCACAAATTAGAGGCTGCGCTGTTTCTCGGCTTTCTCCTGCCACTCTCCCTGCCTGCTCTGATAGCCTGTGCTCAGTGCTACTTACACACAACACTACAAACACATCCAAACTGGAAGAAGGCATGCAGAATCCTTCACAGAGCTCCATCAGGGCATGTGCTCTTCCAGTTGTGGCAATAATGAAACCAGTATTCCTTGTGTTTGGTTTTGGGCACTTTATTGTCAAAATGACAAAACATCAAAACGTTAGATGAGGTTTTTTCCTTGCTCTTCGAGAGATTTCCTCGGTGAAAAATCCTGGCAGGCAAATCTCCCAGTCTGTAAAAGTTTCTTTTGAGGCACTGTTGTTTTGAAGATAATCTCATTTGTATTGGTGAGGACTGATGCTGCCCATGGAAGCACCAGCATAGGCAATTGTGCATTGCAGAACTTAAATGAGGTAAATAACAAGTGGTAAAATGTGTTGCTTGGACTACGAAGGGGATGACAACTAAGAAACTGCAAGATGAATATCAAGGAATATTGAGGTTTGGGGTTGGTTTTTTTTCTTCCTTTTTACCTCTTGTTTTTAAGACTGGGGGAGTCTGGAACATGTAATTCATGTTACATAACTGTGACCTATAGCTAATTAATTTTAAGGAAATTAATCTAGGCTATGTGGATAACAATGCTAGGACTGTGCTGTTTTCTTTACCTCTTGAATGTCTAAATATCCTACTTGCTCAAACAACGCCTTTCAGCAAATAATTCCTTTTATTTTTGCTTAGAGATGCATCTCTCCATCATACAAATGTTGCTACCATAGAGCCTTCTCATTAGGAAACAGTCTTTGAAATGACTGCTCTAATATACAAGGGAGAGGCTTTAGACATTGTTTGGAAAAAGTGAAGGGAGCATAAAGGATTTAAATATTACATGCTGCCTAAATTGTCTATTTCGACTGGTAAGGAAATTGCCAAGGTGATATTATGACTAAATGCAATTCATCTAAGTTTGTATTCCAGGGAAGAGCAAAACCTGAAAAACATCCGCAATGATCAAAGCTGACAGCATGATAATTTTAATTCCAAAAACTGAGGCAGCCAGAGAAAGCATTGCTGGTGAACAAAAATGCAGCAACTTCTTCAAAAAATGTTAAGTTTTAACTAGAACACTTATTTGGTATGCCATTTAATGTATGAAGGAGAATACTTTCCTTTGTGCAACACCTTAGTTGTGAAAGACAAAGTTTAAGATTGCCTTTGCAGGAATTAATTAATAAGATAAAAAGACATTTAAGGCAAAACCTTTTCTTGAATCACTACTTTGAGGACAGTGAGCAAAATCCATAGGAGTGATTACACAGTAGATTGTAGGACTGATACATAGTTACAAAGTCTTAATGCAAACAAATATGTTTGATTTGATTTTGGGGATGGTTGTTCTGTTTCAGTGGGTGAATCAGAGAAACACCAAAGAACCTGTCACTGGCAGGCTTCAAGAGCGAATTATAAGGCCAAGAAATGCAATGTCCAGCATCAGAGTGTGAAGACTTTGTGATTCAGTGGAAAGAGGGATGCTGTAATGAGATTGTTTTCCACCTCTGAAAGCCCTGTGTGAATGCAGGTGCTGTTAAGCCAGCATCAGCCAGTGCTGTAAAGTCAGTTCAGTGAGACTGTGTGGGCCCAGCCCAGCCAGTTTTTCAGCTTTTAAACTGCACTTCACATTTTTTAGGTGTTTCACCAGCTCTTGACTCTTAGACTCTCATCCAATCCCTCAGCTGTTAGTGTCTCAGGGATACAGAAAACTGAAAAATTGGAAAAAATGTAGATGCTAGTTTTTCATAATATCCATCTCCAGTTTCCTTAGATACCAAGCTCTACCACAGATTAAGTATCAAAATCAAGATATGAAAACAGATACTTCTGGAAATACCTGATCATGCTTATTCTTTGAAGAAAAGATACATAAAAATTATGGGTCCATGGATTTCCCTCTCAAGTCATTGTGAACTGACAGTCAGCACCTGCTTTGTGCTCATTTGTCCCTCTTTGCCCTTTTCCTGGTATTTTTCTCATTTCAATGGAGTGTTAATCTTCAGCACTGACCTCGAGAGGATTTCAGAGAATTTCCACATTTCAACAGCAAGGGATTTCTTGTAAAGATGCCCCTTCTAACAATTTCTTCAAAGCTACTTGTTGTCATCTTGTTTAAGTGTCTGCTAATGAAAACTGACAGTCTGGTCCTCTTTATTTAATGTCACATCAAATATCTGTAATTAAGGGAGAAGAAACCCTTAGAAATGACGCATGCTTGAGGCTTTTTTTCCTTTGTGTAACTTAAAACCTAATTTGTTACAGTATATGCTGTGTTTTCTGGTAGAATGTTCACTTCCTTATTTCAGGCCTGAGTACAATATAATAAAGTACATTTATAGTGCAATTAAATCTCTTTGTCATTTCATTTTTTTAATCTGCCTCTTATTTTCTCCCCTCTTTTTCCATATTTAATCTTATGATGTATATCTGTATACTTGGTATGGATTTTTCACTTTCATTTCTCAAAATAGATTAAAAAGATCCTTGCAACTTTAAAGAGCTCTCACGAATTTTAATGAAATAACTGCCAATATTTTGAATGTCTGAGGTGACATTTGTGTAAATATTGCAAATTATGATGTTAAGTGTCCAAAAATATCTTTTGGCTTCTCCTTCCCTTCACAAAAAAATTCAGCTGCACTATCTGCAAGAAAAAGAAAGAGAAAAGAACAGTCTCAGTATGTGTTTTTTAAAACATCTCAACCTTGTATTGATAACTTGTCTTTATCACCTTATTTAAAATACCCAGATGCCTTAATTGGTCAGGCCTCTATTGTACAAGGAACTGTAAAAACACAGAGATTACAAATGCCTCTATTGCAAAAACCATACAATATGGAAAAGTGGGGTATTAATCAGCCTAGGGGTTGATTCTTCACATTATAAAACATTACAGGATTTTGCATAAATTAACAGAGTGCTTCGTTCAAAACCAAGTGGTGATAGGGAATGCATGAACGTAACTTTCTCCCATCATTAATTTACTTGACAAAGTTTTCTTTTTCCTTTAGAAATAAGTATCATTTTTCTTTCTGAGACTTCATGTGTTTTTTCTTTATGCATCTATCATTTCCACAAACCACTTGAGACTTTGGGGGTTTTTTTCATAAAATATCAAATCTTGCTTGGTCTTGTTCATTGACCTTTAGTTCTAATTTATATTCCTTACCATAGTAAAGTTCATGCAAAAATTGTTTTTTGACTCGGAGATGGATAAACTTTGCTTCATATCTTTTCCAAATGGTAACAGGTCCATGGAATTTTAGCGTTAAAAGAAAATAAAATTTTGCAAAAGAAGCAGAAGTTCTTTGTCTTTTGGAGATTTATTCCAATTGAGCTTTCTTAGAAGGATTTTTAGCTTCTCATATGTTGTATGACATTTGAATACTGGCACCTAGTGAACTATTTGGAGGTGAGAAGAAAATAACCTGCTCTGCCTAGAATTTAAAAATTATCAAATCTGGGCCAAATGGCAGCTTCCTCACATTCCTTTCTTCACAAGAAAGGATATATGGTGAGAAAAATAATTTTAACAAAAAACCTATCCAAAGGAAGTGAGAGGATCCTCACCAAACATGAATCATCTTACCACATCAATATTTTTGTTTAGAGAAAATAATTTTGCTAATGATTTTTTTTAAATACTAAAACTAGAATTTGAGTACAAATTTTCCTGAGAAAATGCATTTTGTCATCATTTTCAGCTCACATTTTGTTCTGTTACTAATAACAATCCAAAAATTTGAATTTCCTTTGGAAATGAGTAACTCATGCACAGCAGCTTCCAGGCTGAATAGACTATCTGTGAAATTTTAGTTTTACCTTCGCCTCAGTTGTGTATGGTATCCTGCCAATCCTGCAGAGAATATTTGAGATTTAAATGAGTCATGTGGTTGATTTACAAGGCAAAGCCAAGTATGTCTGCAGAAGCATGTTATTTCCTTTTGTTCTGGTATGGTATCTACACATTTATCAAATGCAAGAGCAAGCTCTTTTTGCTGTTCATAGATTTGGAAATGTATCTTCTAGGCTCCATAAATAGTAACAGTGGATCTGTTTAGCACAGAAGAAAGTGGGAGTGTAATTAAGAGTCTATGATAGCATTAAAGGAGGAAAAATATAGGCTAAGCATTTGGAAACTATTTCTCATGTCATATTCGGTAGACAGGTAGCAATCTAGGATAAAGAGGCTGAAATGCCTTTATCTTTTCTTTTCTTTTTTTCTTTATGAGAAAAGATGCAATACATGGTAAGGAGGAATCAGAACAGAAATGCTCAGTGTAGGACACAGGCAACAGAATGTTTTAAAAAGTCAGGTGCCTTGTCTGAGAACATCACTAGTCTTGCTTTGTGCTCAAGGAATGGTCATAGTTTGGAAAGCAATTCCATGTCTCAGCTAACTGTCTTAGAAAGGAGTCAACTCTCCTTGGAGGAGCTGTATCCTCTTCCAGACCTGTATTTTTTTTTTTTTCCCCTGCATTTAGAAAGCAGTAAATTAACAGAAATACCTGCATTACCTGCAAAAGTAAATATGCAACAGCATTGCTGAAAAAGGATTGGTTAGCACTTGCATGATTTCCCAGTGTCAGCTTCTTAGATCCATTTTGTGGTCGGGCTGGGACAGTTTTTTGAGATGTTTGATTAAGCAACTCTCCTGAGCAGTCACGCTGTATAAACTACTGAGCTCTTTGTTAAGCATCTCCTGCTGCTTGTTTTACAG
Organism: Fringilla coelebs; assembly: GCF_963513975.1. NCBI lineage: Eukaryota > Metazoa > Chordata > Aves > Passeriformes > Fringillidae > Fringilla > Fringilla coelebs. The sequence goes on along the minus strand of NC_140028.1, from coordinate 50,464,942 downwards.
CCCAGAATCAATTTTTGTTTGCCTGAAAGCAGCCTGAGGCTGTTAACTGTGATGGTTTCAGGACATGCTTCATGTGTGGTTTGGCCATCCATGCAGTGGTAATGGCAACTCGTGTAAGAGAAGTAGAGCAAACAGCTGAGGATGGTAACTGTTCTCTGCCACCCAGGTTTAACTCACCTGCACTGCTGAGACAATACTAAAGGCTTTTTAATTAATTACATCCTTTTCCAACATCTAGCATGGTAAAACACCCTCACTGAAGAGATGCAAAGCTGAAGACTGAGGTGATTCTGTGAACTTCCCTTTAAGTTTTATACAGGCAGATGGAAAATCTTTGACACTGATCTGGTTCTGAGAGCACAGTGCATGTGCTGGTCCTGCTACAAACACCTTAATCCTCTCGTAGGAGTTTAATTTCAGTTTGAGGCTGTCAGCACAAAGCAGGGATGTCTTATTCCAGACAAGTAACACAATACGTTTAATGTTGGAGAGTGAGAAAAGGAGAGAATGAGAAAGGCAAGTTACACTTGATTTCCTGCCCCCTAATCTGGGAATAAAAATCAATTTCATTTCACTGCTGCAGAATCTGTGTTTTCCAACATCTTGACTGATTTTCCATTTGCTTCAGGTTGCATGTCTTCCTGACACAAAAGTAAAGCACAGAAGTTTGGAGTCAGTCTGAGTGTTCTAAACAAGGAGGGAAAACCTAACTGTCCCTAAACCCTGTGGAGAGGAGCATTTCAGACCAAGTTCTGCATTTTTAGGTTATGTAAGATGAAAGAGACATACAATTACTTTGTAGAAATAATGAAGCTATCCATCTAACGTCAGTTTTCTACTTCTTGTCTTGTTATTTAGTCTTCTGTAAAAGAAACAGTTGATTTAAATTAATTGACTGTCTATGCTGAGAACTTTTGATTACAATTTGCAATTTTCTGCTGTTCCTGTTGAAGTTTTGAATACGTTCTTTTTTTAAATGCCTTGCAGTTTTTTAGCTTTAGCATGTCTCTTTGGACATTGACATGTTTCTTCTGTGCACAGACAACAAAGTTTAAGCTAAAAATCCATTTGGCTGTGCCCGGACTCCTGACCCACAGTTGAGTTGGGTTTCATAAACATGAATATTTATAATCCCCTCTGTAGATTTTCAAAATGTATGGTCCTTTTCCCTTTCCTGAAAATTTTCTCATTTCCTTATGCTGTCTTCTCTTACTATTCTCTTTACAGTTGGGTCTAACCCCATCACAAGAAGACAGACCTCAAATAGGTGATCTTTACATATTCAAATCCTGCCCCAGATGTACTTGTGGCTCTTGCACCCCTTAAAGAATTTGCCTATTTGGCAAATTTGGTATTGTCATTAGATCAAGGGGATGGCTCATCAGGTGAAAACTTGATTCAGAAAGGTGGGATTTAGGAGAATTAGATCACTTTTTGTTGCAGAGGGCCTTCTTGAGGGCTCTTGGGAAGAAGAGGCAGTGCCTGTGTTTAAAAAGTAAGTGTTATTCTCCATGTGCAGTATGAATAATTTTTGCAAAAATATGTGACTTCTGTTTGAATCATGAGTACTGGCAAGAATGAGGGACGTACTAGGTGAATGATGCAGTTTATTTTCCCAATGAACAGATGGCATCTGCATCTTTTAATAACAAATTTTACCCTCTGCCTCCTTTGTAAAACAGTTGAGGTTTCGTGCAAAGATTTTCCATTTCTGACTATTCATTGTTTTGAGATAAAATCTTTTTAGCTACTGAGGTATATTCACTCTTTTGCAAATACAGAGGAGAGCAGAATGTAAGGAGCATGTTGCAAAGCACCTTCCCTAAAGTGACAGCACAGATTACAGCAGAAGTTGTTTGTCCACTTGTCATTCCTTTTCATAGGCTTCAAACCTCAAGAAGTCATTTACATCTCACAAAAGTACAGAATAGCAACTACAAACCTAAAATTCAATGGTCTAAAAGAGACTATATTTGAAATAGAAATCAGAAGGAGCTGTGGACACAGATTTCCAGCCTGTGTGTTTAGGGAGTGGAATTTTTAATTTTAGTTTTGCCAGGTTTATTGGAGAGATTTCACAGGACTGTGGGACTGGATGAGTGGATGAATCACTGTAAAATTGTTAAAACATTAAGAAGTTAGGTATACTTAATTGTCTCTTCAAGCCCCCTATTTTGATGCACTTATGAGAAAATGAAAAAAACCCAGAAACATAAGGTAATTTGGAATAAGGCATCAGATTCTGATACACAGAGTACCTCTAGTTCCTGGGGCTTTTTTCATTATCATTATGAATTTAGGGTTTTAAAGGATTTGGGGGGTTATTGAGTAAATTCTTTTTCTTTTGCAAATAATTATATCTCACACACTTTTATTTTAAATGCATGCCAGAAATTATTTTGGTATTTTAAGCAAAGTGTAGAATACTGGACTTCTGCAACTGTTCATGAAGTACTCATAGCTTCTATCTTTATGGAATATATTTTTCTGAAATAAAATAGAAATATGGCAAACATTGTAAAACAAATTAATTTTTAAAGCCCCTCATAGTGGCTATTCTGTCAGTGAGTGATTCCTTTTATGGTTATCTTTCACTGGAGGTCACTGTTGTAATGATATTGAAGACCTGGCTAATTGTTTAAGCATTCCTCTCAGTTTTAATGAACAGAGAACAAGGAAAGTGTGTCTTTTCTTTCTAGTGAAAACCAGGATGTGTCCAACAAAACAGTAGCCCTCTCTCGTATGTCAGGTTTTTTGTGAAAAATGGAGTTTCTCAGGAAGAAATAATTACCTGAGTATCTTCTTTGCTTGGCATATTTGTTTGTTTTGTTGATTGTTGGAGTTGGGGTTTTTTTTTGTTTGTTTGTTTTTTTGCATCAGGTTTAATCTGAATTCAGAATTTAATTAAAAACTTCAGTAAGGATTTCAATTATTGGTTTCTTGGATCCTATGGCTTTGATTTTCTCAGCTCCTGTGTCAACTGACTGCTAAGAGATTCAAATGGATGATGAAATCTCTTTAAATTCTGTCCCAATGTAGCTTTATAAAAGCATACCCAAAGTTTAGTGGCCTTCAAAGGACCTTTGTTCCCTTAGTTATGGTCAGATGCTTTGTTCTCAATATGCACAGGGGGTTGCTTCAGCCACTCGAGTTTAATTTGAGAACTGTGGATTTGTGCTGGTGTTTTAATGCATTTCAGATTAAATAATTTCTGTTTCAGAAGGCAGGATATGAGGCTCAAAGGGAAGTCCTGGCTCACACAATTATTTACTTTTGCCATCAATTATGCTCATAGGAAAAAAAAAATCAAGATTTGACAATGGGTGAGAATGGTCAAGACAAAAAGGTGCTTTGGTTTGTTTTGGTTTGGCTTCTTCCAGGATGGCATGCCTGCTCCATCTTTTGACCAGATTTGATTATCTTTCTATATCACTGTAGAACAGAAGAGTTTTCCATGAACATGAACAGCCACCCCTACTGTTGTCTATCAATCTGGCTCTTCAGATATTAGCCCGGTTCAGCAGTTCCATGAGAAAAAGCAAAGCTAGCATTATTAAATTGACAGAAAATAGTGGTGGTCTAAGAGCTGTATCATTTCTTGTATTTAACCAAGGCTCTGTAATGTTTGCCTGGTTTTCTATATGCAGAGCCACAATCTACTGCAAATGATCATTATGTCTCTCAGTCCATAGATACAGAATAAGGAAATGACCTCTGTTTGCTGACAAGGAAATAACAAATTTCTGCCATTTCATCAATTTAGTAAAGTTCCTGCACTTCATTCTTGTGCCTGTTGCAGTGTGTTCATTTAACTGTATGATTTAAAATGGAGAGCATTTGGCTAATTAGCAGGCAGCTGTTCACTTAAGTAAATGACTCATAGAGTGATATTTATGGTGCATAACTATTTTTCAAGCCTGGAGAAACTTGGAGAAAAAAAAGACACAAAAGCAGATGTTTATGCTTCTACATCCCTGAAAAATGCAGTGAAAACCAACTGCTGCTTTCATTTAATGGCATTTTTCTCAATATTTAGAGATAAACTGGTAACCCCAGCTTTTAACTACTGTCTTTCAAAATTAGTAACTCTGTAAAGCAAAGATCCAAAATACTTAATTCCCAGTATTCGTGAGATCTAAATATGTAAAATGAATGATCAGACATCACATGTACAGCCCTCAAAGGTTATGATATGTATTAGCTCAATTAACACTTAGATTACAGGAACTTGCAATTTGACCGAAGCCTTTTTTGCTTTCCAAAATTATTACGTAGAACAGAGTTCAACTACAAATTGGCAAAAGTCAATCCCCATAAACATTACACAGATTCCATTTTAAAACAGCTTTATTCCAGCAAAATTCCTACAGTGTTCCCTTTGCTCTGCTTTGGGAGTTTATAATATCACAGACTTTAGCATTTGGAATTAGGACATTCCAAAATTCCCCATTAAGACTGCCTTATGTCCATGCTTTTTCCCATGACCTGGTTGTCTCAGAACCAAAGACATCACCTTGGTATTTTGGGAATGGGTTGGAGGTTTCTTCTCTCTTTCCCCTGCTGTAATTTTCCTGGAATCTGTCCAGCGTCCCTCTCCTGCTGTTGAGTTTTCTTCCACAGCTCCTCTCATCTTTCCTCTGCCTGTTTTAATCTGTGCTCTTCTGGATGCTCAGGTCACTCAGCTGTAGCTCAGGTACAGTATAAAATCTGTTTTGAATAAAGAAAAAGAAAAATATAAAAGAGAACATTTTCTGTGTTCTCCCCCACTCTTTTTCTCTTTTTTCTGAGACTGTACCAAGTTCTGAGTATGAGGTTCTGCATCATTGCTGGGTTGTTTAGGCAGGTGGAAAGTTTTTTTCTCTCTTACTTTGTTATATTTCTCCACCCTGCTTTCTTCTCCACCCTCAAATTCTTCTGAGACTGTGTTATAAATGTTGCTGGTTAAAATACACAGGTTTTAATTATTTTTAGAGGACTTGATCTTCTTTCTCATATAGATGCAAGGAAACTTTAAAAATGGGATATATAGCTTCCATCACAAAATCTGTTTTAGGATTGGGTGTTTTTTGCTTATTTTCACTAGGACAAAGAGAAAAGACACTTCCTTAATGTAACTGGTAACATTTTAGAAATATTCTTTTAGAAGAAGAATAGAATCATTGTGAGATATGCACCTATTAAATAATTATGACATCTTTAAAGAGGAACCTGATCTGCATCAGTATTTTGTGACTATGGATTAATGGACTCAGTAGGATCCATCTATAGTTTTATTTTGTTCAACAAAATTTTTTAAGCTAGACTAGCTGCTGATAGTCAGTAACAACCATCAAGGAATTATAACCGGACAGTCCTCTGTAAATTGGAACTGCTTTACCATGCTTTGTCATTGTATTCTCTGTGTCTAGTCTGGAAAAATATCTTTCAGTTCAGTTTGGAAATGAAGTGTACCAGAATGGAATGAAAAAACATGCAAAGCCTAGATTTATGCAACAGAATTGGAGGTGTGTTACTCTTTTATCACCTGATTTATTACCTATATTTTAAATTCACAATCATAGCCCACAGTTATATTTAATTACCTTGGCATATAAAATTGCTGTCCTAATTTTTTAAATAAAAAGGGAAAAGACAGCAAAAGACTGGAGAAGCACATGTTATTGTCAAGATAAAACCCTGAGCTAAACTACCAGCCTTCAGAAGCAGAATGACCTCCCCAGCTTGAGACTATTTTAAGATTTCACTTTTCATCTATCAACAGCTTTGGAACAATTCCCTAAGTGAGATTTTACAGATGTTGTAATGGTTATTCTGTGATACATCTGAAATTAAAAAACGTGTTCTATATAGAACAAGATTTCAGAAACCTGAAAAAGATAATAAAAATTATCAGTTTAACACCATAGAAACCTCTTGTAAAATGCAAGACTGAGCTTGTGTAGTACATAGTGGCTTTCTCATTCCCCTGAATGTTATTTGGCTTGGAAGCTTGTCACAAATCAGGCAACAGTTTAACTGAGAAACACTAAATAAATTTTATTAGAAATACGGTTAGGTGAGTTATCCTTAGAAGATAGCAGAATTACCTGCCGGGTGGCTTGTCCATAATGCTGTCCAGAATGAGAGTATTCAAAACTTGTATGAAAAATGTATCCAGGCAGTATGGATTTAAATGGAGGCTAGAAAAGGCTTCATGATAGTGCTGGAACTGTGGTGTATATAACAAGGCACCTCCACAGTGCAACAGTACCACATGATCATATAGACCTCTCTATGTATTCCCATTAGTTGAGTATTTAATAGCTCACGATTATTTCTATTCTTTTTGTCATATTTAATGTTGTAAAGATTGTGACAGTCCCTCACTGTTGCTGCAGTAGAGTTTGTAATGGGGGTTACAGAAAATTCCTGTTGTATTTCTACCTGAGGGAGCTGACAGAAGAGCCCTCCTTCATCTATCATAAGTTCTGCTTCACAGGGAGATCCCCAACCACTGGAGGTCAGCCAGTGTCACGTTCATCCACAGGAAGGGTTTGAGGGAGGACTCAAGGAACTACAGGCCTGTCAGCCTGACCTCAGTGCCAGGGAAGGTTGTGGAACAGATCATCCTGAGTACCATCATGCAGAATGCATGGGGATCGAGCCCAGTCATCATGGGTTTAGGAAAGGCAGGTCCTCCTCGGTCAGTCTGCTCTCCTTTTATGAGCAGGTGACCCACCTAGTGGATAAGGGAAAGGCTGCAGTATCGATGTTCTCCACCTGGACTTCAGCAAAGCCTTGGACATGGTTTCTCACAGCATACTGCTGGAAAGGTTGGACAGCTGTTCAGCACTGGTCAGGTCACACCTCGAGTGCTGTGTTCAGTGTTGCCCCCTCACTACAAGTGTCACCCTGTTCTTCTAAGCCTTCTGATGTTTTCATTTTTGTAATGGAGTTTCTCACGCACTTTTATGTAAATAATGATTGTTTTTGCATTCTTTTCTGGAGGAGAAGAAAATTGATGGACTGTTGGTTTGACCAGTGTCATTGGAGAGGTGGCAATTTCATCCTCCAATCCAGGGTCACTTTTCAAATTCTATATATATTGAGGTTGAGAATAAACTGCCCTTCTTTTTTCCTTGGAGGTTCCAGCATGCATGTCATTTTATTTTGTGTCCTATTGAGACACTACAAGTAAGACACTGAGGGGCTGGAGAGTGTCCAGAGAAGGACAATAGAGCTGGTGAAGCGTATAGAGAGGTGAGTCATATGAGGAAGAAGCTCTGGGAGCTGAGGTTGTTTAGCCTGGAGAAGAGGAGGCTCTCTACATACCACTCTCTACAACCACCTGAAAGGAGGGTGTAGCCAGGTGAGAATCGGCCTCTCCTCCCAAGCAGCAAGTGACAGGATTAGAGAACATAGCTTCAAGTGGCACAAAGAGAGGATCAGACTGGGAATCAGGAAGAATTTCTAGCCTGAAGATTGTTAAGCATTGGAACAGGCTGCCCAGGGAGGTGGTGGAGTCCATCCCTGGAGATATTCAAGAGATGACTGCATGTGGCACTTAGTGCTGGGGTTTAGCTGTCGTGGTGGTGGACTCATGATCTTGGATGTCTTTTTCAATCTTAATGATTCTGTGATTCACCAGTTATGTCTTCTGACTTCACTTCTATATTTTCAATAGAAAAACATTAAATCACTAAGAAATAACACCTCTCCCTTGGAATACAAAGATATAATCTTTGCATAACAGTTGCTAGTAAATCTTATGTGTTCATTTTTTGTTAGAGGGATAAATTCTAAGGTTCCAAAAAAAGAAGCAATTTTTTTTCCATCTTATTTGAAATTTACTGCTTTATTCAGTCCAGGCATGCATTCAGTGAGCTGGAAGCATGTAGAGTATTGGGAACAACTTCCTCAGATAAACTTGCATTATTAATGAAATTAGATTGAGTTTGAGAAGGAGTTCACTTTCAGCTGCTGACACCTGTTGCTCCATTAGTACATATCTAAGTAACTCAAGATAGGAGTTTGCATAGCATGAAAAAAAAAACCCCAGATTTATAAAGGAGCAAAACTAATCTGGTATTTGTCCTTTTGTGGCAAATATAATGATCAGTTCTGCAGCATGCTTCATTGAAGGATTTTTTTAGTAGAAAATATATTACTTCTTATCTTATAAAAAGCTCAGTAAAGTACATTTGAGATGGTGAATTTAAACTCACAAATCCTTCAAAATAAAACAGTGCATTTGTCAAAGTGGATTTGAATTCCAGTAGACCATGTGCAAAACATGACATACAAGAGTAGAAAATTACAAATACACTAAGTTGGAAGAGGAAAAAAATGAGAATTAAATTGTTCATGTACTGAAGAGACACAATTAAAGCATCTACTCAACAAGTACATTGACTCTGATGTTTTATGCATACAGAGATTATGTGAATGAGATGGAGAAGAAGACAGTCCTGGTATTCAGTATTGAAATATTATCTGAGGTAAATAAATAGCACCTAAAATCTGAAGAGGATCCAAGGTAAAAAGGGGACAGTCTCCAGACTGACTGTACAGAGGCCACATGAGAAGCCTACAAACTTGCTCACATCTTTCTCAGTCTTCAGTATTCCTTATAAAATCTAAAAAATAAGCTGAATACTGCATCTATTTTTTAAATACTACATCTATTTTATTGCAGTTTCATAATTCTCACTCTTTGTAGAAATGTTCTGTGAATTTACCAATTTCCAGTGCAGTTGCTCCAGTGGGAAGCAGTACAGTGACAACTGAGTGCTTCCCTGTCAGATCAAGCATAATATCCTTTCTTTCAAAAAGCAGTCTTCTGCCAGTAGATTAGGCCAGTAGTTCTTCTAGGTGCAGTGACACTGAGGGCTTTGTTTGCTTATTTATTTATAGGCTAAGATTAAGTAAATATTAATCACTTGAGCAGCAATTTAGGAATTACTAGGTTTGCTAAATACACCGTTGCTGTATAAGAGAGGCAGAAGGCCACCACTTTTATGGATCTGCCATCCAAAGTAATAAAGGGTAAACAACAATACACAAACCACAGAGTTTTTCAGTGCACAGATATCCTTGGCCCTGAGTGCCAATAGAATGGATTGAAAGCCTTTCTTCAAATATGTGCATTCGGTCTAGACCAGGCCACTTCGAAATAGCGAGATGGCTGCTGGCAGGCAGAGCTGTAACACCTCAGGGCAGTCTCTGGAGGGACATTTCAAGTTTCTGCTCATGGGTGGCAGGATTTCTCCTAGGAAAACAGAGCTTCCTAAAAACAAACTTGAGCAGAACTAATTACCCACAGGAATTGCTGCTGTGACATAGACCATTTGGTGCTACAATGAGCTAGAGAACAAAAACACAGGTTTAAGAGTTTGGCAACAGGGAGGCTTTGCTCTTGTGGTTATTTGCAATGGAAAGCAGGTGCAGTTCCACTTGGCTGAGAAAGGCTTTGGAGAGCCACCAACTAAGTGCTGCAGAGAGAATTCTGTATTGCCAGAAACCAGTGGGGCTGGAGCTGCTTCCCTGTGTTTCCTTTCAGTACCTCTGCCACAGCCTAAAATGTCTCTTCCCCAAAGAAATCTTCCCTCAAGGAAAGCTTTAGGACAGAGGGCAATATTGCCTCTTACTGCCTGTTTGGAGAAATTGAGGGAAATGCATGATAAGAAAGAGTTTCAGTTGATTTTCCCTGGTGGACCCATGAAGTAATTCTAGGGAATAAATAATTTAACACAATTTCAAGCTATTGCTAGAAGTTCCAGCAAAATTGCATGATTACTTTAGCCTAAGTACATGATTGATAGCTTTATTTGGTAAATCTCCATGAATATATTTTTGGGGAGTTGTTAAAGTGGTGCAGGGATACACGTGTCTCGTCCCTCTAGCTCAAATGGTGAGTTATTTTTATCTCTTTGGTTCTGCTCCATGTTCTTCAAATGGAAAATTGGCTCCCATCCTTCTTTACATTTGTGATAGGAGAAGCATGTAAGTTCTGTGAAAATTAGCTGTAGGTGGTCACTGTGTGCCTCTGCACGTCTTTTTCAGCCCAAATGGTTCTATGATGCTATGAATAGACCCATTTTCCTGCTTTAAAAATAGCCACAGTTTTGTAATCCCTTGCCAAATAAACCTCAGTTTTATCTAGTTTTAAGTAATTTATCTTATTCTTCCCTTTGTACATTGTCAGCCTCAGAAAATGAATTATTTTGCAGGCTGTCAGCAGTAGGCAATACCTCTCCCAGTCATGTACACAGGACTGTAGAGGAGAATATTTCAACAGCCACTAGACCTTATGAAGTCATTCCTTTTTGTTCAAGAGCAAACAGTGGGCAGTGAGGAGTAAAAGAGTTTTGAACCCAGTGTTTGGTGAGCATGAGAAATGAGTTGCTGACCTTTCTGCTGAATATGTTGGACTCAATAATTTGATCCAGGATCTACTAGCCTAAAGGATCACTAGTATTTCAGCTAAACATGGACTTTAGGGCATAACTCCACTTGGATTTTGTGTTTGTCACATTCTGGAAATGTATGTTACTAAATGTTTAATCATTACCAGAACTGCTTTCCAAAAACAAAAATATGCTTTATGTGGGAGAGTGTATAAGCTGATGTGTGTCATGAAAGGACTGTGTACAGGAAGGTGTTTCTTTTGGCAGCTGAACTGTCAGTTAACTCTAATAACAACAAATGGATGCATTGAAGACATGCTATAGGCTGAGAGGCTGTTTTGTATTGTGAGTTCAGGACCTCCAGGATTTTGCAAATGCAGTCTGTTTTAATCATTCCAAATCTATAGCTCTAGGCTTAAGATGAGACCCTCAAAGGTTTTTATATCTGTAAAGTCTCTATTTTAGAAATTAAATTCCCTTAGGAAAAAAATCACCCATTTTTTTTCAGTGGAAGGTAAGTACCTCGTTATGTTTGTAATTTTGAAGCTTCATTTTGAGGCAGAGGAGAAATGATGAGAGGTGCACTAGTCCCTGCACCTTCACCAAAAATAAATGTCATTCCTAGGTTTCTCTTTCACAGGCAGAAGATTAGTTTTTTTGTATGTATCACATACTGACTGTAAGTCTATATGGATAACATCTGCTTGTATTTTGTGTCTGTACAGTGTGTGTGTGTGTATATATATATGTATATGTGTATACATAAGCCTTTTGTCCATTTGGCAATAGTCAGATGGATTTCTGAAGGTACCAGGTCCCATGCATGAATAACAAAACACGTTGCTTCTCCACCTTCTTAAGCAGTATCTGCTTGTGTAGCACATCACATGACTTTATTCTTGTGTAGCATATTGGCTGACAGAAATGAGAACCGATCCCATTCAAGTTTGCTTTTGGGCAAAATGAGCCTGTTGGTGATTTTTCATCCAGAATTTTGAAATGCTGTCTTTTAGCCTCAGTAAGTGGGATATTCCAGAAGCTAATACAGTGTATTTCAAAATGTCTGAAAGCTTACCAATAAATTCAATAGTTTTTAAGCTAGGCCTTTCAAAATAGAGATGTCATAAATAGTATTTTTTCATATAGTAAATAGAACAAACTAACAAATTAAGTTAGGACACATCTACCTCTGCATATCATGCCAAGAACCCTTGATATCTTGAGAATTTAGATAGGAGAATTATATAGGAAATATCATATTCATAGAATATAGATAGGAAGTTTATATTTCTATATAAATTTTTTTATTTATTTATAATTTTTATATATATATATATATATATATATATATATATGAATTTATATAGGAAAGCAATCTGTGCACTTATTCAACCATCATATTTCATTTTAACTTTGCTATTAGTTTTTAGTTTTATCGCTGTACTGACCATTTGTGAAATGCTAGAGATACATACTGCAAACATTGAAATTACCCCACATTTTTCTCATAAAATCTGAATTAATAGACAAGCTAACAATCTGTCCTCCATCAGAAATTTAATATTATCAAATTAACAACCATTATCTCTGGGGGATATTTTGCCCAGTCAGTCTCACCAGATAAAGTCACAAACTTACTTTAAAAATCAGAAAAGTAACCTTATTTATCACTGAAGCAAATGCAGTAGTATACCCTGTTTATTTTTATCCATGCTGGCAGACAGCAAGTGGCATAATGTCAGGTGACATCACTGTAGGAAAAACTCCAAGAATGCATCCTTAACGTCTATTTTAAATATGACTTCTTTCAGCTTCTTTGGCCAAGACTCCGTTGTTGAATTATTCAGGTACTGCTCTTGCTGGCAATACTTTTGTCACCATATGTCAACATTTAATATGTCAGAAAAGTTAGAACTTATTTCCAAAGGAAGAATGTCAGCTTTGCATATAGCTTGGATGCTGAGTGGTCTAGAGCATGGTGGCTGCAAATCTTTTTTAAAACATCCTTGGGTTTTCCCCAGTGACATTAATATTACCTGAGCATTTCTGTTTTCTTTTTAGGAAAAAGTTTGGGTAGGGTTTTTTTCTGTGAAACTAGCAGAAATCACTTTTTGTGAGACCTCCCATAGGAGTGAACACTAGAAATAGCCCAAGTGCTACTGAGGATAAAATTTAGCTTAAACAACTGGAGCAAAACACAATTTGTATGAATCTATAATGCAAGCAGAGTTTAGGAGGTCCTGCAAGGTGACTCCTCATACTCTAAACTCAGAATAGCAGGTTCACTGCAAATCTCAAGCACAGTATGATCACTTTAAAGCTGCCTTTCACTACAGGACAAAGGGAAATGGTTTTGAACTAAAAAGGGTAAATTAGATTGGGTATAAGAAGACATTTTTCACCACAGTGAGGGTGAGGAGGCCCTGAGAAAGTGTGGATGCCTCATCCAACCTGGAAGTGTTCAAGGGCAGGTTGGATGGGGCTTTGGGCAACCTTGTCTAGTGAAAGTTGTCCCTATCCGTGGCAGGGGTCTTGGGACAAGATGAGCTTTCAAAGATCCTTCTGAAGGAAACCATTCTCTGATTCTACTATTCTGTAATCTTATGGGATTTTGAAAGGGTGCTAATAATAGTTCTAGTGAACCTGGTAAATTCAGATAATGTGAGCATATTGTGTCCTCCTAAATTCCTCCAATGGATATTTTTTTATCTTGCTCAAGTAACAGATACTTAGTTTTAGAATTGTTATCTATTACTGTGTGTAAACACAGGGGAGAAAGCCAAGTATTTTGATTTTTCAAGTTTATATCTTTTAATTTTTGTGGTTTTTTTTTTTAACATTTCTCATTCTTCCCTACCTGTTCATCTTTCACTTCTAAAATTTATACATTTTTAAGTTAGTCTTACTGTTACTGAGCCTTATCTTTGTGCATGTACCTACCATGTAGGTAGCAGAGGGCAAATACATAGTTTCAAGCTACAGCTGGTTGCAAAATTAGCTTATAAGTACATTTATTTATGAATTTCATGGCCCAGGATACCAGTGGAAATATAACAAGAATGTAATGAGACCCAGTCTCCCATCATTCTTAGACAACCTGCATTTTGTATAAAAGCATAGGAAAGACCCTGATATCCAGTTTTGCTATTCAAAACAGAATAACTGTGCACAGCCTGATATTTAAAAGGATTTAACTTTATTCCCTGTCTCTGTCCTGAAAAATAATTTGGGGAAAAAAAATTGTCCTTCTGCTCTGAAATATACTGTTATTATGTTTCTAAATGTGAGTCAAATCAACCAATCTGCCATCTTAGGGAAAACAGCTAGGTCTTATAGCCCCTTTTGGCTTTGCACAAAATTCCAGATTATTTGCTCAGATGTTCATGCCAAGGGAGAAAATAATTTTTTTTCCAAATAAAATGCATCTTTGATAAAAATCTATCACTTACAATGCAGAGAAGATTGAATGCTTTAGCCCAAACATCTTGATTTTTCCCAAATCCTTAACAATTACAAATATGTAAAGGATACTTTTTTTCTTTTTTCCCAGTGCACTGACAGTTTCAAAAGCATCACTCAAATTCATATGTGGTATTTTTCTAAGTGGTCACTTGTTATGCAAAGAAATATGAATTTAGATTATGAAACGCTTATCTTCTTGCACATATTTTTGCTTACATTATTTATGAAATCTCTTCTGCCAACACAGGAAAGAAAATTGCACTTTTGGAATCAATGCGGTGTTATTTTGTTATTCCTTTAGGTGTTTTGAATATTGTAACTATTAATGATGTGTCTTTCCAGCTCCATGCAAAAGTTTTTTGAAGCCCATTTTAACCATGGAATATATTATCAAATGAAATACTTGATAGAGTGTCTGGCCCCATTGAAGTTTATGGCAAAATAACCTTTGACTTCAAGAGAAAAAAGAGTAAAATGAATTTGGTGGGTTTTCATGGATAGCTTGAGTTACATCTGCAAAACTTTGCGGATCCAAGCTGTCACATTTCTCCTGGTTCAGCTGGCAATTCCTCAGCTTTATATGGAGCTGACCAAAAGGCCAGGTTTTGATTTCATACACCACCAGGAAAGCCTACTTTGAAAAGAAAAGTTAATGAAATTTCCACCTAGATATTTATGTAGTCTGGTTTTACACTTTTCTTCGTGCGGTAGATATAGAGGTAAAATAGAATATGGGATTTCTCAAAGCCTTAATATAAGATACTTGTCAATTTAAGTTTTACATTCTATAAATAAAAAATTCCTTAGCCTCGGGGAGCACAGAAAACTAACATCTGTTGGGTTCATAACAGCGGCTGACTTCTCAGGATGCTTCTCCATTAGCATTTTTCACCCTTCTTATCAAAACTACACGTCTTGCAGGAGTACCATGAGCAGTTGCAAAAAGCAGCAATACAGAGGAATAATGAGTGTTCATACCAGCCATGAAATGATTTTTTCCTTGGGTGTATTTTATTCCACATTCAGTTGAAGTTCCCCTTTCTTGCAAAAATTTAATATTCATAATTTGAAAACAACAGTCTTCCCTTGAGCAAATTTGCAAGTAGGAACAGCAGAGGAGGAAGCAGAGAAATCTGTACAGTGGGTAGGTGGCCTTACTGAGACTGCAAAAGAAGCAGGGTGAATCAGGCCACTTTTACAATTATATTCTTAATTGAAATAGTGAAGCAGCTCAATTTGGAGCTGTTTGCTTCCTTGAAGCACGAAGACAATGTAGCTGAATGCTCACCCCACTGGCAGCAGGCAGTCTCAGTGGAGACCCAAGACCTTAAGTCATTGTTGACATCACTGTGACAAAAAGAATGTCATTTAGGGTTCTTCAATATACCAGTGCCTTAAATTCTAATCCTTAAGTGAGTACAGTATTTTCTTTTGAATATTTTATTAGAGTACAGTGAAAGCTCATTTGTGGACTAATTCAGCAGCAAGTATTGAGCCAGAAGTACTAATTGTATTCTCTGCACAGTTAATATATAATTATTTGCCATTTCCTCTCGAAAAAAATGGCTTGGGGTGTTACATCTCTAATTTAAAGAGATTAAGACACTTTAACATGGGATAGCAAAATAGAAATTGAAAGCAAGATTTCCCTCTGCACAAAGTATTTCATCATTGAAGTAGGCTGAAGCAGTAACTTACCTGGCCCAGGAGGTGCATGCATACCAAAATTCAGAGTATTTTGGTATGCTTGCTCTGGTACTTCAAAGATCTGTTCTCTCTATCCTGTGCATTTTTCATTTTTCCACATTCAAAACAATGCTATTTGTCCTGTTATGATGACTCGTGAGGGTGAGGGTTAGATCAGCCTTTAGAAGAAAGTAAATCCTTCTAAACTCTCAAAAAAAAAAAAAAATCCATGCCATCTGAACTCTAAAATCGCACTTCTTATCAGTTTAGTGGACAGCATAATCTGGTCTCTGAGTAGGCAGTTTGGCAACCTATGGTTTTTCAAGTGCCACTGAACACTGAACAGGTAGCAAGGTAGGAATTTCTAATCTTTCCAAGTCAAATTATTTTCCTGCATACCCTTTAAAGTGTATCTGATTTACTTGCACATAGATTTTATTATTTTTTAATTCTTCTATGATGATAGGAAGTTGTCATACTTTGTTAGGAACAGTTTTTATAATGCAGAATCCTGTTGGCATGAAATTGAGGGATTGGCCAAGAAACTTTTTCCCTAAAAAGGGAAATTGTTGCAGCCGGGTGGGGGGAGAGACTAGTAGCATGTTTGCACTCCTTAGTTCAGTATTCAGGAACAAGATGTTATTTTGCAGTTTGGTAGGAGTAATAGTGTAGGTACCTGGTGTAAAATAACATGCACAAAATCTAAGGTTTATGTGTTACCTGTGTACTATGACTTGTTTCTACATATTTCTTATTAATAACATGATAAAAATCTGTATCTGGGACCTGGACTGTTGGAAACTTTGGTTTTAAATGAATATACTTCAATATGTAGGTAAACTTACCATTTTTCCAGTTTCTGATAAATTCATATACTGGATTAATATTACCTGTTTCCAATGATGCATGCACTCAACTCCATGTGAAAATAGGAGCAAATATCTAGAGTTCACTTAAAGTGAGATGATTGTGAGATACAAAGTTATTATGTGACAACTGTTGTGGTATTGAGATGAAAATAAGTAATATCCATAAATTTCAGTACTTGTTTCATGAGAGGACAGTTTCTTGGTATTCTATAATCCATTGCATTTGTTGAGAACAGGGAATGCAGATCTGTGTTTTCTGTCCAAATTTTTTTCAGCGACTACAATGAAAGAATTCTCTTTAAGTAGTTGTAAATACAGTTTAGGTTTGATTAGGTTTGACAGTTACCTTAATACAGCTAGATGCCAAAATAGTCTCTGAGGAGCATCATAATTAATTGTTAAAAGTGACATGAGCAAGCATATGCTAGGGACAAAAATACTGGCCCAGGTGAGAACTGTCAGCAGTTAAATTATTATGTTGTTGCTGCACAGATTCAGTGCTGTTGCTACATCAAGAATTGTCTGTAGTTTATTGTGGCAACAGTGCAAGTGGACTGCTACGCTTGAACTCTTGAGTTTATTCAAATGCCCCAAATTATGTACCTTCTGGTAAAGACAGCAAAGGCTTTGTAATAGAAACTGGAACAAGATTTATAAATGCCTAGATTAAGGCTCAGGACATTGCTTCCAATTCCTATTGTTTTCTTGTGCACACACATCCTCATCCACATAGTGGAGGAGAGAGAGAAAGAGGCTGTGTTTATTCTCTTAAGTCTCCCTTATATATGTCTCAAATCTAATTTTGTGGGACAAATTTTCCCAGAACACTTCTCAATGGCTGTGAGACACAGGTACAGCCTTTGGAGGCATACAGCAGACTGTCTGTTCAGGAACTGTCTGAAGAGGAGTTGGAAAAGATCTGGTCTCAGAGAGAGCTCCTTTGCTGTGAGAGACCATTTCTTACAAAATGTTCCTCTCCCGCTTACAAGGTTTTTCATCCAGTTTCTGACTTGGGCTTTACACAACAGTGCTATGACGGAAACCAAAGCACTTTCCTGGCTTTTGCTCCAGGAGGTGCTAAGTAACTGGAATCCTTTGTTTGTCATTCCTTGCTTGACTGATGCTTGTGTTTCTTAGCTTTTCACTCTTGAATGGAAAAATACATTCAATTACTCTTATTCATGAAATCCCTACGTTTCAGTACCTCATTTATAGTTAGGCTGAATACAATAGAGATTTCTTTCTTTCATGCTTGAAAAGGAAATCTTTGGTCTCAGGAGAGTGGACTGCATTTTGTGACTTTATTTAAAAATTAACCATGAAATAAAATGTTTTTACCTGTGAAGGAGTAAAGTATAACCTGTTCATATTAAGTTACCATGTCTTTTACAACTTCAGCTGTGCAGAGATATTTGCTTAATGTAACATTAGAGAAAGGGATTAGTTTGTGCTCTTCCTTTTCATTGTAAGCTCTCTTTCATTTTCCTGTATTGTCTTTGAAGTAATGTGAATAACACTTTATAAATGTGTCAAAAGTTATTCTGATTCAGGAATGGACACTGAACCAGATATGTAGTGATAATTTATAAATTTAAACAAAATAGCACTTTCCTTTACGTGAAATCCTAGCTCCTTAGAACTTCTTAGCACAGATTTGCTTCATTTTGCTGTATTTCTACAGCACTTACTGTTTTTCCGTTGGGAAGGACATAATCTATTATTTATTTGTAGCTTCAAGAAGCCTCTTTTCATTTTTCTTCCAAATATGAAGCAGCCAGCAGTATTTCAGCAGGAGAGTAAGTCTTATGGAACATAAGACTTCATTAAAAAGTTTCCAAGTTAAATTTATGTATTTTTACTGACTTATTTGTAATGTTTGATTTTTATTTTGTTTTGCATAAGCAAAGCCTTTGTTCAGTATTTTAGGAAAGTACATATGCAAATCCTTTTTGGGTTTGGATGGAATTACCTGTTCCCTTCCCTGTAGTAGTGGAAAGATGTGTGTGCTGTCTTGTGACTTCAAACATAAGGAATTCCTTCTTTCTTGTAGGTCATTAAAAATTGAAAACAAAGGGTAATGCTGTAGTGTATCTGTAACAGTATGGCAGAATCACATTTAACATTTCGGTCTGTTAGTTGTTGATCATCAGAGGATAATCTAGACTGGTGCCATTGAAATGTTAGGACAGGAATTTCTTATGTCACCCAAGCAGAAAGGAGATGTTGTCAGCCACCAGAAAAGAACACAGGCAATCGCTGAAGTGGTGCATTTTTAGGTCTGATGTGGATAAAAAATTTGGAAAAGGACAAACTGAAATGCTGAGTACCTCAGTCAGCTTGACTCATCTACATTACTCAAGTGAAAGGCCTATCCTTCATAAAACACATTACACCCATTGCAAAGAAATGAAAGTGTTTCCCTGTGCTCTAACTTTACTCCAGCTGTTTACATATTTTCAAGATTCTGAGCATGGTCAGGTAGGAGCTGTTTCATATTTTCAGTGCCACGAGACCTGACTTTGCTTGATTTTGCTCCCTGTATTTGCTATAACTCAAGACCTAAAATGGTCAATATTGAGTCTCATTCCAATGGACAATATCTTGCAGTTTATGAGTCTTATTTATTACTGGAAGGTTGATAAATACAGTCTCAGAAGTATTTCCATAACCACAGAAAGTGCCTGAGATATCACTTCAGCTTATGATGGGTTTAGGCTGCTTTGCAAATTATGTATTCATAGTTCTTTCTCTGTCTCAATCCTCCAGTATTAAGTTTACAGCAAGATATAGAGCCTACAAATGTGCATAGAGGAATAGCACAGTGAAGATTTTTTACAGTTAGAAAATGCCATTAACATTTCAAAGTTTTTCCCCTTTCATAATAAATATGACACCAAACTTGTGCATTTAAGATATGATTTAGAGACCTTGTCTACACTTGTTTGGAATACAGCATATCTCAGACATGGCTTGGTTGCTCATGAATAAATTCAAGTAAACTTTTCATACATATTGAAAAATCCATCATAACCATTGTGCATTTGAAATCCTTGTAGCACTCCATGGATTCGTTCACTCACATATGTAATCACAGAATGGTCAAGGTTAGAAGGAACCTCGGATGACCATCTGGATCAACCTGACGGGTTT
This sequence comes from Fringilla coelebs, assembly GCF_963513975.1. Lineage (NCBI taxonomy): Eukaryota > Metazoa > Chordata > Aves > Passeriformes > Fringillidae > Fringilla > Fringilla coelebs. The sequence continues at coordinate 50,445,390 of NC_140028.1, read as the reverse complement.
TGCCCAGAGCAAGGCTTGGCTTAGGCTACCCAAAGACCTGTCAAACTGTCCTGGGTGTTCCCAGTGAAGGAGATTCCACCACTTCTCTGGGCAACCTGTTCCAATGTTTCTTTTCCCAGTGCAGAATTTCTTTTCTTATGGAATTTAAACTGAAGCAGCTGCACCACTTGTGAAGCCCTTCACCTCTTCTCTTATCAGCGGACATCCCTGTGAAGAGAGTGACTCAGTCTGCTCTATAACTACCTTTTAGATATTGCAAGACTGTGGTTATATCCCCTGAGCCTTCTCTTCTCTAGGCTGAATACTCTAGCCAATCCCTACAACCTTTCTTCCTATATCAACTTCTCCACTGAATTCCCTCAAGTTTTCCATGCCCCTCATGAACTCAGGAGACCAGGACTTGGTACAACAGAGCAGGAGAAACAAAGGGTTTTAACTTTGACCTAACAAGTGCAGGGCAGATAGGACATTCCCACCTCCCTCCATCTGCTGGCTGTACTCCTCCCCTTGATGCAGTGTAGGACATATTTGCTTGCCGGTTCATGTTCAGCTTGAATGTAAACAAGTCCATGTGCACCAGAACCTGCAGGGCTTTTTCCACAGAGCTGTTCACCACAGAGCTGGACCCCAGCCCATACTGCTGTGTGAGTTATTCTGGATTCAGGAGTTCACATTTATCTTTGTTAAACCTTATACAAATCTTGTCTCCATCTGCCAGCTGGTTGATGTGTTTGTGTAGTGGCTATTCTTTCTGGCTGACCTCCTTCCATTTTGGTACCACCTACAAGCTTGGTGAGGGCACAGTCATTTCATTCATCCAGATCACTCCTAAGATATTGAATTGTACTGGCCTCATATCCACCCTGACAAACCATCCAGTGGTAACCAGCTGACACTTGAACTTCAAGCTCTTGCTCACCACCCCTTGAGTCAAGTGGGTTAGCTGATTTTCCATCTATCTTCTGATCTTTCCAGTTCATTTCTTACCTGCTTGCCCATAACAACTTGTGCATGAGGCATCATGTTGGAGACACTCCATACATACAGGTGTATACATATGTATGTATATAAAAAAGAAGAATATATATCCCTATATGCAGTTTTATCAGCGCTGTGTTACCATTATGGGCCTTTGGCAGAAGTGATAAGCTCATGAATAATCTTTGTCAGCAAAAATTGTCAGGCTGGTAAGAAAATTCTGAAGATGCTTCAATTCTGTTATCTTAGAACTCCCTTAAAGAATCTTCATAAAAATATTACAATAGTAATTTTTCTCCCTTGGTAGTTTGAGAATTGTGCTTCCTTCATTTTAGAAGTCTGGTGATACAATTTTCTTTTTAAAACAGTCAAATTGCAATAAGTTTAAGCAGCTAAATCATCTTTCTGAAATGCCTCTATCTGTTGTATTGATGCCTTAATTAAAAGCCACACTACTAAAATACTAAATCTAGAAAAGTCTTTGTGGCAGAGTCTTGTGGATTCATTGGACAAAAGGATCAATTGTTACAGCACTGAGTAGGGCCAAAACGAGTTTTTTTCTGTGCAATATCATTCAACCTGAACTTTCCTTTTATGAAATGGCATTCAGCCCATTATGTTACTTTGTTTGAAGCACAAGCAGACTGCTTCTTAATGACATACAGTAAATTAAATCAGTCATTTTTCTGATTGTGAACTTCAGGCTATGCCCAGTCAAATGGTATTTTTCTTTGCCAAGACAACAAACGAAGTACAACACAAGGGACCAGCATGCTGTGGTATCAGAGACACTCAGCAATAAAAATCTCTCAGCAAAGATGTTGTCAAACAAAAAGATACCTGCTGCTATTACTTTGAAGGAGGTAATACTTTCTCTCACAGATGCTGCTGATGATGGCAGTGCTGTGTTCAGATTTTCTTCAATCTTTGGAGTGCTAGCTGGAAGGAAAGTTATAACTTCAGAACCCTGAAGCTGGAGAGAACCGGACCTGTCTGGTATGAATACCATCTGCCACTCCTGATTTAGCAGACTCAATTGTACTCAGTCCTAACAGCACAAGGGAATGTAGCAACTCAAAAGGATTTTCAACAGGGTATATTATGGAGAAATTGCTTCAAACAGGGAAGTTACTTTCAACTCTGTTCTTTGATTGACTCAGAGATGTAAAGTGCCCAATACTAATGTAGATGTTTAGACATTGGCAATTCACATGCTCTAGCAGATGTAAATGAATTCTTCAAAAGAAACTTTGTAATTAATTGTCTCCTAGCTGTAACAAAAACTCACAGCTCAAGTAATTGGTTAAAGTCCACTCCTGCTTTTCAGTAAATGATTTTGAAGGAGTATAAATCCATCACTTAATACCTTGCTGAGTTTTCATCCAGATTTCATTGGAGGTTTTCAAAATCTGGGCTTGATTTGTTGAGATTCAGCATTAATGAAAGTAAGACAAAATGCATTTTGTTATGTGTCTGCTATAATTTTGCTATAGATAAGGTATCCCAGTGAATTACTAACTTCTAGAACCTGTTTTTCTTCTCTCAGAACAAACTGGTGAGGCCCTCAATGCATGTAATAGATCTGGTCAGAGCATACATTGGCAATGATATCTGGCAGGCCTGCACTCCCTGAGGCTACATTCTCATGTTTCCACAGTGGGTCTGCTGCCAGAGTAGTAAAAGCTTTCAAACAGATGAGAATTGAGCTTTGTATGATGCATATCCATTTATTTTAAATTAAAAGTTGCTTACTAACTGCCCTCATTTACTCCTGTTAAGCAGTGGCTTACAATCCAATTATTCTGAGTTGTGAGAAAAATTATGTTGATTTGTATGATTTCAGTGGCAAAATTCCATCATGTTCCCTGTGTATTTTCCCCCTTTTTTTTTTTCAATTCCAAGTGACGTTTTATTGTTGTGACCAGCCTTTAGAATAATTATTGCCAATTGCCTTAAAACAAGTTAACTAAGAACTTAGCATATTTGCAACTTCTATGACATTTTCGTTTTGCTAATTTGGTAAGAAACTCTTGGGATTTTTTCCTGGGGAAGACCTTTTAAGAGGATTTTTTTTTTTAACTTACATAAGTGAGCAAATGGACAATTTTCTAATTTCCAAGAGCAGGTTGAATGGGACTTTGAGCAGTCAGGTCCAGTGGAAGGTGGCCTTACCCATGGCAGGGTGTTCAAACTAAATTATCTTTACAATCTCTTCTAACCAAACCATTCTATCATTCTACCATCACTACCTGAATTCTCTGATAATGAACTGAATTCTATGGTAATCCAATCCTATGTTAATCATCTGATTCTGTGATGATCTTTCTGGATCTCTCAGACCAAGCATTTTCATAGCCTCTATTGGCACTGCTCTTTCTGATGTTCAGCCAGAATCCATCTGCCAGACACTGGTCTTCTCCAAAGACTGGCTCTAGAAAAGGAAATCTTTTTGGAGACTGTTTTACTGTTATTCTACTGCTGAAAAACTCCACTGTGTGAGACCAGATGTCTGCACTAGTTTTTATGCTGTTTGCTCCCTCTGGATGGGGATCTCTTTTCTGCCCTCCTCGCTGAGGACTGGTAAGATTTCCATGGAACAGGTTCCCTTTCTAAGTGAAAATGATCAAGTAGGTCCCCAACGTAACTAAAGTTTTCATTCCTTGAAGTGTAATTGTGTTTGGAAAAGATTGATTTTGTATCTAAACCATAAAATTCATTGTCTGTTCACAGTCCTTGTTTTATCCCCCCAGTAAAGTTGCATCTTTCAATAACTGTGTTTGAAGGACTTAGGCCAGATTGAAATCATTCTGAGATGGGCTTCTGACTTGTCATCTAGAAATGTCCTCAGTCGAGCCCCTGCCTTCCTAAACTCCCAAGCAGTACCAGACTAGTCTGTTTTTCTTGCTCTGTGGACTTTGCAGAGAATGACCTAAAATATGTAAAATTATCATTATCGTTTTAGTCATTCTCTGAGTAACTCTTGCTCTTACTATTATTTGTTTGTTCATGGTATGTTTTCAGCCAAACAGGATATCAACATTTGATGTGAATCTGTGAATTTAATCTGACATGCAGACTTAATCTAATAAAGGACAATACTGTCTTAAAAAAAAAAAAAAAAAACCACATTGTTCCTTAAATTTAGGTGATTTTGGATTGAAGTATGCATTTGAATCTGTAAGAGGAATGGAGATCTAAAAATTTTCTCCTGATCCATTTTAAACAAACCCGAACAAGTACTATTTAGAGTTGAGAATTATTTTTCAAATATTTTTCCATAAAATGATGAAGATGCATTAAAGGAAATATGTAAGAAATGTCTCAGAGTGACATGAAAGAAAGCCTTATTTCTAACATTCTGGATTATAATTTCTGCCCTAACTAAATCCCAGACTACATGGGAGAGCTCTTGGAAAAGAGCACCGTTGACAGGCAGAGACGGAAGTTTTCATTCTTCCATTCAGAGCTCAGATCACTTATATATCCTTTGCAACAAAATCTTGTATGGGTTTTTCCTAGCAGCTGCCATCTGTGTTTTGGATTTTATTAAGTGAATTTGTTTCCCTGAACAAAACAAAACATCATTCAGGCTACAAAAATAAGTAGACAGGTGGTCTACATAAAAGATATTTTTCCCATTGTGATGTATGCCACAATTTAGTCTAATTATCCCTATCATCTCACCCCTTATAGTGTGATTTTTTTTTCCCTCAGAGGAAAGAAATAATGGCACTACTTTTTAGGAACAAAGAATTAACTTGGAAATCATGCAAAAAAGCAACACTGCCCATTGGTAGCCTCGCAGAAGTGCTTTGGCAACAAAATAAAGAACATAAAAGGACATCTAAAATCTAGTAAATCTGGGGAAAAAATGAGTAAATTATTTTCAGGTTCTGTGCCTGTCCTTGAGTTTCTCTGCTTTTTACTAGCTTTTTACGACCATTTGTGTTAGAAGGCTGAATAGAAGATAAAGGCTCATTCAGTTGTGGGGAATACTGCTCTTTGTGGGGCTGTGGTACAGTGCTATAAGTTAGGAAACAAGAAACAAAAAGTGTATTTCCAACTCCTTTCAAAGGAAGGAGATTACTCTGTTGTTATATCTTTGCTTAGCTTTTAATACTTCTTTAATTTTCACTACTTCCCTCCCCACCCCAAGACTACCAAAAAAATGCATTTAGTATTATCAGTGCCTGGCCAAACTAGAAGTAATCAGCTCCAAAAGTGTAATTCTATTAAGCATAGCCATTACCATGCATCCCCAAAGAAAATTTTACAGCCCATTACAGCCCACTCCCTTGTATGAAATGGTGAGAATCCGAGAGCAACCGCTGAGATGAATTATTGTCAAGTGTTTAATTTGGCTTTTAAAATAAAAGGTAAAGAAAGCTTGGGCCAAGTTCTTAGACATTTGATAGCTTTCATGCATTTAGGTAAAAAATAAGTTGAGGAGTCAGGTGTTCTGTCCTCAAATACTAAATAAAATACAACACTTAATGCATGTTCCCACATTCTAAAAATCTACATTTTTCAAGTATTGATGCTTATATTGGTTTTGTGACTGTTAACAAAAGAAAGAAAATTCTGTCAATTGAATGTGTGCAAAAAGTCCAATCTTAGAGGACCTAAGCATTGTTAGAATGAACTAGAATAAATAAATGTGTAAATGTACTGCCTGTGTCCAAGTCCTCTTGGACATTTTCACCACTAGTAATTAGAACAATCTCTCAACTCAGTGTCTCAGTGGAGTGGCTGAGAAATGAGAACGACATTTCTAACAGAGCTTGGGGTGTTATTATGTGGGAAACGCTGAGAAACAAGCTGGGATTAAAACCAGAACAATTGCAGCGGGAGTTGAATTCCCTCTTTAGTGAATTGATCAGCTTTGCAATCTACTTAGATATACCAGTGAAGGAGGAGAGCCCTGCACAGCCCTTTTGGTCCCGGGACAGCATCTTTGCTCCATTAGAAGACAGGCAATTGTCAGTGCCTTTGGTAAAAATGTGACCCTATTGCAAAGGAAAGGGGGAGACTGAAATCCTTCTGCTACGAGGTAATTTCAGGGGGTTGGGATACATAACCAGAAAACCTACAGGTAATGTATGTTTTCTATCTAAAGATGTAGAAATAACACACTTTGAGACAGTATTAATATAGGAGGTAATAAAAAGGGTGGTCATTATTGGAGGGCTCTAAGGGGCAGATAAGGAAGAATGCCTACCCCACATGGGGTGAATACAGTTTTATGAATTTAGAAAATTAGCATAATTGATAAGAGTCCCAGTTAGAAGCACAGGTGATTAAGTAATTCCCCCTTTTAGGTCCCACTTCTTCTGTAGCCCCCCTTTAGATAGGAACTAAACTTTGTTTATGAAAACATGTCTCAAAGAGCTGTTTTCAACCTCCGCTCCCAGGAGCAACCAAGATAGGATAGGGGCCTTGGACCCCTGGGGCTTGAAGCCTCTGGAGTGTGTTTTGTCTTTCTGCCTATCAGGGCAGGGAAAAGGTAGGGAAAATTACTGGAGATAGCTAGGAGCTATATTACTATACAACAATAGTCTACAGAGCTACAACTATACATGAAGGAAATATAAAAGCAGAAATCATTCCGGCATTATGTAAACCCTCTCTTCAAAGGGCATTATAGAGGTGGGATACGACAAAGTTCTGCTTCCAGCATAGCCTGACTTCCACAGTTCAGGTACAGTGGCCATTACAACTGAATTTGAGCTCAAATTCCATTGAATGTGCACAATGGATCAGAGAAACTGGCTACAAGTGTTGATGTGCTAAACCCTGATAAAATGGGGTGGGGGGTTCTCAATACACATCAGGTCACAGCAGGGCTTTGTCTAATTATTTCATTTAGTCCCCATTTCTCAAAAAAACGGCAAATACGGGAGTATCTGGATATTCATGGTGTTGAAAGCTGTTTTCTGAGAAACATGTAAAGCTTAATTAATGAACTGCATAAAGAGAGGAAAAGCCAGAGAGAAGCCAGGGCCAGATCTTGCTTGTGGCCTTTCTATCAGTGACTGAGAGAATGTACTGTATTGCCCTCTAGAAAGACCTCTTGAGTACATCACCGCTGAGACTATATTGACTAAGATGATCACACAAAAGCACAATTTATTTTCTGTCCCTGTTTCACCCAAAATTTAGAATTTTGATTGTAACAAGTGAGAAAAATGTGAGAGAAACAGCCCTACAGAACCAAGGTCAGCAAGGGAGGAGGGGAGGAGGCGCTCCAGGCTCTGGAGCAGAGATTTCCCTGCAGCTGGTGGTGCAGACCATGGTGAGGCAGCTGTGCCCCCACAGCCCATGGAGTCCCCAGGGGAGCAGAGATCCTCCTGCAGCCCGTGGAGGACCCCACACTGAAGGAGACAGATATGCCCTGGGGAAGCTGCAGCCCACGGAAAAAAGCCTGTGCAGGATCATGTTTCTTGGAGCAGTCTGTGCCTGAAGAACTGTACCCTGTGGAAAGGAGACAGTTGGAGCAGTTCTTGTGTGACTGCAGCCTGTGGGAATGACCCACAGGGCAAGAGTGTGAGGAGGCAGAGAAAACCAACACAAATTGACCACAGGTGCCATTCCCCTTCCCCCTGAACAAGTGGGGAGCAAGTAGAAGGGTTGGGACTGAAGGACTGAAGCTAAGAGTACGTTTTTATTCTTTTTTTTAAACAAGCAAAGAAAAATATTTTTACTAGTTTTGTTTATAGAGGGATTCTTTTGGCTGAAATTTTTAAAGAATATTTCAAAGGAAATCTCCCAATAAGAGAAAATGTCAGCCCATATGCACAGAGGTGTGTTAAGGTTATAAGGAAGATTTATAAGGTATTTGGCAGTCTTCAGAGTAAGTGCTGCTATATGCTCATGTATAAAACATACCATAGTGATGCATAGAGCTTTAGTACCACCATTTGGTATGATGGCAAACTTAATGAAGTCAGCTGTAGTTCATACTGCATTCTTGCCACTATTTCCAAGCAAGTTCTTGAGCTGTGTGAAAGCCAGGGCAAATTGTGCCCATGTCTAATTCCCTCAAGTTCAACAGGAGTCACTGTGGAAATGTGGCACAGCTGAGAGCACACTGCTGCAACCTCTTCCCACAAGCAGTCTGCAAGTAACTGAAAAATTCAGCAACCTGCTGTTATCATCTGTCACAGTTCACTTCTCCTTCCTTTCCATTTATTCCTCAGTTGCAGCTGATAACATATCAAGATTTTTTTTTCTCTCACAAAACACCAGCCTGGTTTTAGGCACTATAAATATGCTTATGGAAGTCTGGCATTTTTTCTGTAGGGTAAAAACGTAAGTCATTGTGGGTGTTGCAGCAATTTACATGCAAACATAGTTTTCCACAGCATTAAAATATGATGAAGAGATTCATTTTTAGCCTAATCTCATAACATTGATACAAATGTTTTAGTGATATAAATGTACTACAGTATTTTTTTGTCTCACTTGATAAGGATGTTCTCTTTTCTTTTTCTTTTACACAAAGAATTTTTTTGAATAATTCTTTCCCAAAAGCACCTTAAATGTAGTCTCCAGAAGTTGTAAAAGAAAACTTTTTTCTATTTTTCCTTCTGTTTTCCTTGAGAGTTATAATATTGGAGATTCATTCCTGTTGCACATTCCAGCTGTTGAAACACAACAGTAGGTTACAGGCAATGGCACATTTTACTGCACAAGCAGACGTAATTCAACAATACATAACTTTTCAACAGTGAGATTTTCTTCCTTGCAGTGCAAGAATGGGAATTTTAAAGCAGCCTTCCAAAATACTAGCTGCCAATTCTTATTAGACTCCTTCTTGTGGGGATGTTCCCCTGTGTGGTTTGCTCCACAGGAGGCCACAGTGTTCCTCACAGTTGCATTGCACCACTGCTGTTTGAAAGTTGCCTGGTCAAGGTTAGGAGGAGAACACAGGGGCAGCACAGTGTGCAATGAACAGTGTGTAAGAAACTGTGAATCCCATTCTTGGTCTGTGTCCCATCTTGTCAATAATGAGGAGCCCCTTTGATACATGTTAAGCCAGTGAAGAGATCTGGTATTCTATCAATAATTTTGGATTCAGGACAGAAATTAGTTGAGCAGTAAGTACTTACTTAGGAAAATCTTCCATAAACATAGAATAACATACTTTATTGAATAATGAATAGATGTAAGAGTATGATGAGCTCACATTTCATTTCATTTTTATTTATGCAGAGATTATGGTGGTCTTGAATGAAGGATGAAGTTGATCACTGATCACTGACTACTGTCTAAGGAAAAAGACTATTTCCGTTTCAGAATGTAAAATTGCCTGAAGGATTATCTAATGCTTAGAAAAACAGTATTTCCACATCAGTCGGGTAAATGAATATTTATGAAAAGGATGAGTAAGAACACATGTGAATGTGTTTGCATTGTCATGAATATGGCAAGCAGATTTTTTCAAAATAATGTAATGCATAAACCACAATTATCTCTGCCTCGTGTGAATGCAGTATATGTGTACATTCTTAGGTTAATAATTGTTAATGAGTTAAATCCATGTCCAGGGGGTCAGAAAAAGATAATTTGTAGGCTCTTTCCAACCCAAACCATTGTATGAATTTTGTAGTTTTTAGAAATTGCAATATCTGTAATTCTCCCAGTGTCTTGCAATTTATCATGCATGGTCATAACACCTTAAACCCCCAAGAAATTCCCAGTGGCATCAATGACATGTTCTTTTATAGGCTTACAACTTCATCCAGTACATTGAAAGATTAGTGTAAATGAACCATAAAGAAGCTGGCAGTATAATTTATTTCATTCTACGGCCTGGTTTCAGCAGTGGAGCTGCATGGAAGTACCTGTGTTATAAATGATAAAATTGTCTTTGAGAACACAGTACCCAGCATAGCAAGGAGCTGTTAGGAAAATATGTGTGTACAAATTCAGAGTTTATGAAAGTGGTTACTTAGTCCCTACCAACAGCATCTTGCTATGACCTATTTAAACATACCTATTTTTGTGCACCCAATCTGGAGTGATCTTCATTCCAATATTTCCTTGTGCAAGCAGTGACTAAGTTTTATGTGTAGGAACAAACAAGAGGGATGTCAAGGAGTGCCAGAACAGTTAGATTCCCATAATTAATATGTTAAATCACAAATGTGTATTTTCAAATTTGTAGATTATAAAGAGAATGATTCCAGAGGATATTTTAAAGGTATTTTACTTGGAATAATTTTTGTTATGTAAAATTAGTAGTAGTTGACAACATTGAATAATATCTTTAGAGACGAATGTGATCAGTTTTGCAGGATGCTGTACATGGCAATTTTTTGCTGAAGAGCAAGTCTACATAGGGATGTGTAGTTTCTTTTTTTAACTCTGTCCTGGGAGTTTATAAGGGAGGTAATATAATTAGAAATACTCTTTTACTGAAATTCTACATAGGTAATTGTTATTTTCAGTTTTACAATATATTCAAGTATAAAGAAAAACATACATTGGTACCTGACATGAAGATTACCTAGCTTTAAAAGACATTTTTCTGTATTAATTGAGAAGACATCTAATTATACTATGTTGGGTAATAGTGGGTTTTGCCTACAGGAAAGGCCACAATAATATTATGCCAGAAATAAACATTGCATGTGTTTGCATTTACATTACAACTAACAAGATTCCTTCCTCTGAGGATGCTCTGGCTCATTGCTAATATTTTAAGAGTTCTTGATCAAATCATTCCTGTATGGTGCCAGTACAAAAGAAAATTCAATTAGTATGCCAAAAAATGGAAGGCAAACACAAAAAGAATGTTTTAAGCCCTGTATTCAACTGTGTGTTTGGCATGAATGTCCTCTATTTCACAAATATTTAGTATTATGAATTTTTATTTGCAAATAGATTAATGTGCATAGGATTATTCAAGCTAGTATAATTGATGTATGTTTGCAGAATGATAGATGTGTATATTAACCAATATTTAATTTGCTATTTAACTGTTTTCCAGTTTTTTATTTTGCTTCTTGTCTCAACTGAAATAAATGTACAGGTATATTATGTTATCTCCATAGCATATTAGTTGGAACCCTTCCTAGATCTCAGATTTGTAGCATGAGTTATGAACAGGGATATAAATAACATGTCAGCTTCAAAAGGAAAATATATATTATAATATTACAATATTTTAAATATATTTAAATATATTTAAATTATTTAATTAAATTATTTATTTAAATATAATTATTTTAAATATATTAGAATATTTTATATAACCCTATTTCTAGCTCATTCAGGACTGGTGAAAGTTAGCTACTTAGCCAACTGCAACACAGGATTGTATATTCTGATTTTCTTTATTTTGTCAGTATACTGTAAATTTCAACACTAAATTCTTGCTGGAATAATCTTCCATAAGGAAAGGCAGTAATATTCCATGTTCCATACATGAAAATGTAGTAAATGACTTGGTCATTTGCAGACAGAGACTGCTGCCCTGCCAACCATACCAGAATCTGCTACTGAAGAGACCAAAATTTGGTAATCCAGTGTCTTATTCACACAGTGGATTTTCTGTGGCTTGGGTTTAATGTTTTTCTAAAGAAAATGCCTGAAATATCCAATTCCATCAGACTTGAAGTTTTCTCTTTCAAATGATACAGACCATTTTTCACTGAAGGCTCTGGGGGTATCCTTCACTGGGTATGTCTTTCACTAAAGCCCTCTTGCCTGGAGAGGCTGTTGAGAGCAGGCTTTGCACAAATTGCTGCTGTGCAGCCTGCGTGAGTTGTAACAGAATGAAAATCCCTGGTAGTGTCATCTGCTGGAGGCATTCTGCAGAGCTGTCAGTCATGCTTACTCTACAGAAGGGAAGGGTATTCTTGTTTCACACCTCAGTTCATGGTCTCAGGGGTGTCATCACACAAAGGGTCTCTCCAGGGAGGTACCACATAACCTGATGAATGCCTCCGGCTTTTTCCATGGAGGTTTCCCAAGAACTAGCCCTTGTTCTTAGGTCCGGTGGGCTATGTGTAGCAGAAATTTTTTTTTCCACTGAGACAAAACTAGACTAGATATGCATGAAGCATGTGCTTCACTAATCCAGTCTAATGGCAGGAAGCCTAAACTATCCATATGCTCGCTGTGGTCTGGCATTGCAGAGGCATGCTGACAATTTGGCGATGGTGACTGTTCCTGTGGGCGTCACTGAGACATTCCTGTTTCACTTCTTCTCTTCAGTATCATATGATGTTCTGGGAAGCTGTGTACATTCTGTTTCTTCATGCTTCAAGGAGAATGATATTACATACCCCAAAGTCCAAGAAGTTAAACCACAAGCTGTAACAGACCAGGAGGTGAAAGAAGAAAGGTCTTCTTAAGGCAGTGGTTTAATACCACCAGCCAGTTTCTTTGCTTATGATTGTCTTCTTTGTCTCCAAAGCAGCCAAGCTCTGTTTACCATAGAGTATTTCATATTCCTCTCACTCCTCTTCATGTTTCTTATCATACTTGGTTATATCTTCTCTTTCAACCAGAACGTTACTCTTCAGAAACACATCGCTGCTTACGTGTCCCTGAGAGTACACTTCTGAGGCCAAATCCTCTTAAAGCCAGGGAAGACTATCTGTGAAGTTATCCTTGGAAGAAAATGGAAGAAAAATACCTGTGGAGTTCATTTAGGAATGCAACTAGCTTGAAAAAAAGTCCTATCATTAAGTGTTCAACATAAAATATTCAGTTACTGACAATTTGGCAATTATTCTAGCTTCACAAAGGGCATCTAGTTGGTCATTAGAAGAGATCTGAAGCATTTGTGTTAAGTTCATTGTTGAATATTCTTCCAGAGCGATTGCATTCCAGGTAAATTTCATCCATGGCTTTGTGCTTTTAGCCATAATGTTGATGACCAATGGCATGAAAATGGCCACCTTAGGAGAATAAATCTAACTTCTCTACTCAGTGCATTTTTATGAAAATTTTCTTTGCATTCTTACTCTCAACCTGTTTTCTAATCACAACTAGTGCTGAGGAAAACCAACATGAACAATTGCTGGGGACTTCAGGCCGTGGGAGAGTGGTAACCACAAAGTCTGCTAACAACAGTTTTATGTGCCATGTAAGAAGGAGTAGGCAGGAGCCTGTGACTATCTTGTCTAAGATTCCACAGTTTGACTATTAAAAGTGACTGCAACCCCACCAAATTAACAAGAGCAGGATGCTACAGCAAACCTGTCACTTTGAGAAGGGGGTGTCATAACCTCCAGGAAGAGGTCAAAGGTTTTGCTGAGGAACACAGGCATCACCCAGAGCAGAATCACTCCAGTCTGAACAGAGCAAGACAATATTACAGGCTTCAGAATTTCTCCCTTTGGATGAGGTTTAGAATGTGTGAAACAAGGACTGATAAATTTTGACAGCTTGCATTTCCAGATGTCAGGTATTGGTTTGGCTACTTATAAGAATATGAGTGAACTGGAATTGAAAGTACAAAAGATTTTTTTCTTTTATTATCTGCATGGGGGATATTCAGACCTGCTATAATAACATGCTCTTTAAGTAGCAGATTAACAGATATGTTTACAGATGTGTTTCTATTAGTACAATTTTGAATTTAGAACATCCATTTTAAAAATTTACTGTAGAATTTTAATCCAAAAAACTTTCTACTACAACACATTCCAGTTTCTTGAGCTTCTGTCTCCGAAAAGAAACTGGAACATTAATGAAAAGGAGATTGACATAATGTTTTTTAAAACTGTTATAATTCATAGAATCATAGAATGATTTCAGTCGGGAGGAAGCTTAAAAATCACTTACTTCCAACCCTTTGTCTCAGTCAGGGATACCTTCCATCAGACTACATTGCTCAGAGGCCCATCCAGCCTGGCCTCCAACTCCTCCAAGGATGGGACATCCACAACCTCTCTGGACAACCTGTTCCAGTGCCTCCCCATCCTCACAGTAAAGAATGTCTTCCTAGTACCTAATCTAAACCTACCATCTTTGAATTTTCACCTTTGTTCTATCACTCCATGCCCTTGTAAAAAGTCACCCTTCAGCTTCCTTGTCAACCTCTTTTAGGCACTGTGATCTTCTCCAGGCTGAACAACCCCGACTCTCAGCATGTCTTCATAGAAGAGGTGTTTCAGCCCTCTGTCCATCTACATTGCCCACCTTTGGACTCACTCCAACAGGTCTATGTCCTTCTTACTTTGGGGTGCAGTACTGCAGGTGGGGACTCACCAGAGCAGAGCAGAAGGGGCGAATCATCTCCCTCACCCTGCTGCCCCCGATGCTTTGGATGCAGCCCAGGATGTGGGTTGGCCTCCTGGTCTGCAAATGCACATTGCTGAGCCATGTTGAGCTTCTCATCAACCAACACTTCCAAGTTCTCTTCAGGGCTGCTCACAATCAATTCTTCACCCAGCCTGTATTTGTTCTTGGAATTGCCCTAACACATGTGCAGGATCTTGTCCTGAGCGAGACAGGACACAGGAATGGAAAGGACACAGGAATGGAAAAGTTATGAGAAGTGAACTTCTAAATGTTCAGATCTGGTGTGACTTCCTGTTTTTTAATGAGATTTGTAAGGATGTAATCATCTTTACAGGTACTGTGGTTGTCTCAATCAGATTTGAGTTCAAAATTTTATGAGAAAATGGCAGAAAGTATAGCTGCATACTCAGTCCAAATAATCACACACTCTTCAAAACTAAAGAGAAAAAGTGTTCTTCTTCACATTTCCCAGTAAGGTGAGAATTAATTGAGGTCATATAAACCTGTGCACATGGAGGAACTTTCCCAGGTCTGCTGTAAGAGTAAAGTAGGAGGTGCTCAGGCAGCTGAGAGGATTCAAACTGCAGGACCAATGGAGCAAATCAGGTGTCCACATCTGAGCCTGACAGCAGTTCCTGCACCAGGCACACCTTGAGGGCTGATTGCAGGAAACCTGAGATGGGATCAATCCATTGAGCTCCTTGGCTTTCCCAGGCTCCCAGACAGCGTACTTGGGAGGCCAGTGGATACTGAAAGAAAAAGGGAGAGCTTGGAAGGATGCATGATGCCCTCTGTGTCTTTTGCTCTTATTCTTTATCTTCAGATCCACTATTTCCAGCACTGTGGGGCTTGACAAGGTCCTATCAGTGGATTGTGTCCATAGTACCTTGTGCCACTGGAGTCAAAAAAAGTCCAAGTATAATTAATTTCTAGAGAAAAATTCAGCTTCTTTTATGTTTTTTCCCACTGTCAGGAAACAGGTGGGATTTGCTTCTCTTCCCAAAACTTCCAGGGGTCATATAAATCTTGTATTTCAACCCCTGCCAGTTTAAATTTGAAGCAGGGAGGCAGGGCAGGAGGTAGGGTGGTGGGTGGAAAAATGGGCATGCACAGATGGGGGATTGTATAAACCTTATTACTGAGGGAGCCTGGCAAATAATGCTTAACAGATCATTATTGTTGCTGTGCACCATCTCTTCTGTAGCCTTCAAAGTTGCACTTTGTAGCTGTCTGAGATCATACTCTTAACTGCTCTATAAAAACCATAAAAACTCCCTTTTAAATCACAGTCTTATGGAACTAAAGTGATGTTAACAGACTTAGCAGGCCTGGCAGGTTTCTTCCTATTCACTTAGGGTAGAAGAGATCATAGACCTCTTCATGCTGCTTCCAGAGTTTTATTCTGAACTTTCTCTACATATGCACTTGACCGGCAAGTCTCTTCATTTAGGAAAAAAGAGGAATGTCTTTTTCAAAGTGTGCAAGGCTCTTCTAAACACAGCTTAATCATCAACCAATAAAGTACTTATCCTAATAATGAAAAAAAAAAAAAGAGTAGAATCATTCCTTTTAAACTTTCAGCATATTCACTGTTTTGAGTCTGTCTGAAATGGAGTTCATTTCTCCATAGCAGCTCTCAAAGTGCTGTGCTTTGCATTGGTAGTTAGAATGGTGTTGATAACACCATTATATTTTCTCTCCCCTGTCCAGTTCCAAAGGGGAGCCACAAGGAAGTTTTGGCAGTGTCCTCTCCCTAAGCTACATCAGGAGCAATGTGTGAAGAACTGACCATAACCCCCATTCCCCATCTCCCTGCACCACTGAGGGGACAAGCTAGAGCTGGGAAGGAAAGAGGAGTAGAGGGAAGGTGTTTTTAAGATCTTATTTTACTTCTTATTTTCCTGCTCTGATTTCATTAGTGATAAATTCAATTATCCTCAATTCGAGTCTGTTTTGCCCATGACAGTATTTGATGAGTGCTCTCTCTTGCTCCTTATCTCAACCCATGAACCCTTCATTCTCTTTTCTCTACCCTGTCCAGTCCTAGAGGGGAGTGTTAGTGAGGCTTTGGGCATCCAGCCAGGGTCAAGCCATTACATTCACTCATGTAAAGATTAACTGTATTCATTGGATCTAAATGTGTGTTCTTATTTGGTGTGATTTCAGGGAGTTTGTAGAGTATACATTTTGTTCCATCTTCTATTTACTAATTAGTTTACTAATATCCTTCAAGCAGTTGTCATCTACAAGCCGAAAGAAGTTTTTTTTAAAAAGCTAAAATATTAGAATTTTAAACAAAATTCATGCTCAAATAGTTTCAAAATGGATACTACTGAAACCGGTGTTCTTCATTTGTGCTGGAAAGTAGCACTACCAAAATCATACATTTCTGAAAGCAGTCATCCATGTTATCTTACAAAACTCCTTCTTTGGTGCCTTAAAATGCACACTCTGAAAGCGCACTGAGTATTTCAGTTGCAGCAGTACAGCTGTTCTAAGCTGTGTCCTGTTTCTTTGCCAGCGCTCACATGCATTGCTGTTTCGGCAGCGGTCAGCCTGACTGTCAGAGCAGATAACCATCAATGAGTCTGGCTCCACTGTGAACTTCCCAAGAGAGAGGGTAGACGTGCACTTTTAGATTCAGCTAGTTTTATGGGGGTAGTGTAATTTTTTTTCTGCAGTACAGATTTAACATTGCTAAAAAGTAGTCGATGAAAACATGAAAGAAAAATAAAATTAGTTTACTTGAATATTGGGCGTGATTCTGAGTTACATTTCTGAAAACACATGTTAATGTGTCTAATCTCAGTTAAATTTTTTGTAGACTGAGGAATTCACAAGAACAAATCTGCAGTTACTGATACAGCCTAACAATTTCGTTGCATATCTGATAAGAACTTTATCTGATACAAAATGTATAAAGTAGCCAAAGGCTAGATGGGAGGAAGCTTCTGGAGTTTGTAAAGGGCCTGAAAGTCTACCTTCAGATGTGATTGAGAAACACAGTCACTTTAGGTTAAAATATATAAGAGCATGAAATAGTTCTGTCTCACAGCAGCAGGAGGGAATGTGGCTCGTGCTAAGGGCTTCTGAAAAAGCTTATTGAAAAGTCTCCAGAGCTATTAGCTGGAAGTGGATACTGGACACATTTAGCTGCAGCTATATATCAGTGGCTAATTACCAGAACAATTTTCTTGGAAATGAGGCAGATTCTGTTACTTCATAGCTTTAAAATCAGACCTGCTATCTTTTCACATGATGTACTCTGTGCCAGCAATAAATTGTAGCTCCACAGTAGTACTTATGGATGGTTTTTATAAGCCTCATGAGGAAAAACATGAGGACATGAAGACATGAGGACATGTATGAGGATAAACAGCACAGGCCACTGTGGCTCTTCCTGAACTTCTGCAATAATGCTGCCATTTAACATGTGATGAACCTCATGTTTTGAGGGGAAAGATGAGATTTCAGTTGAATAGCTGAAAGATGTAATAAAGCGAAAAGGCTGTGTGCTTTTTATTGTGCTTTTTATTCAGGTTTAAGGGAGTAAGTCTTTTTAGTACACAAATTAAAGTAGACTGTAGAAAGCACTTACCCTTCACCTTGAAATTAAAATAAATTGGGAGAAGTAAGCAACAAGGTATTAACAAGACATTCTGTATATATTACCAGTTTGATATATATATGGTAGCCTGCTTATGGTGTTACTCTTCTAAAGAAACATTTTTCTAAGTATTTTCAATGCTATAGAAATATTTATTGCAGATTTTCATATTACTCTGCAGGTATTTTTTACAGAATATTAGAACTTCTTTTAATTAAAAATAACTTCAAATGCACTGCTTCTGTGGGTTTTTTTAAATACTCATGACAAGATGCTTTGCAGTAGAACCTAGAGATAAAGCTCTTCACTTTAAAGTGTATGGTATTCCAGTATATGAACACTCTATCATTTGCAATTGCATGTAAAATAAATTTCAGGAGTTACTTCAAGTGTATTTCATTTATGGTAGTTTTGTGTGATAAAGCAATGAGTTACCCATAGCATTCTCTTTTTAAGTGCATTATTAATAGTTTTACAATTCTACCTACTTAATATTATGGAGAATACTTACTCTATCCTATTACCTTAAACCATCAAATATTAAAAGCAGAAATTAAGTTCATTTCATTATATTCGTTTTGGTCTTGGGAGCAATTCCATTGAGATCTGTGAAGTTACATCAATTGGGGCATTGCTGGAAATAGTAACATGCAAAAAAAGGGAATTAAGCTTATACTTTCTCTTCCTCCTTTTCCTTTAGTGCTGTCTCTTTCACTCCCTCCTTCACTTCAATTTTTCTGTATCAATGAAGGCTTCTAAATACAACAAAGTTCAAGTGAAATGAACATATTCTTGAGTATATATTCCTTGATTTTGACTTCTTTACTCTCTATATATAAAATTGATTCCATTCTTTTTTATTGTGTTTCATGTTGTGTTTCAATGTGTGAAGTTCAGACAAGGCTACTATAAGAGTCCAGTGCTTTGGTATTCCCTCTGAGCCCCCAAGAGTGAAACATGCACTGCATAAATGCCTAATGTTTTCATGAAGTCAAACATCCTTCAGGAGTAAGTACATTTGCCATTTTGTGTATCTCAACACGTGATTTGTGATGAGCTTCTGTACAGCATGCACATAGTGAAGAGAAATTGTCTTCAAAACTGCTTTTCTTACAAACATGGATGTGAAGTTCATGCCCAAGCATTTTAGGTGGCACCTAATATGAGGGTACCACCACCATATTCCTCATAGTGTCAAAGCCTCAGAGTGAATCCTGTGTGGTTTCATCAAACTGATAAAAGATCAGTCACAAACTGTGGAAGTAAAGAAGTCACAGTTCAATTCCATGGCATTGCAAAGCTGACCTATGCAATTAAAACTTATAAGCATGGTTTATTCATTTTTCCTGTTTGGTCATCCAGCATCAGATTATTATTCATAATAATTCATTTCATCAAATAATTTTTTCAGTTATTTTTGCCTCTTCCTGATTTAAAAGCTATTCTGAAAGACTTTTCTGAAATGTTTAAGCCATGTTCACTGTTTAGAAAATATTATTTCACTGAATAGTTTTTAGCCTGCTTGCAGGGGTTCATTAGCTTGTATGCAGTAATTAAGTTTTGTTTTGATTTTACTTGTATATTAATAGAATCCTTTTCTGATTATTTATTGGATAAACATAGTTCCTACAATCAAATTCTTATCATGTGCCAAGATAAACTTCTCAAAAGTATTCTCTAATCTTTAAATCTACTTGTTTCTAGGTATGTGCAGACCATTGGTTCTATTTATTAGAAAATGAACCAAAAGAAAAAAGAGGCATGAGTACAATAGAAGCAAATTCTATGTGCATAAATAATAGCAGAAAAGTCTGAGATATTCTTTTTTACTTTTTTATGTTTACAATCAGAATCATATCCAAAAATTTAATTTACTGTTACAGTAAATTTTGTAAAACTTTTAAGTGATTGCTGTTGTAAATTAATAGATTAAATGTAGCAGGTGGTTTGGTGTTTTAGATGGAACTGAATGAAGGCTTAAAGCAGAAGAGGAGAAGCTGTGTTCTCTGTTCAAGGGCAGAATTCTCCCAGAGGAGATGCAGCCACCATCTTGTGCTGTGCCTGGGGAAGAACTTTTTGCCCACAGACTTTCTCTTTCTTTCACTGTCACATTTTACTCTATGACATACTTGATAAGCAGCTTTTTGAAAGTACCGGTAATTTTTTTCAGACATTCATTGGAAATTAAGATTTATTTTCCAGTTTGCCATAGCTCAAAATCATTTTATGGAATTCTGTGAAAAAAAATCCTCCTTAAAAATAGTTGCTATTTCAATTTCTTCATAACTAATATAGCTTGAGAAAATATTTGTGGTAAATGTTTCCCTCTGAAAAGAAGATTTTAAGGTTTCTTATTATTTTTTTATGCCACTAGAGGTGAAATGAGACAAGCCGATTTGAGCAAGCACTTTAAGAGTTCCGCCAAATCTAACTATATTTCATAACATTGCTATAAAACTGGAAAGTATTTCCATTTCATCTACTGCGTGATAACAAATATTGATCAGTTACTGTAGCCATCAAAGATAAGGCAGTTAACACGACTGCATTTCTAAACCACAGATAATGTGAAGATTTGGTTCAGGTTTTAGTTGTTTGTGGGTTTTTTTAACCTTAAATTCATGAAGTTTGGTACTATAGCCACGTTTTAGGCAATAAAGAATCCTGTTACTGTGTGCCTTTTAATCAGGTGTTTCATATTCAGTGCCTAACTGAGCTCACAATTAGTGGTTTTTACTTTTAGATTGAGCTGAGAGGAACAGGTTGAAATAAAAAAGATTAAGTTTTGATCTAAGCATGACTGTTTTCTACAACCCAATGAGTTTTCTGCCCTGCTGGCTGAGCTCTTTTATCTCACACCTTCAGAGAGGGCTTTTTCTTGTTTCTCCCAGGAGTCAGCTTTCTCCCGTGTAGGAGTTAGCTGGTCTTGCATATGAGCAGAACATTCTTGGCATTGTGTGCCTCTCCTCTTTTCCTTTTGCCTCACTGGAGAAACCTGGCTTGGGCACACAGAGCCTGGAACATATCCGTGACCAAGCAGGGTGGGTGATCATAGTGGTGACATTTTGTTACAGTTAAAGCTCCATAATACCAAAATGACTATGAAGTGAATTTTCCAGGATGTTCTTACTCATAGTTATGATGTGGGACAGTCTCTCTGAGGCTTTGCATGTTCTTTCTGGTGGGCTCATGTGGGTTACCAGTGGGCTAGTGTGGTGATTAATATGGCTTGTATTATCATTCTGTGAAAAGCAGTGTGTTCACAACTCTTCACAGAGCTTCTGTAGCATTTCCATGGAGTTTCTCCACTAAGACACTTTTTCATTAGTTTCTGGGCTCACAACAGGTATTCAGGGAAGGCACCATTCAAACAGAGCTAGGAATTGAAAGATAGGAGACCATCTGCAAGCATCTCATGCTTGTATGTTCTTGTAGCATCTACTTTTTCTTGGACTTAAAATATTGTAGTGTACTAGGAAGAGTATTTTCTCAAAGAAATCATCACTATTTCTGCTAAATGAGGTCAGGGTACGTAAGTCTGAAGCTGCAGACGGAGTCTTGTAAAACTGTTTCATTAAATTGAGTTGAGTGATTTTTCATGGAGCAAGAAATATTTAACATAATGTTTCACTTGATCGCTAAATAGCAAGGAATACAAAGCTTGGAGACAGCTTGAATCATGAGATTTGCTGGTCAAGACCAGCAAAGTCATGTAATTATGCAATCATGCTGTCACTGCCATCATGGAAGTCAAAGTATGGATTCTCAGGTGTCTTGAGTGGAGTGTAGTGCATAGGAGTAATGTTGGTTCCCTGGCTTTACAGTGAATATTGGTCTTTCAATGTATGTGTAGAAAAGCTCTAGAGACCATGAAAACCTGTACCTCAGGCAATAATTTAACTGTGATACCTGTCACATTGCCATGCTACAGAATTGCAAAACACTTAAAAACTAGTAGAAAATGAGGTAATGACCTGTGCAGATGGGACTTGTGTAATGTGTAATTTGTGTAATCAGGGTGCAAGCCCTGATTAGCAGCTTCCATTTGATCCCTGTCAGTCACTAGCAGCTATAGTGGCTCCTAGACTTATTCATGCTGATGTCCTTGCAATGAGGATCAAGAGCTTGATTCAGTACAAAAATGTCCATTTTCACTATGTGACCACATTGAAGGCCATGAATTTGTCTGCCTTTGACAGGAAAAGTACACGCTGAATTTTTAGGTTTTATCTGCTGATCACCTCATTCCTACTAGAAAAATAAACCTTTGACATTCATAACTGACTGGCTTGCAGGAATCTAGATACATACCTGATATTTCTGTATCTGTATTAGTCATTTATTGGTCATTATGCCACTGTGATAGCCCCTCTATTTTTATCAGATACCAGCACTGTAGGAATGTTTGACCTGTCCCTCATACCTGCTTCCTTTTGTTATCCAGAGACAGTAGAAGACACCCATATCATATTGATTATTTGCAACTGATAGAAATTAGTGACTGTAATCCTTTCATTTTAAGAATTCTTCTGAAGAAAGCAAGCAAAATAGAGTTGCAAATTTAGGTACAACAATAAGGTACCTAAAAGACAGCAGCGCAGGTAAGTACATGTCAACCTGATTCCCAGTTTTGGTGTATCTTCCTTTTCATTCCCTTTTGCTCTTTCCCCAGACAAAACATTCTGGAAATGCATTGTAAATTCTGCTTTAAAAAAAAAAAAAAATATTAAGGTCATAAAGCTCATCATCCCCCAGACTAAGGAGGTTAAAATGCAACATCTAAATTTGGGTATGAGGTATATGCTTCAACACTGCCTATATGACATTTATTCAATGATTCCATTTAATATATTATTTTACGTGAACATTATGCAGA
This sequence comes from Fringilla coelebs, assembly GCF_963513975.1. Classification (NCBI taxonomy): domain Eukaryota; kingdom Metazoa; phylum Chordata; class Aves; order Passeriformes; family Fringillidae; genus Fringilla; species Fringilla coelebs. Next base: position 50,422,672 of record NC_140028.1, on the reverse strand, counting down.
CGTAATATCCTGTTTGTTTTCTTTCTGGGAGAAGAAAATGTCCATTGGCAGTTCTGAATTCACAACAGGCTCTCCAACTGATGTTCTGTACCTTATCGAGTCAGACTCTGTCCTACACCACAGGAAAGTAATGAGTAGTCTAATTGCACTGTATATTATTACTCACTGAAGCAGATCAGAATGTTTTAAAAGTTGACTCTTAGTTTGTGTACAAATCAGGAGAGTGGAAGAGCAGACAGTCACAGTTTAGTACTTCTTTTTGTAGAGCCAAGATCTTTCCATGCAATCCTGCCAGCCACACTCCTGAGAGGATTGAAAAAATCTGTCTCTCTGTGTCAAAATTTTGCTGATATATTATGTTAGAATCTTGCAGACTTTGTAGTGTATTCAGATATGACTCAGAGGTTAATTATGTGTTAGGTTACCTTAGTGACTACAGATTTTATGACACTCCAAGTGGCGAATCAACTTGCTTTTAGCCACAGAGATGAAGAAAGTAAAGCCAAGCCCAAAACTTTTAGGCACATACTGTTCTGGTACTGACCAGCACAGTTGCTCACCAAAAGCACATGGATGGAAACAGTAGTCAAATTTAAATATGATACCTGATACCTCAAACATATGCAAACTAAAAATTGCTGGACACAGACAGAAAAAACCCCACCAATTTTTATGGTGCCATTGGTGGGATGCCTGTCTTATTGGTTTTTGTATGATAGGCATACCATTGACAAGGGCCTCCTCAAGATCAGCTAAAGCTTAATTATGGGGATTTTTTTTCCCCAGTTACTCCCACTTATTGATCTCCCCGTGCACTTGGAATGGGTTGACTGGCCAATATATTTCTCTTTATGACTCCCTGTCCACTGTTCAAGATTAAATTATACTGTAAATATCACTTGCCTGGTGTGATTGCTGACACAGAAGAAAAAATTAGATGTTCTCTTGAGAGTTTTACCCAAGGCACTGAATTGTTCATATTACATGCCAAAATGTATTAGGGAGATAATTTGAGACCTCATTTTCTTTTGAACACCTTTAATAAAATATGTGGATAGATGAATTTTAGAATATGTATCCTTTTATTGATGTCTAGATTTTCATTAAGGTGATGCAATGTAACAAAAAGGCCCCACATAATGGCTGCAAAATATCAAGACCTTTTCAAAAAAGCAATGTTCTGCATGAGGAGCATGTGGAAGTTTCTTACCATAATCATATTTCCATTTGTTTGTAAATTTTGATAACTGGGGAAAGGAATTGCACTGAGAACATTCCATAGTGTGGGATTAAATAAATGAGCAAATTCTGAGAATCTTGGAAGTTTAGTATGGAAATCAGAACTTATCTTTGTTTTCCACAAAGCATAAAATGAGAGCACAACTATAAACAGTACTGTGAAGAAGCATCATTGGTTCAATTTGTGCAAATGATTAAATGCCCTCCTCACTCAGAGCTGAACATACACATAAACACATTATGTGTTTACGTTGCCTTCCATCTCTGTCCCAGTGCTTCAATTTCTGGACCTGGGAGACATCTGAAGATTCAGAGGTGTTATCTGACTCTTGGAATGGTATCTTAGAAGAACTACACTCACCAAACAATAAAAAAATCAATGTCCCTCACTCCTTGGCCTCTGAACAGACAAAGATATTAGACCCAAGGTGCTGTGTCCCTGATTATGCCTAATTAGGGTGTCTCTGTTGGTGACTTCTCTGTGAGAGAAAAGACTTCCCCATGGTTGAGGAGGATTGGGTTAGAGACCATGGAGTCAAACTTGACATCCAGAAGTCTGTGGGCCCTGATGGGATGTGATGCACCCATGAGCATTGAAGGAACCGGTGGACATCATTGTTAGACCACTCTCAATCATCTTAGAAAGGTCATGGCAGTGAGGAGAGGTACCTGAGGACTGGAGGACAGCAAATGTTATTCCTGCCTTCAAAAAGGGACAAGAAGGAGGACCCAGGCAAGCACAGATCCATCATCCTGTGGGGTGTTAACCCTAGCAGGATGTCTGGTGCACACCAGAGTTGTTCTATCACTCCCCTCCATGACTGGACTGGGGAGAGAAAAACAAAAGTCTCATGAGTTAAGGGCAGGGTGAGTTCACAAACCAATTACCATCATGGGTAACAGTGGAAACAGATTCAGCTTGGGGAAACTAATTGAATTTGTTGCCAGTCAAAATCAGAACAGGATAATGAGAACTAAAACACCATCCTCCCACCCCTCCCTCCTTCCTGGGCTCTACCTCTTCCCCCTAGAAAATCTTTTCTAAGGCAAAAGGTTGAACATATTTCTAAGGGAAAGAATACATTTCTCAAAGATGTGTTTTATGAGTAAATTTGGAGCACATGAGTAGACAATATAGCTAAGTGAAATTTGTAAAAAATAAGGTGATTTCTGCATTCAGGTTTTGTTATTTTGCATTCATTTTCATTTTAATTAAATAGGATTTAAATAGACATTTTTCTAGCCACTAGGTTATTCCAGGAAATTGTTATGCATTAGGGACACCACATTAGGGACAAGGATGAATATATTTGTATTGTTCTTACCAAGGGCATCCTCAAGAAAACAAAAGCAAATCTAACATGAATGTTGAAAGTAGTAAAAATTCTTCATCCTTACAGTGCTGTATCTCTTTAACATCTCCTTTATTCCTATGCCAAGTAGTTTTGGTCTGCTGTCTATAGAATTGCTATTTGCACTGTTTATTAATGTGTTCATCAATTGTCTTGCCCTATTTCATGAATAACTAAATGTTCCTGTTTTGGCCAAAAAATACCAATAAAATAAAAGACTTAATTAGTTTCCTCTCAGCTACTCATGGCATGAACAGATAGCCCTGTCTCCAGCTGCTAATTGCACTAAACATTGGTGTATAAGTTCAAGCAACATGATTATGGACTATGATACATATTCTTTGAAAAATACTTTGAAATCAGAGACTGTAGGATATACATTTTTTCTAGACATATATTAACATATTAAAACGGGGTTGAGGTGTGAGAGGGATTTAGGCTTTGTGTTTGGAGTGAATTTGTGCAGAAGAATTGTCCACTTAATTTTTAAGAAAAGTAACACTTCTTTCTTCGGTGCTGAGCATAGTGTACTTATTCTTTCCTTCCTGGAAGGTGCAGTATGGTACATAGTTGGGTTTTTTTCCTAATTCATTGCACTTTCAATGCTGTGGCAGCAGTAATACAGTTAAGGTAAAATGAAGCTATGTTCTAGTAAATGCTTATGTGGGACTTTTTTATCACAATTTTCATGATAAAATAAATGTTTCAATGTTGTTTCACCAGAAAAAAAACCCTGTCTTAATGCATCCAGCAGTCTAGGAGTTGGGAATAAATTACCACCATTCCTTTTTTTTTCCACAGGTTAGTTTTTCCTGTTTGGTTTTAGCTTTATTTTTCTATCACTCTCTGGGTTTTGCTTCTTTGTTTGTTTCTTCTTTTTTTCCTCCTCTTTTAAATCTGATTTTTCATAACTCTATGATCTTTTGCTTTCACAAACATTTTCTCTGTTATTCTCCTTATCTGTTCATCTCATTCCTTTTGGGCAGATCATCCTATCTATCTTCTGCTTTTTTCTCCAGTACTTCCTCATAAAAGATCCATTGACAGCTCAGACTCAAAATACATGCATTTTTTCTCCTAAACATTTCCATCCTACTTGCCAACCAAGCTCATATAGCAGTGCTTAGCCAATCTTCCTCCACAATTTTTTTGAAAGCCTGTATTTTTCTTTCTATACAGACAAATGTCACTTTTCATAAGCTTTTTCACTTTTTACCACTTTTTGCACATCCTCCTTAGCATCCATATTGCCAGTCCATCCAAAACACAGCTGGTAACATGACTGTTCTCATTGGTCAAACCATATCTCCATCTTTTAAGCTTGTTTTCAGTTTCAAGGTTTTCCACAATATTCTGTCCCAGTCTATAAACCAGATCAAGAGTTTCCTGATCCCAACCATTTTCTGTACCAGTATATTAAGGCTACACTTTCTTGATAATTTCATTACATGTCCTGTGCCTGTCATGATTTCACTATGCTGTAAATTATTGGTCCTTTTGGTTCTTTGCCTACATATACAGTATATGACAATTTCATAGCCATTCAGGTAGGGAAAAAATGAAAATAAATTGCTGTTTTAGGGCATGTCCCAGTTAGTTGTACTCTTTCATATCTTTCTCCTATCTTTGAGGCAAGGTTTAATTTTTTTTTATCTTATATGGCACACTAGTCTATTTTTAGCCTTAAGAGAATTTATCCATCATCATAAGGACTGTTGCATGATTGCAGATGGGTTTATGGATTGAAGTAAAAAAAAAAAAAAACTGGCTGAAGTTTTGTTTTCATAAGACTTGATGTGTTAAAGTTATATATAGTTAACAAAGACTGGGCTATTTTTTATTTGGTCTCTATATCTTTTAGAAGTACTCTGCTTGATGGGGTATCTTTGTTCAAGTCACATTTTCAATTACCTAACTAATTAATCTACTACTACATCCCTTTGGATTTTTCTTGATTACACAGACCACTAGATCATATTTTTAAAACTATGGTAGGGATGTAAAATTCTCTTTAGAAGTACTAAGGATTGTCACTACAGTATAATTGACAAGTACAGCTCCCTGAATATATCATTTTCATGCTTTTAAAGGTGCCTTTAGCCATTCTCCTCTTTAGGAAAATCAGTCAGCTTATCCATTTGGAATATTTCTAGAGCCTTTTGTGGTATTTTGAAAACTTTTTTTTTAATTCAAGGTCTCCTGAGAAGGAACATTTTCTGCATTGCAGGGATCCCGTGAGGGGGAATAAAATGCAGGACATCCAGATTAGCTTTGAAGCATACTGAAAAAAACCTCCTCTTTGGCTTGCTGCAAATTTGGAAGAAAATATAAAATAATTTCTGATGAAGTGTGGAGCATGCTTTTCTAGACTGACATTAACTTAATGCTATTTTAGAAAACTTCATTGTTACCAATTTGCCAGTGGGTACAATGTCTACAACCTGTTAAAACATGAACTTTAGCTGAGAGTGCTGGAGGAGCATAGTGGAAACCTGTTTACTATGCATGTTTGTCCTTACCTCAAGATCTCAAGAGCTACATTTCCAAAACTATTTATGTGACTAGCCATGCCAGAAAGGAGTGAAGTAGCTGAGTGACTCCCATTTCAGTGCAGTATAAGAAAGCATCCTCTAAGGAGTCCTCTGCCCTTCAGCTCCTCAGACGGCACCATGAGACTGCTTTGCCACACCTGAAACCTCATAATTTACACATTAGTACCTCATAGGTTGCATCCAGACTTTTGCTAGAGTTGAGGGCTGAAATGAGGGCATCTGGCCTCAAACAGAGGGGTTATTAAATCGCTTGGGATGAAGATTGCCATTTTCAATTTGTTGTAATCCATATTCTACAGCATTATGAGTCACTTCAGGGACAAATAACTGCAATCAAGAATTAAGTGTATTGTTATTAACTGTTATTTCTGTGTGCAAGGTTTGGCTATCCCAGTTATTTTAATGGTAGGAGTATGTACGGATATATAAACACTGTGTAGAATAATGAAAAATTATTAAGAAATAAATCAAGCCATGCATTAGCAGAATAAGATGGGGTTTTTTTAGTGAGTAGGAGCCAGAAAATAGTAAATACAAACACCACAGATATATAGGATGTTAAATAGTCGGTTTGGCTTTGTTTTGACAGTTAGTGTAATTTATTGTTATTTTATTCTTAATTTGAAAAGAACTTACAGAAATAATATTTTGCTGTTGCCTTGAGATGATTACAGTCCAGGCAGATGACATGGAGATTGAGTAAATATATTCATTGAAGTTAGAGAAAGATTTCCCATTAATTGCACCGTGCTTTGTGTTTGGGCCAAAGAAGCCCAGAAAGTGTGCTATTAAAGAAAAGATCTTTTTTAATGTGTCCATTTGGACTTGAGAACATGCAGATGGGCAGTTAAGGCATCCTGGGAGGTCCCCGTCCATGAATGTTTTCAGGACTGAGGTTGGAGAGTAGAGGTGGCAATACCTATCTTGCTTTTCATATTGGAAACATTGCCTCGTGTCTGTTTGCAGCTAATGGAACAAGATAATTTTTCTTGTGTACTGCTTAGGTATCCTAATCACCATGCTGGATGTGGGAAAGATTAAAGGATAAAAAGAGTCTGAGAATGTTCATTTCGGTTACCTTTGCAATAGGAAACAAAGAACCTTTAGTGTGCGCATGCTGTTTATTCTCTCAGCTCGAATATCTCATGTGTTCTGTTGTATTTCTTTCTTTCAGGCCTTTCTCTGAGCTCTGCCTGTCGCCCAGCCATACGTATTAGATGACTTTGGGACTCGTTTTCCACCAGCGATGAAGGGATTATCCGGCAGCCGCAGTCACCATCACGGGGTTGCCTGTGACCCTGCGTGTGACAGCCTGCCGCACCACCAGGACAGGAAGCCATATTTGTTAAACCCGGTGGACCCCCACCCCGCAGACCACCCCTACTACACTCAAAGGAACTCTTTCCAGGCCGAGTGCATGGTGCCCTACAATGATCAGATTGCCAGCAGCACGTTTCCCCGGAGGCATTACAGCTCCCACCACGAACTCAAGGACGAGTGTGCTCTGGTTCCCCACGGAACTGCCAACAAGACCAACCGCATTCCTGCCAACCTCTTGGACCAGTTTGAGCGGCAGCTGCCCCTGAATCGGGATGGCTACCACACTCTGCAGTACAAGCGAACTGCCATGGAGCACCGCAGCGACAGCCCGGGCAGGATCCGGCACCTGGTTCACTCGGTCCAAAAGCTCTTCACCAAGTCCCACTCCCTGGAAGGACCGTCCAAGGGGAGCGTCAATGGGGGGAAGGCAAGCCCGGAGGAGTCACAGACGATGAGGTATGGGAAGCGCAGCAAGAGTAAGGAAAGGCGATCGGAAGGTAAGCCCAGATCCAATGCATCAGGATGGTGGAGTTCAGATGACAACTTGGACAATGATGTTTGCATTTATCATGGTCCCAGTGGGGTCATGACCATGGGAAGATGCCCTGATCGCTCTTCTTCCCAATACTTTATGGAAGCCTATAACACTATTAGCGAGCATACTGTGAAGTCCTCCAGAAGCAATAATGATGTCAAATGCTCTACCTGTGCAAACCTGCCTGTGAATTTGGACTCCCAGTTAATGAAGAAAAGCTCTTGGTCCTCTACATTAACCGTGAGCAGAGCCCGTGAAGTTTACCAGAAAGCGTCAGTTAACATGGACCAGACAGTGGTGAAGGCAGAGACGTGTCAGCAGGAACGGTCATGTCAGTACCTCCAGGTACAGTGTGGAGAACTGGTTGCTGTTAACTGTGCTCTGCCTTGTCTCAGGTGTTTGTGGGGGATGGAGGTTTGCTCTGATGTCTCAACTTTCCCCAGAGGTCACTGATCACCAAACAAGGGGTTCTACTACTAAAATTAAAAAATATATCATCTTTTTTGGGTTTTTTTTTTTGGTCCGGAATTCAGTATTTCAAAATAACGGTTCATGTTAGAACAGGACTTTATTTTTTTCATGTGGGAAAAATAAGACCTTTCTGTGTACCTTTTGAATTTATAAGGCTGTCACAGTAGGGGTATGGGGAATTTGATGTTTTAGTGCTTTCATTTAGCGTTGCAATGTCAATTAACTGAATGTTACCAGGATACAAATTCTTTGATTTCTGTAATTTCAATTTTGCTTTCATTTAGTGCTCATTTTTTAAGAAAGCTTTTGAGACCCTTTTGAGAAACTATGGGGTACCTTAATACTTTCTCCAGCAGGAAAACAACCTACTTTTCTTTTTGCCATAGAATATAAATTCCCTTAAAACAGTTATTGTAATGTGTCCAGATTTGTTTATCAGGCAATTCCTCTTTTTTATGGCTCTGAGTCAAAAATAAAAAAATCAAAAGGTTGAAATTATTGCTTGTTCTGATTATACATTTTAGGAGTACATCACCTACTCCCTCACAAGCTGTTTGCAGTTAATACAGCGTCACTATTTTTCACCAGTATTGTATCTTTAAATGTCAAGAATCAGATGTCTCCTCTTGGAGCTATCATACTGCCGGTGAATGTTTGTGGCAGGAACATGGATCAGAAAATATTAAAACTGTTTCATTCTTAGGAGAGCTGTGGATAGCTTTTATGCACTTTAAAAGAAGCACTTATGGCACATCTAAGTGTATGTGTAAGATGGAACAACGTTGCACAGAGAAGAGAGAAGACCATGAGGAGAAAAGAGGTTTGCTAAGATGATTCGGTTTCATTTTAATGTAGTGGGACTCTTTTCTATTTGTATAGAACTGTAGCAGGTTCTCTCATATGGGTGCTTTAATGAGACAGTCAGCTTCCACATTCTGTTGTTTAAGTCAGTATGCAGAGAAAGCGTAGGACTGAGGCATCAGCATTTAAAAATTAAATCTTAAAGTGTTTTATGGAGTGTCATGCAAAATAATTTTTATTACCAGCCTCTGGGATGCTAAGTCTTAAATGTAAAGGAATGGATATGTATATTTTTGATCAATTGTTTAGGAGAGTGGGGTGGGGGAAGAGGGGGCAATGCAAATGCTCAGTGTGTTTACAGCTCTGCGTATGGGCTGGGGAGGGAGAGGGGTTTCAAAATAGCCTCTGGTTGCAACCTTTTGAGGTTTTGTGGGATTTTTATTAAGTATCTTTTGTATGAATTTTGTGAGTAAGAAGAAATCATAACTTTAGGCTTGAGTGTTGTTGTTACTTTGAACCCTGAGATTTTTCTTGTTGGTATTTTTGTTTACTCCTTCAGCCTTCTCTTGGGTTTAGATAAAATAGCTGACAATTCAGTATGTGACCAGATGGCTAGAAAAGAGTGAAAAACTGTGCCAGCATCAGCTTTAAACGAACACCTCCATAGGGACCTTTAGATAATGTTTAACTGACAGGAATAGACTCCTCAAGTGGAATTAGAGGACATTATCTGTGTCTGTATGAAAATATGTCCAACAATTGTCAAGGGCAAGAATAACTAAATTCTCACTTAGAATCACTACATTCTCACTGTGTTTCCCATTCTCACTGGTAGCTCTATTTCAGTTTTCACTTCATTTTGTTTTATTCTTTCTAATTGCATGCCGTTGTAAAATCAAGGGAAATATAATTGGTTTGAAACTGTTGGGTTTTTTTTTAAAAGGAGAATCTTAGCCAGGCATCAGTTAACATTGGAAGTAATATTCAAACAGAGTACAGTAGATTTGAGGAAGCAGGTCAGGATTATTCTTCTCTCTTGGCAGCTTGAAGGGATGACAAATGCATGTAGGTATTTAAAAAGTCAGTCTATTTTGAATGCATCCTCTTGCTTTTCTCTTCACTATATCACTTATCTTTTTACACTGCAAGCCCTTTGGGGCTTGGACTTTGTTCCCTTTTGTGTTTCCACAATGCACAGCACAATGGGATGCAGGACCCAGCTGAGGCCTTTTGTCTGTCCTGCAATATAAATATATATTAACAGCAGCAGAGTTGCACTCTGTTAGTGAGTTGTAGAGTTACTCTGTGCATCTGCTGTTTTCCAGGTGCAGTTCTCATTATTGTACTAAAAGGCTGGTGTCCTGTGTTAGAACAATTGGAAAGGCACAAAATGAGATGAAAGCTGCAAATTCACAACAACACTGGACAACCCTGATAATTTAATTTCATTGTTGTGATGCTTCTTTGTTGCTTTCTATAACTCACTAAATGTTAAATAGGTGCCTTTATCAACTTGCTTGTTATTTAAGTTGTTGTCTATGGTCCAGGACATAAATTCTCAGGACATAGACTCTGATCATTCAAAGAGCAGCTACTTGTTCATGCAATCTCTTCTTGTCACAGTATCCAAATTCAATGAAGGAGTGACTTTTTTCCAACTCAGAATACTCAGGATAACCTTCTCTATCCTGTTAGATCTGAGTATACCAGAAATCACAGGTGACATTGACTTCACACTTGTTTGTAAAGGCTTTTATCACAAAAGTATCTGCATGAATTCTCAGTGTAAAGACAGAGAAATAACAAACAATTATTTCACTTGCTGTGATATTTTCCACTTAACTGTTCTGTGGAAGGTGTTGGCAGTAATTAGTATTACAGATGGGCTTATTTCTCATTATTTGGAATTTGGATCAAGTGCTGAGTCCTCTACATTGTACTGTCTTTCTTTGCCCCACCAGGCTCCACTTCCAGCCCTGGTGCTGAGGCACAGTGTCCATCCTTGGAGTTCTAGGGGAGGCTTGGGTCTACACTGTGCACCTTCAGAAACAGATATTGTCCTAGAATAATCTAAAGACTGTCAACCCAATCTTTTCCTCTAATCCACATTTTGGGAATGGAATTGCATTTTTATCTTTTATTTCTCTTTTCAAGAGTGAGCAGCTGGATAGTAGAAAGATAAGGTTCTTTTTATGAGCTGATTTTTATTTCAGGAAAGTGCTATTTGATCCAGCTTTGCAGTTGGATTACAGCGAAGGATGGTGAGAAGGAATGTTCATGTTTTATCAAAATGCTTCTTCAAGATGGTTTCCCTCCCTTGAAAGAAAAAATTTTAAAGCAGTGTGTCACCCTGGGTTTTTGAGATTTCTAGAAAAGCCTTCTGATATTGACATTCTTGTAAAAAACTTTCCCACACACTTTCCTGTAAACAACTCATAATTTACATTCTTGTGACAACAGACACTGTTGACAGACTGTTAGTTAAGCCAGTGTCTGTGGAGAGGTAGCACTGTCATCCTCCAATCCACTGTTACCTTTGTAAAACTATAAATTATAGAGTCAGAGAATAAACGCCCTCTTTTCCTTCTCACCTGGAGAACGGTGCGTGTGTGCGTTCTTTCGTGTCCTACAGCGACAGCAGTGGACAGCCTCTACTTCTCTGCTGGCTTCTGCTCTGGAAAAAAAAAAATGAAAATAACCAAGCTATCAAAGACAACATGTAAGCAGTAGTCCTTTGCTGCAAACAAGAGGGTCTAAATACATGGGGAGATATTTCTGACGCTCTTGTTTTCTATGAATTCATTCTTTTTGGAGCTAATAGTATATCAAATACACTGCAGAGTTTGTCTCTGATTATAGTTTTGCCATTTAATGCTCCCTGTATTTACCATTCCTGTTGTCCTTGGTCCATTTGTTAAGAGACTGAGAAAAATACAAAGAATGATGCTTTTCAGATTAATTTTCTTTTCTTATATGGGTCAGTCATAAGTTTTCTTTTCATTGCAGCTGATGAGACTCATATCAGTTGTGTCAGACACTTGAGGCTAAGGATGGAAATTTTACTTTTGAAAACTGAAGCACAGAAGGTGGGGGCAACAGTGCAGTCATTCAGCCTCCACAATTGCCTTGCTTGTCCTTTGGTGGGATACTGTGAGAAATACTATTAAAAAATATAAAGCAAGTTTCTGGGTGCAACAAGAATTTTCTGGTGACAAAGGGTTCTGGTTAGTACTGCACTCAGTTTCCTGGGTGAAGGTTGCCTGTAATGTGCACTGGTACACAGCATGTAGTGCTGAGAAACTCATTATCCAAATGGCTTGTTTTCCAGTCTCAGGAACATGCACAGTTTCTTAGGAAAGCTGAATTCCAGTCCCAGACAGCCTCTTTTTGTTGCCTGTGTCCATGGATGACCAAGTAGACCTAAGGGTCAGAGTGCTAATAAGGACTAGTCAGTGTAATGTGATTTGTTAACATGGAACCTTACATTTCAAAGTGTTTATCCTTATGACACAGCAATTTATGTTAGATCTGTTATACTGAGCTTATCTATGCAAGCTTTTCTGCATTTTCAGTTTGTGTTTTCCTCATTTATGGTGTTTGCATTTCAGATGCAACTACCATATTCAAATTAATCTTCCAGAATATCCTTACACACACACACACACACACACACACACACACACACACACATATATATATATATATATGAAAGTCATATTAACATCCATTAACATAGATCTTCTATTTTTCATGTATCTGATTACTTTTTTGGCTCATATTCCGTTATAAATGGAAAATTAATGAAGCACATGTTATTTCTCTTCCAATTTTCCAGTCAGAACTACAAAGTATATGAGGTATAAGTTTCAAGGGTTTTTTATGAGCTCATGAGCTAATTCTTAGTAAAGCTAGTGAAACAAATTGGACAAATGGGAAATAAAGTGTCAAATGTTTAAATGTATTCTAGGTCAACTTCCATGTAATGCAATAATCATGAAAACATTTGAAAATTTTTAAGTGCTCTTGAATTTTAAAATGGACTAGTATGTAAGCTATTAACACTGAAAAAAGTATTCTCAGAAAGCCAATTTATTTTAGTTTTAAAATTGTGAGGTGGGTAATATGAATAATGGCTATAGCTAGGGAATGGTGGGAAATATAGATTAGGCACAAAACAGCTTATTTACAAAATGTTTATTACTAACTGATAATTCCATTAAACTGGCATCTTGGTTACTTGGCCTGCCTGCAAACCCACCCAAGATGTAATTGGTATGCTGACAGAAATATGTTGGAGAGTATTTTATTATACTTATCTTCCTCATCTTTGCAGTCCTTTAATTTAGCTAAAAAACAAAACAAAAAAAAAAAAACCCCACCAAATTTGTCAGCTGTGTTGGTGATCATGATCTTGCCACTCATTTCACCTTAACAACTGGTGTGTTCTTATTTGCTTAGTTGAAAGCTGTGCTGACCTTTGGTGTCTTGAGTCACGGGGGCCTCCTAAGTACAAAGAGAGCTCTTCAACAGCAATTTCAGCTGCAACTTTATCTGCCAATGTTCCCTAATTTTCTGTCCTTTTGTTTTATTGCCATCCTGTAACTGTTAAGTATTGCATGTACGGGCACTGACCTTTTTTTTTCCAGATAAACTTGAATTACTGTCAGTTCATTCTCTTAGCATCCTTATTTTCTAACAGTACCTCCATTAATGAACACAATTCTGGCAACTGGAACCTGTTGCTGGCATACCATTTATAGGATTTAGCAACCTACTTAGGTGACACTACATTACATAAACTGTTAGGTCAGAAATGTTTACTAAAATTATGGCTGCACATTATAGCTGGCATTTGGTATCTATTTCAGTTCCATCATGGATAGGGTTTGTTTCAGTCATGAATCTGATTCCTTTCTGTAGCCTTAAATATTTGGAGTTTTCCAATCTTATTATTTTCAGTAATTCCACTGTAAAAAAATAACAAAACCAAGAGTAAAACAGAAAATCTTCAAGACAAGTCAAGTCCAGCAAAGAGGATCATTTCAATCTGCCTCTGAGTTTGAAACCTAAACTTTTATTGTGGAAACACCTGAAAAATATGGGGAAGAAAACACTGAGCAATGATACATTTGCCTCAGTCAGTGCAAAGTTATAAAGAGTATTTCCCTTCATCCAGTTATTGGGTTGGGGTTTTGTGCTTCTTTCAAGAATGGAATTCACAGTACAGATCTTGAGTGAGGAAATTCTACAGTGCCAGAAGAGTGGTTTGAGCTGGGTTATCTGGCCACAGTTTTTGTTCTGCTTTACAAATGCTTTACAAATTCTCTGCGCAGGTGAGCTCCTGTCACTAGTGAATTAAGCAATAAGAGCATCAATCTGATGTATATTGTTTGTCCTTCCATCCTCTTACCTGAAACTGTGCAATGAACTGTCTTTGGCCTTCTGATAGATGTATTTCTCTCACCAAAGACTAAGGAATGAGTCATACAGTTGGGTAAGGCGTTGTGACAGTTCTGAAGGGCCAGGGCTTCCAAATACAGCCTCTGAATTGTGTCCAGGAGTCTTTTATGCAAATAAGTTTGTGTCTAATTTTGCCTTGCTGACATAACCCCAGCCTGCTAACCAGTTTGTCAGGAAATTTTTGAGGTTTCCTGGTCTGTAGCAATTCAGTTTCCAGCAGATGAGAGTCAGGACTATGACCTTGATTTCTTATCCTATGGGACACTACTGTAGAACACAGGTGACCATTTGGTGACCATTTGGAGTTGCTGAGAAGACACACTATAATGTTCTGGAGCCAGGACAGTTTCCTTACAGCCAAATGAAAGCTTATTTCATGGGTGTATAACATGGTTGTAATCTGAAAGAAATCATTGTAAAAGTGTCAGTGAAGTGTGTCTGCTGGCCACTAAAATGTGACAGAAGCCAGCAGCCAGCAGGAGATGGCAGTTTAAGGGCATCACTTAGAGCTGTTGCCTGTGAGAGCACATTAGCAAAGCACCAGAGATTACTGAGTTACAGTCAGCCAAAAGAAACAGCATAAGGGCTGCTTCTCAAAATGCTCCCCCCACCACATCTGTTTTCTTCCAAGGATACAGATTCAGCTACATGTTCTCCACCCACTAGCCAGTTTCCTGCTGTCTGCTTCATAGCAGACTTGTGCCTGTGTGCAGTGAAAGAAAGGTAGAATGGCATCTCATCTAACAGTATTGCTTTGGATGCCAACCAGTCGCTGTATGCAGCTGTTGAAGTGACTCACCACAAAAGAAGACATAAAGAAGAAATGAACATTTCTTTACTGCTGGTCATTGCAAGTGTCCTTTCAAGGATTGGTATTTGTGTTAGCAGTCGTCCTGTCATCCTTAACTGGCCAAGAAATCATATGTCATCATAACCAATGGCGCTGAATGCTTCAAGGGTACTGCGAAAGATGAGAACGAATGTCTGCCCTCTGCCACTGGAGAATATCATCCCTGAGTACCACTGAGGCAGCCCTAGTCTGAGGTCCTGGCCAAGAGCCCTGCTCTGTGACCTTCAGTCATGTTCAGCTCAGCTAATGGACACGCTAGCTGCTGTTTGACTTCCTTTCTGCAGAAGGTGTTTATGGGTGGCCAACTTGCGAGGCAGTGGAAGGAATCATTGTATCGGCGTGCCCCTCTTCGTGGTTGGTTGAACTTTTACGCATAAAGCAGAAGGAGAAATATTTATCTGGAATCAAGACATGGTAATTTCATTTAGAAGACACACGTTCCTCATCATAAAATAGAATGTGAATCAGATTGATGAGCAATGGTCATCATTTTGGTGAATGGGCGTCATAAACTGGAGTGGTGCTTGAAGAATTTTGTCTATTGGCTGACTCTCTCAGGAGTCATACTGGTTTAGAAGACTTTCCAAACTACTGTTATGTGAAGGAAGATTTCAGTTCTTCATCCTGTTTTTCCAGGTTTGATGCAAGGGGTAGGCGCAGGATAGAGGAAGTAATGCTCTATCTTGGACAGGTCTTTGTTCTGGGTTAATTCCTTTCTTGTAAAAAATTATGGAGATAAGTCAGCTAAATTAATTTATAGTAGAACATGATTGCTCAAATAGTACAAGCTAAAGCAAATGTTGCTGCAGATACTGAGCCTATTAAATTTATCCTAAATAAAGGCAACCCTCCTAACTGCCTTTTTGAAAACACTTAAGGCTCATTAAACATATATTTTTCTTTCTGCTTTCTAAGGCTTCCTTTTTCTTTCTTTTTTTTTTTTTTTTTTTTTTTTTTATACTTCAATGATTCTTAACATATGCACACTGATAGAAAGAAATGCTACTCATCCTTATTGGTCTGATTAATTCAATATTCATGACTGCTGGAAATAGGCTCAGTAAGTGGAAGATGGCAATTGAAACTTCCTTTACAGCATGCAGAAGAGGCATAATAATGGCTAAGAAGACCAAATTGCATGGGTTGAAAAATCTGCACTGAGCAGTCATTAGGCATTGTTCTTCAGTTGTGAGATTTCATTTCATTAAGTATTTGCATACTAATAGAAAGCTAAAGTTACAAGTCTACTGCTGTGAGTGATAGTTAGCCACTCCTTCCAGTCCTTTTGTTTACTTCTATAGTCATCCACATTGCTTTGGCAAAGCACAGGGAGAAGCTTTAATGATTTCAGCTGCAATAAACCAAAGCAAACTAGAGATCAGTAATGAACTTAATTTGCTATAGAGACAGTCTGTTTGCTATTTCATCCAGCAAGGTAAGTTAATAACTATTTGGGGGGGAAAAAATTTAAAATTTTAAAAATAAAGGAAATTAGATATTCTAATTTAATTGGTTAGAAATTGAATTTTAAAAAACTGTTTTCTTTACCCTTGTCATTACAATCTGGGCTTATTTCACATACTACTACATGTGAGCTTATGAAGTGAATGTTTGAAAACTGTGGGGCCAGTATACCTGTTTGTTTTGTTTCTTTATTAGGGGTCCTAGGCTATCTATTAAAAAATCCAGTTCCTTTATATCAAAAAATGCATTTAAGGAAGTGACAGGTTAGTACAACCTGGCTAATGACAAAGTGTGAACACTTGCAGAGCAGCATAAATTTAGTTAAAGATTGGGACAGGTAATCTATGCACTAAATGATGCTGAATCCAGGCAAGATGTTGGCCAGCAGCAGTACTTTATAGTCTGCTCTGTTTACAAAAGAATGTTATATCAGCCATTTAATCAGAAGAAAGAAATTGTTATCAGGCTTAGTGTTCATAAGTGTAGCAATTTATTGCCGGGGTTTGCTGAAGTTTTAAGTTTCAGTAAGCTGCATGGCTCCAAGGCCTTTGCTGAATATTTTATATCTCTGTTCAAGTAGTAATGTTGTTCTGTGTCACTATACCTTTTGTATAAGTGAGGTACATTCCTGATTTTTAGGCTTGTAAAGATTTGTACATGAGCTTAAAAATTTAGAGAATGAAATGTTTCCAGGATCATTATTACTTTGATAGTGTGAATAATAATAGTTCAATTTTAATAAAAACAATGTTCATTGTTAGATCTGAATTTAGCTCTTCCCCCTTTTTCATGAGAGTTAAAACAATCATGCAAGATATGTTCTCTCTTGATATTCTGATACTGGAAAAATGGTATTGCCAAGGTAATTGGATAATATGATTTTCTTAAAAGCATGAAACAGCTTTATCTCAAGTATGTCAATCTTAATCCCATTAATCCTCTAAGGCAGAAGATACAGTGCATTTGCACTTGTGTGACCTTGCAAGGCATAATGTTGGCCATTCAAATAAAGTAAGAGCCTGTGGGAACATTTCTGCAGACCCCCCGGCTTGAAAAAAATGAGAGCTGGAGGTTCCTATAGACATTTGTCCCAGCATTTTTTCCAGACCAACAGAAGAAATCACACTGCAGGATGTGTAGTACCATATGTGTAGAAACAGAATGTATAAAATAATCTGATTGATTTTATTCTTGCAGTTTGCATTTTGGAGAGGGCTCTGTGTTTTACTTTTTTCTCATCATATGAAACGCTTTGTTGCGACAGTGAACTGCACTGCCTGCGTGGGCTGTTACAGCCACGTCTGTTACAGCCAATACTTTTTAGGGACCAAAAATGCACTCTGAAAATCAGGTCACTTCTTTTAGTAGGTATTGCTTGAGGTATTTGACTACAGGCGCAGCAGTATTAGAATGATGACATTATTTTATCTGCCTATAATGAAAGGAAATGCTGAGCTTTAAGGGGGTTGTTTGTCCTACTCAAGTAAGTCACAGAGAGACACCCTTTCATAAAAAGTACTGCAATTGTTCATAGCTGGGACAGAACTTCTGAAGTGTTTCTTTACCCTGCAAATGCTCTTTATCAGTTATATGATGCCTAAACCAAATTTCAAAATCAGGGTTTCTTGCTCTTGTGAATGTAATATAAGAAATATGAAAAAATTTTTAAAAAGGGGAGCTGGACCCAAATTTTCATCTACAGAATCAATTATATATTGAAATATTACTGTGAACAAACAAATGATAAAAAGAGTAAAAACAATATTTAGAAAAAAACAAACCAGACTTAAATACCTGCAAAAAAACCTCATGGTCAAACTTTAACTAAAATAGCTTTTTAATCAAATTTCCATTGCATTCTTGTATTGCAGTTTTGTCTAGGCAGGTAAGTTAGTATGTACAAACACTCTGGATTCCTCAGTGAGTTCTGTGAAATTAGAAGCATATTTGGGTTGGTATTTTAGTCTGTTCTCTGAATCTGGATGGCTTTTTAATCACAGCCATCCTTTTCTCTTTGGCACATACAGGGTTTACTCTTAAACCCATAAAATGGAAATGGAAGTTGGGTTACTTTTGTGTTATTTCCTTTGGTTTTGCACATGCAGGTGACTCCCAATACCCAAACCATCCAGTGGGTTTGTGGCACTCACTGAGGCTGCTTTGTCCTGATCTCTGTGTCAACAGCTCAGCTTTCTTTCTCTGCAGCTAGTGTTTTTTAAAAAGTGGAAATGCTACTAAAAAGCTACTAAAGCAACACAGCTGTTGTTTTTCAGTGATTGCTCCCCTCACTGATAGGACCAGAGCTCAAACTGGGAACTGCCAATCACATCATACAAATTGAGGGACTACAGCAATGCACTCAAACCTCATCATGGTACACAGTGTTTGCATGTGTAAATAGAAAGTTTTGGGGTAAATCCATTGCAACTAGCATTCAAAACCTGGCCTATTGCATCTGAGTAAGTTTGAGAAGCTTTGGGATAAAAGGTTTTGTACTTATATGTGGGGTTATTGTTAACAGAACTCAATAATTCCAAAGTAAAATCTTCCACAGTAACTATATCTCCTCACTTGTGTTGCACCTATAAACTATAAAATTTAACAGTGGATCTATTATTTAATAAAACTACAAGTGTTCAGCTTACCTGAATTATGAGTGCTGTATGAATATTGTAACTTTATCTCCCCTGACTTTTTCCCTATTAAAGGCACCAACCTTAACCATTGCTCACATAGTTTGTTTAGTGCGTTAAAGAGTAATTCACAGATTTATCTTAATGAGAAAGAGCAAAGATCTTCAATTAAAGCATAATTAATAAAATATTAAACAGATCAAAGTTCATATCCTCTGAGAATTCACAGATTCACAGATTATCTACATACTCTGACTTCGATATCCAGTAGCTGCCTAAAAACTGATTGGAAATACACCAATAGAGGTTTTAAACTGCTGACTGAAGTCTGAGGATGGCATCAAAATGTCAGCAGAGCTTGATTTTACTAAACCTGTCTTAAACTCTTTTTTGTATGTTATTTGAAAAGTCAAGGTTTTACACTGACTAGCAGAAGCTGTAGGTTCCAAAATGTGGGGGAGAGGTGGTATGAATATAGATTATATACTCACTGTTTGATGATGTTCTAGGCCTGGAACTAATGCAAGAGTAAGACCTGAAAAAAATGTTATACTCTGTCTGTCATAAGTGGCTAAGGGAGGAATGTAAATACTCTGTACTCTTCTATATCAAAAATCAAAATTGCTACTGAGTGTTACCTTCATTTTGAACACATCAGCTGTCCAGATCTGTTGTCTAGGCATAAACTTAAAAGCCACAGAATGGAAATATTTCTTCTTCTTCCTTTTATTTATTTTTAATGTGGGAAAATATTAGAGCTGTTCCTTCAATCCTGTTCTTCCAGGAGATTTTGTTAGTGCTTGGTACTCTTAGTCTTAGTTAAAGCTTTACCCTTTTGTATAAGAATATTTCAAGTGTTGTTATTGAATTATTGAATAAGTGTTTATTCAGTAATAACTTATAGATGCACAATTCTGCATGTCATCATTCAGTAAGAAAACTGGACTTAGAACAATATTCATGCCTAAAGGAACTTAGATTCTTGTAGCCCAGGAAAATAAATTTTAAAATAAGCCAAACAAAAATCCACACACACAGCAAAAAATTCCCAAACCCACAACAAACTTTGCATGCTGATGGAAGATAAGAATTGTAGAGCCATTAACTGAAGGATAAAGACAACATGGAAATTTACTTTTAAAAGGCACAAGGAAAGAATTAGTTAAATAAAACATGGAGCATTTGAGAACAACTAAGTCCTGAAAAGGAAGAGTGGGTCTTATAAAAGAACATTGATAATGGTGTAATCCAGAATAGATCTGCAGGATTAAATCATCAGTCCTTTGGGGAAAATACTGAAGTCCAAGTGAGTTTCAAGGCTGGACTTGACCAAGAGAGAATGGGGAGAGCAGAACACAAGAGGAAAGAAGGACTGTTTGAGCCTGGCAGCTTAAGGAAGGCCCTAAATCATTATGTCAGAAGCAGGAAAAGAAAAATCAATGAAGGAAGAAGATTGGCATGGTCTTGGGTTTTGAAATCATCAGGAAACAAATCAAAGACATAGGCTGTGAATAGTTTAATTAATAAAATAATATAATTAATAAATTATAACTAGTAATAAGCCTATATGTGCTTAGGACCATTAAATATCTTTGTTCCTTCATATAGCAGAGTGGATTTAGGGTTGGAATTGATAGCATTATAGATTGATAGAAGGCCATAAAAAGGCCATAAAAATTTATTTGCATTAACAGTAACATCTGAAAGGCCTTACAGCCTCTGGACTTACACTTATGTTTGTAGTGGGAATCAACAGCAAAGCCATTAGCAAGCATTCTGATGTTTTAGTTTTGGTTGTCTAAACAAACTGGCACATACATGCTCTAGCTGAAATCTGTAGTGGGATTCACAAGATCCTCAGGTGAAGGTAGATGTTGATGAAAAACAAGCTTCTCATAGAAAAGACTATTCTGGTAGGTGAGCGTATTTGTAAGTTGCAAGACAAATGTAGTAACCTAGATTCATGCCTCCTTATTTCATGTGGCTTGTAAGATTTTCTGAGCATTATAGCTATGGCTGTTTTATAGAGCTGGTTCACTGAGAAGAATCAGAGAAGCAGCAAACTAAAAATTCACAACTACTTGTATTTAAGTCTAACACAATATTTGTTTAACTAAAAAACCCTTTTGCAGATTCACCTTTAGATAAAAGCAGTGTTTCTGCAAAACAGCTTCAAAGACCCTGCTCCACTGCATGTTGTTTCTGCAGTTACAGGAAAGAGGAGGATGCTGGTTTATGTGGTCAGAAGCCCTGGGAGCAAAGGAAAGGAGACAATGGGAGGGCAAGAGCACTCTGCTCTTGGACTGTCCTTTGTCATGTCTCAAAATCTCATGAATGCACATTCCCACTGTTCCATATTTCCTATACAAAGAAGGGGCAGCACTGACTTCAGATCAAGAGAAATAATGCACATCATTAAGAAGAAGAAAAAGAAGGGAATAAAGGGTTGTAGGACTCAGAATTCAAAAGGAGGCTCACTGCAAGCTGCAGGTGTGCAGTTGCACCAATTAAGCTATAGAAGCAATACTAGTAAAATTTCACACTTGCAAACCTACTTTTGTGATAATTAGTGCCTAGCTCCACTAATTTGAAATGTATCTTGAGCCAAAATCATCCTGGTGAGTGTTCCTGTGTACATTCTGTCAGAAAAGATTGTCATATAGGGATTTGTATTTCAGCTTTTGTGCCTCCCCGACATTCAATATGTTGAGCTGAACTAAAAATACTCTGATCTGGTTTATAAAGGCTTTGAATGAAAATAGCTGAAAACACCCAAGATTTTTCCAGTCCGGTATTAAACCTAACCAAGCCTTCTATGTCAGCACATTTGCTAGAATCTTCCCAGAGAAGGAATGGAAAATAGCAGAGAACTCCAGAGGTGCTTGTGCCTCTGCAGGGTGAGAAGTGGGTCTCCATTGCAACAGCAACCCCGGTCAAATGAGATTAGAAAAGGCCTTTGGCCATCAGAGATTTTGTTATGGCTCTGTTGTGGCTTACCAATAACATCAGGGACGAGTGTGCTAACAAGAGAATTATGTTCACCATTTCAGGTTCCTCAAGATGAATGGAGTGGCTACACTCCACGAGGAAAAGATGACGAGATTCCCTGCCGCCGGATGCGCAGTGGCAGTTACATCAAAGCCATGGGGGACGATGACAGCGGAGACTCAGACACAAGTCCGAAGCCATCTCCAAAGATTGCTGCACGGAGAGAGAGTTATCTCAAGGCCACCCAGCCATCCCTTACCGAGCTCACCACCCTCAAGTAAGTCCAGGTTCTGCTGTATCACCTACAACTCTCCATTGAGACATACATTTTCTATGTTTGCTTCCTCTCTTTACATTTTCTGTGTTTCCTATGTGTGTTTCTTCTCTTATTTCTAACTACCATTTCAGGAATTAATTTGAACAAGTGTGTTCCATCATGCTTATTTTTGCATGCTTTTTTCCCTTAACAAGAGTGAATCTGGGAGTGTATTTCAATGTTATTCTGAAAAGGAACTTGTGCTATGAATTTGCAAAGTATTTTAACCTGTTAGTGTTAAGTGAGCATCCAGGCATGTACAGTAGGTGCACTCTTTGAATCCTTTGCTAAAATACAGTTTTGGCCTGCAAAACCTTTGTGTAACTGTGTATTTATAAATACTCAGCATTTAAAATTAGACCTAAGATATTCTTTGCAACTCCGGAGAGAACCTGACATTTAATTAAAAACAATGAAGACCATCTGAAAGTAGACAAACCCATGTTTTCCACTCAGAATTGCGCTGCATTTTGTAAAGAACCAAAATTGGAATTTTTTTAATTGTTTATGAAAGCTTTAGCCAAAAGGAATAATGAGTTTGTGGGGTTTTTTAAAATGTCGCTATTTGTTTTTCCTTTATTTGGGCCTTTAAAAAAGCCCCTCAAATTGTCAGGAAAATTGCACAAATGGACAAATTTGTATTAAAGTTTTATTTTAATTGATTCTAAAATGGAAAGGTCCCTTAAACTAAGAAAGTAAATTATATCCATGAAAGAAAATAGTGTGGATTTAAAATCAACAATTGTCTCTGTCTTTTTTCAAATTCTTAGCTATAATCATGAATCATAGTTCACTGGGCCAAAAATAACCCAGTCTTAGTATAACTCGCCTAAGGCTGTAGCTTTAAAATGGGGGGAAAAAACAAAAAGGATCTCTATCTCTTCTAGCATCCATGATCAGTGACAAAAGACTCCTTCTGCATTTCTGATTAATTTCTTCTCCTTCCTTGTCCTCCTCTACCCCATTTTTTTCCAGAGACCTTATCTGAGAAACAGATTTTAGAGAAAACTGTTTGATCCTTGTTAAGAATGTCATGCTCTTGACATCAATGATGAATAGGCCAGCAGAAAAAAGCAAGCTTACTGCAGCTCCCCATAGCAGCCTGCCTGAATTTGTCTCAAGGGAAGCCTGGGATTGCTTCTTCTCAGTCTTTCTATTAGTGACCAAAGGAGAAAGAAATCTCATTTTGTGCAGGGATTTTCATAATCTAGCTGGCTTTTGCTCAAGGGATCCAGTGATTCCTTTCATCATCCAGAAGACTTTACCACATCCTTTTCTGAGCCAAAACTCCTCGTGTGAAATCAGTTATTGCAACCTCTGCAAGGTGAACACGAATGTTATTTACCACCGCAAACTCCATCCAGCCAGGCTTCATGCATGGACACACTTTCAGACACAGAGCTTATTCTTTTTGAGTTTTTAGAAGCATGCATTCCTGAGTTCCACACTTTATGTGAAGCTCAATGCATCACAATGAGTGTATTTGCTCCTGGTCGTTTCTGTTCTCTGTAGATGCAAGATTCGCAAAAAAGGATAGATTTGTGAAAAATCAAAAGTCCTGCATGGCACTGTTTACCCATGGAGGATGTCAGACCAGAAGTGCCAGGCAGCAGAAGCTTTTAGCGTTCAAGTCATTTTAATTCATCAAAGTGCTTGTATAAATACCTAATTTCCCATGTTTTTTAATCCCTTCCTATTTGGGAACGCTTTTAGGAATGTGCCAAACTTTAAGCTGCACTTAAATGTAAAATTCTGTGTAAAATTCATGAAAGTTTAAGAGCGGGGCAGAAGTAGGATGTAAATCATGGGGTAGAAGGAAGGGAAAATGGTAAATGGCAGGAAAATAAAAAAGAGGAGAAAGCATGAAATAACTTCTCTTTTTCAATGGCTTTTCAGCATAAATTGGGATGAAATTGAATTATTTCTTTTAATCTATGCTGATATTTTAAAGAACTATATCTTCCTGAGAAACCTGTCACTTTCAGAGACAATTTGTATAATACATAATTATGCAGTGCTTTCATTACTTTCTGCTGAACCTGGTAGTTTCTGGGGGTTTTATGAGAAACAGCTGAGTGCTTGCTCTGGGAATTTAAGTCTTCTGTTAAGCTAGGTCTTTGTTTGCAGACATCTTCATAATTTCTTAATAGTGTGACTTGACCTTCACAATGACATTAGTTTTTCATCCCCCGGCTACCCTGATTACTCCGAGAGGTGTGTTAGAGTTTTGCAGGTGTGTTAGAGACTAAACTAGGGTTCCTAACTCACTGAATGTAGGTCATCAAGCAATTGTGTGATGTGTGATAACAAGTTTTTTCCTTAGCTTGCTGTTGACTTGAGTTCAATTTGCACCTGAATAAGAGCTCTGTGGAAATGAGCCAAAGCCTGCTCCAGGCAGCAGGCAGCCTTTTACTGTCACTAGTGGACCTTCTAGTTGACCTCAAAGGGTATTATTAACACCCTGAAGCTGAGTGGTATTTCACTCCTTTAATTATGGGTTTTTTTCTGTCCGTGAAGAACAAAGCACGCTGTGAAACCAGTGTTTCTAAGCAGTAATTGTCAGGGATCTTCCTGATGCATTTCTTTCTGCTACTCCCTTTCTCGGTTTGCTGTATGCAGTCTCTAGTTGGCTGCACTTTCATCTCTGGCAGAGCAAACAACTTAAAAACATGTTCCCTTTTGCTTTCACTGTTGTTCTTAAAGTGGTTTTTTCATCTTTTGGGACTTTTCCTCTCTGACTCCTTTAAGTCTAATATTGGTCTCACAACCCACACTGTTCCTCCCACCTACCTACCTACCATTGCTCATGCGCCTACTCTTCTAAGAAAGTATTTTCATTATTACCAGTGTTTCTTTTTATATAAGGAATAACCTTTGAACAGCACAACTGTGTCATATCTCCTTTACATAATACAAATTTATTTTCCTGGTTTTGCCGAGGATTTTTCCCTGCCATACTGTACAATCTCCCTCCTACCATTTTCCTCCATTGCCATGGTTTCCATGTGGTTACAGCACATGTGTCAAATGCTGTGGTACTATTCTGGATAAAGCACAGCTTGCTGTGATTTTGAAATACACACCTCCGCTGCTGCATTCTCATTATCCTATCAGGAAGTAAGCAGATTTTTTTTTCTCTGTCTTTGCTGGCAGTATGCTCTTGGTGTTTAAGATTTCACAGACTAGATAAACTGATTCAGCTGGGAAAAAAAAAAGGTATTTTCTTGCCATTCCTAATAAGTGGCAAAAGTTTATCTTTCACTTGTAGGCAGATTGAAAATGGACTGGTTAGCAAACTTCCAAAGAAGGTGCAGGTGGCAGATAACTGAAAATTCTGTTACAGCTGAGTTTGATTCAGGACATAATCCCTCACTACTTATATGTACCTTGCTTATGTTTAGCATGGTTTTTTGTTGGGATAAAAAGTATGCCATTACATTGCTGTCCTCATGCCAACCTGTCACCTCCAGCTGCCAGTGACTCAAATCCATTGGGCAACCGTAACCAAGTTTTCTAGAGAGACTGAAATCTGAAAGATATGAAGTTCCAGAAAGTTTTATCAAGATCTGTAGCTGGATAAGGCAAGGAAGGATGTATGGCCATCACTTTTGTTCTTTTGAAAGGCCACGGGCAAGGTAGCTAGTGGGTCAGCACAAGGAACAACATGGCAGCATTTTCCCAGCCTAAAAAATAGGGAATATGAAAGGGACTGCAAAACTCTGTTGAGGACAAGAGGGCTGAGAGATGGATCCTGTCACCACAGGTTTTCTGCTTCAATTTCCTCCTTTCCTCTTCTCAATTGCAGGCATACTCACTGCTTAGAACACAGATTCAAATTCTGCTTCTTAACTCATTATTGTTGCTATTGTGGAGACTCCATCCATTTGAATCTTTTATTTGAGGGTTTTGTTTGTTTGTTTGTTTGGAGGGGGTTTTGTAACATATTACCAAACTTACCAGTAATTTATTTGTACACATGGACTTTGGGTTAAATACAGTTGCAGAATTTTTCTTTTGAACTCCTATTTGATCACATAAATTTTTTTCTGAGACAAGTTGTACTCTGTGATCACTAGTGAATTGAAAATTTTAATGATCTTGATACTTTGTAGATGCATTTGTAGAACTTATGTAAAAAGAATAGAAGGAAGAACAGAAATTAGTTTTTTTTCTTAGCAAATCTATATTTTCTAGGCATTTTACTAGGCATGTGTTCTTTTTCAAGTCAGCTGTGATTAGCAGAAACTTATAAACACCAAAATCCTTTTTCAATGCACACCAATTTGCACCACTGATGATGATGAGAGTATGTATGTGAGCATATAATCATTAGACTTTTCTCCTTTTTATCCCATGGTAAAGAATTTTTCTATATAAATTCAATCATAGCTGCATCTGTTCCTATGATTTACTGCATAGATGACTTAAAATACAATTCCTACCTTTAAAGTAGTTTATCAGAGACATTAAAAAAAAAAATCTCAAAATAGGGGCATGTTCTTTATTTACACCAACTTTTATATTTTTATAATAAATAGTGTAAGTACTTTCTACTTGTATGTTTATGGAAATCTGGAGACAAAATTGTTTTGAAAACCAAATCACAATAAATTATCAAGCTCAATTAAGTGGTATAATCTGCTAGCAAGCTTAGTAGCAGTGACAAGAACAAGAAGAGAGATCTGATTTATATATCCTGAACTCAAACTTTCACATCACCTCCCTGAGAATTGATCAAGTCTGTTCCTGGAGGACAAACCACCAAGCTAGAGTCAACCTGCATTACTGACCAAATCTTGACAGAGTCGCAGCACCAACTCTGCTAAGATAACTTGGAAAAAAAATCAAACCACTCCATTGTTACTTAGTATAAGACATTTTTCAAGATAGGAAATCCCCTGGTCCTCCTAAAAGTGATCCATGGGAAGTGTCTGCGCTGAGGGAAGTTACAAGAGTTGCATGGATAATTTTAGCCTGAAACAGTGCCCAGGCTGTTCTGTCATTTGAGCTGATGTCCTTGCACTACACTTCACCACATGGCACATCATAAATCCCTAGGTATGAAATCCATCCCAGTCCTGGGAAGGACTGCCTATTTACTTTGAGGTGTTTCTGTATTACCATAATATACTCCAAAATATCCATGGGGGGGAAAGTGTCATATAAACAAAAGCACACTTCATTTTTCTTTTATTTTTTCTTTTTCTTTTCTTTTTCTTTTCTTTTCCTTTTCTTTTCCTTTTGTTTTTCCTTTTTCTTTTTTTTTTTTTTAATGAGGTGGTGTCCTCATTCTGCTAAGGTGATCTGATCCAGATCACAGGCAGGGGGAAGGGAGAGGTGGTGCAATACCACATTTTCATTACGGAGAATATTTTTAGACACATGCAGGGAATCTTGTTAATTTTCTTTCTTGCTGAGTGACTTCCAATTAGGGAAAAATGGCTTTGCTAATTAGTACAAAAGGAATAAGTCTGATTAATCTTTTACTAGTGTTTTACAGTATGTTTTCAGTACAGTTGGTGTAATTGTTTCATGTTGCAGTCTCTTTCATTTTTATCAAACCTGTAGCTAGCAAAGGAATTGTTTCCATGTTCCTTGAGGTGTGTTTTGTTTTATTTTTCTTCAACAGGGATTTTCTTTTAATTTGGCATTAAAGAGACAGAAGCATCTCCATGTGCTTTGGACACGCAGCCTAAGGAGCATAAGTATTCTGGAACTATTACTGGCCTAGGTAGTAACTTTCCCAGCACACATTCACTGATGCGTGATTATTGATGATATTAATTTGATGATATTATTCACTGACACTTGATTATTGATTACTGATGATATTAACTTTTTATTCATACTATGGCAATCCCTTCTCTCTGAAACTAGACAGAAGCTGTTGGACTATTTCTCACTTTTAAAGCTTGTGTGTCAAGTATGATTAAGTTCAGTGAATAATTTATAAGTCAGAAAAAAAATTAAAGGCAAGACAATGAAAAATATATTTATTTTGAGGTAGTAGGTGGACATACTTCAGGAGCCAATGGTTTTCTTATGGCAGCTGACATCTGTTTTTTGTGTATGATATTTAAGGAGGAGAGGATATTGATTTTTTGGAGGAACTTAGAGCTTGGAGCTTTTAATGAACAATTGTTAGTGATGGATTTATAAAACACGTTCAGGCAGTTATGGGCATGAGCGATATCTCGTGCCCCATGGGAGCTTCCCTTCAGGGTTTTGTGTCCCCTATACACAGAGGTGTGGATGCCTTTACATCCCTACAATTCACTGCCCAGGACATGGGTAGGATGAACACTCCTCCTCTCTATTTCTGTGATGGTCCCCACCAGTTTATCTTGCAATGAAACAGATTCCCTAGATATCACAGTCTCCCTGGTAGCAGTCATTGCTTATCACATTGTAAAGCCTAACTTTCTATTAGTCCACACCTAGCTACATACAATCTGTTAGGGCAGTATTACCATATTTGTATAAATATTATTTCTTGTTTCTCTAAGATGAGAAGTGAAAATTTTGTGGTAATCCGTGGTGTGTTCTATTGTTATTGTCCCACTTGTACTTTTACCTTTACTTGCTGAAATTTGAGGCAACCATACTGTCACAATAAACTTGCAAAAGAGTATCCATAGAATCATAGAATGGCTTGGGTTAGATGGAACTTTAAAGATCATTTAGTTCCAACCCCCACACTATATACAGGGACACCTTTCACTAGACCAGGCTGCTCAAAACCCTGCTCAACCAGGCCTTAAACACTTCCAGGAATGTGGCATCCACAACCTCTTCCCATGTCCCACCACAGGCATAGTTAAGAATTTCTTCCTAATATCCAGTCTAATCTCTAAACTAGTCTTTCTTTTTCAGTTTGAAGCCATTCCCCCTTGTCCTATCACTGCATGCTCTGGTAAAAAGTCGCTCTCCAGCTCTCTTGTAGGCCCCCTTTAGGTACTGAAGGGCTGCACTAAGGTCACCCCAGAGGATTCTCTTCTCCAGACATAAACATTGGCAACAAAAAGAAAAGCCCATAATTTTCTAGCCAAAATGTGATTTTTTTGGCAATATTATAGAAAAAATTTGGACATCGGTAATCTGTAAAAGAAAAGCAGCAACCTCATTTAGATGTTTGTCTTATTTGCAGACATGAAAATCCTTGTCCTGTGTGTAGTCATCTGTTTCAGTTTTACATAAGATTTAGCTTTATATGGAATATAGCCACAGATGAAAATTAGGACTTCCAACATCCTAGCTTCACAATTAAATCCTATAAACATTTGTGCATTTTACAGCAAATGATGTTGATGAATGCAAAGTAACACTGTTGTCTCTTAAGAAGCAAAGCCTATCATTGCACTTAATGTATCAAATGGGCACTTCTAGGGCTTGTGTTAAGAAAAACAATTATAATTACTGAACCAAAATGTGTTTTTCAGCCATCTCTTTCAGTATATAGCCTTTACAGAGCTGACATGCATGTTTGTCTGCAAATGCGTTTGGTCTTCTTTATTTTTAGCCCTGCTTCTTCCCACATACTTAAAATGCTGCCTCAGAAAGGGAGTTAATAATGTCCAGTGGAGGCAGGGAAAAAAAAAAGACTGTATGCCAAGGCATACACAGGCAATATCTTATGAACATTTTCCTAGCAATAATGATAGTTAAGCGTGGGAGTTGATTGCCAAAAGAAATCACTTCACTGGGCATTTTCAAGAAAAGGGTAAAAAATGTCTGTCAGAACAAATTTAGGTGTTGCTGATGCTGCTTTAGGGTGGAAGGAGGGACCAAATGACCTCTTGAAGACCCCTCCAGACCTATCTTTTTTGATTCTCTGTCTGTCTTTCTCAGGCTGTTGAACATAACCGCTGTCACTGTTCTTACTTCTTTTCCTTAGCTTATTTTTTAAATGTAAAAATAAAACTCTCATCGGGACCAAATTATTCCTGAAGGCCTGCTGCTGAAAAGTAAATATAGATATCCCACCCACAGCAGGGCTGTGCAATTCTTTCATGTTCTTTAAATGTTATTTCATTGCTAGCATTTTGAAATCATGTTCCCACCGCTGCCAGCCATACCATGCTTGACCCTTGGTATGTGATCTTGTACTATCTGCTTTAGTTTGCTGAGGGGAGCTCAGCTGATGTATTGAACCTGCCATGCAGAAAATGCACAGGCATAAAAAGAGATGTGCTTTTGCAAAAAAAAAAAAAAAATTCAGTCTGGAGTCCTTAATGTTCTACATAGCAAGACAAGCAAACAGGCAACAATAATTAAGTTAATTATTCAGAATAATTTTCTATTCTGATCAGCTAGAAGTGCAATCATTTTTCACTGTGAAATGGTGGAGCTCTTTCAGATTAAAAATAGAAAAAGTTAAAATAGTGTTGCTTTAGTTTTAATGTGAAAGTACAAGACAGTGTTTCTGCTGACATGCTTTGGGATCTTCTGCTAATCTGCATGATATTAGGGTAGAGAAAGAGAGACTAAGGTGAAAACTTGTTCTGCCCTTACGAATAAACAATACTATTACCATCTAAGTCATGTTGATATCCAGTTATTTGTTTCTTCAATTTTCTTGTGCTTGTATTACTGTTAAGATAGAGCAACTTTCAGCTTAATTTAGTCAGTCTCTGCTGGCTTGGGTGCAGGAAAGAGTGGGAGCATGGGGCAGCAAAGAAAGTGTATGGCCCCTGTAATAGGTGCAGCATCAAATACCACTCTTCTCCCTGTGACATATGTAAATGAAAATTCACCTGAAGACACCTGACTTTTTAAAATCTCCTCTCCTCCTAAAGATGGTATAAATCTTTTTAGAAGTGTGGAAATGAGGGAAAATCCTTAAGGGCTTTTTTACATTGTGCCGGCTTTCTTACTCATTGTGTGCCACAAGGGCAGAGAACCACCATACAATCACTGTTTAAATTGCTGGTGTGGGAAAAAAAAATTGTTGAAAGCACCTTTGAAGGAGCTACTGAGTTCTTGTGAGAGATTTCTGTGATTCCATCTGCAGCTGAGCTACACAGCAATTTCCCATTCCCCTCCAGAAGGGCTGTGCTACCAAGCAGCCTGCACCCCAGCTGCCCAGCAGCTTTGCCTCCAGCAAGCCCAATGCCTGCAGAAAGCACTAACTGGCTTTGTCATCCCCAAATGCCAGCAGCCACATCCACAGCACCCAAATCCTTCTCTTTCTTCAAGTGGTTTTGGGCTGGCAGACATATTTGAGCTGTGTCTGTGCAGCTGTGCACTCTGACAGTGATGTATCATGCTGAAGGCAATGTCAGGAGATTTCAGGACTAGTATGTAAATTTTTCTTGTTTTATATGTGACAATTGCAATAGCAAATCTGTGCTAAGCCTTCATTTCTCCATGCTTGAAAGGAAAACTTGAGAAGCTACTTTTGGGTGGTAGTCCTCCTTTGGTTAGTCCTAAAAATGTTCACAGTTATTTATCACTTTAAAAGTAATAATTTGGTTCTGAACTTAGCATAAATCTCAAAAATAAGGATAAATACTTAATGCAGAAAACTTAGAAACACTCCGGATGAAATGCTGTCTATGTCATCAACTGAGTTGTAGCTTCATCGCGTAATAGTTATGTTTGTAGAAGTGATAAATTTATATTTATAAAAGATGAAATTTTAAGGGAAAACAATTTCTATTCTGAATAGGTATTTTCTTCTCTATTCTACTGGGTGTAACCAAAATGTCATTAAAACATATTCATGAGGTTGAAATGAAAAAACATTAGAAATCTCAGAAACACTGGCAATGCCTTGTCAACAAGGTCCAACCTAAATCTCCAGCCAAGGATTCCAGCCTTGCACAGGGTCTGTTGGACTCATGTCAGCCATGTGGCTGTAAGAGCTGTGAGACAACAGGGCTTTGGCAGAGCTGTGTTGCTCAGACTTGTTTGAAATTCTGGTGAGTCAGGCTGTTCCACTGCAGTTGTTCAGTCATTTGCTGTTGGGTAGGATGTCATTTCTGGCAGAAGTAACTCTCTGTCTATTGCTTCCTGTTCTCCACCACTTCCCTGCCCCCTACAAAAAGATCATTTGACTTAGGGCACAAATTAATTGTTGTTTACATGCGATGAACAAGTTTGAATTGAGAGGGAATGGATGATGCCTTATTCATAAATAAGGTGTTAGACTGACAGTGGCTGGAATGAATGTCAGCACTAAGTCATTATTT
The DNA here is from genome assembly GCF_963513975.1 of Fringilla coelebs. Lineage (NCBI taxonomy): Eukaryota > Metazoa > Chordata > Aves > Passeriformes > Fringillidae > Fringilla > Fringilla coelebs. The sequence continues at coordinate 50,390,501 of NC_140028.1, read as the reverse complement.
CTATTGTCCCTTTTCTTTTCTCTCTCCTTTTTTTTTAGTAAGTGATTCCTTAATAGTCATAAACCTCAATACTTAGCTGTGTCCTTTCTCCATTAAAAGAGACAAGATTTGCAAGAATAGCCCAATAATAGTCACTGTCCCTTCACTCAGTGAACGAATGTGCTACCAACTATTTCTATATTTCCACCTCCCCACTGCTTATTTTATTTCTTTTTATTATGAGTTTCACACTTTGAAAATAATCAGGATGTAGCAGCTTCTTCTGCTTTTATTTATTATAACCTTGACCCTTACACATCCTCCTACTAGAATTTCATCAGTGGTCTTTTAATTTTTTTTTCATTAGTGCAGTTACTGACATCATTCTTATCAGTCTTTCACAGTTCTTGTCCCGTCCTTTCTAGTCCTGACTAGAGCCAGTTTGTTGTTAGCACTCCTGGATCCCTCTCTCCACATCCTTTCTCACTGGGGAGATGTGCAGCTTGTGTTGAAAACAGCTCTGTCTTCCTTCAGTTTTGGTGCTCCATTGCTGCCACCATACACGTGGTGGGTAGCAGCACTCAGTCACGCTTGAAGCTATCTTTGGAGTGATTTCCTCAGCAACTGGGTTTGCTCCCTGCTCCATTTCTCCAGACAGAAGTGGCTGCAGTGGCTCAGGACCACAGCAGCTGAGGTGCCCTCGTCACTGGCCAGCGGTCAGGTGGTGCTTGCACACTGATCCTTGTGCAAACACACGTGAGCACCGAGGAGGGCTTATCCTATCAGCTCTAATTGTTCCTTCTCCAGAGAAGCTAATCAGATTCCTTATATCTCTGTGATGACTGCGGTATCCGTCTGAGTGCTTTGCCTCTGGCAGAATATGGACAAGCCCTCATTTTCTACTGAAATTGCCTGTTATGACTATATTTCTTCCCCTGTTCTCGGAATCAGTATGTCCATATAATGGTAGTTTGTTATTTAATGTAACTAGTTTCCCCAAGGGCAACAGCCCAAAGAATAATAAAATAATCCATTTGAAGTTCATACAAACAATGAATCACCTGAACAGCTGTCTCTTTAAAGACAGCACTGTAGTTTGATACTGATGTTGTAGAGATTCTTCTTCTTTTGAATATGTTTCCAGATTATGTGTTTTATTTTATGTAAGTCCTTTAAACCAGGTACAAAATAGAGAATAGTAAATAATACATAGAGGAAGGTTCTTTATTTTTAAGGAGTATGTTTAAAGAAGAGGGTGAAATAAAACTGACATGCAAAGTAAAACTTAGAACTCTGAATTAAAATTTTTTGAGATTTATTTGCAAGCCTCTTTTGCAACACTTTAAATTTTTTTTTAATCAAAACCTCGTCATAATATTTATATTTCTTGAGATGAAAAGTAAAATTTATCTTGTTTAATAGCCAGACAGAGGTAAAAGTTTACTTCTGGTTTGAATCCTACAGTTTCTATTGTGCTATCCTACATTTCACAGTTACTCCTTCAATGCCTCTATGATGGGCAGCACTGCAGGCAGCCAGTATGAGAAGGTTAGATGCGATCCAGGTTAGATCTGAGATGAATGTAAATCTCTTACCCTTCTCCTGGGCTGCCCACTGCCCCCAGTAAAGGCCTGAGATATCCATTGGGATGGCATCGTGCTCCATGCAGAGGTATGCACCGCTCATGAAATAAACACTAGTTTTTCTCCCCAAGGCATGAGACTTTATAGGAATAAGGCACATAAAAATGGTTGTTGACTGTTTCTCTGACAGCCCGTGGGAATTCTATGCAATTGGGATCTGGGTCCTCAGTGCTGGATTCTGCAGTGGGTTGTTTACAAGTCTCAAGTGTAGCATTAAAAATCTGATCTATGGAGGATTTTTTTCTCCCCTGGACAAAGTTGATAAGAGGCTTTAAATGTCTGCCTCCTACCCAACACAATGGGATGATAACTTCTGCCATGAATTAATCAAGCTGCTTGTTAAAAAAACATTATCTTGCCACTCTTCTTCCAAGTCCTTTTGAATTCAGACAAATTTAACTGCCTTCTCTTCCATAAAAATGATACACTAAGGTTAATTACAGTTCAGGAGCACTCTAAGGTATGATTTTGCTGCGTGGTGTCTCTCAGGTCGAAAAAGAGCCGGAGGGGTGCACCTGGAACGAGAGCCTGGCTTGAATTGTTCCCCCAGGGAAGGGGCGGATCAGTTGAGCAATTACAATGAACCTGAAATTGCAAGGCTCTCAGGTGTCGTGCCCCTTTCTGTGCCAGAGAGGAGCAGAGAGGTGGGAGAACGTGGCCCCCTGTGCCTCCATGGCAGGAGGCTATGCCCGTGGGAGCAGGGGCCAAGGACATCCCACTGCTGCTGTTCCCTGCCTGGCCACTTTCCAGGCACTGCTATCTGTGTTCTGCCTCCAGTTCTGGGCAAAAAGGGGTGATGGCACTCACCTCCTGTATGTCAGGTTGTCACGAGGATTGATTCATCACAGTGAGTGCAAAAATTGGAGAACCTTCTAATGAGGCTGTAGAGATGGTATACAGAAAATGTTAGTCATTGTCCCCTTGCTCTTGGCTCCTGTTCTGTGCTCCTGTAGAGAGGCTCGTGGCAGCATTTCCTAGTGCTCACTGAGATGTCTGGGAAGAGCCCCACCATACTGTGTGAGCAGTGAGGCACAGCATGGGGAGAAGTTCAATCGTCCTCATGCTTCCCTGCCAGAGGAAGAACTGCAGAGGCTGGCAAGACCCCAGCAAGGAGTAAAAGGGTCAGCTCTTGTAGTTCCTCCTCAGCTGTGCTTCCCTTCTCTCCTTCCACCTGCTGCACATCTCAAAGAATTATTCCCTTAGTTTAGCTATGTAAACTTATTTTTTCAGGCTAGATCCCTGCCTGCTGGGTAATCCATGGTGCCTCTGTGTACACGCCCTTTCTCATGTGAAAGCCCAGAGGGGAGCAAGCTACTCCCAGCAGTAACACTAAGTAATGTTGCATTTTGCTGTGTCTGTTGAAATTCATGGGTCTGCTCTTTCCCTGGCTTGACAGACCTCCCATCTCTTACCAGCATGCAGCCCACAGCCACTTCTAACATATGTCCTAGAGGTGGCTCAGATACTCTCACGGGGGCATGCTGCCTGTACATCTCCTCTTCCCTCCATGACCTGCCCACGCATGCTAACACACGACTTCCCACTCACTTCTCTATAAATTTTCTTTGTATTTGTTACACTTCACACTATAGCAGAAGGGAATCTTAAAATGCCTTTTTTCTTCTTCTTTTTCTTTTTTTTTTTTTTTTGTCCATAGGGAAGGCCTTTAGAGCTAGGAAAAGATATTTTAGTACTTTTCAGAGCCTGAGCTGCCATGGTGTGTGCTGCAAGAAAAGCAAGCACACCACACACTAAAAATCACAGTCTGGTTGAGTGGAGAGGTTTCCCACTGTTTGCTCTGTGCGTGACTATTCCTGGAAAACCTGTGAATTTTCTGAGGAAAAACCATTTGGAAGGCTGTGGGAAAGATTTGTCTCTGACATATTGTCTCCTGATTTCCCTTCTTTGAAGAGGGTAGACAGCAGCACCAATGGTTCTACACTGATGACAGCCTAATTATCTAACAAGAGCCAGGCACAGTAAAACCCACAAGGGCTAGGGAAGAACAGTTTTCTACTTACATCCCAAACTCTTAGTGTACTCCAAACTAGATTATCCATGAGCTTTCCGCAGTCTTTTTTATGAAAAAGTTTTTTCTGCTTAGTTTAAGCTTGGCTTTTTCCTGTTTGGAAAGACAGAACTGGGCCTGCTAACTTAGCAGAAGTTGAGGAAAAAATGTGACTCAGACTTTTCCATTGACAGACCTCTAGCAAAACTCTTAAGATTTGACCTGCTAAACATCTAGCAATTACCTATCTCATTAACTACTTTATTTTCTTCAGATAAAAGCAACTTTTTAATTTTACTTAGCATTTTCCTGTCACTGAATATCTTCTTATCAGTGAATAGTGAATAGCTCTACACACAAAACCCTGCTTCACATATCCAAATTGCTTCCTTCCTGCTATAAATGGGTGTTTAGCATAGTAATCTGGAGTGAAAGGCACAAGATTAGCAATGCAGCCACTGAGAGTGTGTTATTGTGTTGGGCTTTTCTTTGGTTTCTACTTTCAAATAGCTTTATTCCTAAAGAATATGAAGTTACATTTTTAGCAAGTTGCTGGTTTCTGTACAGAAGGAAAATACCCTTTTCAACCCCAGTACTGACCTGCCCTTTCTAGTCACCAAGAAAAATACTTTGAATCACAAAAGGCACATAAAAAACCTTTCAATCCTACAATTTTTGTTAATGATAAGCTGAATGCTATGAAATTAAGTTGCCCTATGAATCCTAATTAATTGAAGATCAGGCCTGCAATTCATCTGAGCTATGAAAATCTGACCACTCCTAAGGAGACATGCAGATTTTTTTTTTTTTTGGTATGTTTTCTGTTTCTTGAGCCCTTGAACTTTGTGGTTTTGTGCTTTCTTCACCAACTGTGAAAGCTCGATATTTTTTTCCTTTAACTGGAAAGGTTTTGCAAGCCTCATGAGATGAGCTTTAAGAAAAACATAAGGAATTGCAGAAGCATAATAAATAGCAGTCACTGGCAGCACTAGATCATTCCTCCCTCTAGTGGCTGGCTGGCTCCAGTGACAGTAAGTGGGGCTCTTGACTAACATCTCGAGGAATTAATTATTCCCTTAGTTTAGCTACTGTGACCTTTTTTTTTCAGGCTAGCATCCTCCAGCTCCCTGCCTGCTGGGTAATCCACGATGCCTCTATGTACACATCTGTGACTGTGTTATTTGACCAGACTTTCAGTTTTTCAAGGTCACCTCTACAGTGTTCTCAAGCTTTTCCAATCCCTTCTGTACATTTTATTATATGATTCCCAGTAGCAGTCAGGTAAAAAAGGTTGACCCAGTTCTATTGCATTTCTGTGGTCCAACACGGTGATTTACCCCAGCTGATCTCTGATGTACACTAAATTGAAAAAGTGGTGAATTTGAAGCAGCTTAGCTTGGTGCAACACTGTGTTTAGACAGTGAGCAAGAGACCACTGCTTCTTCCATCTCCTTGGATGTGTCAGTGCATGCCCATACAACAGCAGGCAGCTCAGGTGTGCTCATGTCATTAACAACTGACCCATCCCTTCCTGGGTAATTCCAGAAAATGTAAAGCTGCTGCAGAGTTGAAATACTCAGCCTAATTTTGCTTAGCTTCTACCCCCAAATATATATTTAGCTGGAGGGACAGAATGCAATGGATTGACAAATTGGCCCTTACCTGACACATCCCAAGAGAAATCAGAGTGCCAGGACACTGAGAAGCCCTTCAAAGGTGCCGTCCCACCTGCACACAAAGACAAACATCAAAAGTATGATTTTGAACACCATACTTTGACAAAGTTCAAACATCCTCACACAAGTCTCTGCCCTGGTGATCCTGAAAATAAGAAATGGATTAATGTTATCATTATGTTGTTGTTTTCTTAATCAAGGTGACAGAGCAGTACAAACATCTGCTGCATATACAACAGCCATTTAAGGAAGAGGACATCTGAGGAAGAGGGTACTTACTCATGTAACAAAATTAAATTATGTAAGTTCAGGGCAAAATTCTGTCTCTCCTCATAAGAGTTGTGAGGCTTTAGGAAGTAATACAGGTCTCATTGTAATTTACTTAAAATTGACATTTTTGGCATTAAACTTTTCAATAGGTTACTGAGGTTTTATTAGGCAGGAGAGCTTTTCAAGCAGTTTTGTTGTACCTCAGCAAAACCACTGGTTTGAAATTATATCATATCATATCCATACCAATCACCATCCACAGTCAATAATGATTTTAATCAGAAAATATACTTAATGATTTTAATCAGAAAATATACTTCTTCTCAAGTATCTTTTGACCATCATTCCAAACATTCCCTAGTCTTGATTAACCAGGTATTCTGCTTTATGTACAATATCAGTCTCTGGGGCTGAAGTGGTTCAATATCAGTCTCTGGGGCTATTTCAGTTGTTCTGTGACCTTAGCTTCCAGTAATACAATAAAAATTTGGTGCTGCTATTCATTTCCATCAAAGAAGCTCAGTTATGTTTGCTGACTTTAGTTCATCATCACAAAGCCACTTACAGCCACAGAGGTGCTGTAGGGAAGTATTAACGCGTGTAGTATATTTTCTGAGACTGAGGGGTTTATATGACTTCTCCTCCAGATCACATAGCAAATTTCAGTCCACGCTGAAATCTGAACCCGTGAACAACCGTCAATTGCCAGTAGTTTTAAATGTCAGCAGATGATATTTATCCAGAAAAATTTAGAGGGGGTTTGGGGGGTTTTTTGGGGTTTTTTTTGTTATGTTGGGGTTTTTTTCTGTTATGATGTTTTAATCAAAAGCATAGATATCCAAGTATTTTCATCTTCTGAGCAGGAGACCAAAGGCCATCTGCAGCTTCACCATGTTTCAAATTATGCTCCATTATGGTATTTTATGAAAAGAAGAAGGGTTGTTCCCTTAACTCCTTCACCAAGTGTTTGTTTGTTTTGTGGTTTAGATGGGATAGAGAGAACACTAGAAATCAGTAAGGAACTAGCTTTATCCCCTTCAATGCAAGTGCAGATATTTGTGCTTTTTTAATCTTTTTTTTTCTTTATTTTTTCATTGGAAAAGAATAATGTACCAATTCAGTAAACCACATGTTTTCATTCCAAGTATGGAAATCAAATTCAAAAAAATATTTGGAAATACTTAAGAATGCCTGCTGTTGCAGGTCAAGAAGCTACCTGCCTTCCTCAGGAATTAAGGCTTCCTTCCTTTAAAATGAGCTGCACAACCCTTCTGGAGTTCCACAGCCCTGAAGGGCATCCACTCTTTGGAAGTACTTTTTATATTCTCATTGCCTCCATCTGAATCATTGTACTTGACACTGACAGTGTGATGAATGACATGACAACTGGTTGTCTGTTCCTTTACTAACAGACCCAAATAAAGGTTTCAGAGTATTTCTGGTTCAGGGGATTAAAGAATACTTATTTTAAAGAATTGCAAAAAAAAGATCCCCTTCAGTGCCAAGCAGGATTTTGCATTTTTATGAAGTTTTCTTAAGACTTTTTTTTTGGTTCTCTCATGCTCAAAAAAAAAAAAAAAATTAGTTCTACTTTATCAGGATTTATTCTGTACAAGTTTAGCCCAAACAACAGCCTAAAACACAGAAAGTATATGCTGGGGGTTTTTTATAAAGAGGCAAAAAAGTCTGAAAATGTGTGTTAAGCATTATTTCACATTTTTCCAACAAACTTCTATTCATCAGAAGATTTTCATAATGGATATCAGACTTTGACCTTGAGATATTTAGTCCTTTGGCCCTGTTTATAAGAGCATTGGCAACACAACTTGCCCAGACCACTATATATATACACCTGAAATATCACCTTATGTTGTATCTCAGAAAAGCAAACAGGTCCTTTTATAGTTACTACAGAACAAAACTGGAAAGGCTTTGTAATGGAAAGAGAGAGTATTAAAATATATGTGGATAACTGGGGGTTTGGAATTAGCTGGGCTTGTTTTGAGGAATTTCTTTTGATGTAAAAGCATCTGAAGGGAAAGTGATTGCTTCTTCTTTTCCTCTGAGGAATAGCTCTTGTAAAGTTACGTGGAGAGATATTCTCCCTGCTCCTGGGGTATTGCTTTTGCTTTGTAAGATCAGTGAGAAAAGGGAAAATCCTCCAGAGCAGCAGACTGCTGCCCAGATTATCAGTAAAGAATTTTCCAGAAACCCTTCTGCATACCATCATTTTCTTGTATTACTTGCAATCTAGACATTACTTTAAATAAAAACATAGGTTGAAAGTTACTATTTCTAGCTTCTTTGGTAAGACAGGAGAAATTGCAGGGTTTTATCTTAGTCAGTTTCCCCCAAAATCTTTCCTTTTTTTATAAGGAAGAGACAGCTGCAAGTCATATCTGAGCTCCAACCTGTGCTTATCCAAACACACCTGGAGAAAATGGCTGTAGAGTTATCCAGGAGCTCATTGCCCTGTCTCATCATACTCCCACCCCCAGCCCCTGTGCCTCAGGAATAGCTGGATCCTATTTCAAGTCACCATCTTCCACGTGTCTGCAGGGAAACAAAATGTACCAAGCAAGAAGCACTTGCTTATAAAAGAAGAAAAGGCAGGCTTCTCTTCAGGCATTTTGGACTGCTTGGTGTTCTTCAAACACAAAACAGCCAAAATGGAGAGTACTGAAGTAGCCACTTAGTGAGAGGGCATATGTGATCGTTCAAAATTACCCCATCAAGAGGGAACAGGAGAGAAAATCCATGGTCACCACCAGCACATGTTACACTCACAGCATTTGGTGGGGAGCATGCTTTGCCTTGTGTTGAATCTTGCTGCCTCAAATTTTCATTTGGACACAGGGCTGTTACTCAGAGAAGTAAGAAGGTGAGCTCAGCCCCTTAGCTTAGCTGGATTTAGGATTATTCCCTTCTCTCTGGCAGAGTTACTAGCCTACCCTCCTCATTGCTTTAAAATGTGCTTGCTTTTCAGTTTCTCCAGTAGTTTGGCTTGTGTTGCACATCTGTACAGATGGTATCGAATCTGCTGCTTTTGCTTTTTTTTGTTTCTCTTTACTAGGTAGCCAAAAGTTTTGAAATGGCAGAATACTGAATAGGAAGTGAAAAATTGCTGCATATGTAAAACACATTTTTTGGAAAATGCAGGTGGCTGTTTATGTATGTGAAGGTTTTGGAGTAATGTTGTTGACTTGCAAAACTAAGATATTTCCCTAATCTCACAGGGAGCTGTTTATGCAGATCTAATCTGGATGCTTGAGAATGTCTTTCTGAAGGAGGTGACTCAAATGCAGATACATGACAGGGCTTTCAGGCACATGGCCATACAGTGTGTGGGTGATCACTGCCTGCTTTCAAGTCCAGGAGGACCTGTGGAGTCGAAGACACTGAAAGCTCAAAATGCATTGCAAGTTTTCAGAAAAAAAATTGCTCTTTAAGTAAATACTGCCGTGACATTCACCAGAGCAAACACTTTCTTACTATTTACCTAGAAAAAAGAAATTATTTGTAGATAAATACTGCCCAATATTGTAACTCTGAGTAGCAGGGAAGGGCCTTTCAGCTACGGGAAGTCTGCCCAGAAGATGCCTTTTAGTGAGCTGGAGCTCCATCCTCCCACTCCCGGGAGCAAGCCAGAGCTCCTGCATAAATCCTGGTGCTAAGCAGGCAGAGCTGGTTGTGCTGCCAGCTCAGCACGCAGCCAGGTGACATTCCTGAAAAGTAGCTGCTTTCCTCTTGTGGCTTGGCAGAGAGCTGTAACTCTTTGGTGTTCCCACTGGCAAATTTAATCAAACTCTTAACATATGAATGGGGGAGATCTGAAAATTTAGCTAAGCAGACGAGGTCTGAGCTTGTGGAGACTGTGATTTTACAAGGACTGCAACAGGGAATATCTTCTTTATATTCTGTAGGCCTTCCAGTATCTAAAGGGAGGCTACAAGAGAGAGGGAGAAGGACTTTTTGCCAGGGCATGTAGTGATAGGACAAGGGGGAGTGCTCAAATTCCTAAAATAAGAATTAATCTGAGCAGACTGCAGATGACTTTTAAGTTTCACTAGTGAGGAGAGGTGGCACTGAAGTAACCAAGAATGGAAGGTGGTGTGGAATCAGGTACATAACCCTGGCCTTGATGAGGAGAACTGAAGGAGTGGCTTCTGCAGGAAGGAGGGTATAACTTTTGTGCTGGCAAAGAGTTCGTCAAAGCAGTGGTGGAGGGCTTCATTCTCACCCCAGCAAGGTCCAAAGGGCTCCAGGCAGGGCTGTGAGTATGGCTGACCTGCTCAGGCAGTCTGCATTCTCAGTCCATTTTATCTGATGCAAGGCAAGATTTTTTCCAGCCTGGGTAAATATATTTCTCTGTGCTTAGCAGCACTGGTTTCTGGGATCACTAGTGCCCATTCAAAGGCGAGTTGAGCTGAAAAAGGCAAGAGCTTTTGTCATACATTTGGTCTAGACTCAGACCTAGATCAAGTTGCCTGCAGCAAGGACCTCCAAAAACCCTTTGAACATGTACCCAGTAAGATTGGCAGTAGGGGGACATTAAAACCTACAGCTTTCCTCAAAGGGTCTTCTGAGAGGAGAACTGTTCTTCAGCTGTCTGCTCTTGACAATGTTACATCTTCCCCTGCTTCTGGTGACAAGATAGGGTGGATTTGTCTTCTAGTGTAAACAAGAAATGGTTTTGCACGGAGGCAGCTTACCCTGGCATCGCTGGATGGAGCCGGTTCATCTGGGTGGAACTATTTCTACCTTTCAGAATCTCTTTTCACTCCCTGGGATGGAAGAGTGCTCACAACTATTCCCACGCACACACACGCACATGGCAATCAGAACCAGGATGGAGACCAGATTTCTGATTAAAGAGAATTGTATAATGTCTGTCTTCATCATCTTCCATCTGCTTTCCTTGCCAACTCAATTGCATATGTGCCACTTTCGTGCTGTGCTCTATTCTTTCACTGTGTCTAGAAAGCAAGGAGAAAATACAGTATGTCAAAGACGAGGGAAATGTTCCTTAAATACATTAGCCTGTGGTATTTTTTGATTGTACAAAGTACCTGAGAGGATCTTTGAGATAAAATGGAAGATTCGTTTTAATGTATACATGATTTTTTTTTCAATAGTCATCTTTGTTTGCTAATATTTTAATAACTAAAGATTGCTCATGAAATAAATCCATACAACCTCAAAACCTCCACATCCCAAAAAGAGAAAAGAACCCCAAAGCTTCTGTGTCCTTTGAGAGGAAAGCAGGATTGTAACAAAATCACAAACTGGTCCCCTGATTGATTCTAAAGCTGGCAGTAGTCAGACAGGGAGGGTTTTAAAAGGGACTGGGCTTTTTAGAAACATTTTCTTCCACTGATCCAGTTCCTGCTGCCCTCAAACAAACAGACAGAACATCATGGGCTCACTCAAATACTGCTCAACAGCTGGAGATAGAGATGCATAGCACCAAACTGTGGGGGCTTTTGGATTGGGGTTTTTTTCCTTTTTAAGCACTTTCTTCTATTTCCCAAGAGAATCTGATAAATCAAACAGAGAAAAATACACCATACTGCAATTTCTGCCTCTTCTCAGCCTGGGTAAAACTCTGTGTCACAGGCATGTCCATGCAGCTTTGTGGTATGTGTTGGCTGGTCCAAGCAGCCAGGACAATTTCTGGTCTGGTAGTAAAGCAAAAGGAAGAAATGCCATTTTTGTGTTGATGGCATTGTTTTGCTCTTCAGCAGATATCTGATATCTCCAAGATTTAGAATTTTCTTTCTCACACTTGACCCTTTAGTAGGGTCTGGATTTAGAGAGGTTTTATTGGGACTCTTTTGTAGCTTCAAGGCAAGAACTCCCCATGAAGAGGTTCACTTGTTTATAAACAAGAAAGCAAAAGGAGATCTTCAAACCCCTGCACCAAAAAGCAGCAGAACATGGATGCCAACACAGAAAAATTACCCCAGCCTGGTTGACCCATGTCATGACCAGGATCAGACAGATGCACACCAGTAAATTGTTCTCTGCATCTTCCTCTCTGGTGTCCTTCAGTGTTCACCTTGTGTCAGGCTGCACTGGATTATTCTACCTTCTAGCAACACTAAAATACAAATAAAATTAAGCAGAGAAATGTATGTTGGATGTGCCCACCAGCTGCACCAGAGGTGGGGCATTCAGCAGAGGACAATTTATCCCCATGGAACCAAGCTGTCAGTTGTGTGCAGCAAAACTGAGAGCTGGGACACTTAACAGTAGTGGTGGCTTTGAGATTTATTTTTTTTCTTGGTTTCATGTTGCATGTGGTGCATTTTTTGAGGTCTTGGTCTTTGTTTGAAGGCAAATTTTAGCACTGCTGGCTTACAGAAGCATTTGGGACATGTTTCTGCACTTTTACTTTACTCTGCTTTGTCATTTTCTGTTGGCAGTACACGATACCCATCTGGCACAGTACTGTGCTTTGTGCTATGATTCTGACTGCTGAACTTGCAGAAGACAATACAGTCCCAGGACTATGTTTTATTATATTGTGTCTGGCCTACAGGGAAAAAATAGCAGTCATCACAAGGCTTGGTTTTCTCTTTCTTCATTCAGAAATGAAATGTGATAAATGAAAGTACTTTTTGTAATGAGCACGTATATGACAGAGTGCACTGTGCATTCCTAAATTAAAAGGAAATATTTGAAACTAAAATTGCCTGCTTATGTAAATCCCTGTTGTCTATCTTCTCTCTGTCATTTGAAAGACATTTTCAAGGCATAGGAACTCTTCCAAGAATATATTCAAAGTTATTTCACTGTTAATTGCTAACACTGCATTTTGAACCCCTTTGCTATAGAATCACAGAATCATAGAGTGTTAAGGGCTTGGAATGGACCTTAAAAATCATTTAGCCCCCTCCCCACTGCCATGGGCAAGGACACCTCCCACTAGACTAGGCTGTTCAAGGCCTTATCCAAATTGGTTTTGAAGACTGCCAGGGTTGGGGCATTCACAACCTCCCTGGGCAACCTGTTCCAATGTTTAACCATCCTCACAGTAAATAATTTCTTCCTAATATCTAACCTAATTTTTCCTTTGTTCATTTTGTACCTTTTACTCCTTGTCCTTTCACTACAATTCCTCAAGAAGGGTCCCCCTCCAGCTTCCCTGCAGCCTCCAGAGCAAAGCAACTGAGTCAAGCTGATCTCATTAATGCCTATACCAACCAACTCCTTACTCTGTAAATAATCAATGAGGGACCAGAATGTGCTTTCATCTGAATTATGTCATGTAAATGATGTTAATATCGTGTAAATACAAACACATCTGTAACAGTGAGTTAAAAGTATTTCTTACCATGCACGTTGCAACAGTGGTAGGGTGATTAGATGTGCGTGTTTTAAGTACTTTCTTTTCTCTATTTGAATGAAAACAGGAGAATAGGCTTCAGTGTGTTCAAAATGTACAGAGCAGAAATCTCAGTGCAGTATGCAAAGATTTCTTTTATACACCTACATGATCTGGTTCAGATGCTTCACTAGAACATGTTCTCTGATTAAATGAGCATTCTCCTGCCTCTCAGAGCTTCTCATGGAATTTCTGTGACATTTTGTCCTCATTGGCAGGGTACCTTGATCTTCTCTGATGCACAGCGTAGACCAGAGGCACTTGCCTTCCTCTACCCAGGGGAGTATTTATTTATCTGCTGGGACTCAGCAGACTCCATTTCCACCCACTTCAGCTCAGGGCTGGCTCCTTCCCTTGCAAATCCCATCAGGGAACCCATAATGGCAACCAGCAGAGCAGCAGCAACACAGAGCCCTTGTGACTCCTCCTGGTGCCTCTTGCTGTGGTTTTTGGGAAGCACATCCAGTAGTGCTGTGCCTCTCCCCCTCTGTGGTATCACTGTGATGCTGTTGTGGCTGTGCTCCTATTGTCTGGGGTGAGCCTGGGGCAAGGGCAGCAGTGTGGGGAAAAAGCATGCTGCAGCCAGTGTGAACACCTGACACTTGTGGGTGCAGCACAGAAGTGATGGAACATGCCTGAGGAGCTTCTTTAAGAATCTAAATAATTCATATCCCACTTCTGCCAATTAATACATCCAATGCAGTGAATGGAGCCAGAGGACCATTTTGTATTGGCCAAAGAGCTGTCCCAAAGTCTCAGTCCTTGGCAGGTTGTACTTATTGTAGAAATTACAATGGCAAAAAGAGAAATTTAGGTAGTGCAGGATAAATAACAGACGGACTTGAACCCTCAAGGAAGAAAAAGGTATTTTGGTATTTTCATTTACAAGTTACTGTTAATAGTAATGCCAAGAAAATTAATTATACATTCAGATCGTGCACATCATACATTGTCAGATTTATTCCTAAGTGGCATATTATCAAAATTTCCAGTGGCATTTCAGCTGTTCATTAAACTTTACTGTAGGACATTGTGACAATTTATTACACAGCTATAAAAGCAGCAGTAATCACTATAAATGCAAGCTTTCACTGTTTCTTTCTCTAGGTTTAAATCCCTTTTATTCTCCTTTTTTCCCCCACCACTACATCTAATGAAACAGAGACTGTAGCAGTCAGTAAGCAAGGAGCCACCTCCTTACCCAGCAGCCAATTACCTCCTCTGGTTTATACAGGAGAGGGAGGTGTGCACAGATTAAGATAAGTAGCCCTCTGTAAAATATGGTTCTGGATTTGTGTCAAACTAGCCAGTTGCATAGTGAGGAACAAAAACAAAAAAAAGGCAGCTGTGCTGAGGATCCACATCTGAGAAAAAAAGAGGAACATCTGCTTTTATGAGGAATTCCTTTGTTTCAAGCAGAGTTGTGAAAACAATATGCAACACTAATCCATAGAGAAAATTAATTTCTATACTCTTTGTGGTGGCTTTCCATGCCTCTTCCATGAGTATCTTACCTGATCTTTACTCTGGCTGCCACAGCAAAATCTTTGTGCTATGAATATTTGCTATATTGGTTCCACCCTTTAAAGGGCATGTGCCTCAGCAATTGCAGATTTCTGTCTGGCCATATCTGTGCATTGAGTCTTGTGATGTGCTGCAGTCTTCTTGCAAGCTCAGCTCATCAGCGGACAGCAACAAGCCCCAGGTGACGTATTTGACTAACTGGCAGCTAATCAAGCTGATTTGAATTTTGCATGTCACATATTGGCAGCAAACTGTTCACATCATAATCATAAAATACATTTTGAACCAATCTAGGAAATGCATTTAATGCGATGCTGATCAGTTTGCTCATCTGCAGCGTGGTGAAGTAGCTCACATGCATCAGAAAAATCATGTTTGCTGAATTATTAATTCAATTTTTTTTAATCCAATAACAGGCAATAATTTTTTTCCAAGAGTTACATCGTTATTGTTAGTTACCAAAATGCAGTAAAAAAATGTAACTAATAGTAACAGTTGACTTTTCATCACTTTTTCTGCCTTTTTTTGAGTTGCTTGGAGCACCACTTATTCTGATATCTAAACAGGCTTTGTCATGTGGAATCAAGCGGTGTAAGGAGTCAAAGAGTATGGAAATGGCTGTTGTATTGCACTGTATGCACAGTGAAACTGGCAGGCAAAGGCTTTCTCTTCATCCTGTGACAGGAGTAATTAGCATAAGTTTATGTATTTTTATTAGGAAGTAATTAGCAGCCAGAGAATATAGTATTGTAGAGATGGCCTAGGTTTTATTACAGTGTTGGATGATTCATAAATAGACCCAGTTTCTGAACTACTTAGGTGAGTGATTACACAATGGAATCATCCTCCCAAAATGCATTGACAATTACCAGAATTGTGCATGCCACTGGGAAATTGCTGATACTAATTACCATCATTAGATACTTGAATACAAAATATCTGCAAATGCTTCAGGAATTAGACATAAAATGGATTCTCTTCTTTCAGGTCAGCTGTGCATGTATTTCTAAAGACTAGGAGACAAAGATTAAGCCTGTAATTAGGTTACAGATTTTTCTTTCATATACCTGTGAACATCTCTATGAGATTTACATTTTAAAATGGAAAATTTAGTTAATATTTTACTTAGTTTGCTTTGTGATACAAGAAGAATATTTAAAACTCAAAAAATGCATCGAAGACTCACCCTTTTGATACTTTATTCATGGATGAGTTCTTTCAAAAGACATATCCCCCAAATTAATTGTATTTCATACAAGTGTATTTCATTCACTTTTTGGGACTCACATCTTTGTAGGATGCCTCAGGTTGTGAAGACAGCACATTCAGAGAATAAAGGATCTCACAGATGGAGGATTGTCCTAGCTGACTCTTAGCACATAGGGCAAATAAATAGCAGAAGTACAAATTCCCTGGGGAACAAGGGGAGGAGGAAGTTTTTTTGTTTGGTTTTGATTCCTTGTACATCTCACCTGTCACTTGTATTGAAAAACTAGGCTAAGTTATCACTTCAGAAATACAACTGTGACTTTTAAACTTCTAATTTGACATTGTTATGTAAAGCTACTTCCCTAGCATGCGTTTGTTAAGTTGTGGCTTAAGCTAGGTCTAAAATAAAATTTAAAGCATATCAAACCTTATCAGGTGGCCTATGCTGTTGGAGTGATTTCTCAGGTTAAGGCACACTATGAGTGCATTTTACATGGTTTATATGATCTGCCTGCCCTATTGGCCCATACACCCTTGAAAGCCCCATGAGGAACAGTCCAATTTCATGAATACATACATGAGGGCATGTCAGAGTCACACCACCAGCAGCATTTTGAGATGTGGATAAATAACAAATTTAGAATCATCCAGCTGATCAAACTATGAGGCCTCTTCCTTGTTTACCAGCCTCCCCAGCTGGATTTGATGGTTGCAGCATTCATCTCTGTAAGGCCGCAGGGCTTTCTCTGTTGCTCATCTCAGTGGCTTCTCTTGCTTTTTTAAAGTCAACTCATGAAGTCATTTTGGTGTTGTCACTTCAAAAGTCCCTCATAGTGGGGGGGCTGCTGGAGCTGGATGCTGTCATTGTCAGTACAGCGTAAAATTTTTCCATTCTGCTGTCAGTAGAGAAAATGAATGTGATTTTGCCATTATGCTTAGACATGGTTTACAAAAAAATGAAAAGAAAATATTTTCCATCCTTTTCTCTTCCTTCCACCAAATAAAAGCGTGGCGTAATCCAAATAAAAGTACCGACATAGCCTTTATGTTATAAATATACAAGAACTGTGTCATGACTTGTTCAAGTCATGCTGTTCCAGTGAAAAACATCTGGTTATTCTCACTCCTGGTGAGGCCATTCGGATTTGATGGAATCTCTTTTTTCTTCCTTTCTTTTTCTTTTTTCCCCACCCAAAACTCCCAGGATATCCAGTGAACACTCGCCAAAGCTCCAGATCCGGAGCCACAGTTACCTGAGGGCCGTGAGCGAAGTCTCCATCAACAGGAGCCTGGACAGCCTGGACCCCGCGGGGCTGCTGACCTCCCCCAAGTTCCGCTCCCGCAACGAGAGCTACATGAGAGCCATGAGCACCATCAGCCAGGTGGGTGACCTGCACCTGTGTTGTAGTGTGTTGCAATTTCCTGTTTCAGACTACCCAGTCCTTTCCCAGGTAGCAAGAGCTTCTCTGTTCCCCTCCCCATTTCTCTTCCTAAGTGATGTCCATCAAGCTTAACTTTCCAGCAAGGGCGTCCTGTGATTGGCAGAAGTTCAAAAGATGCCTCTCAGCCCTGGGGTCATTGGTCTGTCTAAGTGGTATTGTCCCCTGAGACTCGCCCTCTCCCACCTGGTTGGTAGCTCACCTATGCTCTCCCTTCTCCCTCCCCCTGGGCTTAAAAGGACCTGGGACCATGTGGCCGGATTCTACTGTAGCTGTTACCAAGATTCAGAGTTCTGGAATAAAGCTCTGGACCGAACCCTGCTGTAGAATCCTCTCCTTTCTTCTTCACCTAGCCTAAGGACTTTCACCCGAGGTAAAGCTGAGTTCCTACCAGCCTGGACTTGTTCTCAGTGTCTAGCTGCAACTCCTAGCTAGCCAGAGGGATCTCTGTGGTGAAAAACCACAGCAGCTGCCTTTGGCCGAGCAGCGAGGGCCAGACGAGCCCAGACACGTTCCATCCGGTAATATTGGAATATTATACCAATACACCTGGGGCAGCCTGGAGGGCAGGTGTCACGCTGGACGCTGCTTGCAGTAGGAGAAACTGGATTTTGCTTTAAGTGGTGCTCACCAGCACTCGCATTGGGCAGAGTTCTTAAGGATCTTGTGCTTAGTACCGCCAATCAAAAATTTTTGAATGCCTCAAAAGAAAGTTTGCATGCTGACTGAGGTGCTAATTTAAAATTAGGCTGTTAATAGTTTGTATTCCACAATTTTAATAGAGATTTTATTTTATTTATGCTATTTTATGCATTCTTTACCTTGTGTACCTCCAAAGATCTGAAAGAAGTGCAAAAGTTCCAGTACACCACGGGGCAGAGGGCCAGTCATTCATCTGCTACATCCTCTAGCTACTTAGTATGATTTTTGGCTTGTTAGCTTAAGTGGACCATTTGGCTAAATCACTTGGATGAAAGAACTTCCTTACACTAGTCCAGAAGTGCAGCAGGCAGGATTTGTGGTGCCAGCTACTGATCCCTAATGACTGGCATACCAAGTCATCACCATGTCAAAAAAAGTGTGTGACATCAGTGACACCAGGACTTCAGCTGTGGCCATAACAAACACACGCACCATTCAATATGGAGCTGTAGCTTACCTTTCTGCAGTATATTATATTTAGACGCTTCAGAATATTTACCTGAGTATTTTGAAGTGAGGCACTTTGCATAGGGCCAGGGCTGATGCTCTAAAAGGAGGGTCAGGATGTATCTGGCAGAAAAGAGCACAGAAATTCAGGTCTCAGGGGCAACTACATGATCAGTAGGTCAGGTTACTTGTTTAGCTGAACACCTAATACACAAAGCTGTCAGCCACGGAGTGGTTATCCTTTGACAAGGTGAACAATTTTTTTTGGTTTAAAGATGCATTAATTCAGAGATATTTACTTGAGGATTGGATATTCTCTGCTATAGTAAGATTATTCTTTTTGTTGTACTGCCTACTACTCTTCCATGCTTCTTTAAATAGTTTTCCTTTGAAAAAAATATATTTTGCTTTCTGAGAATTTTCAGTTATGTATTCAAAGACTCCACAAAACATTTTTCTCGGTAACATTAATCCTGGGAGAGAATTTCTAATGAGGGTTTTTCTACCTTCCTAACATAGTCTTATCTTCTCCTGTTAACTTGGTCCTGTACATGCTTGAAAACTAACAAAATCCTCAAGTGATGGTTTCCATCTGCATGTTTCAAACAGTGATAATTATTGTGCTTTAATGCCAAGCTCAGGGCTCAATGCTCAGTTTAGAAACATGAGCATCCATTAATAATTAAGCCAAGGTAAATGGTTTCCAGATTCTTAAGACCTGTAGGAAGTTTTTGAGCGTTCTTTAACCACCATGAGCACAAGTCTTTGTCACCACCTAGTGTCTGCTGCACAAAGGGTCTAAGGATTCTTTTGCATCTGCTCTAAGCCAGAAATTTAGTTCTACAGACATTTTTCCCCAGCAGCAAATCTGGTTCCCTTACCAACCTCCCCTTCCTGTGTTTGTTACCCTGCAGCTTTCCAGCCACTCAGTTTTTATCAGTGTGATTGCCTGTGGGTTGCATTGATAATGTACTGGGAGTGCCCTGATGTGTGTCTGCCCCCCCTTATCTCTGTCCTTCAGCTGAAACAGTTTCTCCAACCATAGGCTTTTTACGAGAACAGGCAGTCAGATTAAACAGCTATGTTTGCAAGCTAGAGACAACTCAAAGTTCTACACTTCACCTAAATCAAAATGGATTTCCACTCTGGAAAATTTCCACTCTGTCTCATTTCTCCCCCCTTTCCCAAAAATAAGTAAATTCCTTTACTTGATGCAAATCCCTACAACAATAAGTGTCTCTTAATGCTTTACCATGTACGCTTGATAAGCAGGTTAACACAGCTACTCGCTGTAGTATTCTCCAATTCCAAATCAGCAATATAAAGGATAACCCTAAACTTACTCCAACTAATATTAATAAAACTACAATGGGATGACACAACTTATTAAAAATCCCATTTACAGTTGGTGACCACCCAAAGATTACATCCCACCAACGACCAGCATTCAGTTTCATTCTTTGCAGAATTCTGGTTGTTTCTTTTGCATCCCGTTGGACAGCAATTAGGGTTTGTGTGGAATATCCATGCACGGGATGCGCTGACCCAGCCGGGTGTCTGTCTGCAGGTGAGCGAGATGGAGGTGAACGGCCAGTTCGAGTCCGTCTGCGAGTCGGTGTTCAGCGAGCTGGAGTCCCAGGCCGTGGAAGCGCTGGATCTGCCCATGCCGGGCTGCTTCCGCATGAGGAGCCACAGCTACGTGCGGGCCATCGAGAAGGGCTGCTCCCAGGATGACGAGTGCATCTCGCTGCGCTCCTCCTCTCCCCCGCGTACCACCACCACGGTGAGGACCATCCAGAGCAGTACTGGTGAGTAACACGGAGGGAAACCCAGAGGGGGGTGGAAAGGGAAGGTACTTCCAGTGCATTTCCATCAGATCAAGCTTTTCTCTGCCAGATGCCAAGCCCTTAACGGAGTCTTGTGTTTCACCGGGGAGCTGGACAGACTAATCAGCCTCAAACCACACACAGACCAAGGCTGATGCCTTTGATATGGTTCCTTCTGTGTTCAAACTAATTTATTCTGAGCTAAAAGCACACAGAAGGGAAGCCCAAGGTCATGTCTCATCTCGCTATCTACCCCAAAAGAGCAATCACAATTTGGCAAGGCTGAACAAAGACTCTTTGGCAGTTGGCAGTTCTGCTGGCTGTGAGCAGCAGAGAAGGGTCCCTCTGATGAGGTCTTCTACAATGTTGGAGCGATTGTATAAGTTACTGGATGTGGTTTTTACTGGCTTGAAGAGGCTGTTCCAGCTCTCTAGGCCCCATCTAAGATGTGAGAATGAAGAAAGGAAGAAGCAGTCTGCAGGTCAAACATGCATGTTCACATTTTGCTGTTACATTCTTTCTGCAGTTCAAACTATTCAAGCCTTGCTAGAGGAAGAGGTTTCGGTGTAAACGTGAGACTTCTAACCTTCCTTTTAATGTTTGAGGTTGCTTTTCTTTTGGAAATAACCATGATGAAGTTCAGATTTTGTCACCAAAATAGTGCTTAAGGGGAAGAAAAACCAAGTAAAACCAAATTCCAAATCTGCCTCTCTCATTCAGGAAAGCAAGAGGCAGGAGCCATTCCATGTGTGTGCTCTTCCCTGTGGCAGGATGAGAGAGAGCCTCTTTCTTTTGACTTCTGTGCAACCATTCCACTGTTTTGCACAAGCTTCATTTACTATTCATATACTGTTCATATACTAATCATGTTCTTGACTAATATTGACTATTATACATATTTCACTGTACCTGCTATCTCTTTTGCGGTATTTTTTCATTTCTGTTTTCTGTAAACTTTTGTCTTTTTGTGTGTTATCTCACAGGTGCAGTTGTTTGTTCCTTGTAAGTCTTTTTTAAAGCTGCTTGTCAATTGTTCTATGTCATCAAAGAACACTTTAAATCCTTTTACCAAAAATGTTCAGCTAAATTAAAGGTTTTTCTAAAAGTAACAAGTTTAAGTACTGTTGGAAATATATTGGCAGTACATCACA
Source organism: Fringilla coelebs (assembly GCF_963513975.1). Lineage (NCBI taxonomy): Eukaryota > Metazoa > Chordata > Aves > Passeriformes > Fringillidae > Fringilla > Fringilla coelebs. The sequence continues at coordinate 50,369,240 of NC_140028.1, read as the reverse complement.
AACATAAAAGCATTTTTAACAAATGCTGCAGAGAAGTTTTCATCTAAATCACTAAAGAAATAGTATTCACATGACAGCATTTCTGCTATAGAAATTGCCCTTGTGAGCACACAGGGTTTGCACCAAACCACAAAGACAGGATTTGCATAAGGGTGTGCTGCTTCATTGTGTGGTATTAGTTTGTGTCAAACATATTCTGAGGCAAAAGCTGAAGGATGGGAGTTTTCAGGGATTTTTCAGTGTGCACTCATCTTTGTAAAATCAGCTTGGGTTGATCCCAAAGAGGGGTTTCTATTCTGCGACAATGGCTTTGGTAACATTTTTCCTTTATGAAAATAACTGTGATCATTAATACAGAAGAGAATAACTATTTTTTCATTATCTCTATGTAAGAAGTCGTTTCTGTCACTTAGGAAAATTACGCCTGTGTCTGGGGATGTTGGCATATAAGTGGAGAAGGTTGGCTGTGTGTGCCAGCCAAAAATGCTGGAAAACATGAAAGAGGAAAATCTGTACTGTAAACTATCTCTTGTTTATGGTCCCTTTTTTGTAGTGAAACCATAGAGGCCTGATCTTTTCTCTGAGTAGCTGCCTTTATTTAAAAAATCATATGAACAAAACTGTGATATTGAAAAACATAATCCAGTGAGTATGTCTTGGGTTATTGCTTCTGTAGTCAGGGTGTTAAAAGCAGAGAGGAATGATTTGCAGTGCTCTCTTTGGACGTACATACAAGCATTTAAAGATTACTGTAGATGCCTGTTTTCTGCTGTGGGAATTTTACTGAGTTATTTTTTTCATTTTCTAATTCTTGGGCTCCAAGGGCCCATCCCTTTCACTGGTAGCATTTCAGACAATTTGTCTCATTTAGTACCTGACTTACATACCACTATCTGCTTAATGGGTATTAGAATTGAATTAATTCTATTTAAAAGCATCTATATTGACTACCTTGGTGTTGCCTGTGCCTGGCTCACAGAAGAGAAATATGAAAGGCAATGTTGATGGTTTCTATTTATATCTGCTTCAATAAAATGGGAAATGGAACAACAACTAGGCAGACATGAAGAAAGGAGTACAGTATCTCAGGTTTATCTCCACTGAGGTGATGTTGCAAATGTTTGTGTGGAGACATGGGAGCAGTTATCTAAAAATGGTTTTAACATCCCCAAATCAGAGAACAGTCCTCCTGCCTCTTAAGCATCTCTGCCTGTTCAGCCAAGAAAGATTCCTTTCATCAACATCAGCGATACCCTCAAGAACGTGGCTTTTAACTCACTAATACCAAAGCTGTGATCATACACTGGTATTGAGAATCTCTGACAGCTGAAAGTCCAGGGAAATGCCAGCTTGATGGTGGAAAAGACAGGAGAGCTGTCAGTTTACTGGATTCAAAATTGTTCCTCTAGAGCAATGATCCACAGCTTTCCAGGGCGTCTGGATAAAGCAAGAACTATGGACAAAAATCACACTTTGCCTGTTAGCCTTTGCTGTTGGTGTGGCAGCCTCAGGTTTTCATTTCCTTTTGCCACACAGTGTTAAGTCCTGCAGTCAGGAATTGCCCCTCTAGCTCAGTTCCTGACGATGTGCCCAGTCTGAATACAAATCTGTGCCCCGACTATGGCACAGAGCTCAGTTAAGGGTGGCTGCCCCCCTGGTGGCCTCTGCAGCCTGCACTGCCCTTAGTGCTGCTGTGGGGACACTGAGGGGGGGCTGCAGCTCAATGGAACTGAGCCCAAATGTAAAAATGGAGGTGGAGGCACAAACCTGATGTCACCAAAGGGGCGAAATGTTACACTATGACTGAGGAGGAAAATCCTAACCTCACAAAGTCTGCCACCACAGTTCCTCCTAATGTCCAACCTAAACCTTCCCGGGCACAGCTTAGGACTAAGTCCTCTCATGCTGTCACAGTTTACCTGGGAGAAGGAGTCAATCCCCATGTGTGAGTCAACACATACAGGTAACGATGGCAACCACCAAACCACAGCTGACATGCAAAGAGTAGAGTTATTTCATCACCTCACTGACATGGCTGGGCAGCAGAGACACACTGGGACACAGACTCTGGTGGGCTTAGCTCATCCTAGTGGAAAGGCACAGGCTCCATTAGGCTCTGTTCTTCCTGGCACACAGTGATGAGGGGAACCACTGCCTGCCCCAGATGTCACGTGTAATTTCTCACAAGGCTGTGCTTTTATGATATTTCACTTCCAGCAGAAGGCTCAAGCATGTCTGTGAGTGTGCTGTCCATGCACTGGAATTCTACTTCTCAAAACCAGCAGAGGATGAACAACACTGAGCATAATAAATGGACGCTCTTCACACTCTGACATTCTTAGCATTCCCAGCTGCAAGGTCACTTTGTGCAAAAACTATTCTCTCCTTGCCAAATCTTCCAGTTTTAACCCTTTCCTCCCAACACCCCACCTGGCTACAAACTCCCTTTATCCCTGCTTTTAAATGAAGGGTTTTGGAATGAGGAAGAGAAAATACAATCTCGGCATTCTATATGGAATTATAAATCACACACAGAATCACTGTGTTGGAAGAGATCTTTAAGATCATTGAGTCCAACCCAGCACTAATACCTCAACTAGACCATGGCACAGAGTGCCACATCCAGTCATAAACACATCTAGGGATGGTGACTACACCACCTCCCCGGGCAGACCATTCCAGAACTTTATCACTCCTTCTGTAAAAAACTTTTTTCCAATATCCAACCTATATTTCCCTTTACACACCTTGAGACTGTGTCCTCCCATTCTGTCAGTTGCTGCCTGGAGAAAGAGACCAACCCCACCTGACTACAGCCACCTTTCAGGAAGTTGTAGAGAGGATAAGGTCGCCTCTGAGTCTCCTTTTCCCCAGGCTAAACACCCCCAGCTCCCTCAGTCGTTCCTCACAGGGCTTGTGTTCCAGCCCCTCACCAGCCTCGTTTCCCTCCTCTGGATGTACTCAGGAGTTCTATGTAGTAAATTCTATGTCACAACTGCATCATGCCTTGAAAGCTAATCAGCTGAAAAGCTCTGTTCACCCTCATATCTGCTCTCTCAGTATCAGAGGTACCCATGGATGCATCCTGGCTGGGGCTGTCCCTGGGAGCAGGGCTGTGCAGGCTGGGAGGCAGAGCAGGTCTGGAGTGCTGACATATGTTATACACCATAGGCTACAGTAAAAATTAACACCCAGGTCATTTGAGCTCTTCAAAGGAGTTTAATGAGCTGTGAGTTATTACATAATCCCAGGTTATTTGCAGATGCAACTATTGTAGCTGAAGCGTTCCAGCCAACAAATCCAGTCACTAAATAAGTAGCCTTGTAACAATTTTAAGTCCGTGAATCATTTCAATGAGCTTGAAGAATGCAGTAATTAAGAAACAATTAAAGTAGTCTAAAGAACATCTTTCTCCCACATTTATTGTGTCCATGTTTCTAAACTTTCCCAATGTGGCCGTGCATGATGCTTTGCTGTAAACAAACCTTATGACATTGTGAGGGCTCAGGCATGGGCACACATGCATACAAATATATAATATGGTATAATATACAAATATGTAATGACATCTCTCAAACAGCTCAAGTTGTAACATCAGGAAAACTCTGCACTAGATTGCACTTCAGTTCCTGTCCTCAGTAGAGTTAGGCAAAGAGAAACATCAGAGTTATCTGCAGCAATGCCATCTGGTGATTCTCAGTAATATTGCACTTCTGCTTAAAAGCAGAATAAATAAAAATCCCAAGGAAATTGTGCTGTGTAACCAGCAGGTTAGAGAAGGACAGAGAGTTACCACAGTATATGCTAATTACAGTCTTTCAGCTGAGCAAACCATTTTCCTTCCATTCATTGGAACATCTGATCAAGACAAGCCAGGTATTTTGTAGAAAATCTCTAAGGGCTGCCTAGCCAATTAAAAAAAAAAAAAAGCATATAAAATGCAAACAAGTCTAAAACCTGGCTTGTGCCGGGCAGAATTCAAAAATAAAATCAAATCCTGTGGATAAGGAAGCTGTAACTGAGTGCATGCCAGATGCAAGTACTTTGGATTCCTCAGAACTGTCCTCTCAGAGACTGCTTTGTTCAAAAGGAAAAAACTACTTAGGATTTCACATGTGATTTCCAGTTGAAGCTAAGGTTGGTTTCTGGATCTGTACCAAAATTAAGATATTTTCACAGAAGGTCTGAAGAAATATAACTACGTTAAGGCCTTCATGCAGATGTTGAAACTTAAAATAAATCTGAGGATTGCAGAAAACTGTTTTACAAAAAATTTACATGGTTCATTTCCTGTCTTTCCTTGAGTAATCCTAAAATATGTTCTGCCTTTGGATCTGCTATCTAGTTGTCAAATCAGCACTTTAAAATGTTTTCCTTTGCTAACAAGGATCTGACCTTGGAGGAAAACATTATTTCCAATTTCAGAGGTGTCTGACTGTAGCTAGTATGAGTTTCATCTCTTCTATCCTAGTAGTCAACTTGATGAATGTTAAGCTCCACATCACACAAAAGCCACCATTTTTACAAAGCCAGTGAAGGTTTTTCATGAGAAATTCAGAAAGGGTGAGAAAAGGACTTTATTTTGTAGGGCATGGCCTAATTATTTTTTTCCGCATTTGAAAACTTAATTTGGAGGAATTTATAACCTTCTCCAAAGTTATAAATGTGTTTCAAATACAGGGAATGAAAAAAACAGTATTACCCTTTGGTATTCCATCTCTTCTTACTATTCTCATTCTTTATTTGCTTGATATGCTTCTAAACATTTGGGCTAAGGCTCATGGTGAGGGAAGAATGTGAGAAAGACCTTAATTATTCAAAACCGCGAGCTTAAAATATCTTGAAGGAATATGTTATCTAACTTTGTGAACACCTCCAGAAACATGGAACAGCTCTGCTATTTTGCTGAGACAGCACTTGCTTGGTTGACTTCTCCAGCTGTCCAAACAACTTGGACATCTCCAAGGTTGAAAATGGGTAAATCACACTCCTGCTCTACCAACCCTGCCAATGTCTGTATTTCTCTCATGCTGGGGAGCGCCATGCTGGGCACACACTTGAGATGTGGCTTCACCAGGACTACACATCCCCCAAACCTCCAGCTGTGCTTTGGCAGAGCCTGGCATGCAGTCAGCAGTCCTCAGTGCAAGGATACACTGCTGTGTGCTGCTCAGCCTGCTGCTCTGAAAGACCCTGGTGGCCTTTTGAGATGCTGGGAGTAAGATGGCCATCAGACCTGTGAGCTGATAGTCTCAAATGAAATAGGAAAAAGCATGTTTTTAAAGAAGTAGAACTTTACCAGAAATCCCTACTGTTCTATGCAAAGAAATATTAAGTGTATTTCTTATCAAGTGGAGCACAAACAAAGAGGACGCAGGGATTAGTTACTTAAAATGTAATGTTTCGTTATCTGTTAATCTTGCATTAATTTTTATACAGACAGGAGAATTTTTGTGGAAGCCCTTTGCATATATTTGTATGGAATGTGCTTAAATTCATTTTTCCATTAATCCGTTTCTTTTGATTATACTGCACACACAAGAAGTGATAATCTTGTCAGGTGTTCGGATTTACACAGCTCTCCCTAAAGGTGTACAGAGCACGTTTGGATTTGAACTCTGCTTTAGTTTCAGAGTAGGTAGGGGTGTTATCAAATGCACCACTACTGGAGATTTTTGTAGGGATGTTCAGGACCCCAGTTTCATGGAGACCTGCCAGTGTGCTAATGCAGTGAGCGAGTCCTGATCCCATGATTGTGTACCCCACTCCTGCTGGTGTGCATGTTCTTGTGGAAGTGCCCTGATGGAGCCTGCAGCCATGCCCGTGTATCACAGCCCCTGACTGCCCAGCACCTAGCTGAGAAAAAATGCCACTTGATGTACCATAACAAATGTACAGGAAGTCATTACAAGCAAAACAGACATTTAAAAGTTGTTCTGCTGACTGAGCACTGCATGCCTCACGTCTCATTAGCTGAGAATTAACATTTTTCTAAGCCCATAAACAAGCATGAAACCTCAGTAATTTTGCCACAATCCAAGAAGCAATAGATTATGGCAGTTTCTCCTGCTCACTGCTGCAAGGCAAGTCTGCCCTTTGCCAGCAGCTTGGGCTGGCTTACAGGTCTGGCAGCAGCTTAGCTCAGGTCTGGTGTCCTAAGAGCAAACCCAGGACAAGGCTGATGTGATTTCAGCAGCTCTGACTCAGCAGCCTTGTGTATCTGTGGTGTTGGGGCCAGAGTTACCTGACTTGAACACAAGAGTAGGAACCAACGTGGAATCACATCACAAGGAAGCAGGTTTCCCATAGCAGCACCAGCTTGTAGTTGCAAACTAATGGGTGGAATATGGAGCAGGATATAAAATAAAATAAAATAAAATAAAATAAAACAACAGTCATTTTTCATTTGTAAATTGCGAGAGGGCAATATAACTTTTATCCCAAAATGTTGTTCTTAGGAACTGGTCATTGCTCTAATTCTCAGAACTCTGAGGACTAGAGATACACCATTCCTTAGCTCAAGAGCAAATAATTAAATTTTCCCTTTATGGAAAAGTACAACAAAGACCGGAATCTTTCTTTCTTCCAGCTTATCTCCATTGCAATTTTTTTGTGATGGCAGTGACAGAAATGAGCTGAATCAGTAACTAGAGGCATGGCCCAATTTATATAATGAGATCACATTTTGAGCAATAATTCCTGCCATTTTCCTAAAATAGATTCATGTGCTTTTAACTACAGTTGTCTTTTGGAAAGCAGGACTTAGGCCTCTTTCCTGAAGAGTTTGTGCTTAATTAATACAGCCAGTGTGTAAAAATAACTCAGGTTTTTCTTTTTAGTTTGCGCTACTGTCCAATCTCCAGCCAGGTGCTGCCACTCACCTTCACTAAGTTCCACATCATTCCTTTAAGACAAACCTCAATATTTTGGTTTTCCCCAGATATAATACTTGCAAAGCTCTCTTGAGCCATAGGATTCTCCAAGAAGTTACAGATGAAATACTTGGTGATGATGAGCTTTTTAAAGTGACTGAGTGATTTTGGATTTCAAAAAACTAGGAATTTTTAATAAGTGTGTTTAATGAGTACAGCTCTACAGGGCCCCTCTTGCAGTACAGCAATTTGTTTGGAGCCATTATATTTCATCATGTCAGTAATTCCCATTTTGAAGCTCAAATATGATGTATTAGGTACTGAATAGTGCAAATAATTGCCCATTTTCATGCTTCCTAAATATGTGTTTATGCAACAGTCTAACAGTAATTGGCTGTTTGAAGCTATGGTAGACTATGGGGTGTGTACATTATTAACCACTTTTTGAAACAAACACTGCTTTGTTTCTTTAACAATATGACAGACAAACCCAAAGGAAATGTGGCAGCAAAGAAAGCTGCGCATTAAAAAAATTGCAGAACCTCGGAGGTATACACAGAGATATGATTTACTCTTTTTATTTCTTGCTATTACACCAGTCTCACTGCACTGCTTCTTACAATGCTCAATAAAAAGCACAATGCAGCCAAAATACCGGGATCTGGAAAACACCTAATGCTATTTTGCAGAGGGACTGTCTCGCTGCCATCAGAGTCTAACAGTTCCCTTTATCAAAAGCCCACCGTAGGCAGATGTTGATAATCTGTTCTAAAGCCACAACCTTTGTCTGGCCTCTCAAGGGGCAAATGGATGTGATGGTCTTTGGAAATTGTTTTCCCTTACTGAATTTAGCTTTGGTCAGATGGGAGAGGGCTAAATTGCATCCTTAAAATGCAGTAAGCCATCTGAGCAGAACAATTCCTAGTTGCTTTGATCAAGGATTTGAGCTAAGCTATCAGAGGAGGGAAAAAAACCTAAAAACAATAAATAATCCCACAGAACCCTCTGCTGTGACAGATCTCTTGCCTGTTCTGTTGAGGAAGATGCCTACATTTTGTCTCTGCACAGTCAAGATGATAGTGTCTCGATAGCCATTCTCTTTCTTGTAACAATTTTCAAATTAATTGTCTTTAGCTAAAGTAAAACGTAGATATGTATCCCATCGGGAAGGTATAGATGAAAGTCAGAATATTGTAATAGGATAGCAAAACAAATGCTGGCAGTCTATTTCTGTTTTGAAATTTTTTTCTCTCAATTTCTTTTAACTTCCTTCTGAACTTCACCTCAGAATCAAATAAAATTATGAATATTTGTGGCAGAAAAACTCAGGGTCTACTAGACCGAAATAACCAAGCTATAAATAAAACCCAACTCCTCCATAAGCCTCAATCTGCCTCACAAAGTCCTGAGAAAACCTGCTGCTTTCCATTCTGCCTGATGGGTAATTTGCGCCCAAGGGACAGAACGAGTTGTTACCTGGTGCCATGGCCTTACACTGTCTTATCTCACACAGCCCCCTGAATGCTCATGTGACGTTCTACCATTTGCCTCTTTTATTTAAAAAGGGGGAAGCAAAAGTAGAAGGGTTCCAGAGAGCTGGAGAAGGGGTGAAGGGAAGTATTGCACTGGTGTTGGAAGCTCTGACAGCGGGGTTGGTAGGGCTGCATGCTCTGATCCAGGTGAGGTCAGTTACCATCTTGTTACATACTTCCAAGGAAGCTTGTCTTGCCCTATTTGGGATGTGGCTATGAGGGAGTTAGATCATGTTAGAAGTTAAATTAATGCACAGCTAAGACCAAAATGCTTATTCTCCTTTCAGGGAAAAAAAAGGAAATAAGTAAGGACAAGGACATCATTAGTTAAGATTTCCAATACCAACACTCATTGTGTTGGTATTGGAGACCATCATTCACTCTTCCTAGATCTTCCTCTAGGATTTTGCCCATAGCCAAAAAGCTGCATCACATTCACCCACATGCACACAATGTCATTTTTCATAAATAGGAAATTGTGTTTACCCTCACATGAGCTACCTGCAGGGTTAATCCTTAAACAGGCACTCCTGGTCTACACAGACTCTGCAGCCTGTGGCACACCAACATCTGTTCTGGTGTCATGGACTTCCACAGATTGCACATGGCATTAGGAGCAAGAGCTCCCTCCCATAATCCGATTTATACTGCCAGCTGTCCCCTTTTCTGGGCTTCAGACATGTGCTGCAGTCCTGAGAGCCTTTTTCTATTTCTGTCATTGCTTACTGAGAGCAGAAGTGTGTATTTCCCTTCTGGAGGGTGCTTACTGCTACTTTAGCTGAGGAAACTCTCACTGAGTGCAAAGGTTGCTCTCATGTCCTGTGAGTTTGTGTGGCATAGTCAAGGAATACCTGTAGGGTGAACTGAACCTGAAAACATGGGGGTGGTCATTTTTTTTGATTTAATGGAATACAATAGCCCACCCTACAGGTGACATGCACCACTGGAGAAAATGTGTATCTGTAAATAAGTAGCAGTTAAAGCAGTTTTTACTCTTAACACTTTTTTTTTCTAATTCAACATATCTGCTTTCATTGAAGGGCAAAGAGTTTGATGGTTAAGTAAAAAAAGGTGAGAAGAATTGACAAAAGGGAAGGAGAAGGACAAAGGAAAAATACAGATTTTGAGTAGCAAAGTTGGTCCAGAAGAGTTTCATAAAATGAAATTGTGGCCTGCACTTCAAAAATCATTCATTATGTGGAATCAGTAACACCTTTCTCTGTGGGAATAGTTGATGGTGAGAAACAGATGCATGGAGCTTTGAACCTGATTTTTTCCAAAATACTTTGTCTTCTCCTTATTCCTTCATGATGTATGAATTTGTGTGTAGACTAGGTGGAGATGATGTGCTGTCTAGCACGTTTCATTGATGCTGTTTGAACTCCCAGTGTAGACAGTTTTTGACATTTATTTTAGAACATATTTTTGGTTGTGATGAGATTCCAGTTTTCCTGCAGGCAGGAGATATAGAGGGATATGAAATGGTCGTCAAGTTAATGGTGTCCAGAATCCCTTTATTGCCTTCAAAGGGCTGGCAAAACTAGGGAATGGAAAATAATGAACATGACAGATAACTAGGCACTGGATAGAAAGCTTGAATAGCTGTGGGAATTTTTGGGACCACAGCAGCAGTGTTGGAATTTCATCAAATGAAGGGGAATGCTTTCCCCCATCTGTTCTGCAGATACATGTCTTAGTATTTTAAGTACAATATTGCAGACCAGGGCAGTCTGTTAAGTTACAAAGCTGAGACATGTCTTTCTCTTCCTGCAAAATTTGTTCACTGAGGGTCTAGTTGTGTAAGGTGCTGAGTGTCCTCAGCTGCCACCATCATATCTTCAGTTCATGATTTCTGTATGCCTGGCATCACAGAAACATCTGGCCCCTCTATTTCACTGCCAGTACCTTTACAGCCAGAGGAGTCTGGGGCAGGAGCATGAGTCTGTTGGAATCCAGTTTAGGATATTTCTTTTAGAAGAAACAAATGTAAGATTTTCTAGTCCTTTTGCTGTTGAAATCTTAAACTGGGCAATGAGATTCTAGGGCATAATACAGACATGGCTTGCAAAACAATTTCCAGGGAATCTTTTCAGATTTTGGGGTTGGGGTTTTTTTCCATTTTGCTGCCAAAAAAATTAGAGAAGTGACAGTGGGGTAAATTTACACTTCCCCTATCCTGCAGTAGCAGGCAAATTTGAGGCAGAATAAAAACTGGTTTTATTATCCAATGTCAGGATTGTTTCTGTCACATCAGTAAATGGAAGAGATTGAATGGGCAACTGTATCTTTCCTTCTTCATGATTAACGAGGAGATCGTGCTCAACAGAATAAGATGGAGGAATACTGGATGCCCTGTTCCATAATACCATGTTGAGAATTGACCACAATATTTCATATATGTGTGCTAAACAATGATAAAAAAAGACCACCCATTGCAAACTAGCATGGGTCCATTAAAGGGGTTGTTTCTATCTGCACTGCAATCATGTGCACTTCTCCCAGACCATTTGTTACTTCCTCCTCTGCACATTAAATTTGGTGCATACATATCTTTTGAAGAACTGGCCAACAACTATATTTGCCAGCAATTGCTGATGGGGAGAGGAATCCTCACTCCATCTTCAGACAACAACCTCCCCAGCAAGCATGGAAAAGTGTCAGGAACTCTCTTAGGCCAATGCCTATGCAGATGCACAAGAACAAAGTACTTTTTATCGAAACCAAAACGTATGCAATTGAAATTGTCAATTGCCATCACTAATTAAAAAAAAAAAAACGGTGTGTTTATCAAACAACATGTGTGGTAATTGGGAACACATGACATTAATTATGGGTGCAGGATTAGGCATACCCACCTGGTCTAGGCTTCCTTTTTCTCACTTCCAGCATGACATTAACTAATTTGGGGCCTGAGGCATAATCAGCTTCTGACACTGAAGTGTACTGGCTGCATCAGCATAATCTGGCATCATCTTTTACATCTAATTTTATTCTCCTGAAAAGTCTATTATTATTATTCTTATTGGAGCATGATAATATGCTTCTTAGGAGAGAGAAAAAAGCCCAGGGAAATTATCAATTCAAACTGTCAGCAATATCTAGCTCATTCATATTGTTATGAAAAACATTTCACTCGTAAAATAAAACTGGTGCATGTTTGCTTTTTGATAAAGTATCAGGAGCAAGTGGGTATCTTTCTACTGGGGCAGTTTGTAGAAATTTTGCAAAATCCAAATTAGCATACATCTTCCTAAAATTGCAGTAAGCTATAAAATTATGGCTTTTCATCAAAAAAAGGAAAGTGTTGCATTTCTCAAATTAGATTTAGTGAAAATAAGTTCATGTTGCAAAAGTGGTAATGTCATTAAATAATTTTATAGGCCAAGGCCTGTTAATGCCTTGTGTGCTGCTGATGCATGTCATCTGCCAGGCAGCTTTCCTCTTACCCTTTAGCTGCTTTGCTGATTCTTATCAGTTTGTCTGCTTAAAATGTGTTTTATAAAAGACTTTTTATTTCATACACTATTTCATACACTTGATTCATCTCTACTGTCAATGAAGATTTCCTATTTAACTCCATTGAATTAATATTTTAATACTTGTTGAAGTTGAAGGTGACTGGCATGTCTTCTCCTGGAGTTGTATTTGCACTGATTTCTCTGGTGCAGTCCCTGATGACATCCCACAATAATCAAGACTGAGCTGTTTGCTGTGCTTCACAGAAGTGGTTAGTTAATGAAGATTTGTTTGGGGACAGGCTGAAGCTAACAGCATGGCTCATTTCCTCAATAAAAATTGCTGTTTAGTAAACTGTATCTGATGACCTCATGACACTCAAGTCAGTCACTGTTTTTCCTAGGACATTGATTCTGATTTTTACAGATAATGGCTCTCCAACCATTCTTTAATACTGTTTTAGAGCAAGCTAATGATGTGTCCTTAATTAATCTAGTCTCATAGATTTTTATCTTTCATCTTTTGCTGCCTGTGAAAAATGTAGATATCTTTTAGTTTGTCAGCCAGCAACACCCCTCCAGAAGTCAGACTACGGATTTTTCAGATGCCCATCATTTATATAGTCATATTTTATATCTGCTAAAAGCATTAAGGCATAATGTTACTGCTGTGCAACATTCCCCACTGTGCACATGCATATTAATCACCCATGGCTGTAACAGTCATTTCCTCTAAATTTTGCCTGTATTTTAATTTTTTTTGTTTCCCCCAGTTGCACCCTTCTGGTTAGCTTGAAGAAGAACTCTCTTTCAATTCCCAGTCCAATGTGTTGTTGGACAAACAGGGCAGCTCCAGCAGACAAGCGTCATTCCTGTCTGAAGAAAGGGAATGGGTCACAAGCAGGAAGTGAAGAGGAGATGACAGTGTTCCAGCTCTGGCAACTTGAGAGGTTTTTCTGGGTCCCTACTAGGAAATCAAATTTCCTTTTTCCTTTTTTTTTTTTAATCCTTTTTGTGTTTTGATTAGTAGGATTATAGTGAGGCCATCTTAGCAGACCAGATATGGTGGCTTGTAGAAATACAGCTGCTAAGGTCACCCACCCAGCCATGAACTATGAAACCATCATGTTTGCAGCTTCTGAAGTGGAAGAAATGGGGATAACTAGCACAGACTGCATTTAAAGAAAGATCATTGCTAATCTGTAAGCGTACAATACCAGTGCTTTTTTCCTAGTTCTTTTTAACTGCATATAATTATCCTTCATACAAGCTGTCCTTTTTCACAGCTTCTCTCTTTTGTTTCCTTTTCCTTTGATTCTGTTTCATGTTGCTAGTTTGAATAATTATGTAACTGTTTCTGATTTTTGGGAAGGACAAGCACTGAGGTGGATTCCACTTGTGTAGCTGGGCTCACAATCCCTCTGTCACCAAGCTCAGCTGTTGGCCCCTGGACCAGCAGTGCCCACCTCACCATTCTGTTGTTGCTGTTCACTGCGCTCAAGGGCACTCAAGCAGCATCAAGGGCAATCCCCCCCTTCTTGCTAAGCTATATATCTTATTCCCTGTTGTGCTAATGAATCCTCTGTATCTTTTCTGAATTCTTATTTCATCTTATTAGCACCATTTCCACTTGCATAAGGCAGCAATGAGAAAGCTCCAAGCTGTGTGTTCCTTGCAAAAACAGAAATTTGCAATCAGTCCTGTTGTGTTAGTAAAAACATGAGAGTTTGAGTCACAACGATGTGAGGAGGCAGAGTTCAGGTCAGGCTGGCAAGGAACCATCACAAAGATGTGTCCTTTCCAGAATAGCATTTGAGGTAAGGCTATCCTGCATTGCATGTGTGAAATTCATGATTTTAATTCTTAAAATGAAAATTTTAAGAAATTTTTAAACAAAAGTCAGCTGGCTATTGGAGAAGTGCTAGTAAGGCAATCCCAATACCCCTTTCCACTGTCTAACCTTTAGGGGAAAAAATTACCAGCTTTATAGAACTTGGTCATCTCCATTTTTCTTAACTTGATATTCATTTTACATGGACTAGATTGAAAAAGCAGATTATGCAAGAATGTTTCTTCTGGCCACTTGAGGGTTTTAACAGCAGAATAATAACTAATTCCCCATCCTGCATATAATTATGGCAAATTCTGCTGAGAGGATCAATTTTCTCCAGTCTCCATTCTCCCTTTATCTAATCATATTCAGCAGGAAGCTTTGCCAGTAATCTGGCTGGCTCAGTTCCACTTCATGATAGTTCTTTTTACAAAAATCTCTTCTTGAACAAGTTGTTACAAATACAGTACCATTACAGTATACTGTGTTCTTCCAACTTACAGATTTTAAAATGTAACATTCATGGTGAGAGCAAGGCCTATGGTTCATTCAGATGCAGGAACTGTGTGGCACAGGGTCAAGTTTTTTATTAACTGCATTTGCACGTGGTGATTTATCTCATTTGATGCTTTCAGGAACCCTCCTCTTGCTAATGGGTCAGAATTGGTCACAAGGATCTGCTCCAGCACAAGATACAAACTCTTAACTGTGTTTGGAACAAATACAGTTCCTTTTACAAGAATTAGGTTGATAATAACAGCAGTAGTTTGAATTGAGTGTAGTTCTGATATCCAAAACATTATGGGCTAATAATTTTTTTCTTTCAATGTACCCTAACTGAAACGTTAAAAACTCTTACTGCACACTGAAGGCAAAACTATTTCCATAGCCAAAATGAATTTTGCCCTAAAATAAATATATCCTAGATAATTCTCTTTGTATATCAGAAGTAAGCCCATTGATCTCATGTCTTTAGAAGCTGAGCAGCTGAGGATACCTGTGAAATCACAACAAAATGGTGCAGGTGTGCTTAGCTCGAGTTCCTCCAGGGCCTGAGTGCCGACAGGCTGCCGTGTGTGACCGTGCCGTGCTGGAGCTCGCAGCAGCCAAGGCACAGCTCTGGGTTTCACAGCTGCAGGCAGCACTGAGGACAGACAGCTCTGAGGACTACAGTTCAGCCTGAACTGCACCAGGGTGCCCTTTGTCCTTCACTTTTCTGGAAGTCATGCAGCTGCCTTGATACCATCACCCCCCTCATGCGCAAAAATGGAAACTGTTCTCACAGTGTTTAGTAAAACAGGAATAGTGGAATGCTTGGAAAATCACAATGAGCCAGAGCTGTTGAAAGTGAAACAGTGGATGATGTCGACTGCACCTCCTGCTTCCAAGGAGACTGACATCTGATCCTGGAAACAAGGAATGTGACATGATGTTTTTGATTTGGAAGGCTATTAAAATACTTCAACAGGTGCTCTACCTGATATGTGTCTGTTCTAGTGCAGAGCTTTGCAAATCTGGTATTAACAATGCTTATTTTCTTGAAAGCTGTTTTGTGCCTCAGTTTTGTGAATTTTTAATTTGTCAGCTTTTTTCAATCTTGAAAGATTTCTAAACGGATTTTCCTGTCTACATTCCTTGCATCAGCAGCTTCCACTCCTAATTTAGTGAACAAATTGGTCCCAGGCAGAAAGTTGCAGTATGAATCCACATTTCCCTGAAGGATACCTGCTTGTGCTTTTGACAAAGGATCATCTCAAACTGGAAATGGATAAAATGAGAACTTTCTTGGAAGTAACTGCAAATGTGGGTCACGGCTTTCCAGCAGACCAGTGATGAAAATGAGATGTGTCTGCTTCCTCCTCTGACCCAATTGTTCTTCATTAGCATCAGCAATAAGCCCTACTAAGCAGTGCTGCAGCTCTCTGGCCTTTTAAATTCACACAGAGAAAGTTCACTTTTGTGAGGCCTGAGAACAGCTGGTTTTATTTATGCATATATGATCATGTGGGAACAAAGGGAATCACTTAAGGCAAAGAGCTAATAATTTCTTCCAGAGATCTTCACTTAATGTATGGATGCCTGATTTCCTTAAAGTCCTGCTTGTAGCAAGCATTGCTTCCTAATAAAGAGACTAGAGCAGAATGTAAGTGCTTGCTGTCTTTCCTGGTCATCTTTAAAAGAGAAACATAATGCATAACATGTTCAACAAGATATTTTTCTTCCCAAAATGAAAGCTTTCTCATTTGCTGAAGGAAAAAAAGCCCTCTCAAGTACCAGGCCATGGTGATGTACTTAGTTTTAAAAAAAAAAAAATTTGGAAAACAGATGTTTAATTCCAGGGCCAAGTGTTTGCCTAAGCCAACTCTCTTGGGGAGCTGCAAGAGCAAATATCAGGAAGACAAAGTAGTCACCCTGTAGGATACCTATAAACTGCTTGTTGACTCTTGAGATAGACAAAGAGAGAGAATGGCATTTTTGTAAGCCTGGGACTAAAAACTGGGATGGTAGAGACAGACAAGGCAAGAGGACTTAGATGGCAAGCCACAGCAGGAAGAGTGTTAAACTGTGCTCTCTAAGAGGACCCACCATGATCACAGGGAGATTCAGCTGGGACCAGCTGGGAGAGAATCTCTAGTCTGTTATGTTTTGAGGTAGATCATTTTCATCCTATTCTTTATAGTGAGTTTCCCAAAAAGACCCAGAAGAGCTTTTAAACTTGAAAAGATAAATTTTACTAGACTTTGACCTGAGGTAGTTGGCTTTTAAAATAAAATTCAAAGGAAATTCAAAGGGACTCAACGAGATGGGATAGAAATTAATAAGAGAACATTTTGATGAAGAAGCTGTGAGTGAAAATTGCTCAGGAAGGCAGACGAAAGCTGCCCTGTGGAGCTGGAGTGTTCCCTGCACTTGACACAAAGCTCCTGTGTGGTGTTAAACAAGCAATTTCCTGCAGGTATCAGAGTGACTCAGAATCACAGACTGGGCTGGAAGGGACATTTAAAGATCAGCTAGTTCCAACCCCCTGCCATGGGCATGTCTGCCTGCTTTGAACTTGTTTCATTGGTCTCTGGCTGGAGATGCTTCTTTAGTTGCTTAATTGCTGGGATAGAAGTGAAGTCACAGGGAGCTCTCCTTTGCATGTAGGAGGTGATCACCCCCTGCACCCAATGTCTACTGAATTAGTAGCCATTTTGTGAAGAAGTAGCCAAATGAGCTGAGTTAAGGCTTATAAAGGCAGTGGGGTTTTTTTACAGGTTGAATACAGGGCATATATTGAGAGCATCCTCAAGGAAAACCTACGTATTATATGTAGATAGATGGCTATATTGATTACACAGAAAAATACATAATATAGACTTCATAACTAATCTTCTGTCCTCTGATTTCTCCCCAGCTTCAATTTAGTTTAAATTGTAGCTTATGCCTCTCTGTGTGGGGTTTTCTCTGGGATCTTCAGTGTTTGGATTTTGTAACAATTTGTGTTAATAATGAGACTCTAGGTCATTTCCACCATCATATGGAGTTTGTTTATAGGCAGAAAATGCAAATGCAGCCATGCACTGTTGGGAATCCTTTAGTACCTGACTAGCTCTCAGAAAGGTCCCCCAGTTTTTCCAGTATCCAATGTTGGAACATGTTGAGCACTTTTTATGCTCTCAGTGCAGTATTTAATGGTCTACAGATTTAACCAATCATCCTAATAAAATCCCAAATATAGAAAAGTTATTCTTTAAAATAAATGCAGAGACTGAAAAAGGCTGGAATAAAGTTGATCCCATAAGCTGTTACCATTTTTGGCATTGAGTTGCAAGCCTTATCACGCACAAATTCACTAGAACACAGTGTAAACAAGGTTGAAAATCAAGTATTTTTGGAAAGGTAGAAGTAGTGATAAGTAATGTTTAAAAGAAAGGCTTAAACTTTGCTGTTTCAAACATGTTTGCCATTTCAAAGAGCTTCCAGCTTTTGCTTTAATACCCTCCCAAAATGTTTCCTCTTTAAATTTGGCTCTACCCCCAGAAATAATTTCCTTCTTGAAACTGAAAACAGCAGTGACAGCTCTTCTGCATCTTAAGACGTCACTGCTTAAAATCTGATATCGCATATCCCTGCAGGCTCAGAAACTGGAGCTTTATATTGCTGCAGAAGGTTGATCTCCAGCTGTCTAATTATTCTGTGCAGCTGCTTCTTTCAAATCCTGTAAGAGCCTGATGTATCAAAGTTGAAATTATCAATTTCTGCCATGAAAAGCTTTCATAAGTGTTTTTTATATATATATATATATATATATATATATATATATATATTTGGTTTATGATTTCAAATGGATCCATAGAGAGTTGAGTATGTAGCAACTGTACAAGAAATTCTTTGAAAATTGAAATTCAATTTTTTTTGTTTCATTTTTCTTGTAATATGCCTTCATTCAGGAAAGATGCAGTTTCAGAAGACTTGAGCCAGTGAAAACTTACACATCCTGACATTCACTGAGTGCCTTTTGATAGTATAGTGTAATACAATACAGTGTTGGCTACAAAATATGTTTCTCGCACAGCTGTCCTTTGCATTCAGTTACTTGATTTCAGTAATAATGAAAAATAGCCTGTCCAAAGTGGTGTTTCATAACACACTGTAAACAATATAATTTGATCTCAACAGCATTAGGATGGTCAATTAAACAGAAAGTCGAGCCACCAGCCACCTGTTGAATCCCTTCACTGCTGCTCCATCACCAAGAAAGCTTGCCCTGTGCTCAAGCCCTCCCAGGGTGTTTTAGAGGAGATGAAAAGCCCAGAAGGTCACACCAAGGGACTTCTGGGAGCAGAAGGAGACAGGGAGGCTCGGAACCCTCACAGTGGGACTCGGTCCTGTGACAAGTCCCACTAGAGCCAACCAGCTGTGACAACAGTGTCGGTGATACTGCATTTAATATCTGCTGAAGTGGTTGAATTTTGACAGATCTGACAACACTAATCATGTGTTTGGTGTTGAAAGCTTGGGGTTTGACATAGTGATAGACCTGCATATCTTAACTGAAGGTTTTAAGAGTGCTTTGAGATGGAAGGGAAAACATCCTCATGGATGAGGAAAAGACCAAGCCACCTAATACCTTCTTAGTCTCAATCTTTGTAAGATCAGTTGTTCTCCAGGTACCCAGCCCCTGAGCTGGAAGACTGGAACAGGGAGCAGAGTGAACCCCCATATTCCAAGGGGAAATGGTCAGTATCCTCCTGCACCACTTAGACACACACAGGTCCATGGGGCTGGCTGGGATCACCCAGGGGTACTGAGGGAGCTGGTGGACCCATCTTCCATCTCTTATCAGCAGTCAGAGCTGGTACAGAAGCACTTAGGGTATCACAGTATCATGGGCATCATACTTTTGATATCCAGTTGGTTCACTTTAACATTCTTCCACATTTTAATTGGGACAGAAAAGCGTAGCACCATGCAGGTAAGCATGCCAGCATGCAAAAATCTAATAGTTTTAGAGTCACTTTTAAAATTCTGTCATTTTGGTCTTATCCTCTTACATAATGTACAGAGGGATCCTCAGCTCACAAAAAGCACTGACACACCCATAACATATAGTGTATGCAGTTTATACACTTTGCTGTGGGTTACCCATGCTGTATTCCAGATTTACTTCATTGCTTCTAAATGTTTTTTAAGAACAAAATTTAGAATGACCTTGAGTTTATTTTTGAAAGAATAACTACATCAGTGCCTGTTTCTGCAGCCTAAACATAAAAATCACGTGGGAGTTTAAGCCTTCATATTGATTTAGAAATACCTAGAACGTGAGTTGGGATGGAATTTCTGTGTTTCAGCCATAAATGGAAATGTAGGATTAATTTTGACTGAAAGGAAACTTGCCAAAGGCCACTAAGTAATATTGTTTTGAATGATAAGCAGGTGCTTGCTGCTGTGAAGTTTTGCTGAGATTAGGAGTGAAAAAGTTAAAGGGACAAAGTTTCCAAAGCATTTCATTCCCATGTTTGTCAGTGGAGTGAATCCTAAAAATCCACTCAGAGAAGAGGTAAACAGCTGATGTCTATGATTCAAAAAACAAAGTCAAACCTTTGCCTGATATATAAACATACACTTTTATAGGGCAATATGGCTAAACTATTTTATTGCTGTAACTTGTAAGGTTTGTCATCCATCTTGTTCTACTGACTGCCTGGACAAATAATAAGCCAATTATGCTTGTCATGTATTATCTTAAACTGATGAGTTCTGCTTACATTGATTTTAATATTTTTTAAAGATTTTTTTCTTCTTCTGTGGTTAGTTTACTATTGCACTATTTATGTTCTCTGTGAATTCTCCAGGTGAGAAGAGTTAATTTTTTTTTTAATACTGAGAGATAATTAAAAAGAACTTTTGCACTATTTATGTTCTCTGTAAATTCTCCAGGTGAGAAGAGTTGGTTTTTTTTTTTAATACAGAGAGATAATTAAAAAGGACTTTATCATTTCCTTTTTCATGTATCACTAGCTGCTTTAGAATTCACTTAACTACAAAATTTTACTAGTTACATAATCCTGTTCTTTGTCAATGCAACCACTCTTCCATAAAGTGAAAATCTCAGACTCTACCCATACATGCATCAAAAGATACTTGCACTTATGATAGTATTAATTTTCAAAAATTGTTCCATAAGCATTTTCAGAATGGACCTCCTTAGTCAAAAATATGTGGGAAAAAAATCATATGGTGACTTGTGAAATTTTGCTTCATTACCAGGAAAAAAAAAGATTCATTTCTATACCTCACCAGAGATATAGATTTCCTGATGTGTTCAATGTTGTGCATTTATGGTTTCAAATACCCAATTTCTTTACTTATGATATACCTTCATGATTCCATTCCCACTTATAAAACTAATTATGATAGTACTCAACACTGACATTGTATTTTTCATCCTTGCAACAATTCACAACTGAGAAAAGTAAGGGTTATTTGCCCTGTATCACTGATGAAATAAACTGAAATAAGAAGGGAATTGGAGCTTGAATTTTACTCTGGACCTTCTGATTCTTGTCTTGTGAGTGCTGATAACATTAAGCTTCCCATCTGAATACTAAAGTTTTATTCTTCTCATAGTATTAGCATCTATGCCATGATTTTAAATTTGCCTCTATTTTAATTTCTGTTCATTTAAACTTATTTCAATTAAGATTTTAATTTTTTTTTAATATATATATATAGTAACCTCAATAAATTGTTTTTCAATCAACATTAAAAGTGATTTAGGAGTGAACTCATAGATTTTAAAAGTTCAGAATATTTCAAAATTTAATAGTTATGCTTGTCTAATCAATACACTGCTAACAAAGACTGGGAAAGTGGTTACCTAATTAAGGTTTGGAAGAATAGAGTTGTTTGTTGTCACCTCAATGAGGACTAAAGAAAGCAAGGATGCTCCCTGTGATAGCTGGACTTTTGATCCTCCTTAGAGAGAGAAATGGAAGAGATGAGGTTCCTTTTTTTATATGCATTGGTACATCTGCATGAAGAATTTTGTTCAGCATCTTCCTAGGGATCTTGTTTGTAACCTTGGTGTTATACTTCACTTTTTTTCTGCTCAGGAGATTAAACCTGGTTCCCTTTGACAAGTGTTTGCCATCAACGTTTAGAATCTAAATCTTTGTGCAAAGAGTCAAGTTACCTAAATGTTTTATGTCTATCTGAAGTTTCTGGATTTCATGTGAGATGGGAAGATTAGCACTTATAGTTGATAAGTTAACTTTATTTCCTAAAAATGGATTAAATTCTTGAGTTTCTTATTTTTTGCAACACAAATGTTTGCACTCATGAGAAAATTCAGCTGACATCGTTTTGGGAAATCAAGGAAATAAATGGCGAAAACAGCTGTAAGGAAATTAATATTTGGCTAGTTTGCTTGGAGTACAGTGAATTTCTCAGTCAGAGCAGAGTTTCTATCTGCTGCAACCATTAATTTTGCTGATTTACTGTAAACATTTGAAATGGCATAAGAGAGCCTAATTTCCTGCCTTTCTTTTAGAAATAGTACTGCCTGATTCCCACATGCAGCCCCACTTCAGCTTGGAGTGTTTATTGGTACTATTTATTGTTCTTGTTAAGCCTGGGTAGCGTTCTTTGAGCTCCCACTGTTCACTGCAAAGAGGGACCTGCAGGTCTGTGAGGCATCCCTGAACACTGAAAGTTCAAAGCTGCTTAGGTTGAGAAACCATCAAGATCCCTTTCCTCAGAATCTCAAAATTGGGAAGTTTGTGTTCTGGTTTGTGACTTGCGAGGTGTAGGTTATAATCTATAGGAAGGAAGTGCAAAATTACCTTGATTTTGTCCAAGAATGAGAGTTTCACAGAACTTCAGGAGCCACTTTAAGCCTCTTGTAGTGACAGGATCAGATAACAAGCACAGTGAAACACTAACTCCAGTTAGTGACGCCAGAGAGCCGTGCTGTTCAGCTGGAGTCTGTGTATCCATCATCCCCGGGGCAGCTGCTGTGAGTCAGCAGCCGACCCAGAGCCCAGGACTGATCCCTCCCTCTGATGGCTCAGAAGAGGGGGGATAACATGTCTGTGTAGGACAGATCAACACAGAAGGGTTATGGATGGGCAATTCCCATGCCCAGGGATGGGGGGAAGCACCTTCCAGCACGGGCAAAAAAGTAAAATGCTCCTATGTATCAGGAGTAGAGCCAGGATCTGTCCTGCTGACAGAACAGCAGAGCCTGCTCTCTGTAAACAGCAAACGTGGAGAAATTTCTGTACTTGGTCTTTTGGGGAGCGAGTGAGGCAAACTGGCTGGCTGGGACAGACGAGGTGAGGTGATCTGGTCATCCTGGTCAACAGCAGATTGTGCTGTGGTATCATTGGAAGCTGCGCCTGAGCATTCCTCCTGGCTTGCCACAAATTCCTTATGGCAATGTGCACATTTATCAACAAATAAAAAAGATCTTCTAAGACCTTTTAAAAGATCTCTCTTTTTGAACTCTTATGCTCATAGTCATCATGTCCTGCAATTAATGCAGTTTATGTCATTTAGGATATTACATCTGACCTGATGAAACTTCCACTCTAATCATCACCTTTTGTCATTATTAGATCATTTAAATCTACATGCTGATCTGATTAAGTAATTCTAGTCTCAACCTCTACCTCTGATTTAAGGTGGCAATATCTAAAAATATTTAACCTTACAGTAATAAAACTTTGAGTAGCCAGTAGCATGTTTGTAAGTGTCCAGGAGCCAGGGCTAGGGGGCTTGATTATTATTACTGGAGGTGAGAATTTTTCTTTTACTAGCTTGTTTCAACAGTCCAGGAGAACATGTTCTTCAGCCATTCTAGACAACTAAACTTCATTTTCTGTTTTATAACCCAACTAAAAATGTCATTTTACTTGTTTCCTGTTAACTCTCCCAAACATCTTGTGCCTCTGCCTTGGCCAAACAAACAGTCCGCACACTGTGGTTCTGTTGGACAGCTAGAAACTGTTTGCTCATTTTGTTGACCCAGTTCCAGCCAAGCAGTAAATGTGGAATACAAAAAATTCCAATTGTCTTGGTCAAAGTCAGAAGAATCAGGTTGTCTGTAACATTTAGTTGCCAGTGCCCAGAAAAATGGGTGTGAATACTTTCCAAAAGAAAAGCTTTAAAGAGCATATGTGATTTTAAGGATTACCATGAGCAAGAGGATTATTATTTGAGAGACAAAGGGAATAAGAGATTACAGCACGTTAAAAGAGAGTTGTTTTACATCAAAGGTGTAGGATGGTTACACACTTTATATAATACAAGGCATTGGCCAGAGACCCAGACAGTTGGGATTTAGATTGAGCTCTCAAGCTCTTTTAGCTTTTCTGATTTCAGCTCTATATAGCAGTGTCTGAAATATGCAAAGATGTTTGCATTCAGAAGAGAATTAAGCAACAATAATCAGCTTACAGATTTTTGTTCTGTGATATGCTGAAGAAAAGAGAAAAAATCCAGACATTTAGGTCAAATATAAAAAGCCTCTGGGCTGTTTGGAGTGAACATCCAGTTGAATGATCACAGGAAGAAATTTCTATAAAACATCCCATCAAAATAGCCTCTTCTCTTTGGCAAAATGCATAACTCAAGCATTTAGTGTCTTTCATCTTGTCTTGAGATTTGTTTCCATCATCTGATCACAGCTGAAATCTGAAAAAAAAATGAGTGTGTACTTTAAAATTATTGTGCAATATATATTTAAGACTAAAAGTTTTGATTTTCTCATAAATTTTATACTAAGAAAATTTACAATCAGCATTATTATGGCAATAGATCGATATGGTCTAGCCCAAAGGGCAGGAGCTTAATTCTCTTGCATCTCATTTTTCTTCCTCTGCCTGCAGATGTAGCTTCTAACTTACTTGTAGGTCAGATTTGAGCGTCAAAGCTGTGACAGCATTCCTGTAAATATGTTTGCAGCTGAATGACAGTTCCACATTGTCTGTCCCAAGAGCTGAGCACAGCAATTCATTAACTCTGAACTATCATCCCGCCATTTGACATATCCCTATGTGTATCCCAACCCTCTCGGGACTGGATTGGTAAGTTCCAGCATTCATCAAATCCAGCATCCAGACGCATTGCAATAAGCCTACTGTTCATGTAATTAAATAAATGCAGGGAGCATGTAAATGAGCCTTTGGCAGCATGAGCCCTCGGCAGCAGCGGAGTTCGTCATTCCACTTTTCTCGATGGAATGATGTTCCCGGACCCGAGTGCCCCTGGGGCCGGCCCGGTGGCAGCAATGGCCTTTCTGCCCAAGGTGTAAAATGCCATCGGTGAAGGACAGAATGTTTGTAGCTCATACATCATCCGACAGGATTTCCTTCCTCCGGCAGGGTTTCCCTGGGCTGTGGCGGAGGCAGTAACAATAGCAGGCAAACACCAGAGGGAGTTATTGTTCTACTGGAGAAAGGAGTGCCTCAGGACACAGTGTTTAAAATCGTGTGAGGCTTCTACCCAACGAAAAATGTTCAGGTGACATGACTCCACAAAATGTAAATGGTGAAACCATTAATTCTAATCATGTTTGAAAGAGTTGGTGTTCTTCACTAATTTTCAGTGCTGATTCCAGCGTACTGCTTCTTTGTACCAAGCAGTTGCTGCATAACACCCACTCACCCTCCAGTAAATTTTTTTCATCTCTTCACAATACTAGAGCCTTGCAGCTCAGTGTCAAGAGCCAGATGAGCAGGCGATGAGAAGTAACCTTTTTCACTTGTTTTTTTAAAGGAGTCTTTTCTCCTGGTCCATCCACACAGGCTGATACTCGGTCAGAGTGCCTGTGTCTTGACGTGGTTAAGTCCACATACCCTCAGAGTCCTGGTTCCTCAGAGTCCTGCTTGTGGGAAATGAGCAGGCTGGAACCATCTCCCCAACTGACCTAGACTTCCATGGAAGCAAGTCTGGATACACAGATAGGAAAGAAGCGAGTGGGTTATCTACATACTGGAAATGGGCTGTCCTTTCAGCAGCTATACCTGCATTTTATGCCTGCTGAAAGTCTGGCTGCCTTCTGCTCATGAAGTTTCAGCTGGCCATGACCAGGAAAAGTGCATCCCCTGGGCTCTGCATAGAGAGGCTCTTGCAACTGCTCAATTTGCAGTAACTGATTGAAAGAAAACACAGTCAGCCCCAAGGAGAATCTATGCCAGTGTCTTTTAGAGGAACATTTCAGTGAGCAAACTGACCCAATTCCATTACACTTCACACAATGCTGGGGCAGGTGGAAAGCTTCTCCAATTCAGAGCTGAACTTCCAAGACAAAGGACTAAAGTGGAGAGTCATTGTCTGCTTTTTCCGTGCATGTAATGAATGCTTCTGCTCTGACTGCTTTTAGTTTCTGTTGTTGAAACGGTGCTTAACTTTCCACAGCCATTACACTGACTGTCACCTGTGGAATATGAAGCAAAGATCAGCTCACCTGTCTTTTCAGCAGAAGACTTCAAAGCTCTATTTTCTATTCTCAAAAGGGTATTCTGTAAAAATCACCCTTTCATTGATGAATATCAAAGTAAATCCCGGCTGAGCCCAATGTTAAATTGTATACCCCTGGCTTTCACAGTGCTGCCAAGGTGAAGGATTCTGCAACAAAACTATTTTTCCTAACAGTTTTATTGCAGGTGTGTAAGATCTAATGGAGATGAGCCTATTCTCTTCTTAGGTGTGTCAGCTTTACAGAGCTCACCAGCACAAAAAGAGGATCTTGGCATTCTTACACTGGCGAACCTAGAAGACGCTTCATACATCCGGGTGGATGACTTGCATTGTCAAGATCTTTTAAAAGATCTGGGCGTTATTAGAGGTGGGTGTTTAATTGTTGATTCATTAAAACAGAACCATACTTGAATTATCCAGGCAGCCAACCTTTTTCTTCTGATGGGTAAAAAAGAACTCTGACAGAACTGGGATCACACTCTTGCCTCAACTACACCAGGGTGAATGTAGAGGAGGAGAACTGTATTTAGGTATTTGATGACGTAGATAGGCAAAATTCTCGGAAACCTCTATGCAGACCAGATGTTCAAGTAGTTTTGATTTTACAAATCTGTTTAAATATCAGTATCTCTGTGAAGTCAGGTATGATTCCTTGGTTGCAAAGTAATTAATTGCTCCTCATTTTGAAAGTAAAAATCAATATAAATCAGCATAAATTAGATACTTCTTACAATAGTAAATGAAAGTTCTTATAAAACTAGCTTCAGATAGGGAAAATAAAACTCCCTGGTCAAAACTCTCATAGTCAGTGTGAAATCAGAGGTTCTCTGCACACCTTGAGTTAGACTTTAGTGGTAGCATGCTGTCTTCAGAAATAATATTGTCATACAGTATCCCTGGTCCTGTTCAGTTTCTTTCTCCCTCCAACTCTGCTAATACAGCTGTTTTCTGGACCCGTGCTGTGAATATGGACTTAAATTTAAAAAAAAAAAAATAAGAAAGAGAGAGAAAGCAGGGAGGGGACAGGGGAAACTGCTACCAGTGACGACAACTGCCATCAGATCTTGTCCTTAATACATGCTCTGGAAGGAGCTGAAGTGATCCTTTGTGAACAGCCCATGCACTGGGGACATTTCCATTACAGACTTTCAAACTCTTCCGTGTGTCATTTCTCTGTGACTTGCTCACAGCTCCTGAGCAGTGCATGAGTTTCTTCTTCTAGCACTGAAGTGATGGGAAATAACCTTTTTTCTACAGCAGCTTTTATAATGAGTACTGATGTTTGGCCTGGAGAATATTGGCTTGCTGGGGAATGGATAGAAGCTGCACAGGAGCTTGTGGCTGTAGTAACAGTTCTGTATTAAGTACAGATATCCAAAACAAACTCTTTTATAGACCTGAAACACTATGTTATCATCACCTGAAACATAAAATGATGGTGAATAGCTCTTCAGACAAAAGTGCCACAACAAACACTGGAACTGTCATATTTGTGTAAAACCAAGAGAACTATAAACAGTTAAAATCTGAAATGCCAAGCATGACTGACATTCAAAACTATTCACTGTGATATTAAGTTAAAGCTCAAAAGACTCTGCCAGGCAGGTTGCAGGGACAGCAGAGGAGGCATTTGTAACATGAAGAGTCATTTCTCACTAGGATCTTTCAGGATCTGGGTCTGTGAAAAGATATCTTCAATTGTGAGAACAAGAAAAAAAAAAGATTTGTTTGCCCTTGGGAAAATATGGCTTGTAAAGCTCATATAGCTCTCCTTTAATAACACATTTTTAGATACCTGTGCTTTTGAATGCCTACTTTAAAGAACACCCACCCTTTGGAGCCCTTTCAGGAGGACATATAATCTATGATTAAAATTTATTTTACTCACGTCAGTGTGTCCATATGTCAGACCTCAAACAGGGAAGAGAAGCACTGGATAGTAGTCCCAGTGGCAACACAGAGACTGATTCCCAAGAGTAAAACTCTGAATGACTCCTACAGCCATCTTTTATGTTTTCTTCATTTCTATCTGAAGTTGTTACATCAAGGTATTAAGACACTTCATTTGATGTTTGTGGTCTTCTGAAACTGAAGCCTTCCCACCTCATCTGAAATACAATATCTACATTTCTGCTACAGCATATTTTCCTTATCTCAGCTGTGTTAAAACCCATTTACCAAGGTAAATCTAAATTATTTACTTATTTAAAAACTCATCACTCCTTTGAATCCCCCCTCTCATTTCAGTAAAGGATATTTCTTTAGCAAGTTTACTGGGTGCCTTCAGAACTTGTTGGAAATTCATCACTCTTAGCCTGTCATCAAAGTCATGGAAGTGTTTAATCAGTGTCTGCCAATGCTGAGCTGTGAGCATCCACTTGTCCCCTTTACTGCAACACCTTAGTTTGATTTGTGCAGCTGAATTTGCATCAGGAAAGTTTCATAGGCCTCAGCCCGGGATTTGCATGAGGTTACAAACTCAAACCATGTTCAGGTTTGTCAGGAGCAGCCCCAGAACCAGTTCTGCTTTGCCTCTGCTGTGTCCAGTCTAATCACTGTTTCTCACTGGAGCCTGGATCCACAAGGGGTCCTTTGGGAACCCAAACTCTGTCTAGCTTCTTTTGTTAAATTAGAGAAGCAAAGGTTTAAGTGGTCTATCTTGAATCCTGTCTTACTTCCACTTTCCGGAATCCTTTGGAAGTATATTTCTCACCCTAGTTGTGGTGTTGGCTACAGAAAAGACAAAATATAAGCAGGACACACTTTTGTATATAAGTTTAAGGGACCTCTTTATAATAATGTGATGGTACTGTAATGTGATGGCAGGAACAATGTCCATTTCCATCCTTCTATTTTCCTTCATCCCTAAAATGGCACACAAAACACACCCACTCCAGAATGTACTGTGATTCATATGAAAGCCCTGGCCAAGCCTGTACTTGACAGCTTTTGTGCTTTGCTGAGGACTATTTCAGGGGCAGTCAAGGAGAGAACAACTGAAGACTGAAACTGTTTGTATACACACAGATGTGTATTCCTGGGCTAACATTTCCCTGCCTGACCTCAGGAAGACTAGATGAAACACAGCACTAGCTGCTGAGTCAGTGCGGCTCTTTGAACTGATAACCGTGGCATGTTCTGTGATGTGGTTTGCCTGGAAACATATTTGTTTCTTTTGAAAATACAAAATACCAAAATGACATCAGTTGTAGTGTGCATTGAAAAACCTAGGCTGAGATGGCAAACTGTTTTAGTCCATAAATGATTGCAGATGTTTGGGTGAGGCTGCAAAACACGAGGCTTTTCAAGCGTGTACATTTGGGGAAGGAAGCTAGGGACACATATAAACATGAACATAATTGTTATATATTGCAGCCTGTCAGCTGGTCCCATTTTGGATTGGCTATTATTAAAGATGTGCAAAAGTAAGTGGAAACTATGATAGCTGCAATGCATCTGGTTTAGTGAGTGTTTTCTATTTCTGACCCTATAGGCTTTCTTCCCTTTGTCTGATGCCAGTTACATACTAAACACACAGAACTATCAACAGGCTGAAAAAGAGGCCTAGGAGGTATGCTGCTGGTTCTTATTATCACCAGATTGCAAAAGCATATAGCCTGAGCTGGTTTTCAAGCAGGCTAAGTCGCAGCTCTGTCCCAGGAGCCTGCTTTGCAAAGCTGGATCTGGATGGTGCCAATTTAGAAAGCTATCTAAGTTTGTGATGCCCTTTTAGTGAATGAGTCATTTGCCTGGGAACAGGATAGAAAGAAGAGCTACTAGATAAAGAACTATTGGCATTAGGTCTTCCTCCTGATCTTCAAATTTGGGCTGTTTGGCCCTGAGTTCCAGAAGGAAGGTCCAAGTGGTTCTTGCTGACACAGACAGCATCAAGAAGGTGAGTGACGAGGGCTGTTGGAGAACATGGACATCTTCTTCCCAGCCATAAGAAAAAACAAGTAATTGTGTGCCTTCACCATCAAAAAGCCGATGGCAGGCAAAATCTGTCATGACAAAATTTTTTTTTTTGTGCCACCTCTTTGGGCCAAATTGCAGCCTTTTAATAGCTTGCCATGTGATAATTCTAAGAAATCCTTCATCTGACTTGTTCAGCCTTACCCTCTCTGCAGCTGTGGGCAGAGCGAGGAGGGCCTTGCTGCAGTGTGTTTGCAGTTGTTCTGCAGCATATCTCTAGTTATGTGTTGAGTTCCTGTAAACCCAGCTACTGACACCTTTGCACTCCTGTGTTTATTACTGATGAGAAATTAAAAATAAAGCTTCAAGTATTAACCTTGCAGAAAATCTCATCCTTCGGTTCTCTTAAAAATTAAACTATCAACTACATTTTCAAAGTTGTCCTTTTTAGGAAACTGCAACTTTTGCAATGTGCGGTTGGAAGATGGATAACGTAATTTCTTTCCTGATCAGTGTTGTTCTTTTCTATTTGACAGACATTTTATTTTAAAGTGTGGGTTTCATATAAGTGTGCCAAAAGTGCTACAATTGAAGTGCAGAAGGCTAGGGAAGAAAATCTGTAGTTTTTATGAAGTGTCCAAAATTATTTAGGTGTTTTGTTTTTACTCTATGGGTTCAAGAAGCAGTGATGCAAATAAATCAGAATCTTTTTTTTTTTCATTAAAATAAAGTAAAATCTACTAAGGAATTGCAAAGGATATTACATCAGACTAGTAAGTAATGGCACGTAATTGAGACTCACAAGTGAAAAAAATGGGTTTCAGGTATATATATTTTTAAAAAGTCTGTAAATATTGATTGTGTGTGCTACAAGGCAAAATTTAGCCAGTGATTTCAAAATTCATCGCTGATATTCTGTTTGTTATTTTCTCAGTACCCCCAACTTCATGAATATGTTTCTGTTTAAAATGGCTTCTCAATGACTAAAAGGTTCAGTAAAACTAAGCAGCTGGGAGGAGAAAAATGCACAAAGCCGTTGCAGGTTCTGTCCATACCAACAGCAGCAGACAGCAACTTAGATTGAAACTGGTGCCCCAAGTGGCACCAGGGACTAAGGGTTTCATCAAGAGCTGAGTTATTCATAGGAACAACTGAAAAATGGTGGGACAGCTCACATGACTGGAGGATTGTGATGGATAGCTACAGGCTGTTTCAAAAAGACAGGCAGGGCAAAATTGGAGGAGTCTCGCTCTTTATCAAGGGGAATTTCTGATGCATAGAAGTCAACCACAGCAACTGTGGAAGCCCTACAGAATGCCCTTGAATTAAGATCAGAGAAGTCATCTTCCAGGGGAATGTTTCAGCAGGCAACTTCTACTGACCTCCAAACCAAGACAGTAAGACCAACAAAGCCATATTCAGGGCACTTAAGAAAGCTGTGGAAGGTTCACAGAACCTGTTTCATGCGCGTGACTTCAGCTGTCCAGACATTTGCTGGAAGAACAGGACAGCAGCTCATGTTATCCATCAAGTTCCAGGAGTGCCTAGGAGGACTACTTCCTCATACAAGTAGCAGAGATGTGCCAAGCAGGAATGAGGCACTGCTGGACTAACAAACCGAGGAAACCTGCTTTGAAATAACCTTGGTCAGTGATAGCCTTGGCTGTAGTGATCACAGTACTGTGGAGTTTGAGACTCAGCTGGGCATGCTGAAGGTGAGTACTAAACCAAAGGTTTCAGGCTTCAGAAGAGCAAACTTCAGCTCACTCAAAGCTCAGGTGGAAGGAGCAGCAGGTGGAAAGGGAGGATAGTAGTGTCCTCTGGAACCTTCCATGGACTATAAACATGGAAACAGGCTGGAAAGCTTCCAGAGAAGGGAAACAAGGACAATCAAAGGACTTGAAAGTCTGCCATATGAGGAAAAGACTGGGGTTTTTCTGCCCTTGAGAAAAGAAGGCTTAGAGGAGACCTAATCTTGCAGGGGACCCTGTCTAAGAGAAGCTGCCACTGCCATGCTAATAACATTAACACAAAGCAACAAGTACCTGGTAGCAAGATGGAAGCATAATTGAGACAACAGAAGTGCTTGGTTGCATTAACTTTATGGCACCATCCAAGCTCCT
This sequence comes from Fringilla coelebs, assembly GCF_963513975.1. Lineage (NCBI taxonomy): Eukaryota > Metazoa > Chordata > Aves > Passeriformes > Fringillidae > Fringilla > Fringilla coelebs. The sequence goes on along the minus strand of NC_140028.1, from coordinate 50,337,548 downwards.
GAGTCAGAACTTCCAGTGTCTTGCAAGGCTCTACTCTCAATAGTGATGGTGAGCATGAAAAGGAAGGGGAGACAACGCTGCAAAAGCTGTTGTGCTGCGAAGAAGGTGAAGTGAATTTTTGGATACATCACGCAAAAACATATGATTCTGCTTCAGAGAATGTAGCATGTTTCTGTGCTTCAAGCAATGAGACTTTCACTCTCTGGCTGCTTCTGGGGTCAGATGTAAGCCTGGATCATGTCCAAGCAGAATTTACCTGCAGTGATGGCAACAGCATGTTACACCAGCAAGGACTAAAGACATGCTGGTGCTGGAGAAAATTCTCTGTACTCTGTTTGTTTTGGTCTGAGACCTGAGGAGCACAGTTGCCTTCATGTTCTCCTTTCTTGGGCAGCAGCACAAACTGAGCAGACTGATCTCCACATCACTCTAAACTAAACATTGCTGGCAATTACAGCTCATTCTTTAGGAAATGCTATCTTGATAACATTATTTGAGGTATTGGTCTAGAAGCTATGTTAGGTCTGGAATCTGTATTCCTATTTAAATCTCCCAGTCACAAGATGTAATGGCACACAGACAACTGGAGAAGGGTTTGCTTGGCCAAGGTGCTATGCAGCAGAGGTAGTTCCTCTGTAAAACCAGGGGCTTTGCTTAGTCCCCCAGTATGCCAGAAGGGGTTTTATTTATTTGCAAGATATAATCCAGAGGACCTCACGGGTTTTTTCTTCTTTTTGTTCTGCTTTGGACAAGAAGATAATTTCAGATTGAGGCATCTGTAGCATATGTTTTCTGCAGAGCTGGTAATAATAGAAGCATTTCAGTGAGGTCCCTGTATGAGTTACGTCACTTGTTTTTTGACTGGGCAATCAGAGAGGAGCTAGCAAGAAAGCCTGCTGTCAGTGCTGGAGAAAGGATGTAGGTCCTGGCAGCAAGCCCAGGCCTGCTCAGCAGATCAAAGGCTCTTCCCTTGGCTCCCATAGCAGCCGGAAAAGCAGCTGCCCAGTACCCTTTCAGCATCCTTCGTTCCTTTCTCCTCTGCCAGCAAATAACTTCTTTTTGCTCCCCACCTCAGCAATAGTCCCCTTTTTTCCCCTCAGTATCTGCCAAGCAAGGTCCTTTTATGGAAAGTGCTTGTGTTTACTACCTGCAGATCTCGGGGCCAGCCAGTGGGAACGCACTGGGAATACTCTGGCTCTTACATGCTCCTCCCTTTCCCCAGATATGCTCCCAGCTGAGACTTTAACCTGGAAGATGAGGCAAAGCTGAAAGGAGCAAGCCATGGTTCTAAACCACATGCCATTTTCCAAGCCAGCCTGATGGAAGATTTGAATTTGGAAAAGTACTTTTTGTGCCAAAATAGCATAACAGCCATGCTTTGAAACCCTTCCCACTCACCTCCCAGAAAAATAAATAATGTGGGTTTTTTGTGGGCTTCTTCGTGGTGGTTTTTCCCTTTTAAATACACGACTGCCTTCCTCCAAAGCTGCTGCTTGTCAGTGCTGCTCCTGGCTGTCCCTGTTAACTGGCTCCTGACGGGAAGTTTGTCGGCCATGAAAGGAGAGTCAAGCAGACGTGTCAGAGAACTGCAGACTCTGCAAGAAGAATACTGTGTCTGCTATTACACTGCTGTTTCTGCTTCAGTTACACTATGGGCTGGCTGGTGGGAGCCTTTAAAAACAGCAGCACTGAGCTTCAAAGGCTCATGCAGCCTTACATACCAAATTACTGCTAAACAGGGGATGAAAGCCTGACCCTTGAGTGCCCCGCTGGCAGTGTCTGCATCACCAGCACCTTTTCTCCTCCCCGGTTTTAGTTGATCAGCCCAGTAGTGGTAGGTGAATAAGCTGTCCTGCACGAGTCTGCTAAAGGTCTTGAAAATATTTTTGTAGTTGCTTTTGTAAGCACTGTGAGGCACTCCAGCCTGCAGTCACAGCTGCACTGTGGATATGAAGTTTTCCTTGCTCAGTTAGCAGTCCCCGAGCTTGGGTTTGCTGATTAATTATCTGCCGTCATCGAGATTAGTATGGGAGCAATGTCTTAAAAGATCTTTGTTCCCAATGTGAGCCTCTAATGGCTATGAAAAATGTGAGTGTTTGGGAGCTCCTCTGGGGAGCTCTTCTCCCTGTGTTCACACACTGCTAATAGCACCTCCACACGGGTTTGCCTGCTACAAATTGCCAGTAATTAATAATATTCTATATAGAAGCGTCAGAAACAGTTAATGCAGGTGACTATAGGCTGGCCCAGTGCCTAGCCCAGATGCTTTTTAGACAAGTTTTTCTCTGCCTCAGTTTCTCCTTCAGTGAAATCAAGAGAATATGAGACTTGGTAATGCTTGTCAAATGTTTATGGGTGGGTGGGGGAAACCACTGGAAGTGACAGGTGCAGAAGCGTAACAGGTTCTTTTCCATAGCTTTCCTTATTATACCTGATGCTTTTTTAATGGAATCTAATTTTCTAACTCATCTTTTGCATAAATATGCTATATTAGACAGCAGTGGCACTGTGGGGAGAGTTGGAATAAGTGGAGAGAGTGAACTTCAGGATTATTATCACCAGAAATACGTATCATTGTTTATTATCATACCTCTAATGAGGCACAATTATTCGTGTAAATTTTTTTCTCATTGTTGTCCTTAATTGCTCTTCTCCATGTGTCTCCTACCACCGTTTCTTTATAATGTGTACTGCAAAACTCCTCATGGGTCCAGTGAGGCACCAGTATCACAGAAAAGCAGTGGAGCCCCTTGAGTATGTGCAGACTTTTCTTTCTATCTCCATTTTCTGTCTTCTGTGCCTTTATTGGCATCTTCCCACTTGCCTCTCCTTTCCTCTCTGTGAGTCTGGTTTCCTCTTTACTACGACTGAAACAAATAATTTTGATGAAACAAATACAAAGAAGGAGGGCAAAACACTCTCTTGTGTTTTGTTTAGTAGTGAAACATGCTGCATTATAAAATACCAAAACCCCAATGACTTGTTACCTGAATTTCCCAATGTAGGGAAATTCAGGTAACAAGTAAAACATATGGATACCCAGAGTAAATACGTGGATGCACCAGGCAGGATTCAATTCAAGACCATGATGTGCCTTTATCCCAGGAGGGATATGAGATAGTCATAGGCCTTGGACTTCAACACTTTCTAGAAATCTGGAAAATTAATCATTACAGTAAGTTTTTAAAGGATTTCAAGGAGTGGGTGAAGAAAGTAATTTGTCTTGAAAGGGCAGCTCAGTGCTTTCTTGATCTTTTTACTGTCCTGGTAAATCATTTATCAGGGAAAACTTTCAGAAAACTCCCACAGAAACTATGCTAGACAGAGTCTCCCAAAAGTAATATTACTCCTTCTTTATGCTTTCCAGACCTAAAAAAAGAGAGACTGTAATACCAGGGTGGTACAGGCCCCAGCTTGATAGTGTGAGGGCTTCAAAGCTTCCCTTTTCTGAAATATTAAGTGAATTGTTCAGGACTATTTCAGGATGTGCATTTCTCATTTAACCTTGCTTTTATGTATTTTGTTTCTGTGACACCTGATACAAAATTTAAAATAGTACCACAGTGTGAGATCTTTTCTCTTTTGAATAATTAAAATGGAATATAAGCTTTATTTTCCCCCCCCTTTAATAGTTCTGGTTGATCTCCCTAGCTTATAGCAGAGGTGTGGTTTGGAAGGCTCAAATTTTAAAATATTAAGAGAAAGGGGGAAAAAAAGCAAAAAGGAGGAATGTCTCCCTGCACATTAGAGGCTCCCAGAAAATCTGGGATCACATACATGACTTCTGGAAGGATACATTTTAACTTGTGTTCATCAGTTGTGAGATTTTCTCTGGTCTAAAATATCCCAAACTATTCACTGTCATTTGTATGCAACATCAATCCAATCTGCAATAACAATAAGGAGGTATTAAAAAGGAATTTCTCCCTATTTATATTTTGAGTTTCAAACAATTAAAATTGATTTATCACAGGAATATTAATTTAATTCAAGAACCAGAGCTTTGAGAATTTTCTAACAAAATGTTAAGACTGGCAATACAAATGGGACTATGAGGAATAATGGATAACTTCTATTATTGTTTTCTCCATGGCCATAACCTTTTCCCCATCATAGATATTAGCACATTGTGAAAGGAAATGGTGTAAGAGGTACAAGGAATAACTCTGTGTTAATATTCAGCAAGTAAAACAAAAGCAGGTGTTGAAAGTTTTGTGTCAATGAAAAGTGTATGCACAGAGAAAGTAGCTATACATGCAAGAGAAATGTACCTTTTTTTTAATTATTATTATTTGCACCTAGCATGAACTGATAGATTTTAATAAAGCTCCTTCATCCTAATTGTTTAGTTAGCCACACTTCCCATGGGCTGTGAGAAACCTGGAGAAACTGAAAAGGGGTGAAACAATGGGGTAGGTGGAGATTATAGAGAGAGAAGGGACTGAAGTGAGAAAGAAGTAGTCCAGGGGACAACAGGCTTCATCTGCTATGTTTCTCATGGAAAAATTGTCCTCACCCTTGCCAGCCTTGAAACTTGGAGGCTTTAATTGTGGACTCAAAATAAGAAACCTGTGGTTTTCTCATTCAGATGGGCTCCGTCTGCCTAACCGCAACATCTGTGAAGCAACTATGGTGTTCTAAGCTCTCCCAAACCTAGAATTTTACAATTAATTTTCTGGAAAAGCTACTTGAAACAAAGTGACAAGGGGCTGTATTAAATACTCAGTAACATGTAATTCACGAGTGTCTAATAAGATGTTAAAAATCCCCCCACCCCCATACCTATCCATACCCCAGCTCACCAAGAAAATTTGATTCCCCTCACCCCAGACAGTGTTCATGTGGCACACAGACCTGTTCCTTGAGCCCTGACTCATCTCTGCTCTAGGACTGTGTCATTCTCTTCTGCCTCCGTGTCTCAGGAAGACAGTGTTACCTGTTTGCCTGCATCAAAGCAAACATGGCTGCAAAATCCCTTCCACACAGCAGCTATTTCCAACAAGCTGCTGTGAAGGAATTTCTGCTAAAAACAGAAAAGAAAAAAAATACTTTCCTCATTGCAGCAGTCAGCTGAGGAGGCATGTCAGGAGAGAACAACATGATGCTGTTCTCAGGTGATGCGGGGTAAGGGGAAGAGGGTAGGAGACACTGAAATCTGTTCATAAAGGAGAGAAGGAAACCTCCAGACACAGAAAGAGGAGAAGCTAATGTGCCTTCAAAGTACATTTAGCGTGGGATTGCTGACATGTCATCACAAGCACCAGCACAGAGCTATTACATGGGTCACTGCAGGGACAGGGTTACCGTGCCCTTCTGTAATCCTGTTGGATTTATTTTATATTTAACTTTGCCGCTGAATTCCACCTTGTATAATGTTTGGTTTAGGAAAAAATGCCACTACATACCATTTTTTTAATTCTCACCTGGCAATATGACTTGTAACCCCAACTCCCCCCATATAATTTTTGTCTGAAAAGTAATGTAAAGTCTCTTTGAATAGTATGCTTCACTCTTCACAGGTATTTTTCATGGGAAGTTAAAAGAGAACTTTTCATTTCTCAGATACTCATATTGTTTTTGCAGGTGCTTTACAAAAGTTTCCATTAACAAATAAACAGTAAGAGTCAGGTGTGATTAAAATTGTTCAGCCACAAACCATCAACACTGAATATGCTAAGATACAGTTGAAGTGAGTTGCTTAACAAGTGCTAAAATCTGACCTAGATCCATAAGAGGTGTTATAGAATAATGCTGCACAAAACAAAAAAATACCAACAATCTTTTTCCAAGTTTTGTGAATAGTAAAAGAGGTGACTATGTTCATTATTGGTTACAAACACCCAAGCTTCTTCTTAAATGCAGTTTCACTGACACACTCATAGCCTTCTATGATCCAAAATACAGAACAATCATCCTTCTTTAAAAAAAGTGGTTTTAGAAGCAAGCAAAAAGAAAGCAAAAAGCAGCAGCGCCTCAAACATGTTATTGATGTCAGAAAACTTGAGGCAAAAAACCCAAAAAATATAGCACCTCCAAGCTTCCAGTTCTCATAGGTGGATTTTGGTATGGATATGGTGGAAGGGTGTTGAGACAAGGTCAGGGTCTAAACTGTATGTGCTCCAAGCATTTGCACAGAAACTGGTGAGCCCTGACTTGCCTGGGATCCTAGGAAACAGGACTTTCTAGGGATGTTTCCTTTGAAGGAAGATGCAGCATCAGCAGGTCAACAGCTGCCTTTGTTGAGGACACCTGACCAGCTGCAACCACTAAGTCTATCCATAGTTTCCCCTTTGGTGGCAGAATGAAGAATATCACAAAAACACCTGTGCCTGAGCTCTGCCTCCCCTGTCTGGGCCACTTGTCCATAAGGTGACAACCCTGGGCTGTGCAGGTGGTTCTTAGGACACACACCCTGAGCAAGACTCACTGACTACAACTGATTAAGCACAGAAGTGATCCCAGTAGCTTCATGTATTTGACAGTGGTAGCCTTGTATTATTTCAGAGTTTATATACCGCCTCAGAAATCCTCCTACTAATTTTGAAAGTAGTAGAAGTAATGGATATTTCTTTCTGCTTGTTGATAAATACATTGAAGACTGTGAACAAAATCCAGACAAAATGTTGCTTGGAGCAGAAGCCATTATATTTGAAGAAGTCCTTGACATCTTCTGGAACAGAAGATATCTTGCTATTTTTCTTTTTTTATTTTTAATGTATCAGACTCATGAAAACAAGGATCTATTTACAAACCTATCTGAACAAATAGCTCCGAAGACAAAAGGTAATTGCCTAATGATCGCCACTGTGGTAGCAACAAAAATTTAATTATTAATGGTAAGACTTCATCTCCACCATTTTTGCAGACTAATATGCCTTGTGGGATAGGGAATGTGCTTCATTAGGGGCTTCTCTTAAAAAACAAATGCAAACCATATGCACGTTCAGCTCAAGGTCTTTACCTCAGAAATAATTATGTCCATAGCTACACACTGCCTGTTAGCTAAATGTCATTCAAGGTCTTCCTTGTAATATTAGAAGCATGAGTAATACCAGAATAACCAAGTTCCTGAAAAGTATTTTGAGGGCTATTCTTTAAAGCAAATTAGCTTGTGGGACATTGCTCAAGGCAGGGAGAGGACACTGGAAACTGTAAGGAGCAGTCCTCTTGCCATTTACTGCAGGGTTGTCTGTGTATTCTTAGGCACAGGACTTTTGCATGTGAATAAGGGCCATATGTACATGAACAGAGAGTAAAAAATGAAATTTGTGGGAAATTAATTCAAATGGTGCCTTCACATTTGTGATCTCCAAGGTCAAGGACAGCAAGTGCACAGTCTAAGGTCCAAAGTTCCAATGAGACACAGAGAGGGATCACAATATTCAGAAATACAGCATTTTATTTGGCAGGAAACAAAATACAGAAGCACAAGTGTGTAAGCATATGTGCTGTGTTAAGCATATGTATTGTGTATTGTCCTTAAATGTAGTTGCTGGTAAAAGGGGATTCTGCTATAAAGGAAGAACCATATCTCTACTCAGTTCTTCCGAAATTTAGCTACTCTCTGTTTCATCTCATAGGAGAGATTTTCACCCTGATGAGGGGTTCCCTCATATCTGGGGACCTTAACCAATTGCAGTTTAAAGAAACTTAGAGTGGGCATGAATGATTAAAGACAGAAGGAAAAGAGTGTGAGGGACCAGCATGTGTGTGTGCGAGAGAGAGAGGGAGAGCTGCTCCTTCTTGCAGGAGTTAAGGTGGGGAATGATACCAGTCCTTAGGTATTGTGGTCAGTGAAGCCCAGTGTTGGGTGTGGACCTGCTACTTTAACCCTTGCAGTATCAGATCTGACCTTCTGATGGCAGCCACATGGCCCTGAGTCTGTAAAATGGCACAAAGCTGGCAGCTATGCCTTGCAGCGTCACAGTCCCATATGGGATCACTCTACGTACAGGGCAACATAGAGTGGTCCTCAGAGGGACAACAGTGTGTTATGCATCACAAGTTGCTTTGTGTCCTGCCACAGTGACCCTCCCATTCCCAGAAAAGCACCTGCTCATGGCTGGTGAGTGCGGCTATGGCCGTGCTGGGAAAATCACGGTGCGTTCTTACTCCACAATATACTGCACACATTCACATACCTGGATCTATTTCTTTTCAGTTTATACCTGTCTAGTTCTGTTGACCTTGGTGGATTTATCCAGGTGTATGTCAGGCCAGAATCAAAGCCTCTGCTCTGTGAGTGAAAAGGGAGTCAGAAGCTGGGCTGGTGTGCTAAACACAACACATGATTACTAGGAGAAATGACTTGGCAGGAGTTGAAGCACCAGACATACAGAAAATGTTTGCTTTGAAATTCCAGAGACTTGACTGTCCCTTTGGTTTTTTGGAATGCTTTGATTTAGTCATGTGGGGTGGGAGCTGGCTGTAACCTTGCAAGGGCACTGGGAACAGTACCTCTTGTGCAGCTACAGGAGATGTGAAGGGAATTAACTGTCAGCAAGCTTCAGGGAGACAGCAGATGTATACGTGGTTAAGAGAAGTTTGGCTGGCTTGTAAAATTTATTTCCACCACAAGATCAAAAGTGTATAAAATATGTAATCCTTGGATGTGTAATGTATAACAGGACATAGCAGTGTAAGTGAGGGAAGAGTGAATTCATTGCATGCGAATGGCTGAACAGTTTCACTCTTAATTACTTGAGAGCAGGAAAAAAGAAGGCTTTTGCAGTTTCCACGATTACAAATTACACATGCCCACAAGGAACTCGGGATTTGGTGCATTTTAATAATCCATTTCATTATTCATTTTCAGAAGTAAACATTCCAAGCCAACTCTGCTTGCTTTTGGGTGCAATTTACAGGAGAACCCTTGCATCAGCAGAATGAACCATTGACGCAAACCTCCTTGCTGTACTTGAGCGCTCGCCTGATTTACTCACGCGCTCCTCAGTTAAAGGTAGCTTGCCTGCATTTTCTGCTTCTGCTTCTGTCACTAGCTCAAGCATGAGGAGATCGTGCTCCCCCCCAAAAAATTCAGTGTCAAAAAAGCTGCAGTGGGACAGGATTCTGTTCCCATGTTGCCAGGGTCTCCTGCTAGACTCCTACCCCATTATGCATCCAGGACCAAAGGCTGCATTCCTGGTGTACACACTGGACATTGCTAATGAGGTTTGCACGAGAGGAGAGAAAAAAAACACCTGGCTGAAATTTCCTCACAATAGCTTCAGTAATTCAGCCCTCTTCTGTAGCTTTTGTATATTGTTAATAAGTGGTTCCATTTATTTTACATTGTTACACTGGCATTTTTTTTTCTAATGGATGATAATAAAAGTACGATGATGGGGAAGAAACACTGATTACACACTTTAAGAGTGGATGTAACAAAAGGAAGGAAAAATTATTACTGCTGTAAAAATGTGCTTCTATTCCACTTTCTAAATAACAATGGAGAAATATTCTAATTAGATTTTTTAAAAATATGTGTTCCCACTGAGAAAGCAGCTGATTCTTTCTCATTTGCCTTAGACTCTGAGAATAGTCACATGCATAAACCTCACAGACAATCTCTGATGAGCAAATTGAAGGGCACAAGAAACATGCTGAACAGGGAACCAGCACAAGCCAGACTACCCATGAAAGTTAGATTTTGTCTGTATGGGACCTCTTATCTGATGATATTCACTGGATATAATATAGAAAACTTTTCCTGAAGTGAGTTTTGATGGAAAAGAGAATAGGTAGGCTATAATCATTGTTGACTTCTTGACTCTAGGCTTGCTAGTGAGGCATCTGCCCATGCTTTTGGATCTCCTTTGACTGAGGTTTTTTTACCAGGCATCCTAGGAAGCTGGTTGATGCCCCATCCCTGTCAGCATTTAAGAGGACTTTGGGCAATGCCCTTAATTATTTGCTTTAACTTCTCAGCCCAGAAGTGGTAAGGCAGTTGGACTAGATTATTATTTTAGGACCTTTCAACCAAAATATTCTATTCTATTCTATTCTATTCTATTCTATTCTATTCTATTCTATTCTATTCTATTCTATTCTATTCTATTCTATTCTATTCTATTCTATTCTATTCTATTCTACTCTATTCCATTCCATTCCATTCCATTCCATTCCATTCCATTCCATTCTTCTCTTTGGCATTCTGTTTATTTAACATTGCACTTCACTGTAAGGTTATGTTGAACACTTGGGTGAGTAAAACCTACTTTTAGAGCACAGTTCTTGTGAAGAGCAGCTCAAGGGAGCCTGGGATTGCTTAGCCTGGGGAAAGGGAGGCTCAGGGAACACCTTATTGCTCTCTGCAAGTGCCTGAAAGGAGGTTGTAATGAGGCTCATCTCCCAGGTAATAAGGACAAGAGGAGGTGGCCACTAGTTGTGCCAGGGGAGGTTTATACTAGACATTATGAAAAATTTCTCCACTTAAAGAGTAGTCAGGCATTGGAATAAGCTGCCCAAGGAAGTGGTGGAATCACCATCCCTGGAAGTGCTCAGAAGACATGTGGATGTGGCATTTGGTATACGATTTAGTGATGGACTTGGCAGTGCTGGGTTAATGGTTGGAAGTGATGATCTCAGAGGTCTTTTCTAACCTTAGCAATTCCATGATTCTAAGGAAAGGTTTTAAACTGTGTTACAAAGTGGGATAGGAGTTATAAGCTGATTGCTTTCAAGAATTTGGATTTTAAGGAATGAGATAGAATTTTATTTTAATTGAATATTGACAGTTACTTTATGGTGAGTTCAGTTGCAGTAGCTGTGTCGCTGAGAACACTGCAAGCCCTCTGACAATGAGTGCTGCAAACAGCAGTCAAATATGTCCACAGCAGACAGGAAAATTGCATTTCATACATAATTCACAACGTGCTACAGCAATTTCATAAGGTCAATATCTATTGTTAACTTGGAAGAAATCATAGAGAAAAGAAACAAGCATTTGTCCTCCTGATCTTAGAAAGAGCTGTCTACAAACTGCTGATTTCCACTGCCCAGCACTACACAAACAGCAAAGTGCTCTTCTATGTAGAGACAAGCAGTGTATCTGAGATAGATAAACTCTGAGGGTAGAATAGTATCTTTTTGTCTCCAGATTTTCATCTCAGAGCTCCACAAAAATGGAGAAAAGAGACTAAATATAAACAGGGGAAACTTTGTGCAGCAACACGCTGAAGTTGTTTAGCATCGGGATTCCTCTTGCCTAATTGGCCATCCAAAATTAGTCATCTGGGTTTGATGTTCAGTAAAGGGAGGGAGGCTGACATTGCCAAAGGGTAGTTCATCCCCCTCAAATATACCTCTTATAAGGAGGGTGGGATAAGTTACTTGACAGAGTGCCTGTGGTTTCCAGGTATTTATAGGCATTTGTACAGGTTCTCCCAGATTTTTCCTCTTTTTGTTTTCTGGATATATTTGCTAAGTGGAGTGTAAGGGTGCTTTTTATTTGTTTCAGATTCCCTTTTGCAGCAAGGAACTGAAATTATCCAGGCTGAAATTGCTCAGCACACAGAAGCTAAGTCATAACTGGGATTTTCAGACACACAGTACTGCAAAAGGACATAAACAGCATGTTGGAAAACTTCAGGCATTTTGTTCATACTCTGTGCATTGAATAGGCACTTAGACAGGGACTTTATCCTTCTGGACAATGAGGGTGACATTTACTGTGTTGTTATAGAAAGCAAAACAGCAGAGGCCCAAGGGGTCAGTGATCAAACAATGCATTGAACTCCAAAGCAAAAATATGGTGTCCTGAGATTCTATAGGAAAGGAGGAATTCAGCTGTAACCACGCCAGTTTTGGGAGGGCAGTGAGCCTCAGAAAGAGCATCTGCAAGGCTGCAATGTGAGCCTGGGCTGGGGAAGGGGCAGAAAGCTTGGAGAGAGGCCACAGTAGAAAACACAGTGAATGTTTGTCCTACAGGCAGAGAGATGTGGACATCCTGAGGTAAAGGGCTTCTTTTTCCTACGGGAAGCATGTTTTTGTTTGCCTAGATGCTTGTTAGAATGGAAAACTGTCCAGGAACAGTCAGGACAAAATCAGGAGAACAACGTGTAAGTCTGTGTGTGAGCAAGGGAGAAGGGAGTAGTATTTCTGTGAGCAGTGCTCACATGGGCACATCTAGGCTAACAAAAACTGAAAAGACAGCTATTCTCTCTTTGGATGTAATCTGAAAACCATCATTAATTAAATAATGCTGCCCTTTTATTTCCAGAGTAGCTTAAGCTGTAACAGAGTGCAATCTGTTGAATAATAAATATCCTTGTTTCATGGAATGTTCTTTAACTACATAATGATTCATGTCAAGAAGAAATCTGTGGTTCTCCTTGAGCATCTCCAAAGTTGTTTAGATTTGCCTTTTAAACAAGGTTTTAATGTAATCACTGCAGAGAAATATAATAAGACAATGGTGGTCTGCACATGGTCTGGAGACCATATTAAAATAATAAAATTATAAACCAGAGAGTTAAAACACAGGCAAGAAGAGTGCCAAGCAGACCACAAATGTGTGGCAGGAATTTCATTTGCAAACACAAGGGATGGCCCACAAAGGCTGCTCACTGATGGAAGTTTCTATGAGTTTTCACTGATTTCTCTGACATTTTGCATCCACCAAAACCTTTTGTAAGATGTGAACAGCTGGGAAGGCAGCGTGCGTGTCTGTGTGCTTTATCCCATGGGGCAGGGCAAGGATGTGAAGGCATCTCAGCAAAACCAGGTTCCCATCAACAGTGGGAGAGTAGAGCTGGTCAGTCACTGAAGCTGCCACTTGTGGTGTGTCAGCTTCCACAAAAAAATAAGTGTGCTGCATGTGATGTATTACCTATTTATTTGAATGGACAGTAGAGTGGACTCACCTGCCTGTTTCACCTGCAGTTCTGGCAGCATGAGAGGGCTGTGATAGGTGCTGCCCCTTAGGCTGGGTTACAGATACTTGGTGGCACTGGAACAGGAGTTCCTGGCATACTGGTGACCTGAGTGTTTCTGAACATACAGCTAAATTTTTACTTAACAAACAGTCCACAAATAACAAATATCCTCAAATGTTGGTCCTTATTTCAAGTTCAAAGCTGTTATGTTTTCATGAATTCCAGAGGGAAATATCTACTCTGTACAAAATACCTTTCTAACCCATAACCGACTAATAAAATATTTATAGTCTTTATATTCTATTCAATAGCACATCAAAAATTACATGGACCTCTGTGTTTCTCCCCTCCAAGGCTGTGCACTAAAATGAACACAAAATGGCTACTTTCCTTTATGCTGTAGCCTCCTTAGTGACTCATGGATTCCATCTACAACAGAAAACAGGTCTGTATCTGCATTCTGCAAGCAGCTTTCCTCTGAGCAGCCAGACAAAACCCCCAACTCTGCATGCCATCAAACAGTGGGATGTAAAAACTAGGAAGGTCATTTTATTTTCTAAGAGAAGCTAGCCTGAAAATAATTTGTGTTCTTTTTACCCTGTGTTAGACACAGATTATTAGTCTGAAAGGTGAACAAAATTCTTGTCAAGTAAATGAATCTATTCATACTTAGATGAGCTATTCTTCTGCTTTGGCAACCTGTGGAAATGGTAATCTAATCATGCCACTGTATTAGTATCCAATATGCTGAAAACTTGCAATTCATAGCTCAAGGGGAATGCGGAAGATAGTTGAGAATCCAGTAATTATAGGGCTGGTGTTAGACTGAGCAGTGAAATAACGTGCATTATTTTGCTCATAAGCAGAATATTTTTTTTAGTCCATGGTGAGCAACTGAGCTGCAGGGTTTTTGTCTTTGACAAAAAGCTGTAGGACATCTGGTGCTATTAACTATATTTCCCTCCTTGTCCCAGTAACACCTTTATAAAAATAGATGCACATGTATGTACACTTACCTTAAAGCTGAAGAAAACTTTTTCAAGAAAAAATATTCCTGAGTATATCTCCCTATGCTGGTCTGTGAAGTGAAGAGCTGAAGAGGGAACTAAGTTGCATTTGGATCCAAACCGGTCCATGCTGGGGACACTCAGCTCTTTAACCTGTGGTGTTTACCAGTTTACCTGTCAGAAAGGATCAACTGGGCTCATCCATCCTCATCTAGAAAGGCCCAGGTGACTGGCCAAGCCTTTGAAGCTCTTCTGCTCACTTCCCATAGCATTTTAGTTTGGGGGTTTTAGCCCTTTTATTACTGCAAGTTCTATGTGTTTTTATTAGTGTTGGGATTTGATCTGCATAGTCAGTGTTACAAGATACTTTGGGACTTAACATGAAAGCTGTGGATAGACCAAATAATCCCTCCCTGTGTCATATGCTGAGGAAGCTGTGAATGCTACCCAAAAGGAGCATCCCATAAAAAAACCCCAAAGATACAATTCCAAGTTTGGGAGAAAAGTATGCCTTGAAATTTGTTGCATCATGCAAGATGAGAAGAAAAGCAAAACTCAAAGGCAGAGTTGAAGATGAACATAGCTTTGCATGTGTGTGCATGGGTGGCTGGATTTATGTGTTCAGGCAGGTACAAGCACACAGGTATTTATTGTCCTTGTGGGCTCCTCTTCCTCGCCCCACACGCGGTGCCTCGCCCACCTGTCACCCTGACGCGCGTTATACAACGCGGGGTAAGATTTTCCAAACTCCCTTCCAAGAAAAATAATGCCATATTGCTTTTATTAGAAAACTGCATGTGCACAGCAACAATTCATCTAGCCCTCTGCCTCATCTGGCAAAGTGCAGAAAAGCACTGTGCAGTCAGGAACATGTGTTACTGATGCAACTGATGTTAAACTTGTCACGTAGGATGTATTTCACACATGGAAAGCTGTGGAAGGTCATGGGAAGCTCAGTTCTTGACCAAGTGGCACACAGCAGTTTAAAAAATATGAAATATAGCCTTTTTAACCCGATTTTTCTTTTGACAACATGTCTTTTATAAGGGAGAAGGAAGTAATGTGTGCTCGGCTCTCCCTAGCGAGGCTAATACCATAATCTAGGAGGTCTTACTTTTAACTTGTAAACGTGGAAGTGAGGAAAAGAAGGCTCTGGAACATTTCAGAGCAGCTTAGGACACAAACTAATGCTAACTTAAATTAGAGTGCTTTACATCCTGAAAGACTTTTAACATGCTAAGCAATGGAATGGGCTCCCTAGGGAAGTGGTGGAGTCACCATCCCTGGAAGTGTTCAAAAACCAAGCAGACGTGGCACTTCATGATAGAGTTTTAATGGGTTGGATTCTGTTGAAGGTTGTACTTGATGATCTTGAAGATCTTCTCCAACCTTCATGATTCTATGATTCTGTGCCCAACAGACCACATATGCACCCTGTTGTGTAAACATGGCAAGATTTGAAATTGTTTCTCTCTTGTAAGGTTTTGCATGTTTTTTTTCCTTTATCATTATGGAGTTGTAAATAAATAGATATTTGTTTTGCCTTATAAGAGTCTAAATTCCACTTAATGTGCTTAAAAATAGACACAAAGTGATCCACACAGGCATGTATAAAGAGCATTAAAGGTATGCTTTTCCAATTTCACATTTTAAACTTTTATGCAAAGAAAAGTATTTCTTTTTTTTTTTTAATTATGTAAAAGTATTAGGAAATAAGAAAAAAGGAAAAAAAAATCCTAGACTGGTGACTTTTTTCTTGAATCCAGAGGATTAAAAAATTGCTCACCAGAAGAAAATAGGGAGAAATAAGAAACAATCTTGTCCTGTTGAGATGACATTTTTTTCTTGATAAGCAGGTCAAATCAGCAGGTTCCCAATCTCAAAGAAAACTGCTGTGGTGGCCTACTTGGCTGTTAATATATAGCACATTCAGCACATGTATGGAAAATTCAACTGAATGGGATAACAAGAAAAATATGACTCACCCACAGGACTAAGCACTAAATTCAGGAAAACTGCTAAGAAAGTTCCTCTTCATTTTTTGAGTATATTTCACTCCTGGTGTATGAGAATTAAATAGCAGCTTTAAACACAAAAGAATGGCATTGTATGTGTAATAAGCTGCTTTGAAATTATTAAAATGTATTTGTTTGTGCTTTTTCTAATTATTGTGTAGTGCCCTGAGAAACAGAAACTAGTTCATGCACACACTTTGTTGCTGTTTTTTTCACCCAAGTCACTCAGCCAAAGTATCTTGAATATTGCCCTTTTTAGTCTTTAAAAACTGAAAGGAGTCAGACCTGCCCAACCTTTGACAGACTCTGAGGGAAACAAAGGTTGTGGGAGAAGACTGCTGGCTCAATGTGCTCTACTGCTCTGTAGCAAAGTCTTTCTAACTCTGGAAATTCTCCAGAACTGCTGAGGTTATTCCACAATAGCTCTTCATCTGGAAGCCCTTAATCTCAAATAAAAAACGGGGGTGTAGTGATTCAGTTTAAACCGCTTCCAAAACGCACAATTACTCCAGAGTAATAGCTCTTCTGGAAAGTGTCCAGCTAGCCTCAGCCCATCCTCTCAGCTGGGTGCAGTGCAGCCCTGGATGATGATGCTGTGACCTACAGCTAGGCACACTCTGTGTATCCTCTTACATCTCCTGTGATAAAAAGTAAATTATATTAATATTGTTAGTAACAAGAGCTGACTGATTTACTCACTGGAACTGATTTTAATCTTGAATTTTAATTTTTTTTTCCAGTTCACAAATTGTTTGTAAACAGTCACCATTATTGCAGATGTATTTGTTTTTCATTTGTTAACAGGCAGTTTAGGAAAAGCAGACCCTGGCCTGTGGATTATTCATCATCTGTCCATTTTAATTATTTGCTTTTTGTGCACAGTGATTGGCATTTGACAGTGATGCTGCTCAGACTTTGTAATTTGATGAGAATAACAAATAATGAGTAACCACATGTTAACCAGGCAGATAAAGGTGCTGGCGTTAAGACAGACATTCTTCAAACATCCATGCAAACAGAAATTGAGGTCATAGAAAGGTTTTCAAGCAAAGCAGAGATGAATGAAGCAGCCTGAGGTGAACCAGGCTGAGTTGTTCAGCTTAGCATCCTTGGTTTTAACAAAGATTCACAGCCATTTGTATTAGTCTGTTTGTTTGTTTATTTATTTGTTTGTTTGTTTGTTTATTTTTAATGGAACTATTTGCACAAGAGCATCCAGACTTGATTTCTTCCCCTTTCTTTCACATCTTGTAAGCCTGTGGTAGCATCCTCAATCAGAGATTTGGGTTTACCCAGTAAAGTCTCAAAAATGGATTTCCAATCCAAAGTACATACCAAGTCTATATGGGTAATATGGGGGTGTGATAAAAGGGTCTTATTAGAGGGATGACTAAGAAGAGGAAGTTTCAGGCTGGGGTAGGAAACTGTAAGGAGAAAACTCAAAAATTGGAGCCTTGGTTATAAATTTGATCTTTCTTGCATTTCATGCACGGAGAGGTCTGGAGTGTTAGCTATGTGCATGTGAAATTGTATGGATTTGTGGGATTCATTTTGTTGGCATGGCAAAGATTTTTCTTTTGGCCTTGTGATCTACAGAAAGCACTTATGTAGTCTAAAGATTCAAAAGGTCTAAATAATATGAAGTGTCAAAATTTGTTTGGGCTTGTTTGCTTTCTATTCTTGTGTCTCAAATAAATGTCTTGAGTTTATCTTTTGACTTAGCCCACCCAGAATGTCTGGGTTTATCTTTTAGCTAAGTCACTACAAAATGCATTATTCACTTTTTTACGTTTAAGTAAAGGCGAGGAACGCTAAAATTATTTTGCTGTCTAGGGGTTAGAGAAAAGGGAGATGCTAATGATGAGCACTAATTCCAAAATCTCTTGCTAAAGTAAACTGTAAGTGGAAAATAAAATGAGTGGTTTGGAGAAAGAGTTTATTCTCATGGTTCTATACTGTGACAATGCTTCTTGTCCTTGTAGAAACTGTGTAAAACAAACTCATTATTTTTGCCACTGCAGTGATATGGCACAAATTCAAGGTTTCAGGATCATGACGGCAAGTTTTAAATTTTCTGCTTCTACTGAGTGATTTCTTTTTTAATAAAAAATAAATGAACACAAAATAAGGAAAAAAGCTGTTAGACCATTATCAGGCATGCAGCTAGTGCCTCCAAGGAAGATATGGGGGTTTGTGTCTGACAAACTGTGAATCTCCTTCAAACTGTGAATCTGTATTACAGGCATTTTTTTAATAAATTGAGAAATATGTGGAAAGAAATTGCAATGCCTTTCACTCAAACCTTGCTTAAAAGTCACACAAGACTGGTCTGTCCTCTTTCATGCATGCCAGGGCTACATGAATCTTTCTGTATCTAAATCTCTTCTGGTTGCTAATTCAGGACTCCCAACAATAAGTGATTTTTATGCTCAGATTCATTGAAATTCTCTTATCTGTATGCTATAATGACTGTAAATGAGATGTCAGTATTTTTTGTGCTCAGAGCACTTGGGCTGATCATTAGGAATTTTTCACATTAAGAGTATTTTCGGCTGACTTGTTGCATTATTAAGTAGGACCCTTGTCATAAAAACAAGCAAATAGCTGAAAGGATGAGGTCATTCATGGTGACCTCAGACCTGTCACTGAGCAAGGATGTAACTTGTTCATTAGAATGTAAAATGAGAGGACAAAAATCACGGTTTGGTGTAGATTTTAATTCCTCTCAACACCAAATGTGTATTTCAAATGTATTTTCCATATGCGTTGTTCACCAAACAATTCCATTTTTTCAAGTTAATTCAAGATAAGTGCTGATATCCTCAAGTCTGTTTTACTATTTTACCTGAAATTAGGCCAAAGATAAGTATAATTTCTTGTGTAAACACTTTGTCTACATTTCCTCATTATTTGAGACAGGGTTGGATTTTCCCTCACAGTGCTAAAGGATCTGCCCTGACAGGTGACTTTTTGCAGGTCATCTGATAACCCTGTCAACAGAGGCAGAACTTTTGAGCTGGGGCATAATTCTCTCTCTCAGGTGACAAGTCACTGTTCAGCCTAGAGCACAGATTTAGCTGTAATTTTCCTTCTTTCCTCCCTTCTTCCTGCAGCAAGCAGCTCTTGCTTTTGGTTTTGATTTGATTTTTTAGGAAACACATGAGCATAATTTGCTTGTTTTAGACATTCCTGCTTGGACTGGAACACCCCAACAGTGATAAGTGTACTGAAAAATGCAGTACTAGCTGCTTAAAAACAAGTCAGTACTTCCCTGTCTGAACAGATGTTCTTGCTCAATAGGCACGTGATACTTTTCTTCCTGAAACCTGGTTTTCTACATTTATAAGGATTTTATCTATGAGAATAGCATGGTGTGCTGTTATACCTGCATAAGTTTTTCAACCCTGTCGTGTTACACTGAAATTCACAGTAAAATAGTTGAAATCAATTCTTGTGGTGCTTCATAGCACTTCATAGTAGCTAAAAAGTTGTTCCTATTGTTTTTATCAATCACATTCTTCTTTTAGTTGACATTGGCTTTTATTTTCTTGTCTTTGGCACTCGTGGAGTTTCTCCCCAACATCCATCTGATTAAAATACAGCAGCCCTTCATCATCACTGTCATTTGAATAACTTTTTAACTTGTAGACAAACTATTTAATAAAATCTTATATATCAACTAGCATAAAGCAAGATCTTCAAAACTCAAATGTTGACTTTTGAGACCATGTTAAAGAAGTAACTCCTTGGTGGCACCAAGTACTGAGAAAAAAACCCAACATTTAGTTTATTTTTAAGAGTTTAAAGAGATTTGAGTTAATTGCTGGATCAGGGGACAAAGTGCTTTCTGTTCTGAGGAATCACAACCTATACTCAGCAGCATCATAAAGTAATTTGATTAATAAAGTTGGTGGATATTGTACCAAAAATAGTAAACTCCACCTCATACAGTCTGTATTAAACACATTTGATTAGTCTCTATCAGAGCAATGACTTTCTCATTTCTTAAAATCTTCTGAACAGCCTTAGGGTTGAATAACATGCAAAAGTGGTGTACCTACATTTCTGTATTTGCTGGGTATACCAGTCCCCTAATGACTGGATGAATATAACTGTCCTATACGTGTAAGTATGTGTATTATTTTTATACCCCCCACACACACACATGTATATATACACACACAGCTGTCTCATAGTGAAGAACTTTCCTATTGTGGGTCAGCTTTGAAAATTTCATTAATAACAATACATTAGAACAATGCATGTTCATTGTGTTCTCTGGTTTAGTGTAGTTTAAAAAAAATCCCAGATATATAAAAGTAAGCAAACCATGCAGGCACAAATGAACTCAAATACAGCAACCCAGAAAACTGATTATGGTGCAGAAAATTAAATTTCACAAATTCTTACTGGGTTAAGTGATACTTATACAGTTTTTACTGGATTCAAATGGATATAACTGATAACAATGCACAGCTTGTTTGCACACCATGGCATAAAAGGAAGTCACTTTAAAATCATCAAACTGATGCAGTTGATTCAATAAATTATTTGAAAGACTCACTCTTATTCCCTTCATTTTCATTGAAGTTTAAAAAAAGACATCAACAGTTATATTCACTTCTAAATATGTCCACATCAGGGGTGGGTTTGCAGCAATTTTCACTAATTAATTTCTAAGCCAATTTAGATGCATCACTAATCAAATTCTGTGAGACCAGCTTGATACCAATGTGTGCAATAATACAGAATTCTGCTTACCCTACCTTAAGTTTATTAAGTATTCAGAAAACCACCGGGAATAAAAACAAGTAGAAACTTGTTTTCTTGCTAACATCAGCAGCAAACAAAGACAGTACATTTCCAGACTGAGGAACAGGGAACAACTTTTACAGACATTTTTTCTCATACAGAAATCACACTTTGAAATGTCAATACCCCAGCCAAGTGTTGCCTTTTGAAAGTTAGCTGCAGTGAAGAGCTTAAAAGAAAATCCTTGCCATAATGTTGAAAATAGTGATGCAACATTAATACCTAGCTAACTTAAATGCTACATGATCAGATTACTGAGAGATAATTGGCTTGCTTAAGTCTCCTCTAGGCTCACAGGTTGGTTTCTGGGATTCAGGGATTCAGAAGGGGAGGATCCTAATTATTCTTTAGGCCGTCCTCCTGTGACAAGAACTATACAACTTCAACTTGCAATTTTTCAATCAAATTTGTGACAAGCTCCTCCTAAAATGACTGACTGGAAAACTTGCTTTACCATCAGTCTGCCACCATGAAAGAATGAGACATTGGCAGCAGAGACTCAGGAAGGACAAAATGCAGTTTTTCTTAACAAAGGCAGGCGCATCACACTGTACTTGCTTCAGTAAAGATCAGGAGATCATCACTTATCTGTGGGCTCGGTTCTGCCCACACATCTGCCTTGATGCATCTCCAGGTGTGATAGGGTTTAAGCCTCCTGGATGCTCAGATATTAACTATTCCTTCTGTAACTGAAGGGACAGCATATATACAAGAGTGAATTAACATGGCCAGCACCAGTGGTTACTGCTGCATTATATATGGTAATTTCAAGAAACAGCAACTACAGTGACATGCCCAAACACAGTGGGATGTGTGGGCTCCACTATGGCACCCTGACTTCTGGCATGTTGAAAGAGCTTCTGATACAGTCTGGAAATTAGGTTTTATATTCATAGTTTGGGTGAGAATCCAAAGGCAATTTAGAAATGTAATCAAGACTCAGGTTTTTGAGTTATGAGCATCAGGAACTTGCAATGTGCACTTGTAGACAAAGTCTTTACATTCTACCATTACTCAGTGGGCAAAAGAATAAGTGATGAATTCTTCAGAGCATGCTCAATTTGAAAACTCCTAAATACACTTTCTAATACAGTGACTAGATACTTGCAGACTCTTCAACGCCCTGTGTTTCTGAAAATCTTGGGTTTGGTTCTTGTACTGTGTTTTTACATAAATATCTGTTTACATAGATGTGTCTGTATTTGGTTAGCACCACTACACATTATTTTTTTAAAAATGCACATTTTGTTTTATTAACATAATTGCCAAGGGGAAAATATGCAAATTCTGGAACTCGAAAGTGTTGCAGTAACACATAACAAAGTATTATATCAAAGTGCCAGTGAAGTTGCTTACTGGAAAATATATAGGAAAAGAATCTGATTTCATTAAGCTGAATATTATTACATTTATTTATTGTTACACATTCTTGATCTAAGTGGGATAAACGACCATATTTCACAAGGTTTTCTTTGTTTTCCATAAATTTCTTTTACAAAATTAAAGTACTGATATTCAGAAAGCTTTTTAATTTCTTACCATGATGATTTTATGTCACATAAGTTCTGAAACATAAAATACTTTTAAGTACTCTATTTTTATCTAAAATTATAAGGTTTTGTGTTTTCAATTACTGCTCCAATATTGGGGGAAAGAAAGTTTTGGCAAAGTGCAGAAAGCATTTGAATGGTTTACTAGTCTTAATTTAACCAACAGATCAAGCAGTGTTTCCCCAATTTTCTCAGAAAAAGGTGCTGTACCTGTGAAAATATGGTAAATACTTCACATGCTGACTAAAAAAGACTACTCTGCTGTACTGTTTTTCTTTTTTCTTTTCCTTCATCATGTTTCATTGCATGTAGAGGTTGATATTCTGTATCAGTGACCTTCTACCATGACTGTACTGAAACATTTGAATCTTCAAATCTATAGGAGAGACTCTGTCCTGAACAGACCCACATCCTTATCCTTGAAGTTCTTGTTGGTGTTTTTCCAGATGCTTTGTTTTTAGGGGTTAGGGGCAAGGCCAAAACTGTTTCTCTTCTGATTTTTCTCAGCCTGACTGAATTTCAGCAGGTATATATGATACCTGTGTGCATATATCTATAAATAAAGCCAAGTGCTAATTGCTTGACACCAGTAAAGTTCACAAGTTTTGGGACTTAAACATTATAAGCCATCAGCGATCCACTCTGGGTAATAACTTTCAGTTAAAGTGAAATCTTTTGTGCAGAGATTCAGTTGCTTATAGACTCCTGACTTTTGGGCCACAAGAGTTGAATTGCTTAAGTTGTGTGCTGTTAATGTACTGGTCATTTTTATAGAGAGAGAAGTTCAGCAGCAGCTGTGTAGTACAAGGAGTAAAGTGGGTCTCCTAGGAAGCCTACATGCCCTGGATTTTGTCCGTGCATCCATAATTTATGATAATATCCTAGTGATAAACTGCATTTAGCAGACGCCTTTGGCTGCCTCACCTGTTCTCTGCAACAATAATTCAGCTTCCCTGGGAAAGCAATTAAGCTTCTGACTGGCATCAGCAGCTTCCAGCAGAAGAAATTAAAAGGAGAAAAAAATCTGCTGGAGAAATATTCACCTGTCATCCATTGGGTATGCACATGCAGATTTTCCAACTCAATTCATTTGAAATGCAAGATGAGCCATACTTAGTCTCACCTTCAGGAGATCCTTCACTGTATCCAGCCGGGAAACTGGAGGCACACGACTTGCAAACAAAAATGTCCACACTTATGAAAAGTCACCAGCAACGGCTTTAAACCTCCGAGTACATGGGATATTAAGTGTGTGGTGCAACTGTGTGCCATAAAAATAGTTTAAACACTTTGTATAAATTTCTGTAGGATTTTAGGTTTTTTGTTTTGCCTGCTTCCTAAGCCAGTGAAGCTTAGGCTTTCATCAAATAAGGTATCAGCTTGGCAGTGAGGGAGGTCTGGAAAAAGCATGGCCTTGGCAGAATTCCTGATGGTGTGGTATCTAGATTTCAGTAGTTCTCATTTGGGATAATGACATCCATAACTCACTGTGGTATTATTCCCTCGGGCAGTTTAAAACTTCTTATAAAAATCTTTGCTTCAGTTTTGTAATAGTAAATCTCTACATCCTCAGAAACCATCTGCTTAGTTTTTTATTAAGATAATGCATGCTCCTTTTCATACCAATTTTTTGCATGTAAAAATAACTATACAGGATCTGAAACTCTACTTTCAAGCATTCCCCCCAAATCTCAAAAAAATAAGGAAATATGTGTATGATTTGAGTCCAACAAGCCAAATCAAGCACTGGCCCTCTAAACCCAGAGGCTGCAGTACTGAAGCTTAGGTCTGCTGAGATCTGCCTATATCTGTGTTTTGTATGGCAGTTGTGTGGGGTGCAAGGGCACCACTGTTATCACACCCATTCAACAGACAGTAAATCAGAAGACTGAGGCCCATCTGTGCAGCGTGGAAGAACTCATGCTTTTTATCCTCATACTTAGTTGTGTGCGAGTTAGAATCATTGACTCATAGAATGGTTTGGGTTGAAAGTGATCTTAAAGATCATCTCGTTCCAATCCCCGTGCCATGGGCAGGAACACCACCCACTAGACCAGGTTAATCAGGGTCCCATCCAAGTGGCTAGCCTTGAGCACTTCCAGGGCTGGTACATCTCTAAGTTCTCTGGACAACCTCCAGTGTCTCACCACCACTGGAGTCAATTCTGCTTAGCATCTAATTTAACCCTGCCCTCTTTCAGTTTAAAACAACTGTCCTTGTCCTGTCACTATCTGCTCATATAAAAAATCCCTCTCCCTCCTTCTTAAGATACTGGAAAGCCACAGTGAGGCCTTTGTGGAGCCTTCTCCAGGCTAAACATCCCCAGCTCTCTGAGCCTGCCTTCACAGGAGAGGTGCTTCAACCAATTTATCATCTCCATGGCTCTCCCCTGGATCCACTCCAACAGGTCCTCATCTTGTGCTGAGAAAGTTGTGTCCTTTGTTGCTCCTTTCAAACTGTGGGGTTTGTGCTTTCTCTCAGAAGAAACACTATTATTTTACTTGAATTTGTGCATTCATTTATTCTTGTTAATCAATTTTATATAGGACTACCAAGTTAGAAAGCTATTACTGATGTGTCTCATCACCTGAACTGTTCAAAGCACTGCATGAATTTGATCCCTTCACAAATACTAATCTGCCATGGGGTTCTCCTGAGCACCCATTCACTCAGTTAAAAATTTGTGTTTGCATGCTGATGTTTATTCCTGAGGGCTCATCTCCCCTAGTGAGCATGTTTAAACAACTGAAGTACAATGAAACATTCAAATTCAAGCCTTTATTATTATGCAATCTGGGATTATTTTTTTTATCATTAGACTTCCTTCTGAACTGGGTGGTTGACACTCCCTGTTCCAAATTCCTGTCCCATGAGCTAGTTGTTTGGAAATACTGGCTAGGAAGACAAAAACCATGGCTTCTTCTTTTTTTTTTAATCTGAAGAAAGTGGTTTTTTTCACTAGGTGTTTGGGATTAAACTGTAACCTGAAGGCAGTACACAGAAATAGGGTAAAGATCAAAAGGAAATGGAGAACATAACTTGGAGGACTGGTGCACTGGAAACAGTGAGCCTGATTCAAAGTGGTCTGGCTGTCTGAGGATTCTTGTGCATGACTTAACTAGTTTCTGGATTAAACCTCGCATATGCCCTAGGAGAGGAATTTGTACCTGCTTCAGCAGCATGTGCTCTCTGGAAAAAACCGTGGAAACTAGTCTATGTTGTGTCAAACTGAGGTTCTTTTACTATTCAGAAGAAGAGATTTCTGATTAACTCCATATCTAAACAATTTTAATGATTCACGAGACTACTTTGACTTGACTCTCCAGTCAGATCAGTTCCCGTACAGAACTTCACTCCTTGATCTACGTCCAAGAACATATTTATGAGGGAATTTATACAGCCCTTTAAATTCACTTCCTTATGTGAATTAAACTAGCTTTCATAATTTGAAAGTTCCCTGTGTGTGAAGTGAGGATTCCTCCAAAGTTTTCACGTGTCCTGTGGTCCTGTGGTGCTCTCCCTCGGGGTCCTCCTGCCGGGCAGTCTGTGCCGCGGGAGAGCTGGAGAGGTGAGAGCAGGGGAAAACGCCGCACGGATGGGCTCTCCCTGCACCGACTGAATGCTCAGGCTCTCCCGGCTGCACAAGGACAGCGCCAGCCTTTTGACAATTCTCTTGGGGAGGACTCGTTTTGTTTTTCGGGCAGCTTAGCATTCAAAATACCGTGGCCACTTGAACAGCCGCAGATGCTTCAAGTTGCCCTGACACAGGCTGCCGGGCACTTGAGCGCGCACGAAGAAGAGCTGCTGCCCCGAACGACTCTCACTGCCGTGCCTCAGGGTACCGGAGGGCCCGGCCAGCTCCAAGGCTCTCATTGCCGTGCCTCAGCGGCTCGGAGGGCCCGGCCAGCTCCAGGGCTCTCACTGCCGTGCCTCAGCGGCTCCGAGGGCCCGGCCAGCTCCAAGGCTCTCATTGCCGTGCCTCAGCTCGGAGGGCCCGGCGAGCTCCAGGGCTCTCACTGCCGTGCCTCAGGGGCTCGGAGGGCCCGGCCAGCTCCGGCGTTGGGAGCAGCTGCCTCCGACAGCGGCGGGGGCCCCGCATTGTTTTTGTGTCGTTTCTGCAGAGGAGAGGCAGGAGCTTACATCATTTCCAGTAATGAAGTGCCTGGGGTTCTTTTATGACTTGCACACTCTGCTTCTCTGGAGCTGTACAGTATGTGCTGCGTGACTCCAGGAAACCGAGGATTTGTTTTGACTTGCTAAAAGAACGTTTTGCTATTTCTCTTTACAATTTCACCATGTGACTTGTCAATTCTCTCCCCCTCTTAAGAATAACTTCAGATTTAATTAGCTGAGTGCAAACATCTTTCATGGCGGTGTGGATTATACTCCTCATTGAGTACATTTACCAACAGAATGAAAGACAACTTAATCAGGCAATTCTGTATTTGTACTGCTGTGTCCAGAGAACATGGTAGCTGTCAATAGACAGTTGCTATTGACTTTCTTTCTAGTGCAGGATGCCCAGTGATGTGGGGAACCGTCTTGTTAAGGCTTGCTTTTTGGTTCTGATGCTCTCTCTCCTACCTAAGACACCTTTTCAAGTGTGTTTCATTATTATTTCCTTCTCTGCTCTGTAAGAAAAACAAGGCTTATGTGCAATGCTGGGATGTACTGAAGGTGCTGGCATGTCCCCAGAAGCTCCCCAGTACCTTTCCTAGCATATTTTAAATGGTACAATTTATACTTTGCTGAATTGCAAAGTGGCATTGGTCATGAACCTTTATTAGACAAGTTTGGCAGCAGCTTCCCAAAGTGTTACCTGGACATATGTGTGTGTGTGTGTTTGTGTGTGTGTGTGTGTGTGTTCCACAACTCGGAGAACATTCTTCTGACCATGAACCACCCACAATATTTCTAGGGTATCCCAAGTCAAGCAGCAACATCCACAGTTCTCCATGAGTCCTGGAGTACATGACTGTGCTGCAGCAACAGCAGCTGGTTTACCTGCCTGTGCTGGCACAACAAATGCTCTTTGACAGGACCAAAACCAGTGACAAACAGCAAAATATTTATAATCTCCTTTGTAATACTGTCATCCTTT
This sequence comes from Fringilla coelebs, assembly GCF_963513975.1. NCBI lineage: Eukaryota > Metazoa > Chordata > Aves > Passeriformes > Fringillidae > Fringilla > Fringilla coelebs. Next base: position 50,310,188 of record NC_140028.1, on the reverse strand, counting down.
CTGTTAGTTCCAGGTATTGACCTTGTCATGAGCACTTTATAAAACACCATTAACTCTATTAACTGTTCACTTCCCCAGAGTTAAAATTTGACAAGTCCATTTTTAGCCATCTCTTCTCTCAGAGATACCGTGGTTTCAGTTTGGTTCTTCAGAAGTGAATCATAGTTTCAAAACCCTCACTACCTGAAACACTCTTTTTTTTTCCATTAGTATTCAACATGTTTAACATGGGTTCAGACATGTTATCAGAAACTTATACTAGAGTCCTTTAAAAAAGTCCTGTGTGATTTCATGCCCTGGAAACACCTTTCACACTGTAACTATTCCTGCAGCTATGGGGAGATATGAGGCATATGGATGTGAGCTAGTCAAATTAATACCATAATGGCTTCTGGCTCGACAAGCAGGTACAGTGCAAACAGAGAGCAGAACAGCTGTAGCAGAGTTACCTTTTATGTGGGTGGCATAGATGTCTGCCAGTTAAAATGATCTGATGAATCATTTCTTGCCATATGATTACTGTTAATAAGAATTTATGTTAACAAGCTTGTGTCTGAACTTTGCACAGGTTCATGCCTGCATTTTATTTTGTTAAAAAATAGAGCATATAATGGTTGTTTTTTGTTCTTAATGGGTTTTCTTTCCTCCCTTGAAAGCATTCCAGGACTTCAGTAATGCAGAGCTGCCAACTAACCCTTAAAGGAAGACGTTTTAATCTCCATGTAGTGCCTTCTGTATATAATTCTGTATATACAGAACAATAGTTTAACCTGGGAATCTCAAGCTAAGCTTATAACTCCACATAGCAGCACTTACAAAGAGAGTGTGGCCTTCAAAATATGAACTTTTATTAAAGTCTTTGTTATTGCAAACATTTATACCTACACTTTACCACTGACTGACAGGTTTTAGCTATTGACTACATTACACTAACTCCCTGTGTGTAAAATTAAGCAACTTTTTTTTCCAGAACTGATGTTTTATTTATGGTGAGAAATTAGGCGTGGCAAAATGTTCTTTTAAATGTGTCCTCAATAACTTACAAAGCATTTCAAAGTATTTGAGAATTGTGTGCCATAAGTGAGACATTTTATAGAGAGAAATACACAAGTCCAAGCATGGTGAGTGTTAACAAACGTTGATAAAGGATTATTTGAGAATCTCTCTCTCATCAGAAAAATGTGGTTTGAAATTCTGCATATAGTAGGACAGGGTATAGAGACAGAAAAAAATTGCAATAAAATTGCTTGAAATACAGTTTTGCTGGGATAAGTGGTTGGAGACATCATCCTTGTGAATCTTGTTTGGGAGCCATAAGCAGAATAAATGTTTTGGTGGAAGGTCTTGTTCCCGTGTAACTTAGGACAGTTAGAAGAAAATATATTGAGGAAAACAGTCCTAAAAAGACTAAGGAGGAACTTGGCAAATAGATACTCCCAGTTTGCCCTACTAGCAATTCTGCCACTCACACAGGAGGAATAGAAGACACTGATAAGCAAGGCATTACACTGGCACTTAGATTGACTTTTGGGGGCTCTTTGGCTAACAGCCTGCTCCTCACCTTTGCTCTGTCCATGTTTATTGATGCTTTGAGATCACATTTACACCCATTTGCCCCATTTTTTCACCATCAGTTAAACAAGAACTTTGCTATGTTTTTTCCAGTGTCATCCTGCATTACCACCTACAAGAAGACACCACCTCCAGTCCCACCGAGAACTACCACCAAACCCTTCATTTCCATCACAGCCCAGAGCAGCACGGAGTCTGCTCAAGATGCCTACATGGATGGGCATGGACAGAGGGGAGATATCATCAGCCAGTCTGGACTTAGCAACTCCACGGAAAGCCTGGACAGTATGAAGGCACTGACGGCTGCTATTGAAGCTGCCAATGCGCAGATCCACGGCCCTGCAAGCCAACATGTAGGGAACAATACTGCCACTGTCACCACCACCACAACCATTGCCACTGTTGCAGTAGAAGATAGGAAGAAGGACCACTTCAAGAAAAACAGATGCTTATCTATTGGAATACAGGTACAGTACATGACATGCATTATATGCTTGCCGTTGTTTTGGATTCCTACATCTGTTTTACTGCTCATTATACAGTGTTTTGTGTATTTTTCTTCTTGTCCTGACAGGTACCTATGTAGAACTTGCACCAGCATAATCATTCTGCATGGTACTAATGATGTTTTCCTAATTTATCATAAATACATCAGATGCAAGCATTTGTTTGAGTCTCTGTGCTGCTTGTTATTCAGCTCTGTTAAATTACACACATGAGCACTAATCTATGAATCATAACACAGCAGGGGTCAGAAAGGCATGAATTAAATCATTGAAAGGGAATGTGTAAAACAATGATTTACATTACACTACCACCAAAAAAATATTTTCATCCAGCCTCACTGAATTAATTGTTGCTGCTTATTCATGCATTTCATCATGACTGGTAGCCACTTGAATGAGGCAGCATTGTTCCTATCTCAGCCTCAAGAACAGAAGATAAGTTCCTTCTGATTTGCCCTTGTTAAAGAAAATTACATTTTGTTACCTCTAGTGGAATGAAAGAAGAAAACTAACCCTGCCAAAGTTCATTCATGTTTACAGAAAGGACAAGAGTAAATAAACTAGTCTCGTGTACTCTGCTTTCTTAATTTATCTTTTCCACCCCCTATTTCCCTCCCCCCCCCCCAAAAAAAAAAAAAAGATACGCATAGGACCCCCAACTATCTGTTTGTAGAATTAGCTTTTGTAACAAAGTGCTTGAACTTAAAATCTACTGAGAATCAACACAAGTTTTGACAGGAGATGAATCTCTACCAAATACAACAGCAATCTGCAGCTTATCAGCCTTCACAGGAAGACATGATTTTTTTTCTTGCAGAAGGTGGTTGTAAGTACAGCACCATGTGCCTGGACAGGCTTATCTGATTAGTAAAGTCTAAGAATTTACCATGAAATCTCTACATCACCCTGATGAGATAGATGAGCGGTGCTGTGCTGAAGTAAGCCATCCCAGGGGTAGCTGCTGGAGAAGCTGTGACTTTTCTCTCAGTTCTTCTTGGAAGGGCAATAATAACTATTGCCTGTGGGTTCAGTTCACTGCCTTTGTTGTAGACTTTTGCTGCTTCATAGCTGTTTGTTTTGGGTATAAACTGAAAGAAGGGCTGATGATCAGTGTTACACACAGGAGAAAGATCCAGGTGGGACAGGGATAGAGAAAAACTCTGTAATATATTCTCATTCCCAGCCAAGCCTAAGATGCCATTATATTATTCAATCCCTTATTTCACTAATCCAAGAAACCAAGACTTCTTAGCAAAGACCCTGCAAAACAATGGGTACAAGGAAATAATTTCCATGTTTACAGAAGCCAAAATGAACCATGGTAATGTGAATCACCGTTCTTGCGAGACCATCTCCCTGCTATCTCTTCTTAAAGTAGTTACAAGTAACAAGTGCTGCTTTTGAAAGGTATAGAGGCCTCAGTTTCCTGAGATCTGAAGAAAACAGAGCTCCATATGCTTTTCAAGCTTTTGACAATCTCCCTCTTAAACCTTGAAGTTTACAGATGACCAGTATAACCACATGAAACAACCATGAAATCTGGGGATGCTACGTGAGAGTCTGCCAAGGCAGGCTTTGTGTACAAACCAATGAAGATGTGGTACAAACCATCTGAAGCTAGGATGACATGAAGCGAAACCTTCAGCAGTGATGCAGCCTTACAGGATTCCTGCCTGTGTGTGGTGCCACCCTCACAGCTGTGCACATCAATGAGCTTTTTAGAGTCAGACAGGCTTCACAGATAAAAGAAACTGACTTCACTAGTCTGCTGTCTGATCCATTTTGCAGCATCGTTGCACAAGCAGTCATGCTGGTACAGCTGAAGGGGTAGTGTGGGAGTAGAAATACCTTAAGATAGGTGCTGATGCCAGAAATTACTTCTCTTACAAACAACTGCCTTAAAGGAGGGAGGTACACTGTCAGTCCTCTGACTGGCAGTAGTCAGTCTCTCTTCACTGAGTAAAAGAAGCCTAGTCCAGGCTTAGTCTGAACTCAGACCAGGTATACACCTTGATGATAGTTCAAGCCATCTCTGTGGAGCAGGACAAGCTGCAATTACTGCAGGTATATTCTTGGTTTTCTTTCTCCTCTGCCAAATGAACCTAGTGTGCACTTCTGGTGAACCTCCATGTGCGTCCTCTACACCTGTCAGTCACTCTTAGGACATTGCAAGCCTTTGCTGTAAATCTGCTGAGCAAACAAGCAAAGTCAAGCAAAGAAAAACCCTTCCATCAAAAGGTTGCTTCACTCTGTCAGTTATGGGATTTAAGGTGTATTTATCTCCCCAGAACCCCAGTATGAAGGAAGTACTTCACCTCACAGAACAGCTTCTGTAACTCCCATCCCTCACTGAGCACTTTCCCTGCACAGGTTGGTCAAGTGGCTCTCAACAAGAAGTTGCTGGTGGAACAGCCACTACAGTTGGATATTTTGCACACCCATGGTCAGTTTGAGGCTACAGGTCACTTCACAGCACTGCTATGGACCAAAACTTCTGTCTGCTGGAAAATGTTTTTCTTGTATGACTATCCATATTATATATAGCATTGGAAATTAACAACTACACTGATTGAACCCAGAATATTGTGATTTTGTTCGAAGACACATCTGTGGTTAAATTTTAACTTTATACTATTGGCACAAATCTCCTCATGGAGCTGGAGCTGGAGATGTGGTATTAAGTTCCAGCCTGTGCTCCTGGGAACCACCTGTTTGCAAGATGAAGCAGTAAAGAAAATGAATCTAAGACTCATATCTGCTTTCTTAAAATCTTTTCTCTGCAGTGCTCTGATCTGAGGCACTGACATTTAAACAAAATAAACACCTGATTTTGATACGAGTTCACATGCACATGCACGTACAGATAGAAGGTAAAATCAAACTGTGAGGCACAATACCTGGAGTTACAGCTGCTCAGTGATGAGCTCTAACAAATGTGAACATCCAGCTTCCATAAAATAACAGATAAATCCATCTGCATGTTGCAGGCTGAATATTGTCTTACTAGAAATGCTTTATAGAGTAAGAATAATGAATATTCACTAATAACATCAGAAAAGAGCACACCACAGGGAAACTGGACTAGATGAAGGAACTCAGGTACAAGCTCTGTGTGCAGACACTCAGTAGTTAAGGTGCATAGAAACTGCAAGTAGCCAGCTGATATCTCTGCTAAAATACATTCTAATTACCTTTCATGTTTTGGGTTTAAGGTTGATGGTGCTGAAGAATCCACTATACCAGGTGATAATAAAGCAACCAGTAAGTTCCAGTCCATAGGAGTTCAAGTAGAGGAGGAGAAGTGGTGAGTAAAAGTTAATACTGTTTTTCTAAAGTAAATAATTATGCCACAACTAATTTTTAAGAGCCCTAGTTCCTGCACACATGACCACATAAACCTGCTTCCTGGATGAATTGTTAGATCAGCCAGCTGAAAAGTTGAGTCTTATAATTGTTGTAGCTCTTGTTTTTCAGAGAAGATTTTTCAGGACCAGTGAGAAAAATGGAAGGGAAGTGCCACATATTTTGAGGTCTCATATACTTTTAATAAACTCTTTTTTCCCAGAAAATCTACCTAAACAGTGGACAGTGTTGCAGCTGGAGTGTTAGTATTGGGATGGCTGCATAGAACTGATGAGGACAAGTTTACCTTGTTTTTCAGCAGAATAATTTCAGCCACATGTAGCAGTGCAGTGGCAGAGCCAAACTGAATGCTTTTACTCAGGTATCTCACCTAGACATCTCTGCATTACAATTGCTCCCTTGCAAAAAAATTGCTGTGATTACAAAGCAAGCCTGTAAAACTCTGTTCTCCCTACAATCTGCAGTATATGCTGAGTTAATAAACAAATAGCCTCCAAGAAAAAAAAAAAATTAAAAGAGAGAATAAACTAGAGCAGCTGTCTTCAAGGGTTATGTTTCTTTTCTGATGACAAACCTGCAGGTGCATTGTAGGGCAGCATAACTGTGCATAACACTTGGGACACAAACTTTTTGAGAGCGTGGCCACAACTGCAAATCTAATTTCCTTCCCAAAACTGGGCTCAGTGGCTGAAGAAAAGCCAGACTCTCCGCTTGCCTTTGAGTGTGCAGGCCTGCCCAGTGTTGCTGCGACTCCAAGCACCCACACAAGTCTTGCTTCTCTTTTCTCAGGCCCCTTGGGCACAGTGTGACTTTTGAATGCTGGGGCCACATCCTTGATAACTCTCAGTACCTCCTGTGTCATAGGCAAAGCCTCGGTGCAGTATGACTTGTCAGTGAGGGAAGTTATCCTTGTGATTTCTCCAGAAAAAAACTGGGTGCAGCAAATCTGAGCTGACAAAATTCAGGCCCTTTCCCCTTCTCTGGCCTGCTGACTGCAGGAGCCAGTGGATATGTCCATTTTCACACTATTTTTTTTCCTACATCTGCTAAAAATACTCAAAAATAGCAGGTGTCTCTACACCATTTTCAATTCAACCACATCTCCCTGTAAAATAGCAGAGCATTTTCCTGTGGTTTTAAAAGACTAAAGTGATTTCAGCAAAAAGAAATGTGATTTTGCAATAACCCTGCTAGGCTGTTACCAAGTTCCTCATTAACCTGCTAAAACATCTCTTGCTGGCAGACATTTCTTTATGTGTTAGACCTTAGCCCCATTTACCCTCAACTCTTCCAGCACTAGATAAATGAGCACATTAGAATGGATGCTGAAGGACCATTTCACTTCAGCCTGGGCACAAAGGAAATAACTACCCCAAAAGCCCAACCCTCCCCCTCCCCGCAAAGAAAGAAAGAAAGAAATGGCTGTTTGTAAATACCTTACTTCCAAAGTCCTCTTTCTATGGCAGTTTTTATTGCTCCAGAGGAAAAGGTAAGATTTGCCTGTGAGAGTCTTCCCTGAGAAAGCAGTATTTCTGCATTACTGACTGACAGCAGTGTTTGGGGATTTCCTTGCTGATAAAGTTGAGGTTGCTGCTGTTTGGAGCAGAGGGAAAGCAGCAATCTATCATGGACTTTCAGAAGTGAGCTGCCTGATAAAGGACAGCCCCTAATCCTTAGAAAATGAGTGCACTCAGGACACAAAGGGCTTGTCATCACAGTTGGGCACTCATACTCCTTTTTTTTCCCCCCCATAACACAGCAGAGCACAATGTATTGATTATCTGTTACAGGAATAGAATTGTAAATAAAGTACATTCTTCACTGTCCCTTCACCAACACATCTGCAAAGCCTAAGAAAAGCCCTTTTTAGCTGGATCTTTGAGAAATTAATGTCTTTAAAAATATTCCAGAAATACTAAATAAATGTAAAATGAGAAGAATGATACAGCAGGAAGGATAAATACAGTAAATTGATTATGTTTCCTTGATAGTCTAAGCTATTAATTACACTGTTACAAAACAATAAAGCTCTTTGCCTAATGCACCAAAAGCCTACCACAACTTTCAGTCTTCTTCTTGGCTTCCTGCTCTTTCCTTCCCCTTTTCCTCATCTCATACGACTGTGATTCTCACACCAGGGAGTCTTACCTCCTCATGTCCTTTTAAATATTCCTTCATCTGTGTTTGGACCAGGTAAGCAAAACGCTTTGCCTCCGTTTCTTGGCCTAAGTAATTCAAAAACAGAACATCTTCACAGGACAGCTCTCTCTCTTCAGTCTTCCATCTCGCCTCAGACCTTTCATTGGCCCTTCACTTTCTCATGGGCCTCCTGCCAAGACAAATGCCTCAGTCCTCCTCCTCCTCTTGTACTGCTCAAAGGATAAATGTGCTTCCTGCTACCTGACCACATTACAACTGGATCCTTTGCTGTTTATGTTATCCTCAGTTTTTATGCTGCTGGTTCTCAATAATATTTTTCAGCCCCATTCCCTAACTGCAGGTCTGTGATTTCTAGCGTTTATAGAATAACTCTGTCCAGTCATTCCCTTGGAGAGAAATTGGTATGCCTTTCTTTCAGCCTCATGATCTTATGGCTGTTAATCTTTTATCTTGCACCTGACCTTCCCCATGATGCTTACAAAACCTGAACCAAAATGTTTTTCCCTTTTTCCTTCCAGGGCAGTTTTGAAAAGTGTACCTAATGAAACTCATCCGTACAATTTCAGGGCACTTCAATTTCTGTCAATTTCTGTTTGTCCTTTCTTTTTACATGTAACTTCTTCTTGACCTCAAGAGACCACCCTCCTCACTTAGAGAAGATAATTGAGTTGTTAAAAGTCAACCAGTTCTACTGAAGCAGAAAAAAAAGAAATAATTTATTCTGCCAAAAACAATTAGCATGCATTCTTCTTGAACAAGGAGTTTTCAGTCCCATGGCTCTGTAATCAGTTTTAGTCTCTCTTGCAATTTATCTTGCCTGCCCCAAGATCTCCTCCTATTACATTCTCACCTCCAAAATGGTCTCACTCATCCTTCTATATGTACCATCAGCCGGTAATTGTACCTGATTTGCCATCACAAGAATTTTTGAATACTGAAACAATGGTAGTTTCTAAAGGAAGAACACTGCCATAGGAGATTGCAGTAGAAAGATGGTCGTTCTCCCTCTTCTCTGGTTTCTGGGGCACCAAGGAAGGTGCCCCCATATCTTGATGCACAAAAGTGTGTCTTACCACAAGATACACAAAGTCCATCCTACCACCGCACACCTCTTGATATGGTATAAAGTGGAATCATTTGAAATAGCAATATGGTAACATAAAGCAAACAATCAAACAAAACCCCTATCTCTTCCAGGAAAAAAAACGCCTCACATTCTTGGATTTTGTTACTATAAAAACTCATATTTTTCTGTTTTTTTCCTGTAGGTTTTTGGGATTGGTTACTTACTGTCCAACAAAAAATACTCAGGTTTTGTTGTTCTTCCCTAACTGTAACTCAAACTTCTCAACACTGTACTCTTTAGAACTTTCAAGTCTGTATTTTGGGTAAGCTAAGCAGGAATTACATGATATGACATTGGGGGATGTCCTGTGCAGGGTTAAGAGTTGGACTTGATGATCCTTTTGGGTCCCTTGCAACTAGGAATATTCTGTGATTCTGTGAACTACTTGCATGGCTTTTCTCAGCAGCATTTTCTGGCAGTCTATGTTCTCCGTGGTGGAAGCCATTCCAGTGAGAAATTCTGAGGGTTGTAGGTGTCCCATCCCTAGAAACATTCAAGGACAGGCTGAACAGGGCTTGGAGCAGCCTGATCTAGTTGAAGATGTCCCTGCCCATTGCAGGGCAGATGACTAGATGACCTTTAAATGTCCCTTGCAACCCACACCCATTCCTCTGGCCAGTCCCATCCTGGTGGGACGCATTTCCCACATCACCTCCCAACGTGTGCATGCTTGGAGGAGGAACTCCTGCTCTGGTCCACAAAAGGCAAAGCAGGTCCTGGCTCTGACAGGGCCAATCTCCTCTGGCCACAGCTGCCTGTGAGCTGAGGGAATGCTCACAGCCCTGGTGGCTCCCAGCCAGCTGGTGGGCTGCTGCAAGCCTGGCCTTGGCAGAATTGGCCATGAATTTCTGATCACACCCTGCTGGTTGGCAACAGCCCCCCCTCGCCAGACCAAGCCCTGGAGGGAGGCTGAGTGCTCCAGCCAGCACCTCTTCTCTGCAAAGAAAAGGCCAAGAGTTGGGAAAAAAACAACAAATAAACCAACCAGCTTAAAACAATGTGATGAACAGATGAGCAGCTGCAAGGAATGGGGTTGGAGCAGGAATATTGTTCCTGCCATTAGAAACACAGTACCCTATCTGCTAACTCCTTCTGCAGTTTGTTTTGTTCTGCTGGCAGCAGTTGCAACCTTAGCAGAGAAGCCCACCACCAAGGAGGAGGACAGTCAGTGGGTAAAGTAAGGCTGAGTTTGACCTAAATACCTGTGAGATTGACCATGCATCAGTTGGTTTGAAATTCAGATCTTTTCTGGAATTTTGGGTTTGAAGTTTTTTTAAGAAAGGAATTATCTAAGTTGAATTGCAAACATGTTTTGGAAAAGAAAGCCAAAGACTTAGAAGCTGAGAGTTGAATGCCAACAAGTGACCACGTTGTTGTTCAAAAACACATCCATTCTGTTGTTCTCTATACTGGTTTATCCAGTCTGAGGTTTCATGGCTTTCTGCACCCTAGGCCAGATATCTGCTGTAGTTCTCTGAAGATGTAATTATTACACCTTGTGCCTGCAGGGCACAACTGAGTACAAAAGGGCCAAGCCTGAAAGCAGAAGAAACAAGCCTCTGTTTTGAACCTTTTCCATTTTTTTTTTAGGTAAAGTTGTGAATGTTTTTTATGGTAGAAGTAGCAAAAACTTTATCATTAACTTCAACAGCTCTCCTCTAGTAGGGAGTTTTAACTGAGAGCAAAGCAAAAAAGGCTCAAATGGTACTTTGTAAGAGCAAAACATCCTGGAAGTGAGTGAGGAAGCTGTATCAGAGACTAAAATTACCATCTATTAGGCATTTTATATAGATGAGTTGGAGGCAGGCAGATAGTAAGTGCCTTCCTACATTTCCATTTTATTCAAAATACATTTCCTTGGAAGTATTTTTTTAATTTTGAACTGATTCTATTGCCAAGTTGTTTTTCTTTTGAAGACAGATAAGTTACATAATCCAGTGCCAAGAAACTGTCATGCAAACCTGTAGCATACTATTATATAGATAAAACAAAGGCAAAAAAGTAGGTCATTCTATTTCATTTGTTCAGCAGAGTCTGGGTTTGGTGGTGCTAGCTCATACTGAATCCAGTAAGAGCACACTCCAGAAAGCCTTGAAATGTAGAGCCTCCAACAATACATCCTCCTGTCAAGCAGACTTTGATGCTTTCACATTTGGATTTTGGCCAACACTGAAAAGCCAGGGTGTTAACTGAAAACACAAGTGGTCATCTGAAACAGAAGAGTGTCAGAGTCTAGGGCACCAGAGAAAGCAGAAGGTGGCTGTGACAGGGAGGCAGGGACATGGAGAAGAGCAAGCCTGGACTAAGACATTTGCTTTTCTCACCAGAGCTATGGAAGGTGTGGAAAAGTACACTGTGTACTAATGCCTTGGCTCTCAGTGAACCCTGACTAAATTACTATAAAGAAATCCTCAGTCAGCATGTGTCTGTGTGGGCACAGATGTTTTTTGTGTGTGTGTGTGTGTGTGTGTGTGTGTGTGTGTGTTTGTATATCTCAGTGCTGATAAGGGATTTGTCAGGTTGGTGGTCAAATTAAAGCATTTTCTGAAAAATACTAACATGGATTGGATTCACAATAGATTTTCTGTGTAATGTAAGCCTAATGCTAGTGTCTCTCTAATCACTCATACTAGTATGACAGCTTTTCTCTGCTAGGGGCCCATAGCAGATACTTAGGAAAAGATAAGGGAGAGTGTATAAAGTCAGTGAACTAAGCAGTAATTCTCCCAGTAGACTTTCCCAATTTAGCCTTCTGTTGTTCAGGGACTTTCTAAGCCAAATATGAGATGTGTAATGGCTCTTCCTGTGAATTTGATCAAGTTCTCTTTGAACCTATTTTTACCTTTGCTTTTTCCAGGATTCCGTGGCAATTTAATCACACATTGTGTGAAGAAGTACTTCCTTTCATTAGATCTCTAAGCCTTGCAACTGGCTGCCTTCCTGCCACAGTTATTGTACTCAGAGAAATGGTGAAACATCCCCTAGTCAGAATTTCATAGATCTCTCATAGTCTTCCTCAGCCATATTTTCTAAACCTTTTCTCCTATGGAGGGGATTCCACCTCCCCAGTGACCCTTTTCCTCCCTTTCTAACTTCTTCTGCTGTATCAGTCCATAACAAAATGCTTTTTCTCTGCTTTCCAAAGGATAAATACTACCAAGCTGAAGATTTTGCACACTCTTTATTTTTCAGTTTGCTGGTGCATATCATGCACAACTACAGTGGCACAACCATGACTTTTGTATCATTTAACATCTGTTACAGAAGAACTGCAAGCATCAGGCACTGTGTTAAAATGCTTGTGATTATTAAAAAAATATGCACACAATCTATTATCAAAAGTTTTCCTGGGACTGGTATGGCTAAGATTTTAATTTGAGCCTTCTTCTGCAGAGGAAGAAGGCTCAAATTAACATCATGGGCGTTTTTTTTTTTTTTTTAATTGGAGGACCTTTCTCAACTCCAGTTTTGCTTTGCTCTACTCCACTCAAAGCCCCAGATCAACAGCCATTAATTTCCTCTATGAGCAGGACCAATTACAATCCCCCTTGAAGTCTACTACAGTCCTCCTGAGCTATCTGGATGCACCAGGTATATAGGACATTAAATTCTCCCTCAGCATCCTTCCATCTGCTCCCTCACCAGCTGCAGACTAAACACACTTGATGAAATTTTGCTGCCAGTTGTACTTGTCTAATTGGCTATTGCTCTTCAGTGGAAGGTGGAATATAAATGAAGGGAAGTGAAATGGTGCCCAGCATCCAGTTCCTCCATCTCTTCAGCATTTTCACTGCTGCTTGAGTGCAAACTAAAAACAGAACCAGCAATGGCAAAACGGCCAAAATATCACAGGGTAATGGGTCCTAACACTAGTTTCAAGTGTAAATGTGAGATTGAGAACAAATTGGAGACTTAACTACTGGCTGCATGAGTGCACAGGCATCCTGGATTTGCAAAAAGAAGAGATGGGAATGTGTCCCTATTCAGTTCACAGCTGTTAATCTTGAACCCTAAATATAACTGATTTGAGGAACATTCATGGTTACTTTATGGTTCTACCTTCTTTTTCATCATGGGGCAAGACAGCAGCCTGCCTCACTTGTTTTCCACTCATACCTCCACAATTCACTGCTGATCAAATGGGCTCTCATTACCATCTCCTGCAACAAAATTCTTCATTCTTTGTCTTTCACTCCTTACACTTCTCTGTGCTCCTCCTGTCAGCCTTTTCAGTCAGATGCCTCAGACTGCAGAATCCAAAGTGCTGTTTACATAAAGAAAACCCACCCAACCCAAATCCCCAAACCCCCTCTCTCCCCTGCTCGTGCCTTTGCCCTCAGATGCCCCAACACAGGGGAACTCTGCAAGGTGAGAGGAAGCTGCCTACAGGAGAGCAGCATCACAAGGAGGGTAACACAGGAGAGTGCTAGCTTTGGTGAAAAAGAGATCATTTGGAGACTGAAGTTAAATGTGAAAAATAGAATGTCTGGACACTAGCAATGGGCACTAAAATTGTGAGAGATGGCAGATATAAAATTACGACGAATAATCATGAAGAAGCAATAAAAATATTTATCTGAATAAAAATTACTTTTTTGTATAAATGGAATGTATAATATTACATACATAGTAGACTCATTGGTATTAGTACCTTACTGATTTCACATGTATGATTTTTAAATGTGGCTTGTGAGTTTGGATGTGTAACTTCAAAGGGGTGTGAGTTTTAAAATTTCAAAGATAAACCACTTCTGGAAATTGGGCTCCTTTAACTTTTCATTAATCAGTAACCTAAAATCTGGAGCTACTGGCACTCTTAGCTCTCTCTCTCAGGCTGGCCTCTGGCTTTGTTAAATCACATAACAATTAGAGGTCCTTGTCTCAATAAATAGTGGGTTTTCATGGAAAAAGAGAGATGCTTGTTTGTTTGCTAATGCTGATCGTTTCAAGAAAAAAAAAACACCTGAGTGTAGCACTGAGAGGTGTGACTGCCAGTCTTAGGAAGAGTGGCAGAATCTTAGGAATAGCTTCCATGCCGAATTACCTAGAAAAAAACTTTCTAAACATTTTCTGTTTGTGCTCTCCAAAGCTTTCGCAGGTTTACACGATCTAATAGTGTAACAACAGCTGTGCAAGCAGACCTGGATTTCCATGAGAACTTTGAAATAATCGACCCTCAAGAGGACAATACATGTTCTGGACAAATATCAAGACAGTTTTCCCGAGATGCAAGCACCTCTACTGTTAGCATACAAGGGTCAGGAAACCATTACCATGCATGTGCAGTGGATGATGACTTTGAGACAGATTTTGATCCATCAATTTTACCTCCTCCTGACCCATGGATTGACTCTATTACTGAAGATCCTCTGGAAGCTGTTCAAAGGTCAGTGTGCCCACGAGATGGCCACTGGTTTCTGAAGCTACTTCAGGCAGAGAGAGATCGTATGGAGGGTTGGTGCCAACAGATGGAGAGAGAAGAACGGGAAAACAACTTACCTGAGGACAGTAAGTAACCACACACAATAATATTGCAACTGCAAAGAAGTATTTAATATAGGTCAAATTCACTCCAGTGAATTCTGTATTGTGCCCTTTCTTACTTAGCTAATGAAGTTATGGTTGTGATTCTCAAAAGGATTGTATGTATGTATATCATAATCCTTATTAAAGCTGACAGGGAATGCAAATGCTCAGCATTTCTGAAACTCCAGTGGTATTCGTTTTTGGGATTGCATAGTCCAACAGATAATTAAGAGAGTGTGGTTAGGGATCTTGTCGTATTAATGTTTCTTAACTCTTCTGTTTGAAATCACTTCTCAAAACTTTAGAATATAGTTTAAGTTTAACTACAGATTGTAGTTCCTTTTAATTAAATTCATATTGCAGTTGCCTTTTCAGATGGCGATTGGCATAAGACTATTTAGATGTTTCTCCCTACTGAAAGAGATTTCAGTTATGCTTCCAAATTGTCCCCTTTCTCTCTCTCTTCTCCTCTCCAGCCTTCCTACATCTCACTTGCAGTTCTCATTTGCTTTGACCAGCCCAATAATAGAAGCTCTTGATATTGTGTGATAAAAAACCACACACATGAAACTACATATCAGTTGTCACTACTGTCAGTAATATTAACCTACCCGTAAGGTAACAGGACTGTCTGGTAAACCTTCATTACTCAGAAGTGTTGAGGGTTGACTAGTTCACATCTTATTCATTTACTCTAATTAGGGAAGAAGGGCTGAGCATGTGTTTCCCAGTCCAGATTTTTTTCTCCCAGTAAAAATAGAAGGGTTTTTTCATGTATTTCTCTTACAAGGAACAGTACTATTGCTAGTTGTCAACTAGAGACAGAGGTAAATCTGTGAACATGCTCCTTGCAAATAAAGTTGTTTCAAGTTTTAGAAGCGAGCTTCTGGGAAGCACTAAGAAGCAGCTGCTTATAGAGAATTCAGTATTTTATAATTTAGACATGCCGAAGCATATTTTCCTGGATATAAAAGTAATATTTTTCCAACTCCCAAATTAGCTTCTACCAAAGCAAGGACTTCAGCTCCAGCATTGCTTCTTAAAAATTTTTAACCTTTTCTCTCAAGAAGAGAGATGTTTGAATTCTTCTGAAATGTAAAGATTTTGATTTATGAAAGAAATTAACACTGGAAAAAAAATTCTTAGAAATGCACAAGCTGTTTCTGCTGGAACTTTCCATTCAATCCACTGAATGAAAAGATAGTTAAAGTTAGACAAAATTGTAAGCAACTGGAAATTTATTTAATGGCAAGTATAAGATAACCTATGTAAAGGTTTTATATTTATATAAAATTTTTGTTATACAATAGGCTAACAATTTCTTCTGAAGAAAATATACGGAAGATTTGATGTTACAAGCAGATCCAGATTTCCCAAGTTCTAGAATTTTTGTATCTCATTTTTAACTCACATCATCAATGCATTCAAAAATCTCTTTGCACATGTATCAGAGTAAAATAATTTCTGTAGTATGAAGAAATAAACCTTGTGAACTATGAGATTTTAGATTGAAAAGAAGTGTGAGCACATAACAAACAGGAAACACACAACTTTTATAAGTCTTAGATAAGTCTTTTATAAGTCAACTTAGACAGGACATAAGGAAAACATACTCTATGATGAGGGTAGTGAGGCACTGGAACGGCGTTGCCCAGGGAAGTTGTGGATGCCCCATCCCTGGAAGGGTTCAAGGCCAGATGGATGAGCTTTGGGCAACCTGGTCTAATGGAAGGTGTCCATGCCCAAGGCAATGGGGCTGAAACTAGATGATTTTAAAAGTCCTCTCTAACCCCAAGTATTCTGTCATTCTATGAACTCATAATACTGGAAAAACCTATAAATATTTTATTTGTGCACCAAGGTAGTTGGTGCACCAATAAAGTCATAGGAAAAGAACATGAAGTGAATTTTAAAAGGCTGATAGATGCAGAAAATGCATATCTGTACAGAATTGTCTCTCAATGTCTTGGTGTCTTTGATATAAGACGATTTTAAAGGGCTCTTTGGGCAATCAGTGGGAGGGGTCGGTTATGGGGAAGATAAAGGAATGGTTAGACTGGCTATTCCCAATGCCCCCTCACAGCACACCGGGCACGTGTCCTGGTGCTTCTTGTAGTCGCTGGAAAGGGCAGGAGGAGAAGGGTCACCTGGGTTTGGTAGGCACTGTTGCAGTACTTATTTCGGTGTGAGCTGTCAGCTGCTGTGGCACGTGGCAGCTGCCTCCCACGGAGGCTGTGCAGGGCTTTCTGCTGCGGCTCCGCACGTCCCGCTCTACCTGGTGCCAAGGAAAAGCATATGGCCGGGGCCACTCTGCCCGCTCAGCAGTGCCAGGAACAAAAGCCTGGTTGTTACAAACCCTGCCCTGAAAAACGTCTTTTTCATACATCTATACACTTTAAAGAGAGAGAGGAAAGGAGCAGAAGAGGTGCGTTTGCTTTGCTTTCCCTAATGAAACATGCATCCTTTGTTTCCAACCTGACATCCCCAGCATGTGTTTGGCCAGATAACAAAATAACGAGAACGTGTGATGAGCGAGGTTTTCTCGATGCCATGGCAGCTGACAGAGGGCTCATCCCCCCCGGCGCTCCACGTAAAACGATCCGCGCTTCCTCCAGACAATGCGGCCCTTGTGCGGAACAGCTGTCTCGGGGAGACGGCTCGCTGCTGTTTGACAGTAGCTTGTATGTTACATAGATACGTAGGGTATTATCTAGCTGGGAATGGATCTACCAGATGGGATTGAATGTTTCTAGCTGGGAAATGGAGTCTGCTGCTCTGTATAAAAACAAGCTGTGGTTCAGCGGCTGCACGATGAAATGCCAATATAGAGAGAAATGTGGCTTCCCTTCCGCCATGAATTATTTATTGGATAGTATATTCTGGTTGTATCTGAAATCATTTTCTGATAAAGCTGCAGCATGTGTGACAGGCAGATGAACACCAATCACACTTTAAGCTAACATACTTGATGTGATTTTCAGTGTATTTTGCCGTTACAGGGAAGTTGGCTACAAACTCTAGGGCTCCCATATAAAAAAAGAAAAGATGTTACACATCTGAGGCTAAACACCTTGTGAGACTTGATTGACGCTTTGGATCAAGCCTCAAGTGAAATCAACTGTTGACTTTTTTTTTGTTTTTTCCTCAACCATCTGCTTGCTCCTCCTACCTCTCCCCTGTAAAATTTCAAAAAGTCAGAGCCTTACCACAGTTGTTGGTGACTTTTGGCTCAGACCTCTATTGTCACCATTTACATACAAAATTAGCACCATCAGACCTGACTCCCTGCACAGCTCTGACCATTTTTTTTCCCAGCAGGGGTGGGCACAGGAACATATTCCTAGGGCCTTGGCCTGTCTTTGGAGGGTTTTTTTGCTGCTGTTTGTATTGACCTTCTTGGAAGAACCAGAAAGCTTCCCCTGCCCCCCCTCCAGAAGTTTCTCTTTCACATGAGGTTGTACTGTGGCTTTGGTGTAAAGATAACTATCAGAAGCAAACAGCGGGCCTGATTCACCACAAGTCAGGTGTATTGTGGGTTTAGTGGCAAGAAAAGCCAGGCCAATCATGTAAAAACTAAAACAGAAAACCAAGGCTCTCACAAGACCTGTCATTATAACTCTCTTGCGTGTATACAGTAGCCCTCTGGGCTAGTGTGAGAATAAAGGTTGACCTCAAATCTGCAGGAACCTCACTGCTCGGGACCAGAGCCACTACAAATTCATCCAGTTCTGGCAAATTATGCAATGCTTACACACTGTCTGCTGTTTTGGTTTGTTTCAATTGTTTCAAAAAAAAAACCACACAAAAAGTAAAGGTTAGATGCGAGAAAATAAAGTTTAGGAAAAGGTACATTTTTCATAATAGTTGTGCATGGCAAAATAAAAAGAGACCCATGAGCTCACTCTCTGCCATAAGCATGGAAAACCATTTGCCATTCCTCTGAAGGGCTTCTGCAAGCAATCCTGGCCTCTGCTGTTCTGGGGAGTGAGACAGCCTCATCCTGCAGTGGGCTGGGACAGCCGTGCAGAGGGATAGTCACCAGCCTGACATGTGGCCGAGTCCTGCTGGAATCCCCCTGGCTACGTGCCTCTGGCCATATGCCCAACTCATCCTTTTCTTGATCTGGTTTTCTTTTGTCCCCAGAAGGGACTTCTCCATACAGGAGGGTTTCTCAAAGGAAAGCCAGCAAGGAAAGCCCTACCAGTGCCCAGAGGCTAGCAAGGCAAAAAGTGAAATCCACAAGCAAGGAAACGATCTAGTTAGGGAAAAAACATTAAATGTGCTAATAAAAGCCGAGTAAGTCAGAGAACACATGGAAACTGCTTTAATCCAAATGAGAAGCATTTGCTCATGCAGACAGCCCTATTAATTTCAGTGAGATCACTTCTGTAAGTATATATGACTTAAAGAAAGGACTGCTCCTTCCCTAGTTTGTTCCATTTGGCTGTTTTCTCCTTAACAGCTGAGCTTAAGACCTGAGCAGTCGCTTTAAGTTTGAATTTCCTGGCTTTTGTCATACTTGGCGTTATTTAAATGTAGCTCTGTCAACATGAATAGGCTAAAATGCTGGTCCATCCTGGCTTGGAAATGGATTGTGACAGCTCTGTGGCAGGATTGCTTCATATGCATAGTGCCCAGCCAACATCTGCAACTCAAATGTCAGGCTGTGTCTCTGTAATTTCAGCTATTGTTCCTGCTACTTGCTCCTGGGGCAATGAGCAAGTCCCGGTATTCTGTTCCCTACCTTGGGCCCTGCCTATCAACCAGGTGTTTTCACGTTAAGGGCATTTGATAGTCAGGAGTGCCTCCT
The DNA here is from genome assembly GCF_963513975.1 of Fringilla coelebs. NCBI lineage: Eukaryota > Metazoa > Chordata > Aves > Passeriformes > Fringillidae > Fringilla > Fringilla coelebs. Next base: position 50,291,125 of record NC_140028.1, on the reverse strand, counting down.
TTGTCATTTGTTAGACCCTGGGGCCTGTCAAAGTTCAAATGCAAATACATCAGTTGGAGTTTCAAGGCCAAATAGTGCTGTCCCTTCTCAAAACTCCCCTGGTTTCTCTATGTGATTACTTTTCACATCACTTCAGGTGGGTTTTGTTATTTTCTTATATTTTGTTATCCTTGTTACACACACAGTCACCTTCCTAGTTAGAGCAGATGACAATAACTATTTTTTTTTTGCTTGTGTTCACAATTCTTTTATTTTGTTGTTTTCCTATTTCTTTTCTGATGAAGACATAGAGGAGGGAAACACATAGAGCTCAACAATTTCAAAACAGGTTCTATGCAATTCTTAGAACTAAGAGAAGCAAGAACTTACTACTTGAACAGCACACAGTCCAAGTCTATTTTCAAGACTGTTTTAAAAGAAGAACATGTTGGGGGATTAAAGACACGAGGATATTCACTGTCATGTGTCTGTCCTAGAATAATAATCTGTGATTCCTAGATAAGATCAGTAATAGTGAGGAGGCATTCCACAGTAGCTGAATTCCATCAAAGTAGCTATAAGTTCTTAAAGAATAGACATAATTGTCCATGTCTTAAGAAATGTCACAGGAGAGAACCAGATTTACAAGGAAGATAGGTCAAAGCAAGATGGGAGACAAAAAAAAAAAGGAAAAAATTCAAACTATTAAAACAAAGCACTGTAGTACACACACTTCTCCCTCTGGGGAAGAGGTGACAGCAAAGCATATGATGGATGTTAATAACGTTGCTTAATGCATTATTGGGAGGCATTCAGATCCAGCAGTGCTGAGTGTGCTGTATAGTCCTGTATGGAACAGAAAACAGATATGAATAACATTATATAGGTGTTTAAATCCATTATGATTGCATCTTGATGGGTTGGGATTTTTTGTTGCTTGGTTTTATATGTTTTCTTTGTATCCTATTAGCTGAACACATCAATTTGAATGTTTATTTGTGTTTTTCCTCCTGTACCCCATCTCCCTTACTGTTAAAGATTTCTCTGATTCTTTTCTGATTTGTTTTGAGTATTATCTTTGTAATTCCATTTATTTTCTTGGTATTTGGCCTCAAACCTTGCAGGCTTTTCTTCTAAGAAAATCTATTGCTCTATTTTTGCTTTTGATTTTTCATTACACCTTAGCCTTTCTGTTGGGCACCAGAGATTTTGACTGAGTAAGCAAAATGAGCACTGTGCCTTGAAACACTAAAAGCAACGTGGGTTTGGAAACAAAACTTAGGCTATTGATAAGGCTTTGTGTCTTCTAGAGACATTCCTTTCAGCTTTTTGTATGCTTTGTGTTTTGTCTTTTTTTCCCCCCTAACTTCCGTGACAGAGCTGGTTGTTGACCAGTTGCACATTAACAGACCCCTTGCTTTTGAGGGGCGAGGAATCAGTGACACTTGACTAGATACAGCCACAGCTACAGCAGAAGTGGCAACAATAGAGAACAGCATCAGCATGCATCCCACAGTCAGCTGGGATGATGGTTTTTAGGCAAATAGCCAGTCACTAGGCAGCCAAGGACAAGGACTTCCTTTTCCCTCTGTTGAGATCTCTGAATATTAAGCTCCTCTTCCCCAAAAGAAAGAGGCACATTACCTACATACAAGTTGTATATACATTTCTTGATGCTTGGGATGTGATTTCCAAATCATTTGGTGCAAGTTTCCAGGAAAAGCTCACCTTTTTTTATCTTTTTTTTTTAATCCCAAGAAGTTGAGAGACTTTTTTCTCCTCTTCTCAAGTCTTGGGAAGCGTCAGAGTGGCCTAACTCCAGATGAGACAGCTGTTCCCAAATATACTCAGTGGGAAGAGTTTTCATAACAATGGGAACCACATGAAAGCTCTCAGAGTAGCTCCTCCTACTATTGAAAAGTCCTTTCAGTTGAGTGGTTTGCATATTGGGTTGCATAAATGACTAGACACACCAAGGGGTCCATTTTCAGCACTGTGCGCATAGAATTAGACACGCAAGCCTTGCTAACAATAATTAGAGTTGTGTGCAAAACTCCCTGCGCAATATGCTGAAAATATTCTGCTTAGTGAATCTTCCAGCTCACGGCTATTTCCTGGCAGTGCTGAGCTGAGTTCTGGGAACAAAATGAAAGTCTGGGCTCTGTGTGTGTATTCACAGAGCACTCTCCTATATGTTAGGAAAAAAAATGTGAAAAGACTCTCTTCCCTCCCCCTTTTTTTCCCCCCCTTTGTACGTCTGAAGTATAAATGAACTCCACATCCCACTTTTCCTTCAACAGCCTTGAGGAGTGAGCTTTGAGGCTGGTGAAGGAAAAACCATTTGCCTTGAAGGAGGAGAACACAGATTTCATATAAGTGTGTATCGAGTTTCAGTTTATCACGAGCATTTGTGCCAGTCTGCTTAGCATGCAGCTACTCAAACCCTTGGAGAGGCCTTTCTCTTACCAGGGGCTGCATGGGTGGCATTCTGGTAGCCAGCGCTGCAGCCAGTCACAGGACCAATGAAATGCTAAAAATCTTGTTAGAAGGGGTTATAGCATGTATTTATGTATATATGTGTTTGTTTATTGATTTTTCATCGTGATAAATCAAAATACTTAGCAATATTTTCCCAGGGGAGCTCTGTTAATGCTGTCTTAACTTTCATGCAAAAACTGTGCCCAAGGGATGGTGCAGAAGATGGCAGCTTAGGACTAGTATCTCTTCTAGGCTCTACCAGCTATTCACTCATCTTGAGCTGGCCACTTCATCTGTCTGTTTCTCCTGTTCTTCCTTCACCTGTCTCATATAACCAGGCTGTAAATTTGTCACAGAAAAGTTGCTGTGTCTGTTTAAGGGCTGGGACAATACGAATATCTCCAAGTAGAAATGACAGCAAGAGCTGTGACACAGTGGCTGCCATTCATGTTTTTCATTAAGGAAGTGGTAATATCTTTTAAAAATTCATTTAAATTAGTTGTTTAATTGCTTGTTAACCAGAGAATTGGGCATAATAAGTTGTTTCAGCTGAGAGAGAACATTAATGAAGGAGTCAGACAAATCTGCGATGCCAACCTGTTTTTTTAAAGACATTTTTGGAGTTTTTTCTGAGCATTGGAAATCTCAAACAAATCGGTAGCTGCTTTCTTTCTCACAGCGTCATTTTTTTCACTCAGCAGTCCCTAAATTCACACTCTGTTTTCTGGATTCACTGTCTTACAGGCAGCTGAGGCCATGTCTGCCCTTTTGCTGTGCTTCTGCATTCTTGCTTCTTTTTTCACACACACAAAGGTACACACACACGTGTATTCACAAACATGTACAGGTACACACACACAGAGTCTCCCCCAGACCAGAACTCCCCAGAGAGCCCCTGAATGCACCAGTCCATGGCTCAGTTTTGGGCAGTGTATTCCCAACTACCCCTGTAAAATCCCAGTGTCTGAATGCAACCAAAACAGTGTGAGCTCCTGCTTTATTCAGAGGCATTTACTAAGGGCTGTCTTCTGGTTCACTGCAGCCCTTCACAGCACTGGGTCAGCCCAAAGGGGCAATAAGTACCCAGCTGTCTGTACAAAGGAGTCCTCAGCCAGCTGTGCTCGGACTCTGATACCTCCCTCCAAATCAGCAGCAAGGAGGAGAGGCCAGGGTGTCATTGCTCCCTGAAGTACTCCTGGGCATTTGAATTCAAAGGCAGAAGCAGCCTTGGGTTGTGCTCATGGAAAGTACTCAGACAGTCCGGATGAGATTCATCGGCTGCAGTAAAACAGTCATCCCCTTTCTGGGGCTCTGGTCGATCAACACTCAGCTACACTGACAATGAGGCCTGAGTTGCTAAGTGAGGTGGAGAAGCAAACAGGGTTTGAGAGCCGCGTGTCCTTGTGCAGGGAGCTGGGTTTGTATTCAAAGCCTGAGCCTGGGTCATGGTGATACAAGTGGTGACATTTCTGGTGAGTTTTCTATACAGCCTGCAGAGGCTTCTGATTAGCCATGTTTACACTGTCATTACAACTGGTCACAACTGGTCTTACTGGAGGAATGAGAGTAAGATGCAGCAACCTTTTACATATTTTTTGCCTCGTGGAGATCTGACCTTAGACTTAGCAACTTTTCTCTTTTTGTGACTAAAAGATAACGTACCTTTTGAAAGCCAGAGCTGGCTGCTGCACAGCTTTCTCCTCTCTTTTTATAGGCCTGCAGCAAAGAAAGCATTGTGACTTACTCTTCTTTTTCTCTCAGTTCTAGGGAAAATACGAACTGCAGTGGGCAGTGCCCAGCTTCTCATGGCTCAGAAATTTTACCAGTTCAGAGAACTTTGTGAAGAAAACCTGGTATGTAATTTTTCTGCCAGATACTAATGTATGTCTTTTACTAGCCCTGTGAATAATCCTACATAAACTAAACTGATTTTCTGACTAACGTGGCAATTTTTCCATCAAAGGCCTTGATATGAATTTGGGAGTAACTCAAACTTGTCAGAGTCAGCATGAATTTTACAATAGCTTGAGACCCTTAAAATAAAGGCAAAAAGCTTTGGGTGAACAATCACTGAGGCTCTGCTACTGACTTTAGAGGAGCAAGGATCTGTCCCTTGACTGTTGAGTTCATGGGCACACAGATGGGTAAAGCACCTTAAGGACTTTGGGGGTGCATCAGAAATCTCCTGAGTTGGGCTTTCCCAGGTGCTCCTGGGAAACAAGCTCCAGAGTAAAATCTGCCTCGGTGGAAAAATGCAACAGAAATTGGCTCTGTCTTAATAAGACTTCCAATTCTTAATATAAAAACTGAAAAAGCCTTCTGCTTGCACGTCTTTGTGCAAATAACAGCCTACAACTGGGCAACCTGCTAGTGTCAAGCACTGAAAAACTAGGAATCAAAGTGTAATCTCTGGTCTCCTTATGACTCTAAAAAGATATACTTTATTGTTTTCAATAATTGCACCTTTCATGATATACTCATCCTACCAAAATCCTTTGTCACTGTGACTGTGAAAAGCACAAGTAGAAATTTTATAAGGCAACCAACTGACTCTTTTGGGTTTATTGCTTCTGAAGAGGAAGAAAACTAAAGGCTGAGTAAAACTTGAGCCATGTAAAACATCATGCAAGGTGCCACTAGTAATTTATTTATTAACAACAAAATTAGTAACAATACATCAGTGTAGTCTGACAAGGCCACAGCACCCACAAAGCCTTGCTGACTGGTTTCGGAACTCCTCAGCATTTGCAAAAAAAAAACATGCTTGAAGTGAGTGTATGCAACATCTCATTTTAATTAAACAGTTTCCGCTGGGAGCCAGCTTATAGGGACACCTGTAGAAAGCCTTCCCTCATACAAGCCTTGTCAGTGGAGCAGGGATTAGGTTTTGGGTATGCCCACTGCATGCAAAAAGTGTTCAGAACTGGGGTGCACTGAAGGGACAGGATTTATTGGGTCTGGCCCAAGCTGTGTTGAAGATGCTGACTGTCCAGATATGCTCTTCCGAGGAATGCTCTTGGGCTTATGAGTTTGCACACACAAAGCAATGCTCCCCACCTGTGTCTCAATTTCATTCTTCCCAAAAATCTGCCTGTAAAAATGGGTTTACTGTGCTTCTGCATGCAGTCTTCTGAGCTTTTCACCCAGCATAAGTTATTCTTGATAAACAAAAAAAAAAAAAAAAGAAATTGGCCTGAGGTCTATAAGAGAAAATGTTACTTAGTGTATTTTTGTAAACCTTACATTCTCGGAGTGCAGAAAAAGTGTTGAAACATTGGTATATCAATGTTTGTACAGTGTTTGCACAAGTATCGCTCTTTTTTACAAGCGTGAGCATGGTGAGGAATCCTTCCTCATGAAAGTGAAGATGAGGATGGCAGTTCATTTCAGTGCAGATAGGATTGCCACCAGTTGTGCCCAGGAACTTCCCTAGGCAGATCCTGCCACCGGGGCCCTTTACCCTTAGTCTGCTGCCTTTGGTGAGTGGGTGTTTGCAGGGCACAGCAGCTCAACGCCGAGACAGATTTCCTCGAAACAAAACCCACCAGTAGGTAATGCTTTCCTTTGCTCCTCTCTCTGGGTCTCACCCATCTCTTGGATCTGCTCAAACTGCTTTGCTAGCCAGATTTGTAACCATTTGCATGAATTCTTTACATTAAAAGTACTAAAGCCAACATGTTTTTTTCTTCTGTTACACAGAATCCTAATGCACATCCACGGCCGACCTCCCAGGATTTAGCAGGGTTTTGGGATATGCTGCAGTTGTCCATAGAAAATATTAGTATGAAATTTGATGAACTTCATCAGTTAAAGGCCAATAATTGGAAACAGATGGATCCTCATGACAAGAAGGTAGAACACTGTAGATTTTGTATGCTTCATTTAAAACCCTGCACAAATACTGGACAGATTAAATAGGCCTCTGTGTTACAGCGTTGACGTTAAAAATGTGAAATGAAGTTCAAATCAAATTAATTTCATTGTAATAACAATGTTTACATAATAATCATCTGGGATATTATCTGTAATATGTTTCAGGCATATTTTTAAACCAAATCTGTCTTTGTGAATTGGATGATGGGAATGTGGTACTTTGTTAAGCTTTACATTTAATCATATTAGACGATCAATCGTTGGAAGGAACTGCCTTATATATTGATTCTTAAAATTAAATAAATCACATTTACGGTTCATATTATTGCATACAGCAAGAGTTCTAGGTTGTGTTACTGAAAAAAACAGGGAAGCACTGTAACCATTGCTGACTTTGGTAGCCAGGTTACAAACAGCAATATCAAAAATATGCCTTCCAAAATGTTACATGAAAAAATTACATTTTTTTGTCCATTTGTTTGTTTTTTATTTATTTTGGGCTTTTTTAAAATGGGTGATTTCACAAGCACATTCCCTTTCCTGGTATTGTTGCTTACCTGAGGTAGCATAAAAATCATCTGGAGCTTTGGTGGGGATTTTTTCCTTTTTTTTTTTTCTTTTTTTTTTGGTAAATGTAGTCTTCTTCTGTCACCATGAAAAACTATCACATCCAAGTGTAAGTCACATTTCACGTTACATTCTCATTTGGCACCATCGCCTTTTTTTTTTCTCCTCACTATCCACCTCAAGACAAACAGTGCTTGGGTGAGCCAAAATACACAAATGTTTCAGAAAATCCTTAGAGCACAGACTCATTCCTAGAGGAACCAACAGTTTAATGTCCTGCTGCTGTAGGTATGTCATTTGGTGGCTGAATTTCCGCTGTGATTGGTCTGATAGCAATGAACACAGCCAGCAGGTAGGGTCACCAGAAGGAGGGGGAGCACAATTTACAGGTACAGTGGCTCAGACAGCAGTCCTGGCTACCTCAACTTACGGTCAGCTGGCTGCCGATGACCAAAGTGGTGTTTTCTTTTGGACAAATAATCATAATAATATCAAACCCCATTAATCTTGCAGCAGGAAGCTTGTACAGGCAGTGCTGGTAGCACTATTCCTCCTCCTCCTCCTCCAATCAAGACTAAATATTCATTCCTGACTTAGGAGTGCCATGTTCACACCATTTGTGCACACCTAGTGTGTTTTGTAGGGGAATGAATGGGAATGTGTTTTCCTAGCCCAAGGTACTGAAGGCAAGTCACTTTCTTATCTTCTTTTTTTTTTTTTCCAGTATCTATCAGAAAAGGAAGTTAAAACTGCCAAACATGCATGCACAGAAATGCTGGTATATGGTCTTTCATTAGCTTTTACAGTAAAGTGGGTAGGCTGAGTGTTTGCAATTGCAGCAGTAAGAAATGAGAGCCTTCCTCGAAAAAAATGTGCCTTTTCTTTGCTTCTGAAAAACATTTCAAAGAGTTTCTAACAAAAAGAAGACTATAACAGGTTAAAGGAAGTTAAGTAGTGCTGAAGAAAGGGACCTACAGTAGGAAGGTAAAGATTTTAAAGAATTACACTGTGTTCCTGTCTCAACAGCACTTGTCTATGATTTTAGATGAAACAGTTCATCTCCTTTCTTAAAAAGCATTAAAAAAAAAGGAAGAAAAAACTTTCTGTGGAATTGATATTTGTCTTTGGCCTTTGCCACTGGGCCCTTTTTAAGCAGCATAGATTAATCCTTGGATGGAGAGAAAAAGCAAAGTATGAATAAGTGTAACTAAGCACCTTTATATTTTGAGCCATGGAAGCTGTTGTGAGCAGCATGAGAGAAAACGAAAGGGCAGAATGGGACCTTTGTAGTGTGATAAAATCCCTTCACTCAGAGACCGTGTTCACAGTTGGAAGGGGATGTAACTTAAAAGACAATCTAATTAACTTGACAAAGTCTTTGTGGATGCCTGAAATTCATTTCTGAATACACTTTTCTTTTATGGGAGAGATCCTTCTCAGAGGGGTTTTTTTGGTTGGGTTTTTTTGGTGGGTTTTTTTTTCTTTTTTTTTGTTTTTTTATGTGTATGTGTGTGTACATGCACCAGGATATACATAAAAGCCCTCCTTGTTGGTCACATATCTGGAGCTAGCTGCCATCATGATGATTAATGCACGTTCTCTTAACAGTTTTTAAATTCTTCCTACCAGATTTTCTATTTCTAGCTGAATGTAGCTTCATGCCTATTTAGCACAAGGCCAGAGTTTATGAGCTTGCACAGTGAGACCCTGAGCGTGGGATTTTTGAGCAGTCACTAAACTGCTACGCAATAGATACATAAATATGTGGTTTTTTAAAAAACCTACTTATTCTGATGCACCAGCTGCAGACAGCTAGCTCCCATCTGCATCTGGGAACGCCAAAGCCATGGCACCTCAGTGTTGCGGGAGCACCTAGCGCTATGCACGGATAGAAGAGGGCGGCCCGGGAGCTGAGGCTCTCCGGAGTTCCTCTGCTGAGAGCAGCGTTCCCTCCCGGCTGCCCCGGTGGCGGGAGGTCGGTCTCTTTCCTAGTCCCAGGCACTAAGCAGGTAGCGGTGGGGGGCCCGGCCCTGGCAGCACCGTCCCCGAGGAGAAGTAGCACGGCGGCCGGCCCTCCCCTCCCCTTTGCCCTTGCCCCATGTTTATGAACCCTTGAGCACAAAAGCCAGTTGACTGAAGACAGAAAGGCAGATAAGAGCTAACAAACCTTAGGTAAAATGTGTGTTCTAACTACTGCTATATCCTAGTTTTTCCCGCCTTTCCCTGAGAAGCTGTATAATGCCATTAACCTTCTGCTTTGATCAGGAGAGAAGGGTCCCTCCTCCAGTGCCAAAGAAGCCATCGAAAGGTCAGGTGCCACTCATACGAGAACGCTCTCTGGAAAGCTCGCAGCGTCAAGAGGCCCGGAAACGGCTGATGGCTGCCAAGCGCGCTGCGTCGGTTCGCCAGAACTCAGCTACCGAGAGCGCCGAAAGCATTGAGATATACATCCCCGAAGCCCAGACCAGGCTATGAAGGGATCCAACCGGGAGGACTCTCTCTGGCAAGACAAGCCTCATGTATAATCTGCCCCTCTAGGCTCCTGCTCAAGGTCACCACGAAGTATTTGTACCTCCTCCTCCTCTCTCGCTCGCTCTCTGTCCCTACTCTCCCCCTCCCCTCTCTCTGTACGCAGCTGCCCCGATGCTCCCAGTGAACTCCACTGCCGTGGCGTAGTTGTCGGTCCTCCGAGAGATGTCCTCTAATCACCCTTGCTTTCTGAAGGTTCACCCATGTCATCACAATGCTTTGTCACATGTACTGATGCTGCCACTTTGCCTCATGTAAACAAGCACGATCCTTTTTTCTTTTCTGTTTGGAACAAATAAACGCAGCATTCAGACTTCCACACACCCGCGCACCTGTACAGTAGACGCTCCATTTAACTTACTCATGATCTTTAGTTGATCTAAAGCTAGTCTGTTACCCAGTGTACAGCAATATCAAACTGTAGGGGACTTTGGTATTTTCAGTCATGCAGGGTGATCCTTTCGGACTCTGCCGTCTTCCTCACAAAAGATGAAAGGAGCTATGACTCGGATTCCCTTCTTTTTATTACTGGTTTGGTTTTTTTTTTAAGCAGATGGCGCACTTTATTCTAAACCTCCAAATCACATCTTCACCTGAATTAAGGAGTCACACAAGGGGAGGGAGCTGGGGTGGGAGCGGGGAGGGGGGGACGAAAAGAAACCCCACAGCTCTGGCAGGTGAAAAGGTGGAAGTATATCCCACGGGTGAGATGGAGAGGGATATAAAAGATCCTGTGGAAAGATACCTGCACACTCACAGCTGCACAAACTGCCTCATTTTTATTTCATCAATCTCTACTTAAACATTTCAATCAGCAGAAGATTGTAAATTCGATCTTCCAGGGAAATAATCTATTTTGAAAGGCAATAAAAGAGTAAAAAGAAAGGAGATAAGAAGCAATGACAGTTGAAGAGATAATATAAAAGAAGGATTTTCTTGTCCAAGTATTAAGAATTTTTAAAATTGTACTGTATTGTCAATTCCTCTTGTATTGTATTGTATGGATAATATTGGTTTAAAAAAAAAGAAAAAAAAAGAAAAAAAAGCTTGGTTTTGTTGATGTCTTAATCTCGGTGGGACCATCCAATCTCATACGTCCACGCAACCACACACGGACACCTGTAGGCGAATTACTGTACATGGAGCCTCTGATGCTTTTCCAGGCCAGGCTTGCTTTGCTCTATCCACAGCTGGTTGTATGCTACAGTTCAGACTGCTTATCACCAAACCGTCCATATTTAGGAGTAAATTTCTAATTCAGCCTCCTCTTAATAGTATAACCTACTCACTTGAACAAGAACAATAGACTATTTTTCACAAGTCATGGGATCAATATGAACTTAATATTTTTCACGACAAGCCTTCCTACCCTGGCTTCTGCCATTGTTTTGCAATCACGAAAAATATGCATCCTAAGTAGCTCATTAATAGTGGGCGGAAATGGCAGATAATAGGGCTGGAGAGGAGCCTGAGAGGTCAGCTCCTGTGTGTCTGTCCCCTCCAGCCGCCTCTGGCTGGGACAGGGGCTTGTCCTCCAGCTCCTCTGATGAGGAATGATGCCGACCACGCTGCTACTGGAATCTCTTGTGCCAACATTAGGAAAGCTGTGTCAGGCATGTTGCTGAAAGCGAGTTGTGTGTGTGTGAGCGAGCGTGTGTGAGTGCGCACACGTGTGCCTAACTGGCATGTGCTGCTGCCAGCAGAATTAGCGTGAGCTGCTCTGGGTGACAGGACTGCTCTGGGTGACAGGACTGCTCTGGGTGACAGGGCTGGTGTGAGCAGAGCAGCGCTGTGCAGCCCTCAGCGCGTGTGCAGTCCTGCAGCGATGTTTTCCAGACTCCTCTGCTGCTCCCTACGTGCTCTTCACCCTGTCTGCCAGGGCAGGGGCACGCAGGAGAGGAAGGCAGGCTGCTTTCTGCTCCCAGTGGGCACAGGCACAGGGACAGCCCCACCGTGGAGGGGCACAGGTGGCAGCCCTTGCTGCACGCCAGTGCTGGCTGGCTGTGCCCATGGCAGCTCAATCCGTATGGACAGTCCAACCAGTGAAAACCCCACTGCACATGTGGCGTAATTCTGCAGCTTGCACTTAAAAAGCATTGAAAATCGTCATCGAAAAGTTAAGCTCTTGCTAAAAGTATTCATTGAGACCATGCCAGACAGCTTCTTTTCCTATGACATCATAGCCAGGTGCTAATTTAATTTTATTCGAGAAAATAGGAGAGGTAATAGGTTCTGGCACCAAGTATTTTCATGAGAGCATACTAAAACCACTAGAGAATTTGCTACCTCTCAAAGCCATCAATATCTGAGCTATGTCTTTATAAACAGGGCACAAATATTTACTGCTGTGGTTTACAAGATAAGGGCTAATAATTTAATATATAAAAGACTTTTAACTAGAGTAATCAGAAATCCAGTGTAACTCTAGAGTGCTTGGTGTTACAGGAGCTTCAAAAGGTTTGACCCTCTAAGCGTTTGAATACCAGTGTATTTGCTAGTTTTGAAACACTGCGTTTAACTTTTAGCAGCAACAAAACATCACCGTGTTTGCAGTATGTAATAGTGCCAACTGCCACTTTTGAGCATATATAGTCATAGGAAGTATTAATTATTTGGAACTCATTTGTACTGAAGTATTCAAAGCAGTACCTAGGTGAGAGTCCACATTCACAACTGTGTCGCAGACTTAGTTTTGTGAACGTTTTACGAAAGATGAGTTAAGACTTTGGTTGACAAGTGGCTACAGAAATTTATATCCAGCAAGTTCTCCCCTTAAAAAGCAGAAAAGTGAAGACTATCTAGTCTTGTACATTACAAATTATTGTATTTGTATATCATAGAATATTTTTTGTATCTATTTTAAATGAATTTATTCTTAGCTGAATGCTTGTTAGTTCATTTGGCACTGGAGAGGTTATTATAATGTTTGCCTAGTTTTTTAACAAAATATTAAAAATACAGCCAATACCAGATAATACAAAATAAAATAATTCTGCCCATAGAATGCCACTAGTTAACCACTTGACTCATTTACAAACACTAATGCTAGTATATTTGCTCCATCATCTGTTTTAGCATAATTTGTAACTATTTGTTTTTAGTCTAAACTGCCCAGTGTATTTTAAAAATGCCTATATTCTGTTTCACTTTGAGACTAAACTATTGCTTTTTTTTTCTTGGGGGAAATTTTAGAAAAGGTTGGTTTTGTCTCCTGCTTCAAAAGTCTAAAAAAAAAAAAAAAGAGGTATTTATTATATTTTTTGCAGATGTTTCCATAAAATTCTCATAACCTTTTTGTAAAGAAAGATGAAGAAATGGATTAAAGATTTTTAATATTTGAAAAGGTAAATAGAAATAATTTATTTGTAATATATTTCATTTTATTTATTGGTGTTCCCTTAATGCTTTGATGTGCACTATCACTTTAATTTAAACTGTATCATTGTGAATTTATTGGGGGTTTTGGTTTTTTGGTTTTTGTTTGGTTTTTTTTTAAGGAAAATGGTCAAATGCATATTTTAAGTAGAATGTAAATCACTGGCCTACCTGCATTCCCAAATGTGATTTTAAAAATGTTTTTGATTTGAAACAAAAGACACAAATTTGAAAGCCTTTAGACAGAAAAGAGTGTTTTTATGGCTTAATGATTTGGGTTTCCATAGGATTATCTATGTGGTTTGTGTGTGGACAGGAAAATGTAAATAGATGAATGTTTCCCATAATGTAAAAAGAGCAAATTAATAAAATAATTAATGCACTGCTTGTAAGAGCTGTGGGTTTTCAATGCAAATTCATTCTTCCAGAACTGCCAAGGCATTTCATTTGATGTGGTCAAGGATAAAAGCACGACTACCAGAATATTTCTCTTAAGCTCTCATTGCTTAAGACTAGCCCTGCAAAGTCTCATCCAAAGCATCCTGCTGAGCACCCTGGAAGTGTTCATCTGCACAGAGTTGCTCACAGGCATAAAAGTTGCCATGATCAAGGCCTTGAGCCTTAGCAAAATCTTCAAAGGCGCTTCTGCACAGAGCCCAGCCAAACCCCACTGAAGATGCCAGGAGTTACACTGGGGACTTCAAAAGAAGTGGCAAGAAGACCCCAGCCTGTTTGGTTTTCCCCTCGCTGGTTCTCTTTCATCTTCTGCTTATGTCCCGTGATGTCTGAATTTTTGGGGGCAAAAGAGATTCCTGGCAGGCATAGCTGACTTTCCCTTCACTGGAATCCTGCTTCCAAATGGGGTTTCTCCCACTGGGTGAAATAAAGACAGTCACCAAATCCCACAGAAGCATGTCCTGAATGATGTTCATGGTTATACCAGCATTCAAACGGGTCCTGATTCAATTTGCAGTACCTAGTAGTTACATTATTAGTGTGCCAGTGCTGCACCATGTACTCTCTGCCCATGTTTAGACCCTCAGCACAGAAAGACCAGAAAGATCTGTGCTGCAGATGCATGGGCAGGGAAAATTCTGCTTAACACCAAGACGAAGGGATTTTTCTCCACATGCTGGAATTTATGTGCTCATTAGTCACTGGTAAATGGATGCACCAGGGAGGGGGGGAAAATGCTTTATTACTTAAAAAACTTTCTGAGGTGTCTGGTATCTTTTTGTAATGAGAACAGCTCAAAGGGAGTAAAATAGCAGGTATGTTTCACACTGTTCTCCAGCAGAGTAAGGAAGTCCAAGCCATGGCTCAACCCTGCCTTTCATGCAGGTAAACTTTCTCTGTATTTATACTCAGTGTTTCCTTCCAGATCAAATCAGAAGCCTTCCCCAGAAGTATATCTTGCTGTCAGTTTGTTTGCCAATCTCTGTTCTCTCCTGCAAGACATTGTTTTTGCATCACGCAATAGGCAAATAATTCACTTCAGCCGTCAGTTTGGAGCATGCTTGCCTATCAAATCTGATGACTTTGAGCTGACATTTTTTATAGCAATTAATGATAAAAATATGGGCTACTCTGCTGCTACTGGTATTTGTTGTTGAGGTCATAGGTTTATACATGATTTGGAGTGCAGAGAGCAAGTGAATTTATCTTTTCCCACCACGCATCACGTAAGAGGGTCGGGTCAGGCCCACTAGCCATGGTCCTGCACTGTGCAAACCTGAGACCAGCACTCACAGCTGAAAGATACTCTTCCCCTCTCCCTGTAGTCTGATGCTATGCCAGTGAACTATAAAACAGGTGAGACCTGTTTTACTGTGCTGTCACAGTCAGCTCATTCACAACACCATCCGTTCCCTGTGCTTTTGCATGCGGGGAGGTTTTTATAGCCCCTCTTCTGCACGGCTGCTCGGCCACGGTTGTGGCAGGAGAAGGTAGCTGCTCTCACTTGATTCATCAGGGTGCATTTGGATGCCAGCTGCAAAACATGACGTGACTGGCCCTTCCAGCCACGAGTCAGGCTTTCCCACGCTTGGGTCCCATCGGAGGACGGCACCCTTCTCGGTAGTGCGTGAGATTACAGCTGGTCCTCTATTGCTCTGTGAGTCACATGCCCCATTCGCAGCGAGACAAAGAGGTGAGCTAAGGAACAGGGCTTCCTGGTAATTGTGTTTTTCATGGTTCTCTTCACTGATCCAGTAACAACATAATCATTGAAATTAGAGACAGAAAAGCTCTGCTGGGGCATTGTGTTAACACTCTGCCAGTTCCAGATTGCGATCTACCAAGCTGTAGCAGGTAAGTCATCACCCTCCCAGCTCTGCTCCACCCAGCAGAGGGAAAAAACCCACACACAAAACAAGGGGAAAAAAAAGAGCTATATTTTAAAACAAGATGAGTTGTGACATTGCCATCACCTATTATGGGCTACTCCTGGTGCAGAGGCCTTCATCGTATTGACTCTTCACTTAACTATCTCCATGACAGGGTGCCAAACTTTTCCTCATTTCCAGCCAAGCAGAATGGAAACAAATATGGATTTTGCCACCTCTGTTCAAAGAGGGGGAAGAACTGAGGTGTTGCAGAGCCTCTGGAGAAAGCAACCACTGCACAGCCCCTGAGCTACACCGACAGCAACACTGCAATATTTCAAAGCTGTCAAAGGTTTTGGAAGAGGGATGGGCCTTGCCCTGAGTTAAAGAAAAGCAGTAGGACACAGTGTGACGGATGTTTTATGGGTATCAAATATCTCACCAAGGTAAGATAAGCCACTGTGTAAACAACCATGTGCTGAGGCAAACACCTTAGTTTGGAGCTGGTAACTAGGGAGCTGAGATGTTGAATAGCAAAGGGTAACCCATTCCAATGTAACTAGCCTATTTCCCCGGTGGGAGTGTCCAACCTATCACTTATCCCTGGCTTCAAACTAGAGAACTATCAAAGTCGTGTCCTTAAAAGACTATATCTTACTTTTTCCTGTTGAACTGACTATGGGTGCTCACAGTTGCAGTCTGGAACAGTTTTGTGAGTGTGCGTTCAGGACTGTGATTGTCCCTGATTTTTTTTGTAGCATTAAGAAGTTACTGCATTGCACAAGTTGGGCTATATTTTGTTATCTTGCAGCACGTTCTTTTGTCTTTTTTTTTTAATAAGTGGTTGTAATAACTCACTGTGCTCCAGTCCTTTTGTCAGTCTTCAGAAGAAAACTCCTATCACCTGAAAAACAAAAAAAAACCCTGAAACTTCTTCATTTTGTAGACTGTTCTGGTAAATCTTGGCTAAGCTAGGCCTAAGGGAAAGGAAATTGAGATAACTGATGCACTTAAGCACGTGTCATTCTTCATCTCTCCAGTCAATAATTGACAACAAAAGGGGAAAAAAATCATATGGGCCAGACAGCTCACAGATGTTGCACTAAAGCTGAGATGGCATTTTGCTATGCTGTGGGACAATCACACCTGTAGCAACAGCTGAAGGGGGAAATCCCTTCCCATCTTGGTGCAACATTTCCATAAATAATTTTTAAATATGTGACATCCCTTTGCAGTGCATCAGTGCCACCACGACCACAATTCTACAATTTCCACAAACCATCAGATGGAGGGCAGCATCGTGGTGCCAGCTGAGGGCAGGGAGATACAAGCCCCTGGGCAACAGCAGGCCTTGCACAGGGCAAGGCATTGCCATGGGAGCAGTGGCAACTCTAGGGGAATGTGGTGTGCATTAAACACGAACTAAAACTAATACAGGTCAGATGGCTGCTGCTTCCATGAAGTAAGCTGTCATAGTGGGAAAGAAGAGTTTGCATCTTGCTATCTACTGTTTTAATCCAGCATAAGAACCAGGCTTGGAATTTTAGCGAAGTTACGCAATTGCATTTGTAGTGTTGGAAGAGAAACCAGACTTCATCCCAGACTAATTGCCAGCTATAAAATTTAGTGGAGGCATACATAAAGACAAACCTGTAGCAACTTCAATGGAAACATGTCCATGTGTCAGTCTTCAAGTGAATCCAGAAATGCTTTGCCTAAAACACATGAATTTTAAGTCATGATCCTCTGCAAGAGGATCCTCTGATCTTGCTCATTACCCTGATTCACCGCATAGTAAATATTGCTGTTATTTAAAAAATGTAAAAAAAGGTGACTTACATCAAAGAGGCTGTATGACTACACCTGAGAGAAAAACAGCTCTGACAAATAGATGGTGTGTATCAATCTGAAAGACTCCATGAAGTACTCTTTTGTATTACTAACCTAATGCTTCAACTGACAAGAGGTTTCCTCTTGTTTACGTCTTTCCTGGCAATAGCATCATGACAACTGCAGCCTGCCTGCAAGAACGTACACGGACCTGGGAACCCAGCCATACATTGGCAAACTGCAGTGTACTCCACGAGTTTCTCATCCTTTGCTTAACAACTTTGTGCCTGTAAAAAAAGCTACTTGTGTGCAGTATTGCATTCACTGTGATGATTCATGTCTATCAGGTTCTTCCAGGCAATGCTGTGATTTCAGGTAGGATGCAGCCCACCTCCTGTATTTTCGCTGAGATAAAAATTTCCTTTAGTGGAAGGTGGGAAATAAAACCAAGAAACCAAGCCAGAAGAAAGAAAACCTGCTGAAACATCCAGAGTTTGTCATTAAAGTATAATCCAAGCAGGTTTTGTTTGTCAACAGCTGCATAAGTGAAAATAACAATTCTGAAATGATGTCTAACTGGAACTGTTTCCAGATTAAGTAGTACATGTGAGCTTAATGCTAATGGTTCACGGCCTTCCCAAGTGTCAAGTGGTGTGATTGCAGGTGCTGTCACAGCATCCCTGCCACATGCATCAGCAGTAGTTGCCCCTGCCAGGAGCTATCAGCTGCAGTGCTGGTGCCCAGGAGTAGCACATCCCTCGCTCACATGTATGAGGGCACTGTGCCCTAGGAGCCACATGTTTTCTGCTTTACCTCACACTGACACCATGACACCAGAAATCCCTCCAGAGCAGGTTGAATGGATCTCCTTGAACACCAAAATTACACTCAAACACCAATAATCACACCTGCCTGGGATGGAGGTTTATATTTGAACTCGCGCATCTTTTGTTAAATTGTCTTTACACCTAAGATCTCTCTGCTTTTCAATAGACAGCATGAAGCTCTGCTCTCACACCTCAGGAACCAGTGTATTACATTTGCTCTGGACTTTCAGCATTGTAACTGGGAGCAGAAGCTGGATCTTTTTTTTTCTTCCCCTCTTAAAAGGTCAGGGAAACATGAAACCGCAAAAGGCTAATTCTTCTCTGTGTCACATTTCTGTGAGCCCACAGGGCAACATAGCAGTGGTATTTTTAATGCCTTTTTCCCCCCTGACTTTTCAATCCACAGTCCTTGGAACAACTGGTGACAGCTCATACAGTAACACACTTACTCTTGCATCATTCCTCCTAAGTTGCTTCTGATGAATATTGGGAGCACCAGAAAGGGTCCTGGCCACCACAGTGCGCATGTGACGAGCCGAGGGGAGATGTCACAAGGCTTGGCCTCCTTACAGGTTTTCTGATTCTGGTGCTGCATGCTCACAATCCACAGTATTCGGCACACACACGCTTGGTTATCGTTAAACTGTAAATATTGCAAGAAGGTATTCAGCATGATATAATATTCCTATTAGCGCCTCCAAAGGCCCAGCCAGATAAGCAGCACTGTGCTGGGCTGAACACTGTGTAAATATTGATGGTTTCTGTCTTGCAGTGTTTACAATCCGAGAAGGAGTCCTGCACCAGAGCTCTCTGCTACGGTTTTGTTATTTGTCTTCGGAAATGATTTGTCTGATTTAAAGCATCATAAATGAGTATGTCCTTTCTTCTGCCACTACTACAGGAGCAATTACTTTACAAAGAGCTGTGAAGGCAAAGTTCTAGACCTAAATATTTTATCATCCTGATCAAGTATTAGTCTTTTGATATAAACCCAGAATCCAATACCTTTTCTGCAGCTGTAATATGCTACAATAAAATATGATCTCATAGTTCCCAAACCCTTGCCAGGTAACAGTGATTCAGCACAAGCACAACAAAGCATCGCTTTGCTCCCCTCAACAGGGACACGCTCTCAGGTAAACTCACTTTAAGGCTTGATAATGGAAGAGGCTGCTCCCAAAGCCAGCACACTGACAATATACAGATACGTGGCAATAATTGTGGAGAAACTCACATTAGGAACCAGGTAAGTTAACATTACACAAGTATATAGCAGGAACAGACACTACAGGAATGGCTTTTGGCCCAAGGCCAACAGCCTTGCAGAGGGTGCTGGTGTTTGCAAAGGAAATGACAAGTTTCTACAGCTGCAAGAGTCGGCACTGACGCACAGCTTGTTGAACCCTCCCTCCAGCTGAGGATAAAACCTCTGCAAGGGAGTTGGGAGCTGTGCTATGCCTCAGAATACGGCTGGGCGCCGCTGCCATCCATCATGCAAGCATAAGTCCTTCAGAGTTCGAAGGCAAAGTTGCAAAAGACTTGTTATTCCTCAGGGTGTTCTGAAGATTTGTATACTGTCACCTGCCTGGGCACTGGGAGATGTTTACCTGTCTCTTGTGTCAGCTGAGCTCAGGAAGCAGTGACATGATTACAACACCTGAATGCTCAGAAATGCTTTTTGGCTCCTCATATCTCCTCATCTGATCTCCAGGACACCTCACCACTCTTAAAAAGAAAACACCACCAAAGCACCACCCAGTTCCAAACCATCTGAGGTGTGGGGCCAGAAGCAGCTCTAGCATTCTCCTTTACCCCTGCTATTGCAGCCTGCAATTTCAGAAATGATATTTGTTCTTCCCACAAGCCTTACCTCATTTGGGGTCAGGGAGACGCTTAGAGTCAGGGGTTTTACCTGAGGCAGGTTATACCTGCAAACAAAAGAGTGGATGTGGAAGGACGGCCTCACGCCACCACCACCATCACTGCAGTGTTCATCAGAGCCCTTCAATAAGAGCTGGAGGCTGACATTGAAGCGCTTGGCTCTCCCTGTCCCCGCACAGGGAAGCTCGTACCTTGTCACTGCTGTCCTGCTGCCGCACACCCTGCGCCTTGGGGCTGCCACCAGCAGCGCTTCCGTCCGCGCTGTGCAAACACCGCTGCGCCCTTTCTCCGCACAGCTAATAACAGTGCCACCCTCTCGTCCCGCTCCCGGGAGCCACGGTGTGGGCACCCAGCGGCAACTACTGATGGTGGCCCAAGGTCTGGTTAATGTTTCAGAGCTTTGAACCCACCACGGGTTGCCCTTTGAGCCGTACCCAGCATGTTATTGGCGGTCCTGGCATTTAAAGGGTTTTTTTCCAACAACTGGTTGGGTGCCGGCTCCTTTTTTAAGGAGTCTGACACCAGAAATCTCACGTCCATGTCAAAGTACCTGATGTCCACCTGCAGTGGTGAAAAAACAGTAAGCATTCTGTCATCAGCATAACTCTGATTTCCACAGATTTTGGTGATTTTTGCACGTGAGAAGAGACTGTGGCATCGCTGAGTGCTGTTAACAGCCAACAGGGCAAAGTTCCTGTTTCCTTTGTAGTGAAAAAGTTCAGGGCCGGATTTTGATTATCACAAGGAGTAGTAAAGTACATAGAGCAGAGATCACACATTGGGTAAGAATTATCACCGAGGTGAAAAAACCAAACAGAAACAGCAAAACAAACTCCTGCCCAGCTGATGCAGCACTGCCCCACATTCTGGTGTGTGCAACTCCTGTACCTATGTGGAATATGCAGCTTATGGAAAAGTCTGGGCAGTGCTCTGGATTGCAGCACAGCCTTCCCTGGCACAGCACACAACCACAGTATGGTGCCAGGGGAGCCCTACCAGGGCAGCTGGGCAGTGGTGGGCTCAGCCTGCCTTTGGATATCTTTCTTCCACATGCAAATTAAAGTAAATTGGGTGAAGTACCAAAGTCCAGTGTCATGCCTCGTAGCTTACATACCAAATGGAAAAAAAAGAGAGAAAAACAAAAAGTACGAACAGAGAAGGTATCAAAGGACCTCTATTTTTATTTTTTATCAGGATCTGTTACCCTGAGCCATGGTTACAATGTCAAGCACTCTTGTTTTGAATGTGGTGTTGCTGATGGATGTACTCCCACACTACAACCAACCTGCGTCTTTACAAGGGTTTTGACTATTCTTTTGCAAGTCTGGGAAAGAGGAAAACTCACATTTTACAAAAAAAAAAGTCCTGCCTGACAGCTCCCATCTGCTGGCCGTGTCCCTGTTGTGTTGTTGTTGTTGTCCTGCCTTGGTTTGGCTCTGGTGCAGGCTTATCTCCCCTCAAGGTTCCCAAATAAATTGTTTTGTGTCTTACCACAGATTGACCCACCCCATGCAAACATCCCCAGCCGGCAAAAGTCGTGGGGATTTAGAGGCGAAACATGAACACAGCACTCACAGTGGTGGCTCGGAGAAGAATGCAGACGAAGGACCGAGCTTGCAGACTCTGCCTGTAAATGCCACCAGCACACGCAGGGGAGATCTGAAAAAAGCTCGCCGCTGCAGACTTGCACAACTGGACGGTGAGCAGAGAGGGGTCGGAGCCGTGGGAACTGGCAGCGGGGTGACACAGGAGAGAGCGGCGACTGCCAAACTATTCAGCTGCAATCAGGAGACTGACAGCTGCGGCAAGAGCCATCTTCCCCCCTCCCTGTAAAACATTCCCTCTCCTAGGGATTTGCATAACCCCGCGTACATTTCCTGCAGTCCTTGGGCAACGAACAGAGTTGTGGTTCAACAATTTACAGGATCAAAGGCGGATTATGATCCTATCGCTGGAACAGTTAAGTTTTTACATGTGGGCTTTTTAGATATCATTTCTCAAAGATCAAACTCCAGTGTATTCCAGGGAAGTAACTTTAGGGAAACCACAGAGCTGGGGAGCAGGCAGGATCGCTTTTTTTTTTTTTTTCTTTTGTATAATCAAAGGTTTTATTAGAGTTTTCTAAAAACCCGCTTTCATTCTGCACCCAGCCAGTGCCGACTGGCCGCAGTTTGAGATCCCCAAGGTGGATCTGCTGGGCTGCCTTACAGCAGGGGATTTCCTAGGGCAGGAAGCCCGTCCTGCAGGGAGGGAGGCTCCGCCAGCTCTTACTCCAATGGCAAGACAGGGCCGAGGGTTTTACAAGCGCCTTGCGTGCGATTTCCCTGCTCTCTGTCCAGGCCCCTGGCAGCTGGAGAGGAAGCAGCATGTAATGAGCCCCAGGTGGAGGCAGCAGCTAAAGCTCTGCAATGGCAGCACCCCACTCCCCAAAACAAGGGAGCCACTGGCACCGGGAAGGCATCTGGGGCAGACCACTTCAGCCCAGGCTGGATAGCAAATGCAGATGAGGGCTGGGGTAAGGCAAGGACTAAAGACAATCCTCAAGGAAATAGAGGATGTGAAGTCAAACTCCCCCTGAGCTCAACAAGCCTCACAGCGCCTGGGTCATGCCACCAATGAGTCACTTCTGCCAGATGGGGAGAGTCTGGCCAACACAGGCATCAGCTGGTCCATGCAGGCCTCCTTGCTCTTCTGACCCCGTGGAAGGAAACCTGGGCTTCTGCATCACTGCATTTCAAAAGGAAAGGAAATTAAATTTTTCACAGCGGAAATACCTGTTGCTTATCAGTGTAAATATGAGAGAAATGACACAGTCCCCCACACCTCCTTTCATGCCTCCTGCTTATTTAAACTCACACAGCCACATCAGAGGAAGCTCAGAGAGTGATGCTGGCTGTGGGCACAATACCCAGCTGGGCTTCACACACTGCCCTCCCCAAGACCACCAGCACCCCGTGATCACATGCAGCTGAAGGAATAAGGCGTTGCAGGACCGAGTGCTAACTCTCCCATAGGGAGACCTGTATGTCTGCATTCCCACCACCTCTTCCTAGGGTTCAAAGAGATGGCAAGGGATGTCACCCTCCCTCCAGAGGCTGACTGGGACATTCCTCCCTGCCCCAGGTGTCATGGACACAGTAGCAGGGGTCAAGGTAGGTTTGGTAGGGGAAGGAAGGTGGAGGGACTGTTTTAGGACATACAGTATGGCTTTGCAGATGCAAATCTATACACTGAACCGAGATAGTTACAGAAGGTTTTTTCCACATATCACCAGCTGAGGAAGAAAAACTTTTGAGGAGGCCTTTGGAGAAAGCTGGCAGCACTTCACTGGAAATACCTTGGCTGAATGCAAGCCAGCTGAATTTAACATGAAGAATGAGTTACAGGAGCAACTGTCTCAGCGGTGTTTAATACAATAACCTGAACTAACCTTTTCCTTCAGGTTGGCAGAGGAATGTCTGCTTCACACCTCACCGGAGAAGGTTCATGGCAGCAAAGCCAGGACTCTGAAAGCACACTGAAACCAGCAACACCACTGACTCAAAACTAAAAAGAATCCCTCCATTTTTGAAAATGCCTAATGGATTTTATTATTAATAGCTTCTTTCCTTGCCTTACGCCTGTCCCAACACAGAAAGCAGAAGTTAGAAAAAAGCTAAGCTATCTACACAGGGAAAATGTGCTTTCTCTCATGAACAGAAGTTGATCTGTTTGCATCAGAGCAAGATTTGCTGTTGTGGTTAGTGTAGTGAAGTAACAGAAATCAGATGCCTTTCAAAACAGTACAAAACTAGTCAAAATATCTCTAACCTAGTTAAATGGACTGTGCGTGATATTATGTAAGCACTCTCAAGTCAAACAGAGAAAGAAATGATAGAGGGAGAGTTCAAACAAGGAATGAGACTAGAAGTGCAAAAGAAAACAAAATAAAACACTGGACACAAGGTCAAGCAATCAGAACTTTGCAGGCTAGAAAAGGAAGTGAAATTACAGGCTCTGGCAAAACAGCTGAATGCTTACTCAGGAAAATTACAAAACTGTTGAGATCCTTACCATCAGTTATATGTCTTCTATCCAGAACAACTTCCAAGAAAAGCTATATGAATTCATAAAAGCAAGCTTGGGAACATCACATTCTTCTCACGTCCATCAAATTAATTTGTTTACTTTTTAATATAAATTCCAGGGCCAATACATATATGGTATCCTTACTGGGATAAATATGGGATATTGATATACATACACACACACAAAATTGCGTCTTGGTAAAATCTATAAGCTGATGGCAAATTATGATCAAGACTATCTTCTCCAGCAACAGCTTCTACAGGAGAGGCTTCTAAAGGCCAAAAGCCCCCAGCTAAGCACTAAAATTTATTTGCCAATCAATAAAAAAACCAATTTTTACTCCTTCAAAAGAGCTAGAACACAGAGGAAAAGTTGAGCTAGGGAAGAACACTTGGTTTATGCTGAAACTAGATAGGACACATCAGTTAAAGACACCAAATGGTTTATGCCTTATGGAAGCCACTCAGGCCCTAACTGGTTTTGGGGAGGAAGCAGAAGCAAGTATGGAGTACATGACACATGATTTTCCACTGACCTACCAGGCTGTAGGCCCTTCAGAGGCAGGATCAAACATTCTCTGTACACTTATAGAATGGCATACTAGTAAAACTACAGGCCTCACAGTTGGGAATTATTTCTGTCCTACTACATATAAAAATGAATAATCCCAAAAAGAAGGTGAGTCCTACCAACTTGTGAAATGTCACTGATGGAGGAGCTCCAGGTCACTACTTCCCCAGCAGTGTGGCAACTCTACAGAGATAGAAAGACTCAGAGAAGCCAGGCAAACACAGATATATCTACCGCAAAACCACAGCTCGGTGACACACTCTCACCATAGTCAGGTCAATCTTCTTCATTGTCAGCTAAATGATGTGGTGAAAGGCTCATAACAAAAAACATGTGAAGGTTTTATATATGCCTAGACAAGGGTTCTTCACTCCGAGAGGGTCATGTTGTTACACACCTAGAGATAGGGCTTGGTGCCCAGGGCAGGCACTGCCTAGGCTGCAATTAGAGAAAACAGCCACAGCCCTGGTCTGTGGTCCTAGGGAAGCTATCCAAGAATAAACAGGGTTAGATGGTTGTCAGCTGCACTCATTCAACTCACAATCTGCCACCTGTGCCCCCCTCCTCCCCCCAGTTAAGTCACTAATTCAAAGTACTCCTATCTCTGTGCCTTTTTACAGGTTTATTACACATTGTGTAAGCAGCTGAAAGATCAACACCTTGTTTGTCAGTAGAAACACATGGAATTTGGCAGAAACCCTGCTATCCAGTGTAACACAGATTAGCTGGGAGGCAGATGTGACTTATTCATGGCTGCATCAGCTTCAGGGACTGTGACTCATGTTGCACAGTGAAGCAGCTCTGCAGAGCTACAAAGGGCTGTGAAGTCGACCTGTTGGTGAAAGCTACCCTGTTCTGCAAATGTGTGTAGCAGGACTTGAGATTCCTGCCAGCTGTAGTCCCAGACCTGACACCTCAGCTTCAGAAAGAAAAAGGAGTTTAAAGGTAAATAAAGCCAGTTTCAAAGGGAAAGGTGAGCAAAACGGCTTTGAGCTGTCAGCAGGAGTGCATGCAAAATATAGATAGAGAAAGCAGCCTGAGTTTTTACGTTATAGCATAGCTAGCACCAGTTTACGTGATTTTCTGCGTGTGCAGAACTCCAGGCACTCATTGTCGTGACAGGGACTGGAATAGACACTGAACCGCATAGAGCACACACGGGTACAATTATCATGTCTGGAACAGCAACAGCTCTAAGTGACATTTTGCTAGAGTGAGTGGCTAATCTAATCTCTTCTCCTTCAGTCTGAAGGCTGGAACTCATGGGAGAAGAGCCTGCTGAACCAGCGAAACAGGATAGAGATGTAACAACTCTGGCAGTTGGTGAACAGGAGACTTTAAACAAGTAATGTCCTGAAAAGTGAACATGAGCTGTATTTGTGCCAGTAATCCCTACTGGGAAAAAGCCAGGCGGGAAGTTGACAATTGCAAGATGCCAAGTAGAGAAAGAAAGAAAAAAAAACCAAAAAAACACAAACCAAAACTAAATAAGTTTTAAAGAGAATATAAATACTCCAAGGGTTACCAAAAACCCCTGCATAAGTGACTGAAGAAAAATGGCAAATGAAAACAGACTTTGGCAGGCAGGACACAGTTAAGTGCAAGTGGCCTAAATACCGTAGGTGTAAAAGTGACACAGAGCAGGGTCACGGTGCACCTGGACTCCCAGCTGCACTGCACCTACTGTGGGCTGGGCTTCCCACTGCAGCCTTACCTCATCTCCAAGGGGAAAACTGATTCTCCACCAC
Source organism: Fringilla coelebs (assembly GCF_963513975.1). NCBI lineage: Eukaryota > Metazoa > Chordata > Aves > Passeriformes > Fringillidae > Fringilla > Fringilla coelebs. The sequence goes on along the minus strand of NC_140028.1, from coordinate 50,265,076 downwards.
ACGCCCTCTCTCCCTGGTTGCTGCTTACTTTCTCCCGCTTCCCCTTTTCCAGTGAAGTTATTGCACGGCCCCCGCTCTGCTGTCCGGGCCGCAGGATCCTGCTGCTACCCGAGCCAGGATGGCCCGGGAGGTGCAAGTCAGCCCAGCTTCCAGCCCTGCTCGCCCCATTCCCGCTCTGCCCGGGCAGGGCACCAGGATCCTGCTGCTATCCGAGCCAGCATGGCCCAGGAGGGCACAGCCGTGCAAGCTGGCCCAGCTTCCAGCCCCGCTCGCCCCATTCCCGCTCTGCCCGGGCCGCAGGATCCTGCTGCTATCCGAGTCAGCGCGGCCCGGCAGGGCACAGCCGTGCAAGTTGTTGGCCCAGCTTGCAGCCCGGCTCGCCCCACTCCATCCACTCCATTCCCTCCCCCACAGCACGAGGCCAGCTGCTGCAGCTCCAACGGTTTTCCAGCCCCGCAGGCTGACCTCACGGCAGGGCTGGGAGGGAGACATGTGGGACACCACACACCGCCCCCCGCCACAGGCAGCCAGACACCGCCCCCTCCCTCCCCGCGCAGGCAGCCACGCCAGCGTCGAGATTCCCTCCCTATTGTAATTATTTTTGCTTTGCGCAGAGATTTATCACATGCAGCTGCCACAACTTGTTTACAAGACACAAAAGCCATGAAAACAAGGTTGACGAAGTGTGCGTGTGAGCTGTTTTCCCTGGCAGGAATTTGTCATAGCTCTCAGCTCGCTGACGCCCTGGCTGGCCACACAGGCTCCGGTAACACACGGCAGAGTGTGTGTTTTCAGCCAGAGCTTGGGTTTTGACAAAACTGCTTTGCATTTAGGGTTATCACTGCTGCAAGAGCAGCAAAACCACCCATGATGTCTCACTGCTTCTTTATAGCATTTTTTTCCTTTCCATGGTAAAATGAGTTTCACAAATAACTTTTTGTTTGCTCTACCAGGGATCTGTGGCCAGCACTGGAAGCCTTTGGTTTGTTACTTGGACTCCTGCTCAGTTCAGGATCCTAGCTCCACCCCATGCCCTACATATACTTACCTACCTTTGATAACTTTAGATAAAGTTACTTCAGGTTTATGCTCAGAAAGAATAGATTTAGGCAAACTTCAATAGCCAGCACCAAAACTATCAGTACTAGATTACAGGAGAGCAGAAACTCCTTTGATACATTATAGTGGGCAGTCAATATGAGTCATTTTCTTCTTCTAAGTTAAATAACACCTCAGGCTAGGGAAAAGCTTTTACATGGTGTGGTGTCAGGTGCTACTCAGCCACAGCCATCTGATTTATGACTACAGCCAAACTTCTAGGTGTAACCTTAACACAAGTCATAATTTAAGAAGTATATAACTAGCCTCAATCAAAATTGGTCACCAGTGAAGTTCCCAGGGTAAGTCAGTCAGCAAAATGGAATGCAGTGCTCATGACACCAGCAGGATTTTGCTGGTCATTTACACTAATATCACTTTTTGTGGCATAATAGTAAATGAAAACAGCAGAGAGACCACAGACTTTTACTTTCAATGAAAACTGTTAACCTGAATGACAACAGCTTTCTTCCTCATTCTATTTTCATTTTCAGTACTGCAGCTGCTATAGTGAAATTACAGAACTGGTCAGCTCAACCAGCAAAGTTTTCTTCTTTTTAAACTTGCTGACATTTTTTATTTTAAAGGGCAAAGTAATGAAGAGTAAAGATCTCTGAAAATGCCCTTTAATGCTCTGAGTGCCCCACAGGACACCAGCATACTGCTTTGAAAAAAAAAAAGAAAACAAAGGAGGAAAATGTCGAGCAATTCAAATAAACAATGCAAATATATCTGTGAGGCTGTTTTTCTTTCATTTGTGAAGCATGGGTGTAAGGAGTGAATAAAGTTCCTTCCTGCAAGAACAGGAAAGGACAAGGCATCTTCCAAACCTTTATCAAAGATGACACTCCACTTTGGGTAGGTAGCACCCCTTAAGATAAATCACCTATTCCACAAAACCATATCTATTAACCAACTTCTCCCTCAACATGAACCTCACAGCGACAAAAAAAGTACACTTCCATTTTACAATTAGTCATTTAAAAAACCCAACCCAAAAATACATACATAGATATCCCAGGAAAAACAGCTCAGAAGCATCAAGCACAGTGTGTCCAGAGATACCAGACTAGCTCTTCTGTACCCACCTGTAATGCCTTGAAGACAGAGCATACAGCCATCTCTATGTTCAAAATTATTTTCCAACTTTATTTCCAATTTTTTAAAAAATAATTCTATATTCATACAGTATATAAGGATGACTGTGTTACCAAAGCAGTCAAAAGTAAACCAGTGTTTACTGTTTGCCATTTTGATTTTAAACATTAAGGTTCAAGAAAGGCACAAGTTCAGAAGAATTCCAAAGAACACTCCAGAGAACAAAGAATATATCTGACACTAGAAAATCATTAAGGCCACAGCAAAACAGTATAGCAGTCAGAGGACTGTAGTCTTCTTTCTACTCATAATGATATCCTTAAATTCACCAACTCTCCTACTCCTCAAAGCCCTCCCCCAGCCTCCCAAACAGACAACTGGTTTGTTTTTAAAGATTAGCCAGAACCAATTTTTTACCCTGGAGGTCTCTTATTTCATTGTTGCTGGGAGGATAAGGGTGGGCAACTGTCATTCAAGTAAGTTGAAATATGAGCTGCAAGTCTTCACCATTTTCAGTAATAAGTCATTTTGATAGCAAAGTCCTTTTCTGAAAGGTAACTTAGATTCTGTTGGCAAAAATACACCCCAATACAACAGGGATCTCTTCTAAATCTTAGCCAACCACCTGTTAAAGTATCTCACAAAGACCTGGCTCCCAGAACTCAGATTTCAATGCAATACAGCCTACTTTATTTCAGTCTACTAGAATTACTGAGTAAAAACCTTGTCATTGCTAGTCCAAGTAAGGCTAGAAGCCCTTGCCCTCCCCTATCAAAATTTGTCACCAGTCATGTCTAGGAGCTGCATCACAAAGATCTGCAAAGAACACTTGTCCCAGCCCCCTTCTGGCCTCTTCCTTTTATCTTCAGATCTTCCCCATGGGCCATCACATTTCCCAGCCCTAAAATATTTCAAGGAGTCAAGAGCTGGAACTCTTAGAGGGGCCCAAGGTTTCCCTCTGAAATTTAGTCAGAATTGCCTACATAGCTCCCTTTGGCCCCTTAAAACATTTCAACACAGCAGAACACAATCAGGTACTTCTGGCCCACTTTTCAGCATTCTTCTAAACATCTGATTAACAACAACTGCTAGTTTGGTTCATGGCTCTCTGAACCAAAGAAAGTCAGTATGAGCTCAAAAATATTTCTCACTTCCATTTGTTTCAAGGGTAATTCATATTTCTGCAAAGTTTGTATTCAACAAAATACTCTGTATGCATCACTTTTAAAGAAAATATTTTATTATATTATGGGAAAAAAAGCATGATCATCCAAAGTTTGTATTGTTAAAAAAACTGAAAATTTAGACAGCGTGTCGGTATATTCCGTTCCACATGGGAATGATAAGAAGACTCTATATCATTACTAGATATTGCACAGTCTGAAAGAAACAAAACAAATCACATGATCTTGGGAAACATCTCACATTATGAAAAATCTACAAAGAAAACATTAAAAAAAATCCCAACAAAACACACAATCCTTTCTTTCTACAGTAGCTTTAAGTTCATAATTCTTGGAATGACCGTATTCCACTGAAGACCATCTCAGTGACAGGAAGCTTCATTTCAGCAATCCCCTTGTGCAAATAAGATTAATAAAAAAAAATAATAATAACGCAGTGAAGTCTTTTGATATCGTGTGGGTGGCAATAACCACACAGCTGTTAGATCCCTGCCTGGTAAAACAAAACGGGGAAGGAGAAGGAAGGGGATTTAGGCCATAAGTTTTGCCTGCAACTCCATCTCTGCCGCCCTTTTGAGTGCAACATCCACCAGAAGCTGAAATCCACTAAAATCCTGGTTAAGGTCTGGTGGTGTTGGAGGAGGAGTGTTAAAGAGCCCACTCTGTGTGTTTGCACCAGGTCCCAGTTTGGATGCGTCCTCATGGCAGGAGAGGGGGCTATCTGTGAAGCCGCCGGCCGGGGGCTGCTGCAGGTCCGTGGTCTGGCCTACATCAGCTGGCTGGCAAAAGTGGAAAGGGGCATCTTTCAACGCAGTCACAGTCGTGTGGCAAATCACCGACGGCCGAGCCAGGACCGATCCCGGGGAAGCCGGCTTGGGAGAGGACACAGTTTTGCCGAGCGGCGCGGCAGCGGGAAGGAAGGCAGTCTCATCCAGCAGGGGAATGTAGTTCTTTGTGCTGATGGCAGACTCCACCAGGCCGCCCTCGGGAAGCTTGGTCCCTCGCCGCGAGATAGTGAACTGATTTGGGTCTTTGCCATCCTTCCTCAGCATGTCAGGTAACAGCCTGCGGCGTGCATTGATAAACCAGTTGCAGACCTGGGAATATAATGACATCTTAATTTCTACCTTCATTCATTCCCAACTACGTGCCACTAGAGCGGACAGTTAGATTAATGAATCCCTCCAAGCAGTTTCCTTCACTGCACAACAAAATAGAGACCTACTGACAAGTTCTGACATGCCTGGCACAGGCCCTTCCCTTGTCCCACTGCAACCGCCTCCCTGCTCCTGTTACAGAAAGCCCTGGGACATCTGAAGTCCAAACTAGGGGTTTAGCTTTTAACTCTGTGCACACACATTAACCTATTGGCTATTGTTCCCTAGCTTAGGTTAATTAACAACAGGAAAACCTTTTCTCTCTGAAGAGAGCCACTCCTCCCACAAATAGTTACTGATTTTCCTTGTTCAACTGACTGTGTCGACAGACATAACATGAATTACCTCACTTAAGTTTGTCCTTGTTTAAATATCAACCAGTTTCCTGGGCAATACAGGGTAGTTTATAGTTTAACGTCTTTTTTCTCTTTACTACATAAAGGAAGTCTTCTTTATAATGTTGCATTAAGAAAATTTTACTCTGTAGCCAATTATGAACTTTGCACTAATGAATTAACATGGAAAATTAAAGCCCAGGACTTAACAGGAGTGCTCTCTATTTAGCAGCTCCCAAAACCAAACCCTGGTTTACCCAAGTTCTCATGCAGCCACCTTCCCACAACATAGGATGCAGCAATGGGCAAAAGCTATTCGACCCAAGATGATCACAGAAGATGAGAATGATGCGCCCAAGGGACCTCACAGATGCCAGTGGCATCCCAGGATGAGAATCCAAAATAAACATCCATACTTGCACTAACACTCTTGTGTAGCTCTATCCCATATAGGTTATTCCACTGATTTTAATGGCAGTGATCATACATATAATTATATATGTCCATGTTCTACTGGAACGAGCCTCAAGTTGCCATTTTAGAAGTGAAGAGTTACATGCTAAGCTGCACATCTATCACCATAAAACCTCTGTTGACAAATAAATACCTTCTTCTCACAGTAAATTACCTTGTACAGACACTTTATGTCTTTTGGGGCACGATTCTGCAAAGAATTAGCATGCATGCTCCAATTCATGACTGTCTCTTCTCCCACAAAAATAATTTTATTCCCAATAAACAAAGATCATCGTAACACATAATCAGTCCCTATCTCTCCTTATGAGTGCCATCAGCAGGAGAGTAGCAATAAAAAAAGGCAATCTCAAATGCAGTGTAAACATTTGTATCCATGACTATACCACAGGTGAATTAAGACAGAAAACAGCTCCTTTAGAAGAGTGAGCTACTTTTTAAAATACCTGTAGTGTGGAAAGGTGTGTTTGTCGGGATAACAGCGCCTTTTCTTGCTCTGAAGGATAAGCATTGTATCGGTGCTCATAGAGCCAGTCCCGAAGAATCTGCACAGATTCCTTGGGCAGGTTGCCACGTCTCCGCCGTTTGCCTGAGCCAGCAGATGAGGAAAGATCCAGTGGGACATCCATAGTGTCATCATCCTCCGTTTCACTGCCTGATATTGCAACTACACCTACAATTGTAAGACAAGAACAATCAGCATCCTAAATCCGTTAACTACTTGGCTCCAGCACTGTATGACACAGACATTTTATATCACATGAACTGTCTTTGCTGTTACAGCCCCTCGTACGGGAGATTCGTCCTGCAGCGTTAACTTGTCATGCTGTAGCTCTTCTGTCAGCTGAACAAAAAAGTAGCACCAATGATCCGTTCCTAAAGGAATTCTTCTCTGCAAACCTTCATTTTCTTGTTCCCCTGGCAACCTTTTATCTGCTGAACGTTATCAGATAGCTTCTATCTAATGAGAATATTGTCCAAGTTTGCTGGCTGTGGTATGCATCCAGCACTTTTTTTCAAGGATAACTAACCAGTGACTGAGCAAAAGGTCAACAAGGAAGAACTTAAAACACCCCAACTCAAGCAATAAGTTATTTAATTATTTCTTAACATCCTGATGCTTGTTTCTTGGGAGGGATAGGTTGTACATTTCACAAAGGAATAATTACATCTATTCTGAAAAATTAATGGAAGAAGAAAAAAAGGGAAAAATTGTGTTTCTCACCACCCATAAGGAGATTTCCACTTATTAAGGAAAAAAAGTGCAGTAGAAGGAAGAACCAGATGCCTAAGAGTTCACCAGTTTATCAGGAAATAGACTCTCATTGTATTCTGTATCAAAGAACCACGATCATTTAGAGGTACCAGTTTTTATCCTGACTGTTTTTTCAACTTTGTGGTTTTCATCTCATCTTTTTATCCCTGGAAACGTGTGTTCTGTGCTATGCTTACTATAACGGCTCCAAACTTACCAATTAACTGCCTATCTTCCCCCTCCAACACAAAGGAAGGAACAGATTTCACAATCTGACCATCCCTTTATATATGAACACCACACTACTAGTAACATGAAGCTATGGAATGTAAATCAAACAAACGAGCAGGTACTCAACAGTTAGGAAGGCTACAATTCTACTACTTTAGATAGGATACACGAGTCACTAGTTCCATAAATGACAAAGAAAACCAGGCTTTAAACTCACCAGAAATTTTAGGAATCTCACAAACTATACACAAGTCCAAATAAGATACTGCCCAAATAAGATACTCATTTCAAGTGAACTCACACTGGCCTTCAGAAGCAGTTTCAGAAACTATAGAAGGAAAACAAGCCCTTAATCTTTTTGTCTTTTGAACTTAGATTGGGGGATTGATGGGTGGAAAGGAAGAAATTTGCTCACTTATAACACCAAAACTAAAAACCTTACTAGAAAAGCCAACTAAAGGTTAAAAGTAAAATTTTCTGTGGGAAATCACCCATAATTAAAAAATTCTATTCAAGGAAATAAAGTAAACAACAAGAAGTGAACCTGTGAAAATATTAAACTACATAAAACTATATTATATCTAGAAGTAAAGGCACTTACAGAAGTGAGAAGCAAGAAGGAAGTAATGCCCTTTTAAAAAACCAACCAGCCAGCCACCAAAGCCCCCACCACCACACAAAGAAAGACAGAAGGTATGCATGTGCAAGTTTTCCTTAATACTTGGCAGGAGAGTAGGCAGAGAAACAGAGAAGGACCTTTCCTCACACTTCCAAACTTCAGCCAAAGCTGACACGGTAAATTATCTTTCCTTCCCCTATTTATGAATAGCTCCAACATCCTTAAACTTAGTTTAAGTTATCCAGTTTGAAATGCACTGTTTTGATATGCAAGCATTCCCAACAGGATGATCAATCCGCATCTGTCTGGCATAGTTACTTCAGTAACTTACTTGGTATTGTTTTCATTCTCCCAACTGCTGATTTATGTAACTGACAAACACCAAACTGACATACCAAATTTTTCATCTGACGATTAGCTACATAAATTATCCAGTCATGGAATAGGAACAATAGGACAATATTTAAATAACCAACACAAGATAAAACTCCAAATTATGTAAACAGTTTCTTAATTTGTGTAGAAAGTATGTCAAAAGTTTGCCTTACAATGATTCCAAGCAAACCACTTTGTCATAGCTTCATGGAAAGTGCTGTCATGCTTGCAACCTGACCTGAGAACATGCCTTGGGCTCCTGGAGCCATGAGGAACACTTCTGGGAACAAAGATCCTGCAGAAACAACAGGACAGCTCTGCAAAGCAGCTCAGCCCTTTTAAATTGAATTTAAAAACTAGCTAAAACTAGCCCATGCTATTCAGACAATGTTTTGAAGTGCGCTGTTCTTGTTTGTCAGGAACCAGAACTGTTGCAGCACTTCACAGGGTTGGGGTTTTTGTTTGTTTTTAAATATAATGGGCAGTAAGGCAAGACCTTGGAAAAGAGGGAGAGGCAAACAGCAAAGGCTAGAAACAACAGGGAAGGAGAAACTACTATGAAAAAGTCAGCTGTCTAATGGTCTGCAAGCAGTATATACAGGGCATTAACAAAAAGTACTCCAGGTACACACCACCCAATCTGAAGTGACCTTTCCAGGATCTACCACAGAATTAAAAGACTCCATGGACATCTCCCTGAATTTCAGAAAACTGACTTAACAGCAAAACCTCTCCTAGAACTGTTGCTTTTCCTTTAGCTGAAAAAAAAAAAAGAAGTGGTAAGACACTGTGTGCAAGCCAGCACTATAAAAACGTTTCTCCCTTTCCAAATAAGATCTTTTGCTAAAGTAAAAGTTGTCATCTGACTAACCGTAACCTACCTAGCAAGAAATGAGTCACCAGCAGAGCCAGCCCTTTGACCTGCTGGCTTAGTGTGTCATATTAATTGACACACTAAGTTAGTGACACAAAGCAGGTTTTGGTTAAGCAGGAAACCCAGTGTAGTACAGACTTCTGCTCATTTAAATGAGCTCATTTAAATAGCTGATCAGCCCTCTGAACTCGTGGCAGATCTCTCAGGCGCAGTACAGAGCTAGCAGCAACAGGAAGTCATGGCTAGAAATCTCGCACTGCCCCAGCTGATATTTTTTACTAGAGCGGGATCCACATTGTTGCTGTCAAGGCTCTGTTTTCATTAAAGCATTCCTGCTGATTACAACCCAGCTTTGTTTTTCCGTCTTGTTAGTAATCAGCCTATTCGCTGCTGGTTTCCTGTTTTAACAGGGCCCAGCTGAAAAGGGTCCTGGCCACGCTCCATGACTGGACCATTGGCTTACTGTTATTTACACCCAGAATAAAGGCCTGTGGACACGATGAGTAGCCCCAGCTGACCTACTAATTTATTTTGTATTAAAAGCAGGCTAGGGCCAGGCTATTTTATGTCTCCTCCTAAATACATTTAATCCAAACAAAAAAAACTGCTTTTATAGAACTAAAATTAAAGCAGCACAAGTTCATTTGCAGAGGGGTCTGAGAAACAACATAAAATCCCATTCCTTCACTTCCTCATTGCCACTTAAAAGAGTAGTCTATGCTCTTAATGATCTAAGGACTACATGGTCAGCATCCCTTCTTTATAAATTACTTTATCCTCCTGGCTTCCCAGCTGAAGTCATATACATGATTGAATGCACTGTTGCATTTTATCACAGCCCAAAGACTTCACAGGTCCTCCCCGTAATCACCTCAGGGAAGATTACACCTAGGATCTGGAGTCTGGGCTCAACACCCAAACGTTAGTTAACAGCTTGAAACAACTTGAGTAAAAGTACAGTGATGACTAAAGCTGATTTCAAAACAAACCACTGCCACTTAAAAAGGTATGCTGAAATATTTTGAGGGGGAGGACAAAGTATTTAGAAAGGCTGAGACAAATGAAATGGAAGTTATGCAAACGAAAAATTTAGGCTATGAGGGGGGAAAAAAAAAGGCACCAAAAAAAACAACTATCCCATTGTGTCGAGGAAGAGCTTCACAGAGGAAGTGGCAGAAGCCAATTGTTATTCAAAAGAGGACAAAGTATACCACAAGGAACAATCTCTGCCCTCCAGAGAGAGGATGGACAAAAATCACCTTAAAGAAAACCTCCCACCCCTTAGGGTTGTCTGAATTTCTTCAGTGAGACTCTTTTATGAGCGCTGATAAACAGAACCAGTTCCTATCCAAGCCCCCGATCCTGTTGTAACCAAGTCCAGTAAGATTCTTCACATGTATAAACTTGAGCACATGCCTGTGCCTTTTGGAGACTGTGTTCTAAATCAGCTAATTAACAAGCCAAGTAGGTTCCGTGTGACTGCTATCACGTTATTACTTGTAAATTGAACTATCCATAGAAGAGTCCTGAGGTTTAAATCCACAGTCTGCTAGCTTACAAAAAAAAACCCCAGAAAAACAAAACAAAAAACAAACAAAAAACAACCCTCAACAAAACTAACCATCACCAAAACACAGCATCACACGCTTAAAAATTTTAAACTCAACACACATACAAAAAACCTAACTAAAATGCAATGCGAATTTAAAAAAAACCAAAAATACATTAGTTTAAAATTATTCATAAGTAGCAAAAAAACTATAAGGATACAGAAGGGAATTTCCACATTAAGAAAAAAAAACACCACCTCTTTCCTTTGAATAAGTTTCATAATTGAGGAACCAGCCTATTTGTTTTCCTCTGTACTTTACAGCTTGCACTCTGTTAGTTGTAAAGCAACTACACTTGGCTGTACTATCCTTTATTTTACTCTAAACGGGATTTTTCTAGGAGTGCAAGCAAGAAATCTCTAACAAAGTCACTCTTTGAAACTTCTTGAATGAGCTTCAAATGCCAGGAGGTCACAAATAAGTACAAGCCCAACTTTTATTAAAACAAAGGCACCCTAGCCCTAACATCTTTTTAAAAGTTTCCGCCTTTGTCTCCTCACCTTTTAATTTGTGCCACGCAAACCCCAGGCCCATGGCCCCTCTCAAAAGTTCTCCCTCCCGCCTGTCACCTTTCATTGTTTCCATTGTTTCAGCCTAGGATTTGCAATCCTCAAAGCAGAGCTTACACACACACTCTTACACACAAAGCCCCACACATGCATACCTAGAAACTACGTCAGCGTTTTCCACATGCATTTATTTCGGGGGTGGCAAGAACAACAGTTGAAAGTGCAGGGAGTTTGGTATTTCACCAACCAGCAGCTGCCCTCGGGGAGAGAAGTCTGAACAATGGAAGCAACAGCAGACAGGAAACCAGCTCACCACTGCTGTGCAAATAGGCAGCATAGGAATGTCCTAAAAATAACTGGGCTAAATTAATTCAGCGAAACTATAAAGGGGGGGGGGGGAACAAACCACAAACTGCTTCCAACAGGGTTAAGAATCTCGACCTACCTAAGAAACATTTGAAAGCCACTGTCTCTGGGCACAGGGGGCTGAGCTGGGCGCGCAGCCCCCGCTGTGCCTGGGATCAAGCCCCACTCCGCTCCCGCGGGACGCTGCGCTCCTCAGCACCACCCTGCCTGCTCTTTAAACTTCGCCTTTGTGGCTCAGTTCCCTTTGTGTGCGCTCCTCTTAGCCGAGCGGCATGTCCAAAAAAAAACTTCTGACGAGGGCTACAAACCATATTAGTACACACCATGTCTGCAGCAGCCCAATGATTTCACGAACTACATATGCATTAATTGCTCCAAGGGTACTAACAATGAGAGGCTGCTTTACTACGGAGCCGCAGGAATGCATAGTAGGGGGAAAACAGCACAACTCTGGAGTACTGAACATGCGCACTGCTCCCCTCAGAACCTCCACTTCGGAGCATTTAATGGTCTTTGAATGCAAAACACCCTTCAGCCACACCGCCGACTGGCAAATCGCAACTGAACAGACACTGCTTTGCAAGGAACTTCTTCCCAGCCAGCGCAGGAGCGCTGGATCCGAAAGCACGTTCCGCGTCTTTGTGGCCAAGCACTAATTTAAGAGCACTTAAAGCACCACGAGTGCGATGAGTAACCATCCTCTAACTGTAAAGTTTGTCTCTCTGGAAGTGGACACAAAGAAAACTCAAACAGCCTTATGGTTGGGGGGGGGGGGGGGGAAGTCTTCCTTCTTTTAACCCTGCGTCAAAACTTTTGTACTTTGCGTTTCGTCCCCCTGTTTTAAGGGATAGAAAAATCTTCAACTTTCAGCAAAACAAGGCGGTCGAGGGCACGGAGGAGTTTGAAGCCCTGCCGCCGATGCCCCCCCACGCCTCAAGCCCCACGCTGCCGTCCCCGGGAACAAAGACGTTGTCCCGCTTTCCTCGCCCCAAGTTGGGAAAACCACCCGCACCCTCGTCCCCCTCGCGGGGACGGTGGGACTCGGTGCGGAAAAGCGTTCAAAAGTGTTTTACGGGAGGGCAGGGGGAAGAGGCTCCACGGAGGGGGTGAGAACAAAAGTTGGCGAGGACACGAGGCGAACGGCTGGACATGTTTTTGACAGGGAGCCAGCGGCGCAGAGAGGCGGCCGCCTCCAAACAACAGCTCCGCATGTTTTGTCTGGGAGCGGAGCATCCACTGCAATCTTCCACGGGACACAGGCCAGGGGGCGTGGGGGGGGGGGGGGCGTGGGGGGCACGGGGGACAAAAAGGCCGAAAAGGCAAAGGGACTTCGGCTGGCTTAGCGACAGCCCCCCCTTCCCCTTTCCACCCCGGCTAGGGGCGCGGGGCACCCCGCTTTGTCCCAGCACCCCGTCACAACTACCTTTTTTACTTTTCATCTTGATCGCGAGGACTGAGCCGATCGCCGGACACCCCACGCACCGACCCAAGTTTCTCTCCCTTCGCCGGACGCTGCTTTCCCCCTTTAAGCTCAGCAAGGAGGAGAAGGTCGATGAAGAAAGAAGAAACACCGCTGCGGAGCCAGGCGCCCGGTCACCGGCCGCGCTGCTGTCAGCGGGAGCCGCAGGGCTCTGCCTCCCCCGGGGGCTTTCTAGTGCGGCCGGGGTGGGCTTCCCTCCCCCCTTCCCTTTGTTCCCTTCTGCTGGCGATTGGCCCCGGCCTGTTAAAGTGAGGAAAGGCACGGGAGAGAAAGGTACACAGCGCCCGCCCTCCCCCACCTCCCCGCAGTGAGTACGGGAGAGTAACCGTGCGCTACACTGGCACTCGCGGCGGCGGCGGCTGCCTCCTCCTCCTCCTCTCTCCTCCCTCCCCTCCTGTCTGACAGAGCCTCGACACCCGGGAGGGGAGGGACCGGCCGGAACGGGGGGGTGTCCGCCTGTACCCGCTCGCTCATGCACACACAACAGCAGCGGCGGGGGGAGCTCTCCGTGCCTCCCGCTCCCTCGCCTTTCTTCCAAGCAGACGTTTGATCATTAAACTGGAAGGAGGAGAAGGAAGAGGCGGGGGTGGGGGGGAGATTTTGACAGCTGCCCTTGACTAGCCTCCTCCTGTTGCTGCCGGACGAACCACCCACTCCTTCGCGTGAATAGAGGAGAAGAAAGGAGAGTGCGTACGGCAGGGGAAGGAAAGGAGCCCTCCAAAGACCGGCGCCCCCCTCCCGCCTGCCGAACGGCCCGGTCGGCGGGGGCTGCTCCCCCCGATCCCTTACGGTGCCGAAGGAGCCCCGCCTGGCCGGCGCTGGCCACACACACCCCCACCCACCCCCGCGGGGAAGGCAAGCCCCGTTTCTGCGGTTATTTTTACATCAGTTCGTAAAAGGTTGTTTTTCATCCCCTTGACTCCCCCCCTCCCCAGACCGGTAGGTTTTGCTGCGGCACATGATCGCAGCTGTAAAAGAGAGAAGTCTCACAGCTTGACTCATCGCTGTCGGGCGAGCACGCTCTGCAGCAGCAACAGTTTCTTTTCCTCCGGGATGAGAAACGTGACACCCGCCAGCAGCTCGCTCCAGCTTCCCTGGCGAGGTGGAGAGCTCTCCCCGTCCACAGGAGGCCTTGGCGGCGGGTACCGGCTCTCCCCCCGCCGCCCCCCTGGCAAAACCAGGTGCAAAACAACAACCAAAAAAAAAACCAAAAAAAAAAAAATCAAAACTGCTGAACGCCTAGCCGCGGTCTGAAGTGTCACGAGCGAAGGTTTCGGCGTGGAAAGGAAAAGAAGCCGCCTGGCCGCGGAGCAGGCGTGCGGGCGCGGCGTGCACTTATTCCACGGGAGCGTGTCCGTGTCACTCCCGCACCGGCACGTGCGGGGCTGTTCCCGGCCGGGCAGGCGCGGGGGGTGAGCAGCAGGCGCCTGGAACGGCTGATGAAATAATGGATTCCTACGGCAGAGCGGGGATCATTCCCTCCCCACCACCCTGCACATACCCCCCCCCGGCAGCGCGGGAGTCCGCGCATTCACTACACAAGGGAAGCAACAGCGTTTTAGCAGCAAGCCCTCCCCAAGTACCTTGTAACTATTTTTATGTGGCGTAATTACAAGAGGAGATAAAACAGCTGTTGTATGGCGAACGGGGGATGTGTGAGGGGGGAGGGCAGCTGGTGAGTCACGTCACTTAGCCAAGGACTCGGTGTCGGCAGCTCTGCGGGGCCGGAGGTTGGCTCCGGCATGGGGGTGACCCTTGTGCTGGCGGCTGCTGGGCGGCGTGTCCGGCTGTAGGTCAGCCAGGCACGGCACACTGACTGACTGACTGACTGACTGACTGACGGCGCCGCGCCAGGCGGGAGCTTGAGCGGCGCGGTCCGAGGTCCCGCCGGCGGCAGCGCGATCCGGGCCACTGCACGCCGACCGAGCGCCCTCCGCCCGTCTTTCCCGCCGCCTTCCCGCCGTGTCGCCGCCGGCGGTGTCCAGGGGGTGCCAGTGCTCGGTGCTGCCGCCCCGCGCGGTGTCAGCCCGGCAGGACGGGGCTCGCTCGGGGCGGGTGTTTTCACCCGAGCCGTGCCCCCGAGGGACTGGTGGCTCCGGGGCGGGGGTTGTGCGCGCACGCCGCCGTATGGCTTTATTTCGGCTTTTGCTGTTTTGTTTTTGTTGTGGAAAAGCCCTGCTTCCCAGCTGTGAGGGCTGGCTCTTCGAACTGCTTGTTCCGAGCGTCCGGGCAATGGTCATGCCAAAAAAGCAATTATGGGAAGTTAACAAAAGACACGTCAAGGATTCGAAGAGATTTCCCTTTCTCTGTGCCGCCAGAGCCGCCTCACGTCTGTTCATTGTCCTTGGGACCGCAGGCAAATCTGTGGAATCTGTGAAACTAGCTCTTTCCTTATTTTTTTCTTCTTTTTTTTTTTTTCTTAGAGGTTTGTTTAAATCGGTTTGTTTTGTTTTTCTTCTTTGACAAGGTCATTTCCATAAGGAGAAAAAATAAAAGTTTTATTTTCACACTGAACTCATTTCTTTTCCTTTTCAAAAGGTTTAGAAGCAGCCTTTCTAGGAAAAGATAAATTGTGACTTTGTGTGGCAGCTTTTTTAGCTAGTAGGAGAAGGCCATGGACCAGCGGGTGTTCATTCCTAGCTCCTGTGGTATAAAATGCTTGGGAAGGCATTGGCTTGAAACAAGTTCCTCCATGGATGCGAGTATGGAGGGCTATACCCAGAGCTGGGATCCATGGGAAAGACTGAAAGTGGGTTTGTGAGAAAGTTCACATTGCAGTTGTTGCCTGGCACAGTATCTCAGGTTTGTCCACAAATTTTGGCTGCCTTTCCCCCTTAAAGACTCCTGATAAGTTCCAGGTGATAGTGGGTTAAAGTTTGCAAAAAAGTAGCGCAGTGCAAGAAAACCCCCACAGCTCTCTCTGCCGGTAAAACTTCAACACACCTGAAACAAGGCTGTATCTAAAAGGAGGGCAGGTGATTTGCCTGAGCTCAAATCTAATGGATTAATCAACACGGTTCTGTAGCAAATAACCTGGTGGCCTATAAGATGTTCACGTGTATTAGTATTGGCTGCTGCTCGCAAGCAGAAGTAGACAGTATGGAAGGCGATGTGTAATTTTCTGCAGTTTTTATTTTTCCTTCAGGTGTTCGTGAGGCTGTGGTTTTAGTTACTTAATCTGCTAGAGCTGCATCAGCGCTGTGAGTTGTATCTCACAAGCAGTTCAAACTGCTTCATGCTGAGCAACTTTGGCATCTGTGCAGCTCCTTGGGTAGGTAGTGGTGTACACGTGCATCAAGATACGTCTGTGCCAACAGGTTGGAACAGCTTGGTGTAGTCAGAGCAAGTTCAGCTCTGTCTGGACCCATCTCCACAGACATGCTGTGTTTGTAAAACTGGATTCTAAAAAGGGAGAGGAATTAAACTGGAGGGGCTGGATTTTTAATTACTCCATGATTGTCCAGTGTCATAGATTTATCTGTTTTCAGTGGTGGTGTGCACATGTTTCTGTCCTGTCACATTGCTGCATGCAAAATACCTCACACGACTCATTGTATGTTTCTCACTTTGCAAGTGCTTTTCTTTGAGGTGCTGGGACTGTGTTTGCCTAACTGCTGAAGTCTCCAAGGCGATGTTTCAGGCATAGAAACTATTAAAGGAAATACTCTGGGAAATCAGGCTTGTGGACGTTTGTTATCTTGGTCTTTTTATTCCAGATCCTCATTTATTAACCGGATAGCATTTTACCCCCTCCCCCAAGGCTGTTATGAAAATAAATCCACTTAGATGCTGTTGAAATATTTGTGATAAAATTTATGAAATTGTAGTCAGAACAGAATTAAGTAGCACAAATTTAAGCTGGTCATGCCTATGGCAGTAAGAGTAAAGCAATGCAACAGGTGAACAAATCTGTTCATAGAAAAACAGGAGTCACTACTGTAGGTCACAGCTAACCTTCACTTTTTCTAGCTCATGACATTGAGTAGTTTCAGTGTATCAGAGGAGAGGCTACACAAGGCAGATGTGAGATAATATCTCCCCAAAAGTGTCCCATCCAAATATTTAATAGTTCAGTGCAAGTACTGGAGGAATAGTTTAATAGAACTTCAGGGTTTATTACTGGCCTAGCTGTATAGTTTTTACACTGGTATAAAAGTTTAATATCTTCATAGCACTAAAATTCTGTAATGGCATTTGAGTGGCAGAGAAGCATGTTGAGTTGTGAATTACATAAAAATGCATTGCTTTTCTCTTTTTTTCTTACTTATTTAATTTAATAGCCTCTTGTGCTTTGAGAAAAAAAACCCACAAAAATTCCTGTTTTGGTACCATTCATTATTTTATTTCTTTCCACATGACTGTCTTTTGACAGAAAATTTCTCGCTCTTTTCACATGAGAATTTTTGCTCATTGCCTGTTTTTCTCCCAAGTGTATTTAATCCTACAGTGTTTGGTTTTTTCAGTAAAGGTGACTTATGCTGCTTGCAGTATTTCAAACAAGGTTATGCCTCCAATTAGAATATATATGTATTTGATATTACCTACTTTCTGTTCTGTTCTTGTATGGAATCCAGCATATTAGGCTTTATCTTTGGCTGCTGCTACATACTGAGCATGGGGCTTTGGAGGTTGTATAGCTTGTATGAAGTTTCTCTTCTGCATGATTTCATATTCGTATCAGCACTGAATCTTTTGTCATTGCATTGTTCACTCATGTGACAGAAGTCACATTGAACATATTCACAAATCTCCTTTTCCCCAAATACATTTTTGATATCTGCAGACTCCATCACTGTTCTTTACCTGCCCCTGTCTCTCCCTCTCTCACTGGTCAGAGTTATTATATTAAAAAACACTGAGCTGAGTAGACGATGCAGAAGTACCTTGCTGTCAACCCTTTGTCACAATAAAAGAAAAATTAGAATTTAATCTTAATTTTGATTCACTTACTCCAACCAGATAATCCTCCATGATACTTGTTTGCCTTTTTTCCCTAGCAGTAGTTTCTCCAGTAGTGTAGAACCCTGTCAAAAACCTTTCTGAAATCTGAATAAATTATGTCAACCAGCTGTGCTCTCACAATTAGAGCTCACTTTGCTCCCTTTGTGCAAGGGCAGAAAGGGTAAATCTAAGTCATGAAGACAATTCTAAGATTTCAGAACTTCTGCCTAATAGGCTCAGCAACCTGAACACACTTTTCACTTGTTTTCTGCATGCATTCTTGTGGTTATCAAAGAGCAAACAAGTGCAAAAACCTCTGGAGTTCTTTACGTAAAATCATACTGATTCCTGACTGCTACAGCATCATGTTTTGGTTCTCAGCAAGGACTCTAGGCTGGACTCGAGGTATGGGGTAGTACTTAGGAGTCCTGACAAGGATCAGCTGCTGGAGTGGTCTGTGCTCGTCGCTGGGGTTTTCAGACATTTACTGGCTAAGAGGAGCAATGGCTGCTCTGGCTGGATGTAGTGCTGTCTCTCGGGGGCCTCCTTCAGCTATTCCCTGTGCCAGCCCTTTGCTCCCTCATCTGCACATAGCCCTCCCTTATGTCTGTGTTTAGTGCCTAAGCATATGGAAATAGAATATTATTCTTACTGTAGAGACAACTTAAGTATATTCAGTGATGTTAGTTATGATTATAAGACAGTGCAGAAACTTCTTAAGTGGTGTAATCACTTCCATTCTGAGACTAAAATCTGTGTAGCTTCCTCTGGGGAGTGGTTTGTGAAACTTTCCTTAATGTAAATGCAGTTTAGTTTCCACAGTTTGAAGACAAACCCATGTGTAAAATTAAAGATTAAAAAAAATAGTGAATTGTAGGTTTAGTCTTGCTTGGAGTTAGTCTTCCCTTTCAGGTTTTAACTTAAAAGCACAGGAACAGACCTCATGTATTCCTTTCAGTGATGCAGAAATTACAATTTCTGTCTACCACAGGCATCTCATGACTGCTTTGTCCTCTCGTCTAAGAGGGGGTGCTCTGGCTCTGCTTTCTTTTGCAGTACGAGTGAGTATAACAAGATCAGCATGACAAATGGCACGATTGTTGACAGTCTCAGCTTAGCTCAAGAACTTGGGGCATGAGAGGAAACAGATCTCTCTTTCCTGAAATTCGACACTGTGGGTGCAATTTATGCAATCGGGTTTTGCTTATCTGTAAGAAGTCAAGCAGGTAAATCAGGTATGGCTGACCAAAAAAAAAAAAAAGTGTTTTTAAGGTTTTTTGCTTTGTTTTAATTGTGGGATTCCTAACTTGCTTTTACCACAGACTGGTAGTGCATACTGAAGGAGGACAAGGCAGGAGGTTTACTGCAAGACACCCAAAACAAGAGTGACCTTGCTTAGCTGACTTAGACAGTCTAGTATTTAGTTTGACAATGTACACTTAGGTCTGTGCGTCAGCAAAGTATGTCTAACTGTATAAAAATCACTGTATAAAGCAACAAAAACAAAGCCTAAGAGTTATCTGCACTTGGCAGCTGTTTCAGTTTTTCAGGGTAGAATATTAATTTTGAATTAAATAATTCTTTTAAAAGAATAATAGCTATATCTGGGCACTTATATTCTGTTTAGTGTAGTCTACTCTAAAGGAAATAACATTATGGCTAGCCAAATATTTGCATGGTTGAGTCTATATTTGAAGTTTGTTTTGTTTTTTAAGAGCTGTACTTCAGGAACATTGTCTCTGAAGTTACTTCTGTCCTTACAAGACAAGGTTAAATCTGACTTCCAGAAGGACAAAAAAATGTGATGGTAGTGAATGAAATATGCACAAAATATTACATGGTAGAAGAATAAATTACATCACTAGTTTAGAGGAAAAACCTAACTTGGAGTATTTGTTATGCCTGTGAACTAAGGAAGAAATGGTACTACATCTTAATACTTAGGGAAATAGCAAGTTTTTGCTGAAGACATGCAGTCACCTTTTCCTGTCACTAGGGTGCAAGGTTTATGTAGGAAATAAGAGTGCCTTCTGACACTGCAGAATTTCTGTACCTTTTTAGCAAAATATAAATGCGAGTGTTATTTATGAGGTATAATACTACAGAAAAAACTGTTCAGATATATAACGTCATGTTCAACAAAGATTGAAAAGGATACAGACTAATTAGAAACCAGTCGAATTTTATGACAGGCCACTGTTAAACACTGTGTACTGAATTTAGAAAAGCTATCTCTGCTGTCTGTGCTGTACCTGCTCTGAATATAGTCTGAGAGCTTTGTTTTCAAAGCTGTCTGATTTGTACGTCTGTAGGTTTTGCATCCGCTTGATTGTTTTTGCTGCTGTTACTGTTCTATTAATCTTCAGGGTTGCACAATTTAAAATTAATGTGACTGCAGAGTTGGAGGTTGACTTTTTACAAGGGCTTGTAGTGATAGGATGAGGGGGAGCGGCTTTCAACTGAAAAAAAAGCCACTTTAGATTAGGTGTTTGGAAGAAGCCCTGCAGTGTGCCTCTGATGAGACATGGAACAGCTTGCCCAGAGAAGCTGTGGATGCCCCATCCCTGGAAGTGTTCAAAGCCAGGCTATGTGGGGCATTGAGCAATCTGGCTTAGTGAAAGTTGTGCCTGTGCTTGGCAGGGGGGTTGAAACTAGATGATATCCGAAGTTCCTTTTAACCCCACACCATTCTGTGATTTTATGTGCAAACAGAATATTCTTGCAGTATTAGGGACGTGTTAAAGAAGTTCTGAGTGACCTGTCAAATTTACAGCCTTATGGGACAGCTTTTTCAATTGAACATATAACTAAACTGTTAACTTTATAATTAATTAATTATAATATAAATAAATTATATATAATTTACTCAGCATTTCTGCGCATTGAAAAGATGTAGTGCCTGCTTGAGAGGTTCAGCCTAAATGAGCAAATGTGTAGAATAAGGGGTTACTGTGTCTGTCTTGCGAGTGATAGTAGTGAGCTGATCTTTTTAGCTGTGTGAAAAGTCATCAAATGATGACTAAAGACAACCTTTCACTGCCGAAGTTGTGTAAGGTAGTTCAAGTGACAGGTACTGGGTGTTGGCTACCTCTCTA
This sequence comes from Fringilla coelebs, assembly GCF_963513975.1. Lineage (NCBI taxonomy): Eukaryota > Metazoa > Chordata > Aves > Passeriformes > Fringillidae > Fringilla > Fringilla coelebs. The sequence continues at coordinate 50,244,375 of NC_140028.1, read as the reverse complement.
TAAAATCCTAGCGGTAGCCTGAGGCTTTAGTCTCCTTCAGGCAAATGCATGTTGAGATGACTGAGGACTGAGTGCCTGCCTGCAGTTATGATTTAGGGCACCAAGGAGGATCACTAAACCTGCATGTGGCCCATCCAAGAGTGAATATCATGAGGCAAAGACAGAGAGACAGTCTAACAAATAATTTCATCAAGGTTTTGTTGGTTTTTTTTAGAGTGGATCACATCAATTGGATGGGGGCTTCTGCTCTTTCACTCTCGGTACTTTTTGTACTATGGAAAATAAGTGAGATGTCAGTGCTTAATTTTAAAACCCCAGTCCTGAAGGTTTGCAGACAAAGGAGGTTTGGGCAGCACAGAGAAATGGGGATACGTGCTGGTTTTTGGTGGTGCTGACATTTTGAGTCTGCATGGAGCTTTCTTCTCTGTGTATGGTAACTATTAAGACACTAAAATCTCTGTTTTTTCTCCTTCCATCGCAGTTGAGAGATGTAGTAAGAGCTACCATCCTACTACCAGCAAATATTAGAATCTCTTATACCTACCCCACCTCTGTGCTCCTCATGAAGTGTAACAAAATGTGATCAGTCTAGGTAAGGTTATTTGCCTCCTGAGGAGCCGGAATTGAATCACCTGAATGCTTACAGTCTTATGATTTACCTGACTTGAGCTGTTCAGAGATAAACCTCAAGTGTGGAACTGTTTGATTAACTGGTTAATCCTGAGAAGTAACAAAAGGCCACCGCCGGTTCGAATGCCTTTCAGTCTTTCTGTTGTTAGCAACTTTGCAAGGTGCTAATTGTCTTACCTGTGGCATCTATTCCAGTCTTTTGTAAGTGTGCCAGCAGCCACAAAATCTAGGAAAGCTGCATGCAGCTAGGTTCTGGCTAGCATTTGTATTCTTAAATCATGCTAGTTTAAGACTGACTAACTTCCCCTTCGAAGAAAGAACTCTTTAGCCTTAAATGTGCAACGAAAATGCTTAAAGTTTCGAAAACACCGTGCATATTTTTGACTTGTTGGCTGAAAGCTAAGCGATAATATAGCAGTGAGTGCCTTCACTCCCATTTCACTAGAAAAAACCTGCCGCCTGGTTGAGAGAAGTCATGTGTGCCTACAGTAAACTATAGTGGACACAAATCATTATATAGCTGTGTACTGTCAAATTGTTAACCTGTACCTACCTAGTCAGTGTAGTCATAACGTGCCTAAGTCATGCTAAAATACAGAAGTGCGCATCTGTGAGTGATAACAGTGTCATGTGGATAACAGGAGCCATGTGCCATGAGCAGAGCATTTTTTTTTTTTTAGTTCCCCTGCTTTAAACTGTTTTTTTATCTGATCTTAAACACAAACCACATATTTGAGAGAGACAGAGATAAGGATTATCGCTGTCACATTATGTAAGTGATAGTACTCTTTGCATGGTAATTAATCTGGTGGTAGTGTCATCTGCCAAAATGCGATTTCTCAAATTGTTTGGTGTTTACTAGTGGAATAGCTTACGTTTAATAAAGATTAAAACTCTAACAGCTATTATGCATTCTGAATAAGAGTGTTCAATTGCTTTCTTATTCAGTATTTTTTTAAAATGCCAAACCTTAAAGCTTGTTGTGTGCCATAGAGATTAAACACTGAGAGAAAACTGCTGTTAAGCTGAAAACTTTCTTATACTGCTGTATTGTTTCTTGCTTTATTTCATAGTAACAGCATTAATTTATATATAGTCTTGATATGAAAAAATTATAACTGATCCTACCAAACTAAAAGAATAATAACATGGAATGCATTTATCTAATATTCTTTGCTACCTTAATATACACAGCACTTCAGACTGGTATTCTGTTCTATGTATATGGGCATGTTCTGAGCTAACAAATATGTATGTGCCTCTGAATATATATAAGCACAATAGAGTAACCTCTAGCAGGCTTCACTCTTGCTGTAAAGCTTTGAAGAAAATACAAAGCAGAGGACATTAAGCACTGTTTGCATACACCTGTGAATATGTAAATATGCACATAATGCTGTCAGTTATTTTATGTTCTTTGTTGTCTTACTATGCTAATAATGATAATAGTGCATGTCCAGATGGAAGATACTAGTCTGCAAATTTGGTGACAATAGTATTATTTTTGGAAGGCTTAATGAATGGAATGCCTAGCAGAAATGATCGCTCTGGTGTGCCATGTCTGCTGGGAAATGATAAGCCTCTGTAAAAGTTCTCTGTAGACTGGCCAAAATTTAAGTCCTGTCCAAGTGACACATGCCATGCTAAATTAACTCTGAGCACTGGTAACAGTATGATCTTGTCATTGTGGCATTCCTGCTTCACTAACTGGCAAGATGTAAGGCTTAATGATGGTGAAACACCGCACTAATATAGCCGTACTACTTTTCACTCTCAAACCAAATTTGGACTTTCCTTGTCCATGTACCACCATGTTACACATGGCCACTGCTAAGAAAGTCATGATGATGATTATTTTCAGCGATAACACCTTCTGTTAAGTGGCTAAACAGTTCATTAACTGCTAGTTCAGAAATACAATGTCCCTGTCAGAAATGTCCATTATCCTTCAAAAGTGTTAAATTCAGTACAAGGTAAGGTAAGACTTGTTGGTGGCCCAGTGTCAGGAGCAGTGTAAGGCAGCAGCGGTGAGGCAAGCAGGTGTTAGTGAAGATAGGTAAACAAAAGACCACCTGGGACTGTGAACAAATGGAGGACTCGGTACTATTCAAGTAGCTACAGTTAGGGTTTAGATAGTCTTTGGTGTTTTAAAGCCTAACTCAGATTTGTGGAAAAACTTCTGTACACTTCTGTGAGGAAAGGTGCTATAGCTTGTAGTTCTGCTAGCATCCAAAGATGCTACACTTTTCATTAATTTCTGCAATGTGAAAGGACCTGACCAGCACATTAATAAGGTGTAACTTGCTTTGACAGAGGCAGAGGGAGATATAAAAGAGATATACTGGAGACAGGAGAATGAGATGTGCAGCAGAAGAAACAGTGAGGTTGCCCATGAATGCCTGGTGATGGCATATTGTGCTTTGCTGTCAGTCTGTTGACTCATGCACACTTCAAAAGAGCTCTCAGGGGAGCCAGTTACACGAGTCGCTGCCTGATGCATTGTAAATCACGGCAGTACTACTTTTTTTTTTTTTTGTTTGGATGGGCCTTGAGTGTGCCTAATGCTGTTTTGAAACAGCACATAATGGCACTGGAACTTGGGAATTTCACTAAAAATGGGGCGGAGGGATAAGGAAAACCTGCCCCTACAGATGGGATCAGAGCTGCTTCATTGTTGGCTGGGCGTGTGTTCTTGAACAGTGTTCTATAAGGGCTGCTCTTGTTCAGAGCTGAGAAAGTGGAAGTTGAATAGCAGTGAAACCAAAAAGCTCAATGTGGTCTATCTCCATGGCCTGTCTTGGGGTGTTGT